>NW_028277033.1:6527500-8927500 GCF_059951505.1 Python bivittatus
ATACTATGGCTTTGAATAATTGAAAAAAATATTTTATTTTTTATTTATCAAATTTGTCACCACCCATCTCATGAAACGACTCTGGGTGGTTTACAAGAAGATAAAAATTCATTAAAATACAACATAAAAACAATCCTAAAAATAAATATATTCCAAGAAGATGGAAAATTCGCAAGTAATTCCAGGGACCATCATCAGGGGGCTAACTCCCCCCTCTGAGGGACGGGTAGAGCCCATATCACCCCATACACACTGACAAAAATGATTCAGAATAAGTGCTTTGGACCTCTTGTGGGTACAGCACCTCTTTGATGCTCATTAAAGCAGCCCAACTTTTTAAAGGCTTCAGCACAAGCCTGGGAAAGGAAAAAAAAGGATGCAGTTGCTTTAAGGAGATCACTGGTTAAAGTTGATCTAATGGACATAGTTGTGACATCTTTTTTTCAGGCTCATGCAGAGGTAAAAGCGTTCTGAATAAGGATATCCATGGAAGGTGCAAAAAAGTTAAGATGGTGGCTACAAGTGTGTGATCCAAGTCTTTTCCTTTTAATGCAATAGGCTGGTCTTTGATTGCACAGTTGTAGTTGCCAGTTTGACTCCTTTGCACCCTCCTGTAGACACTGTTTGCTGAATCATTTTCAAAACTGAACAGTTCTAGTTCCTACAGCACTTTGAGCCACCAAAAATGGGACCATTGTTTTGCTTGCTTTTAATCTGAAATAAATAAAGAAAAGTGATCGTGACTGGCTTAAACAGGTTCAAAAGCCCATTAAATCACAGAGGAATCCAACTGGAAATCCTATGCAACTGAAATTGGATGCCTGTTTACCTAACAGTGGGTAACCTCAACTGTATCTACAGGTATTGCTGCTACCTTAAAACCAGATGATAAAAAGGAGATTGTGTCCTGCCTATGATGCCCTGGAAGTAAATCTAATTCTCAAAGTTATTTTTCAGTAGTCATTGAGAAATGCAGGACCAAAGACACACTCAAGTCAGGCATGGACAGAACTGCAGATAGGGTAGATTCTGTCTGGCAGATATGCTTCCTATGCTGGCCAACTGAAACAAAGAGGTTTTGTTTTTGTTTTGATAGAAGAGAATCTCTGTAGCTCAGGATTGAATTGTGGAGTCTTTGGTGTTCTCTGAGCTTCATTGTTTGCCTGAAGATGTTTCATTACCCAACTAGATAACATCATCAGTGCTAGTGAGTGTGGGGTTTGCTCCTGGTTTATATGCAGCAGTTTGCCCTGCTAGTGTGGGTGGGGGTATGGTTTTCTCCTTGGTAGTTCTTTGATTGATTAATTGATTGATTGATAGATAGATAAGAAACAACCAGGGAGAAAACCACACCCCACCAACACTGGCAGGACAAGCTACTGTATATGAACTGGGAGCAAACCCCACTCCCTTCTAGCACTGAAGATGTTACCTAGTTGGGTAACGAAACGTCTGCAAGTAAATAACCAAGCTCAGAGACCCCCAAGGACTCCATGGTTTTTTCCCCCAAAACTTTTCATTCTGTCTGTTGAAAAAAAACTAGTTCCATAAAGAAAAACATTAAGCACTGGGAAACACCTTGTGTGAATCTAAGTCTATATAATAATAATAGTCCAATACTGCTGACTTTACATGCACATCTGTGTAGTTTTCTCAGCAACAATTTGCCACTGCCTTCTTTGAATATGTTGTTTTTAGTTTTGTTTTACTTCCCAGGAAAACATTAGGTGCCTCCTATCCAGTATTAACCAGGTCTGACCCAGCTCCCCAGCTCAGATAAGTTTCCTCCTGTGCTGCTAAAGCAGGCAACAGGGAAATTCAGTATTCTCCAGGGACAGAGCTGTTCAGAGCAAGGCAATGGATTTGCTCTGCTCAGTGAAGCAAAATGGTTTGCTTTTCTATTTATTTCTAGGCCGTGCTGCTTTTCTTGATCCAGAAGTGCAGGCAGAGCTCAGAGGTCTGGAGCAAAAGATCCAGAGACTTGAAGGAGGTACGCTGCTTGCTCTTCCTATTCCTAAAAATATGGGGACCAAATAACGTCTGTAAAATAAACATCTTCTCCCTGGAGTAGCTTTCATGAGAGCCCCAAAAAAAAAAATTTTTTTTTTAAAGTGATGGTGAGGGAAGTTTCATTTCCCAAAAAACCTTGCATTTATTTGCTCTCTCTGTTGCTTCTTGTGAAGGAAGCTTTGCACTTACATTTTCAAGTGTGAAAGGAAGAGATGTATTCATTTCCAAATAGTGAAATCAGAGAAGTATCCATTTTCCAAATCAAATTAAATGATTAACATAACGCTGAAGCATAGTTTTAAGCTTAGAAATTTTGAATAGGTGTTTGGAGGTTGAGTGCCCTGGGAAGCTTTTTATGATTGGACTGTCATGTTTTGTTCTGTTTTTGTTTATGTTTTTTGCTTGTTCTGTTTTTATAACTTGTTTGTTTTAATCTATGTTGGTTTTAGTGATTTTGATTTTGATTGTTCTGTGGTAAACCTCCAGAAATTGTCTTAGCTGAGCAGTATAAAACTATCCTGTAATTGATAAATGCATGCATAAATCTATCTTTCAACAATTTTTGATGAAAAATACATTTAGATAAGTATGCTTGGAGGTTTTAATGTTCCAGTGCTTTTCCAACCTTACTGGAAGTATTCCAGCAGTGTTAGTCCTACTTCAGGTGGTTAGTTTTGAGATTCAAACACTTCCTGTATGGGTGGAATAAGTATTTTGAGGGGTAGAACATTTTGCCCTCAGAAACATTTGACCTCAAAACATTTAAATGTGAATTTTCATTTAGAGAGATATTTTTAGATTTAAGTGGAAATTGGACAGATTTATAAGGGAACTTCTGAGAAAGTAACATGGATCAGAACTGGATTAATTCAAATTTATTTAGTTTATACATGCATATTCATGATGTGACAGCTGCAAAAACAAATGATGACTTGCATTTAGGAACTGCCTGATAGCAGGACAAGATAATTGTTGTTTTTCTTCTTCTTCTTTTTTTCTTTTTCTTTTGTAGTTCTGGCTTTGAGGGGAATGTTAAATAAGGTGGAACACAAAATATTTGCTACCAATGGAAAGACAGTTGGTTTTGAAGCAATACTCGAAACATGTCAACTTTTGGGGGGTTCCGTTGCAAAACCCATGGATGAAAAGGAGAATGATGCTGTTCTGAAAATTGTGAAAGAGAATAATCAATATACCTACTTGGGAATTAAGGAGAGTTCAGTTCCAGGAGTATTTGAATATTTAAATGGCGCTCCTGTGAATTATACCAACTGGCGTCAATATGAACCAAATGGAAAAGGGGCAGAAAATTGTGTTGAGATGCAAACTGATGGAAGCTGGAATGACAAAAGATGCAATCAGTATCGTCTCATTATCTGTGAATTTTAAAACCTTTTGTCCTTTAACATTTAAACCAATGGAATTGCCAGGGCTTCTGGGAACGGTAGCTCTCTGACTGCACCCAAGATATTTTGTTGGAAAGTCTTCATCAGTCTCAATCTACTACAATTCCCAATGTTCTGAATGGCAACATGAGAGTCAAACTGGTAACAAATGTGACGACCAGGGTTTTGATGCTGATGTGGGTGGGAAGAATCAAGCATTCCCAATTTCTGGATACTTAAAAGGAATTAAAATATTGATTTACAGATGATTAGGGTTTGATTGTTCTTCTGAGTTAGAAATGATTTATCTCAAACATGCTTAAGTCCAACTAAACAACAGAACAGTTTTGTACAAATGCAAATTCAGATATTCTGAAAATAATATGACCCTTTCTGATTTTCTGGTGTCTTTCTGATTATTCTGGTGTCTTTCAAAAACTAATGTAACTCTGGACATGAATGTCATAATTATCTATCTATCTATCTATCTATCTATCTATCTATCTATCTATCTATCTATCTATCATCTAACTATCTATCTTAAAAAAAAATTACTGAGGCCATTGAAGAAGTTGGCCAAGAGGAAAGGATTCAGAGGATATTACTCTGATCAATTTTACAGTGGGTGATATTAGACAGAACAAGCTGTTTTATCGTTTCAAAAAGCTGGATAATTGGCTACAATAAAAACATTCCAAAGGCTTCTGGTTGCTTCTGATTTTCTCTCAGTCTCCTCCCTCTAGCTGTTCAGCTTCCTTGCTCAGAGTGGTGGGTGCCTCATCCCAGATGGACATTGTTATTTTTCCATTAGTCAATTAATGAATAGTCCTTTGGGAGGCATATAGAATTAGCTTCTTCATTTGCAATTAGGTTTGTTCTGAAGACTCTCAGGACCAAATATTAATAGAGTGGATGTGACTCTAATGAAAGAGGGGAGGGAACTGTACAAATAAGAACAACAATAACCTGTGCTCATATAGCCCTTCTGGATGTTTCTTTCATGTCCATTCTCTCAGTGGTTCTTATGGCACACTGTATTTCAGTTAAATGTGTTCTAATAATTTCAGCACTCTGAGTGGAGAGCAGCTGACCTTGGTTGCCTTCAAAAATATGAGCTGGTTTGATCCAAGTTAAAACCTGAGTGGGAAATCACCAGGGAATTTCAGGTCTATAGACTACATTGGGAAGTTAAAAAGAGAGAAGGAGAAAGAGAGAGTTTGGGGTAGTAGTTAAGATGCTGGAGTAGAACCCAGGGTTCTGTGAGTTCTAGTTCTCCCTTAGCCATGAAGTCAGCTGGATGACTTTGGGCCAGTCACTCTCTCTCAACCCAACTCACTTCAAGGGTGGTGGTAGGAGTCGGGAGCATAAGGTATGCCACCTTGAGTTGTATATAATAACGGTGGGATATACAGTACATCTAATAATAGTAATCGTGTAAAACAAAACCCAAAACACTCTGGAAAACCAGTTCAGTATTGCTGGCCAGAAAACTACATGGATCTGACCAGGAGTTGAGTTCAACTTGAGTTCAATCGCCAGGAGCTGAGTCACCATCAATCACCAGGAGCTGAGTTCAGCTTGAAGGAGATTTTATTTTCCCATGGTGAAGTTATTATATAGCTTCATTTCTATGGCAAATAAAATGGTTGAGAAGCCTTTTTGAGATGTGAAAATACTTCACCATGCAGTGCTATGGATCATAACCAGCCAAAGCAGGAGTATTTGGGTGGTAATATGCAGTTATGCTTTCCATAAACACTTTTCACAGCATCGCATTGCTCTCAGAAACACAGGCAGCCGTTTGGCAGCTAAAATACAGAACGGGGGTTTGATATTTTCATATTAAATATTCTGAAATTCTGACAACACTTTGAAAGGAATGCATTCAGTGCAGTTTCGTTATTATCAGTCTTATCTCTGAATGGTACCAAAACACATTGAAACAGCAAGAAGTACTTTTCAAACCTGGGCCAAGAATTACTGAAAATGAGTCCCATTAAAAAGAACATGAATATTTATATATATATATATATATATATATATATATATATATATATATATATATAAAAAAAATGACAGTTTATGGTGACCAGTTAAATAGAGCATTATTAATATATGAACCGGGTGGGGGAAGAGTTTGAATGCCATGCAGCAAAACTAAGCTGCGTAAAGTTAATTTCTGATTGGTCCTCTAATATTTAAACAGTCATCAAATATTTGTTGAGAGAAATCATTTCCAGTGCAATGAGAATCAGGGAAGTGAAAGCATTTGAAGAGAGTTTGGGGAGATGCCCAGCTATTACATTGCATGAGAGAAATTGGCATTATAAAAGGTTATTTGTGAAAGGTTTAATTCCACACCGTGGAGTCCAGGCCTTTGTTTACAATACGTTTCAAGGCAAAAAAGTCTAAGCTTGGGACATTCACTTATAGGAAATGGTCTTCACACTGACTGAAGTCCTTTAATTGATTGGACTCAAATTATGTTGGAAGCCAAGTCAGGGCCACTTCGGGTGACTGTGGGATAATTATCCTCTTTTTCAATAAGCAACAACGAAAAAAGATTCCAGAAATCTTTCAAGGATATTTACGATTTCGGATCCTGTCCATCCATGGTTACAGTTGGCTTCCCTTTCTTCTACTTCCCTCGACCATGCCACCACGGTCTCTTTTTTCCCCCTAGTTCATCATCTGCTTACATACCACATCCAAAGTATTTGAGTTTCTGGTTTGTGATCTCTTGTGGACAGTTAGTCTTTATTGGGTCCAGATGTGATTTATTGGTTGACTCCAAATCTGTCATTCAAAGGCATCTAAAAGCTGAAGCTCAGCGAGGACTGCTTGGGCGAGTTCATGCATACTAGGCTGGGCTGCCTTTTTTCAACTGCTGCCTTGAGAAATGTAGCAAATGGGTGATTCTGTAGAACTGAATTGTTATGGATATATTCCTTTTTATTAATATCAGCGTGAAGGAGGCTCAAAGCACTCATAAGTGTTCTCTGTGAAATATATTACATGCAGGAGCCATTTGACTCTGTACAACTTCAGCCCAACACAACACAAAAATGTGTGTGTGGGTATACAGAAGCTTAATACTATGTCCCAGTTCAGGTTTTTGTTTTTGTTTTGTTTCTTGTTTTCCACTCTGTGCCATATTGTAGTGTATCTATTCATTTTTAAAATGTGCATCCCATTTTTCTAGGTCAAAAACAATGGTCCAGGCAGTTCACATCAACTATAAAAACTCAGTATGCTTTATCAGAACCAAACAAAGAACAATCATCGCAACTTAAACCAAGTCCCTGCCCCTTGATGATGGATCAAGGCTGACTGAGTTTCTTCAGAGACTTCAGTTCAATAACAAGGGCTTCTATAAATTTGTTGCATTTATACCCTGACTTTCTTCCAGGTGATGAGCATCTCCCTTCCTTTAATCCCAACAACAGCTTCATGAGTTGTCCAGGCTGAAAGAAGACAACTGTTCCAAAGTCACCCAGGAAGCTTCTGTGGCTGAGGGTGGACTTGAATCCGGGTCTCCACAGCCATAGTCCAATGCCTTTACGCCACAGTGTCTCACTAGAACCTCATCAGCACAAGCCCTTGTTTCAGACTGTGGCAGGGCAGTCTCTCTGCTTCACTTTGCCAATTCACTTTGAAATTGTACTTTAAATTTAGCACTCTTCCAAGATCTGCTAAAGGATACATGACAGCCCATTCTAAGCAAATGCACTGCAGATAGAAAATAAGAGGCCAACTGAGTCTCTCCTAGAAGGAAATTCCACACCGTGCTTCTGCGAAGGCTCCCTCTTGCATTCACGGCTGTCTTGCTTCAGCCATAGGGGATGCTTCAGGCATAGGATCTCAGGAATTAAGGATGGTACGGCATATAAAGATTCTTAAGTAACTACACCCAGTCCATTTATCACATCCATTTATCACATCCATACGGACATCCATTATCACAAGTTTGCTGAATTATACCTGGAAATCATCTGTTCACATATGACTCAAAGTTGGGGTTGCCATATCTGGGCTGCAAAAATCCAGGTGACCTCCAGGTGTCAGCAATAAGATTAAAGACTCTCTGCTGACAGTTGGTGATCCTCCAGTTTTTTGCATCCCAGATATAGTAGAAGCTAGAATGGTAACAAAGTTCATCTTACTGAGGTCCTTTTTCCTGTAATCTTCCCTATACACATGCTTTACTTCCTCTGTAGACTTCCACAGATCAAAAATTCTCAGGGACATATTTTATATTATGTGTGTGTTCACCAAAAGGAGGTCATACTTATCATCTGCTACATGACAGACAGCGGATACCATATGGATGCTTAAAGAATTTGCTCCACTTCATTTCAGCCAAGTGATCTGATTTTACCAACCTGTGTAGACTAATGTTATTCTTCAGATCATAAATTTATGTCATAGGATAAATGATGTTTACAACTGTGTTCTTGAAGAGAACATCCCTTTGGATAAAAAACAGTTTTTGTAGGAAAATCTGTTCAGAAGTACATATACAGATCCAACTCTATGGGATCTTCTCCTTCTTCTCCTTCTCCTTCTCCTTCTCCTTCTCCTTCTCCTTCTCCTTCTCCTTCTCCTTCTCCTTCTCCTTCTCCTTCTCCTTCTCCTTCTCCTTCTCCTTCTCCTTCTCCTTCATAAAAATGAGGTTAGTATACAAATGGCACTGAATTTATATATGAAAATTTACATTGAAAGGAAGAAATAGACAATCTCTTCTAAACTGGTGTTTCTGAACTAGCTCATTGAGTTTTATGTGATGTTTCGTAACTGGATTTCAAAAGAGGTTACTGGTTCACAAACTGATTGGTCAGACCTCACTTCAAGGACCATGCCATTCTGGGCACCGCGTTTTTAGAAAAACTCAGAGAAAGTGGAATAGCTGCTGAGAATGTCAAAAAGGACAGTCAAAGGGACCAGAGACTAAATCCAGCAAAGAGAAGCTGAGGGAATTAGGTATGTATAGACTTCAGAAAGATGACCAAGGGGAGATATAACAGTATTTTTCGAGTACTTGATAAAGGACCTGCTCTCTATTGTTCCAGTGATGGAATCATGGTCATAAAATATTTGAAAGGGAATTCTGGTTGAATCTTATGAAAAATGTCCTAACAGCAAAAGTAGTTTGACAGTGAAATCTGGGGACAGAGAGACAAGTAATGTCACACATGTTGTGACGATGTCTTTGTATAAATCACCAGAATTGCACAATTTGTGCAAATTAGTAATTTGTGTTATTCCCATAATGGTTTCATGAAATTCAGGATGCCATCATGGCTTCTATCAGGCCCTCAATACATTGTTTTTATGTGTTCAGTATGGAGCAGGACATCCTCCTCATGATATATGTTCTAGGTCAAGTGTGTCAGATTACTAATCATGTTTTTTTCCACCTGTCTGTGTACACTGTTAGTGTGTGGACAGATAATATATACAAAGAATGTGTGTTTTTTACACAGATTTCCAGAGAACAGCTTGTAGCATGTGCTTTTCCTTTGTTTGGATATGTTTTCTGTGGTGGCATTGAAAATGGCAAGGCACGTATCCTTATGAATGAATTAGATTGTCCTATGGAAACCTTATACGTGCAAATAATTTCCATCAGAAACCTTTTTGCTCCATAGGTCTATTGGATTGCTCAAGAACGTGGTTTGTTTTTTTATAACAAGTATATCTTATTTCTAAAAGACAGTCAGTATTGACAGTTGACCATTCTACCTTTGCTAAATCTTTTTCCGTAATGGAACACTTATGTAAATAAAATGGAGGGGATGGGTAGAGAATCAGGTCAAGACAACCACTGTATCCACATACTATAAATTGATGTTTTTCATCTTTCCTCATTATTTTATTCTGAAGTGAGACGGTAAGTCAAAGTCCTTGATTCAAAGCTGGAACCTCTATCTAGTTTGTTGTGAAAGAGTCCTATTAGTTTAGCAGAAATTTCTTTTGAGTAGATATCCATCGCATTCAACTATATATTTTTGAACTTTGTAAAGATGCATGCCAATTTTAAAATTAACCCACCAATGTTAATATCAAATGGAATATATCTGTATTATTTTATTTCTGTTTCAATAGTAATTAATGACCTGTCATCCTGACTGCTTGAAATTGAAACTGAAAAGGGGGTTAAAGTAATTTAAATAAATAGAAATGTTCTTGAATAAAGAAGGGTAGGACTGACTTGTCATTTAGATATTTTCATCTTATTTTGATTATCAGTTTAAAGAAACTGCTGTTGAAAATATCATAACTACCAGTAGAATAAAGAGAGGTAAATAAAATGACTTGATTAAAGAGGGAGGAAGCATCAAATCTTTTCTAAACAAATGATGATACATAGAACAAATATATTCTTTCTTAGCGACACTTACTTATAGGCTGTGCCCACCCTACTCTCATAAAGAGTTGGTTATGAAAATAATGTTTATATGAGAGGAAGCAAAAGCAAATATACTTATTCAACTTAAATAAATCTACATGATAGCTACGTGAATGTGTTTGTGAAGTCACCAAGAGATGAGTTCAACTTGAAGGAGACTTTATCTTCCCATACTGAAGTTATATCAGTTTCATATCTGTGGCAAAGAAAATGGTTGAGAACCCTTTTTGAAGCACAGAGATATTCTACAATGCAATGCTATGGATCTTAACCAGTCAAAGTGAGACTATTTAGGTGACAATGTGCACTTATGCTCTCCATAAGCACGCTTTGCAGCATCCAATTGTCCCCAGAAATACAGGCAGCTGTTTCATAACAGAAGTGCAAAACTGAGGTATGGATTATGAAGGAAACATTATTTAAAGTATGCAAGGTTGACTACTGTAGCTCTGGCTGAGCTCCCTTAGCCTATGTTCTGCCTTTCACCACCTACAATGCTGATGTTATTTATAATCATGTGATTTCCTAATTTAAGTGACCTGCATATTGTATCTAGGTATAAGACTCTTCAACCCTTCTTTTTCAATTTGTGTGAGTCATTTTGGAAATAAAGATCATTTTGATGCAAGCCCATCTGCTGAAAATACTTTTCTTCATTTAGTTGGTTGAAAAAAGATGCTGTTACCCCAGCTGGTTCATATCCTTGCTATAGCAGCTGCTTTGTTGGGAGCAGGCCATGCGCAGATAAGTTGTGTAGGTAAGCTTGGAAATAACAAAAGATTAAATAATAATGATTAAATGATCAAAGATAAGGTTGTAAATAATCAGACGTTATCCTGTTGCTAATGAACCGAACATTCTGGGTGGCTTCTTGTGTCTAGATTTTAAAGATGAATTTTACAGGGGAAATCTATAAAGAAAATAATGTTCCTATTTTTAAAATCCAATAACAAGTACAATTTTATTAAAAATGCCTTTGCAATGGGGACAATCGACTGATATCACCGTGTGCTGTTTTCTCCATTGAATATTATAGGGGGGAAAAAAAGAATGGTGATAGAGATTGTGTACCCCAACTTTTGAGAATTCAGATCATTGAAGTTCAAGATACATTTGTGGTTTGACAACAGAGCAACAAACTGCTCTACTGAAAATCCAGTGCTGTTTTGTATCTGAAATTTGAAATCAGTGCCCAAGAATGTTAAAGAGAGTGACAGGTTTACATGTATATGTTTTCCTTTGAACAGGACCCCAAGGACCTCCTGGAAAAAATGGATCTCCTGGCCCTCAAGGGCCAAGGGGCAAACCAGGCGAGAGAGGAGTTCCTGGTCCACCAGGTGATGGAGTATCATCCTTTTCATGGGCTTTTCCTGGGTTCCCAGCCCTGGGCAGATATACTTGTCTCTACATCTAGTTTTGCACAATTCAGAATTCCATTCAGATGACACGTGTATCCTCCCTTCCCTTTTTGAAATCTCCTTGTTTCCTGTGTTGCCTGATGAAAAGTTTCAGAGCACTTTCCAGCACACTCATCATAATAGAAGGCTTGCCCTCTGAAAGGTTTTAGAAGCGCCCCTATTTTTGTAAATTGTTTTCATCCAGACAATAATTAGGGCCACTAACTTGATCATCTTCTCGGCATCCTTAAATGACAAGGAGACCAAGCTTTTCCTGTGTTTTGTTGTGTTGCTTAGGCAACTGGACCTTACTTATTAATTTGTTAATCAAGCCCCCAGGGTGTTGGGAGGGGTAGGGGTAAAAATCAACAGGAAC
The DNA here is from genome assembly GCF_059951505.1 of Python bivittatus. Taxonomy (NCBI): domain Eukaryota; kingdom Metazoa; phylum Chordata; class Lepidosauria; order Squamata; family Pythonidae; genus Python; species Python bivittatus. The sequence goes on from NW_028277033.1 coordinate 6,539,078, forward strand.
TTATTCCACAAAATAAAAATGGATGAGACAAACTCTCTGAGATTATTCACCTTGAAGTACAGGCTAAATTATGCGGATGTGGGTGAGAGTTATTGTACAGATGCAATCAGTTATGAGAGCCCTTGACTTCATGGAGATGTTTGCCTCCTGCAATCCAAAGATCCTTATTGGTTTTGCTCCACAATCCTGTCTTTACCTTCCCAACCTGGTGCTTTCCAGATATGTCAGATTTCAAGTCCCATAATGCCAGGTAGCATGGCTACTTAGAAAGCTGGATGGAAAACCTATGCACACCTGTGCTGCAGGTGAAGACGCAAGCAGGGGGAGATATCTGAAGTGTTTAGTAAGTGGAATGAGGTTGGTAAAGCAAACTCCATTCAGCTTTCGGCCACATCAGCTTGATTTGTTTTTTCCCAAAAGCTCCTTAGTTCTAGAACAGGATTTTCTTCAGAAAGCAATTGGTATAAGAAGTTTGTTATTGTAAACATGCTTGGTTCTTTTAAAAAGCAGGGTCTAACCTGTCAGTTAATTTAAACTATACATGTGTTAGGTTTAAATCTTAATTTTGTCTTTAATTGAATTGTTCATTTTATTTTTCTTTTTTCTTGCATTTATTATCTCCTCTTTTCCCCCCAGTAGACACATCTACATTAAACCATTATGTAGAAACCTCTAAACTATAGTGTTCTTCGTTCATTGAAACACATGAACATTTGCTGTAAGAGTGTAACATATGCTCACTGGTGTATAGCCCAGAGAATTCCCAAAAGGTAAAAGAGGAGAGGATTACCAGAATCAACCATACTGAATTCTGTAGCTTTGAAATTTTGTTTGTCTGCGATGCAGATCTTTCACAGATCTCAGATTAAGTGAGGCCATAAATTCTAAACCACAAGCGTGCTGTGAAATGCAAAATCATGACTCAGACCTCAACTATAGAATATTAATTATTTGATTTATTGCCCCTTGCAGAAATGCTTATGAATAAGAAGACTAATTCTTGTTCAATTGGTTAATCTTGCATAAAATGAGTATGTGCAACATCTCAAATTCATCAGCCTTTCTTGTATAAGGTCAGCCACTAGAGGGAACCATGCACTTTAAATTAAAATACACCTGCTCCAGACTCTGCTTGATACAGGAGTTGAAGAAAATGATATTTTCTTCCTGAATCAAATCAACACTCTGAAGTTTAGACCATAAGATATTGCCTTTTCATTTTAAAATCTCAATCCAGCATCCCAACATCTTCAGTTTTCCCCTGGGGCAGTGAATCCTTGGTGAGATTTGTAACTTCTAAAATGTTCTATAATTAAGGATCCTTCTTTTGTGGAATCTATTGTCCTAGGAAGTCCAGCACTGATTTATCTCTGAAAAATTCCTCACATTTTCAAAGAGCAGATGCAACTCAGAACAAAACATATTGCAGGGTTATATGTTGTTCTAGTGTTTGCATCAGATTGCATAATTTACTTCAGTGTAATCCATTCCTCCTCTATTCTGTATATTATTGGCACTAACAATATCTAGACTCTGGGGGGAAGTAAGTATTGTTTTTCCCCTAAATATTTTTCTGTCCTGTTGGAAACACCCAGTGTGGTGTAGTGGTGAAGGCACCAGGCTAGACACCAGGAGACCAGGAGTTCTAGTCCCACCTTAGTCCCACCTCTGCTTTCTTCAGAGCCAAAGTTAACCTTTAGGGATGAAGAATTTGAGTGCCTTCAAAGGTTTACCAACGAAACAGGGAGGCTCAAACATCCACGAGTATTTCCTGAACTTCAACAGGGTTATGCCTTGGACCTGAGAGCCAGTTGGGTGTAGTGGTGAAGGCACCAGGCTAGGAACTGGGAGATGGTGAGTTCTAGACCCACCTGACACACAAAACCAGCTGGGTGACCTTGGGCCGGCCACTCTCTCTCAGCCCTAGGAAGGAGGCAAGGGCAAACTGCTTCTGAAAAACCTTGCCGAGTAAAACATTTTTTAGGTTACTCCAACGTTAAGTTGAGAAATCACCCAGAGCCTCATTACGTAAAAGCCTGCATGCTCCCTTTGACAAGGTCACCCACCAGTCAGTCAGTTTATTAGTCTTAGATCACTACAAGAGCCAGCTGGTTGTTGTGGTGAAGGCACCAGGCTGGAAACTGAGAGATGGTGAGTTCTAGACCCACCTGACTCACAAAACCAGCTGGGTGACCTTGGGCCGGCCACTCTCTCTCAGCCCTAGGAAGGAGGCAATGGCAAACCACTTCTGAAAAAGTCTTCCAAGAAAACTTGTCTAGTCAGTCCCCAGGAGTCAACAATGACTTGAAAGTACACCCACACATATATACACACATACCTGTTGCAAACCCTGGCATACCAATATGAAGGGGCTTGCTGGAGGGGCCTTGCAAGAGCTCCTTATTAATACTTTTGTGGATGACCAGAGCCACTTGTTGCAAAAAGTAACTTGATAAATATAACATTCGGTTCATGGAGGGTGGGGAGACAACATGGGGAGAACTGCTGAGGAAGGATCCATTCACTGCAACCTGGTCATCTCTGCAGGGCTGTAGGAATTAAAGCAGCCAATCCTGTGTAAATGGGGTCAGGTAGGAGAATGCTTGAGGAAGACTCAAAAGAGTTTGAGTTTGTGCATTGCTCCCCTTGTGTTAATGACTCTTGTCACTCTGTAACTTGGTTCCAGGCAGGAATGAGAAAGAGTGAAAATCAGGCTGCCTTTGCTTTGGTGAACCACCAAGTGAAGACTTTTCTTGACCTCCTTCCCCTCCACCAGCAATTGGAAAGTCCCTTGTTAACACATTGGCAGCTGAAACCCACCGCTTGTTTCTAAGTAGCTGTGTTTGAATTGCAGACTTTTCATAATTCAGCCTCTCCGTGCATCAGAGTTTTGAGGGAACCTTCTAGAACATACATTTTCCTCAGGGTAGGGAAGGAATTATGAAGTTCAGCCCAATTCCATCCTCCCTCTCCTTGTAGTTAGCAAATAGTGTCCTCCTGGTTAGCTTTTTCTTCAGTGGCTTAGCATACTTGACAAAGGTTTGGGTGAATTGAAGTTACATTCCTCTTATTACTTGGTAAATCCCCCATTTAACAAATGCTTCAGTCCCATAAGTCTCCCATCTTCCAGTGTGAGAAGATCATGTTGGATTTCTTGATTACTTGAGGGAATGGACTCACTGGCCCAATCTTTCCCAAAAGAAAGGTTGGCCAGAGAGAAGAAACTCTCCACATTGCCTGAAGCAGCTACAATAGCTTTTAGGAATTGAGACCCCAAACAGGTGATCTGATGAGAGCAATGGCCAACAAAGAGAGGGAGCAGGCTGACATTTCATGGGGAAAAGCTAGCAAGTTCAGAGAAAGGGGGAAAGCTGGTCTGCAAATGATTTCTTTCTCCCTGTGGATCTCTACTTCTTGATAGGAAAAAGGTTCCCCCCTCCCCTCTTCTATTAAGAAGGCAGCACAGTGTTGCAGGAAGGAAGGAAATGTCACATTTCAGGGACTCTTCTCTGGTCTCATCCATTGGAAGAGCATCAGACAGAGGCATCCACAGGAGGGGTTAAAAAAATCAGGATGGCAGCCGTGGTTTACTAACTTGGAATTATGCAATAGGCAGAACTATGATTTTCTTCTAGATCTCTTTCTGAACAATTTCTGATCATTTTCAAAATAGGAAAGACACCAAAAGGCATTTGATATACCAAAAATCCATCCAATTCAGGTGAAAGGCTAAAGGAATACTCTAGGCCTACAAATCAATCAATGAATCATTCCAATAGCAGACTATTAATGATTCTTGTTCAAATGTATCATTAAAGAAAATCACCGTCTCAACTAATTTCACAGGATCAAATAATCAAGTAACAGAATAATAACTGCAGCTGAGCTGTTGGACAATGAACTTCCATTATTCTTCATTCACAGGTACGCCTGCAAGCCAGGATCCCCAGTTAGAAAGCGACCTCAGAGAACTTCAGTGCAGAATCACCAGAATGGAAAGAGGTACATTTTTAACATCTTTCATTTTTTCCCCAGATTAATAGGGGGTGATTTGTTTTTATTCTTATTTCTTTTACTTAACTGATAAAGAATGTGATATCCTGAAGCCAGACTGTGCCTCTGTTTTTCAGTAGCTATTCACCTTATCATTCCGAGGTCACTGGAGTTTGTAACATTCACTGATTTTTTCTTCTGAACTACCACGCCTTTGTTTTTAGACCAAATACATGACAGGGTCGTAATACTCATGAAAGATTCAGCTGGAGTCTGGTCTCCTCCATATTAGAGTGCAGGTGGACTTACATGATGCCAGGATGACCTGGTGACTATATCTAAAATTTGCATAGGATTAGATGGGTGCTCTCATCAAATGGCTCCCCCAAAATGTGCTTATTTGAAAAAGTGGCTGGTGGGGATAGCATCCATTTTCCGTTTCTTCCCTGAAGCAATAAATACCATTTTTTATACATGAGATAGCAGCTTCTATCAGCAGGTTGCCATAGCACAGTCCAGACACTGTTTTTTTTATCTTAATGGGATCATAAAAAGCAACTCAGAAACTTTATTGCCATTTTTGAACAAAAACAGAAAGGAAATTGGAAGTCTCTTATTTCCACTCAGATACAGCTAGGTTTGGTGCTACTTATCAACTTAACTATATAAAGTCAATTTCTGTAAATCTATTTATCTTTGAACCTGAATTTTTTGATGGATCAGAGGACACCCAGAACTAAACTACAGGTAATCCTCATTTAGTGACCGTTCACAGTTATGACAGTGGTGAAAAAGTAACTTTGCAACCAATTCCAACATTTATGACCTTTGCAGGTCTGTAAGCAAAGGAAAGCTGAAGCCAGGTCATAAGGACCATCACAGTTTCACTTAGCAACCACTTTTCTTAATGACCAAGTAGTTGGTCCCAGCTGTGTTTGCTAAATGTGGACTACCTATAGTGAGAGCTCATAAACAATTCAGTTCAATGAGACTTGTGATTTCCCATCATTTGGAAAAGTGAATATAGACTCTCCTAGCTTTGGGAGAGAAAAAGAGCAATGAAGAAATCATTTTTATTTAACTTTTTTTCATTCATTCATTTGTATAGCCAACCACTTGCCACACAACACAGGGTAACTAGCTTAAATTGAAATCAGTAACAAAATAGTGAAACAGAAATCAAAAATACATTGCACTTGGGGTAATCCATCAATCCACTTCTCAAAATGGGCTCACCCAACACCCTGTCCCAATGCCCAAAACCTCCGGGGGGCGGGGGGAAACTCAAAAGGGTCTTCAGTAGAAGAGAACATCTGTAGCTCAGGCTGTACTGTGGAGTCCTTGGTGCTCTCTGAGCTTGGTTGTTTGCTTTCAGTAGTTGGGTAATGAAATGTCTGCAAGGAAACAACCAAGCTCAGAGGGCACCAAGGACTCCATGGGTCTTCGAAGCTTTACAAAAGGCTGGCAGGATTGGGGCCATCTGGATGAAATAAGCAAGGTTTCTGAATTCCTTTGCAGCTTTGACCTTGGATGGAAAGATTGCAATTGCTGGTGATAAGCTCTTTGCCTCTACCGGGAAGACATCTGTGTTTGAGGAAACAGAAGCAACTTGCCAAGCAGCTCATGGTTCCATTGCATCACCAAGAAACCTGAACGAGAACAAAGCAATTCAGAGGATTGTGGGACACTATAATACTTATGCCTATCTGGGCATCATTGAAAGCAATGATCCTGGGAAATTCCATTTCCGGAATGGGGATTCTTTGAATTTTACCAACTGGTATAAGAATGAACCTTCAGGATCTGAGAAATGCGTGGAAATGTACCGCGATGGCACTTGGAATGACAAAACGTGCGATACATATCGCCTCACCGTCTGTGAATTTTAAGCCCAACCCCACCACAAATCTTAAGCGTGCGGGTTTATTTTCAAAGCTCCATATAAGAAAGGGATGTTAACATCAGCAAAATGTAATGATCAAATGCTCCTTAAAAGGTAATTTGATTCAACTGTGATTATTCTGTCAAAAAAGAAAAGGAAAATCAATAAAAAATACTTGCAATTCCCTTGCTTTCATTTGTGTCCTGTGCACAAAAGCCAAGCTCCTTCTGAAAGGGTTGTGTGTTCAGAAACAGAAATGATACCTCTAGGATTCCCCAGTCAGGACATCTTCAGATGGGCCTGACTTGGAGACCTTAACAATTGGGCGGGTTCCTAAAGAAGAGGCAATCCCTTAGAGGCACTGAAGGTTGTAAAAACATCCACACTGTCAAGTCCACAATGTCCAAATCCCAATTCAGAAGAATTCTCATGAAACCAGGCCTGGTTCAGATAAAATCTCCTTTGTTGGATGGTACATGCAGCTCTAAGCGAAGCATTGCTAAAACTAAAGCCCGCGTAACTTTCCCTCTACTTTTACCCCCTCTACTCCCCCTTCTTCTTTGGTGCCAGATTTCTTTCTCACTGAGTCGTGGCCTTGTGAATTTCTCACCCTGATAACACCTCTGCTTCCCAGCCTTCGAGATGACACCGGCTCTGTCTTCTTTCAGTCCCCCACCCCACCCCACCCGTTACAATGGGCAGAATCAAAGCAAGCAAACCCAGCATTTATTATCCCCAATAAATCAGTCCTCTTTTGGCTATTCCTTCCATTGCTGCAGGTTCTGACACACTTTTATTGGACCTGAGAAGCAACTAGGAAGTAGTGAAGATCTGTCAGAATAAGTATCATATGATCATATGCCACAGTTTGCACTTCCAGATGTTTTTCAAGAGAAGCCTCACGTAAGAGGCATCTCGGTAGTCCAAAGGAACATAGCCAAGGTGTGGATCTCCACTGCTATAATAACAGACTTTGGTAGGGACACGGCTGATGCACCAGATGTCACTGTGCGAATGCTCTTCTTACTAAACCCAGTCCAGATTGGGGGCCAAGGAGCATTCCCAGGCAGCAAACCTGTTGTTTCAGGAGAACTGCAGCCCCATCCAGCATGGGATGAGACCCAAGTCCAGATATTTACCAGCAGCATGTTATTTTGTCTGGATTTAATTTGAGCTAGTTCTCTCTCTTCCAGCCAGTGATCAAACTTAGGCAGTGTCCAAAGATAACAAATGCTGGGTATCATCTGCATGCCTGTCAACATTTCATTGCAGAACTCCAGATGATCTCCCCCAAAGGTTTCACGTAGATGCTGAACAGCTTGGGAGGCATGATGAAACCCTGAAACACAATGGGTCAGTGGTGATAAGTCAGTCTGAGAATTATTTCTCACACTGAAAAAAGGAATGAGCATTATCAAAACAGAGAATAAATGGAAACTGCCCTGCTTTCATGAACTAGGCAAGCTTCTGAAAAAGCACAAGGAAACAGGGAAAACCTTTGCTGCCTTAATGTGCCTAAATATAGGTATTTCTTTGGAAAATAGGGTACTTACTAGAATTCTTGTGTTGTAATCTTGACCTTCCTTCTAATAAATGCTATTAACGAGAGCTCTTAAAGTCTTCTTCCTTGGATTAAGTATTTCCAGTCTACACTGCAAGGTGGGAAGTCTCATGGTTAGCACCACAGGTCAATGGTGAAATTCAGGAAGGTGTTGAATAGCAGTTCCCCAGTATCATATTGTGGATAATGCCTGATAAGGGACTAGAACTATTGCAAATTGGGCCCCCAAGGCCTAATCCCAGCAGGTGGTCCAGGATGGAACCATGGTTGATGGCCTCAAAACCCACCAAGAGGTCCAAGTGACCTAGTGGTGCCATACTCCCCTATCCAGTTTCCAGCAAAAGTGTTCAAAGCAGTTTCCCTACCCTGTCCAGGCCAAAACCCTGAAAGAAATGGATCCAGAATATCAGACTCTTTTAGAATGGTCTGACATTGCAAGGCGACCACCTTATCTTCAGATCCTCTGTTTCTTGATAGGTCAACTGATGTCTTCCCATCTGTGCAGCTGTATCTAGGTTGCCAATGGGGCATTTCACTTCTACCAAGGTCAGTTCAACACCACGTTTATTTCAAGACAAATATATCTTCTTTACATTTAGTCTGAGGTTGAATTGTTTACTCGAATTAGGATTTACAGCTGTTTGTTCAAGGTAGTTGCCATCTTAAATAGTCCCATTTCTAGTTTCAACATAGTGGCGTCTATGGCAGTATTTGCACAGATATGCCAAATTATTAGCATTGGCAATCCTGGTGTCTATCTTTTATTGAAGAGGCAGAATATTTGTTTTCCAGTGTAGGCAGTATTAACTTCTCTTTGCCCCAGGGACTTTCATAGCTACACAGTCAGAAGTGGGCTCAGCTCTCGCTTCAGTTTGTTTACCATCTCCCTCTGTCTTGATAGTGGCTGATAGGTGATGCATGTGTGTATATGTGTGCAACCATTTCTACAATTAATACACCTCCAGAATCTGAGAACTGATAGGCATTCTTAATGAGTCAGGAGATCATCCTATGAATGAGCTTTTCTTTTCATGCTGGGAATTCCATCTAAGTCCTAAAGCAGGTGTATCAGGCAGAATGTCCTCTCAAACTAAGTGGAAAGGAACCTAAACACTGATAAATATAAAATGTTCATTCCCAACCAGTCAGCACCCTGATCTTGCAAGATACCTTGCACTTACAGGTATCGAAGACTCTAAAAGGCACTAGAAATGTTCAAGTTGAAGTCTACTTTACCTGCCTCAGCCTCTATGGAAGCAACAAATCTTCTGAACAAAACACAGAATGTACAATGCCTAAAGGTCAGCATGAAGCCAGCTGTATCTATTCTCATCTTACTGGTGATCTTCAGGACTGAAGCATAAAAAACACCTTTGCTTCTTGCAACTGTGAGAGGCTTGGGGAACACATCTAGTCATTTTTTAAAGTATACATGCAAGCTTGTTCATAAGGCTATAATCTGTTCTGCATAGTTACATTGCACCACTTCTAGAAAGCTCCCGTGCAATGCTTGATGAAATTAGGAGCACTGTGACTTGGAGGATCCATATATGTCTCGCAAGAAACTTCAAACCTACATTGTAAGTAATTGGCAGTTGCTTTCCAAAGAAGGCAGTTCTGAAATCAAATAACTATCTCACAAAACATACCCAGATGCTTTTGTAAACCAGCTAATTCAGACCATTCAAGGATGTTTTGTGACTCGTTCTGGTTTTACCACCATTTCTGGGAATTTCAACTAATTTCTACAGAATAAAGCATATTTATTTCTCATTGATAGGTATGCTGATCAGTAGAACAGCAGCCATTAGCAATGGAATGGAGATGTCGGGGTGTCACATGTATATCAGGTAGGGCACTACCCTGGCTTTTACTCAAAGGAAATGGGTACCTTAAAGTTAAGGAAATGTGCCTTAAGCCCCAAAATATGAAAATGTTCAGCTGTACCAATTCTGGGAAAACTCGAGAGGGCTGTGAGTTGGGGGGTGCACCATGGGCTGCAACATTTTCCCCTGTATATTAATGGACATGACCTCTTGCTAATGTGTATCCCTCAAATGCAGTTAAACGTGTTCCCCATCCTTCTATTACATGCTATTGTCTCTTAGAAATCAGAAACCAAGTGATTGCAGAATCCAAAGTTCAGCTAATTCTATAGCTGTCTCCCTTTCCTCTTCTACACTGCCTGAAAAGTAATTGGAGCCAAGCACCCAGGGTGACCTTAATCACTGCAGCAGTAATTATTTTTACAACACCCAAACCGTTTCCAAGGCCAATGGGCTTTAATGTACAAATGGTTCATTTGTCTTTCTTGTCAAACTCTATATGGTGGAGCAACCACTTGTCCAGTCTATTATCATTAGGACACTGTAGAAACCTTGAGAAAGAAGCAAAGTGGAAGCAGCTTGAAATATGATAATGGTTTGGCATTTCTGGGGGGGAAAAGGACTGTGTCACTTTAAGAACAACCAGGTGGGAGGTGATACATGTACTCAACTCAAATAGTTACCTGCTTGTACTGTTATCATAGCTATTTCCTGATCATCAGTCTCTGAGCGATGACAAGCCTCCCTTGTTTTTTTATGGCTTTATTACACAGACGGAACATAACATCCTTGGAAGATGGATCAAGTTTTGCTGCTGCTTAACAGCCTGAATGGAAACAGGGAAAGCACCTTTGGAGTTGTGACCCACAACCTTGGAGGTGAAACAGTTTGACAACAGGTAAGCAACTGCTTCCTTCTAATTTCACCTGCTGGTAAGACCAGCCTTTTAAGCATGGATATAGGAATAGAATGTCTTCTTTTCCAGGTATCACATTTAGAAGAAATACATGGGCCTCATTGGAAATGGAAAAGTCCTCTGTCCTTCATAATGTTGCTGAAGAGGAATATTGAGTAGGTCAGCTTTTTGTGCAAGGTGAAGCAAAATCCCTCCCCACCCCGAAATTCCTCTATTAAGTCACACCTATTGAAAGAAGGGGAATGTTAAAGGCAAAAGATCTGTATGATCTGAAGAGAAACTAGAACTGATTTGTTCAAATGGGGTATTTCAACTCCTTCTTGCATATTTCTTGCCACTTGCTAATATCTCATGTAGTGATGCTCAGTTGTCTATACAAATGAACTATGCACTTGGAATCATTCAAAACTATCCAGTAAAAGTAATTATTCCCCTCTCCAAAAGATAAAATAAAATGAAATAAAAAAAATAAAAAAAATGAAGGGGAATATTCTCCAGCTCTGCATTTGATCACCCTAATTATGCATGAACAATGCTTTTTTTTTTTTAAGTGCGTCATCAAGGGCCAGACCACCAATGTTATCTTGCAATTTATCACTTTTCTTCTAAGGCAGGTGAAATGTGTATTTATCTGTGACAGAAAAGCACAGACCTTCTAACGCAGCATTGCAAAATATTTAATTTAGAAACTATTCCTGGGGCAACATACGGTTCAAGGGTGTGAGACAGGAGCTACCAGTCTCCTGAGGAGAAGTGTCTCTTTGTCAGAAACACAACAGGATGCCTTCTAGCAAGATATTAATCTCCTTGCCTGGGTTCCTGTTCCACCAGCCACACACTGGCATAAAAGTACAAAGTCCTTAAAAGATATTTTGAAGAGTTTTGCATCTTTTAAATGTGCCATTATTATAAAGCCAGTCAGTTTTGTTTGTATGTTAAAGGAGTTAGTACAAGCTAAACACTTAGAACTGTTCACTCCAGGGAAGAATAATGAGATAATAGTCTGCATGTTTCTGAGCCTCACTATCAATAGAACTCTGTTGTTCACTACACTTCCTAAAGACACTAATTGTCAAGGGTGAGTGAATCAAGCAAAATCTGATCTGAACCATCATCTATTTGATTCAGTGTTGCAACCTGATTCAAACCAGGATTCTGATTCAATTTGGAAAAATGGGTTCAATCTGGCCACCCAAATCACTTAATCATTGATTCAGTCTTCCAATTCAGTTTGGGGGGAAAGTTTTCGGTGCCTGCATAGCAATCATCGAAATTACCTAATCAATCTGAAGCATCAGATTTGATTACATGATTCAAATCTACCTCCCAGATAGATTGATCTGGAAAGACACTTAAGAGGTATAATTGAAAAATCAACCTCGAATGAAGACCCCATACTGAATATTTATCCACCCTTATAGTCATTTTCATTGCCTACCTTATTTTATAACTTCTGGCATCTGTTTGATCACTTTATTCTTACTTTCTTTATTTCTTAAATCCTCCTACAAAAAAAGAAATCGATATGCATTGCCAAAAAATTTTAAGAACCCCCTAAATATATGGCAACCTCACAGAGCAAGGAAGGCTGGTTAGAAGATATTGTAGAGAGAATCACAAACAACTGGAAGTTAGGTTGGACAAGAAATCAGATTCTGACAACCCACAGTTGAGTAGCTACAGTTTCCACCATCCATTTCTATCAGCTGTCAACCTTCCGTATTGTCTGAATACATGATTTGGATTTTTCTTTTTCTTCTACAACCATCTGCAAAGAAATCAAGAGGGAAAAGGGAACGCAGGTGATGAAAAACACAAAAGTGAAGCATAAACTTGCACACAAAAGTAGTTTTATTGTAAGCACAGCTGATTACACAAACCCATTTCTCACCTGTTTGTTTTGCTTGGTAGGATATAGTTCTTTCTGTCACTCTTTGTGTTTGTATCTCTCTTGCTCTTTTTCTTTTTATTGGGATTGCAAATTCATCATCCAGAGGAGGAAATGGAGGGTGAACAATGCTTTATATATTTCAAGCGCAGGGTGAGACCTCCAAAAGTTGTGGAACTTCCAGGTTCTATCAGCACAGGCCTTAACCTTTCAGGTGGCTGAGAACGATAGTTTCACACAATCTGGAGGATCCCTCTTCCTGTTACAGTAGGTGACCACTGCAAGACAAACCATGACTTATTTCTTGATGTATCTATGGGGCTAGAGCTATATCTTGCTTTTTCTCCAGGATCTTAGCTCATCTGAGAATCTCCATTTTGTCCCCACAACAAATGTGATATGCAGTGTATACAGTAGGTGAGACTGGCTTGCCCAAAGTAATCAGAGAACTTCAAGGATAAAAGAGGACTTGATCTGGGGTCTCCCCAATCCTAGACCAACATCTTTACCAAGATAACACATTGGATCCTGATGTATGTATCTATGTACTCTATGCATTTTCTTAAAGATGATAATTAAGGAAAGAAATATAAATATTAAACAAACAGATGTAAAACAATGCACCATGAGATTTAGGACAGATATAACTTCCAACTTTTCAATTAGGGATGCCTTTGGGCATCTGTTAGTACCTGATCATATTTTATTTCTGTGGCACAAAAACTTCCTTCCCCGATTTGCACAAATCCAGCTGCTGTTACAGGCAGATCCCTATCCCCCTCTTTTGTCATTATTTTTATGAGTATCTTCAGTATATTGGTTTGTTTTTATTTTGCTCTTCCTCTAGAACATTAAGTTGGTACATAGTACCCTCTTTTTCTTTTTTATGTTTTAACAAACTATTCTTTACAGCAAAGATAGGACTGGTACTCCACAGCAGTTCTGCTGAAGTGTCATTCAAGTGAGGCCATGTGCAGAGAAAATAGTATTATTTTCCCAAATCTTTCTCTATAGGTCTCTTTGGATTTTTATGCAAAGCCTGGTCAACTACTTTGTGTCATTTCATATTATTCAGTTTACAGGGAAAATCTAGAAGAGGCTGTGCATTGTTTTTCTTCTTTTTGTTTACTGTGGGGAATGGGCGTTCAAACAAAATGCCTTATAACTAAAATAATAGACAATAAACCATGTTCTGCTAAGCACTTTGCAAGGCAAATAAATATCCATTATCTTGAATAAGATTTGCCTGGAACCACATTTGCTAACATACTTTCTTTGGTTTCAAATGCCTAAATATGTGTTTGAATATGAATCTGCTGTACTTCAAAGATCATCAGTAATATTATTTATTCCAAAAGTCAGCATTTGCAATAGATTACTCTTCTTTAGAACTGGCTCAGATGGAAATTTCCCTAACTTTTAAGGCTAACCAAATGCTACATGCAAACATGTGTAACGAAACTCCAAACAGCCTTATTTCTGGGAGTCAACCTACATGTGACAAATGATCTCTTTATGGCACCTATTGATTCCTTCTCTCCTTCTCTCTCTCTCTCTCTCTCTCTCTGCAGCTGAAAACCATCAAAACAATGGACTTAACCTGATCCTTCCTAACAACATGTTCGTAATCCAGACCAGTCTCTATCCCTGGTGACAATTTAGAACCAAAGGAAATATATTTGGAAGTTCCACATACAGATCTTTTATGTCATGTTTTTGGCTCAAAACTGAGAAGCCATTTGGGAGAGGATACTATTCAGCAGGGTCTTCAACCTCTTTTCACCTCTCGTTTGTTAAATATTATACTTCCTGGAATTATTCAAGGATAAACTAATTATGCTCCAGCTTTCATAATCAAGTAAGTATTTTATAAATTTAAATAAGAAAGTTAACAAGGTACTTGTTCGTTCTGGAAAAGAAAAGCTCTATCTATATCTGTCTGTCTATCTATCATCTATCTCCTTCAATCAATCATCTGGAATATATGTGCGTGTATATATATACACACATACAGAGAGAGACAGAGAGAAAGAGAGAGACAGTCCTTGGTGTTCTCTGAGTTTGGTTGTTTGCTTGCAGACATTTTGTTACCCAACTAGGCAACATCATCAGTGCTAGTGAGTGTGGGGTTTGCTCATGGACACTGCCTGAACCCCCACTCACCCCAAGGACTCCACAGTTCAACCCTGAGCTGCATATATTCTCTTCTATTAGATATATATGTGTGTACACACACACTCACTTCTCTTCTCCAGATGATTAACTTCTAAACTCAGCTTTGTGGGGCTTGATTAATAATACACATTTCTTCTCTCACCCCCCAAAGAGGGGGTCCTTTATAATTCTACAAAACTCAGAGGCTAAACTGGGTTCTTATAAGGGAAGGAGAGGTCCTGAAACAAACCTGTTCTCAAAAGGCAAAGAGACTCCCCAAGGAACTAACCTGTTCTTTTCACAAGCTTTTGTAATGCATATTTACATGAACTTGGAATACTTCTAAATTGTATTTACCTTTTAAAATATAGGCTGATATTCCCATAGCTACAGTCTTGGACATGTTTGCAAATTTCAAGCTTCTGAAGAATGTCAGCAACATTGACAATTCCAGGCTGGCCAAGATCTCCCCTGAATGCACTGGGCCATCAATTAACAAAAATCCGTTCCTCAAAAATGAAAGAAAATAACTTGAAACTGCTCCTCCTTATGATCTATGTATTTGTCACCCTTTGGCTGATAGTTTGCAAATAAAAAAAAAAGATCCTTTCTTAGCAAGGGGACATGGAAAGAAAGATCAATTGCAAAGGTAGACAAATGCCCCCAGATGCTGTGGCGCCATGGATATGGCGGTATTACAGTAAACCTGCAAGCCAGAGCAAGCCCTTCTGAGTGGCTGCAATTATGGTGGCATGATGACATGGCAACAAATATATTCAGAAAACTTTCTGAGTGGCTACAGACTTGGGGATGTTATGCTAAGGTTGTATAACAAAGGCCCTTCTCAACCCTTTGGGGAAAGAGATGAGAGTGAAAGGCAATTGATTCTAAATAAATACAGAAACACCTGGACTTTCAAAGCTCCCTACCTCAGAAGATTAATCTCCGTGAAGGGGGCAAGGAAGGATGTGGGCTGGGGGAGAGAGAGAGATGCTGAATTTCACCCAATTTCACATGGACCTAAAATGTTGTAGCTAAGCACAGGAGCTAGGAAACAGTCAAGGGTAAAAAAACAGGGCTGTGGAAAACACACAACTCATTGACTGCATGGGAAAGCTTCTCAATTTGATCACTATGCCAGCACCAATAGGAATTTCAAAAGAAAATCTGGGTTTTTGTAATTTGGGAAAACCCAAAGGAGGAAGAAGATAAATTATGGTACATTTTGGAAAGCACCTGCTTCATGAAACCGCCTATAGGCAGGCCATTCCCTTGGCAAGTTTAAAAATAACATCTGGAATGCCATATTTTCATCCTTAATGGATAAACAGGTACACACCCCAAAACATCTATTCATCAAAATCGTTCTTTTTTCTTTTTCTTTTCTTTCCCACCCAAAGGCTATTAGTCAGGAGGAAAATGAGCCACATGGCTGTGACAGGGATTCCAAAAATAGTTCAAGTTCTTTAAAGTTTAAAAAATGGTTGAAATTACAGGTTGATTGGGCATTCTTGACTTTTTTTACAGAACCAGTTTATCAAGGGGCGTGGGAGTTGTTTTCGTCACTTGAAATGAGGAGAAACCTCTCTTTCCTCATAGCACCTAAACCAAAGGAAGTTACATAGACTCTGCCCTTTTTGCATAATGCCGAGGACAGTTTCCAAATGTCTCCCTACACTCTTTGTCTTCCTGAGGTCAGTTCTGCTGAAATATTGAAACAATGAAGGATGGAGGTTGGTGGGTGGCATAGTTGCCTGTCCTACATTTCTGTTTATGGGAAATGAGGGACATTTTATTCCCACAAATTTTGAGCAGCATAAAATCTCTGTATGTTCCTTTAAACCAGTATTTTAGAAGAAGAGAGGGTACATGTTCTGTGTTTGACCTTGAAGGCAACACTGTGTACCAACAGCAAACTTTCTGAATGGGGAACCTTTACCTAGCCAAAAAAGCAATGTCCAGGCAGAAGAACTTCCCCCTCTCCATGCCTTGGTCTCTGCAAGTAGCTCCAGATATCAATGGTGATGCCATGGACTTCACGTGAAGCTTTTTCCCTCTTACAGATTCTAGAACCCAAAGAGAAAGGAAGCCATGGTGGAAACCATCCTAACAACTTGGACAATTCTCTTGGTGATCCTTGCTGCAGTGCTAATCATGACCATCCTCATGTTTTTCCTTCCTGCTGTTGTACTGCTCTTGAGGATGAGGTCTTTGTCACAGATCTCTTTGGATGGAACTGTCTAGCCTGCCTCTTTACAAAGTGTTGGGTGATTTTAGATGCCCTGGACATTAAAATTAATGACAATTAAAATTAAGGAATTAAGACCAGGAAAAGGAAGTCATATCCAAACCTGCCATTAAAAAAACAGAACTTGATACCCTGGACTGACTTACTCTTTGTTTGAATTAGATTCCTGAGATTATTTAATGAGAAGCTATCAAAGAGATGCAAGGGGTCCTGTTAGTTAAATATGGTTCTTTAAAGGTAGGTCAAATCCATTTGTGATGCAACTCAGCATCTGCAATTTGAGATTCCTTGACTAGGTAATTGTATTTTATCGACTATTTACTCAACGTCTGTCAACTTACTCTTGTTATTTTTATAACCTTGAACTTCTGTTCTTATCCCATCAGATGTAAAACAGGTGGTGAAGTTCTGTTTCATTAAAAATAAAATCATATGTTCTGAGCCTGTTAAACTGAATTTGAAAAATGGGTTAGATGAAAGTGAACGGCCTGCGGGTCAGATGACGTGACTTCAGTTTGTAGCTGAAAATAAAGCTGAACCTACTTTTTGATTTTTTTCAGGATTTGTTAATACTTCCTCTTTTTTTTTTTTTTTTTAGAAAAGGGGACATAATGATTTATTTGTTAGATTTATATCCCACCTTTTCTAAGCAGTTCAAGCTGGTTGCCCCACCTAGTGAGGCAGTAACACTGGTTCTACCCACCAAACCTCTCCCACACAAGATGATTTTTAGCAAAAGGTCTTCTGCCAGCTGCATTGGAGATGTTCACCCACTCCAGAAACACCCTTTTTGGCACTCTTTTTTTCTGTCTGTGTCTGTTTTCATGTGCTACCTTGGCAGGGAATGGCTGAGGGGAATAAAATAATTCCTGACATAAACATACATCATACATACATACATACATGGTGCAGGAGAAAGAGTTGCATTTCTTGCAAGAAAATCATCAACATAAATATGAAGCTTTGGGGACTGGGGAAAAAAAAATCAGGGAAAAGAGAACAGGTTGAAATGAACTTTCTTGGTCCCAGGATCTCCAGTGCTCTATTCCCATCACATAATGCATGATTAGATTGTGGTTGGAAGAAATTACAAGAAAAAAGAAAAGTTGAAAATTTTCTGATCAATTAGGGGTGGACCACTGCCCCAGTAAGTTTCCACTGTCCAGGCATCCAACAGCGGTTTGATGATGGGCATGTCCATGTAGTCTTCGTGGCAACAGCAGAAGTGGTTTCCCATTGCCTTCTGGATTCCGCCCCCCACCCTTCCCATTCTATCCTGAGATTTTCTGCCATCTAAGTACTAACCAGATTCAACCATACTTAGCTTTTTGAGAGCAGCTAAAATCAGCTCCATGCTTCCACCTAGCTACTGTACATCAATGTCTCACTCTAGTTGAGCTTGACTCCTGATAACTGCATGGATATGTTTGTTTTTTTTAACTTGACAACAGTAGGGAAGTGCTCAGTCATTGCCTTCTTTCTAGATGCTTTTTGACTTTCCAATTAGTTACAGACTTAGGATTCCCTGATAGTCCAACAAATCAGTAACCAGCATCAACTCTGCTTAGCTTTTTCGAGATCAGCCAAACGCTTCCTCTTGCTGTGGGTGTAAAGAAGGTAAAAAGGATAGAAACAGAAGCTTTTTGAATAGAGAGAATGTGTGTCTATAAATGCATGTTTTCTTTTTAAATGCTATGCAGCTCTCTCAAAAGCACTAGAAAATGTAAAACTCAACATGCAAGTTTGATACCAATCCAGTGGTCCTTACTCAACAGGGATGGGTATTGGAGAGGGAAGATTTGGCACCGAGATTCTGTGGTGCACCAGAAACAAACCCAGCTCTAGACAGGAAGATAAACTCAACAAAAAGCAGGGAAACTTCCATCCTTGAAAAATAAGAACTATCTCAGTTGTTAACTAACTCCATACCTATGGAGAAATCTGAAGCAGCTTCAGGGAAATTGCTTCCTTCCACCTTGGAATCTTACCTCTGTCTCCTGGTAAAACAGCACAGCAAAAATGCAAACCAGCTTGACCCAACCATTGCCAGAGAAGACACTTTGCTCCTTGGACTTTCCACTTCCTTTTGCCTTCTGTGGTACTACACATTTAGATTGTGAGTGCATGTATAAGGGCTGTCATATCTTGTAGTACATTTTATTTATTTATTTGTTTGTTTGTTTATTTAATTGGCATGCTGCCCATCTCCCCCAATGGGTGACTTTGGGCACCTCACAATTAAAACCACAAACCCAAGAACAGAAGTCTACAGCCAGAGCTTCTGCATAATTGCTTCCAGTGAAACAACTCACATTAACTGCCTATTAGCTAACAATAAGCAAGGACCTTCAACTATCAAGATGTCTAAAAGTCCTTCAGAGAAGACTTTCCTTTTTGGAGAACAGAAAGCCACCTCCCATTTTGGGATCTTTGAAGGTGTTCTCTGCACAGTTGGCTCCCAGACAAAGTTGTATTGTGGTACCCAGTTTGAAGTGTCTGCCACTTGCACAACCTTATTTAGTGAGCGTGCGGTTCCACAGAAACCTTTAGGCACCCCTGGTCAAATATGCATTTCAATCAATGACTAAATGAACAGGAGCTGACACAACCTCTGTGTGACATGGGAGTCTCCACAGGGTATGTGATGCACATAAATAACAGGTGGAGCATCAATCATATCATTGCAGACATCATTGTGACTTCTTACAGACACCCGTGATATGGTACAAAGTTAAACAAAACATCTTTCTGCAAATGTGAATGCATACTTACAATTTATGGACAATTGTTTACAGATTTAAATGAGCCTTAACCCCCACCCCCCAAAAAAGCCCCACACATAAAAAAGGACCAGGGTTTTGATTCCACGGTGGTGGCATCTTGGTATTTTTGTCCCCCTATAGACACCCCTGGCTGTGGAGGAGAAGAAAGGCTGCCATGAAAATGGATACAATTGGAAACAGGAAAACTTGGGGTTTTTGACCTCATCTTTGGTGGGAAAAAGTAGACAATGGATTGGGGAAGTTGGGAGGGAGGGGATGGCGTTTTGGGAAGTAGAATTATTCAGGAAGGTCCTGATGTGAAAATTATTGGAAAGTAAAGGAACTGAAAGAGAACAGGTTTGTGAGATCTCATTGGAAAATTAACACCAAAGAACTGGGTGGATCTTGAACTCTTTGCGGGAGATGTATTAAAAAGAAACTGAGACTCAGAATCCACCTGCCTTGTGATTGAGATTCCTGGTAAATAATTAATTTGTGGGATGTAGTAAGTTTCTTCTCTCCCCAGGCACGCTTATTGTCTCCCATTCTGACCAATGGGAACATGAAACTATGGCTCTCCCCCTGTGTTTGTCCCTCATACCCAGTCTTCAAAGATCTACTGCCCTTTTTTACTAGCATGTCCTACAGCCAAGACTTCCATAAGAAACTGCACCAGGCCTGGGCATTTGCGCAGGAGTGGGACAAAGGGAAGATGTGGCCCCAATGATTCAACACCAGGAGGAGCTTTCCATTGGAAAGCACCAGCCACTTATGAAGTTTGTCCAAAAAAAAGGGGGGGGGTGTCATAATGACAATGTCCTTCCCAACTTCCTTCCCTCCAGATGCTTTTGTGACAATTCAGTTTCGATACAACAGATTGGAAAGGGACCAGAATGTTGACTTTTAAATCACGTTTCATTAATAGTAAAAATTTCATGTAGTTCATTTTTTCCCTAAAACACCAGTTTTTGTCATGACCACGTCAAGATTCTTTAGTTCCGAGTAATCTTTCCCCACTGTTCTTCAAAAATTCTTTTTAGTGAACAATCAAATATTTGGCAAAATGCGCAATCAGGTCTCTTTCCCCACCTCACCAACATATTATTTGGCATAATACATTTACTGGCAAAAGCACATATAGCTGTACAAATTCAGTATTTACTCATAGAAGCGATGCTTGATTCCTGGGGATAGACTGTATACAAACCACATACTAAAGAAGATTAAAAAAAGAGAATTTAACTAGATGTACTTAATCATGCAGAGAGAAAGGCTGCAGCAACTAAAATTTCCACTCAACGCACACCAGTTTTATCATTTCAACATTGTTGTCTTTGGCTTTAGGATTACAGATCCTTAGGATTACAGGAAATATTCAGACTGGCAGATGACTAAAAACAAAATCAAAGATAAATAAAGGTGAAGGTATTCTCAAGTTGAGCTTGACACAGCTTGTCTACATGGACATATCTGTGTCCTTTTCTTGACAATACTGAAGTGGATTGCCATTGCTGATTTCTGAGATTCTCTTCTAACCCTGCCCATCTATCCTGCAGTCCTGCTTTTGTCTGGTGGTCTCCTATTCATCTACGAACAGAACCAAACCTATCCAGCTTCCCTGTGCCACCCAGATATTTTTAGTGCCCTCAATTCGACATTAGCTGCAAGTGGCTTCATGGAGATATTCACATAGTTTTCACGGTGACAGAATTGAAGTGGTCTACCACCCCCTTATTCTAGAATGTTTCTTCAACCTCTCAGTCTAGCCATCAGCATCCATGGGGAAGGTCAAGGGACAAAACATGCATCACAGTGAAAACCTTGTGACTTAGATATTTGCATCCAAGGTCAGAGCACAAGTACAAACGGGCAGGGTTTGCATTGTGACATCCCAATGTCCATTTCATCATCTTTTCATCATCACAGTCAGTAGCTGATGTCTTTGAGTCCAGCTTTGGGAATTCCTGACCATCTTCCACTCAAGTACACAACATGCCTCATCCTCTCTGAGATCAGCCAAGGTCTGCTAGATGCTTAGCACTATATGCACTTCATCAGCAAAGTAACCAAGTTCTCCATGTTCATATAGGAATAAAAAATAAATTCAGATTGAGCTCAACTCCTGGGGATTTCATGGACACAACCACATAACTTTCTTAGCAGCAATGCAAAAATGGTTTGCCCTTGCCTTTTTCTGAGCCCCCCCCCCCCAAACTCCCAGCCTAGCCTACAGCTTTGGAACTCTGTATCAAATATGTTGGGTCTGGCCAGAAGTCTTCTACAATGTCTCAGAGAAGCACCAACCAAGAGACGCTCATAACCCAATCCTTAGCATATTTTCTCAGAAGTAAGTTGCACACAATTCGAGAGGATTTGTAGATAAGGGTATAAAGGACCACAGTGAAGCTTAGTAGGTCATGTTAACCGAATATTTATGCTGTGCTTTTGGAGGGCCTTGTTCCCACCTAAATTGCCTTAACACTGCAACCCAGATGCTGAGGAACTGTCTTACTGGAAGATTAGAAGGGATTGGGAAATCTAAGGAAGGGGAACTTTTGACATCTTACTAAATATCCAGGACTGATTTGAGAATGATCTGAAAGCAAAAATAGCTTATAATCGCCAGGGCTGCACAGTATGAACCCTGGACTTAAACTGGCTTTCCTGAAAACTGGAATCTACTATGGTGCACTCAAAATTCTGTTAGATATCTGTAAGTGCTTGCTAGATGCTAAAGATATTCAAGAGAGAGAGAGAGAAATCATTGTTAAATATGGACTTAGAGTTTTCCCCTTCCCAAAAGAGTTGCCTTAGGTCAGTGGTTCTTAAACTGGTGGTTATTACCCCAATGTGCAATTTGGGCAGATCCTGGAGGTTACAGAGCAATTTGTAATTGCTTGTTTGTGAGTTGAGGATCCAGTTTGGGATTGCTGCTGCTGAGACACTTGTGCAAAACAGTAGAGGGTTGTGTGTGTGTGTTTGTGTGTGGGTGTGAGGGGTAATGACATTATTTGAGATGAGGAAAAGGGTACTTGGATCAAACAGTTTGAGAACCACTGCCCTGGATGGTTTGAAACTGAGGAACAGAGGCCAAATCAGCAAAGCAAAATTATCACCATCATCACCTTCTTAAAAGAAAGAATGGCAACTGAGTCAGCTGAGGCACTTGGAAAGCCCCTCAAACAGTGAGGCATAATAAATACAAATTCATCTTCATTGGCAAACCGAGAAATATTTTTTTTAAAAAAAATAAAATCTCCATTTACTTCTATCCATCCCCATTTATAACCAACATTGTACTTCCTAGCTCAGCCAGAATGGTTAAAGCCGTTTTGCAAATTGCAATCCAAGCTGCCCGTGTTATTTTTAAACGTTTGAGATGTAGATAGAGAAGAGCTAATCCATCCATTTCAATAACTTAACTAGGAGAGGCATGAACAACAATCCAAGCTGGGCTGTGGTGCCATCTAATGGCCAACAATCAGAAGGAGTCTGGCAGCTTTTTCCACAAATTTTATTAAAAGGCATCAGTTTAAGATGCATAGAGATGAAATGAGATGCCTGATGCCTTTTATAACGTTTGTTAGCAGAAAAGGTCCTACCAGGTTCCTGATTTTTTTTGCCACCCTAGGAAAACACAGCTGTCCTCCTGCAAGGCTGCCATCTAGGGGCTAACTGATCCCTTTACATGTCATTTTAAAAGTACTTTGCATCCTTTTGTCTCTTTTCAAAAGATAGGGTTATCTCTTCCTGCCAGTTTTGCATCCAACAGCGGTGATGTTCTGACAGGCAAAAGATGTTCCACCCATCAGAAGAGGAAAATGACTTTAGCCCATCTGTTTTGACCTATAAAATGCCAAGGGAGGTTTGCAGGCCAAACAGGAGAGAAGAAACAAGGCTAGACATGAGGGGTGGGGGGTGGGGAGGAAACCTACCCCAAATTTTAAAACATACGTCTACCAAGGCACTGATAGGATTTTCCAGGGCTGGCAAATAGGACTGGGAGCAAACTGTACTGTTGATCCTGAGACAGAATTGTGATGACGACATCTGCCTGTCATCTGTTAATCACAGCCATTTATATAGCACCATTCAGCATATGTGATGCTTTACATAGTAAGGTAAAATACTGAGCTCTGGTTTTGATGAGATGATGCACAGAACTGTCAAAGGGCTTCCTTTCCTTTTTATCCCAACAATGGAAACTTTTCTTAGGGGCAACATTCATTTCAAGAAACACAGCTGAAAGGGAAACCCATAAAGGCAGAGGTATATCTTTGTAATGAAACGTCAAATGGTACCTTGGCACCAGTTTGCTCCCTTCTCTGGCTCATGGGAGATATTCCTCTTTCCGCATTCACTACTGGCCCAAGTTATCGTGCTGATTGAAGCAAATATCTATCCTGGCTTTCTGGGTCAGGACATGGCGGGGTCTATTCTAAAATACTGGAACAAATGGATCTTATCCTTATTCTCTTCCCCCACCAAGTCCTGTCTCCGTGGTGTTATCCTAATGTCAGCTTGATTGCTTGACCATCAGCTCTCAAGAGCCATCCAATGAACATTTCCTTGCTTTAGAGACTAATGCTATGTCTGTCTCCTCTCCTTCACAGGTCTACCCCCTCATTTCGCTGCATTTACTCTACTGTGGACTGTTTCTCTCCAAGCCACATGAATGTCCTGAGCCTCCCAGGAATTCCCAGCAGCTCAGCCAGTGGCTGAAATGTGTGGCTTATATACAACAATTCCGTGGATTCTGAAAAAACCTTTTGTATCTAAAACTGTGTAGAAGGGGCTCCAGAAATGTTAGCAACATGTATGCATATAGATAAAAGGCACCAAGCATGCGTCTAAAATGTTTGGTTGTAAGGCAGTTAAAAAAGGAAAGAGAGAGAAAGCAAGAAAGAATTAAACATTGAATTAGACAGCTGGAATAGAATTAGTAAAACCTGACAAAACCCCTTTTGAAAAGATGAGACTCCAATATAGGGAAATAGTTCTGTTTCACTCCAAGAGTCTAGCTACCCCTTGTAATACAAACTCCATTATGGAAGCAGGATGGCAGAACTTCTAATTGTCCTGTTGCAAAATGTTGAGAAAGCATACTGAATCTGCAGAAAACTTTTCTTCCTATTAGTGTTTTAGAATGATGTACAGTTGCTGGGTTGAAAAAAAAAATCCATGGTCTGATTGTAGGTTTAAGTCCCATCTTGTCTTTTCCAATGGAACTTCCTCCCCCTACCCCAAAATAGCAGCATTAGACAAAATTAAAATGGTATCCATCTGCCTTTTTATCCTCCATAAGTCTGCATGTAGTGAGATGTAGAGAAAGCAAACAGCGAACATTTCTCCATTTTTTTTTAGCATTGACTATGGTCAATGGAAGCACTCGTGGTAGTAAAATCCTGTTCCTTTGAAATGGAGAGGTTGGCCCAAGATGGTTAGAAGGCAAGCTTTTTAGGAACTTCCCAAGAAAATTCACTTCTTCCAAAGTGACCGTAACAGGCAGTCTTCTGATAAATGGGCTTCTTTAAATCCAAATCCCTAAGTATAAAAAAAATAAAATAAAAAATAAAGTTACTGAAGTTGTTTTTTCTTGAATGCAGGCTGTACAACTAACCTAGAGGATTCCTTGCCACAGGATTTAAAAGGAGACCAGATAAATTAATGGAGAAGAACGCTACCAAGAGCATCTCTTTCTGGAACAGCTGAACACTACTCCACCTAGACAGATTTTAAAATCCACAGAGAGCACCTTTGCCTTTTCTGGATTCAAACTCAGTCTTTTTTACCCTTCTTCAGTTACTGATTTCCAACTCCCTCATCTGGATCTGATGAAAAAGAGAGATAGAGTGATGTGTCATCATCATCCTGATGACACTTAACTCTAATTCTCCACATGATCTTAGTGCTCTTACCCTGATGTTAAAGAGCAGGGGAAGAAGTGGAAATAGATATAGAAATCTCCCAGCAACCCCTTCTGGAAACAACTATCCAGGGATGACCAGGGATGAGCAAACCAGCATCACTCACTTCAAACTTGGACAATCTCTCAGAAGAATACTATGGTCAATGGTGTTGAAAGCCACTGAGAGATCCAGGAGAACCAAGAAGGTTGCTTTTGCCTGTCTCTCTCCCAGCAAAGATCATCCCACGGGATAATCAAGGAAGTTTCAGTGCCAAAGCCAAATCTAGATCCCAACAAAATGGATCTAGAAAGCCCATTTCACCTAACAGCATTTAGATCTGATCAGCCACCACTTGCTTAAATATTCAGCCCAGGATGTTGTCCACAGTCCTATAATTGTTCAGATCTTCTGGGTCCAGTGATGGTTTTTTTCAAGGCATGGTCTCACTACAACATTTTTAATGAGATTGGGAGAAGTTTTTTTTGTAGGGAGGAATTTATAACCCCCTGGACACAGATAAGCACACATACTAGATGCTATAAGCTATGAGGGAAAAGGTGTGAACCAGTAGACTTCTCATTAGCATCTGGCTGGCTGCTCCAACACCAGAATGCTGCCCTCAGTAGGCCTCTTGGTTGATCCAGCAAGGCGCTTCTTATGAAGGGAGATATGACAAGCAGCCACAACAAACTGCTTTGAAAGCTTCAGATGCATGTTGAGTGAGCTGCAAGGCTACATCAAGAAAGCAGCTACTATGACCATTTGGATAAGGGAATTTATAAATCCATTTCACTTCTGGATCATTCTGGGACACAGGACAGCAGGAACTTCTTTAAGAGGGACAAACTTTTCTTGTGATGCTCCCTGCAGATATCTGGAGCGTTTTGTCCTGCAGAACAATCCGCTAGCTCAAAAAGCTCCAGGTTCTTGTTTGGAAAGTAGTCCTTTACTGACAGAACTGCTGCCACCTTTATAAATCTACCCCCTTGTCAGAGGTCAGGTTTTAAGCCCTGGAACTGCCTAACATTTGAAACCAAGCCTCTTTTCCCAGTTGGCCAAATTGCAGCAAGAGCTATCTGAAGAGGATTCCATTTTGAGCATGAAGCTGGAACTCTCCCAGAGTGACATATTTTAGATGGTTTGGTCATATACACACTCTTGGACTGTCATACTCCCAAGGATGGGAGAGCAACCATAACTGTTTCCCAGTCAGGACCTGATTCTTTTGGGAAAAGCTCAAAATGGAATGAAAGGAAACTCAGAAAACTTCAGATTGCCTCCATTCAGTTTCCAGGACTGGAAAATCAACAGTATCTACCGTCTATGGCTACTCTGCCAAAAAGGCCCTTGTGAAATGCTTACTTGACAATGGCTCCAGGTCGAAGGTCAAAATTCTGGTGGACAATGTTGAGCAGCTCTTGCTCAGAATATGCAGAGGTACCATAGGTGAACAACGAGATGGAAAGTGGTTCAGCCACTCCAATAGCATAGGCAACCTAGATAGCAAAAAGGAGACAGGTTTAGGCTGGCTTCATGCATGCCATCAACAGGTTTATTTGGTGGCCACAACTTTGTCAATGAAGATATGGAAGGACCAGCTTTTGGGAAGGACCAAACTATCCAAGATTGCCCAGTTATTCAAATACAGAATGACACTAATCGCATAGAAAGAGGGGAGGACAAATCTAGTTTTTAAAACTTAAGGGATACATAAGGGATTAGGACTGTATTTTTCAAACTGTATTCTCTTACTGGATTATTGGAAGGATAGAGAGAGAGAGAGATTCTTTGAACACTACTAAAAGTGCTACAAGAATGGAAAAAATATTTATTTATTTATTCATTCATTCATTCATTCCATTCATACATACATAGAATTATACAATAGACTTCAATACTAAGCAATCAACTCAAGACCAAAACCTATCTTGTATAACAAACATTTTGAGGTAATCTGCAACAATTTCTTCTTTCTAATGTTATACTCAATTTTGTATGAAAAAGTCAAATAATTTTATGCTTCTAATATCGATACCCTAAATTGTATTTAGTATGGCTGGAATATATCTTTCTTTTTTTCTCTATTTCTAATATTGCGAGTTATCTAAACTATAGAACATTAATAACTTTAATTAATACTGTACAGATATCATTGAACTGAAACAACATAATGTATCAAGATTTATAACAATATAATGAAAAGGAAAAATAAGAATCAAGAAACATTAGACTAAAAATGGAGGAGAGTCAATCTTGGCTTAACATCAGTTACAAGGGCCTAATCACATAACAGACCTGGAGGACATCAGATCCTAGCATAATTTGTATTTCCCCAGGATTTGTTAGAAAGACAACAGAAATCCATAAATATCCCAATAAGGATGAAGGTTATAAAGTGTTGTCTACGTGGCAATCAATGATTGATTGTGGGCATTCCATTTCGTTGAATGTGCAGTAGATAAGGATTTGACCTCTGCTGCCAAATTCAGTTTCGGATCTAATGTGACGATGCCAGCACAGCTAGTAAAACATCAGCACACAGTCATTCTCTCACATGACATTGACTGAAAGTCATTTAATCCCTCTTATGCCTCCTTTCTACTCTTTCCCTGGCAATGTGCCATTGCATGAATATGCCAGTACTAAGGATGTGTGAGTTTTCCTGTAAGTGGCAACCCGTGTGTAGGTAGCAGATAAATCACACTGGAATGATGCTATGTGATTTGTATTGCTAGAGTTTTGAGAGGGGTTAGGGTTGAACGCGCAGGAATGGAGCAGCTGGCTTTAGCTTTAATGTTAGGCTGCCGTAACATTAAGTACCACCACTTGAGTCTGTTTTAGAAGCCGCGACAAAGTTAATATGGCATCACAGGTGTCATGACATCAGTGCGCAAATCATGATGTACGTACATGATGACATGATGACACACGATTACTTGCTGTAACTTGTGCCTCCTGTGGACCCCCATGACTGGAGATGTTTGATAGAAGACACAACGACATTGCCTTGTTACATGCATCATGACACTGAATAGCAAAATAATGTATTTCATGGGATGTCATGATGGGGGTGACATTAGCCCCATCTCTGGACACCCATTAGTACTATTTTACAGCTGTGATCAAGGTATCTCCCCTGCCAGATCCTATTTAGATCCTGTTTTACTCGTTTTTCTGATGTATGTATGTATGTGTGTGTGTAACAGTTCTACTATTAGATTTTTACTGTGTCTGCCCTTAGGGCTGTAATAAACTGATCTGATTTGACAGCTGCCAGGTTAGCAAAACACCACTTACTTGGACCAGAACCCGACGACACAGCCCTGCCTTCACCAAAGACTTGGCAACCCACCGGGCTGCGTATGCTGCTGACCGGTCAACTTTTGTGTAGTCTTTGCCTGAGAAGGCCCCGCCACCGTGGGCTCCCCATCCTCCGTACGTATCCACGATGATCTTCCGGCCGGTAACTCCTGCATCACCCTGCAATATTGCCAGACCAAATGTCCAATCTCTGTTTTCACCAGACAGGTGTTTGGGGGAAAGGTTCATGATAGCCACAAACATACACAAAAGAAAGGCTGAGAAGAGGAATAAATGTCTTCTGTTTAGCCAATGGTACTTGCCTCCAGACCCGTACATTTGGAATCCTGCCCAATTTTGCTCTAGGAAGGTTAACAACGGGTAACCTCAAAACAAATTCAACTACATCCCAGGGACCTTGATTTTTAAGCTACGGGATTAGAAAAAAGACAGAGTCACAGAGTGGGATGTATTTAGATCCACCTGAGGGCATTTAGATATCTGTGTCTAAGCCCCATCTTAGTGCAGGAATCAAAATCAAAGCATCCCTTATAGATGCTTTTGTTGAAACCAGTGCAGGGAAGGGACCTGTTTTGTACTAATCCATTAACTTGAGTGCTCCTGAATAATAGTTTCCACTGTCAAACTACTCTTACTGTTAGAAAACGGTTCCTGACTTTCATGTGGAATCCACTTGCCTGTAATTTAACTCCATTATTTTGCATCCAGCACTAGGGTGATGGAGAATATGGTCTGGCCTTCTTCTGTATGACATCTTCTCAGGTATCTTCAGAGAGCTACCATATTCTCCTCAATCTTCTCAATGCTAAACATTCCCAGTTTCCCCCAATTCTCTATTTAGGATGCAGTTTCTAGTTGTCCACCATCCTTGTCACCCTTCTTTGAACCTGTTCTAGTTTGTCAGAATCCTCATTAAAAATGTGGTTCCTAGAACTGGACACAATACTAACCCATAACTCTATCTATCACTATACATTGATTTGCTGACAGAAATTGGGTAACAACAGGAGGTTTAACAGAACAGGAGATAATTTTCTGGAACAGAAAAGAACTCACAGGCAGTTATACCTGGATTTCTTGAAATTAGATAGTGTGGTTCACTGGAATTTGGGGAAGGAGTGCCTCCAAGCTAAAGCATGCTTTAATTCAGAGGGGAAACTGGTTTTTTCTTTTTTAAAAAGGTAAGAATTTAGGAATATTGCTAGAGCAGGTGACTCTACTGGGTCTAATATAAAAATGTAACTTCAACAGTGTGGGACTGTGTAAGGGTAAAGACACACCTGCGGACCTCCAATGACAAAACGGCCACTGGGTTGAAGGTGGTAAACAGTGTTGTCATCTAAGTAGTTGGGTGGCACTACGGCTTTGATCACATGTTCCTGCAAGGCTTTGCGCATGGCATCCAAGGAGATGCTTTCATCGTGCTGCACCGAGATGACAATGGTATGGACCCGCATGGGGATAACAGCGCCATCTTCCTGGACGTATTGAACTGTGATCTGAAAACAAATGCAGACAGGGTGATTTATAGTGGGCTGGAAATAGAAAGGAAAGTAAAACACCCTTGGCTGCTTGCAAGATTTGAAAATAATGGAGGATCTCTGATCTCATCAGCTGTTTCCTCCATTCTCCCAGTTCAAATAAAAAGTTCCCAATTATAACCCAATTCTTGTTGGGGCAATACCATGTCCCACTGCTACAATCATACACTGTGTTGGCTCTCCTTGCTATTTTCTGCCTGGCTAAACAGGCCTTATGGGTGGGGCGTGGAACTGTTGACTGGCTAACAAATAGCCAGTGGAAAGTATTGTCATACACTCATATGGTATAGGTCTCTCTCACTCACTCTCCCTCATGTTAACATTGGTTAGACGTGAACATTTACCAGTGAAAACCAAAACTTGGTTGGTTTTTTAAACTTAACTCCTTGGAAACTCCTTTTTCCCCATGTGATACCATAGCATGATCACAGGAGCTTACGGGGAATGATGAGGTCTTCTGTATTACACAAAACACTGGGATAAGAATGGAAGCTATATGAGTGTGAATCAGAGTTATCAGGCAACTTGCCCAACCAAATGTGGTAGATGTCAACTCCCATCCTTCTTGATGAATATTGGTTCAACATCTGGAGGACCCCAGGCTGGGGAAATTTGCATAAACAAGAGACTGCTCATTAATATCAAAGATAATTGAATAATATTCCTGTTATTTATTCATTTATTAGATTTATATACCACCACATCTCAACAACTCCTAGTAGTTTGCAATAGTTAAAATACAAGTTCAACTAGAATGTCTATGGGAGTGTCAGGAAATCATAATTATTGGTGGTTTCTACAAATATAGTGGTACGCTGTCAGGAAACAAACAATGCAACTGAGAAGACAATGCTAGGGCTCTTGGAACAGCATCTCAGGGACCACGGGACTGGCTAGATTCCACTCTTAAGCTGGAGAGCTCCAACTTGAAATGGGGGGAACCAGACACAGGTTTCCAACTCTCTGAAGCTCTGCGGTGTCTCTTCTCGACCCAGCAAAATTCTGATGTTGGAAAACTGCAAAACTGCACATGGAAGGCTTGGAGGCACAGAAAAACTTTAAATCTACAAAATCTTGCCAAAGCCTTGTATGAAGTTATAAACAGATACAGTGGAACCTCGGGTTACGAATTTAATTCGTTCCATGACTCTGGTCGCACCCTGAATTGGTCGCAACCCAAAGGAAATTTCCCCATAAGGTTCAATGTAATTACCGTTAATCCGTTCTGGCGTGGAGGACAGGGAGGCAGCTATTGCTTGGAGGGAGAGTCCCCCTCCCTACGACCATGTGTCAGGGGCGGAAAATGGCCGCGGACCACATGTCAGGGGCAGAAAAATGGCTGCGGACCACGTGTCAGGGGCGGAAAAATGGCCGCGGACCACGTGTCAGGGGCGGAAAAATGGCCACGGACCACGTGTCAGGGGCGGAAAAATGGCTGCGGACGTGTCAGGGGCGGAAAAATGGCCACGTATCCTGCTCGTACCCCGAGGCGGAGTTCACAAACTGAGGTAAATTTTTGCGGCCGGAGTTGGTCGTAACCCGAAAAGTTCGTTAACAGAGGCGTTCGTAACCCAAGGTACCACTGTATGTATGAATGATGGAGTATGTGAGACCCACTCAAAAAAAAAGCCATAGAGACAGAAGAGTTTCTTCTGATCAATTTTAGCCTATGTGGAAAAGGACATGCTGGAGTAAAGTGTGCCTAGAGGTGGACTGTTGTCCTGAACATTTTTTCATGTTCTTAAAAATGGGAAAAGAACAGAAAAATAGAAGCAAAATGCAAACCAAGTTTCAAACCTGCAATTATAGTATTGTGAACTCCTGCTACTCTAAAAATTGCCCAAAAAATAAGCAAAAAATAAGGAGAGTGAAATGGCTGGAAGTATTGATGCCAATGCCATTTCCAACATCTATGGGAGAAAAGCACAGCTGCACCTATCTGTGCTTATGAGACATGATCAGGAGGAGAAATTGTTCACCTGGCACAGTAGCAAAAGTCCCCTAGAGAGAAATGCTGGGAGTCAGTGGGTGACTGAGAGGTGCATACAACCTCAGCTCACACAGACGGAGGGCACAGAGGTTGTTATTGTCACCAGATGATCTTATGTTGCAATGTAACAAGAACTTCTGTTCCTGCCCTAGAAGTAGGAGCAGAATTATGCTCACATTATGAATGTCCATGCAAAATCTGTTCAGTTAGTGGACAGAGTTCTTACTTTTACCCTGTGGACATACAATTTGTTGGATAGGTGCCATAAAGTTGACTCAGTACAGACAAATGCCCGGCCCTCTGACCTGTCTTGAGGAATGACTTGTAGCTCTTCCAAGGACATCTCTTTGATCCCATCCATCTACTGTATCTTTGGTCTTCCCTTCCCTTCTGTTTTCCTCAACCTTGTCACACATGATCAAGTTTGTTCTTGGCCTCTAGTTTTGCCACACAGATTGGCTCTCAGAGAATGAGACATTGGGCAAGATCCAAACCTACCTGGGTTTTGGAGTCTGGTCTGAGCCAAGGAAGGACCCCACAGCGTCTCAGCTCGGCCATTTTGGCGTTCAGTTTGTGGGCAAGCATAATGGTTAGAGGCATGCATTCTTCTGTTTCATCAGTTGCGTAGCCAAACATCAGGCCCTGCATGGAAGAAAGGTGGGATTATTCTTTAGCACTTTGTTAGCTTATTAAAAAAAAAGAAAAAAGAAAAAGAAAGAAAAGAAAAGAAAAGAAAAGAAAAGAAAAGAAAAGAAAAGAAAAGAAAAGAAAAGAAATTGCACAGGAACCTTAACCAATGGTCCATAGAGACACTTTTTTGGCACTCTAGTATCATATTCCTCTTTCCATTCATTAACACCATGCAGTTCCTTGCCACTGTTTTGTCTTTTCCACAATGTTAGTTTGCATTTAAGCAGAAGAAACTTTCTGAGCAGTTTTTCATACAGTCACTTTCCCTCAAGACTGTTTGAGATCTTCAGAGATTTCGGTCAACTGCTTACTTTACAAATGCAGGCTGGAAATAATGCTTTGTCTGGTTTACTTTTGAAATGCAAAAGTTGCCACGTTGCCCATAAAAAATATTCCCAAACACCCGGGGTATTTCCCTCGGAAGACAACGCCTTTTCACCTCTCCTCAAGGACATAAAAAGCACTCAGGTTTTCAACCCCTCTACTGTGCTTCCTTGGTCATGATGGCTAACAAGCATCATGGAGGGGAGATAGATGGGAAAGAAATAAAAATAGCTAAGTTTCAAGAAAGTCAACCTTTTTAGTTGCAGGTTTAAGAGGGAGAACAGCAAAAAAAATGAGAGTGGATCTTCTCAATCCAATCTGCTTATTAACTTGCACACACACATCACTTTCATTCTTGTCAATGAGACTTCTTGCATCAATCCATCAATGTCAGCCATCCAAACTTTCCCAATCTTTTCTTTCTCCCAATCTCATATAACTTTGTCCAGTGTTCATGGCTGTGAAGGACTGGAGTTCCCTGCCAGGACTCTTAAGCTGTTCTACCTCTTTCCGCCACTTGTCTTCAAAATTGATTCCACCCCACCCCACCCCACCCTCCCCCAAAATAAAAATATTTAACTCTTTAGTCCTCATTTCTATTGAAATGTATCTAAGGAGGTGTTACTCATTTGCTTACAGTCATCTCGGTTGCCTTGCTGACATTTAGAAAGTGAAGTTTGGTGTCTTTCTCTGTAAAGGGCCTTGCATATTTGTGGAGTAATAGCAAGATGATCAGCCAGGTGGCAGCACTTGGCTGAACTTGGCTGGTCTTGAAAAAGCTAAGCAGGGTCAGATCTCCTTGGATGTAGTGCTTGGAGATCCCAGGGCCGTAGGCTGGTCTGGGAAGTAAAAAGAAAACATCCCCAAAGAAAAAGCAATAGCAGACCTCTCCTGCACTAAGAAAACTTGGTTTATTCTACAGATCCTTTGTTGACATATGAGAAATATTACAGGAAGGGCTTGAGGAAGAATGGCAAATTCTAGACTAAAATCCCACCATTCAGAGTAGATTAATGGCAAATGTTACTGGGTCAGCCA
Organism: Python bivittatus; assembly: GCF_059951505.1. NCBI lineage: Eukaryota > Metazoa > Chordata > Lepidosauria > Squamata > Pythonidae > Python > Python bivittatus. Next base: position 6,573,121 of record NW_028277033.1, read on the forward strand.
TCAGTTCTTGCATGCCTGACCCTTACCTCTGATTTGCCAACAGGGGGAGAAGGAAGAGATGACAGTCTGCCCCCTGGAATAATTGCTTTTTACATTCTTGAGGTCTGTCCCTAAAAATGTACTATGAATTCCCAACCCAAAGTGCTTATTTGCACTCCAAATGCACAGCCAAGAAAAGATATATTTTATGTCTTTGAGTGATGGTGCATTTCCCACCTGGTCTCCAGCACCAACATCTTCTTCGTTCCTGTGTAGATGAACCCCCTGGGCAATATCAGGTGATTGTTGCTCCAATGCCACGAGAACGTTACAGGTCTTGTAGTCAAAGCCTACAGAGCAGAATTCCATTCATCATACTGAAACAACTCCAACGGGATATGTGATATACAGCTTTAAGGAGGATACCGACACAACGCGTGAAATCTATATAAACAGCTTTGATGATATTAATTGCAGGAAATCCTGAGGCCAGTTGGTCAAGCTGAGCAGGCTAGAAAGTGTCCGGCCAAGAACAAATAGCAAGGATGCTACAAAGAGCTTGTATGAGGGATGAGTCAACCCTGAGATAACCTCTGATCAGCCCATAAATAGCGTTCACCTCCTTATAAAAACAGCTGGGAGATCTGGCTTCTTGTAAAGTCTGAGCATTGCTCAACCAAGATTGCATCAGCCTTTTTAGTATCCTAGCTAAGCAAGCCAAGAAGGAGTCAGATTTTTTTTTGCCTTCATCAGGACGGCCACTACAGCAGACCGCTTTCAGTGTTCCACCAACCTTTAGCTGAATCATCATAGCCTATGTTCATAATTGTGTCTCGGACAATCTGCTGATAGTCCACAACAGCTCTGGATGTGATCTCGCCGCAGAGTAGCACCATTCCTGTTTTACAGACCGTCTCTAAAGGCAAAAGAAAGCAAGTTAGATACACCATGAGAGTGTCTTAAATATTCAGTAATAAGGTACTTGACTGTGGACGTGTTGGATGGACAGATGAACTCTACCATCTGTTCATCAATCAGATTTGTAGGCTGCCAATTTCATTTCATTTCATTTCATTCCATAGTACATGCTATAATACAAAACAATAAAACCTCCACAATAAATACAAACATCCCATTTAAAGAATAAACATTAAAATGTCCATAGAAAACAATAAACACCTAAACATCCACAATACACTGTAACAAACGTAGACTTCCTATTGTCATAATGCACTAATAATCCTGACCACTACAACCCCATGAGAATTATACAGAAGCATCTCTTATCCCTCATGGCTAATTAATGCAACCAGGATAGGGCTGGACCCATGGTTACAGTAGGTAATCAACTATTTCTTGTAGCTGGGACATGTAGTGTTTCTTCAATCTAAAGGAGGCTACAGGAAGCCTACTGAGGAAACTGTCCCTTGATCCAAAAGATCTATAAAATACCAAACCAGTCTCAAATGTTCCATTTCTGGAAAAGCTGATCAAGAAAGTAATGGCTTTATAATTCCAAAAACTAAGGCTGAGTATTGGACCCACTTCAATGGTGCTTTCAGGAGGAACATGGCACTGAGATTACCAGTGCCAGAAACTAGATCCTCCTAGCTTTCCTGGACCTATCAGTACCTTTACTATCATAGACCATGACATGCTTCTGGAACATCTGGGAGGATCTGGCCTTGGGAACATTATTGTGCAATGAGTACCATCCATCCTGTCAGCTGTTTCTAGAGAGTGATCCTTGGAGATCAAGGCTGTTGATCTTTGAAGTCAGACTGGACTCCATCTTGTCCCTCATGCTGCTCACCATTTACATGAGTTCCCTGTGGGAGGTACTTAGAACCTAGAAAAAGATGCCCAGCTGTATTGCCATCTAACTCCGAAGAAGCAATTCCATGCCCTTGAAAGTAGCCTAAATTCTATAAAGGTGAGGAAGAATATGATGAAATTAAATTGGGATAAGACAGACTGGAGGAAAGGATGGAGAAGAGACTACTTTGGAGGTAGTTGTGTGAAAGAGTACTTCTGGGAGTACAGATCCCCACTTTTAGATGTATAATTGAAGTGTGGGGGGGTGGGTCCTAACTTGCTACAACAAAGCATGGTGTGCAGGATGGAGGTTTTGGTGACTCTGGTTAGGATAAAGAAAATGTCGAGGACTGAGGGAGAAAATGGCATTGTGGTAGGCCGCTAAATTGCCCCTTCCTGAAAGGCACTCACCCCCTCCCCACATGCATCTTCTCAAAGGAAAAGAAATTGCCAGCTCAGCCATAAAACATTTGGACACAAGGAATGCTGATTCTGAAAAATAGAGGTGCTGGGAAACAAGGACACTTGATAACTCCTAGGGAAAGTAACATCTCCCTAACAGACATTCTAAGACCCCTTTGTTTAACTCAAATAAGCCACTGTATTCACCCCATTACCTCACCATCCTGATCTCGCTAACACACATTTTGCCATAACCCTATCAAATGGTTTGCTATGCTAATAAACTATATAATGTACTTTGCATAAGTCTACTGACTTGTCTCTTGTCTCTCTCCAGTACCAAAAATAGGTTGTGCTATAGTGAGAGAGTATATTGGTCAATCTCAAACATTCTCTAACAGGATGAAATCTGGGATATAATTTGGAAATGGTAATTCAGTATTTGCCACTTCTGCTAAGGGTATCCCCAACTTATGGTACTACATCCAGATGTGCTGATGGCCGTTAAATGTGGAATTGTTGTCATGAGAAAAGAGAAGAAGCCACCTCTTACCGCAAGCAACTTTGGCATCTGGATCTTGCTTCAAGTGGGCATCAAGGACAGCATCACTGATCTGGTCACATATTTTATCTGAAGGAGAGCAGAGTTAGATATTTCAAAAGAAAAGCCCAAGAAACTAGGGACTATTTTTTGTCCCACTGAATGACAAAAGAGAAATGCATGAAGGGCACCAGTAGATCATCAATTCTGTACCACCTAACTGCTTATTTTTAAACAGTCAATAGCTCAGAGTCAAGGAAAATCAGTTTTTGATCTCAATTCTGCCAATCAGAAAATGAAGGTGGAATCTAATCTCAGCATATTCCATTCACACTTGGTTTTAGGATCAAAGATAAACACCTCAATATCAAAACAAGCCACTGGCACACTTTTCAAATATACCACTCTTGGACCTGCAGGTCTCCACAGGATGGTTCAGATGAGTGATTCTTCCTTCTACCAATCAAAAACAGAGCATTTGTTTTTTGAGACCACAATTATTGTAGCATGCTGTATAAACCTCAGTATCTGAACTGGTCCTCCATCTGGAGTTCCTTGCTTTCAGAAAGGACAACAGAGACAGATGGAAAGGCAGATCATTTCAATTTCTAATGAATGTAATAGAAATAAGCAGTAATGAATGTAATAGAAATAAGCAGGGAAGGAAGGAAGGAAGGAAGGAAGGAAGGAAGGAAGGAAGGAAGGAAGGAAGGAAGGAAGGAAGGAAGGAAGGAAGGGAGGGAGGGAGGGAGGGAGGGAGGGAGGGAGGGAGGGAGGGGGGAGGGGAGGGGAGGGGAGGGGAGGGGAGGGGGTGTGTGTGAAAAAAAGAGGAAGGGGAAAGTTGTGATTTAGTAGATGGGACAGAAGGTGGCCTGATCTTCTGGAGCAATTTTGAAGGAAATCAGCATTGCTTTGGAAGTGGGAGAAGACGGCTAAAGAAGCAGCATCTGATAGAATGAAAGGAATTAGAAATAAAAGTAATATAATTATTTGGGGTGAAACAGAAGTGCAGGAATGCTGGAATGTGTATTTCAGAGATGCTACATGGGTGAGCAGAAACGCTATTTCACAATTCCATAACATTTATTATGAGCTGAATTTAGATGATTTTTCAAAGGGTAAAGATGTCCTCCAATTGAGCTCACCTCTTAGTGAGTAGTAGTCTTCTTGGTAGTATTATGGGGATGGCTTGCCACTGCCATCTTCCATGATTTTTTTTTTTTAACTTCCCTCTCTAATCTACAAACCTGACATTTCCTGGTGGTTTCCCATTCAACTGCTAACCATTCCTGATCTTCCTTAATTTCCAAGCCTAGAAAAGGGTTTCGAAACAGTTAAAGGGAAAACAAATCATTGTAGAGCCATTTTGGAATCAGGCAGGACTGAAATTGACTCAAATCAAATCAAATCAAAATAAATAAAATCAAAACATTACATTTAGCACACCCCTCAAAGGCTCTTGGCCCAACATGTAGTTGAAGGAAGCCACAAAACTACAATTTCTGCTGTGAATTCCTCCTCCTCCTCCTCCTCCTCCTCCTCCTCCTCTTCTTCATCATCATCATCATCATCATCATCATCATCATCATCATCATCATCATCTCCATGATCGGTTTGACTAGAGCCACCTGGGGGTGAAAACAGCCTTAGCTCTTAACATCTTCTTCCACTTTGAAGAATGTTTGACTATATTCAGCCTCTAATTAATGCACAATTATTATGAATATATACCTTGAGGATCTGGTCTAGGATACTATAAGTCCCTACAACTGTCTGGTGTAAATGATGATACAGAAGCTATATCCATGCATCAGCTAGTTACAATAGTGCATCTCCATGAATATGAGAGGCAGGCTTACCAAGTGATAAGAGTCAGGAAAAACAGCTGCTCTCACTTTGTACCTTGAACAGGATGTTGTTGTGCAAGAATGAAACAGCTGAAGCTGTCATCACTGAGATAAAGGTAAATGGACTCTGGTAATTGCCAACATAGTGCCCTGGATGTGGGGTGATGCTCTTGACTGTTCTTGGAGCTCATTCACTGATCAGTTGTCCCACTGCGAACCATTAGGTTTCCGTTGAACTCAGCTCAGCTGCTGGTGACGTCATGAAATTTCTCCATATCATTTTTTTGGGCAACACAGAGGTATCTGGCCATTGCCCTTCTCCTGGTTGATTCTTCAACTCCCTAGTCCAACCTGCTGCCCTGGGATTTTCCAGTGGTCTTCCATCCAAGCCCAATCCTGCTTGGCTTTTGAGGCAATCAGCCACAGACCGGAAGGTGGTACCCGCATTCATTGCTCTTCTGGTAGCAAGCAGTACTAGGAAAACAGTCTTAAATGTGATTAATTAGTTAATGAATTAGATTATCAGGGTTACTGCAGGTCATAGGCATCACTTTAGCTTGCCCCACCTGGGAGCCCTCCAGAAACATGGGTTTCAACTCCCAAACCTTCCAGCCAGTACAGACATCGGTAAGAATTGGTTCATACATCAAGAGTGCACCCAAGGTTGAAAACGTTTTTGCATTAGGTTTTCCACATTGATATTTCCCTAAAATTGTGAAGAAGGTTCTGTCCTGGTCCTCACAGAAGTGTGAGCTTTTAAAAGAAAGCCAAGGTAAGGCTGGTCACCCAGAGAAATCCTGATTTTCAATGGTCTGCTTTGTCTTGGGGGGCGGCGGAGAAGAGTTTGTTTCGGTTGTTATTACGCTCTGTCAAGTCGTAGCCAACTCCTGATGATTTTACGGGGAAATCCTCTACAACTGTCCTGTCTCTGACCACATCACATAATTCTTGCAGGTGCATTTCTGTGGATTTCAGTACTCCACCTATCCACCTCATGCAGTGTCAGTGTCTTCTTCTCCTTCCATCTAACATTATTGTCTTTTCCATCCATGCATCAGCCCCCATGATATGTCCAAAGTATAATGGTTTTTGTTCCATGATGCTTGTTTCTAGCGAGGATTCTGGCTTGAATTCCTCTAGTATCGAATGGCTGGTTTTCTTTGCTGTCAAAGGAATGTGAAGCATCTTTCTCCAGCACCATACTTCAGAGAAGTTAACCTTCTTCCTCTCACTCTGATGCAGAGTCCATCCCTCACATCTGTACATCATAACAGGGGAGATAATTGAGCTGGCCATTCCAACTTTTGTCTTAGCCTTCACAAGTTTGTCTAGGCCTCTCAGTGACTTTTTGCCTGGAGTTATTCTTCACTGAATCTCTTTTGTTCAGTGTTATCAAATTCTATTCACTCTGTGGCTTCCTACTTATTGTAGAGATGTCTCACGAGAAATATCATGGAAAGAAGCTCAGCAAGAATGGTTTATCCACCTCCATTCCACATAGGAGAATGCTTATCTATGCCAATAGATTGGTGTCAACACAGCACATTTGTTTGCCCCTGCAGGAGATCAAATGAAATTCCAGCAATCAGAATTATGCAAGGTGGAACTGTTGACATTTCTGTTGAAATTCACATGTGAAACCTTGGTGGAAGAGTAGTGTTTAAACTGACGTTATGCCAGCAGATGTTTTTCAAGTGTCCCTATTTGATATTCCCCAAACCAAGTAGCATGATTTTAAAGACTCACTTAGGAGAAACAATTTGCTCCAGTTGATATGTTTGTCAAGCTCACTGTGTGCTCTTCTCTGACGTTAAACACTCAGATATGTGGATCAACCTATTACCCAAAGAAAAAAGATACACAACCACAGCTTTGAAGTTGACGCTGTGCTTCTTAGAATTCTCTTGCAATAAATATAAACCTGAGCAAAGAGAGCCCAGCTGGTCAATCTAGATTAAACAAAGTAAGCTGGGTCAGATCGGGTTGGTACTCAGGGCTATAGGCTATTGGGAAGCTGAACAAATATCATGGAAGAAGTCAATGACAAACCAGATTTCTATCATTGCCAAGAAAGCCACATGGACATGTCCGTGAAGTTACCAGGAGCTGATCTTGACTCAAAGATTTTATCTTTTGTACAGATGAAGAGACTCTGGTCATTATATCACCTATTACCTCATGTTTCTAATGGCTGAAACTTGGATCCTGTCTTCAAGAATGCATAAAATATATTTACTTTGAAGAGCATGGATTAGAACTTAATCAAGAGGCCTTCCTATGCAATCCTACGGATGTCTACTCAGAAGTAAGCCCAGTGGGTATGGATTTATTTCCCTGTAACAGCAACCAGAAGTGGACCCATTAGATAAAGTATGGTTGAGACCTTAACAGATCTTAATATATAATGATGATGATGATGATGATGATGATGATGATGATGATGATGATGCTTAAGCACATCTAGCAAGATCAACAGAGATGATAGAACTTCAAGAGATGAAGTTGGTGATACAACATGTTCTGTATCACATAAGTAAAGCATGCTGACTTAAGATACAGCAGAAAATGCTGCTCCATCCCCAATGTTGAAGCAAAATTCAACTACCTTGTTGGCTTTTACACATGGGAGGGAGGTGGGGGCACAATGTTGTCCCTTATCTTGACATTGAAGTAACACTGAAATGGAGCTCACGCTGTACTCTTGCCCAACGTGTTAGCTTCCAAGTGTTCAGCCTACTATCTGTAGACCAAAGGTTTATTATTATACAGTATGTTACTTATACATTGATCATTAGGTCAGTATTGAGATACTCTGTTTCCTTAAAATCATTTTCTAACAGCTTTTAGCAGCTCAGCCAAAAGAAAACCATTCCATCTGAACAACGATGGGTCTAACCAGAAGCCCCCAAGTAAAAGAAAGTTCATAAGAAGGGAGTCTTGCAGTTTGATCGAAGGCCTGTAAAAACAGCTGTGGCTTCTTCCTCTGCAGACTTATTCTAGAAATGTGAGGTCACTACCAAAAAGAATTTGGTTCTTATATTTCCCAATCTCTTTTGAGTCTTTTTAAAGTGAATGACACAAGCCAATGAGATGTCCAAAAGGAAAAAAAAAAAGTTGCATGAAAATTGTCATAATTGCAAAACATCCTTCTTCACACCGTACCTGTCTGGCTGGTCTGAGCTGTGTTGATACTTGCTTTGCCAGTTTCAGGCCTTGCAGGATGATGGACTGGGGCAAGCCACTTCAAATGAAGAGGCTTTTGAAAGAGGCCTTTGAGTCAGTTTTTCTCATTTCTCTTAAAATAAATTTTCTGACCTCCCCTCCCACCCCATATTGCAACTAAGCCTTTTTTCAGTCATTCACAATGGAACTTCAAATAGTTTTTGTGTAGGGGAAAATAAAGTTCCAAGTAAGTTCTGTTCTGTTCTGTTCTGTTCTGTTCAGTTCAGTTCCATTCCTTTTTATTCATTCATTTGTTTATCTGCTTTCAAGTCAGTTTTTGACTCCTGGTGACTTCTTCCTAGAGCTGAGAGAGAGAAACTGGTCCAAGATCACTCAGCTGGCTCTGTGCCTAAGGTGGGACTGGAACTCACAGTCTCCCAGTTTCTAGCCAGATGCCTTAAACCCTGCACCAACCTGGCTCTCTCATTATATTCTATATTCTAACGATCTCATTATATACTAGTTTGGGCTAAACCTGCTTGGCTTTTGCCTTGGGTCTCACAAAAACACAAGACCCAACATTGCCTACCATATAAGAAAATCAGGGAGTTTGTTCTGAGCTTTAAAATGATATTTTGTGAACTGTACCATCAGTTTGGATCATATCCAATGTGGTGGCCAGCTTTAGTCTGTCTAATCCACAAAATTGTTCACCTCAGTTAAGGAGGGGGGAAAAAAACTGGCTGAACATTTTCCTACAGTAGTTGCTAGCTTCAGTCCTTCCAGAATGATGGATTGGGAAAAGCTACTCACAGTGTAGAATTTACTCTATACCACTTCCACTAGAAATGAGTGACTGAGGTCCACTCAAACCAAATTCTATCTCTTGGTGAACAGAACTGATGAAAAATGATGTTCAGGTTCTAAGATTGAGAAAATTGGTCCATCATTAAAATGCAGCAGGGTTTGCTTGAAAGGAGCCCCACGTTTCTAGAATTCACTACCTTTCATCATCATTATTTTTTTAATTACCTTGTTTAAATCGGCATATCATTTCTTGCAATCCCTATCACTGCTTTTCGTTTAAAGACATTTATGCATTTTAATGGCCAAGGGTTTTATTCCTTGCTTTACTTCAAAAGTGGACTTTGTCTTCAAAGGCCTGAAAGGCAAATTAGAAATCTAGAAATAGATAACTTTACAGTAATCATGTGATGAGTTGTGCAAATGAGAAGCCATTGGTGATCTAACATACCATGAGATGTATAGCATGGATACTGAAAAAAAACAGCCTTAAGTCACAATGGGTCAAACAAGAGCAATGGAAGATGAAAAGGAAAAGGCCCATTTTGCTGATTTAATTAGATAGATGTTAAAATGAAACAGCTTTAAACCATGGGCAAGAAATATCAATATCCATGGGCATTTCCATATACAGTATATTCATTAAATTCTTTTAATGGAAAAGGTAGAATTGAGAAACAGCCAAGCTGCAAAGCAAACCAGCCTTAGCATCAACTTGGTTGGCAGGACCATCCCTGTAAACCACAGGCACGCTCAGAAGATAAAAATTGTGGTTGTCTACTGCCCTGTGCTGTTTCAAAGTGTCTTATTTGCATAGGAAAAAGCAAAGCTAAACTAGAATGGCAGAAGACATCCCGGGTCATTTCAGTCAATAACGTCATCAATTGATTTTCTGATAAATGGATGTGTTTATCACCGGTCATGCCTTCCTGTGGCAGACATTTTGTGAGAGTGCCCACAACATCCCACCAACTTTTCAAATGTGCCCTTTGATCCAAAAAGATTGTCTCTCCATTCTTTAGACTATAGCAAAAATTCAAATGTAATTTTGAGCCCATGAAACAAGTTTAAAAAAAAATGGACCAGTCAACATTTTATCATCTAAAAGCTTAGGTCCAAAAAAAGGAATAGAAGCATCTCATCAACGATAATTCAAGTCATTGTCTCAGCTGCTTCTTACTGGACAGGAAGATGTTTTGTGCCAGAAGGTCAGCTACATCAGAAGATTAACTCTTGTGTTTCCTCCTTTAAAGCTTCTTTTGCTGTTACTCGGTGAGAAAGCAACTAAATGTGCTTAGATCTGGCCTAGCCATTCCTTGTTCCGTATCAGGAATGAAAGCATTTTGGAGCTTGAATATCCAAATCAGCTCCTGGTGGAAAAGAATATCAGCCAAATTTTAGTGCCCCCAGGACACCCTGTAAAGGACTAAAGGGTTGTAACCCAACCCCCCAAAAAGTTAGATGATAATAAAATAATAATAATAATAATAATAATAATAATAATAATAATAATAATAGCAGCTATTAATATACTCAAAAGAAAACCCCTGAATTATGTTACAAGCTCACCATCCTAAATATGTTTCTAAGTATATCAAACAGCTCTGATATACGCTGGCCTTCTGCAAAGGAACATTCTGCTATTTCCATCTGCTGTAAGCATGTACCTTGTTTCTTCATGCTTAGTGGGGAAAATAGACCTGGGCTGCAGTATCAGTGCACGGAATTTGGCAAATTGCCTTCTGCAGCCTGCTCCAGGGACTTTGTAGTAGTAGTAGGAGTAGTAAGCAAACAGTTTGGTTTGCTTTTACAATTATTAGAAAAATGATATGAGCCACCAATTCCTTAGTTTCCTGTCTTCCACCAGGGGTGATTAAAAGGACAGATGGAAGAAGTAATATGTAGTGCAGCTGCTTTGGACAATGGCTGTTCTGGGACAGCGTCCCATGTGGAAGAAATCCATGAGGCTAACTTCAGGATAAGATGAATGTCCTGTCTCTCCTTTCTTTTTTTAGCTACATGGAAAATTTCAACAGATAATTAACTAAAACATGAGGGGGGGGGGGACCCTCCAGATATGATGAAACCCAAAGCACATGTTTGTTTCCTCCCCTCCCCCCCCAAAAGATCTGAGGAAAAAGATTTCCTTCATCTTTCCCCGCCCCTTAATTGGGCTCTATAGGGCTTACCATGACAGAGCCAACCTTTATAAACCTATTTATTTCAGCAGAAGACTTGGATGCAATTTTCTACACCTGTGCCCGAGAATAATTCCCATTGCAATCCACTGAACGAATGCATGGGACTGGGGACTGAGTACAGTTCTCTACACAGAGCTTAATCCCACTGTTTTCTATGGGTCTTGCCTTCCCAGGTCAACGTGCATTCCCAGGCAGCCCGTAGTAGGTGTAACAGATCTTCACTCATGTCACCCTCACCAAATCTGGTGCTCTGAAGCTGCACTGCATTTCTACCGAGGTTTCAAGGACACCTGCCAGAAACAGTGCGAGGAAATAATTACTGTAGCTGATGGGAGAGGATCAAGAACGTGGTTCTTTAGAGAGCCAGCCCAGAAGAGAGATCTACCTGCGGAAAGGAGAAGCCACACGAACTTGGCATCTCCGATCACCTGATCTACCTGCGGTTGCTCTGGAATGAGTTCCAGTGGCCCGATTCCAAGCCTTACCTGGATGTCCTTCTCCCACGGATTCCGAAGTAAACATGAACACCCCCTGCTCTTCGTTTAGCGTGTGGTCCCGCAGGCAATCTAAAGTCCCATTCATCTTTGATTCTGATTAATATTTTTGCTGGTCTGGCGGGCGGGCTCCTCGAGGAAAGAAGAGCTGGGAAAGGTTGGCGATCTTCCCCCCGAAGGCACCAAAGCCGAGCGGCGCTGTCTCCTTGCACGACGAACGGCGGCTCGCGGGGTCTTCCAGGGCACAGCTCGCTGCGTAAAAGCGCGTCTCTCTGCGCGCGTCGAACCCACCTTCTCCTCGCGCTCGCGGGAGCTGTCAGGCCGCCTGGCCTCTATATATGGAAAAGCGAAAGTGCCTCGCTCATCATGTGAGAAGCTTGGAAGAGCCCATTCTCTGGCAGGGTGAAGGGGAAGCTGGGCACGGGTGGCGGAGACAAAAGAAGCCGCCAAGCGCTGTCCTTGCCCCAAAGTCTCGACCGCCCTTTCGCTCCCCCGTCTGGCCCCGGGGAAATGTTCGGCAAAGGGCCGGGCATCCGTGCAGGCTTCTGCCGGCTCCGAAAAGGGTTTGTCTCCCCTCGTTTGGGGAGGGCGAAGAGAGAGGAAGAAGTCCTGCTCGCTCCCCCCCCCGCCCCGCCCCGCCCCGCCCCGAGCAAGTTTGCGCTGTGATTGTTTAAGGAAGCGGGCTGGCCGAGCGAGCTGGCTGGCGTCTTTTCGCGCGGGAGACGGCCAGCCCGCCCGGCTGATGCAACGTGGGGAGCTGGGCTCAGCCACAAGTTTATGGACCGCCGCGTGGAGGCAGCGAAGAGTTCAGGGTTCAAGGCAGTTCTGTGCTGGGTTGTCCGGACTTTTGCGACGCAGACACGATGACCCTAAAGTTAGGCAGCCTTGTTTTCTCTCCAAGCGCCGGAGCTTCTCCTGGCATGTGAGCATCAGGAGTCTGATGCGTGGGGCAGAGCCCACAGAGGAGAGCAGTGGGGATCTCCTCTGGATTCGTTTTCCTTACAACACCCGTCTCACGAATGGAAAACTCACGTTTCGCGAACACGAATGGAGGACAGCCCAGGATACCAACGAATGCATCCATAAACCTTGGGGGATCGGGAAATGAAGGGCAAAGAGAATTTAGAACAGCCGAATGGTTTTATTAGCGATTTATACCATTTTTATTCCGGCATCATTAAAAGCTCGCCTAAGGAACGGTGATGGAGAGGGAGAATGGGAACTCTAAAATTTCTAAAGGCTAAGGCACCTATTTGTATTTAGTAAAGATTAATATAGTGATATCTCATTTAATTTATGCGCTGGTCATTGCTTCTACACCAGAGTGACCCAAGGTCCAGGAAAAAATTGCAAGACCCTGCCTGTAGGATTCAGTTTGACAGCATTCCACAGAAACTCACCCCTATCTTGTGACATTTTCTCTGACCAGTCAAGACCCTTGTAACATTTCCCAGATATCTATCATTAAGAAAAGGGGGAAGTGCTAGAATTAATTCACACCTAGCACCCTTGCTTAGCGTCAGAGGAAGCAAGGAGGCTCTGGAATGTCCCTCTCTTGCTAAAGAGAAGCAAAGCTGGAAAAACCTGAAAAAAAATTATGTCCATTAAGCGTGTATTTAATCCATGTTGAAAGCATTCCACTATATCTGTCAGTACTGGCCTGAGGATGGATTTTCACTTACAGATTTTTTTTTCACATGATTCCAGTATTGTAGGAGCAGAAGAATCAAATAGGGGAAGGAGGCATCCTACGGAAGAGTGTTCTGGATCACCACCAGGTTCTGGTGCTTTTCCAACTCTAGCCCTATTTCAGAGACTGTTTTCAAGACCCTTCAAGTCTTTTCCAGAAATGGTCTCTAACACATTCTCAGTTCCTGGGGTAAACAAATAAACATAAAGATATCATTAGTTGCCAGCCCTCTGTGGTTAGAGCTACACAAATTAAAATTCTGCAAAGCATTTCAGAGAAGTTCTATGCAATGTACATCAGCATGAGTGAAGTGCCTATCTTTGAAGGGTGGGCAAGGACCACACAGCTGTTTGCAGGACTCTCTTGGACTGTTTGGGCATGCATTCCAATGCACAGGTGTGGATTTTGGGTGAACCCTCAAATACATGCAAAAAGCTGGGATAGATTTCAAATCGAACTCCTTGCACAAATGAGAAAGAATTTAGTAGTAGTATGAAATCATCCTGAACTTGTATTGAAGCATTAGTTGTTATTAGTTATCAGTTAGTGAGCATTGACATTATTCTTGGGGGCTGCCTTTCATTCCCCAGATCTTTGACACTAATTACAGTTACCTGTGGCATGCAATTACATAAGACTTTTTTTTAAAAAAAAAGTTGTTATATGATCATCACCAGGGCCTAATATTTTGGCATTGCAGGATAATCACAGATTGAAGATTACTGGACTACCTCCACCCTCCACGCACAACCCAGTATTAACACCTGGGAGTAGCTTCTTGCTCATCAGGCTTTTTAACACATCTTATGTTCTCCAAAAAAAATTTGGACTCAGACATCTGAATGGCGATTTATCCAAATTGAACATTTTATGCCTCTACAAGTAGGGCCTCTTGCATTAGCAGCATTCCCCAAATTCTTGGAAACAGTTTTGAAGGTTCCCAAATCTACAATTAACTTTTATGTACAACTAAAAAGTAATACTAAGGTAAATATGGAAAAGCTGCAAGTAATTTGGAACAAAGAGTTGGAATATCCTGTTTTAACGAGTCAATTCACTAGAGTTTCAACAGTGTTACATTAGTATCCTGTTAAGATAATTGTGTCTCAAGATACAAGTAATAATAATTTTTTAAACATCTTCTTTTCTGTGTGCTTATTGGACACCCAAGATTAAAGATTGGGTTTCAATCTCTGTATGTTGGAAGCATAATATTTTAAAGAAGATATGGACTCACCTGTTGGGGACATGTTCTACAATGGCATTACTTTGGTTTAATATTCATACAGCTATTAATAGAGTGTTGGGATAAGAAATAAGGGTTAACTTGGGAATGTGATGTTAAATTGGATTCACCATGCATGAGCTACTGTTAAAAATACTGCACTGCTGTGCTTTGATAAAAAGATTCCAATGTACCTGACCTACACTGGATGGAAGACTTGTATCATGTTCTATTATTGACTTGCAGTTAGGGTTTAATTGGTTGTGTAAGAACTGAAATTTTTGTTATATTCATTTATTCTATTTTTTTTCCTTTCCTTTCCTTTTTTATGTTTTGGTTTACTTTTGTTTCTGACTTTTTCTTTTTTAAAAAAAGCTTTGCACCTGGTTAATGCTTTTCTTCTTTTTGTTTCTACATTAAAAGAGTCTTTTGAAAAATATTTTCAAACCACAAGAATTTGTGGGGTCTCCTCCTATTTGGCCCAAGGAAATGCCAAATGTTATTTGTTTATTATTATGTCTCAGCTTTCTTCCTATATATGCAATCAAGTCAACTTAACAACGGTAAAGTCCAGGATATATAAAACACAGCAATGTAATCAACACCATTAAAATAAAGACAATTGAAAATAGTTTAGTGATTAAAAAGATTGGCAATAGGGGTGCATTTTTGCAATTTTCTCAAATCCTGGGTGAGTGGAAGCTAAAAACACCTTCTTGGGAGACAATTGCATGGACTGGGCACCACACAGGGAAGGGGTTGTCTTGGGCACCGAGCAGGCAAGCTTCTGGCCAGCAGGGACATTTTCAAAAGGGCTCTCCTGCTGATCTACGTAACCAGAAATGTTATTAGTGGGAATCAAATATCCCAAATCAAGTGGGCTGCAGATGTTCTAAATGCTGCCATGTATTTAGCAAACGATCACTCTGCAGAGCAGGCAAACCAGTCACCAATAATCTTGTACGTTTACAGTTATCAACTAAATAAATAATCCGCCCACTCTTTTTTCTTTTCTTCTTCTTCTTCTTCTTCTTTTTTTTTTTGGCTCTGTCCGATCCCCATATAAATGGCAAAAACAACATTGAGTGAGATAATAATGAACCAAAGAGGTGTGTTCCAACCCAGCCAATTACTTGGGGAGGAAAACGTGTTTGGGAGGTGGGGGGGAATGGAAAGAAATGGTTGGGCAGCGTCTTGCCAAACATTCCTGGGAGGCAAGGCTACAAGTCCGGGAACTGTTTGACATCAGATTTATTTTTGTGCTTTGCTACAGAACTCGTTTCACTTTTCACCCAGCTGCTTCTTCCTCAGTGGATTCCTCTATCAATCAAAGGCTTTTGCATTCCAATCAGACATTTATGGTCTGAGATGCCAAACAACAGTTGCATTTTATTTAGGAAGGATCTTTGGCAGTAGGGGAAGATTGTTCTGTGTTGTGTGGTCCATAATGAGAACTTCCTCTGTAGAACCAGGTTAGAGATAAGACCAGTGTGCAAAAACAAGGACGTGTAATCTCTACTGGCTTTGCCGCATACTGGGCTGGGCACCACACTTTGAGGACTGGATCTAAACCAGTCCCCATTTGGGAAGGTGACAATTTAAAGGGGCAAAGTGGGTACCTTATATCTTTACAAGTCTCCAAAACTCTTTCAAAACAGGTTATCTCTGAGAGCCACAGAAAGCCACAATGCTGCACCAAGGATGCTGGTTATATACGTGTGAAGGACATGAGTTCTGTCCACGTGTTTTGCTCTGCTATAAAATCTGAATTGAAACTGAGTGCTTAAATGCCTATGAAGTAGATCCCATTCAAGCAATTTTTCCACCAAGAAGCCAGATGAAAGAATTGGTAAGAACTCTAGCTGCGTAAGCCCAATTCGCATCATCATCCTTGTCACCACTGTCATAAGTATCATGCATTTATTCATAAAAGAATAAGCCAGTACAAAGAACAAACAAAAGGATCACATCATTCACTGGTGTTCTTTGGGAATTCGAGTTCCAGCCAGGAACCTAGGAAATATCCAAGTAATGTCTTGAGATTTAGCATGTGCCCATAAAGGAAGTTTGTAAATCTGCAGTTAATGGAGCTGAAATATTTAATACTTGTAAAAATGTCTTAAATAATTTGTTATTCCACCTAATGTGCCAATAATCATAGGATGACCTGGCAAGATTAAATAAGATATAATATCTTATTATATCTAGTGTGTTCTAGATGGTGATCAGTTTGTATGTGAAAATTGTGTAACACTTTATCATCATAACTTGCAGCAACTTTATCAGGTTTGTGATTATACCATATTTGGGAATCTTGAATGTTATAATTTTTCCACAAATGCCAATAGATGATGGTGGTGGTGATGATGATGATGATGATGATGATGATGATCTGTTCATCCACCAAATATCACATGCTTTAGACTGGGTAATTTTTGGTGGTTCAGGTTCTAACAAGAGCTTAGGAATCATGGAGGTGTCTTTGAAGTTCAAGCAAGATGTGTTTTTGCAAAGACAGTGCTGTCAAATCTGGTGGCTTTAAAACTTCCAAATATTTGCTGAAGAGCTCCAGTGACTTTTGGAATTCTCTTCCAAAGTCTTTCAATTTCAATTCACAAATCATAATATTTTGTTACTTTTTCCCTTTGTTTTTCCTCTATTCAATGATCTCCTCATATTGCTAGACCTATGACCCACTTTTTTTTCTTCTCAACAATAATAATGTGTTCCAGTTGTCTGGCGGACTATATTTTAAAATCTCACAAGATCCTAACCTCCACGTTTTCTCAGAGTTTTTCAGGTATGTAGTCCCAATAGCTTTTGTTAACAGTGAAGCTACTAACTACATAACTTCAAATGCACAGTTTTGCAACCCTCGTACTCCATTTGGGCAATTTTGCTAGAGCAGTCAATGCAGTGATCTACAGTTTCCTCATTGAATTTATTTCAACAGCGTTTGCTAACATTTCAGTTTTGACTTGGAGGATGTGTCTTTGTGCTCGTGTGCTGCCATGACTGTGCCTTCAATTTCTTTTTTGAGAATTGTGGTTTTTAGGTACTGCCAAGACAAATTTGATCTAATTTTCCTTCCATATCATGGATTTGGAAATCATTTGGATTTCCAGGCATTAATATGGCTTTCAATTGCTTCCTTTACTTAATCTTCTTTTGATTCTGTAGTCTTTGGTTGTTTTTCTTTACAAACCTCCACCAGTAGTGATTCCTTATTAAGCCTGATTACCATCATTCAAGTTGGGTTTCCCTTCTTCAATTTGTTTACTTGTGGAATAATCCCTTCCCACCTTTACTTCTGGCAAAGAAGAGCCAATCAACATAATTTCTTAGGAGGAAAGCATGATTTATGATTATTAATTTTCTTCTTTTCTTGTCAAGGATCTCTACTTCAGCTTGTGTCCAATCAGCTATACCTGGTTTGATATATCAACTATATATCAAATAATTGGAATAGCCAAATGTTTATGGCTTTAATTATGTTCCCTGCAGATAATTTTGTTTTCAAATTTGTCCAGATCCATTTCAAGTAATTAGAGCTAGTATTCTTTTTAACTTGCTCGTGCCATAAACCAGAAGCTTCCATTAATCCTAAGTATTTGCATCCTTCTTCTGATGCTAGTTGCATCTTACAACATTTCCATTTATTAGGTGCAATCTACCTTCTTCAACAATTTGGCTTCCTTTAATTCCATATTTATCGAGCCCAAATTGCAGTCCTGTAATCTCACTGAATCCATGTTCGGTGTTCAGTAGGTTCAAGCTCTGCTTTTGATTTTGCAAATAATTTTAGGTTATCCATGTATAGCAAATGGGCTATTTTGAGTCCTTGCTTTGAGAGATGATAGCCACATTTGGTGTTGTTTAAATATTTGTAAGTGGCATTATTTCTAAAACAAATACTAAAAATGACGATGAAGATTCATGTGCTAATTTTGACTTTGTCAGTTGTTTTGCCTGTGGCTGTTAGACTTGTTTTTCATGCATACATTTTGAAGTACCTCTGAATGTTTTTACTAATCTCCCAAATTTCTAGGCATTTTCTGATCCAGTCATGTAGAAGTAAGTAGAAGAAGAATCTCATTGCCCATCACACAGGGATAACAGCCCATTGTCCAGTGTCAGAGCTGTGCTCGAGTTCCCTGCGTAGCAAAGAAAATCCTACAGTGATGAGGAACCAGGGGAAGAAGATCAAAACTGTACAGATAAAGCTCTGCTCACTTCGTTAAAGCTCCTACTGGGTAGATATTTGGTAGTGAAATGGAGAATCATGTATTTATGTATGAACATAGATTTATAATGTACCTTTTCTCCAGGAGCTCAGAGTGGTATCCACAGCAGTTCCTCCTCTAGTTTTTCCCATAAAAACTGTGCAAGGTAGGGTTGGGCTGACAAAATGTGTTAGTCCCCATGTCACCTCTGACTCATGGTACACTTGAACTTGGATCTACCCATTCTGGTCCAAACTTAAATTAAGGCCCCACACTTTGTTGGCTAAGGGTTATACTCACTATATAGGCATCTACTGGAAGTCACAATGATGTCAAAATAACATTGAATACATCATGACATCATGACACATACAACATCATTTGTCCCCACTGCATATTCCCAAGGCCATATTTGATGGCTTTATGTGGGGGGCATATGAGCAAACTGATGGCAAGAAATAGGCAGGGTCATATCATACAACATGATACAGTTGAGAGGTTCTATTTTACCCCAGTTTTGTGGGAGGCAATAAGGAGACTTTGTTTTTCTAAACCATGTTTCTCAGTTTATGCCTTGTTCTGGGTGTTTCCCACTTCAGCATGATAGGTGGTCAGGCCACTGATTATGGATAAATGCCTCTTCAATATTTATTTATTTATTTATTTATTTATTTATTTATATTTATTGATTTCTATGGCTGCCCATTTCACAAATGTGGTGGCTGTCAAAGTTTTTTAAAAATAGTACATTTCATACCGTAAAAGGAACTCCTAAAGGAAATGCTTTTAGGGTTTTTTTTTTCTGCAATTCCAAGGGAGAGAGATTCATCCTTTCTCAGGCCATGCCTTACACTACTTTCAACCACTCTGTGAAACAAAGCTGATCATACTACCCCAATTATCCAAAATGGGAAAACAGAGGACGGTTAAATGCTAAAATCTCTCAAGCTGGAACTGAATGGATGCCTTGGGTGGGGCCTTCCTTTATGCCAAAAACACTATTTATTAAAGGTTTCCTCTCCCTTTCAGGACATAAACATTATTGTCGCTCTTTTGACCTGAATGAACCTGTAGTCAGCAGTGACAATCAGCAAACACACTCACACAACCTGACCATCTTTGCCATTGGTTGACCACATCCCTTCTGGGCATCTCATCCAGAGACCCCTGCCCCATCTTGATGGCTCTCCCACAATTTGAAAACCTTCCTAACAATCAGTAAACAAAGCGCAGCCCTCATAACTCAGCCAGAGAAACAGAACTAAGTGACATAGTCTCAACCATCAGATCAAATGAGTGAGTCATCATGTGTACCATATTACTGGTTTATGTAACTTCATAAGGCAGCTCTTATTGTCTCTGTAAACCACCTGAGAGCTTATTCTTGCAATGTAAGTAATTCCCATTGGCATAAGTAAGGTTGCTTTTATCAGGCTTTGGTAATGGGAAAAACGTACTTCCTTGGGCAATTAGAAAAAAGAGAGAGAGAGCAGTTGATGACCTGGATGATCTGTTGTGTGGAAGCTGGCTGTTTTTCTGAAGAATAAATCTTTCATTTCTAGATGTGGACTCAGGGGCATAAGCAGAGATCTTTGGATCCCAAGGTAAAGTTCTTATCCCACCCAAACCGCCCCAGTGAAATTACTCAAGCATTGAGGTTCCCCTAGGCTGTGGTAATTGAGAGCAGGATGGAGAAACATAAGAAGAAAGTAATATAGTGGCTTCTGATCTTCACAAGAGTCTCTCCTTACCTTCTCTGTCACCCCTTTTAGACTCAGGGGGACCTCCTTTTAGGGTTTTTTCCCCCCCGTAAATCAAGATTCAATAGCATAATAGGTGAAGGAATTCCATACTATTTATGGGCTGCAAAATTTCAGATGACCACTAGAATCAAAGCATTAGAGATTTCTGTATCACTTTGCTGCCATCCAATGGTCATCCAGTTTTGCGGCCGAACTGTGGTAGCTTTATCCCATGTGATCAGGTTTGTTGAAGGCTTGAGGCAAGGATGGGTGGCAAGGGAAAGACCTATGGGACTCCCTGTGTTTGTAGACCCCCAGGTAGCTGCCTCTACTGCCTTCACTATATTTATAGCACTGCATAGATTTCTATTCTTGATATCAGTGTGGCTGGTTACACATCTTCATTGAGTTCAGCTTTATTCTGGGCCCCATATCAGTTTTCATCCTGATCAACTCTGGTCGGATGACAACAGCTGTGAGAGACATATTACTATCAATGCATTCTTTACAGTGGTCGCGTAAGGCGTCTCAGGTTTAGCTAAATAAACCTGCAGGAATCAGTTGGAGAGAAGGAAGGAGAACAGATCTATCTATTTGTATGTGTCTTTTCATACCAATGCCAAAAACTTCCTCCTAATTGTACCTGGTGATCTCAGGGCAGCCTTCTCCAAAACACGCCATCCCGGTACATTGGACATGGATGCCAAAAGAGTGGTTGCAACTTCATCCGTGCTACTTTCCCCCAATATCTGTACTCCAGCTCTGACTTTGTTTGTCATCCTGCTTTGAAGACTTTGTTTCACTGCTTAGGCACAAGAAATGTTAAAACTGGAACTTTGATGGTGCAGGAAGGTGGATCCAGGAGGAATGGGAGGGAAAAAAAAAATCTTCCTAAGGATAAGAACAGTTTGACAGTGGAACAGCTCTTCAGACAACTGGTATGCTGCTTTTCATAGACTGTCCCATCTGTTTGCATTTGAACAGGGGCTTGTTATGCCCCTTTCCAATGTTGTTATATTCTATGCAACAAATATTAGGATACAAAATAAAATATATACAGTCTAATCTTACTTAATAAATTTGAGATAGAGAGAGACCACCCACAACCTAGGTACAGTATATACTTCAGAATTTTGCCAGAAATCCAAGGCAAATTGGATCTGCAACACTGAGATTAAGTTATGTGGTGTATCCCTCAATCTTGCAAGGCAGTTCTCAGCACAAGTCCATTATAAAGTGCATGTTTTCAGATGAAGCACACCCCTTTAGAAGAAGCCAAAACTGCTAAGTATACAAGTGCTTCTGCCAGCTTTGTTATATGGCAGTGAGAGTTGGTTATCTAACAATCTACGTTTTGACAATTTTAAGTTCAATAAAGAAATTGCAAAAGCAGCTGAAAAGAACATCCTAATTTAGCCCAGATACTATTGTTGGAATCAGTTGGTTCATCTCAGCAGATGTCAACATCTGGATGACCATGTTTAAGCTTGGAAGGCAAACAGGATGGGGGATAGTTAGTACCTGGATGGGAAATCATCAGGACGTCATCTCTAAGAAGGCTACAGCAAGTCACTTTGGTACTGTTGCCCCAGAAAATTACATGAACATATCAATTCACCTCTTAGAGTTGAGAATGACTCTAAGAAACTCAACTTAGATTTGAGACTGACTCTAAGAAGACTTTACAATTATCTTACCATTACATCATGAAAATATATCTTCCAATAAGAAAATAACCATGAAGCACATTAGGCTACTTTTTTAGTTTTGATTTATTTTTAATTTTCAATCCACTTAACTGTACTGTATTAACTTATTCTAAGTCTCCTTGACGTGGATCATCTGTGTTCGCAGAAAGTCATGACATTTCTGGAATCTACAGCAAAAGGTCTATTGCTCTTCCTCAGAGTCAGCTATAGTAGTCATGGCATGCTAAAAATTAGAAAAAGGGGAAGGAGAGAAAGGGGAGAAAGACTGTAACTGATTTTGTAGGATTATTGGAATTTGTAAAGCACAGCAAAGCAGCCTGATTATTTATTTATTTATCTAAAGTATTTTGATGCCACCACAATCAAAAAGACTTCCAGCAGCTTGCATAAAAACATACAAATTAAAACATCCACAGTAAGTAAGTAAGTAAGTGAGTAAGTAAGTAAGTAAATAAATACATACATACATACCATCGGTAAGAGAGTACAACAGTAAAAAATGTATAGCATTAGTTAAATATAAGATATAATTGCAGATAGTAACTTTGGCTGAAGGTATCTTTCTTCATGTTCTGATTCTTAAAGTTCTAATAAAAGATTCTTGAAAAGTAGCTCTTGTTTTTCAGCATGAAAGTTATCTAACATTATAACATTGTCTAACATTTCAAGAATACCTAAGGATTCCACGTCAGCACTGATAAAAAATAAAACCAGTGCAGACTGTAGCCCATGGCTTTATTTGGAAGGGTACCCGCTTGTCCAGAAAATGGGCAAAGGTTGGTGGACAGGATCTTGGGCTCCTAAAGGAAATGGAAGGAAACCCATGAAGACCACTCAGAAACCATTGTTCATACAAAATACAGCAGCTCATTTGTTTGCTGGGGAGACCCACTCCAGGCACATAACACTGGTCCTCAAGACCCCACATTGGCTTCCAATGAGATTCTGGGTGTAATTCAGAATGCTGTTTTTTACCTATCCAGCTCTATGGGGCTTCCAAGTTGAACTGACCCACCTGATAACAGTCTTCACTGGAGAAGTCTTTAATAGTCCCTCATTTGTGGGAGAGTAAGAGATACTGGGGCCCAGGAGCAATGTTTGGGGGGATGGACTACTGTGGAGTAATCTCCCCACTAAGGCCATGCTGGCATCTGTGCTGATGGTTTTGTAAAAGCTGGTAAAGATAGAATCATTCTGGAAAGCTTTCAGGGGAGGAACAAAACGGATACTCTTGGTTTGATGGGTAAAAAGATTGTTGAATTGTGAGTTTTACAAGTGGTTGGGTTATGGTTTTATGCTTGATATTGTTAACTGTTGGGAATCTATTATGGGATTACAGTAGTATACAACATTCAAAGATAGACAGACAGACAGACAGACGACAGACATGGATGGATGGACAGAGTATTGTACTTACTTCAGACTGTTCCATTTCATCTATCTCTTCAACTCTACTCAGATGAGGAGCCCCGTATTTGTCAGTTAGCTCAGCCAAAGTCTTTGAAGTTGCCTCCTTTTCAGCTGCAATCTTCGCCTAGAACAAAAACTCATTTTCCAGTCTATACAGGTTAGTGATGATGGGAATTACAGTCCAGTTAATATGGGCAGAAATCTGTTGGGGAACTGTACATTGTATTCAGTTAAACAAAGCTGACATGATATGCTGTTCCTTTATCAAATTGAAGGGTAACCTATTGCTCACGTTTTTGTTTTAAGAATACCAAGCTGAATTGTTAATATCAAGTGCATTCCTGTGCAAATGTTTTAAAGATGGAACAGATTTGTATATTAACATATCAGAACTCTTCTGTATTCCCATCCATTCTTCTTGCACAGATCCACTGATTCCTCTCCTGAATTCTATTCAGTGTGATTATTCTGTTTCTTATTTGAACTTAGGGATAAAATAAAACTGGAAGGAGAAAGTTCCTGACAGTACAAGCTGTTAGTTGGTGGAACGGGTTGCCACATGAATTTGTCTGAGATGTCACTGGATAGTGGATCCTGCACTGAACAGAGACTGGATTAGACTTTCAATGCCTTTCAACTCTGTGATTCTATGAATTGAAATATTTCAAAGAAAGTGTCAATACGTAACTTCAACGATTTCCCCATTGCTCAATAGCGATTAGCTCAGAACTACTCTTATTGATATTACACAAAGATTATTTAAAACACACCGTTGTGGGATGGGGAATATATTTTGCATTTAGCTTGTGTTGAAAGGTAACAGACCTAATGTCACATTTTTTGAATGAATAAAAGTTAAATGTGTTACTGTTCAAAATTTGAAGTTATCAAATTTTGCGAAGTAGTTCATCAATAATAATACGTATTTTAAAAAAAATGGGGGGAAGGACTACCCAAAAATGCATGCATTAATTAAAAAAAATGAACATCCAAAAGTGTAATATTCAGGAATTTTTTTAAAAAATCAACTATTTACATTATGTAGTACTGAAAAAAATGTGCATCAAAATACATGCAAATGTTATGAGTAAGGAGTCACCTTCCAAGTAAGTAGTTTATTGAACAAATAAATAAAAATCGAACTTTTTTTTTAAAAGGCACCCTCAGGTTTGACAATCAAAACTTGCCCACTCTGTAAAAACTGAGAATTATTGTAGAATAGATGGAGAATTTTGCCCATCCTTCCACCTGATGAGAAGTGAGAATCTTAAGAGCTTGATTTGGTTAATCAGTTAGTATGTCTCTGGAAAAAGAAGCTAGTCCTTTGGAAATAGCTGCTGAAGTAGAAGTCACTATGGTCGGAAGGCCAGGATTAAATTCAAAATGTGCAGACCTAGATGTAGCAGAACCAGACTTGTTTGCTTTTGCATATACTAGCTCTCTTCCTTGTGGTGTTGGGTGTGTGCAAGTCCATGGAGCAATGGAGGCATGTAACCAATTGACTGGGTAGCCTCAAAAATTCTCAACTGCAGTGGTGTCATTGGGCTATTTGGGTAATGCATCAACTGAGGGCAGGACTCTTTTCCCATCCTTCTCTTTAATGAAGAAAGTTGAGAGATGGTAATGAAATATGCACCTCATACTGGAAATAAGATGAAATGTGAAGGAGTCAGCATGTTTCTCTCCTAACCAAGGCCACCTTTGGTGGTTCTACCTCATTGGGACTACCTTTCTTGGGGGAAAAGATATGGTGAGCGATGTTTTTCTTACCTCCAACTCTGCCTGCCGTTTCTGCTCCTGCAAGAGATCGTCTGCCTTATCTCGTTCCATCCTCTCATGTTCTTCCTGTTCTCGTTCCATCTGTGCCTGCAACCATTTCATGCAAGGGTTTAAGTTAGCAAAGAGTCACTCCCTAGGGGCTACCTTGGTACAGATGAAAGAGTTTACATAAGAATTGTTTACCTATGTGCATACCA
The DNA here is from genome assembly GCF_059951505.1 of Python bivittatus. Classification (NCBI taxonomy): domain Eukaryota; kingdom Metazoa; phylum Chordata; class Lepidosauria; order Squamata; family Pythonidae; genus Python; species Python bivittatus. Next base: position 6,598,341 of record NW_028277033.1, read on the forward strand.
TGAAAAAAAAAAGTTGGGGGGACATAGAAGTGAAAAAAGAGATGAGAGCATGAGTATGGAAGATGCCTCACTAAGTGTTTATGAAGGACATGTCCTCATGATGTTCTCTTCATCTAATCTCTAATCCAATGCAGAGGCAGCTTTTGACATCTTTAGCTGTTCCAATTTTAAAATTGTGTTTTCCCCATTTTCTTGACAGTAACATTGCCATATGAATGTTCTGCCTCACCACACTAATGATGAAGTCAATGACACAGTCAAGGGCTAAGATCTGTCCAGCTCCTCTTGGCCACATTAGGCTAGTATAGATAAACTCCCTTTTCTCCAGCTGCTCAGCGTTTTGACTATTTTGACTTGTCCTTTAGTAGAGATCAGACTCCTGGCTTCCAGAGAAGCATCTTGTGGTAATAATGCCTGACTGGATCTCTCTGACTAGAAAAACAGGACCAGCACTGGCTTGATAAAGTGCTAGTCTTTGGGTATGGGCGTGTGCATATATGGGGAAAGGGCAGAGGGAAAGGAGTGATCTGGTTGCCTCTCCCTCTCCCTTCCCCATCCCAACAATTCATCTAGGCTGCAAGGAAAGAGGCCCTCCCCCCAAAAAACACCTGATTAGAGAGAGAGTGATGAAACTGATAAAGCTCTGAAAATTGCAAAAAGGTGGCCAGGAGTGTCTCTGGTTGAGACCCATTAATCCAATCTCAATTCAAGGGCTTCTCTTATCTACCTGAGATCCATCTGCCACTTCCACTCTCTGACCTCAGTCACTTGAATGTACGCTAGGCAAACAAAAGAGAGAGTGCAAATCGGTGCCAACTCTGGGTTCCCCAAAAGTTTGTTCTAAGCCAGAGGTAGGGTTAGGGAAGAACAGAGGAGCCATCTCCCCTCTCCTGTGGGAGGAGAGGCGGCCTTTTTTGTGGGGGTAAGCCCTGTTCCAGACGAGTGATATTCTCAAAGTGTACTCTGCCTAAGTAACACTAAACCCGTGTCCAAAACAAACCTGACCATCAGCTGAACACACCCATGCAGAACATTTGTGCAAGATCAAAGCAAGGTTTTACAGATGGCTAAACCTCTTATTCTAGCCATCTGTTAAAATTCACCCCCTAATAGTCCAGTTCCATGTTAAGGAAAACATTGGCGGATATTGTTCCAGCTCACTAGTGACATTGGGTGGGAAGGTAAGTGAAACCAGGAGACTCACCAATCAGTTTCCTAAACTTTCCTTAATTTGTCCCAGAATAGGGTGCCTTAGTAACAAAAAATATTCAATATACTTTTCTACCCCCTGAAGAATTGGAGGAGGAAAGCACTTCAGTGTGGCCAGGAAGAAGAAACCTAGTTTTAAACAGCACCACTAAGTTTTAAACCGCAGTGGCTGGAGGCCTTCAGCCCTCTGAGCCATAAGACCAGCGTCGTTGTGTGGCTTCTTTTTGAGGAAGGTTGGATGGTTTGAATTACATAAACCTAGCCTACGTCTGATGGAAGCAAGAACAAATTCATGTTGCATCTTTGCTTTTCTACATTTCTGAGCATAATTATCTCCTAATCTTAGGCCACAGCTTCACATTTAACAAAGTTCATCCAACCCCAATATATGGGAGTAAACAGTGAATGAATGAATGACAAATGAATAGTAAATAATAATAGATTAAAATGTTTAGATCTTTTAAATGTATCTGTGTCTTTATGCCACAAGATGTAGGCTCGGATAGGCATCATCATTTTAGGGCAGTCAGAGGAAAAACAGATAACTGGAATTGTTGTATTGATACAGGTATATCCAGACACAATAACGTAATAACAACCTTTACATTTTACATCTATGAACCAGCCTTGACAGGCTAATATGCTCTGAGATATGACATATGGAATTGGTTCATTTTAAGAAGATGGCTCAATTAATGTTGCAAATCAACATTGCAAAATAAAATGTTTTAAATTAGAGAACATGCATTTGCCCACTGTCTGAAGTATATAATCAAAAGACTTAAACAACAATTATAACACATATATCTACATTTTTTAAAAACTACCCTACCTGCCTCTCTCCTTCCAGCTTTTGTTGAATCAAAAGTTCTTCTTCTTTCATTTTTTCTAGCATTTCCACTTCTTTTTGAGCCTCCTCGCGCTCTCGCTCCAGTTCTTCCCTGTCCAATTTCCTCTAAGAGTGCAATAAAACAAACAACTGACAGTTCCCACAACTGCAGTGCCTTTTAGAAAATCAGGTTCTGTGGGTGGAAGTAGAGAGAACTCAATGCCAGTTCTGCATACAAATAGAGTGGAGTACAATGGACGAAGGGGAACAGACAAACCATCCCCCTTCCATTTTAGTTTCAAAGTGCCACCAATTTTCTAAAAGGCCTGGACCAAGTATATGGAAAAAAGGAGGGAGATTTCACCCCATTGTTCCTTCAAAAGCAGGTTGAAGGGAGTCCTCAATCCCCTTGGCTTTTCTCTTCATTTTTGCCAGCCTCAAAACACTTTGAATAAGGAGCAAAGAACTTTATTTAATCTTGGCTGTGCCTGGAGCTGGAGTAACAAAATTCTCTTTCCTTCCCTCCATGCGAATTGCATTGGAATTTTAATTCCACTGGAATAAAATACATTACTCACACCCTCTCATCTCATCTACAATACATTTATGGTGTGCATTTCTCTGAGGAAGGAAGGAAGGGAGGGAGGGAGGGAGGGAGGGAGGGAGGAGAAAAGGAAAAGGAAAAGGAAAAGGAAAAGGAAAAGGAAAAGGAAAAGGAACAAAACTGTTCCCATGAGGGAGAACTGAAAATTCATCACACTACTTTTCCCCTTGAAAAATCTCAAGCCCAGGAGCTGGGAGGCCTTGGTGAAGCAAGAGTTCCTGCCAATGAGGAATCTGACTGCCCATGTTAAAGGGAAAAGAAAAAAAAAAAGCTATTTTCAGACCTTGGCAGAGCTAGAAATAAAGACTCTTAAACATTGTCCACACTGTGAAATTGCAGAAATCCTAAGCTGATTTAAAATTGTGCCGAACATGAAGGAGACTAGAAGCAGAAACCCCACCTGCAGGTCTTCAATCATATTCTTTTTATATTTATAAATCCAGTGGGCCAGGTACAATATAGGATCTGATGGTCGATGTTCTGCAACTTCAGCAAGGCCTTCTGCTAAGCATCTGCCCAGGTATTTTCTCAGGTAGGCACTCTCCATTTTTGGTTCCCAAGTATCTCTGGATTAGAGATCTATTTAAAAGAAAAATAGAAAACAAGTTGAACAATAAATTCCCATTAGGTTTCTATTAGTAATTATTATAAGTTGTTTTCTTGAGCCTCTAATCCAAAAAAAACCAACAACAACATGGAGGAGGAGGAGGAGGAGGAGACAACAACAACTTTGGAATGATGCCAAGATGGTTTTACCGTTTCAGAAATCAGTATCTGAGAACTGGTCTACAGTTGGAGTCATTCAATACAGAACCTGGAATCCTATTCAAATAGAGGACAAGCTAACTGCTATTTCAGTCTGAGCTCTGCTTCAGAACATGGATAGGCTACACCTCCAAAACGAGACCCACATTACTTTGAAAAAGAGCTTTATTAATTTGGGAAAAAAGAAATGCACATAATATGTTCTTCTTGCTACTCTCCATCTATTGGGAGAAGCTTTGTGGATAACCAAGAGACAAGATGCTTCCTTTGTATCTTAGCAACACGACAATATGAATCTCCCTAGAGTCGCTATATCGGATTCTCACCAGATATTATGCCTTGTGCAGGGAGAAAAAAGAGAGGGGGAGATGTGTGTGTGTGTGTTATATTTATGCTATATTCATCTATCATCAGATCTTTATATAGATTGGAGGGGAAGGCTGTGGGGGCTGCGCTGTTGGGTTCACTGAGCTACCTATTATAAGTAATTATAATTACTCTGTAAATTAATATCTTTTTTAAAAGCTATGTGATGAAAAGAGAAGTTGAGGGCTTATTTTATGAATAAAATTTGTGACCACATTAGAAATATTCTTTGCGTGTGTTTTTTACCCACACGATACAGACACCTGGCAAGAAATTAATCCAGCATAAGGATTTCAGCATCCACTATTAATAGCTATTGATAGGAAGGTGTTCTCCATTCACTTAATAAAATGAAGCAAATGAAACATAACAATAATATAAATTAAGGGAGGGAGGGTGGATACACCCATTTCCCCCCACAATAGTTCTAGGGAAATATGAATATGGTATATGCTGGGGTTTTGTTTTCTTATTTCTCATCTCTAACCATTTATCTGAGATATATAGTGACAGCAGAGAGAGATCATTTATCTATCCATCCATCCATCCATCTTAGTCTATGTCTGTGATATATATTCACCAGCAGGTGGCAGGATCTAGCCAACCTTAGTTGATCCAAATAACTTGGCAGGGTTGGACCTGATCCATACTTCCATGGGAGACCGGAGGGAATTCCAGGGCTCTAAGCTAGAGCAAGAAGTTTAAAACTCCATCTCAGAAGAAGACAATAAAACTGCCTGGATGGGTCTATGAAGAAGTTGAGCTCAGTTTTCCAAATACCTCGCGACTGTTTGCTCCTGTTACTATCCAGAAGGCAGATACAGAAGCACACCTTCCAATTGGCCCGTCCCAGAGAAGGCACCAGCCTTTCCTTTGCTGTCCTTGTTGCAAGCACAGGAGGACTGTCATCGGTCGCCAAAGACCTGCCTCCCACTTTCTATCGGATTATGATGTTGTCTTCCAACACTGCCTCCCCTTTCCCTGAGATCTGAGTGGGGGAGGCCCTGCTCATCCCACAGGTGCTTGGTTCACAGAAGGGTATGTCTGGTAGCCCTCCAGTTTTAGAGTTCCAGCCCAAATGAAGTCCAGGTGGAACAGCCCAGATGGGGTTTTGAGCTGGCAACGGAAGAGCTCCCAAATCACCAGGCATTGGTAGGGGTGCCATTCAGAAGGAGGGTTCCCTTGGAAACCCACTGCGTGACTTTGCGACGGCCTCCTCCTCCATGAGTTCCCAGGGAAAAAGTGGAACAAAAACTCAACTTACTATTATTATTTTTATTCTCCAGCAGGAAACAAAAATCACACCACAGAAGGCAATTCATTATATCTCGCCCTTATCTGGAATGCAGAAAGCTATTCTTCCTCCATTCATCGCCACATAAACTTGCGGCGCTTTAATGCCGGAGTTTCGAGGCACAACCTGGGTTCCCTTTCTACGTTTCCCAAGCAGATCTTTTCTTTTTTTCTCAATGGGACTCAGCAGCCAATGAGATCCTCCCTCCGCCCCGGATTCGTGCAGCAGAAGACTCCGTGACGTCACGTGCCCGGGGTGGATCGGATCCGAACCAGGTGTTTGGTTGCCGGGCGACGAAGGAACGCCGCGATCGCCGGCCCGTAGCAAAATCCAGGTGCGTCGACTCCACTGTAGTTAATGGTATTAACGAGCAATTACGGGGGAGCCCGCTTTCTCTCCAGCCTGAACTTCCTCAGACGACGCAGAAAGCCAGGAAAGAGCTCGCCCGAGCAGCAGATGAGTCGTCTTCTGGCTGGAGGAATCCGAGCGCAAAGTATGCACGTTTAATCTTTAGGAGCTTCGCCGCCCAGCGAATTCTAAAAGGAGGATATTTATTGGGGTGCTTGATTCGGGTGACGCAAAGGCTGACCTGGTTTGGGGCATAAATTGGTGAGACCCTGAAAAAGTCTCTCCTTGCGACCTTTTTGGAGGTCTTTTTGCTTGCTGAGAAGTTTTGTGTCGGTTGCAAATATCTTCCTACATCGTAGAGTGGTCTGCACAAATGCACGGCTCCAGGTTATGCAACCTGACGTGTGCTGCCCTTTCCAACAACAGGAATGCTCCATGGGAGCTGCTGGGGTGTGGCTTCTATTCCGTCATCAGAATGGGGGGTAAAAGTGCCTTGTTTGGAGTCATTAAATTTCATCGATGCATTAAGGGATCCAACTCGTTGCTGCTCTACAAAGATGGAGCTGACAGCAAGCAACAGCTGCTGTTCTCAGAAAAGCTCAGCCGGAGTGGGCCTGGTTAGAACTTGGGTGGGACGCCACAAGGAAAGCCTAGATTAGAGTGGGAAGTTGAAACAAATCCCAACAGAAAACAGTGGTAAATCAAGATGGATGGATGGATCCAGGTAATCTACAGGGAGTCAAGTTCAACTTTATCATTTTATTTTATTCTATTTCATTTTACATGGTTGGCAGGAAACATATTTCCCAGGGAACTACTTTGCCTTCTATCTTGAAGAGGCGTTTCGCTGCTCTGAGGACTGACTGGGACCTATTTGGAAAGTTGGTCTCCATAAATCTCTCGGTACAAAGTTATGTAAATTCCACACAAGTAAATTGATTGTGCAATATGATGTAAGCAAAGATATGAGTATACTACATGAAAACTATTTACCTAAATATTTAGAGAAATGTTGATGTGAATTCATCTAAATGTGAATTTGCGTGTGTAAAATAGTCATATAAAATGCATTTATTCATTCATTCAATTTATATGGTTGCCCATCTTAAACAAGGGACCCTGGATGGCTAACAACAATAACAAAAACCAGAAAAAAATGTGAATTAAATAGACAACCAGCAGCTGAGATACAGAGCAACCATCAGTACAAGTACAATACAAATATTTCAGTAAAATCTTCTTGTTTTCTACCATTTTTGCAAATGACACACACATACGAACATACCTCTCTCTCTCTCTCTCTTAAAAACTAATCTAATTTCCTTTTCCCTTTGTCTCTCTCACTTCCTGTTCTGTATTCTGCTGACCAGATACATAGATTCACAGATTCCCTCGTCCATCATTCTTCTGCTATTCTCCTAGTGAATTTTGTTTGCTCAGTTTCTCAACTCAGTGGGGCCTGACAATTGGTATCAGATATTTATTAGTTTAGTTTATGATTTATAAGAGGTACAAAAAGAACCCCTTTGAAAACAGTGTCCATTGTAATGCCTTCTCTACAAGAACAGACAAAGGAACTTAATTAGAACATGGATTCATTCTAAGGGCTGGCTTGCAACAATTTATTTTGCTTCATATAAACAGATAACTTGGTATAAGTTAATCCATCGAATCAATGCAGAGTGAAAGGCAGAAGATGGGAATGGACTTCAAATACCTCAAGGAAAACCTTGGGATGTGCTTGGCTGAAGGACTTGCAGAAGTGGCGGATCGCCGGCCAGTAGATCCCATCCGTTTCTTGGCGTCCTGGATTTACAGCTATAATGAAAATAGAGAGAAAGAAGAAAAGGTGATGCATTAAAAACAACAAACAAAGTTGAAGAAAGCTTGTCTCAGCATGACTGAATCCAGTTTTTCTTTCCTCCCAATTTTCCTGTCCCTTGTGCTCTTCTAGAAAAAGACAGAAAAGGACCACCTCGAATTTCAACATGAAGAATTTCTTGCAGAACTGGAGAGGACAGAAAAGCTGAAAGCAGAAGAAGTCCTGATGGCCCAGAAATTTGAGGAGCGGCAGCAGGTCTGGCTCTCTTAATCTTTCATTAAAGTTCTTTCTTTAAAAACCGTATTTGGCTCACTGGTTCAATGAGACAAATTGTTGGAGCAGTTGTAAAAAAAAAAAAAAAAAGTATATAAAAAAATAGGTCAGTTCATAGCATTGCTGTTGGATTTTAAGCCAGGTGGATATAAGCTGGTAGCTTCAAGTGAACTGAATTCAGTTTTATTCTATAAAGGATATTTTCGAGGACCCAACAGAAGATACTGCTGCAAAATTAACTGAGACGGATGGAGCATCGCACCAACCTTTGGGGGAAGAAGTGGCTGAAGAGAAGGCAGATGAAGTGAGTACCTAGTTTAACAAATGTACTTGCCATGTTATTATCTCTAACAGCAAAACCAGGCCTTTGAAGTTCACTTGGCGTTAAAACGAAGCAGTGGTTTCTATCTACTGGTAGTCTCCCTAACTTTATATTGCTTTACAATGGAGTAGAAGTTACACAATATTAAAAAAAAGAGGGAGAAAATACTTTACAAAAGTATTTGGGGTTGACAAGAATGTAAAGCAACAGTGGTTAAGTTCGGTGTCCCTCCAAGCTACAAATGTGTTTAAAAAGAGGGATGAAGTGCTCTTGATAAAAATAACTGCTGTGAGATGTGATCTGTTGATGATGGATGCATATAATCCAGAGGTATATACTTTGGATAAGAGTTGTCTGGAGGCCATAAGAGCATTCAGGCCAGTCTAAAACTGCCCAGCTCAGAGATCACACTTGGAATTTGGAACACGTTTAGATGGAATTCTGTGAAACATGAGAATTTTTAGGAGGAGGAAGATACGTGGTGTCCCTGGTGCTCCCTGAGCTTGGCTGTTTGCTTGCAGACGTTTCATTACCCAACTAGGCAACGTCATCAGTGCTAGTGAATGTGGAGTTTGCTCCCTGTTTATATACAGTAGCTTTTTATACCATAGCTTTATATATAGTTTATAAACAGGAGGAGGAGAATATGGCTGAAACATCACAAGATTGCAAGAACTTTCCAGATGTCAGCATTCTGATGTGAGATCTTGGAGGTGCTACTGCAGAAAATCTGTGATATTTGGTCCTCATGAGATTTGGACCTTCTCTCCCTCTATAGAGGGGGGGATGCTTTGTTCTGGTGAAGTTTGTGCAAAGCAGTTCTTCAAACCACTTTGAGGGGCAATGTTCTCTGCCCTTCCCTCCCTCATGGAAGCAAAGCAGACCCTTTGCTTCTGCTTGCCTTGTTTCGAGATCTTCCCCAGGTTCTGACAACTGGAAGAGGTTCCCGCTGCACCTTGTACACAGTCCTCTTCTGATTCTCCCATTTGGCTAATGGAAGCACCAGATGAGGCAACATGGAGATTTCATTCCGGAGAATGATTGTTGCCTCCTTGCCTCAATGGGGAGGTTTGTATCATTACTTCACTCAGGCCTAAAAATCTGTACTGCAGCTGCTTTTGGCTGCACAAACTTGGCTTTTGTGCAAGTTTGGTTCTTGTCCTGATTTTGAAGTATTGGAATCAGTCTTGTTTAAGATTAGTGTGATGGAATATCTAGCAGACCCTGAGAATCTAGAGGAGGGAGGAGGACCATTGCAGAAAATATTCCTTGTACCAGAGTAGGATGGAAGCATGAGAAAGAGACTCAGACTAATTCTGCCTTAATTACACCAAGTGCAAGTTGATCTGGAGAATTGCTTTGGAGGCTTTCAAAATTGTCGTGAAGCCCTTCAAGGCTGTCAGAGTCAGGAAACAAGAACCACTTGGATTTCCAGAATGGTCTTTTTTGCTAGTGGGGTAATGTGAGAGAATCCGAAAGCCCAGACTACTAAAGATTGGTTTCAGAAGAGGGATTTTAATAATGTACTCATGTAGATGAAACTAATTTTCAATCACAGATGACAAGCAAAGGAAGGGTTGGAGGTGCTCCAGAAGAATATGAAACTAAGTCAACACAAGAGGCGTTAGGAAACAAACTAGATCAAAACTATCTAAATGTTGCGATGAAAGATCTGGATGAGCCACCAGGCAAAGTAAGTCCTAGTTTAACCCTCCAGGAAGCCTTGTTGGAAATTGCTGCAGATGAAGATTTCAGTCCCAAAGTCTTGGATGACAGAGGGGAAGACCAGTTGGAACAAGATAGAGCAGCTGAGAAGGAGCATGACGTGCAAGCAGAAGATGACACTCAGGCTGAGAAATACAGATCTGCTCAGGATGGGAATTCAGAGTAGTTGCACAATTCATCTACGCTTGGAAGAAAATCCTGTTGTGTTCAAAAGGCTTTGTACAAAGACTTTGTTTTGCAAAGAGGTGTAACCTAAAACTGATGATGAAAGTGTTGTATTTTGAGTGTGTGATAGTGCCGGTTTTCCAGCATAGATACACTAGGATGTTACGGATAACGTGGATCAACAGATGGCAACTAATATTTGTCTTGGGAAAATGTGTATTTGATGCTCCTCTTCAAAACCTGCTGTGTTCCTGTAGCTTTTGTTTTTGTGCTTTTATCTGTTGGAAGGAATGACATTTACCTACACTGGAAATTCTCTCATGCAGCTGATTACAAATGAGGCTCAATAAGCAGTAAGACTCTTGCATAATTGCAATTATAGATGATTTTGGGCAGAAGGAATTATTCTCAAGATCATGGTTCATGCAGTCCACACAAAGCATTTTGCATGTGTAGAACCATCATCAGCGTTATAGATGTGTGACATTGATTTGGAGACACATTGTATTAACTTGTGTCTTTGTATATGAGCTGTGTACATATTCTATACACAGGTCATATACAGAGAGGCACAGGTTCATATAAAGTGTCTCCAAATCAGTGTCACACATCTATATGTGTGTGTGTACAACTAGACACTGGGTACAAACCTAAGAGCTACATTCACACAAAATGCTAAACTGAGTTTTTTCTGTGACTGTGTGGCTCTGTGTGAACACAGTCCATTTCATTAGATTATAGTTCAGTGTACTGTGCAAACCCAGAAAGCGAGTTAATTCCTTAACCAGGTTAAAGGCGGTATATGAATGTAGCCACGTACTATTTTTTTAAATGTTGCCAAGTAAAGTATTCAGTAGCAGACTTAAAATCATCCAAGCAGATTGCCATTAAATGTAGTAGCCTTCTGCCTTTATAAAGCTAATTGCTCTTTGAGAGAATATTGCTGATAAACACTTCTCTTAAATTGTAACCTTTTTGGGGTAGGGAACTGTTCTTTAATGTACTGAAATTCCTTCCTTTTTTTTCTTTTTTTCTTTTTATACTGATGCTGTTGTATTTTGAAATAAGGCATTGTAACTGAACTTTTGATTACTCTTATGTGTTTGAAAAGTAACCCAGTTTTTCCCTGTATTATGTCACTGTGATTATGATTATGTGTATATACATACACACAAACATACATTTTTCTTTAGCTTTTCAATGTTCAAGGACATTTCTTTTAGCAATAGGAAGGACATGGATAATCCACTTCCATTGTCCAGCTGTAAATTTCCACATGGTACATGTGTAAATCCAAAGACACGGACATCTGAAAATATTAAAAGCTTTCCCAAAGTGAAATTAATATATGTAATGACTTCTTCCAATATGTTTTAGCGCATTTCAAAAACATATGCTTGAATGAAGCCATCTTCTCATCGCTTCTCCAACACAGTGACTTTACCTATTTTCTGTATAAATGCAGTAGGGTCCAGTAAGTTCAAAATACTGTTGTTGTTGTTGAATAAGATACAGTCTTAAGATCTACCAAATGTTTTGAGACAGAATTTCCCATTGCTTAGATAAAACGGAAATTTCCAATTCCTTTTTCTATTCAGTCTTTAAAAGGTGTATATCAGATTAATGCATCAGCAGATATTTGTAAACACTCTTTGTGGGATTTTAGTCTCAAAAAACTTGGTCATCACTCGTAATACTTTAAGTGTCCCTGAAGCTGAAAGTGCCACTGATCGAAACTGAGATGTTCAATAAATGTTGTTCTTTAATGTAAAAATAATAAAAGTACGGCCACAACACCTGGTATTACTTGTGACTTATGAACAAGTTGCTTACACATATAAACTATGTATGGACAATTAGAATGAAATATAGTCAATCTACTGAAATTTTTGGATAAAACTTTATTAAATATACAGTGGGGCAAAACAGTATTTAGTCAGCCACCAATTGTGCAAGTTCTCCCACTTAAAAAGATGAGAGAGGGCTGTAAGTTTCATCATAGGTATACCTCAACTATGAGAGACAAAATGAGAAAAAAAATCCAGAAAATCACATTGTCTGATTTTTAAAGAATTTATTTGCAAATCATGGTGGAAAATAAGTATTTGGTCACCTACAAACAAGCACGATGTCTGGCTCTCACAGACCTGTAACTACTTCTTTAAGAGGCTCCTCTGTCCTCCACTCGTGACCTGTAGTAATGGCACCTGTTTGACCTTGTTATCAGTATAAAAGACCCCTGTCCACAACCTCAAACAGTCACACTCCAAACTCCACTATGGCCAAGACCAAAGAGCTGTCGAAGGACACCAGAAACAAAATTGTAGACCTGCACCAGGCTGGGAAGACTGAATCTGCAATAGGCAAGCAGCTTGGTGTGAAGAAATCAACTGTGGGAGCAATAATTAGAAAATGGAAGACATACAAGACCACTGATCATCTCCCTTGATCTGGGGCTCCACGCAAGATCTCACCCTGTGGGGTCAAAATGAACACAAGAACGGTGAGCAAAAATCCCAGAACCATACAGGGGGACCTAGTGAATGACCTGCAGAGAGCTGGGACCAAAGTAACAAAGGCTACCATCAGTAACATACTATGCCGCCAGGGACTCAACCCTTGCAGTGCCAGACGTGTCCCCCTGCTTAAGCCAGTACATGTCTGGGTCCGTCTGAAGTTTGCTAGAGAGCATTTGGATGATCCAGAAGAGGATTGGGAGAATGTCATATGGTCAGATGAAACCAAAGTAGAACGTTTTGGTCTAAACTCAACTCGTCGTGTTTGGAGGAGAGAGACTGCTGAGTTGCATCCAAAGAACACCATACCTACTGTGCAGCATGGGGGTGGAAACATCATGCTTTGGGGCTGTTTTTCTGCAAAGGGACCAGGACGACTGATCCGTGTAAAGGAAAGAATGAATGGGGCCATGTATCATGAGATTTGGAGTGAACACCTCCTTCCATCAGCAAGGGCATTGAAGATGAAACGTGGCTGGGTCTTTCAGCATGACAATGATCCCAAACACACCGCCCGGGCAACGAAGGAGTGGCTTCGTAAGAAGCATTTCAAGGCCCTGGAGTGGCCTAGCCAGTCTCCAGATCTCAACCCCATGGAAAACCTTTGGAGGGAGTTGAAAGTCCGTGTTGCCCAGCAACAGCCCCAAAACATCACTGCTCTAGAGGAGATCTGCATGGAGGAATGGGCCAAAATACCAGCAACAGTCTGTGAAAACCTTGTGAAGACTTACAGAAAACGTTTGACCTCTGTCATTGCCAACAAAGGATATATAACAAAGTATTGAGATGAACTTTTGATATTGACCAAATACTTATTTTCCACCATGATTTGCAAATAAATTCTTTAAAAATCAGACAATGTGATTTTCTGGATTTTTTTCCCCATTTTGTCTCTCATAGTTGAGGTATACCTATGATGAAAATTACAGGCCTCTCTCATCTTTTTAAGTGGGAGAACTTGCACAATTGGTGGCTGACTAAATACTTTTTTGCCCCACTGTATATGCATTCATGCATGAGATATCTTTGTGTGTATACACTTTTTCCTATTTTTTAAAACAAATATATTATGTCCAGAATAAAAATGAGTTTCTTTTGAAGAATACAAATATCATATGATTCTCCTTTATTTCTCTTCTGCTAAATCTTTGAAATATATGACTATTAATGGCATCATTAACAAATGAAATATTAAGACTGTCACACACTTTGAAGAATTGTCATTAAATACTGTATGACTTGACCTCACATAAAATACACAGAAATTGCATACACTGATTCCCACAGATGATGGTTGTACTATAATTGTTCAGTTGTGTACAGTGTCAATCACATTTGTAATACTTTAATACATATAACTGGTAACAGCTATATACATATTTTTTAGGCAAAGACTAGTAAACCTTTAATGATAGTTTTGCAAGGGTTTGGTTGCAATTCACAAGATGTACACTTCTGGTTTGTATAGTATATTGGAGCAATAGCTTTCTTAGACTATTTCCATAGTCATAAAATTATGTGCTAATAGGTAACTTGATAAGCAAATTGCAAAGAGGGGAAGAGGAGGAAATGGTTGATATTTAATCAATTACAATCTTAGGAAGAAATGAGAGCAGTTTCCTGTTGCATCTGAGACTATTATGATTGTTGGGTGTGAAGCATAAGCCATAATTAGTTTCCACTCCCCATTTTTCACATTATAATGTGCTATTGGAATTGTCCCCTAGCCTTAGGAAAAACTTTACTGGAAAACAGAAAACCAAGCACAGAGAAACGGGATAGTTGTATACAAAAGCTGAAGATGATGGTATACTAAAGTCAATAAAAGCCAGTTTGAGTAGCGTTGACATCCCTTTGGAAAACCAAACCCCATCTTGTGATATAAAGTCCTCTTTCTTCAGTATTCCACATTTTATGGTCTCACATCGTGCTATTCCACTGCCAGCCAGAGGGGTCGCTACACTCCAGGAACTAATTCATCATTTTTCCCTCTTGCTCTGCTCTGCTAATCTAGAGACCTGCAGTTATAAAGATACTGATATTTGCAGAAATGGCTTAAAACAGATATAGTTAAGATGGCATAAACTGCAGATCTGAACCATCAAGCGTAGCTTAACCAGTATAGATCTTATTTACCCCTAGATCAGCTTCCTTGAGAAGAGTTAGTATCAGCTGAGTTGTAAAACATTTTTTTCTTTTAATTCCATGATGTGTCTAGGAAGATGTGACTGTCCCGGTGCAAATATATGAGAACCAAGATTGATCGCTCTCTGTAGATCTGCTGATTGATAGTCTTGATGCAAATGTAAGAATGGCTTGGTGCATATTTCACTCAGTATAAGAAAAGTTGTTGTTTTTAAGAGTTTTTCAGGTCTTTTGTACGTTGGCATTAATAGCTTCTGTTGTCCCAATAGGAATTCAACTAACTTTGACACTACCTTATTAATTTTGTATCTAACTTAGAATGGTACACGTCAAGTGAAAATAAAAACATTTATAAGCCGGGGGTGTTTTGCAAAGTGTGAATCACTTTTCTCCTTTTGTTGTGCAAAGTTGATACAACCGGTCTGTGTAGAAACCTAAAGCTGTCTGTAAATCCAGCTGGTGCCTCCTGGGATTTTTTTTTTTTTCCAACTTCCCAGTGTAGCCCACACCTTTCAACTATTAACAAGGTGCAATCCACATATTGTTTTCAAAATCAGATAAGGAAGAGTAGGATTAGCTAGCAGAATGTAATCCAATCACTCCAGGTGTATATATGTGAAATTAAGTTCTGTGCACCCAAAGCAGCGTCCGCGGTCATCAGATCTCAGACTTTCCTGCGACATTTTAAGGGCATCAGCCAGCCGTTGGGGTAGGACTCCAAACAAACTTTGCTACTCTTGACTATGGTGCGTGCAAATTTCACAGTGACTTCTTTGCAAGGAGACTGCACGGGCTTAGAGTGAAACTGCTTACTTTGCACAAGCTTAGGGAGTTGCCCTTCCTGCATTATCGTCTCTCTCTTTTTTTCTCAGGCTTCTACTGGTGCTCGATTGCTCCGAGATGGTCCAGCTGGCAAATGTCAGGCACTAAAGGGCTCGCCTGGCCAAAGAGTTAACTCAGAAATCATCCTGGGCCACCTGGTCTGCTGATGTTTGAAGCTCTTTGGACTCTTTGAAGGGATAAACACCCCTCTCTGAATGCTTGCTTAATCTCTCCGACCAGCTAAACTCGAGGGGTGAAAAGCGACGCGCTGCATCCCCCTAAACGTCGCTACCCCTTTTTGCAGCCCAGAACGATCAGCGAAAGATACGGAGCTTCGTTTGCGCATGCGCAGGGGCCGAAGCGCGAGCCCTTGGTAATCGCCCAGCGCCTTGGACGTTCCCTCTGCGCAAGCGCAAGGCGATGGGACCCACGCAGGCGCAGGAGCCACGGCTGTTTCTGAAATTATGGCGGGCGCCGCGGCTTGCTTGGCTGAGACGCGGGTGGGGCAGGTGGTGATGCCGGGGGAAGCGCTGCTCTTGCCCGGCCAGGGCGAGGCGGATGGCGAGCGGCTGCGCCTGACTGCGACCGGGCCGCAGAAAGGGCGGCTCATCTGCGGCCCGGGGCTGAGGCGGGGCGGCGCTGACCTCCTGGTCACGAAATGCGGGTTGCTGCGCTACCGCGGCCCGTCGGCGCAGGCCGGAAGTGCAAGCGGAAGTAGTTCCGGGGGAACCTATTGGGTGGACTCGCAGCAGAAGCGGGTAAGAAGGCTGCGCATGCGCAGCTGTGGCTAGGCTTGCGGCCCTGTCTGCCAGTGTGTGCGTGGCTATATACATATAAGTATATGTAATTTTTTTAAAAAAGCATATTGTAATGTATAATGAAATAAGTATAAGCATTTGGGGCAGGAATGCTGTGTTTATGCCACTTTACAAAAAAACCCATATATTCATGGTGGATTACAAGGGAGGGGACTGCTGCATGATACTGTTTTCCATCCAAAAAAATCCTTTTTTAAAAAAAATCCTTTTTTCCCCCCCCATTCCATTGTTAGTATGTCCCAGTTAAGGGAGATCACGTAATAGGCATAGTGACGGCCAAAGCCGGGGACATATTCAAACTCGACGTTGGAGGCAGCGAGCAGGCGTCTCTCTCTTACCTGGCGTTTGAAGGGGCCACCAAGAGAAACAGGCCGAATGTGCAGGTGAGGCGCCCTCTCAAGCACCGCGACGAGCAGGAAGGCCGTCCCGTCGCACGCAGCAGCGTTCCTGAGCGGACCTGGATGGAACTGAGCCGTGGCGGTCAGCATCAACGCGCTCAGTCAGTACTTCTAATCTGGATAGAAGTGGCTGCGGCTGGGCTCGTTCCACACACAAAGACGCGACTATTTTAATAAGTTGCAGTTGGGTGGACTTCCGTAATGTCATATTGTGGGTCACCAGAACGCCTTAAATTTCAAAGGAGATACCTTAGGGGCAGGCAAACCTTTGGGAACAAGGGCATAGGAGATGGCAAGAAGACTCTCAGATACATCTGCTGGTGTGCCTGAGAATGAGAGCTGGAAATGCACCTCATTGGTCTACTGAAAGCTAAATATTAAGTATAATCATACTTACGTATTGCCGTTAAAAGCATGGCATACGAGCTTCTCTCCCTGGTTCTCTTCCCTTCTGACTTTGACTTCTTTGCGGTATTGTTAGTTAAATTGGGATATCAAGTCATGATCTGATAACATTTCACTAGTCAGTTGACTGATGTGCTGCCAATTCTACAACACGTGAGTTTGTTTGGTTTTCCTGTTTAATGAGAAAGCCACCAACTCCATTACTGTACTGGGCAAAACAATTTTCTGATAACATTCTTCAGTTGCAGTGCAAGATATCTTTCAGTACTGGAGATGATGTGAATGCTCTTTTGTATATTTGTGATGCTGCTTTTCTCACACAAAAGATTACTGTCCTCAGAGTGAGTCATGCTGAACTGATACTGGTGATCCTAAAGTGACTGCTATTTAAAAAGTGGTCTCTGCTACTGTGAGGTAGTAGTTATTGCTGGTCTGGAACCAGGGAAACCCAGGTTTAGGACCATCCTTTGCCCAATCCTCCCCTCCTACCCTGGCCTACCTCACAGAGTGGTGAGGATGCAACTGAAGTGGGAGTGCAGCATAGGCCACTTTGTGCTTCTGGAGGAAAGGCAGGATGTAAATAAATGAATGGCATAGGCATAAGTGTTCTTTTTCTTTCCTTCTTTAGGTGGGTGACCTTATATATGGCCAATTTATCGTTGCCAATAAAGATATGGAACCTGAGATGGTCTGCATCGACAGCAGCAGTCGGGCAAATGGCATGGGAGTAATAGGACAAGATGGCTTTTTATTCAAGGTCTCATTGGGCCTCATAAGAAAGTAGGTGTGATAGAATTCTTACTAAGATTTCTTTACTTCTGGAACTACATCGGTTATGCCTTTCGTATGCTTCCCTAGTTTAAGATATTTTTTTTTTGAAAGTTAATATATATCTGTTAGGTTGATTAGTGATAATATCATTTTGTACTGTTTAAAGAGGATAGAAAGCCGTTGAAAGGGAAGTCTGTTTTGTGAATCGGTTATAAGAGCAGCAGCTAAGCTAAAACTGCAGTACAGTAAATTTCGATTAATAAATTGTGCTTCTGGCTTTTTTTCCTAACTTTTTGTCAAAATGTATATGGACTCCACTTCCCATCAGCACTAGTTCTGTTCAACACACAGACACCATCAGCATTTTCAAGAATTTTGCTACTCTGAGCTGACAGAAAAAAATGGGAAAGCTTGCACCCCAACACCTGTAGAGCTTTTTTAGGCGAAGTTGTTTTATATCACTACATGGAACACCAGTCTTCAGAATACAATTCTGCTTCCCCAGAAAAGAGAAATTAAAAGCAGTCCAACTCTAACATGCATTTGGCTAGGTCTCAAAGGAAAATAATCTAACGATAAGAGTTGACGCCTGATTGATGTCACAGATTGATTTCTTTTTTCTCCCCATTGTTTTAATCTCAGGCTTTTGGCTCCAGATTGTGAAATCATCTGGGATTTGGGACAACTTTATCCATTTGAACTGGTGTTGGGAATGAATGGAAGAATCTGGGTAAAAGCCAAAACAGTTCAACAGACTTTAATACTGGCAAATGTTTTGGAAGCTTGTGAGCATATGACAGCTGAACAGAGGAAACAGGTAATTACAAAACTATTAGAAAACTGATGGGGGAGAAATGACACATGACAAATCTCAAGAGAAGGAAAGAGAAAATGCTGCATATTTAAACATTCTATAGATATATGGTAATAAAAACTAGAGCTATTGCTCTGTATATAGTTTTTTGCTGTTGTCTTGCACTTCATCCTGCTCATTTTTCAAGTGGAAAGTTCTGTAATTAATAGTGGGGTGTTTGTAAAATGTTACCGAAACTCCTGCCTTGTAAATGTTGGTTTTGCAGTGCTATAAAAGAAGGAAATACTTGTTTTTTAACTTGATTTTTATTTCATTTGATTTGCAAATATCATATACAGACTTTTTCAAGAGGAAATTTGTAATTCACTGAGATGTATGTACATGCATATGGGCATAAGTGAATTGAATCTAGATTTTGTCATATAAAATAGATGCTGTAAAAGTGAAATTTAAATAAGGACTACCCAGAGTATTCTATTGCCATTAAAAACAGAAAATTAAGTTTCTCTCAGAGAAAGATTTAATACTTTGGATATATACAGCTTTTCAAAAAGATTGCAAAACTAATATTTAGCATTGACTTCTCTGTTACCCATTTATTTACCTTTCTCTTGAAGCATAAGAATATAATAAAACATTACACTGAAAACTTATTCTACCTATCTGAGGGGCATGCAAGAAAATAAATGAAGATAGCAACCTTTTAACTCAAATGGATAAATAACAATACCAGCAATTAAAAAAAAAACTTCAGTTGTGTGTTTTGTTATGGCACATTTGAATGTACAATCACTATAGTATTGATTCCTTGCTATTTTGTACTGATTCTGAAAGTAATTGTGAAATTGCATGTTTTCTTTGCTATTTTTTTTTTAAAGTTAAATACACATGTTGTTAGAAAAATGGCTAGTCTTGAGTGCTGATCAGATACTAGCTTATAAATGCAGCATGCAAGGAGCATCAAAATCTGGGGTTTTTATGCTGCCAGTATGCAGGAGGGCTTCGATTCTGCCTTTAAAATGTGCTTCAGGGCGTGTGCAAATGCAGCACCAAAACACTTCAGAGCAGCCATGCTCTTTCCCAAGATCACATTCATAATCCATTGTCTGACTACTGACATTGATCCTCTGTGGTTCATTTCAGCTAAATCTGTTTTTCTGAAAGTGGAATCTGCTTGCATTGAAAATATCTGGGTTATCAGTGGCCACTTCCATAATTTAAATCAGTGTTAATGCTCCTGCGAATGCATAAAGTCCTTCTGAAATATGCAGAACTTGTTGACTGCCTGCTGAACACAGAGCTCTCAAGAGCAAATATATAAGAAAAAAGTACATTCCTAGATTAAGGATGAAAAGGGATATGTTGATGGAATCTACTAATTCTTGTTTGATGGATAACTTCCAGTATTTTCTGCCTGTGGATGTGGACAAATTCCTCAGAGGACTGAAGCTGACACTTGATCTTTCCCCTTTTGAGTTGCTAAGCCAGCCAGATGAGTCAGCTGTTTAGGCCTTGAGTAAAGCAAAGATTGATGTTATCTCACTTCCATTGTGTTTTTTTTAAGGAGGATGTTTCTTGAGGGCCTGAAGACATGGTACACATTTTCTAGCATTAACCCCAATCTACCCCACCATTTCAAAGGGACTGGGTACGTTCCTCACATGAAGCCATCCAGGGTTTGGTTGAGGCTGAGTGTGATGTATTAATCCATTGTGGCTTATCACCATGGTTAATGGCAATGCATGGATCCACACATTGCATCAAGCTAGGACTGGAATATGTTCTGGTTTTGGTGTGGCATGTTCTGTGAACATAGTCCTCCTAGTTTGTAAGTCTGGTTTAAGACTGATTGTGTGAAAAGTACTCAATTGGGGTTTATTGAATATTTATTTCATGGCTTAGGGTAATGTGCGTACCAGGCCCAAAGCAGCCAATTCAATGAATTGTGCTTCAAAAGGAAGGAGGGGATAAGGTATTGAAAATGAGAACAAAATCAAATACAAATGAGAATAGGTAAACTCTGTGCTAAAGAGACCTGTCGCTTTCCCGGATTCAGAAGGAAGAAATGCTGACCCTTGTTTGTTGCAGATTTATGGTTATGTTATTACTCAGACCAGATCAAACTGGCTATGGAGAAAATAATCATGCCTTTTCCTTTTCCTTTCTTTCTAATTAGTACCTTAGAAGGGTAAAAAAGGTGACATTCCTGCTATGGCTGGAGAATTAATTAGGAAAAAAAAAGTTACTTTATCAAGACTAGTGCTTAAATAGGTGGTTCTCTTGGCCAGCTCTCCAAAACAAGAACCCGGCCAGGAAAAATAAAAATGAACAGAGCCGCTCTGATTTTCTGAATTTCTGATTTAAATACATGTAGCTATATAAATGCATGTGTAAATAATACACATCCATGTGTACAGCAGGCTGCAATATCTGGCTGACTGGGTTCAAAATAAGCCAGGTCAGTCGGTGAGGCCTTGTATAGAAGATCATCAGAAGAAATTAGGCTGTTTGGAGGAGATTGTGAAGCCAAAATGCAATGGCCTACAGCTACCCATATTTAATAAATACCCCTTGAAATTTAAAGAAGAAGAAACCACGTCTGAAGCAGGCAGGGCAAGCCACGTTGATGCTGTTGCTGAGAGTCTGTGAATAATGGTGGATATAAATCAAATAAATGCTCTGAGCTACTCTGCTTTGATTAGTAGTTCTAATACCGAATCATCACAGACGGGTCTGTGAAGTCACTAGGAGCTGAGCTTTGCTTGTGTGTATATTCTACGTCAGTGTTGTCCAAACTTGGCCACTTTAAGATGAGTGGACTTCAACTCCCAGAATTCCCCAGCCAGCATGGCTGGCTGGGGAATTCTGGGAGTTGAAGTCCACTCATCTTAAAGTGGCCAGGTTTGGACAACACTGTTCTACGTAGTCGAACTTTGCCTTGCCTTAGTAAGTTTGCTTGCTGCTTTTTGCCCTTCCTAGCTTATTAAAAGTAGCCAGAGAGGATTAACCGAGGAGGGAACGGACACAGTTAGATGGGACTTTGGTTTCAATACCTCCCCTAAAGCCTTTCCTTCCGTCTTGAAATACTGGCGATTTTCAGCCAGTCTCCAATATCCCGTTCTCAACAAGGTCCTGGAGGCGTCAGTGTCCATGGAGGTGCCAACTTCTGTCCCGCTCCAAATTACAGTTTGCCAGCCCTGGGAGAACCACCAATTGGGTGTGGGTCCAGATCAGTCTCCATCTGATTTCTGCTCCTAGCCTTCCCCAGGTACGGCGGCCAAGGCGGAACACTGCGGGAGCTGAAGCGCGTGCAGCCCCTCACGCAACTCATTTCATCTGCCTTTAACCCGTGATCTCTTTGGGATAAGGCAGACCTCTCAGATCGGGGCTGCAACGCTCCAGGTGGCCGCTAGGGGGCGACGGGGAGCGAGGCAGAGAAAGGGCTCTCCGCTGCCACCTGGTGGCCCTGCTGACTTTGCAGCCGGGAGATGCTGTCTGCAGCAAACGCCAATCGGCGTCACCCGATCCCCCCCCCCCCCCCAGCAAGGTCAGCAGCCACGCACCGCGGCAGCACTCCCACGCCTTGGGACCCAGGGGCCGCCGGAGCCCCGGCTTCGTCCCCCCGACCGCCGGGCAGAAGCCGCGCCTCCCTGGTTGATTAGCCGGCCTGAGCGGAGGCTTCTCCCCGCTCCCGGGGCTTGTGGGCCTTGGGAAGGCTGCCAGCGCGCCCGACCGGACGGCGGGCGCAGGTGAGGACGGGCGGAGCACCTCCCGCAGCTCTTCGGAGCGTGAGTCCCGCGGTCCCTGCGCCAGCCGGGCCGGGCGTTGGAGGGGAGGGAGGGGAGGGGCGCGACCCCCCGCGCGGGCGGAACGGGCCGGCGCTGCCTGGGTCGGCGGCCGCCAGGGGGCAGCAGAAGGGCTGCCCCGGGGCGGGTGGGGCAGGAGCTGAGCGGAGAGAGCCGCAGCCCGGGCGTGGGGCGGGGAGGAGCGCTTGCCGCGCCGTGCCGTGCCGGAGCGCCGGTGCCGAGCATCCCCGCTGGAGGAAGGGCGGCTCCTCCCTCGCTTCGCCTGCGGAGGGGGTCGGTTCGAGCCCTCGTTTCCTTTCGCCCCCCCGCCGCGCGTGGGTTTCACCCGGACAGCGGCAGGCCGGGTGCGAATGGCGCGACCTTCCGCGCCCGATCTGTCGAGGCCGCGGAGCAAGGCGCACCGGCGCCCGGGACCCCCGTCCTTGGTTCGCGCGCGGGCGCCCTGCCGCGGGAGGGCGGGGTGCTGCCTGCCCTGCGCCCGGCGGAGGAGCCGCCGGAGGAAGCCTGCAGGCCGCCCATGTCCTTGCAGAGGCGCCCGCGCCGAGCGTCTTCTCCTTCCCCCCGAAAGGGCGCTCTCCCCCGTTGCAGGTTCAGGGGCAGCAGCTCGCGCGGGCAGCGCGTCACGGCTGTGCCGCCGCAAAAGTCGCGGGGGAAGGGGGGGCGGGCCAGCTGCTGAACAAAGGAAAAAATTGGGAAAAGCTCCCTGCCGGCCTTGAAAGCGCGAAGGGTCTCTGGCGCGCGGTCGGAGCGCGGCGCGGCGATACAATGTTGAAAGGGACGGGAGGCTTCCTGTAATCCTGGAAAGGGGAGCGCGCGTGGCTTCGGCCGCTTGGAGAAGCCAGAGGGGCAGGACCCTGAAAGGTGGCCTGGTTGCGCGGCCGTTCCCAAACCAGGGCTTGCAGAATCAGCCCCGGAGACCTGGTGCCGGCCCTCGCTTAGCGCTAAGCTGCAGTTACCGGGTGTGCGGGTCGCTCTTAGCCCCAAGCAAACAAGTCACGCTGCGGGTCGGTGTGACCGTTGAGTAGAACCCTATCATGTGCCGTTGGAGTGAGTGAAGGTGAGGTTTCTGGGTGGCTACAAGCTAGAAAAACCACCCTCGCAATTGCATAGCACTCTTCAGGTGGTGAAAAGGCTCTGCAAGCTGAAACTGGCACGGTTTACGTTTAATTTGCAAAAACAGCACTGGGCACAAAACGTGGCGGCGAGAGCAGTGCCGTTAATCATTGGCTCATGTAAAGCCAGTTGCATTCAGGGTTTATGACGTACAGCGGTCAAAGGTAGGCATTTCTGCCCGACAGCCACACATCGTCATAAAACAACCCCGGTTTGGCTTCTTTTATGAAGCTGACTGGGTCAGAAGCCGGTAGTAGTTTCTTCTTACAAAACTGTAATGCATCCAAGCCCCTGGAACACTTTCACAATAGCTTTTCTGCTTGTTCCTTGGATGCTAGTTAGTGGCATGACACAACCACCGCCACAAAGTGCTCTCGCTCTCATTGCCAGGGGAGGTGAAAGGAGACAAGCAGGCGGGCGGATTTCTCTCGTGCCTCCTTGGATTGCAAAAGACGCGTGCGCCTCGTCCTGGGATTTTGTTAGGAAGGCAGAGCGCGCCGAGAAGGGTATTAAATCAGTCTTTTGTGACCTGAATCCATTCTGGTCTTTACAGCCCAGATCAATCAATCAGGAGTTCTGGTTTATTCTGTTGTTTATTTACACCCTGTTGTTCTTTTCTGGAGAATACAGAAATCTAGTGTTTGACTTTCACTTAACCAGGCACGCTGCATGTCGATCGAATGGTTCAGAATCTCTTGTTTAATGCACCAATCTTAAATGAGTTAAAGTTCTGGTGTTTGAAAAGCCATGTAGGTTGGGATTTCTGTGAAGTTGTCTTGATTAAAGTTAAGCCTCTTGGTTGCTCAGAAGATGCCTGGTGACTCCAGGGCAACGGTATGAGAAAAAATAAATAAAATATGGCATGCCTGTTGTTTAATCCCCTGTTTTAACATGTTGAGAGCGGGCAGTGTAATAAAGAATCGGGCTTCAGTTCAAATCTTAATTTAGCAATAAACTCTTTCTGAGTCAGTCTATGGAATAATTAGTGACTGACTATAAATGATGACCAAGGCAAGCAAAATAGTATGTAGAAATGTTACAGATGTAAAAATGGTCATGTATATATGCACTATCCTGATAGATTTTTTATTTTATTCTGTAAGTTTTAAAATTTCATAACAATACATCTTGATTCACCTTTTGCCAATTTTGCATTATAATTTTCTAGTCTTGCTGCAGATTGTGTTCTAATTTCCACATATCCTGCAAGTTGACAGAAGTCTTCTTATCTTTTATAAAGCAAAAACAATCTTCCAGATCCTATAGAAGGATGGTTTGCGGTCCTGTTTCTTCAATGTATGAACTTTATCTTATACTCTTAAGTGGAGCTACTGGCCAAATTTTACAGTGCCACTTTTCAACTGATAAATAATCCAAGTATTTCCAGTGCTGAGCAATTAACAATTTAGTTGCCAACAGTAAAATGGAATGAGTTTCTCACTATATAACCCCATATTCTTTCCATCAGATTATATGTAGTAAACCTAATTTTGGTGACAGTTTAATTATTTGTTTAGTTATAACATTCAAATAGTCAAAAACTTTTTCCCAGTCACCTGATACTTTTTCACAGGTACTCCAAACATGACATAATGTTCTCTTCTGTGTTCAGCCCCTTCAACATTTTGATGAATAATTATGGAACATTTGTGCAATTCCCACATGGGTTAAATGCCATCAGTGCAAAATCTTCACATATAATTCCTGCGCAGAAATTCCACATGTTATCACAATGCTTTCAATGTATTATGATCCAGCAGTTTCCCCCAGATCACTCTCCCAAATTTCTTTCTCACTAGGGAAGGGTTTCCTATATTTGTTTATTTGTTTCCAAAAATATGTGGTGCGTGAGAAGAGGACTCTGTCCTATGGTAGAGCTCGTAAGATGCTTGAGACTTCGGAATTCACTTAACACACGTGCAAGTATGAAATCATTTGCATCAATTCAGGCTTCTTCAGTTTAGTATCATTGCTGTTTTTCCAACCCAGATTGCTAACTGGCATTCTTTCTTCAAGCTGGCAAAGACTGGAGCTCTTCCACTTGCAATAATACTGTGTATTTGGCCCTTGCCTACAGATTTATTTGCAAGTCAAAGAGTGCTGCTTTCCAGAGATAAATGCTCCATTTCATTCCAGGGCAACAGAGCCTTTGGTAATTGATCCTGGTGCAGCCAAATGCTTACTGCCAGAATTGCCTTTTTCATTTGCCTTGGGGTCACTGCCTTGGTGAATCAACCCATCTGCACCTTTTGGAGGGCCTGATTCATCCATGCAATTGAATTTATGGTTATTGAGTTTGAGCCATCCAAGAGAGATGATTTATGGATGGCTAATAGAGCAGCTTAATTTTTCTCGAAGTGGATGATGAACAGAAAGAAAAGCAAGGGAGGTGGGGTACACTGTCTCCCTTCCTGAGTAATGCACATCCGTTGGGTACAAAAATGGATTGAAACAAGGCAGGGCAAATATAGTCAGTCTTGGGTGGGACTACTCGAAGATCAGTGCAAGAAGATTTTCTGAGTGGAGCTGATCACTGGATAGTGAGCTGAGCAAAGAGGAGCTTGAAAAGTGGTCCTTATATTGTATGTTCCATCATTTATCTCTGAAGAATTTTCCCAGAACCTTTGCAAATTTCAGCAATGGTCAGAAGTATAATATCACAGACTATCTCTTGCTAAAATGTAAGATATCATAGGGGAAGAGCAGCATACTGGGAAAAAAGCCAGTTTAGACCTTTTCTTCCAGACTCACACTTCCAGGTTCACACAGGACAGCTCCTATGGGAGAAATTCCCTACTGTTTTCATAGCTCCCTAGGGACGTTGGGTCTTGGAAGTAGACTAGACACAATTTCCTTGTTCATTCCTTCTAGCCAGGGTTATATTGCGTGAGGGATCTTTTTCTTTTCCATCTTTTTCTCAGCCAAGAAAAAGTAGGGGTGCAAAACATTTTGCAAGCTTTCTGTCCTGCTGCCCTCCCAAGCCAGCTTCCTGGTGGCATGAAATGTTTTGGGTGGAGATGCTTGGAATAACACATGATACCCTGTTAGGCTTAGCCCTCAACGTGTTTCCAAACGCATTCAAGAAGGAAGGCAACAGGGTGGGGTAAACACATGCACGCACCAACATGTTAACTGACAACGGTAATGAAAGATGAGTAGAACTCCTTGGCTTACCTTCTCATCATTAGATGTGTTAGACTACAGATCCTATAATTCCCAGTTAGTATGGGAATTACAAAAATATGAAAGATGCCAGACTTGTCACCATAAGCAATTCCAATGAGACAATCCCAGTTTGAGATGTCAGTTCTTAAATATCTGTAGTAGAAGGAAAAAAACAAAACCAATCAGTATTGAAGTGTTCTTGTCTTGGCAAGAATCATTCTTATTTTTGTGTACATTTACCCTAAATGTTTGTATAACGTGTGTGTGTCACCTTAACTTTATCTGCAGTGGGAGATCCCCCTCTGCAAATCTGGTAATGCTGAGTTAATCAATTATTGATAAACACCGTTTATTGCTTGGTGATCCAGAGTCATAACACTTCAGCCTATTTTGAAAAACTGAAAGAATCATCATCTTCAAGAGCAAAAGAGCTTTGGGGATTCTTATTTAGTTGTTTTTGCTGTTTGACTTAAGAGATTAGAGAGAGAGAGACCCATCTTACAGTATTTTATAATAAATTGGGTGTGAAATATTTTATCTAGGAAGATTTGCCTGACATGAACCATGAAACGTTTAAACTCTCAGTGTTCTTGCAGTGGTCTACTGTTTTTAGTTATTGTTCTTCTGTGGTAACGTCTGACATAAAATGGCTCTAAATATTATTTTGCAGAGTACCATTAAAGGTTAGAAAGTTTATAAGATGGCTTGTACACTTGTAAAACAAGGTAAAAAGGAACGGTCAAGTCAGCAATAACTCCATAATAGGCTAGCAATATATGGGTATAAATCAGTTCTGGAGGAAAACAGAGGCAGAAGGAAAGGTCTGAGTCTACATCAACTGCATAGACTTGGCATGCTATAGTTTTTTGTGACAACAGCACAGAGAAGGCCCAAAGATTTTAAGAAAAATGCTTACATGTCAGCATGACCACGCCAGATTTGTAATATATCAGAAACATGGTATTCAGTTGATTTTCTTCATCTGTGCAATCTTCTAGTTCCTTAGGGTCACCAATTTAAACTTGAAACAAATATTTTTTGGCCAGTCAGAGAGAGGTGCACATTTCATTTTTAAGAGGTGCAACTTACATAAAGGGAGGGTTCAGTCATATTGTTTTTTACAGATTAATGTTCCTCCAACAATATTCTCTGTAGCAGGCAGATAATTGTGAAGTCATTAAGAGCTGAGAGCTGAGTTTTAGTTGAGTTAGTTGTTTCGGGATCCATGGAATATATTTTTGCCACGATGCTCTAAAGGAACCACCACCAGCAGCTTTTAAATTGTACTAAGAAACAAACCTTGTTTGTTTGCTCCTTGTCATTCCATTTTTCGAGAGGTCTGGTATGTCACTGTTAACTTCTCTCTCATGTCCATATTAGCAACAGAATGGAGTAGAATTAGAAGGTATCTTCATAATTACATCTTTGAACTGCGTTCCTTCTTCACAAAGTATTTGAAGAACTGCTTTCAGAACGGACTTAACTGAAAAATAATGATGTAAATAAGAAAAAAAATGTATTTGTTGTTTTTTAAAAAAGGTGATTTTTATCCACACTGCTTTAAAGCCATGGTATAATAGTCCCCAAATAAACATTAAACTATATGTGATTCAGTTGCAAAAGGCCATTCTAGGAAACCTAGAGCTTTTCCTTCATCAAATAAAATCAGGCTGAGAACTAATGCGGAGAAAGTTTTCAGCATCTGTTAAATTCAGCAGTATAGTCTTCATAAAAGATTTGCAATAATGCCAACATTCCTGCTAGAACGTTGCTAGTAAGAATAGCAGTTAAATCTTGAGTATATGCAGATGCATTTATGCCCAGGGTCACCACAATCAGTAAACAGTACACAAATGCACAGTTGTTTAAATCAGCCTCCCCCATCCCAAGCCATGTAGTTATCAGTGTTGCTGCCTAGGGATTATGGGAATTGGAGTCCCGCTGAGCTGGAAGGTGTGGATTGGGAAAGTTGATTTAAAGAAATAAAGCTCTCTAGAGGTGTGTTCAAACATTACGTAGTCCACCATTCTAAACATTGAAAGCCTCCAAACAGTTCAGCCAAAATCAGAAGAACGGTTTGTCTGACCATTAGCACTAGTATTAGTTTCTCTACATTGATGCGGAGTTGAGTTTTTAAGTACTCCTTGACAACACATGGCCAACTTTGGCTGACCTGGAAAATCTAAGAAGGGTTATATGTGGAGTGCTTGAAGGGAGACAAGAAGAGATTCCTGTGAAGTAGGTTGGGAAGCAAAAAGAAAAAGGAAATCTTAGAAGAAGGCAGCGCCAAAGCATTTCCATGCTGTTGCTAAGAGAACTACAAGGCCCATGAAGCCACCAGGTACTCCCTTTTTACCATGTGTGTTGATAACAATTCTGGCTTAGGAACTGAAAGACACCTTTTCTTAAATATTAGTGGCTAGTTTAAGTATAATATGATTTGGATATTTGGGTTTTTTTTAATGAGTCGCTAAAGGGTGCCCTGTCTTTCAACATCAAGTCTACTATCAACACTTTCTCTCCCTGCCTTAAATGCGATTGGTTTTCCTCTGAGTAATTCTAGTTAAAGAAATGCTTGTAACTTCTCAGCACTTAGTTATTTAAACTGCCAGTTTGCCAATGCTTGCTTGTTTGGGTTTTTTTGGTGAATAAGGATTGCTTTCAGATAATCCAGCAAGTGTGATTAGATTTGAACTTCTTCTTTGATGTCAAGAAACATATGTAATCAGGCAGGCTAGGAATTATTTTAATGGCCAACATTTGTCAGCCTAAGTGTGACAACTTCTTACACACCTGTGGATTGTGTGTGATTCAGATCACTCCTGATAGCCCCACACGCATACACACTATCCCTAGGGAAATGTGTCCTTTGAACAATTTTCTAATGATCTCCCCTATTTCAACACAAGATGTGTTCAGTAAGATTGTTTGGAGCAATTCACTTGAGAGAATGCCAAGCTTGTTCTGGCTGGCAACCAGCCTGTTCCTGCCCATGTTTTGTCTTAGAGGAGGGTGATTTCCATCGCCCTGTTTGCATGAGGCTTTTCATTCAGGACCTGCCCTCTGCTTGCCCAGATAGCTTTTGACTTCTCCTGAACTGGAAGGGCTTCAGATGTTCAAGCCTGTGCATTTAGCATCCATGTGAGTGCTGGTAAGTGTCTTCTCTTACTCCTGTAATATATTTGGAGTTAAAGCCAGCCTCAGAAGGCTGTCACAGTCTCCTCCAGTGTATTCTCTGTTGTTGCATGCTTGTTGTGTTTCATAATAAAGGAAAAAATGATTTGGTGGAGTTAACTCCCTCTTGCCCCAAACTGTATGAATGTTGCATGCTTCATTCATCAATAGGGTGCTTGGCTGAGTTTTAATACAGCTACTTAAAATGAATGTTGGCTGTTTGTCATGTAAAACACAAGGGCTTTATGAAATTGAATTAATTAAATACAAGTTTAAAAAAAGCAAAGCATTTCAGCCAAGCCAAAACCTTAACACTGCAGCAGCATATAATGCAATAGAACAGAGGCGATGGGATATGGTGTGTGGAGCTGTTGCTGCTTGTTTATTTTGCTTACTGTTAAGAAAAGGTGGGTTATAATTATAAATGCAGTACTTTAATTTGATGTAAGTGGTTCATATTTTATTTGGATTCCTTTATTCGCTTTGAGTCAAAGGGATAACAGCACAGGGATTCTCTGCCCTGCAAGCAAGTTAGGGAAATTATAGGGAGAGAAGTAATGCTACTTTTTGCAGGGCAAGTTGATTATAGCTAGAGTTTATGTTTTTGATGTAATGCACCTTCTGCTCTAGCGTGGTCTTAAGGCTTAAGGTGGGAAGGTTTAACACCTGCAGCAGCTGAATAGAAGATGCTCTGGAACATGGCTATAAAGATAGACTAAGCTGGTTTATCCAAGCTCAGCCTGTTGATTCCTATAATCTGGTAGATGGCAACACCTAGCCAACCTTGGCTGATCTCAAAAAAAGAAAAAAATGAAGCAAGGTTCAACCTAATAATACTTGGATGGAAGACTGCAAGGAATCTCTAGGCACCAGGCTAGACTGGGGAATCCAGAAAACATCTCAGAAAAAGGGTATAGCAAACTACTTTGATACTGGGTTCTTGGTGTTCTCTGTGCCTGCTTCTCTTCCTGCAGATGTTTCATTACCAGGTTAGGTGACATAAGCAGAAGCAAACTCAGAATACCAAGGACACAATAATTCAATCTTGGGCTACGTATGTTCTCCACTGTGGAACCTACTTTGGTGCTCTTGTCAAGAAAATTTCATGGACAGGTCACCAGCAATTGAGCTTGACTTTTCTCTTGTCGCTTCTTTTCTCCCATTTGCCAGTTCTGGAGACAGTATAAGACACGCTCACTGTGTTGAATGTGGTGGATGTCAAGACATCTTCCTCTTAGTTGTGTACTTGTGTGGCAGCTGTAAGACATTGGAAAGAGGGTTGGGGCTGGGGGCTGTGGCATCATTCTCTTTACAGATAGCATCTATGAACATTGATTGATCCATGCTTGGTGCTAATGTTGGTCAGAACGAAAGCAATTTTGCAGTGACAGTCTTTGTACTCCTATCACACATGCATGATTACACACTATTAAGAGATGAACAAATCTGTAAAAAAACTTGTTTAGTTTAAACACTCTCACAGATATTTGACATGGGAATATATGCTGTCAGAAAAACTGGGAAGGAAATGCTGGATGGTTCGGGGTTTTTAATTTTTTTAAGTACATGGTAGGCAGAAACTAAGATCTAAGCAAAGGACATAAAACTGAATTGTGAAGTAAGTAGATTAG
Organism: Python bivittatus; assembly: GCF_059951505.1. Lineage (NCBI taxonomy): Eukaryota > Metazoa > Chordata > Lepidosauria > Squamata > Pythonidae > Python > Python bivittatus. The sequence goes on from NW_028277033.1 coordinate 6,629,641, forward strand.
ATTCAAAGAATGCAGGAACTGAACATCCGGACAGCCCTAAATTGGAGGAGATTGGTTAAAACAGAATATTATTTGTATATTAACCAATTGTGAGCACACAATTTGAGCCATGGACTTCCTTAAAAAGGCATAGCTTCACAGATACTAGTTTGGCTAGAATGGCATTGTACAAACGATGGTAAGAGAAACAGGGTTGCTGGGAGTCAGGCAGCATATAACTTTAAAAAATCATTATTATCTTGTATTAAGTCATAAGCAGTAATAATGAGTTTGCTGGACTTAATCGTAGGTGACAAAACTAGGGTTGTAGTTAAAGTTTTTGTTCTTCCCAGGCTCATCCTTCGTTGACTTGCCAGTAGGCATCATCACTGGTGCCTCTGTTTCCTCCGTTTCATTTATGGGCTACCTCTTAAGAACCCAGTAGGCATGGGTTAGGTCTGGTTTAAAGTAGGGCTGTCATTTGCTGAGTCTTCATTTAGGTCTTGATGTTCCCCAGGATCCCAGTCATCACTGATGGGTAGCACTGGCTGGCAGTGAGTTCAGGTGGCTAATGAGTCCCCTATTGTAGGGGAGATGGGCGGGAGAGAAATCCAATAAATAAATAGAAAATAAATAAATAAATAAATAAATAAATAAATAAATAAAGTTTAGCATTGTTGGGCTTTCTTGCCGTCACTTCCTTAACGCTCTCAAGCACAAGCTCATGCAAGCAGGGCATTGAATCACATGTCTTCATCAGCATTATCTCCAGTGCGGTACTTTGCATGGAGTGCCACTCCGTGGGAACAGCGCGTAGGCTGTTACTGGCTGGGGATGATGAGTCTCCGTCCAGTACCTAGTATTTGGCAATGCTGATGTTGTGTGGATTTGGTTATGTTGTATATCATGGCTCCAAAATTGTCCCTTTCTTTAAAAATTCTATTCTGAAATCAGCTCTCTTTCGCCACCATCCTAGGATAAGAGGATTGCTATTGCTTTAAGCTATCTTTGTTTTTCTCCATGTGTGTATACATATAGATTAAGCCCATCAGCTCTGTGTGAGTGTGTACATGGAATCCACTATGTAAACATCCGAGATGACTCTTGCTTCCCAACTGGTGGTTCGCAACATTGTGCAACAAGTCTTGCTTTGGAAGATTACCCCAAGAAGACCTTGACAGCTTCCAAGCTCTAGCTTGAAACAACTTCTGACTCAGTTCCCCCTCTAGAAACTATGTTGCTGGAGAGGAGAGTTTACTTTGTTGGAAACCAGAAGGAGGATTTCTCACAAAAGTGATTACTTTCAACAGCAGTTCTGATTCAGAAGCCCTGTCTTAAGGAGATGCCTTGAATGTGCTTCTTCCGTGCTTGGGATCACTTGAGGGTTCTCTACACTACCACTAATAGGGCAGAATGGATGGTAGAATGCCCCAAGCAATGGTGGCCATCCATCCTGGATGAAATTCCATTCCCTGCTAGAGTCAGATGTGTTACTGAAAGTCCAGCTGCCTTTCTGATTTACAATCCTTCCTGTTTACTCTAGTGTATGTCCATTTGGTAAATTCTTCCTGGCCAGGAGTCAATTACCCATATTCTGGTAACTCCAGAACATTACTTGCAATGTATTAGAAATGCAGGGGCTTGGACATGTGTGAGCACTAGCTTGAGTAATTTGGCAGCCAGGACCAGTAGCCATTTCTTCTTCTGAAAATGTTTTCAGTTTTTGCAGCCAAGCAAGGAGGAATTATTTGACTATCAAGTGAATAATACTGTTGTTGAGAAAACATCATGGACATGTCTCTGTAGTCACTAGGAGCTGAGCTTGACTCAGCAGAAACTTACCTTACCTTACCATTGCACTATTGTTCTTGATGAAATTAGATCATTTTCTTCCTTTTTCATTTTAAATCTTTTGAGTTGCTGTTGTAATTAGTCTTTCCTTAATTTTTTAGAGATGTCTTTACCCATTGATCCAGGGTACTTCTCTGTAGCAATGTGGACCCTTGGACTTGGAGCCATCGGGGCTGCTGTGACGGGGATAATCCTTGCCAATACGGATTTGTTTCTCCCTAAAGCAGAAAAGGCCTCGCTGGACTTTCTAGAGACAATTGATTTGAAGACTCTGGGACGAGGTAAGACTTAGGGGAGCTCATAATTGCAAACTATAGAAATGCATGGGGGAGACCAGTCTAGTTTTTCTGATGTGGGTAAAGAGCTAATAGAAAACCTGAGATCTTATTCTACTAGAGGGATTTAGAGCTTTGGAACACTCCTCACTTGGAAAGCTGACTAGCATTTCATTTCATTTCATTTCATTTCATTTATGGATGAGATTTATTTCTCAGAAAAAGCATTTCCTTTCTGCTCAGAAGGTCATTCTTCCTTATACTGTTGAGATCCAGTTGTGGCTGTGTACTTTGGGAACTCAGAAGGTGGGGCTCAGTTTGGAGAATACGTGAATTCATGGACCTTTAGAATTCAGATGTTCTTCCAAAACTCTCTTAAGGAAGAGAGTACATGTAAAAGTAGTAAATGGAGCTAAAATAGCACAGACCTTCTTCAACTTGGTACTCTTCAACATATTGGATTACAACTACCATAATTCCTGGATAGCATGGCTGTGCTAGAAGGCATCGAACTGGCCTGATAGATGGTAATAGAATTAATTGTCTCCAGATCATATCTTAAAGATTTAGGATACCCTAAATTCTAGGCAGAGTTGGACCTGGTAGAACTTGCATGGGAGACTCTTGAAAATCCCAGAGATATAGGCTACACTGGGAAGTTGAGAAAACATCCACACAGAAGGCAGTATCAAATCACTTCCATATTGTTGCTAAAAAACCAATGTGAACTTGTCCGTGAAGTCACCAGGATGTGAGCACAACTTAAAGGAGTTGTTACTTAACTTATCTATGCTTCCCTTTATACCAAGGAGAACAAAGAACATTTAAAGCCAAGGAGCTGTGGAAGACAAATGGTGCTGTCGTCATGGCGGTGAGGCGGCCTGGGTGATTTTTGTGCAGAGAGGTAATGTATATTCTCCAGTAGAACAGATTGTAGGAATCAGTTGGAGCAGGTTGTCCTGTTAACTGCCCGTCAGTTATTGTCTTGGACAGAAACCCCAGCTTAGGTATTTGGTGTGCTGCATCTGTTTTCTGAATGCTAATGTACCAACAAGACCCACAAATACACAGTACAGATCACTTATTTTGTTGTAACGATATAGCAAAACTGATGCTATGATCTCATGCTCTGCGCAGGGGATACTTATAATAAGATCACTAATAATGTAAGCTCATAATACAAGAGAAGATAATCCTCCAGTTAGGGTCCCCAAACTAGGGGAGACAGTTCTAAGTTTCAAAGGCGTGCTTACATATCCAAGAGTAGCCCACACAAAATATGTCTCCCCAGCAGCCATTGTCCACAGAACATAAGTCAACCAGGGCCATTCTGAGTTGGAGCTCCTTCCCCTCTATCACATGTGATCATGCCATGGCAGGGCTTGTGACTGACCTAGAAATAATAGTGACTATGATTTGCATTCAACATACCCAAGAACAGAAACTCCAGTTTCTGATGAACAGAACCTGTTAATCAGAGAAGACGCTAGTAGGTCCCTCCTTTCCTTCCTGGTAAGTGCCAGCAGTTGAGAAGAAAGAGAAACATAGAAACATGTTTCTGTTCTAAAGACAAGTTAGTAGAAATGCTTAATAAAGAATGAAAGAGGATGTAAGAGATGTTGAATAAAATATCTCATTGGCTTTCAGTAGAGCTGTGAAATTCTCACGTGCATTGGACCATGATGTTAGATGGGCCAGTTTTGTTGCAAGAGTGTTTGCTATACCCAGCCTCAGCTAAGTGTCGATTTGGTTTAGTTACCTGAGTTCTGTAGTGTATTTATCTTTCTGTTGAGGTGCTCCACCCATAGTCACAAATTGTAAGTGACTGAATGAACGAATACACCTCGAATTGGATAAAATATAGCCTAGCTTGCATACTTTTGATAAAACCCATGAAGATGTAAACATTCAAGTCTTATGGATGAGTGGAAAACAGAAGGAAACTGGAAAGAATGACATGTCTTCAAGTGGGCACAACTTGAATCTCTTTGGACCATGAGCCTTCTCATTACCACAGCCTGTGCATAACCTGTAAACATTTACTCCAATGCCTGTGCCAAGTTCTTGGACTCCCCATCCCACCCCACCTGCACAGAAAGCAAGGTTCTTTCAGAGTTTGTTTGCTAAGACTTATTGAAAGAGGATGGAATAAGGTTACAGAAGTCTCAGCAACTCACCTGATCTCCTAGTGTTTAAGGTGGACACTTTCTCAGTCTCTTATTCATAACTCTTCTGTGAATTGTTGAGAACATTGTTCTCTTAACTGAGAATGGAGGAATGTTCAGTTGGTTAGAACGTGGATCTTTCTCTGGTTTCAAGCATACCATTACACCCTGTGTACCTTCACTGTCAATCCTTTGGGCAGCAAACCAAAAGGAGCAAAGAAAAACAAAGCTTTTAAAGATCTCTAAATCTACATTAAAAAAAAACACAACTGGGAGGAATGGAGAAAATGACATACAGTAAGTAAACTGACAAAGAACAAAAGGTTATAATCTTCTTTAGGAGCAAAAGGTAGAGAACAGGGAATTGAAAACATGAAAGCAAAAAGAAGAGCCCTCAGCCTAGCAGAGAGAGCAGGTTATTAAGCTGGAAATAGGAGGCAGAGTACACAGCAGGGTTACTGGACTGAACTGGGTTAGCAGGAGTTACTGGTACAGATTTATAAAGAGAGGCACAGTCATGGTCATCAAAAAGTGGAGTGTTAATCTGGTTCCTAAGGCCAGGAATTTCTAGCCTAAGGTGATGGGATTTACAAACCTGTTCCTTCACAAAGGAAGTAAATGATGCAGCCCAAGAGTAGCATCCTATGTTGGGGTGTTATCCTTTCATATTTTAAGTGGGCTTCTGTTTGCTATTTTTGTCTTTGTTTTCCTAAATATTTTTCTCCACCTAGAAAAATAGCCCATCAGATGTACAGTAAGCCAGAAGCCTTATTCCTGCAATTTGCTTTTCCTATGCTGGGGGGAAGGTTTAAAATCTTGTTTATGTGTTTAAGAGCATGCATTCCTAGGAGCAGCCTGAAATAGTTTACCCCAAATACAAATGCTTGATCTTAGAACTAAGTCAAGACAAGCTTAGACCAGTTCTTCAGGAATTCTTCCTTACTTGCAAGTTGCATGCTTAGTGTCTCCCAGGATCTGCAAGTAGTTATGGGAGATGTTTGGGCAGCTAAAAGAAAATCAGTTTATGGTTTGTTAGCTTCTGCTTAGGTATACAAAGTAAAATCCCTTTTGAGTCGTGCTCAACTTTTTGTGAATTCATGGACATTGCCTTCTTCCAAGATTTTTTTTTTAAAATCAGCCTACAGCCCTTGGAGTTTTGTGGTGGTCTTTCATCCAAGCATTAACCCAGTTTAGCTTCCAAGTCCAGTTTAGAACAGCCAGATGCTCCTACCTGATGAAAGTAGCCTTGCACAAAAGTTGTTGTAGCACCATAGGCGTAATCCTATAGTGGCCATTCCAGTTTGGTGCAATTCATTGGATTTCAGCCAGAATCATTTGCCAAGCCTAGCATTGGGTTGGGGAAACCTGTTGCTCGATAAAGGTGGGCTGACGTTTGGCCTCCACATCTTAGCCTGTATTAATGAGGTCTCCACTCTATTGAGTGTTTCGTACCACTTTCAGAGAAGTAAATCAGAAGCCTCCAAGGTGGGCTTTTGAGTCTACTCAATGCCTGAGAGGAGCAGAAGAGAGACTCGTGGTGATCTTTATCCCTTCAAAAGTCAATCTGGCATGGGTTTGAAATGGAAAAGGTTTAATACTGTATCACTGGAGGGGATTGATTAAAAAAAAGCTACAGTTGGGTAGCTAGTTGGTCAAAGGATGAGGAATTTGGGCATGATATAGAAAGTTTAGGGTAGTACAGACAAAGCTTAAAAAGGGGAGCTAAACGTGTCATAACCCGGCTCCCCCCAAACCAATATTCCTTCAGAGAAGAAGAAGAAGAAATTCAATTGAAGGTGCAAACATTCTCACACTCCAAATCTCCTTCAGTTCAGAAAAATCTGTGACAAGTTGGAATGTTTGACTTGATTCAGATATCCCTAAAGCAGGATGAGGCAGCAATTTCCTGTGGGAAGGCCCTCGACCCATAGGAAAAATGACTGGCTCTGAACGCTATCTGCCTCTACTCTGATGTCATCTCACAGGCTGCAGCCTGACACCATTCTGAAGGCATCCCCTTCTTTGTTGCAACTTTGAAGGTATTCCTTATTCCTAGGTGAACTGGACTAAGGTTTTTCCTGCTTGTCACCAAAATTCAAATAGATTAGATGGTTCTCAAAGGGGGTGGTTGGACAATTTTGTGAAAAAAAAGTGACTAGTAGTCATTCCACATCATTGTTAGTGCTGAATATGCTTTAAAAGCTGTTGTGGAACTTCTAGACTAGAAATGCAAATCACTTCTGTATTACTCCCCTTGCAGTCACCAGGAAATAAGTTTGATTTCAGGGAGATTTGATTCTGTTTTGCATTTATTTCCTATCCATTTTTCTTCCAAAATCAAAACTCTACTAGGAAGCTTTACAGATACAGTCTTGCTTCTCTTCAAACCGATGAATCATTGGACCTCCCTCCCTCTGATTATTGGAATCGTGAAAATGCATCATATACTCATTGTATAATAATAATTGTAGCACATTACTGTCATAAGATTTTGCATAACCAACCATTTTAATATATCTGTTACAGGCAACTCCTCACGCTAAATAGGGTTGGACGAAGGTTGACTCAACTTGTCCTTTCATTTTTAGGAGGCCACTGAGCTGTCCTCTCTGAGACCCCAGCTTGACCAGCTGGGGGTCCCACTTTATGCTGTTGTGAAAGAGAATGTTGGGATGGAGGTGGAAGATTTTCAACCATATTTCAAGGGAGAAATATTTCTGGATGAAAAGGTAGATGGGATTTTTGACCCGAGTTAAGGATGATTAGATTACCCATTGGTGTTTCTGCCTTGGAAGCATAAAATTATTCTTGCTTGAATTGTTTGGGGAGACAGGTTAAAACCTGCAGTGTTCAAACGGTTCATTTGTTCATCTTGCAGATGCTGCTATTATGGAATAAGGATCCTGTGTGCTTGGCAAAGGCCCCACAGTAGTTTGAACTTCAGAGATTAAGTCTAACTTTGAGCTTGTGCAGTTCTGCTTGACAATATCCAGTCCTTATAGATGGCCTTTTTTTAATCCACGTCAGCATTCTGGCCCACATTTGCATTACAAGTTTGTTTAAAGTACTGCAGATGCCAAAATGCCCAGAATGGAAACAATCCTTTCTCCTGATTCAGAGGCCACCTCTCTTACCAGTCGCCGTGGGTGAGCCTGAATTTGCAAGCTTGGGATCCTTCCTTCCTTCCTTCCTTCCTTCCTTCCTTCCTTCCTTCCTTCCTTCCTTCCTTCCTTCCTTCCTTCCTTCCTTCCTTCCTTCCTTCCTTCCTTCCTTCCTTCCTCCCTCCCTCCCTCCCTCCCTCCCTCCCTCCCTCCCTCCCTTCTTTCATGTGTCACTCACTCCCCTAACACCTGTGGGCAGCTTAGAGAATAATACATATATAGAATCTAGAATAGTAATATTAAAACACTTGAGAAAACCAACATGCTTTGAGCTCTCTCTACAAGAGAGGCAGATTGCTTGTTGATGTTAATTTAAACTGTAGAAAGTGTCCTGTCTGGGATGTAAGAATGCAAAACAGACATTCCAGGAATAAGATGGATCTTCCATGCCTGTGGTTTCCTATTAAGTCTCACGGCATGGAATGTGGATCCCGTTAGATGAACTTCTATGGATTTTGCTATAATAAAGGTTTGTAAAGGGAATCTGCTGGCATGGAAATTAGCTTCACCGAGCTGCTCTTTAAGAGGTTAATTGGATTTGGCCATTGTGTCATTAGTGGACATAGACAGAGCACTCTTTGCCTTTGAAGTGTTGACTTGCTCATGGAGGATTCCCAGTATGCACAGCTAGATCAACAAAAAAGACTAGAGCAGCTGTTCACCCCACCTGCCCTTTTTATCCTTTCTAGAATTTGGGGTGTGTTCCCCATTGAGTCTTCCTGTCTTCTCAAAAGTTGAAAGAATGACATTAATAAACGGGGAAGTAATAGAAAGTTGCAGTGCTGATAATGGGAGGGGTGATCGGTACACATTGCAGATACGTCTGGAGGAGAAAGAAGCTTTTATAGAGAGCAGGAGTCTGCATTTCTGGGTTTGTAACAAGACAAAGTGGACGTGCTGATTCTTCTATGTTCAGTTGTGCTCCTATGGCCATGTTTATTTACTTTATCTACTTTATTACTATAGGAAACTTAATAATGGCAAAGCCCCAAATATGAATATTTTAATTACCCAGATTCTGGGTGAAGGAGATGGTTGGGTTCTTCTCCAAGTTGTATTTCTAGAAGACCAGGCCATCGATTAGCAGTGAACAATGAGGAGGTAGACGTAGTTCATGGCACGTCCTTACATTCTGCTAGTGGAGGTGAACCACCGCTACAAGTAATGCATAGGTCAAACTGCAGATAGGATGGTGGCTAAGAGGCTTAAAAGAAAGATGGGTGAGGCTGTAATAGGTGAAGATCTGCACTTAGCTGGATTATAGTTCTGACCTAGATGTGGGAGAAGAAATTAGAATTCTGTAGCCTCAGAATTCAAATTCTGGGTCAAGGTGAACTGGATTTGTCTCCCTGTAACCCAGGCAGTTTGGACCCCCCCCCCCAGGTGTTTAAAGAGACCCCCCAAAGGATTCATCCGTTATAACAGGATGACTGGAAAAGGAAATTCCCCTTTTTAACTAGGTAAAAAAGTGAAGTCTCCTGGTGAACACATGAACCCACCTATATTCTTTCTGAGCCATACCATGCACCACTTTCCAATCTAGTCTAGAGTCTCAGGGCATCTGGGCGGTGTCTCATTTAAAAACTGATCAGATTTGATCCTGTTTGTTCAAGATCAGCAACTGTTGGCTAAATGTGGTCACTTGCAGTAGGTATTCTCTAAGAAGATTCCCTCTCTCTGTGTGCAGCTGATTTTTTTCTAATCCCGTGTTACAGAAACAGTTCTATGGTCCTCTGAAAAGAAAGATGTTGTTCGTGGCCCTTTTCCGCTGCAATGTCTGGAGGAATTTCTGGCGCGCTTGGAGGAGCGGGTTCACCGGAAACATGGACGGAGAAGGCATTATCCTGGGAGGGGTTTTTGTGATCGGCCCAGGGAAACAGGTAGAGAGTGTAGAAATGTGGCTGTGAATGTATATGTTCTGTGCTCTGGGAAACGAGCTTGTCTGCAGCTTTCAGCCCACAAAAAGACCTTGGCAATCAGCTTTCTATTCCAGGTTGGGATAGTGCTGAGTAAATCACAGAGGAATGTGTGTGTGTCTGTGTGTCTGTGTGTTTCCACTTCTTTTAGATGTTAGTTTTAATTACAGTTGGTGGTGTAAATCCTGTCTCTCGTGTGGCAGAATGTTACAAATGAGGAACTTATGAAACCAGATTCCTGCTTAATTTGTAAAACCCAACATGGAGGGCCAGATGTTGTTGTTGATGATGATGATTTTGAGTTTGAAAATCTTGTCTTTGGTATAAAGTTCTGTCTAAGCACAGAAAGGGATAGCTAAGCAAATTGTGGAAATGTTAACCGTGATCTGAGTGTCGTTTTTGGGGAAAAATGCGCTCCTGAGCTCTGTTTCTTTTTTAGGGAGTTTTCTTGGAGCATCGTGAGAAAGAATTTGGAGACAAAGTTAGCCTTGATGCTGTCCTTGATGCCGTTAAGAAGATCAGAGCGCAACCTTCAGACCATGGAGAATAAAGCACACTTTCTTTTTTGTTGCAAATGCTAATGTTGCCATGCAAACATGGGTTGTATCTCTGCCAAGTTCTAAATTTCTCCCAAATATGTAAAATCCTACTCCTAGTAGCTGTTTCTGTTGTCTGTTCTTCAGATATCACTGATTTCTTCTGTCTTTGTTGTACTGGATTAATGAAAGGCCAGGTCTAAAATTTTGAGATCTGACCAAGATGCCTTCCAGTTGGAGCAAAACATTCAGATATCAGGGGATCTGCATGGGGACTTGATGATGGAAAACTAATAAATATTCTTTAAAAGGTTTAAGTGATGGTGGTTTTTGTAATGATTTGAAAGCCCAGTTTGCTAACCTGTCACTTTCCATTTCTCCAATGCCATCTAGTTTAGCTGGATAATTTCAGCCCCGAAGGTCAAACTAGACATCTTAGAAACTGTAACTAGGCATCATCCTGGAGATCCTCTCAGACTTTCCTGCATTTTTGATAGTAACTACATATGGGTATATTCTGTTGGGCCAACTCCTGCACCCAGCAGAACTAAAGTAGGAATGTCCATGTGATGTAGCAATTAAGGTGTTGAATTGTGAGTGGGAAGTCTACCGTTGGCTATGGAAGGTCACTGGGTAACTTCAGGCCACCCTATCTCTCGGCGTTCTTGTTGTGGTGATAAAGATGGAGGGGGAAGCTCTGTGTAGTCTCTCTGGAGGAAACAAATCCAACAATCAAAATGAGTCAGTGAATCTTTCATACTGTGCTATTTGCTCCAATCAAAATAATTCCTAAAGCTGTTGTGTATTCGGTGAACAGGGCAAAAAAAAAGGGGGGGGGAATGTATTGATATCTATGTTTGCTACCAAAGCATTAAAAAAAAAAAGGAAAACAGATTATCTGCTTTACATCTGGATTTGTGATTCTGCATTCTGCTTTTATTGAAAAGCAATTTTTGCAAAGCATTTTAGCGGAAAATGGAGAAGTTTCCATTCTGGACTGGCAGATGCCAGCGTAGAATGGGAATAAATTTTAAATTTTCTCTCCTGAAGCCATTAGCAAATTTACATTTTTACACACACTCATGCACACAGTCTATTTGTACCAATGGGATAATTTATTTTGCAGTGGAGAAGGGACATATCCTTTTACATTTCAGTAATCCTGATTTAAATGAAATTAATCTTTAACATTAAAATAAAAATGAATAACGCTGAACAACATTGTAAGCAATGTATTTAATAATATGTGTTTATTAGAGTCTCTTCAGCCCAAGCCTATGTTTACACAAGTTTGACCAACTTATTTACAAACATTTTTAAAAAGTTGTACTCTACAAAACTAACCAAAGCGTATACACAAACAACTGTTAAATGAAATTTTGTAGCTTTCGGTCACTGCGAAGAAGTCATGGAAATCCTAAGGAATCTATGCCACAACCTATGAATTATTGGAAAATGTTACTCCAACATGCTTCTGCAATAACACCACTTAAAAACCTCTATCTAGTTTCCAATCATTCCATTGGTTTTTCGCACACTGTGGACTTTTGTCTTCCATGATGGTTAATAGATTTGCTTAGACCATCAAAAGATTTCGAGGCTTTCAAATTCTCCAGAGCTTCCATTACTGAGTGGAGAAGACATGCAAACGGCCACGTTTCAGCTGTGTGACTCGTGGTTCAGAAGAGGAAGATTCTAGACTGAGATTATTTGTTACTGCAGGTGTTAACTGCTATTAGATTGGGTCTACTATTTGGGAGAAAGAAAAGACTTGATCTGCAGAGCTGCTACGAATCCAGGCTTGCCATGTGTAGTTCTTGCTAAAAATACCAGCTGGGAAATCCCCAGTTAAAATCATTCCTTCAGGCAGGTCCCTTCCCTGTTTACTACAATGACTAACCTGCAGGTTGTGAACTGGATTACATGGGTAGTAATCGTATCTACACTGATCTGGCAGTTCCTAAGGAAAATCTCTGAGTCAGCTCAGTTCCCAGTGACTTCTTGGTTATGCACATGGGCTTTTCAAGGCAGTAATACAGAAGAATTAGTCATGGTCTTTTTCCAGAATAATTCTGCAATCCAGCCTAGCTTACAGCACTGGTACTTGCGCGCATGTGTGTGTGTGTTCTCCCATCCAAACAGCAACCAGGGCAAACTCTGCTTAGTTTTTTAGATCCACCAACTTCAGCCAGGTTGCTGTTGCCTGCTATGGAAGGTTCCCTTGAGTTTGGCCCCTGGTAGCCACACGGACACATGGCTACCATGCAGTCATTTCCTGGTGCACGCCCATCCAAAGACTAATTAGCTCCAACCCTGCTTAACATCTGAGCCCTGCCAAGATGAGTTAGGTGCTGCCCCCTAGCTGTGCTTGCTACACCTAGTCGGCCACATTTCATGATCTAGTTGAACCACTCCCATTATTTGCTGGTGCTTTTTTCCTCACCCCCGACCCCGTGCCTTCATCCTCTCCTCAGCCTTTGCATCCATGGAAGATCTCACAGCTGTTTCTGGTTCCTCTGATCCAGCATGTTCCCAGAGCTACTCAGTCAACCCTCAGCTGAGGGCTGAGGTAGGACACTCCCTGACTTTCCCAAGGGGTGAGGTCACCATTTCTCATAATGAAAGGCCGTTGCCCCTCCCTGTTGAGAAAATTCCCATACCAAGTTTCATCCCCTTTATTGTTCATCTTGTGGGGGAAATGAAGGTGATGAACATTCAAAAAGCAACCTTGCCAGAGGTATGGTGTCAACCATCTGGACAAAGTTCACACTTGTCTCAATGATGCAGAAAACCTCTATCTACATCAGTGTTGTCCAAACTTGGCCACTTTAAGATGAGTGGACTTCAACTCCCAGAATTCCCCAGCCAGCCATGCTGGCTGGGGAATTCTGGGAGTTGAAGTCCACTCATCTTAAAGTGGCCAAGTTTGGACAACACTGATCTACATTGACCCCATCAACGTAGTCCCCAAAGACAGGTGAGTTGGCCAACTCAGTGGGCTTTTGTCCCTCTTCCTTGGGACAAGCACTGTCGTCTCCCAAATGTTCAGCTAGGAACTTTACGTGCCGATGTGAAATACTTGTAATTCTGCTTTTCTACTTAAAAAGCACTCAAGGCAGCTAGTAATATTTAAAATCCATTTTTGAAAATATAAACATCAAATGATGATTAAAAATGACAAGGTAAATATTTGAAAGGTGGTAACATGCTGGAGGCCCTCTTTTTTGTGGGTGAGTGCGTCAACATCATGTCCTGTCTTGAATGAAAGCATAGAACAAGTAAATATTCCCTAAAGCTGCAATCAAGTCCTGGAACTACATCCACGTAGTTTTCTTCTTTCTTCTTCTTATTTTCTATCCTGGCCTACAGTCCTGACATTTCCTGGTTTAAGTATTAGCCAGGTCTCTCTCTGCTCCGTTTTTCAAAGTCAGCAGAAGTCAGGTAGGCTTCTAAATTATTATTACTGTCTGACTTTGGTGACATACTTGTTATTTAGGTCCCATTTCTGGTGCCTTGGTGGATTTGAGACAGACAGCTATGCGGGGCTATGGAATGGCATTAAAGGTGGAATGCCCACTCCAAGCAGACATTTTCTCTGAAGGGAGGCATTTCTGAAAACAGTTGCCCATTGTTGAAGTATCATGAATATCATCCAGAGCTTGCTTCCTTCTGATGGTCTTTGCTTCCATCATGATGACCCTTGCTTCCATCATGATGGTCCTTTTATCTCCAGACAGATCATATATTAGACTACAAAAACAGAACATTGGGTAACTTGGTTTGGGCTGCATTTGGGGTCATATTTTTACCTACATCCTCCAGGCCTGGTTAGTAATGGGTCGGGAAACCAGCAAAATACCAGGATTATTGGCAAGATTAGGAAGTCAACAATGATCCCTCTAAGTGCTAACCTGGCCATCCAGCCATTTCTGACTCCTAGGGACCCCATAGGTCTTCTCCATGACTGAGACCCCATGGCTGGATTTAAATGTATACTTACAACAAGAAGCAATTAAGAATGTTAATAAATGAATGAATGAATGAATGAATGAATGAATGAATGAATGAAAGATGAGTGAAGAAAGCATAGCATCTAGGAAGCAGAGAGGTCAATGTCTTCCGGTATCATGAAATGGTGGCAGATGGCTGTTCTTTGTCTGCCATGTGACGCCAGCCCTCGCCATGGTGGGGCTTTTTACACACTGCCACTCAGCTGCCGCCCCTCCACTTTGTTGTTACTGTAAACGTTGCCAAACACGGATTGTGTCATTAGAAATGAATTGGATTGTGAAGGTTGTGCGTTCCCTGAGATCTGGAAAATATTTCAAGGGTCCCTCCATGTTAAAAAGATTGAGAAAGGTGGGTTTGGAGACCATTTGCTCAAGCCAAGTGAATGGTTGCTCTGCCACTTCTGGTCCAGCCCTGAGAGCAGACGCATTGAAGAGCTCCCTTCCTGTCTGCGCATTGGAAGAAACAGACGCTGGCCGAAATGTTGCCGCTGATAGCGATCCCTATTCTGTCTCAGCTATGAGGTTTGTTTCAGAATATGTGGAGTTTCCATCTTATTTTTCCTCTTTAAGTCAGGGTTCTTAAGCTGCTGGACCCATTTCCTCCTTTTCCCAGTCTTGAATAACGGCATTATCTCCACCCCCACCCCCTCAAAACCAAACTTTGTTGTTTTCCATAAGTGTCTAGTGGCAACAGCCCCACCTGGATCCTCAACTCACAACAAGCAATTACAAATTGCTCTGTTACCCCCAGGATATGACCAAATTACCCCCTTGGGAGTAATTATCCTCGGTTTATGAACCACTGCTTTAAGTGAAGATTCACTGTTTAGCAATTGAAAATGAAGAAGGCGGTGTGGTTGGTATGTTTTTGAACAGCCTTTGCTTTTAGCAATTATAAATGAAGACTCAGCTCATGAACTTAATTTAGTTTATGGAATAAATGCAGATGAAGATAAAGCCTTAAATGAGTAATTTATTCAGAGGATGAAAATGTGGATGTTGTTAGCCACGTTTAGAAAAACCTGGTTTGAACCTAAAGAGATCCTACATAACAATGGTTGTTGCTAGTTTTGTTACAATACTGCCCTCTGCTGGTCAGCCCAAAGTCTTTTCAAATTTATTTTTCTATTCTGTTCTAGCTTAGTCAAAGTCTTTATTATATGTAAGTGTGGGTATATGCATCACAATACCTGATTGATAGAATAGAGCATGTTCACGACAATCAGCAAGAAGCAGTGGGGGTCCAGAGAATTAAACCTTGCCCTGCTCTTCATTTCCAACCTGTTACTTCCCATCCATGTCTTCCAGCTGTTAGCCTCCCACAAAGGTATTGAGACCTTACAGCTGGAAAATTCTGGAGGCAGAAAAGTGACAGATGGGCAGGGGGTGAAGGAAGCCACCCCCACCTGCTTCTTCACAGCTAACATCAGCTCCTACGGTTTGTGAAGGTATTGCAGATGGCAAAGATGCTAGCGAGATAGCTGGCTTGGTGTTCATGGGCTGAAAAACAGCCCCAGGTGGACAGGATGCAAGAGGAGCAAAGAGATTCATCTTGGGAAGAAGGCAGTGAGAAACAAGGGTCATTTTCTAGGACAAGAAAGGTCAGAATGGTTAAAGCAATTCACTTTCCAGGGGTAATGCTTTGTTTTGCAAGCTAGGAATTGAGGAAAAGCAAAAGGAAGGTGGCCCTTAAGAGTACTGCCTGCTGGGAGGGGAACCAGTCAGTCAGTAGTGGACCCAATTAAGGTTGATCACCTGCTTGAGAGGAGGTCTGGCCACTAAACTCACATACTTTGGGCATGGTATGGAAGTGGACAATGAACTAAAAGATGGTTAGGCTTGGAAAGGTTGAAGGAAGCAGAAGATGGCATGTAAAATGGACGGACTGTTTAAAAAGGATTATTAGAATATCCCTGGAAACACGACACGTTATTGGAAGTGATGGGCTTGTAGAAGACTTCTGGCGGAGCTGAGAGGGAGGTGGTGCCTCCATCCTTGTGCCTGTTGGCCTCTC
This sequence comes from Python bivittatus, assembly GCF_059951505.1. Taxonomy (NCBI): domain Eukaryota; kingdom Metazoa; phylum Chordata; class Lepidosauria; order Squamata; family Pythonidae; genus Python; species Python bivittatus. The sequence goes on from NW_028277033.1 coordinate 6,645,548, forward strand.
AGTGGCTTTCAATACCTTCTTAAAGTGGAGTTTCCAGAACTGGATACAGTACTCAAAGCAGGGACCCAACTTCATTCAACCAGAGATTCAACGTGGGCTGGGCAAGGCTATCCTGCCTTCTTCTTTCTCTGACTCGACACGTTCACAAACTTTGCACAGAACCTTGCTAGTTCTGGAATAGAAATACCATTTTGCCTGTCTCCATGCATACTTTGCTGGGAATAAGCCTCAGAGGTTCTAGGTAATGGTGCTGGCATTTGATGAAATCTGGACTACATTGGGCTGGATTTTGTACCTTAATATTTTAATTTTATTTGTTTATTTTGTGGATGGGAAGTTGGCTCTGAAACGATTCAAAGTAGTCTTGCCATGGCATTCTTCCGGGATTTGGTTTTGCTCCAGAATACAACTCTTGAGATTTCCTGGTGGCCTCCCATCCAAGGACTAAACCCACGCAAGCCTATTGCACCGTTTCCCCCCTGTGGGCTGGCCTGTGCTGGGTCTTAAAAATAAAGTTGAGTGTAGCTCAGATCTAGCGATCTCACGGCCATGGCCGTAACTTAAGTCGCAAGAGGGTAGATGTTTTTCTCCACTTCTCCGTCTAGCAAACGGGAGCGGGGGGGGGCGGTTTCCCCGTGGTCTCCCCTCCAAGCACTTCCCGGCCCCGGCCCCGGCCCCGCAACGCGGCAGACGTGAGGCGCTCTCCGCCTAGCCGGAGCCAGAGCGCAGCGACCCGGGAGTTCCCTTTGTCAGCCAACGGACCCGACGCGAGCGCTCCGCTGCGGAGGCGGGCGGGCGGGCGGGGCGGGCGCTGGGGCGGCTCGGCCAACGGGCGTGGCCAGCTGGCCCCCGAGAAGCCTGTTTGCTCGGCCAGCAGGGCGGACGCCGCGGCGCGGACCCCACTTCCAGCGGGCTTTTGTGCGCCCCGAGCCGGCCGCCTTTGCTCCGCTGGCGAGGAAGAGGAGCGCGGACCGGAGCCGATGGGACCCCGCTGGCGCCGGAGACGAGTCTGAAAAGCAGCCGGAGCCGAGCGGAGGGCGCGCGGAGCCCTCTCGGTGCCAACTTCCCCAGTTCCAGCTAGTTGCTTTGGGGTAAGGCGAGTCTCCGCCGCTCTTTGACTTCCCCTCGCTCCCCGTTTTTTTGGGGGGGGTCTCCTTTCGGGCTGCCCTCCCTTTTAAGAAGGGGATAACGCCTCTCTCTGCAAGGCCGAGCCTCTGCCTGCTCCAAGGGAGAGGGGGATTTTCTTTGTTCCTCGGGGGGCCGGCCCTCCGGATCGCGCGATGGGGGTCCCCGGCATTGGCGGGACCCTTCAGGAGCTGACTACAACGCCCATCGGGCCCGGCCCGCGCCGCTCTCCCGCGGGAAGTGGTTCGGCCTTCTGAACGGCCGCGGTTCGGGAGACCCTCGGAGTTCGCGGCCGGGGCGTGGGATCTGCCCTCGCGGCGCCTCTGCTCCGTTTCGCGCTCGCCTCGGGTCGCGGCTGGCGGGCTGAGCGCCGGTGCTGGCCGGCCGCGGGCTCCGGGCGCCTCGCCTCTCCCTCTCTCCCGGGAGCCCCTTTGCCCCTGGGCGCTTCGGGAGGCGACCTGGCTTGCCGAAAACAAACCTGAACCTTCCTCTTCCTTTTCCTGGATGCTGTTGCTGAACCGATTGGTTGCGCGGTGAACGTTGGAAACGGAATCCTGCCCCTTTCCTGGGTTTCGTGGGAGCCTCATCCTGCCCGGTCCTGCTGAATTGCTTAATCACCTGTTGGGTTTCAGAAGCAAGTTTCAGACAAGAACTTGCCGCCCGTTTCGGCTCCTGCCGGAGATCTAGAGGTGGCCCGGTCAACCTCTGCGGGGCTTCTTGCTGGCAATTCCTTTTCGCTCTGCGTTTTCTCTGAAGTCAAACCGGCTTCCTTGAGGATTTCTGCTCCCTTTGTCCCCCCCAGTGATAATCCTGTGCGTTCGGTTGGGCTGAACGAGTAGCCTAACTGGTGGGGAGCTCTGCAACTGAGTAGGGACATCTGCATTTTTCTGCTCCAGGTCCAACCAATTATGTTTTTTCCAACAGTCCACTCAGCATTTCAGCTGCGATCTTGCACCAGTTAATCTTGCAAAACTTCTGAGTAGCAAGGCACACCTTTCCGTTTCAGTTATAGTTGGCGTTGGCGTCTCCTCTTAGATATAAAGCAGTGTTTTTCAAACTTGGAACTTCAAGATGTGTGGACTTCAAGTCCCAGAATTCTCCAGCCAGCTTGCTGGCTGGGGAATTCTGGGACTTGAAGTCCACACATCTTGAAGTTCCAAGTTTGAAAAGCATTGAGATATTGCCTTAAGCTGCTTCCAGATAGAGGGGATCTTTGCTGTGGGCATTGTTAGAGAACAAACAACCCTTCAGTTCTCTGTACCATCTTGTAAAGTGATTAAACAACTAAAGAATCCCTTGAGCTGAGCTTAACTCCAGGTGACTTCATAGACTATCAGTTTCTTGAGAATGGTATCAAATTGATTTGCTGCTCCTTTTTTTTAGGATTTTTTTTTTCCAACTTCCCAGGCTAGCCTACCGATCTTGGATCTGCTGGTGGTCCTCTATCCATGTACAAACTAGGCCTGACCTTGCTTAATTTCCTAGTCCAGATGACTAGGACAGGTAGTCCCTAGCCACCTACTAAGATTTACAGAAGTTGTGAAAGTACATCAAAATATTACGTGATTTGTTTGTGTTGCGCTTTTATGGGGTGAAGATGAGTTGAGTGGCGTAGGATACGTTGCAGAGTGACTTGAGGAGACTGGAAACCAGGATGGGAAATTTATTTTCTACAGAGCCCCAGGCAGCAGGTGCGTTAAGCCTACCCTGTCTGAAAATCTCTGCCCTTTCTTGTTAATGGTTGTAGAGTCCAGTCTAAATTAGAACTTCTTAAAAAAACAAAAGTGGTTCAACACTTTCTAGTTTTGACCCTTTCAGACGCCACCAAACGGTGATAGACTTGGAGTCCTTTCCCGTGTCAGCAACTACGACCCAACATATGGAAAAATAACTGTTGTGTGATGTGTTATTTCTGTGCAGTGGTGTGGCAGCTCTGAAATTTGGAGGCTATTGCTAGGCTGGGCTTGACTTAAAAGCATTAAGTTTAAATCCTGAAGTCTGAAAGTTTTTCTTCATCAACATTTTGTTTGAGCTAACTTTAATGCATAATTCAGCTTTTTTCTGGGATAAATACAGGTTTCATTTTCTGGTGGGCTGGGCACACAGTAACATTATAAAGCATTGATGCATTTTTCAGGCTAATTTTCTCCAGAGGGGTCTCTTTCGCAGCAGGCTGCTTTGATAAGCTTTTTTCTCCATTTACAATTTTCTCAATAACTCTCAAAATAAATATAGGGGGGAGGATATTGAGAATGTATTCTTCAAATCTGCCAGAAGGCAGTCTCCTTCTAGTTTCACTTTCTGTTCCTTTGCCAGGCCTTCAGGTTTGCCTCTAGAACCCTTGTTCAACTCTTCGTTGCTGCATCCACGCAATTTTCTTAGATTTATCAAAGGAGGTTACCATTCACTTTGGGGATTTCCTGATAATACCCCATCTAGGTGCTAACCAGCTTCATGGATCAGCCAAGATTGGTTGATTGATTTTGATTACATGCCATCAAGTCACTGTTGACCACAAAGGTAGGTTTTCTCCATGATGATCTGTCCCTAACCTAGTCTTTCAGGTCTTCCAACTCATCACCACTGTAGCTGAGTCCATTCACCTTGCTGCTGGTTGTCCTCTTCTTCTCTTTCTTTCCACCTTTCCAAGCATCAGAGGCTTCTCCAGAGAGCTGGGTCTTCGCATAATGTGTCCAAAGTAGGATAATTTGAGCCTGGTCATTTGTGCCTCGAGTGAGAACTCTGGGTTGATTTGTTCAGTGAACCATTGGTTTGTTGTCTTGACTGTCCAGGGTATTCTTGCAGGTCTTCTCCAGCACCAGAGTTCAAAAGCACAAATACTCTTCTATTCTGCTTCTTCAAAGTCCAACTTTCATTTCCATTGAGTGTTGGCTTGCATGATTCTGATCTGCTCTTGCTTCTTGTTGAAGGACTGGTTGCTTGGGTTGAAAAGCAATGCTGTTAAACTGCAGTGTACTTTGTTTTCTGTTGACTTAAATACATCAGGATGTGAGAACCTCATGCAGAACCTGATCCGTTGGATCTGGAGAGAGTGGTGAGACATCCTTGTATACAGAGGAGTGAATAGGCTGTATGTGCAAGCCTTTCCATCCACCTTCGTCTCATTTACGGCGTCCAGTAGAAGGTCAGCTACTTTTTGTTCAGTACTGGAGTGGGTTGTAGAGCAGTGTTCCTCAACCTCAGTGACCTTAAGATGTGTGGACTTCAACTCCCAGAATTCCCCAGCCAGCATGGCTGGCTGGGGAATTCTGGGAGTTGAAGTCCACATGTCTTAAAGTCACTGAGGTTGAGGAACACTGCTGTAAAGGACAAAGAAATTATTCTGTTCCTCTCCTAGCTGTTTGACAGAAATTCTTTTTTAACACTGGCAAAATGACTAACATTCTCTCCCCCTAAGCTGACATGAAACTAAAACGTAGGCTGCAACATTAACTGTTGATAACCTTTTGTGGACTTCTCATTTTGATTATTAAACATGGTCGTGGACCACAAGGAACCATAGTTTTGAGGATTGTCTTGTAGATCTGAACTGGGAGCTAATGAAGTTCCACAGCAGTTACCAAAGTCCACTTTTGTTTATTTCAATTATGCAGATGCTGACTCTCGTGCCTTTTAGATTTTGTTTTGTTTTATAAATCAAGATTTAAAGGTACAAGAAGGATTGTGCCCAGGAGCATCTAATCCATCTATTAGACAGGCAAGAAGCTGTTTAAACTGAAATGTGTCTTGCACGTTTGCAGCGAAGAGTCAAACTTTGGCAGAGAGCAACAGTTACAATCTTATTGCTGTCTGCTCATAAAGAGGTCGAGTACCACTCAAGATTCTTTCAGTGATATTTAGATAGCTTGGTGTGAGTAATTTGCTCCGTGAATCACTGTGAAATTTATGGAGAAAGAACCGCATGCATTAAAATTTCTGCCTCCTCTTCATCACAAGGACAAAACTGTTCATTAAGAGGGATTTTCACACACACACAAAAGTCCATCTAATAGTAGATTAAATTTAGCCCTCAGGAAAATTAGCTGATGCCTGACAATACGATACCCAAGTAATTGGCAATGCCTTTTATACAGTTAAAGGACAACCCAACATGTACTGGAGAAGAAAATTGAAGGTAGCAGGTATGAAATATTGACGCCAATAACCAAAGGATGAATTTCATGGGATAAGCCAGACCATTTCTGCCTCTAAAGTGTGAGAGTTAGTTCTTACCATGTCAGTGAAAAACAACTTGATGCTGAAGTTCTTGGAGTTGTCGTGAACTTGCTTAAATGACTCATTCATTTTGGGGTGAAGCTTGACAATAGTCGGTAAATACTTAGTGATTGAGATCATACATGTGCTATGATTTACTTTGCTTAATTTGATGCATCATTGTTGGCTGAGTTCACCCAAAACTCCAAGCTATAAGCCATGGCTTAGAAACCCCAGCAGCTGGATTATGGCTAAGGGAACCACTGGTGAGCCTTTGTTCTGTTAGCAGCCTTTTGCGTTTCTTTGCTAGATTTCCAGAGTTTGGGGAGGTGCTGAGATGGGGATTTGAGCATCAAGGGGGATTCCAGTGCTATGGGTGACCATGTGCTGAATGTTACTTTATATTGGGTAATCAATTTCAAGAGAATAGCTCCATGGAGAGCAATGGATAAGAGCCCTCTTATTCATATTGTTCAAGAAAAACTGTCAGTAGGGTGTACACACTTTAGGATTGGGTATCAATTGAGTCTTTTCTAAAAAAAATCCAAAGAACAGGTCATCACAATCTTTTCTAAAAGGCTGTTGAAGCTAGGCTATACTCTAGGGCAGTGTTGTCCAAACTTGGCCACTTTAAGATGAGTGGACTTCAACTCCCAGAATTCCCCAGCCAGCCATGCTGGCTGGGGAATTCTGGGAGTTGAAGTCCACTCAAAGTGGCCAAGTTTGGACAACACTGCTCTAGGGAAAAAGGACAGGTGAATGCCTCAGATTTGGTCTTGTCTGCCTTCCTGTATCTCTCCAGTGCAGCAGATCTAAAACTCATGGAAAGAAGCTGTGTTTTATAAGGTGCTCATTATTACTTGTATGATATGTATGTATGTATGTATGTATGTATCAATCGATCAAATTTGGTCACCGCCCATCTCACTTGGAAGCAACTCTGGACAATTTACAGTAATAACAAGAATAAATATTAATTAAAATGCAGTAAAATGCAATAAAAACCATATTCATACATAAATAATATCTTCGAAGGTACTGCTAGTACCTTCTACCTGGTAGATAAGGATATTAACCTACAGTAGCATCTTCAAGGTGCTAGCCACCCCCAAGGTTGGTTGCCCTTCTTCTTGCCCCACGCAAGTTGGCAGAGCCAGGTCTTCACCCCTTTCTGGAAGGTCGAGAGAATAGGGGCCTGCCTCACCTCTGGGAGGAGGGTATTCCATAGGGTGAGGACAACGGCAAAGAAGGCTATCCTTCTGGGCCCCGACAGCTGGCATTCTTTCATTGACAGGGTCTGTAGCATACCCTCTCCTTGACTGGGTGGGATGGGTTGATATAATGGGTGTGAGACAATCCCTTGGGTGTTGGGTCTTCTGCAACCTGTTCTTCTCTAGATGTATCACAAGCTGCTCTCCAGATGTGTTGGGCTGAACCTTTTATCATCTTGCTATAACATATGGCTGTGTTGGCTAAGGAAGATGAATCAGCACAAGGGTGGGGAGTCTTATCTCTACTTCAGCCCTACCCTGCAGACTTCATTATTCAGATAGGAGAAATTCTGAGAGAACTTCAGTTGACTTTGGCTGATCTCCAAAAGGAAAGCAGGGTTGGAAAGGGTTGTTGGACACCAGGAAAATCCAGGGCCAAGAGCTAGATTGGAAAGACAAGAAAACATCCCAAAAGATGTCAGTGGCGCAGCATTTACACAGTGCTGCCAGGACAATTTCGTGGACGTGTCCATGCAGTTACCAAAAATTAAGCTTCATTTGAAAGACACTTTATCTTTACCTTTCAGTTTTGCCTACAAGGCTCTAAAACCTCCTGTTACGCTTCCCAGGCTGCCCAACTCTCTTCTTTGGAATTAGGAAGGGTAGCTGCTTGACATCGAAGTATATCTTCACACTGTTTTGCTTTCTCTGGTCTGGCTGATGGTTGTATACTCTGTGTCTTAGCAGCTGCAGTCCTGTGTTTTGCATGGTATTGTGCCCTCCAGTATTATTGTGTGCATTTTTGTGTATACCACAGTCCTCTGTGGAATAGCTCTAGTCTGAAGATAAATGGCTTGAGTTAGGAGCAGCATTTTGGCATGCGTTGGCTGAGCCCAATTGATGACCTGGACTTGGAGACCTCCTTCAGATGTTCACCTCTGTTATAAACCCTGCTCTCACTTTCACTGTCCCAGAGTCCATGCAGGGGAAAGTCAGCAGGAACCCATCTGTGTGCTTATGTAAGGTTTTGAAAGGAACCTTCCGAAAGTAGGGTTCATTTTAGACTTTTTTTCCTCACTACAGAGCCATCTCCTCTGCTCCTTCCATTTTGTGAGGATTAAGGGGGAGTAGTGTGATATGATTAATGGAAGAATTCCAGTTGACCCTAATTTTCCCTGACATCAGAACCAAGAAACCATAGCTTTAACCAGGTTTTAATCCAGCTTCATATATATACAGTATTAGAGAAACTTTATTAAACTTTGCTCTGTAAATCTGAATTGGGATAGGGGTAGCTTTATTCTGTCAAGTTTATATAACCTTAGATTAAAGTCCAATAGTGAGATATTGGGAACATTTTAACGTGATGTTTCAGTCCATAAAAATGTGTTTGCAGACATTTGCAGGCAAATACTTGTGGAGAGTGAAAGACAGAGAGCAAATCATAGCATTGCTGCTGGCATTACTAAAAATATTACTCTTGCAAACTGTGTTTGGGAAGAGTGGTGTGAAAGGTTATAATTTGGAGGCTTGGTCCAAAAAAATCCCTCTGAACTCTCTGAGTGTGGCTAAGAGATCTGGAGAGGGCCGCATGTTCATGTAGAGCTCTCCATGGCTCGATGTTGTAACTGTATTGACAGATCATAATTATAGTGAAGTAGGCTTTGTGAACCTTGATTTAAGTTTTGGCAAAGTTGTTAATGCTAGCCAGTACTTGTAGTCCTAAGCTGGGAGTGACATGCTTTTGAGTCTAAGGACTGCATATGTGCCTGGCTTTGCATATGGCTACTGTTCCAGTAAGAGGAGTAAAGTATGTTTCAGTGAGTTGATCATTACTAATTCACTGCTTTGGAGGAACGGTAAGATTGCCACACCTTGGATAGAGAGGCATGGACTATTACTCATCTTTATGTATTTCTGCTTATCCCTAGCTATTTTTTGAATGTCACTTTCAAATAAACTTGCAGAATATTGAAACCTAAAATAAAAATAATAATATCCCCCCCCCCCCCGGATCCTGACATTTCTTTGCAAAGCTGTTCTACAAACCCTTTGCTCTTGGGCGAAACACCATAAAGGTTGGGCTGTACTGAAGATGTGGAATTGCTGGTCTTTTGCTGTTAGTGGACTGTGGTTATTGTGGACCATTGGTTCTACAGACTGGAGCTGATTAGAGCTGTAATCTAACAGCAGTTAAAGGGTCACGGGCTTCCACCTTAACAATGTGGTCTCAAGGCTGACCCCTGAAATCCTTGCTGTGCTCCCCAAGATTTCCAAATAATTTTTAACCAACTTGAAATGTTTAATGGGGTAGAGGGGTGGTGGGGAGGAATTATTAAGTAATCAGGTCAGTTAATTAGTTAGATGCCATCAAGCTGGGTTTGTCTTCAACTTTTTCTTAGATGCCATCTAAGCCTACCTTGAATAACCACCTACAGCTCTTTCAAGAACATTCTAGTAATCTTTCTTATTCATTGCATTTCTGTTCTGAAATTTTCCTCGACCTTACCAAGCATAATCATTTCTTTTCCTAGTCCATCTAACGCTCACATTTCATGCCTAAAATATGTGAGTTCCTGATGCCTTGTGAGTACTCAGTGATTATTTGGTCCAGGAGCAATTTCTTCCAGTCCATGGCGCTCTTAACCATCACCTCACAATGTATAATTGAAATATGCCAATTTTTCCCTTGCTTTCACGCCAGAAATGTTAAGCAACGGTCTTTCCAACGATAATGCGTGGCTGATCATCAGCTGTCTTTAATTTCAAGGAAATGCCAGTGTAAATGTTCCGCTTGCCTCACTTTTTGCCACGCAGTTCCTAACGCAACGTCCGTTTGAACCACAGGGTAGTTGTCAGCCTGGGAGAAAAAAGGTGCGAAAACCCTGGTATAAGCATAAATTTACGTGCTGGTTACTCTGTGAGCCTAGACTGGCAGTGACTCAAAACAGCTCATAATTTATCACAGCAAGGCAATGTCCGTTCAAAGTTTTCTCTTGAAGTGAGTGGGCCCAGCCCATGTATTAGCATTATTCAGAAAGTGGCCAACAGTGTGCTTTTGTTCAGTTAACCCCATGTAGTGGATAAACTACAGCTAGTTCTTCTCTTTTTGACCAAAGGCGCTTTTAACTATCTCCCATTGTTCTTTAAAGGGTGGGTGAATTGCATTAAGGAGGGAGGGAACCGGATGTTCACCTTGTTTGTTGTGAGATCTTGGGTTACTTTAAGGAGGAAGTAGAGGAAACGAGGGTGTGTGTAGAGATACAGTCCTATTAAGACTCTTTACAGTGAGGAAATACAAGAATAGCATCCACAAAGGGTAAATTATTTTGTTACTGCAGCCTCCAGAGATTCTCACAAACAAGGGCTCCCACTGTTTGTAAATTCAGAGGCCTTTTCTGTCAAAGGAATCCAGATATCGTCACGATTCCATCTGGTTCTTTCTCCTGTACAATGGAGAAGGATTTATAAAAAATACACAAAGCAGTAGAAGAGGTATTTAGGGATAGCGGAATGCGTTTGTATTGCTAAACGTGCCAGAAGTCCTTCTTTTGGCAAATTGCAATTAATGGAGCATATGCTGAGAGAGATGGTGGTGGTGAAGACACAAAGCCACAGCGTGTTCTTTAAAACAGGCTTAACCTAGTTAATATTAAAATAACAGAACCAACCACGACTCAGAAAAAATAAAATTTATGGCTCAGCCCTTCTGTATAAAAAGAACTCATTTGCATCTATGCCATGTCTGTTGTAACTTCAGCTCCCAAATGTAAAATAGGAACCTCAGCTGCTAAAGGATCCTGGCTGGGGAATTCTGGGAGTTGAAGTCCACGTATCTTAAAGTTGCTAAGGTTGAGAAACACTGCCTTTCATCTAAACCAATAGACATTTGATTTAGCATTTTAGTGAAGATTTTGCTTAGTTAAGGGGCAGAATGTGGACAGATTCAACTGATTGTGAAAAATCCTAGGAGATTACATCCTTAGAAGAAGACAGCAATAAACTACTTCCATATTATTGCCTAGAAAAATATGCAGATGTGTCTAAGAGGTTGCCCAAGGTTGACCTTGATTCAAGAGAATGCTTAGAAGGGAAGGGACACATGAAAAAATACAGGAACCCAAGGCCTCAACTCACTGCTTATTTTCCAGATGCCTATTTTTATCTCCAAAGACCTTCTTCTTCTTTAATCAGAGACACAGGGCTTGCAATACAGATGTGCAAAATGGCATGTTCTATTCCTTGGAGCACTCTGTATCTTCAAAACACTGGGGGATGGGGGGGCTTGTCCATTTTTGGACATCTGCCTTCTAAAGAGGAAGTGGTTCTTGCCGTGCCAGAAATTTGGGGCTGGACTGTGTTCAAAGCATTGTGAACCACATCTGGATTTGGAAGATGCAGTTCTGGAAGGGTCCGAACTACTCCCGAGTTGCTCAAATTGGTCTTTTCCGAGGGAGAAACAGAATGTGCTTAAAACAGACTGTTTTATTTTGCTCATAACTCTTTTGGATAACTTTGCGTCGATCTGCTCCTAGGGGGAACACAAGGGAGAAAGCATAAATACAAATCTTCAGCTTTATACCTCTCAAAGCGCTTCTGTGGACATAACCTTGTTTTAAATATTCCCCATCTCTTTAGATGTAGAAATGGGTACACCAAACCCTGTCCAACTGAATCTTTTATTTCCCTCCCTTCCTTTTTAGGATCAGTCCCAAGTGTTTCCTGCTGAAAATTCCTCTTACTTAAAATGGTGAAAGTGTCCCAGAGATTCTACCACTTTCGGTTTAGTTAAAACACACTTCTGAAACTTATTTTTCATATGATTTCCTTTTTCTCTGCCTTTTGTCTTATAGGAACCTTAGTAAAATGACTTCAGCTGAATCTTTTGACACAACTGCACTTCTACCGAATCTAGCTCTCCTCCTTGCTCAACCACTCCATTGCAAAACACTTCTTTAAAAAGGAGGAAACAGGAACAACAGGCTGGGTTTGGTCTGATAGTAGCAACTTCCATAAGGCATGACGTCTTTACTCTTCAGAGTCCCTGTGACTTTGTGGAATTCCTGGTTCCTAATTAGCAAATTATCAATGCTGGTGAAATTTGTTATTAAGAATAAGCCTCTGCAGATTTTCTCTGAGAGGTAGGAGAGCATGACTGCATCTTACATGTCTCGTTAATTGCACATTCTGCAAACATAATGGCTGCATAAAGTAGCTGAAATTGATAATTTATTAAGAAAGGAAATTAATGAACTACACTTAATTTGGTTTAAAGGCTCAGATTCACAACTTTTAACTTTTCTAATTGGCTCACTTGCCAATGGCTTAAACCACAACTGAGTTTCACACATTTCTCTAAAATGCTCAGCATGATTAACTATTTATGTTTGAAAAGCCGTGTGCATGTACGTGTGCATATATAATTATTTGGGAGGATTGTTAATTAGATTTCTTTTACAGTTGATTAATAATCAAACCTGCATTTTGCCCCATATTGTATTCCTTCATTATGTTACTAATTAATTTTATGATGTCGCACATTTCTTTAACAAATTCCAGCGAAGAAAAGCAGCAATGAAAACTTTTCTAGGGTTGCAAGCAGTAATTCCCAAATGCCTCGATGAAGTAAGGATGTGTTTAATGGTATCGCTGAAGGAGAGTAATTGCAAACTCTTGTTTTATGGCTACAGCTGAGCTGACTGTGCTTGCAATAATAGTGATGGTTGTAGGAAGAGAAAAGAGTCGCTATTCTCGGGCACAATGCTGGCTTTCTGTCTTCCCTTCTTGTGTCACCGGTATATGTTTCTCCTGGGTTCCTAGTAGGAGCAAGTTCTTAAATACTACAACTTGGGTGGCCACATACTGAAGCTGGACCTACATGCCTTGTGGGTTTCTAAGATACATATATGGGCACCCAAAGAAGAAAAAAATGGTTTATGCCTGAGATTCAATCCTGAATTGACATCTTCTCCCCAGTGAAATCAGTGAGCAGCCTCCAGGTCACTGTGAGATTCTTTTCTGTAATCCAGTGGCTCCTTAGCTATTCTGCTTGGGACAACAGAAGGGTTCAGATGGGTCAAAGTGAGTGAAAAGGAAGTCCACAGAGTAAAGAAGGTTCCCAGCTAGTTATGGCTGATCAGACAAGAGGCAGTGTGGTTTGAAGAACAGGGTGTGGGGACACGTACTAGATTGGGTGGTATGAAATATAGCAACTCAGTGGTCAAACCATTTGGGAGGTCAGAAGCCAGATCATCTTCATTTTACACAGCAGTTCCCATTTGGCTAAGCTGGGACTAGAATACTCAGAATTTCCCAGAGTTGGCCAGGAATTTTGGAAATGTTAGTCCTAAGGGAACTAGAGGGCTCCAGTTTCAGGAAAGATGGGATCCAAAAAGTATGGTGTATCTCAGAGCAGGAAGTTTTGTTTTCAGCTATTGTAGATTGCTGCCTGCCAGTTATGCACATGCACTAAAAGAGTGGGGTTCTAAATTAGTGAAATAAGACAAAAATGTATATGCCATTGGAAAATGTAGTCAGTTTTCTCCGTTGGAAATCCGACAAACATTTAGTTTTCATATCAAGGGAGGCTTGTTTTAGGACTGGGGCTAGCTTTGACTATGAACAGAATTTAGGTGACCTGACTCAAGCTTTGGAATCACTTCTTGAAATTGCAGGTTGGTGTTGAGCAACAACAACCCTCCCCCCCCCCCAAAAAGATCACTTGCTTTGCTTTGCTCTGTTTGTCTTATCCATCCTCTTCCTCCTCTCCAGTTTTGAATGCCTCCATTGTCCCACCTGCCTTCTCAACTGGAGGAAGTAAATGGTCCCATTTGTTACTGAGAAGAGAAACATAATGCTATTTGTCCTCTGATCTGCTTCCTTCCTAAACTGCAAGACTTCATCATTCCACACTGAGCTTGCCTGGGAGCTGGTAAGATGCTGCTAAACAGTGCAAAAAGAGCCAGAGGAGAGAAACACAGAAGGGTGATCTAGGCAGTAGGAGCTGGGTAAGAAAACACGCAGAAGGGAGGGTCAGAATATGGGGCACAACGTGATGCATTTTTCTTTGGAAGTTAATCCTGCTGAACTCAGTGGAGCTTGATCCCCAGGAGACACATATAGGGTGCAACCATTGGAAGAGGAAGAAAGAAACAAGGTTCGGTGTTTGCATAATACAACATTGTGAAAGCATGTTGGCTTTGCAAGTCACATGAGCTGTCAGTTGCATTTTATTTCATGCAGCAATATTTAAAAATACAAGAGACCTTCCCATCTGGCATTTCAGAGTTGGGACGTGTGTGCAAAAATAGGCAATTGGTTCTTTCTTGTCCTGAAGGTAAGGGCAGTCTAGGCTTTTATGACTCAAGGGGAAAAGTGTTTCCTTCAACACTTCTGTGCTATCAGAAGCCCAGTGGGGGAACTTTGGTTAACTGTTTTAAGTGTGTCCTGGAAGAACTCTGCAGGATTCCATCTTGTCTCCTGTGTTGATTAATACCTGGGTGAAGCTCAGCTTCAGGATGAAGTGACATCTGGACACTGATATTGCTGAGATGTACTTCTCTTGGCTTGCAAGTTCAGGGTGGGAGGTCTCTACGTCCCTCCAGGCTGGATGTGGGAGAAGAAGCTGAATCTGTAGAAGACGGAATTGTTGCTGATTCTGGAGGGTTTGGGAGATATGCCTGATCTGGAAGGGGTTATACATCCCCTTATGAAACAGGTTCATAACCTGGAACTCCCCTTGGGATTCAGCCAGGCAGCCACATTACATCCATAGCAAGGAGGACATTTTTTCTTAGCTTCAGCTGATGAAGCATTTGCCCCTATTTATGGAGGAGAGAGACCTGGGGCCAGTAACACCTGTGGTGTTAACCTCAGAATTGGACTACTGGATTGCATGCGCTTTGAGGCAAACCTTGAAGACAATCCAAAAATTGCACCTACAGCAAAATGAAGCAGTATCTGTAGTGACTTCCAGGAGACACCACATCATTTCTGTATTGAAACTGCTGCACTAGTTAATTTTTAGGCTTAGTACTTGCTATTAGTTATAAAGCCTTACCTATCTTGAGTCGCAGGGTGTAATTTGCAGGGCTGCCTACACCATACAGTCTGCAGCAATTCACTGTTCAGTTTCAGGGACCTTTGACTGTTTTGTCACAGCTACATAACATTAAATGTAATCCTGCTTTTTCAGTGGCAGGCCTAGACTGCAGAGCAGTTTGATGCTGGACTGGAACTAAAGCTAGTTACACCTTAGGTGGGGCTTAGATAATTTCTTTTTAGGGTTTAAAGTAAGTTTGAGAGGATAAAAAAAACCTGTGCTTCAGTGGTTTTGAAGACACAGAATCCGCACGCCTGAGTTGCGTATAACATGCGCTTGCCACCTTGCCCTCTTAAAAGCTTCTCATTTCTCGCAGCACTGTTTTGGGGAAAAAGCATTGCATTTGTTTGAAGTCCTCCCACTTTCTTGTTGCTTTCACCTAAGAACTGCCATGCCATTCCTTCCTCAGCCTTGGCTTGGGGCCTTGAAGAACTGAGTGATGTTGTATAGATTCTTCATGAAAGGTCCAAAAGCCCATTGTGTCCCAAAAGATAACACTTCCTCATGATCTCCGTCTCCAACACCACTTGAGTGGCTTCATTGTAGGCTGAATTTTAGGAAATCTTTTCCTAAATAATTAAGTGGGGAAGAGTTACTCTTTTAGACATCTTAAATGCCTTACTTAGTTCACTGTGACAGTCGGACAGAGGCCAAGTAGGGCTGTGTTGTGGCTATGGAAAGGAGCTTATTGTAAGAAGGTAGCCCAATAAGAAGCACAAGGATATAATTTGGGTGTGGACACAGGGTGGTCTTCTGTGACTGCCCAAATATGCAAGGAGTACTACCCCAAAGATTCCTATCCAGCAGAGCATTGTTAGGCAATGCAATGTAGGCTGGAAACTTTGGTGGACTATCCAGTGTGTCTAAAGGGCAGCTGTTTGGAGGGAGGCTGAGTTAAGGTACAGCCGGGTTTTGGGAATACCAACTTAACACCTTTTTTCTGCTATTCTACTTTAGATGGATGAGAAGGTGTTTCAAATAATCATTGCCATATTTATTTACACAGTATTAGAGTATAGGAGCAGTTCCTGTCAAACTTTCCCCCAAATTAGAGTTAACTCTTCAATCTGATGTCTTCTCCTGGTCATTTTATTGCTTCTAAATGAAAGTAAAAATTCTCCTGAGCTTGACTTCTAGTGACTCTAGACCACATTGATGTTGCTTTCTTAGAAGTGTTTTGCCATTATCTTCTTCCATGATTCTTAATTTTTTCAGTCTAGTCTATAGCCCTGGGGTTTCCTGGTAGTTTTGCACTCAAGTCCCAATTGCTTCTAAGGGAATGCCTTTTCAAAATAATTGTTTGGGAGAAGCAATACTGAGATATCCATGTTATTGGTTGCCCAACAACATGTTACATATTTCTAGGAGAAAGTCCTCCTTGGAGCAAATAGAGTCGTATTCTAGATTTATGGATGCTTAGTTGGGTACAATTTGGGTTTGTTCTTAGACAGCATTTTAGAACCAATCATTCTTTGTCTTTTTGCAGTATGAAAACTGCCTTGGTTTTCATACCACTTTCTATATATCTGGTCCTGGGAGTTTGGGGGTTGGATGTAAGAGAGCTAACGTAATTCTTCTTGAAATGTGGGTTTGAGAAGAAAGCAGAGAGAGAGAGAGAGAGAGAGCGCACGTGTGTTGTGCTTTAAGCACTCTGAGTTTTGTATTTCCTGCAGCTGCTCAGGTCATGTGATTTTCCTCCCTAAGTTGTTGTTTTTTCACTGTTCTTCAGTAAGAAAAATTTGACTTCAAGAAAATTAAAGTGATGTTCTGTTTTTCCAAGGCCAAACCAGCATCTACCATCTAGAGATGATTCCGTTCCTGATGTTCAAGGGGTTAGGGTGAGATGTCCATCCAATCTGCTCCAACTTTTTCATCCTGTAACTTAACCCCATTATCCTACCTGAGTCCTTATCCCCACTTCTTCATTAAGACGTTTGTAGAAATGAATACTTGTCCAAGACAAGTGATTAAAACTAGGGTAGAAGATCCTTAAGTGTATCCACCCCATAACTTACTCATATCAACTGAAAACAAAAGCCAAAAGGAAAAACTTGGTCTGAAGGTAGATATGATCAGTCTGTCATTGCTCAGTGCAAACTGTAATGTTTACAATTTTCAGCTGTTTATGGCTTGTGCTAATTGTGTAGGAGGAAGGCTAATATATTTTGCTTAGAGCCATGTCTGGGAAATATGAATTTAGAATCTAATTCTCTGGATATGGAATGGAATAATTTCACCATGAAAAAGCAGAGTCCACTTCTGTTTATCTCAGATTAGAGCCAATCTCATCTTGAAGGTTTTTTTAAAAAACAGTGCTGTGGACTGCAAGGAGAACCAGTCAGTCTGGGATCAAATAAAAACTGATTGCCCCCTTAAGGCAATGATCAGTAAGAAAAAGTGTTCTTGCTTAGAGCATAGGATGAAAGCAGCTGATGGGCTAAAAAAGAATGATAACTGTTGGCAAAGTTGAGAGAAGCACAAGAGGGGAAGATAACGTGGATGGCCAGCATCAAAGAGATGGTCGGAATGTCCTCAGGAGAGCTCCAGGTTTTTGCAGAAAACCAGTCCATGCCAAGCATTTTTCTGTACAGTTCTCAGAGATTTAATTAGACTCAATAATAGCTAACTGAATGACTCTTGGGATGGGGGGGAGGCAGATGGAGAATGGTGGGATTGGTCTGAAGAAGAAGAAAGAGAACAAACTGGTAGCCATTTTGCAAATGGCCAAGCTTGCTATAGCTGTCCCACTCCCCTGAGTTTGGCACTAACAAGGCTGGGTCTCTCTAGAGGGTTGGACGAGCACTTCTGGGAACTAAACCTTGTAATTCAGGGGAGGGTTGACCGTCTCTGAGCAGTCAGGAGAGCTGGGACAGAATTTATAGACACTCCTACTTTCAAATTCTGTGCATATTTTCCCATTCCTTTCCCTGGGTAGTAAAGTATTAGCTTTGCTCACGCTCGCTTGCTGATGACAGTTGCATGTTTACATTCTCTGCTTGCCTGCTCTGAGAATCTTCTACCACCCATGGAACCCTGATCAAGGCAGCCATATTCTTGGGCACCCAACTGTCAGCTCTACTCAGATAGTTCTAAGGGAGAGAAGCTCACGCCTGGCTGTGAGTTAAATATCATTATTTCTATTCACTCTTGGTACAGCAGCCTTCTCCAGTATCTGCGTAGCTGGGAATTGTGGGAGTTGTTACCTAAACAGAGCCAGAGAGCAGTTGGGGGAAGGAAAACCAGATTTGGATCCCAGGTGCAAAAGTCACACACAGTGGAGATTCCAATGGAACTAAACTCAAAAGAAAAAAAGCTGCTGGGGGTGCAAATATTTCTCTCCCCCCCGCCCCATATTATCCTCAGCACTTCCTTTGTGCAAACTTGATCGAAGTTTGCTCGTACATCTATCCAGAAATGGCAGGGGGCTGCTCCCTTTTTCTAGATGTGAGTTCTGATTTGGTATCTGGGTACAATTTCTTTGCAGATGGTGAGGCAGGAACACAAAATGCAGAACTGAGATTGTGCCTCGGCTTCCTTATTTTGATTTTGTATTTGTCAGCTCAGCCTGGTTTCATTGAACTCATGTGAATTGTGATGGACCTGGCCGCTGCCTGTTTTAATACAGGTCATGGGCTCTGTACACTGAAGGAACAGGCTCTCCAGGGTAGCAAAGAGGACATCACTAATATTTGGCTCTTCTGAGGGCCAGATAAAAATTCCCGATTGTCGGATAAGACTTCAGGTATGCAGTCACTCTGGCAAATTATGAGAAGCAGCTGTTGAATTTATCTACACAATTAAAAGGTTCCCTTTGCCTTTTCTTTCTGAATGGATAGTCTTTCCTTAAAGCCCTCTCTTCCTCTTACTCATTCATTGGTTTCCTTGCACAATTTTGAACTGCTTTGCTTTATTGCATTAGTGCTGCCATAACTTTGTGTGAAGAAGGGAAGATTAGAGGTTTCATTTACACGCTGGCCAATTTGATTTGATTGATTGATCATGTGCCAGCAAGTCATTGGTTGACTTTTAGTGAACACATGGATAGATTTTTCTCCACAATGACCTGTCCCTAATGTAGTCTTTGAAGTCTTCCTATGGTGTCCCCATCACCACTGTAACTGTTGGTCTTCCTCTTCTTCTTGCTGTTGGTCTTCTCTATCTTGCTGTTGGTCTTCCTCTTCTCTTTCCTTTCACCTTTTCCAGCATTAGAGCCTTCTCTAGGGAGCTGGGTCTTCCCATAATGTGTCTGAACAATTTGATTTATATACCGGCAACATCCTCTGAGCCATTTGTCACATCTTTAAGGCTGTGTCTTGGGGAAGCTCAAAGTTGTAAAGTGAGGCTAGTGTCAAGGCCTTTCAAAGGAAAACTTGACAAAAACTGATAGACACAGCTAACACTTGTTTTTCAGGCAGCCTCATCTCTCTTGCTGTGGTAGAGATTTGTCATTTAAGGGAAACAAGCCACAAATTTAAGAGAGTAAGCCTTGTCAGACCAGATCAAGAGTAGGATATGGAAAGTCTCTTCTCCACAATGGCCACCCAGGGTCAAGGAGGCCAATGTGGAAAGCAGTGTTGCACTGTAAGCTCTGCTTCTTTTGTATGCATGTCCTGATTCCTCAAATTGAACAAATGTTGGATTACCAGCTTTGATTGAAAGAAGAATATGCACAAAAAATAGGACAGAATTTGCTGAATGAAGGGCCTGGCGATTTTAAATGGTTGGTAGGATTCCTTTGGATTAAGAGAGTATCACAAAACTCTTTGAAATTGACCATCCCTATTTTTCTTGTTTAGTTTAGGAACTTAGTGAAGCTACCTTGTTACCCCACTCCATGGTCTGATAAGGAATCTATGTCTCTGTTTGATCACAAAAGACAAAAATAATTAAATATGTCCTTTTTACTTCCTGATTTAAAGAAAGGGCTCTAATAAAAACAGAGTTGCTGCCCTAAACATTTCCAGGACATTCACTTTTACAGTCTGTGGTGCTGTAGATGAATACATTCCTATCTTGCACTAGACTTTGATTGCTGGTCTTTCCCAGGGACCATGATATGTGTCCAGTGAAACCCCTTGTTATTGTGGCTACAAACTATCTCCAAACTCAGCATTATTTGAAGTTGCATTGCAGGTGACCCCCAATTTTTTGTTATATGCTGGTTGAGGCTTTCCAAATTACTACAGTTACTGTTGTTGCTATTATTACACGTACACCATCAAATAACAGAACTCACCCAGCTTGTAACAACATAGCATTACACCTGTCAACTATAATAAGAAACATAACAAAAATTCAATCAAATGTCCTCAGTAAGAAAACTAACCCACGTTCCCCAATACTATCCTAACACAATGTGACTCACGACGGATCAGAACTCAAAATAAAAATACACAAGAAGTAAGAGAGGAAGTATGGTGAACCTTAAGAGCAAGGAAGGCATAAACATTCTCGATCTTTTACCCATGTCTAGAAGCCGTTGCTTACGTATTGAGGATAATTTATTGGGGTAGCTTGCCACAGTTAAGCATGGAACTGTGAGATAAGCTGGCAGAGTTTTGCAAAATAATCCACTGAACTTGACTACCTTTTTAGTTTGTTATATTTTTGGCAAAACTGCTGGCATTTTATGCTTTCCATCTGGAATTTGGCATGAAAAAACAAGGCAGCTGTGGTTGCAGTTGGGGGAAATGCTAACCAGCGAAGTTGATCGCATTGCACCTAATTCTTAATTATCAGAAATATTTGCAAAGGCATTAATCTTAACCTTCAGGTTCCTAGCATTCTGGAGGAGAAACTATTCAAAGACTGCCTTAACTCTGACCTTACAGTCATGTTCGTTTACCGCTATTTGTTACCTTGAGACAGATAACAGCAAAAATGTTTTAATCCATACTTCCATTAACCAAAGTCATTTTTTATTGTAAAAGTTTTATTCTTTTTTGTTGTTGTTTGCTTCATTAGGGCAGAGAATTATTGTTGTAATCTTGGCAAAAGATTAAAAACTACATGACGTTGGGCTTTGCACATTAAATTTGCACTATTGTGGTAAATAATTGTAGTTATTAAAAACAAGGACTTAACAGCTGGTGATGTCAAAGTGATGTTGATTTCTAGGTTTCTGTTTCACCATCTCAGCTTTTCTTTTCTTTTTTTTTAACATCTTCAATCAGTGCTGCCCAAAGGGGGGTGTAGGCTCCCCCTTCCCACCAAAAGTAGAGAAATGTTTGGAAGGGCAAAGAGGTCTGTTGTGCACCAGCCAAAATAGTGTCAACTTCCTATATAAATTTGACCACTTGGAAACTTGCATGCTCTGAAGATTTCCTTGTGGCTCATTCAGCTAATTTGGACCTCCTTGGATAGCTGCATAATCCGAATATGGTGACTTCTGTCTTGCTAACTGGTGATTCTCTCTCCCTGGTTCTGCACAGTTGCTACACTCTAAAAGATGCACTACTACCGGTATCCTTCTGCCGAAATCAGCTGTTGGTACAAATATCTCCTCTTCAGCTACAACATCATCTTCTGGGTAAGTCCAAAGTGTTTTTCTCCCTCTCTGGGAAATAAAAATTCACCTTGTCAATTGAGAAAGTAAGGATGCCCATAAATTGAGCCTGCCTCCTCATGACTTCGTGAAGACGTTGATTTCGTTTTTCAGCCGTGTTTGGCCTTGCCTTCTTGTGAGATTTTTTTTTGGGGGGGGGACTTCTCATTCTTGCTTACAGTTCTGAGGTTTTCTGGTGGTTTCTCATCCAAGTATGACCCACCTCTGACCCTTCTTATCTTCTGGGACCAGACCAGATCAGCCATCTGAGGCGCCCGTTCAGATGCTTCACCGGTATAATTTATGATTTCCAATATATTTCTGTCCTGGATAACTTATTCCTCATAAACAAATAACTGAATAAAATCTTGTACTCAGTTTTTGTAGTAAGGAACTTGAATCTTAACATCAACAACTTTTTTGAGCTGAACTTCAAGTGATTTCATACACTTGACAATTTTTTTGACTTCCAGTCTAGCTACAACATACAACTGTGGTATTTCCTGCTGATTTCCCATCCATGTATCCGTGTACTAACCAGAGCTGACTCTACTTAGCTTTTTGAAATCAGCCAAGATTGGCCAGCTAGGCAGCACAACCATGTTACTATGGTTCCATTGATAAATACCTGAAGTTGCAAGAACATTGTGCTGGAATCAGATTATTATTATTCTCATTATTCTGAGGACACAGAAAAGTAAGTGGAAAAAGACGCATCTGACCGAGAAATAACTTGTCAATGGTCTTAACTATCTTCTTCATGCAGAATTTGAATGATTAACAAATTGCATTGAATCTTTTTTCTTCTTAAGCTGCATTTATATTCTGGTGACAGAATATAATCTTTGGTGACAGCTCTCTTGGGTCTGTCGAAATAATTTACTGAGATGCTGTTAAGAAGATAACAGTGTTTCTGAGGTGTTAGTTGTAGACTATAATTAATAACATTTTGCTAAATTAATTAAAGAGCAAAGATGGCATAACTGAAAAGGCTTGTCATTCTGAATTGTTTTAGCACATTGGGCCTGATGGTATAGCAAAAATGGCTGTTAGTAGAGAGCTTTTCTTTTTAAGAGATAGATCTATACACTTAAGGTCAATAACCCTGGGAAGCCAGTTTCTCTGAAATGGGAGTGGTTTCTTAAAAAATGGGCTACCTGTGACATCAGATGTCATTTTTTGCCAGCCTTACCCTTCTGTAAATTCAAATGTCAGTGGCACAATTGTTGAAAATCGGCAGCAAAGCTTCTCATTTTGAGAGAGGAAATTCACAAATGCTAGTGTGTGTCCTAAAGTAGATTCAAAGCCTTTTAGAAAGTCCATCATACTTCCATCATAAACTGTGGAGGGGAGGGAAGGGGAGGAACCAGAAAACCTTGCCTCCACCCATGTGTGAGACATAGCTTCCCATTTGGCATTCAGTACAGATGGTCACTTAGGAAGATCTTTGCTGATATGTATAATCCAGATCTGGTATAACTAGTGGTCAGAACTGGACAGGTCCTGGAGCGCATACTTGGAAAGGTGATCTGTTATGGCAATCAAAGTGTCTGCTTCATGACATGTTTACTTGGCTAAAAGTGGGCAAACATAGCTTTTCTAGGATCACAGAACAGCTGCCAAGGACAAAGAGAGAGATGCACTTCCCAAGAAAAGATAAAACTGTTTAGAAGAGTTGGAGACAGGTGTTAAGTTTGTGCTCTTGTGTGCACTAAAGGCATTTTTGGAATCGCATCTGAAGTATTGTACATACTGTAAGAGCCATGTGTCCCTTAAATTGTGTTTTTCTATCAGTGTATGAGTTTAACTAGCTTTCTTTCCAGACATTCACTAAGGAAATCTTTATTCTTAAAAGCAGTGATTGAAATCTCTGCTTGTTTGTATTGTTTACTGACTCTATCCTCATGAAGTTTGATCCAGGAGATCTGGAGCCTCTAATACTTGGTGAAGGACAATTTGCTAAAAACATACTCCAGTGCCTTTATTGGTTTTGAATTATGATCCTTAAGAATGGAGACTGCAAGTCTCCAGCTGGGGGAAATATTGTATTGGTTGTTTGTTCAATTGCCATCAAGTCAGTGTCAACTCTTAGCAACCACATAGGTAGACCTCCAAGATGATCTGTCCCTTAAGGTCTTCCAGAGGTGTACCCATCACCCCTGTAATTGACTACCCTTTTATTCATCATCTTCTTCCTTACTTTCCCCCTTTCTCAGCATTTGAGACTTTTCCAGAGAGCTAGAATCCTCACATAATGTGTCCAAAATATTACAATTATTGTTAAAACCGTACCCCTAAAGCAATTCCACTCAACTGTTATATACATTTGGTGTGGCAATGGAGGGATGGAACTTGATCACCTGGAGCTTTACGAGGGTTATATAACACCTAAATGGAAAGGACAAGTTGCAGTCATTGGGCTTGGATCCTGACCCTTCATCCACATTTCTGAGCAATGTGAAATTGCTCCCACTTTTATGAGCATGCAGGTCTACTGTTGTTTCCTTTCTTTCAAGTTCAGCAGACTGGGCTCTATGAATAGCAACTTGATTTCCGTCGAAACAGTTCAAAAGTTTATGGCATTGTTCTTTGTTCTTTGATTTGCAGAAGGATACAGTTTAATCTTTGTCTGTACAGTAAGGGACCCTTCAGATCTGGGGTTTCAGTTTGAACTGAAGACTGCTTTGTTGTGTCATCAAATAGCACTGAGGCATAGCTTGTAAAGTTGCACAAGTCATGGATGTGTGTAAAGAATCTGAATGTAAAAGGAAGAAGTTGCTAAAGCAGAATTTCTCTGTGTCCCTCATGGAGAAAAATCAGAGAGCCAAGAGGAAATAATTGAATAACAAAACATCCAGCCATTGAGGGGTGGGAATATTTCTTTCTTTATTTGCAATATTTATAAACACCCCAATTGGTTGAGACTCAGAGGCACACAACAAATTGATTGATTGATTGATTGATTGATTGATTATGCTGTATCAAGTTAGCATTCATTCTTAGTGATCACACAGATAGATTTTCTCCAGGATGGTCTGTCCTGGACCTGGTCCTTCAGGACTTCCAATGGTGCACCACCACCACTGTAATTTAGTTCATCCACCTTGTTGCTGGTCATCATCATCTTCTGTTTCCTTCCATCTTTCCCTCCATCTTTCCCAGCATTACAGACGTCTCAAGAGAACTAGGTCTTTGCAATAATATGTTCAAAATATGATATTTTGAGCCATGCCATTGGTGTACAGCAAACCACTTCCATATTGTTGCTAAGAATACTGCATAGATGGGTTTGTGAATTCACCAGGAGTCAAACAACTCAAAGAAGCTTTGTGGCACTAGGTGTTTGGAGAAGTATTAGAACTAAGATTAGGGCCTGAGTGGTTCATGAATTCCTGGCTTATAAGTGTGCTCCAGGAGGTGGTTCATACATTATACATTGATGCACTTTTCTGTAAGCTGGCAGAGTAATGCAGTTGTTATGGCTCTCTAGGGCATTTGTATGATGGAGTTATTGTCAAATGTCTTTGTGTCTCCTTTATATCTGAAAGAGAAGAAACACTGAAATCTTCACGTTATCTTTTTTAAATCGCTTGTAGCTCCACAGTTACAGGATCTAGAAAGGTCACTTTTGGATGGAGGTGAAGATTATTACCAGCTTATGCAATAATGAATGGTGACTCGAAAGCAAGATGCATTGATTTCTTTCTACACAATTGGATCTGCCTAGTTTTTGATGTTTCAGTTAAGCAAAATGCATGGCCTGGCCATTTTGTGAGTGTTGCTAAGGAAGTAGATAATGGCTTGATGAAGATGTTCAAAAATGTGGCCTGCTTTGTGGATATGTGTTGCATGAATCACAGCTTGTAGCATCACTTAGTCAACCTTGGGAATCTTGAAAAGAAAACTAAGCAAACTGGACCTATAATACTTAGATGAAAGATCAGCAGGAAACCATTGGGTTGTAGGCTTAAGATGATATAGATAGATTAGATAGATAGATAGATAGATAGATAGATAGATAGATAGATAGATAGATAGATAGATAGATCGATCGATCGATCTTGGGAAAATAACAGTGAAAAACAGTCTGCACCCCCCTACCTCAACCTTGGTAATTTTCTCTTCCAGCGGATGCCTTTACTTGATACCCTCCATCCTAACCCTGACAGGTGAAGATATATAGCCTTTGCATCCTGCACACTTTACCAGCATGTAAAAGTGGACGTGGCAGGAAAGGAGTTTTTGAGCATCATCTCCTGGCCTTTTGTACTGAAGCATGTGGCTAGGAAAATCACCATCCTTTGGGAGATAGAACAGTGATAATTCTGGCTTAGAAGAAGTGATGAAAAATTACGTTTCAGGGCAAGTTAAGGTTAAGGTTAGACTTCTTTGCAGAGAACCTCATGGCATTGTCCAGATTTTATTTTATGAGCTCCATAGAACTCTTGTGTGGTCCAAATTACAGGGAATTAATTACTGTTCCTGGAAATAGTAATGCTTGAGTAGAAACATGTAGATGCCTTCCATGTCAGATCAAGAGGGTGGATGTTTAAAGGGATTGGGAAGAACATGAATGCTTACAAAATGTTTTGAGGAGTTGTGCACTGGAAGCATGTCAAGAGGGTCAAGTATGTCAGAGTGTGTGTAGGTACAGGGTGAAAGCTGTGAGTCCCAGAGGAAGAGCAGAAATGAAGGCTCCTATTTAGTCACAGAGAGGAGCTTTCCAAAAGCACTCTAGAGGACATTGTCCTAGTCAGAACATTCCTGCTTCTATCTGATGAACTCCATCTTAGGAGTTTGTAATTGATTGATTACATGCCATCAAGTCATTGTTGACTGTAAGCAACCACATAGATTTTCTCCCTGATGATCTGTCCCTAACCTGGTCCTTCACCATTTCCAATGGTGCACTCGTCGCTACTGTAACTAAACCTTCCCTCCACCTTGGTGCTAGTCATCCTCTTCTTCTCTTTCCTAATACTGGGAATAAAAATATGTAAAAGAGAGAAATGTTTGGTGAAATGGCTTCTGGGTAATGCTGTGTGGCAACCAGTCTGTCTATTCACATGGTGTTATCTGGATGTCATTTCACTGCAGCTGTGAAAACTTATTACTTTTTGAGATAAATTTTGTTCCTTTGTCATTGTTGAAATCCAGGTTGGTTCCTGGTGAAGGTGGATGCTACAGTGGCTGTCTAAATCATTTAAAATAATCTCTGCTTTGACAAGAATTCTTCAACCTTGATTTAGGGGCATCCTCTATGTAGAAGCTGGGTGATCAATTGTAGCCAGAGATGTTCTTGCTTTCCCAGAGAGCAATTGCTGAATAATAAAAAAAACCCATCTCATAAACTACACCAGTTTAGTAAACTAACTGTTAGCCTTTTGTTGGCCTAAATATCTTCCCGTGCCTTGATCTGGACTAAGTTCATTGCATGTAATTCCCATACTTGGGACATGATTAATGATGCTCAAAGGAATGGACTGTCTCTGCAGATCTCATTATAGTTTCAAGATCTAATGCTGAAGCCGGGTCTACATCTTCAAGCCTTCTGTAATCTGAAAGATAAATTGATGTACATAACCTTGGATCTTCAGCCTACATTACAATCGCCTTTAAATTGCTTCTTAACTTTTCTGAGTGTTTCAAAACCTGCTACAGTGATCCCTCCTTTCCAACTCATTAGCTGGGATCAAGTGGTCGTGGTAATAGAAACAGAAAAATAAACTACGAGGCTTGTAATCAATTCAATTCATGTTGATTTCTTTGTGTGATGGTTAGCCAGAAGAACATAGAAACCACACCTGAGTAGTTCTGGGCCAAAAAGTCCTACATCTAAACCCCAATCTTTTCATTTAATTTAATTTAATTTATTCAATTTAAGCACAGCCTGACCCCACACTGACACTGGGCAGCTCATAATAAAACCGATCAGGGTAGAAGTTACAATATGTATGTATGTATGTATGTAACAAATTTATATGGCCACCCAACTCACACACAGTAACTCCAGGCGGCTTACAGGGTAAAATGTATAATTTTAATATACTGTACATATAAGTAGAATTATAAAACAGGATAAGGAACAAGATGGTGAACATAATCGACAGGGCCCCTGGCTGCTGCAATCCAAAGCCTTGGGAGAACAGCCTTTCCAGAATGCTATCAGGATGGGAGCCACACAGATCTCTGGGGGAACCTCATTTCAGGGGGCAGACACTACAACAGAGGAGGCATGCTTTCTGGGCCCTGAAAGATGGCACTGTTTAATTGAAGGGACCCTGAGTGTGCCAACCTTGTCGACTCCTGTGGGCCAGGCAGATTGATGATCCCTCAGATACCCAGTTTCTGTGCCCTGTAAGACTTTATAGGTCATATCTACCGCCTTGAATTGCACCCAGAAGCATACTGGTAACCAGAGCAGCTGATGAAATGGGTGTCAGATGGGCCTACCGAGGCATCTCTGCCCTTGCCACTGCATTCCAGATCGGCTCAAGGTTCTGAGTGGTCTTCACGGGAATCCCTGTGTAGAGTGCATTACAATAGTTGAGCTGTAAGAAGATTAGGGCATGAGTGATTGTCTGATGGGCCTCCTGATCCAGGAAATCTACAACTAATGCCCCAGATAGAGTTATATAAAGGCCTTCCTGGCCACAGCTGCCATCTGCTCATTGAGCAGGAGCTGTGAGTCCAGGAAGACCCCCAGGTTGTGTACCACTCTTGAATGGGAAAATGCAACCCCGTCCATGGTGAAAGATGAAAAACCCCAGATCCAGGAGGCTGTTACCACTCAGTCTTGGTAGGATTGAGTCAGAATTGGTTCTTCCCCATACAGGGCCTCACAGCCTCCAAACAGTGGGACAGGATCTTGACAGCCTCATTGGCTGGTCTGGATTGATATATAATTAGGTATCATCTGTGTCCTGATGATAACAAACCCCAAACCTGTGGATAATCTCACCCACTTGAAGAATCAGACAGCAGGTGGTCAAAAACACCTCTGAGAACAAGCTGCTGTCACTCTAGATTAGCCAATAATCTGATCAAATGTAAGATCACTTCTTCTAATGCACTGGGAAAAAGAAGCAAGTTTACCTCTCACTCTGCAGTTAGGTAGAATATCAACTGGATGTGTTGCTTTTACATCTCTGTAAACCAGCCTCATGACTTGCTGCAGCAAGAGAATGTAAGGAATTTCATTGTTTTCATGCGCCTTACCAAAACATCAAGAATTCCTAAACCAGGAACCTGATTTGAACAGAGCTCCATAGGGATGGGTTGCCCCATCCTTTTTTTTTTTCAATTGCTATCCTTAAAAAAATGGCAGAGGCATGCAGTGCCCACACATGGATGGCTGTCATTTTGGTTCAGCAGTGAATCCTTTTCTGCAGTTCAGTAAAATGGGGGGTCTCCATGAAGACATCCCAGAGACTTAAACAGGAAAACAGAACAGAACAGGAAGGATGTTGTATCTTTGTAGGCAAACTGGATTATGCATGTGCTCCCAAGAAACATCTGTTAGCACAAAAACAGCAGCAATGTCCATTTACTGCAGCAGAAGCATTGAATGGATTCTGGTCCTCAGCCAGCTGGATCTTGGAGAAGGATCCTTTCAGCTGATGAAAGACTATAATTAGACTAAGGAAGGAGGATATATTGTATCCTCTCCATCACATTTCTTGTTTGGTAGTAAGTAGAATTGATTTCCTTGCTTGGGGACTACACATACTTAGAACCCCATTTTTTTTCTCTCTTCTACACTTTCATGATGTCCTGACTAATCTGCACGTTGCCAGGAGAAAAATGGAAAATAAAGTGAATATTGGGTCTGAAACATGGAGTGTTTCAAAGTCCTAGTCATTTTGAAGCATTAGAGTACAAGATGCCTCTTAGATGCACATAAGGAGATGATGAAGGAAGAACACGAGAAGTTACTCTTCCTTAGGGAAGGTAGGAAAGATGTTCCTCAAACAGGATAAGGATGATTTGGATCATGTCATATAAACTAAGGCACTCTTCAAAGCTAATATAAAAATCAGTGTTCCATGTCTAAACACACTTGCTCAAACCTGGGAGATGCCTAGAAGGTAAGAAATCTGGTAAAGCAGCAAAAAGGCTTTGAAAGGTCATCTTGTCATGCTTACATAGAAACATGCTATTATTGTCATTAGCCGCCCGGAGTCACTGGTTTGAGATGGGCAGCTAAGTAAATAAATAACCTAAAACAGGCATTTAATTTATGAAGGACCATCTGGAGCATCTCCTTTGATTCAAAAATAACCACAATAACGATACATCATTTTTAACATCTTATTCCATCCCAAGTCCCCCCCCCCAACCTTAACCCCAACTCTGAATATTGCTCTCTCTCTCTTTTTTTTTTCAATTATCCTAAATATTTTTTTTTCTAATGAACATTCTCAGTTTTCCCCTTTGACTTTATGCAACAGTAGATAAGCAGAAATGGTGCCCAGTTGTGCTGATTCTTCTGAGCTCAAAATAAACTTCCTTTGTACAGACGGGGTGGAGCGTGTACCAATGTGATGGAAACTAAAAGATATATTGCATGTCAAAGCCTGCTTTTGTTAGGAGGGGAAATTAGTTCTAATGCAAAATAATTCCAAATCCTATCTGAGAGCTTTCTTATTCCAGTTCCATCAGCTACTGAAGGTTGTCTCTTTAGAAACTTTCCTTTTCAGAGAATCCCACCCCCAAATCTTAATATAGTAGATTAATATGTTCCCCCTCCTCCCCTCCAGAAAAAGTGGTGAATGGTGGAAGGACAAGAGAAGTCACCTGTTGGAATTACATTACATTTTGAATTCGTTATATTTCAAGCTTGAATCAGTTGCTCCATCTTACATGAAGTGTTCCAACCCTTCCAGAAATGTTCTGAGCTTCAAAGAGTCTTGTTTTTGTTCAAGGAATCTGTTTTGAAGTTGAAAGAGTTGCTTGGGTCTCAGAAGACACCTGGGAAAGTTGAGATGCCATCTGAATACTTTCAAATGGAGGAATAAACTGTTTCAAGCTTTAAAAATACAGCATGCCCTAGACTTCTGTCTTGTTCCCCCCACCCCCCCAGCTCCAGATAATTGTAGCTGAAGATCAAGCCTTCGTGGACAAGCCATGTTGATGACTGACTTGCAGAGTTTCCCTTTCCCAGGAGTCAGAAGACAAGAGGACTCAGGAAGGCCATGTTATTTTGGTCTTAACCAGCACAGCTATCTCCCTGGCCTTTGAAACTGAGAATGACATTTATAAAAACAGCAGAAGAATTAACTCTGTAGGATCTGTTGTCTCATCCTTGAAGCTTCCCCCTCTTCCTGTGCCTTCCACTAGCGGATGGAGCCCTTGTTCCCCTTCGTGTTAGATATCTGATGTTTAATGTCACCATTTCCTTGCATGACTCCCACTTGATGCAGGAAACTTGGCCTGTCTTCCTTCCTCCCCACACATATGCAAAGGATCCACTTAGCAAGCCCCACTCCTTTGGATCATTTCTCTTGTTGGTTGGTTGGTTGGATTTCATACAGCTGAGTAACCTTTCTGAGATTGGTTACCCACAATATTCCACATTCTATCACATCCTAGTTTTGTATAATCTTTATAATATGGTGAGTTTCATTTCTACCCCTTTCCTACTGACCCCAATATGGATATTGCATTTGTCACCACTGTTGTTGATTGAATAGTTTTAGCCAAATTATCCAGCACAATTGTATTATCTTTTTATTAGATAGCTCACATCCAGTGTGGATCTCATTGGTGCAAATTTGCTAACGCACATTCTTTTTTGACCTCAACAACATGCATCACTGACCTAAAGCATTTACAGGAAGGTCACTTGGAGATGAAGCTTTTGCACAAGAGTTTGCTGACTATTCTGTATCTGAAATTTCCCAGCAGATGAAGCTGTACTTTCTGCAAAATAATGTCTATTTTTTTTTTCTTCTTTCTTTTTCTCTTAGTTAGCTGGTGTTGCATTTCTTGGAGCTGGTCTTTGGGCATGGAGTGAAAAGGTAAGCAAATTAGGACCTTTTAGACATCATAGAATCGAGTCTCTTCCCAGTGAGGAAGTATGACATGTCTCTCTGTCTTTCCTTCATTAGAAAGACTAGTAAATAAAGGAATACTATGGAATCCTTGGGGTTCTCTGAGCTTGGTTGTTTTCTTGCAGACATTTTGTTACCCAGCTAGGTAACCTCTTCAGTGCTAGAAGGGAGTGGAGTTTGCTCTCTGTTTATATACTAACTGTATTCTGTCTCCATGCTGATTGTATTCATTGGTGCAAAATCCGTTTCTCATTCAAGAATGCAGAGTTTAGTGTAACCCTATAAATGTCTCCTCAAAATGAAGCCCAACTGAGTGCTTACTCATAGGATTTTAACTTTATGCTTTCCTGGGAGTATGTCCAGGGAAAGCCCATTAAACATGAATGGGCTTACTTCTGAGTAAGCAGGAGTAGGCTCATGTTTTCAGGCCCATGTTCTCTGGATGTACAACTTCTTACTTCAGTTATTCCAGATTGTCCATTAAATCCAAAAGTGCGTTTTTCATGCCAATGTGTGTCCTTTCAGTAACAACTGCATTCACAAGTGATGCAAATCATGACATTTGCATCAAGTCACATCATGATGTGACTTGATGCCAACATCATGTAAATGTAAGTGCCTTAGTGAAATTCTTCATAATCAGTGAGCATCGTTTTTGAAAAATATTTTCAAAAATACCTATTTGAAAAATATTTTCAATATTTTCTAATATTTTCCAATACTTTCAATATTTGAAAAAATATTCTCAAAAATATCTATTTGAAAAATATTTTCAAAAATACCTGCTTGAAAAATAGGTTGGATTTCAGCCTCCCTGGGGTGCCAAAGGACCATCTCTCAGCAGTTGCCTGTGGAACGATTCCATGGTCCCTTCTCCACTTCTCGTTCGTTTCTTGCATTCCTAGTCCATACTGAAATCTTGCCATTTGTGCCAACAAACCACTGAGAAGTACAGAAGAAACTAGGGTGGTGCAAATGTTTATTACATGGTGAAACTCATTTAGTGAGTAATTGTGGAAAGTTGTATCCCAGCCATGTTTTTTCCCCTCTCACCCAGCTTCCTTCACATCCAACCCCAGGTGTGTTTAAATAATAATCTTTGTTTTGCATGGATTTCCATGTTTCATGTTTGGTTCCGGTTCTACTCTGCAATTCCCATTTCCTTTTTGGTTGGCTAAAACTTTCCCCTATTTGGATAGCTGGTGCCATCAATTTAAATGGAAAACTGTTGCCAAGAGTGTGTCCTTCATGACTAACATTCCTACAAAGCAGTTAACCTTTGGTCCTGTGGAACAATTTCTAGTGTTTTTCTGTTTCTTTCCTTTCATTCTGACACTGCAATATACTTTCTTCCAAAGCTTGTTTTTGTTAGTAAGGAAATAAATAACGGCTGAAGGTCCTTTGGAGGATTTGCAAGCGAACAGAGTGGCCCTATCATCTAGCAATGCTTTTTGAGATGCAGGAGTGGAAGAAGAACTGGAGCAGTTTCAGAGACAAAGGAGGGCAGTCAGGATGATCAGGGGAGTAGAAACTAACTTCTGTAAAAATATAGAAATTGGAATGTTTAGCCTTGGGAAGACTAAAGAGGAATATGATCACACTCTTCAAATACGTGAAAGGTCATACAGAAGAAAGTGAAGATCTGTCCTTTGTCATTCCATAATGGAGGATGTGACTCCACTTGGATGTTGGAAAAAGCTTCTCATGTGGTAGTCTCCATTCATTGGGTGTGTTCAAGCTGAAGATAGACTAGATTGTCTATCTTTGTCTAGGTTGCTTATGCTTGGATTTTTGCACTGAGCAGTGGCTTAAACTGCACACTCTTTTATATATGTATTTGATTTTTATTAAATAAGTTTATTACAAAGTTAAAAGATAAACACAAAACAATATAGAAAAAGAAAGGAGGATAAAGAAAAAGGCATTGAAAACAATTGAAAACAAAGAGAAAGGAAAAGAAAAGAAAAAATACTTAAGCGATTTTTGATCTTCTTTACAGCAGTTATAGACATACTGGAAACCATTTCCCCCCTTCTAAATTACATAACGTGGTTCTCTTCTCTCCATATTCAACCCTCATAATCAGTAAATCCAGAAATCACCAGTTCATTTTCAGTGAAAAGTCCATAAAGAGCTTCCAGTCTTTTATGAAAGTAGTTATTGTTCCCTCCCTAACCAAACAAGTCAATTTAGCCATTTCTGCAAGTTCTGCCATCTTCTCGATCCATTCCTCCAACTGTGGGTATTTCTGCAGTCTTAGCTTAAGCAGCTCATTCTAACCTAGTGTTTTATGATTCCCTTTACTCGAAATGGTCAGGTGTCTAAAAGCGAGAAGCAGCCCTGGAGAACCGATAGCTTCTTTGTTGATAAGTGCTCGTTAATAAACAGCAGTCAAGTGAACAGCTATTTCACCTTGTTCTCACAGAGGCAGGAAGCTGCTGCAGACGCATTAGCGAGCCCTAGAAACTCTTCTCTGAGCAGCAATAAAATTGTGCCGTGCAATCTTCAGCCCGTTGGTTCCATCTAGTGGAGGTTTCTTCTTCTAGTTCTCAGATGGACTGGGCTTCTGAGGATCCTTGGCCAAACTCGGCTGGTCATCAAACACCTCCTGATCAAAGGGCTGAAGCCAGTTCTGGTTCTCTTGTCTTGTTAGCTAAACAATGCCCTGATTTCCAGTAATGCTGGTTCTTGGAAAGGATGCTTGTGTAGAGCTCAGAGAGTATTGTGAGAAATTGCCCTTTCCACTTTGTGGGAAGTGACTGAAAGGAACCTTTTTTTGCTTGGTCTCAGTGGAAATAGAAGTGCGCTGTGCTTTCTGTGTGCCCGGCAAATAGCTCTTATCTTCTGGAGTGGCCCCTTCAAAAGCCAAAGTAAATATTAAGTTGCATTTTAGTGTACCGAAGGTTTAACATACTGAAGTAGATGGGATCTGTCCCCTGGCCTAAGGAAAATGTTAAAAAACATTCCTTGTGGGAACGGCATCTGACAAGCAACATTTTCTGTTCTCTGCTTTATTCTGAAAATCCATTTGCCTATTTAAAAATCTCATGTTAGCACTTAATTTGGGTATTCTTATTCAAAGTACCATTTTGTCCATTACAGCAGGGTTCCTCAACCTTGGCGACTTTAAGACGGGTGGAATTCAACTCCCAGAATTCCCCAGCCAGCCTTGAAGGTTGAGGAACCTGTATTACAGAATTAGATTCATTCGCAGTCTGACTTTAAAATGTAACCTTTTAATATAATGATAATTAATATAATAATAATAACCTTTTCATATAATAATAATATAGCTCTAATATGTCCCTGAAAGGGGAAAACTTCCCTGGATTTCCAGGATTGCTTTGTTGAGAGGCATTGTTTGTGAACATTGAATGATGATGATGATTTCATTTGATCTTCTCTGAGCTTGACTTAAGGTCAGGCTGAAAGACCGTATACACAACTATACAAATCTCCTTTTGTGGGTTTTATTTTTCAGCCCAGTAGTTCACTATATGGGATTCGAATGGCTCTGCCAAAAAAGCTCTTTTACCACCTTTCTGGTCTGATTCCACCTATTTTGACTCCAACTCCCCAAGTTCTCAGCAAGCTATTCCCTAGCTGTTGTAAATTCGGGTGTTGTAATATAACAAATCTGCAGACTGTTAGATTATAGAAAGCTGGTACATATTACACAGATACGGATAATTGTTTGAAGGTTGTTTGTCTCAGGATGGTTGATTGATTGATTCATTCTATTTATACATTCTTTAGCTATCCCTCCTGCCACCTCCCACCCATGGAACTGCTTTGCACCCTCTGAGGTATCCCCGTACTGATTTAAAGACAGTAAATGAAATGAGGCACTCGGAAAATAGGATTTTGCACTTGTTATCAAAGGCTAAACGTTTTCTGCACTTACATAGAACCCTGGCATGCTCACAGCCCTTTGGACTATAGTTGGGAATATGCTACCTCCATAGTAGGTCACACATGAAGCTTCAGCAGGTCCTCATCCTTGTTCATTTGTGTTTCATTTTAGGGCGTGCTGTCTGACCTGTCGAAAATGACCCGCCTCCATGGCTTTGATCCTGTGTTCCTTATCCTGTTTGTTGGAGGGGTGATGTTCATCCTGGGCTTTGCTGGTTGCGTGGGAGCACTGCGGGAAAATATTTGCCTTTTGAAATTTGTAAGTTCCTGGATTCCGATGTGTTTTTATCAGGGCAGTACCATTCTGGTAGAACTAGGCTACTGAATCCAAAAGTTCAAGCCACCATCAGATGGCAGCAAGGAGATACAGAAGACTCTTTCCTCCCATCTAGTGGTCATCCGTTTCTTTTATCCCAGTTATAATAGCAATACTGCAAGGCTGAAATTTAATTTGAAAGTTCTAAACCATGAAATTTGCATCTTCATTTAACTGTGAACACAGCTTTCTCAAAGTCGTTCCCAGAATTCCCAAGCTTTGGTCATGCTCTTGGGAATACGGGGGGTTGTAATCCCAACACATTTGGAAAGAACCAGATTTGGGAAAGCTGATCAAATATACAAGGAATTGTATGTAACTAGATTGCTGGAAGTGTGATAGATTTGATGCATTTTTGCTCCTATGTGGTTATAGCCAGTTGCTCTGGAAAAGAGATTTTGTAGAGACTCTTAGATTGTTGTGGTTGTCTCCATAGGAGGAAATAAGGTACAGAATCAAACCAGGTTCCAAAGTCTGAGCGCAGATCCACATTCTTACATGAAAAAGTAGTTCCAGCCTACATTCATTGCCATAAAAAACATTTTTTTAGAATGCAGTGTGTCTGAGAAACATTTCCACCAGACTCTAGCATGGGGGGGGAGTCTGTTTTTGCCTTTGTTGGGGGAACTAAGTTCATACGTTGAAGATCCTGAATGTTCCCCCTAGTATCAACCAAGAAACAAACGGGAGGACAAAAGCCTTAATGAACCTTCCCCAACCTGTTTCTCTCTAGATTTGTTCAAATTCCAACTTCCAGAATTCCTGCCATAACTGTCAGAGATGAAGAACCTTGCAGTATCTCACCTGTGGGATAGCAAAGATAATTTTCACAGTGTTTCTGGTTGCATATGAAGTCTGGGAATAAATATTTCATTAGGTAGGGATTGAAGAGAAGAGGTTTTCTGCTTTTTGCTATGTACGGTTGCCATCCATATGATGCAATAGTTTTCTGTTGCATTTATCAACATATTTATCTATTGCAATTTTATATCTTGCGAGTTGCTTACAAATGAAGCTTCTGCAGACATAAGCATAAAATGCAACAAAATATAAATCATGACTGTAACAATATTGTTTTTTTGGAATTTACATTAATTGCTCATAAACTGTTAAGTAGAAGAAACAAACAGTGTGCTAAAGACCTTTAAAGGTCTCGGTTTCTCTCTTTGTTACCAGTTCAGTTTCTCTCATAGCTCAAATAAATCTGATATATGTGTTATTGCAGAAGGCAGACTGGTGTTCTCCTGCTCCCGTTTTTTGAAAGAACCAATTTTCTCTATCTAGCTTTCCCCATTTGTTGTCAAGTGTTGCAAATTATGGCATAGCATCTTAATAGATTTTGAAGATTGCTACAAGCAAAGCATGGAGCGTTAGGTGATATGATTGTACAGGAGGTTTTGGTCAGGTGGGGAGGTCATGGTGAGTTTTTATTTTCCTTGTGAAAACTAGACAGACACTTTTTCTGCATGAAAAGTCTTGACCTATTTCAAGGATTTTCAGACTTTTTGTCTTCAGGGTACCATTTCCGTATATGACATCAGGCACCAAACTCAAAAGTTCTGGCATATTCTTAGATAATCATGGGGAACTAACCAGATATGTCAGAATTGGGGAATTACTCACATCCTTGTGAATTGCAGCAGAAAATCAGAAGCAGTTGGCCTTTTCCATGCAGTCAGAATCAATTTGCCCAATTCCATGGAATTACTGCTCTTCTGATTAAATTGCTGATGATCTCCTGAAGAACAACTTGAATTCCCTGCTGCACAGTTGAAAACCAACTGGCTTTCTTCTTTTTTTGACAACAGCATTCTTCTCCTTCCTGAAATTGGTTGTCTCTTTCTCTCTCCACTTCCTTTCTCTTTGCTGTAGTTCTGTGGCACAATTGTGCTCATTTTCATTCTGGAGTTGGCCCTGGCTGTGCTGGCTTTCTTGTTCCAGGACTGGGTGAAAGCCCAGGTGGAGACGTTCTTCAACAACAATATTAAGGCTTACAGAGATGACATTGACTTGCAGAATCTCATAGATTCATTGCAGAAAATGGTAAGCTGTTCTGTTAATCATACTTGATCTGCATCAT
Source organism: Python bivittatus (assembly GCF_059951505.1). Classification (NCBI taxonomy): domain Eukaryota; kingdom Metazoa; phylum Chordata; class Lepidosauria; order Squamata; family Pythonidae; genus Python; species Python bivittatus. The sequence goes on from NW_028277033.1 coordinate 6,683,104, forward strand.
GTTTTATTTTAAATTATGAAACCAGTAATGAATGCTGTCCCTCTTTTACGTAAAGGAGAGCTTGATCAAGGAGAAGCGGCAGGGGAGGTGACATTAGCAAATGACAGAAGACCACAGAGGGGGAACACATCTGTGCAAGATGCAGATTTTCCCCCCGCTGTGTTGTTTTCGCAAAAGTCTTTCTTTTGCCTAAGATAGGGGTGGGCAGCCTGCAGTCCGCTGTTTAATTTCATGTGACCTTCAGCATAATTTCCAAACCCCTTGCAAGCTATCGGTTCAGATCTCTGTCAGGAGTGATCCGTGTCTTCCGCAGTAACTCATAAGAAGACAGTGGGATAACAAAAGATTAAATGGCCACATTTTTGTTCTCTTGACATTTATTGGAGCCTCTGAAGAGTTTTGCCCATGGAAGCTAAGCTTAGTTCCTGGTCTTCATGGTTCCGCTCATGCCATTTTCTTGGGAATAATAAGGAAAGGTATTCCATTGCTTTTCCTAGGATGCTGTGTCGGTTCTGTGGTCTGGCCTTCTGCCCTGGAATTTCCGGGCGTTCTAAAGCTGTCAGATTCTGCTTGGCTTTTTCGCTTCCTCCCTCAGCAGTTGTGGGGAATCTCGGATGCTTCAATGCATCCCTCTTTTGTTTCTCTCTTGCAGAACCAATGTTGTGGTGCTCAGAGTCCAAACGACTGGAACCTTAACATTTATTTCAACTGCAGTAGTACAAGCAAAAGTCGTGAAAGGTGTGGGGTCCCCTTTTCATGCTGTGTCCAAGACCCTGCTGTGAGTTATCTCCTATCTTCTTCTCCCTACCTTTATGCCAGGTTTGAGATACAGGGAAGTGTTTCCTGTACTTATAAGGATGAGACTCACCTTTTACAACCTTAAGTATTTCCTTGTCCCCCAGAGAAGGTTGGGATTCTGTGTATTTTTTTTTTAATTCAATGAGTCAATCAATAAACAAGGTAATAAATTCAACATAAAAGGATGCTACGTCACCATTTCCCAGGGATGCTTTGCATATTTCACCTTTGGTCTCTGGCATAAGAATTGATCATGCAGCATGTTTTAACCTGTTTACCGGATCCATTTGGAGAATCAGTGTAAATTAATGGTGAAGGATTAAGGAGGCCCACGTTCAAGTCTACTTCAGCTCTGGAGTATTGCTGGACAATTTTGGTCTGGTCACTGGGGGGTAGAAATGGTGTCAGTGGGAGCTATTGAAGAAAAGGCAAAATAAATCTATCCCATGAAGTGTGCAGATCAATCCCATTGTAAAAAGCTGTATCAACTCTTTTTCTTCTCTCTCTTCAGCAAAATGTGGTGAATACCCAGTGTGGCTATGATGTCAGAAATATGGTGAGTATTTCCTAATTCTCCCTTCCCTAATTTCTCACATCCTTTCGCCATCCCACTGTTCTTTAGGGCCCGCTGAAAAGAAGCAAAAAAGCAAAGCATTAGCCAATGAAATATGTTAATTCATGTGTTGATTTAGGAGTTGATTTCGTATCCGTAGTTCCATTTCTGTAGCCCTTCCAGAATCACGAGCAGCCTGGCTAATGGGCACATCTTTCAGTCCCTTGGGTTTCCTGTTAGTCTTCAGCACATACTTCAAGCATGGAGGACTTCCCACATCCATGCCGATGTGGTGTGGTTTATTTGTGTGACTGGTGAAATGATACAGCACCAGAAGCCTGTGGTGTTCCAAGAAATTTGTTCCTTGAACCTTGTGATTGTCAGAACTGGGGCAAATAACCTTGTCCTTGTTTAGGGCTTTGGGCGTCCTGTAGAAGGAAGGCGGGTGGGGTTATTTATCGTGGCAAGCTGGCAAGGTGCCTGGTTCTGTGCGCCACAAAACTCCGATTGTTCTGAGCCTTGCTCTCTGTCTGGGAGCCACAGAACTTCCTCCTGTTCTGCAAAGTCTACAGGGTGGCCTTGTTGAGTCAAGATATTTATGGTGATAATGTTGGTGGAGGGAAAGCATGATCTCTAGGGTTCCCCAAAGAAAGGTTTATGTGTGATTGTTATTTGTGTCATTTCATTTCATTTCTTGCTGTCAGATGACACATGTTCAGCTTCTAGTTTAAGGTGTTATTTGTTGGGAGCAGTTTGGAGGACTTTTGCTCCAGAGTAAAACTTAAGTAGTAATTTTTGATGACGTTTGCTGAGCAAAGGACCCAATGATGAGGTTTGCTTTGTAGAATCCAGCTTTTCTAGGAGAATCATTGTAAGCGTTTTTAGCAGAGCAGATCGTTTCCCGTTCTTGTTCTTCAAATCTTTTTTTTAAAAATGTGGAATATCACCTCAGTGGTTGGTTGCCTCACATCCATGTAGTATTTTTGGCAACATCACAGAAATGGTTGCTGTTGTCTTTCTCAGGGATTTTTCCCCCCAACTTCCCATGTTCTGGAATTTGCTGGCAGTTCTACATGCAAGTATTAATCTTTCTTCATGCCATCCTTCCCCATTTCTTCTAGTCTTCATCACTTTGGGGGGAACGAATCTTCACAAGGGGCTGCATCACTGCCCTGGAAGCCTGGCTGCCCAGAAATATTTATATCGTTGCAGGAGTCTTTGTTGCAATTTCATTATTGCAGGTGAGTGGCTGCAGGCTTAAAGATGTATATTTATATTTATTTATTTCCCAGCTTGCTGAGGGTTGATACTCATTCCTGTTGTCTGTAAGAGACTGCAGAATATTTCATTTCAAACTATTTTGAGCAGAAAACTTTGCGAAGTGTCCTGTTTTGCAGGTAAAACGGGCTCGGGGGGGCATTGTTTAACAGTGTTTTTGAGCTCAAAACAGCTCTTTGGCCCTTGGGAATGGGACGTGGTGCGAAGTTTTGTCCTGGACACAGTTTGAAACCAAATGTCTTGTGCACCACTAGGATTGTGTATTTCTTACAGAGGAATACCAAGTTAGAGAACTGAATAATTTCATCCAAAGGTACTGTTGCTGAACTTTAACTAAACTGGAAGGCATGGAGAATGTAGAGAACAGAAGTATATGGCTCTTCCTTTTTTTTTTTTTTTTTTTTAACACTGCCACTGTTTTGCTACCAATCAATTTTTGGTCACAAGATAAAGGATAAAGGAATCGAGCTACATGCTCTTTTGGAAAACTTCCAAATGTTGGACCCTACGATAGGGCTCTGTGAAAATCCGCAGTTTCCAATTATTTCTATAAGGAAGAGAATTCATTCTGTATCTTCCAGGTAGCTAAGCTTGGACATCTAATGAATCGGTGTTTGTCTACTGTGTGTATCGGGCAGTTCTTCCATAGAAACTTTTTATCAGGAATCCTGGCTTTGTCTTTGTTTTATTTCATTTTTTTAAAAAATATCTGAGCTTTCCCAGCCAAAGACTGCAGTGAGTTAGTGCTGAAACCCATTATTCGAAGTCACCTGTACATTGGGAAGATTGGTGTGGTGGGCGAGGCTAAAGTCTCTCTGTCTGTCTGTGGAAAACGTGGGATAGCACACATTTGCAAAAAGTGGAATTGCACCTCGGAAATTGACAGGTCCATTCTATAATTTGTTGACCAGTATATCCATTTAGGATCCCCAAACCCCTTTAACAGACAGTGATGAAAACAGTGGTTGTTTAAACATCTGCCATCTTCCTCGTCTGTCCCTGCTTCACTTTTTAATCATTGGCTTATTTAAATTGTTCCCCAACCATAATAATTGAGAAAGTGAGGTTATGCCCCTTCAGTATTCCATTGCTGAACACAGGAAATGTTTCACTGCTTTTCTGACCTTACCAGAAGTATTTTGAGCTCAGAATACTTCCTGTGGGGTTAGAACATCCTGCCTGGGGTTTGAAACTGTGTTCTGAATTCTGCTCATTTTGCACACACCTCTAGCAAGGCATATCCAGAAGGCACCTCTCAGTTCTTATTCATACCCATCACAGTCACTTCTTTCACATCTGGAAGCCTGAGAAGAAGACAGCAGAGGAACATGGGGACACACCTCCCTATCATTCAGAGTTGGAGAGAGAACATTATCAGCTTCAGTTTTCAGAAATACCAAGGCAGAGGTTGAGCCAGTATAGCTTTCTTTAGAACCTGGCACATTTACATTTTATTTTTTAACCCAATTGATGTGGGGCACTTGAGGCTGGAACTTTTTGAATTCAAAACATTTTGTATGCCATGAAACAACATGAAATATTCATTATGTGCCATCAAGTCAGTGTCGACCCTTAGCGATCACATGGATAGATTTTCTCCACGACAATCTGCCCCTAACATGTTCCTTTAAATCTTCTGTGGTGCACCCATCACCACTGTAACTGAGTCCATCCACCTTGCTGCTGATCATCCTCTTCTCCTTCCTTCCTTTCCAAGCATGAGAGCCTTCTCCAAGAGAGCTAGGTCTTTGCATAATGGGTCCAAGTAGGGTAATTTGAGCCTGATCATTTGTGCCTTGAAAACACGAAATAGCCAACAAGAAAATATTGGTTTCTATTGTTATAGGGGGAACAATTAAACTATGAAATCAGTTATCTATTCTTAATTGGACCTCTCTCTCTCTTTCTCCCCCCACCCCCAACCCCCCTATTTTTCATTAGATATTTGGGATTTTCCTGGCTAAGACACTGATTTCTGATATTGATGCAGTGAAGTCTGGCTTCTACTTCCCAAGATAAAGACTATCTGCAAAGACCAATCAATGTTCACTGTTTGTACCATGACTGTAAAGAGAAAGGAAAAGAAACTTGAGGCTTAGGAATGCATCTAGAGCTTCAAGGCATTATACGTCCTTGGTTAAAATGCTCGATGGTATCCTGCTCTTCTTTCTGTCCATTTGTGAATTGTTTTGCAGAATTGTTTTCTTTGAAGGAGATGCATTTATCCACAGCCCTCTGCATGCTGGTGGGTGAAGACCAGAGTGTGCAACAGCGGCCTACTGATTTCTGTCTCAGGACTACTGTCTTCATTCTGTTTCCTTCCTTCCTTCCTTCCTCCCTCCCTCCCTCCCTCCCTCCCTCCCTTTTTACAGTATTTTGAAGTGAGAATGTTACATTCCAAATGTTGATCAGTGCCTAGAAAAAAAGTCCCATGATGCCAAATAAGTATATCCTAAGGAGGGAAGGGGAGGGGGAAGATCTGCAAGGTAACATTGATACTGAAAACATGTTCAGGGAATGTTGTGCACGTTAACAAATTGAAGTGTATTGTATGTGAGTTTTTAAATGGAAGCCATGTTTGTATAGTTGTACGGGTGGGTGGGATGAAGAACTCCTGCTCTTCCCTAAAGCTTTGGTTGGAGCTCATGTATAGAAGAAGGAAGTTTTTCTCATGTGGACCAGATCCAGTGAATCCATTTGAGGGGCTACAAGATCTGGAGAGAACACTGGATTTACTTCAAAAGGACTCTCATCAGATTGAAAATCTTTACCTAAGTGGATTTATAAAACAAATACTATTCTTTTCATTCACTGGTGTCGAGATTGGATTCTCCTGTCATTTCTTCATTTTAGGCTTTTGTAATATTGCCATTGTTATTTATAGAGGTTTGGACAAGGGAATGTGTTTTCTTACAGCATAGCTAATATTGTAGGAAGGAGTTACAGCTGATACAAAATCACATTCACCTATGGACATTGCTAAATATGGTGAAGTATATTTCTCAAAAAAAATAGTCACATGTTGATCTGAAATACCTTATATTTCCCTCCCTCTCTATGGTAGCATTTAAAACAACCTTTACACTATATATGGCTAAATTTTCCTAGATATACAGAAATAATTGGATGCATTTAACTATTCAAACGTATTTGAATAATAGAAGACCCATTTAAAAGAAGAAAACAAAATGGATTACCTTAATGTATATACCACCTATGTTCTCTGGAAAGTTGGAGTACTTAGACTTACTGGACATTGGTCTCCATCTGAAAAAAGGTCTACAACACGCCTCTGGAACTTGGACTACATAAGCCATGTATGATGCCAGTTAACAGCTTGTTTAATCTCTTATATTTATGCTTCTCTGAAAGCTGATCTGCCCAGAAAAAACAACTGGAAGGCCTTCAAACATGGAAGGTGAGTGTCATTCTGGCTAGTCTAATGCAAATTAAGCAGGAGTTGTGATGCTGTGGTCCTCCAGATCTTACTGAACTAGCATTTCCAAGAGCTTCAGAGAGCGTGTCCAAGTGGGGATTGAAACTCAGCAACAGGCTACAAGTCCCCCTGTCCTGTTTTAAAGCCTGTAGGCTAGAAACGTTGAGACTTGCAGGTCTAAGATGGAGCACAGCTCCAACTTGGAGGACAATGCTCTGGCATGTACCAGAATGAAGTTAGGTGGTAATCCTATATACACTTGGAAGAAAGTCTTACTAATTAGACTTGTTTCCATTAAGGTATATAGAGGATTGCACTGAACTTTGAATATTTCGGGCAGATGTTTAAGCACTCAGCTACAGTTGGACTCAAATCCTCGGTTTGATTCAAGTTTCCAATTTGGTTTAGAAAATTGAACTACATTTATTAGATGTGGTCTTTTAAATCCGGTTCAGTGTGTGTGCCAGTGTGTGTATGTGCATGCAATGTGCATCTGCACGTGGGCCAAAAATCTCAAATCAGCAGATTGATTTGGAGGCATTTGACTGAACAATTAACATTGCCTTTCCAGTTTGATTTGACAACCAGATACAATTTAGCTTCAAATCTCCACGTTGAATATTTGCACACACCTACAAAATACATGTTTAAGTGTCCTTTGAAAATTAGCAGGGTGTCAAAGTGCTTAACTTGGCTGGAGTTTTACAACTCTTCATCATGCCTGATTTTTCAGGGACTGCAGCTTTCCTCCTCTCCTCACACACAGTATGAAGCCAGTATTTGTGTAATTTTGCATCTTTTTAAACTTCTTCAGCCCCATAAAAAATGCAGTGCTTATGCAATTCTCTGCCTAAAGTAGGCTATTTCTCTGCTAGGAACACAAGGCATTACTGTTTTATACCAAACTGGTTTTAAAACACAGGCTTCTCTGAGAATTTATGAGCCTACTTTTGTGGACTAATGAAGCAAACAGGTTGCCAAGGCGAGGGAAAGCTGTTCCTGCAATATGTCAGATGTTTTCTTCTGGATTCCAACAATTTGAGTTGTGTTTCCTGGATGTCTGTGGCCAGAGAGGACAGCAGTTGGCAAGTGGGTTGGCAAAAGATGTTTCATGATGGGGATTAAGCTGCTGGCCTTTCGTGGTGCATGAGAGTAACGGTTGAAGTCAGAAGGATGGATCTTGAAAGCTTGCAGCATTGAACCACAAGCGTGTTCTGAGCCACTCCATTTCTGGGGCACATATTGGTCTTCAGCCATTGGCCCCCTGACCTAGCTCTTCTGTCTGTCAGCTCAAATTCCCGAGAGAGAGCCCGTGTCTGTTTACCATAATCCAATTACAGGAGACTAAAAAAGAGCTTTCCCATTTTGCTTTTAGGAAACACAATGGTACCCAGTTAATGTTTCATTTATGGGGGATTCTGTTTGCTTAAGGCGACCAGCCAACAAGCTCTATCAAACAGGGAACTGCTGGTGGTATGAGTTATTGGACAAAACAATATCAGAGGCTTGGAAATGGTAACTGTTCACCTAGAGGATAGTTTCAGGGCTCTGGCAAAGGAACAGCAGCAGCAGCGACAACAAAGCCGATAAAGGTTAAAGCACCGGCTGGAAAATTCATCACTTGATGAAATATTAAGCACTATTCTTGGGCACGTAGCGATTAGCTGCAGTGTTGCCAAGGAGGTCACCCTCCGGAGACTTGGTTTTTCTTCCGCTTGCCTGAAGGCATATCAAGCAAGATTCGCAAGAAAGTTTTCCCGAAAGTCATCTGGATGAAATAAAGGGATATTGAGTAAAAGCAATATGCACCGAGGATAGACATTTTCTGCATTTCTGATAGCAACAGAAAAGGCATGCTGTAAAACTCAGAAAGCATGTGGTAAATTCCTGGTTTCCTAGGAGCTGCAGATCCATTCCCCCCCCCCCACACACACACTTTTTTTCCGTTGTTGTCTTCCTGCCCTGACACTGCTGCAAGTAGAAGTTAATCAAGCCCAGAGCCTGTCGCAGTCGCAGAGGGCACCTGTTAGGGATGTGCACAAAATGGAAAACTTGCTTCATACTGAACTTGAAGTCCGCCTGAAATGTTCCATTGGCTGTGTCCTGATGGACCAAAACTTGAAATATTTTGAATGTTCTTAGGCAACAATGGGAGCTCAGAGTAAGCCCCGTGCGCCTTTCTTTACCCTAGCGCTACAAAATCAAGGGAATTGGCAGCCTTCGTTGGCTACTACTGTCCACCCAGCTTGGATGAAGATCGGCCATACAGACCATTTTAAAACATTTTCGAACTGAGAATAACAGCAAGTTCAAATATATTAGATCAGGCACCCCCAACCCCCTTAATAGAATAAAAAGTCCTTTTCAGTTCTGTAAATAAACCCTTACATATTTTGGTGCCCTTTTAACTAGGCGAAAGAGCAAATCTCACCTACTCTCTTCTAAATTAACAGTTAATGGCCTGCAGATAAATAAGACAGCCAGTTATATTGACTGCTCTGAAAACTCAGCATCAGTAAGGTGCGGGAGCTTGGACCAACTGTTCACATGCCAAAGCTCAACAAACTGGTCTGAACTAGGAATTCTTTCATTTTAAAATGCGTCCAAAAGATGGGCATCAAGGCACAGGAGGCCGAGTTCTGCCAACTAGTTTTTTTGGAAAAGAAAACCACTGGTGTTTATTAAACTTCTCATTTTTGACTAAACCCTGAAATTAACAGCAGAATTCAAAAACAGGCAGACAAGCTCAACTAATGTAGCATTTCTGGAGCTTAACGTGTCTAGCCATGTAATTATCTGCTGTTCTTCTGAGTGATGCATCGCACATCACCTCATTCAGCCTCAATCAATAGAAGGAGGGACATAGTTTATCCCTAATGCTGTGTTGAAACACCAAGCGTCAACTTCTAAGGAAGGCTACCTTAGACTTCCCTATACGTGATACCAAAAGTATATGAAGATGCTTTGCATACAGTTAAGGAGTATTTAAGTTACTCAGTGAGATGCTGTTATCTGAAAGTTAATACTTAGAGCTTTTTTTCCCAGTCAAGTTCTTGAAATGCTTTTTTATAAATAACAAAGTCATTTTATTTTCTCTTTTTATTTTATGTTCAGGTGCCGTCATCTGAAAGTTAATACTTAAAGAGATTTTTTTCCCCAGTTAATTTCTTGAAATGCTTTTTATAAATGACATAACGAAGTCATTTTATTTTCTCTTTTTGTTCAAAAATATGTACTAGCAAAAGAAACGGTCAACAGATTTGAATTAGGGGTTGGGTTTGGTCTCAGCCATTAAACACCTAATGTTATTCCTACTTAATTATCTTCCCTTTGAAGCTCTTCAGCATTTTCAGCTATCTACCTAAACTAACATGGCTGATCCTAAAAAGCTAAGCAGACTTAGACTTGGTTAGTCCTAGGATGGAGAACAATAGGAAATCCCAGGACTATAGATTAAATTGGGCAAAAATGTCCGGGGGGAGGGGGGAGCCAGTGGCAAGCAACTTGCTTATGGCTGCTGTGGCATGTTCAGGTGGTTGCCATGTTGTCAAAACTAAGGCTTCTGCAAAATTACAGAAAAAGATTTGACTGCCCAGTGTTGTTCTGTATGCCATGCTTGTCAATTCCAGTGCTTACAAACCTGTTTCCCCTGTGCATAACCCTCACATGTGTGCACAACCATTGTTTTGCTGATGATGATTCTCTGGATGGGAAATTTCACAAGCTTTGCTTCTGCCTTACCACGTTCTGCCCAGCATTTGCTTACCCTAACTCTGCTTTCATGAAATATAAAATTTAGCTACCCAGGACACCTACCCAGGACACAGTAAGAGGAGGGTGGAAGCAGAGAAAATTAAAATAAAAATTGAATGTGGATAAAGGGATGACTTGGCGTAACCTGTCCTATTACGCTGATGTGGTACCATATTTGTGTAATGTTAGCAGAACAGAACAATAGTCATGATCTTAGTCCGATGTTTTGTTTCTCACAGCGGTGAATGAGATACTGGGGGGGGGTGTGTGTGTGTGTGTGGAAGGCAGGGGGCTCTCCCAAGCCAGAGATGGGAATGCTTATCTCCTGCTGCGGTTCCCTTGTAAATGGGCGTTTGGAGGCATGCAACCCCCAACCCAGAGGTAACACTGAAACTTTAAGACCAATAACCCTTGATAGACCTGTCCTCTTATAGCCATCCAAGATGATAGACATCCTGACATCTTGGGGTAACAAATTCTACAAGTCTCTTATGTATTGGGCAAAGAAGTGCTGTCTTTTATCTATTCCAAAATGTCTTCCAATCAGCTTCATTGAATGGCCCTTGCACGTTTCTTAATAAATTTTGCAATACAGTGCTCAACAAATATACAAAATCTTTTATAAGAGATGGGCATCAAAATGCATGGCTGAAAACTTTGTCAGATATATAAGGAAGTGTTTGTGCCGTTAAAAAAGATAAGGGTGGAATGGTTTCTTAAATAAGCAAATGCAAACTTGGGGCTTTGCAAGCTAGTCTATCTATTCCCAGGTGGATTCTGGTGACCACATACACCTATCCATGCAGCTTTCTTGGCAACTGTAAGAAGTTGGTTTGCCATTGCTTGCTGTCACTTATGGAGACCTGGGTGGAATAGTTATGAGAGAAAAAAATCTGGAAAGTTCAGTAATTCTGAATGCATAATTCTATTAAAATAAGAATATAAAACAACCAGTTTCTATGTGTTCCAACAAATGGGATGCTGCTTTGGAGACTGTAGCAGAGAAATCCAGCTATTGTATTTCCAAATCCTTTTTGTCATCTGCTTCCACCAAGCGCCCAGCTTTAAGGAGGGATTCACAGAAAATGAGAATAAAGATGGGGGCACCACCTAACCAGCCAATCAGATCCATTGATTCAACCCTAGTGATCAATGGGATGAAAGAGATTGCCCTTGTATCTTTCCCACCTATTCATATTCAGAATTTTTCTAACACCTAGTCTGATTGGATCATTCTGACCCAACAGCGCACTCCTGCCAAGGATCAACAATCTCTCTGTGCACAGCTAGAAGGGGTGCAGATAGAATAATGACGGAGGAAGGGAACCCCTGCCATGAGACAGAAACTGACAGCCTGAAGTTCTCAGCATAGAGATGTCAATTATGTCAACAACTACTCATCTTCAAGGCCATAGAACATAAAGCAAAGAAGACTTTCAAAGATGGGGAAGGCAGGAAGAAGTAAGGGATTTAAACTGCCATGGATATAAAAGGGAACTGCATCCTCATGCTGGTAGGGGGCAATCAACTGTTCCACATGACTTTAGTTTGCAGGGAGCATTCTTATCTAGCTGTACCATGTTGAGCATTTGATAGATTTTGAGTAAGTTTTAGCTTAACAATCACATGAAGATAAGCTGTATGAAGATAAGCTTGTGAGGTTGGAGGCTGCTTCGGGGAACCTGATACCCACCTAGTCAATCCTGGTGAACAGCAGGGCCACAGATGTCACAGTCAGATCATCTTCATCTTGAACTGAGTCTTCCTCCACTTTTCTTTCTTCCTCTCCCATATATAGCTTAGCAGTTCAAAAGGTAAAATGACTTACTGCCTCTCTCTATCATCTTACTTGCTATGTCAAAAGGCCTTTAAATATTGGCATTTGTAATTCTGTTCAAGAACGACCACAATAATCAAGTTTTGATTTCATTCTATTTGACAGCCCAGCTCATGCAATATAGTTGATCCTTGGACACAAGAGATCAAACCCAGGATGTAACTTGTTAGCTAGGGCAGTCCTTTAAAGGCAATAGCACAATAGCACGTTTCATGCAAAAAAACCAAACACAAACACAAATTAAGATTACCATTTAAGGCCCAAAAAGTCTCATTCAGCATCTAAAGAACCACAAATGGTTGCTTGACTATATTTCTACTGATGTAGTCAACGAGTCTCTCAATGGTTTATTTCATCTTTTTTTTCTTCAGCTTGTCTGAGCTCATCTGAACGAGACCAAACATATATTAACAGAGTGGCCTACAAGAATAAAGGATGAGCCCACAAGGAAGATGGTATGTGTCAAGTAATAATACAATAAAAGGGATTTGAGCAGTTTGTGATTTCTTTCATGGAATGGGGAGTATTTTGAGCTCTCAGAAGTGGTGGCATCTAGCTGGTCTTGAGAAAGCTGAGCAGGTTCAGATTCAGTTAGATCTTGTATAGGAAACTACCAGGAAACTCTGGGGTTGCAATCTGGAAGTTGAAAAAACATCTGGAAGGAGGCCATCCCAAACCACTTCCATACTTTCACAAATGTGGATGTGTCACTAGGAGTCAAGTTCAACTCAAAGGACACATTTTTTTGAGGTGACGTTTTGTTAGAGTAGGATCAATGCCCTGTTTCTGTGCAGATTCTCAGGTTGGTGCATAGATGGCTAAGCTGTATTTTGTAACAGTCCTGGCACTGCTTTCAGAAGGAAAGCCCCAGCTGCCATGGGGGGACTCTGCTCATCCTGACAACAACCCAATCCCTATTTATTGTAAAGATTTGTGATAGATTGATTATGTACCATCAAGTTAGCATCAACTCTTAACAACCACATAGACAGATTTTCTCCATGGCGACCTGTCCCTAACCTAATCTTTCTGGTCTTCCAATGGTGCATGAATATGTATTTTCCTTTCCATCATGTCCCTTTTAAAAGTCAGAAGGAGGCGCATTAAATTATATTTATATAGTATACTAGTAGTCCCCAGTTTAAGAACAAGTTCCATTGCCAAGGTCTGTCCTTATGTCGGATTTGTATGTAAGCTGGAACAGTATTATTGTATAATACTGTATAAATAATATTGTGTAATTAACTTGAACCATTGTGTATTTAACTCAGTTTTTTCTACAATAGGCTCTGTTCTCAATTATGGATCATCCTTAAACCAGGCGTTCTTAACCCAGGGACTACCTGTATATGTATAAATACACCTGTGTATTTATTTCTATTTTCTGGACAGGAAACCAGAAATGGTGATTGATGAGTTATATGTATCTATATTAATTTATAGATCTTTAATTTGTATTTTTCTAAAAATCATATACGTACACAATTAACAAAACAAACTTTAAACTTGATGAGATATTTCACTATCAACTGTGTGTGTTCAGGTGGTGGCAATCCATCTGGGATCTGGAACTTTCAGCAATTACTGTACAGAAGTGCTGGTTTTGTTACAGACCAGTCTTGAATTATTGTTACTTTTATTTTTTATTTAGTGTCATCATTGCACTGGCATTTTTCCAAGTACACACACAGGCAAAGGTCAGGTTACAAGCCCAAGGGCATCAGAGTTAAAGTGAATGTTCTATCTTTAATAACTCCATTAATTAGAGTTGGGTTGAACAGTAGGAGAAACTTCCTAACTTTGGGACAGACTTCCAAGCACTAAAAGCCATTTAACTGTGGAACCATCTGCTCGGGGAAGTGGCAGGCTCTGGTTTTTTGCAAAAACTGAAGCAGAAGCAAGACACCATCTGTCAGTAAAGTTTTAGCTGCATCTTGCATTACAGATCCTACGCTGAGCAGAAGATTGGATTCGTGACCCTCCAAGTCCCTTTTGACTCTTTGTTTCTACCTTCTGGTAGAATGTTCTGCGCAGCCTCTGCAGAATGTTTTTTTCTACTGGATAGTATCTCAGATGACTATAAGGTTGGGAAAAAACCTCATCAAACTAGTTCCATCTTGTACCAGAAAACAACATCCTAGAACCATATACTAAATGAAATTATTAGCACTAGATGAACAGGAATCTCCTTACATGCAAGGACATTATAGGGGTGTTTTTGAGGTCTCACACAGGCCAGCTATTGATGCTATGATTTTTCTCCTACGTTCAAAGTATCTTTTCTGTAACAAGTTTTAAGATGTGCATATTTTGAAAACCTGCTGAGGACCTTGAACTTGGGAATTATTGATAAAGAATATGTAGGCTGAGAGGTGTGTAGCATTGCAGATGGAAATGGAAACCTAGCAAGAACAGCTTCTTATGGGTTACAGAAATAGCCTTTGAGCCAAACACCAGTGTCAAGTTAGAGAGAACATCAGTTTCCTGGACATGCTTTGATCTCCAGAACTGGACCAATTCTTAGAACAACAACTAAGATGGCATAAATGGCTTATGGGCAAGCGAAGAACCAATCAGAAGTAAGAATGCTTGAGTGAAAACAACACAAGCATTGTGTACCTGATAGAGGGATACCTTTCCTGGAAGAACTGAGAAGAAACAAAGTCAAATAGCTCCCACTCCTTGTAGACGAACTGCGGCAGAAAAATCCACCGGAGTACAGTATCTACCAGTTTGAGGTGGCCAGTCTCCCCTTCTCTTGTCCAGAATCTAAACATGTATTCCAGCTCAGTTTTTACCTATGTAATTTGACCACTGAGAAACTCACTGGGTGAATTCTCTGAACACAACCGATATAACATGGTGGCTGTTGTGGAGAAAACTGGAGATAACAGTTCTATGTGTACCATAGAACTTCTGGAAGAAAGTCAAGGTTTCAATCTACTCTAAATAAATAACTAAATCACCCAGACCCTTTTGGCTGAGTTGCAATAGAAACAATGACAAAATGAAGGTAATTGCTTGTATCTTTTTTTCCTGTTAGCTATGTCTCTTCTCTCAGTGGGAATGGTTGGACTGCAAACTCTCTAATTCAAGGACATGTTGTCTTTTATATGCATCACAGTATTCAGCTAGGTGTCATATGCAGCTACAACATTATTGTGACTCTGTGAAACGTGATCAGGCAAAAGAATTTCCAATCACGTTCATAATCTTTTTGCTACAGCAGCAAGATGGGGATACTGGCAGCAAAGTCCCTGTCATCTTGGGGGGAAAACAAAACAAAAATGATCTATGCCAACACTTGATCTTTGATTAGGACAGGGCAGAAATTTCATAAATGAGCACATGACAGGTATTAAACCATTATTCTGCCTGGGTATAAACTACATTTATTATAATCCTTTAGGTGATCCTAATGTATTTTTTATAATTTGCAGGTCTTCAAAACATCTGGGAAGAAATACTTGTCTCACGTGCCCATCCCTACTCTGTTACTGATGTACATTTCCTAATAATAATTGTTTTTCTTATCAATGAATTTTGATTTGTATACCCGACTGGATCGAAGTGATCATAACTCAAGGGACTGCACAAAAGGCCCACTGAATTGTGTCTTCACCTTGAAGATGTTCTGAACCAGCTTGGCCTCTTTCAAGGCTTCTTTGATGGTTTCTGCAACGGAAAAGAAACCTTCAATATAGTGTTTCCTGCTCAAGGACATTTCTAGAGCAGTACATCCCCACAAGTGGGCAGCGCATAGGGTTGCCAGCATTAAGAGAGAAGGTTCATTTGCTTGTGTAGCAGTTATGCCCATGGTGCCCCAGAAGGTCAAAGATTAGGTAGTGTAGTAGAAAAGATGATGTGAATTATCTTGTCCTCAAATCCATTTTTCCCCGGGAAAATAAACTGTCATCTCAGCCATATAACATTTAGAAGGCCAAGAAACATTGATGAAGGTGGGGGAAGTACTAGTAAATGAACATAGGCTTTGTAACACAAGGCCATTATAACATAAACCTATGAAATTAACTCTCGGGGGGGAGAACTATACTTATGAAATACTGCCTCTTTGTTTCATAGAATCCACCCCTCAACTGACCACATTAGATCACGATGTGCTGTTATATGCAATACTTTTCTGCTATATCCAATCATATGTATATTCCAATTTGCATAATTCTTTCTGGAAAGGTTGCATACCCCCCCCCCCTTTTCATCTTTCATCTTTCTCTATTCTAGAAGTGGAAGATTAAAGGCACATGGACCTGGGCTGAAAAAAAAACAGTCTGAATGCCCACTAGGCAACAGCGAAGAGATATAGAAAACATTTACTTCTTTGACGCCACATGGTGATCATCTGGATGGTTGCAGCCAATATGTGGCTCCTGACCCCTTTTCTATAATCAATGGAGTCCCCTAGATTTTGCCACCAAAATTCAGCACCAAATTACAGAACAGTGATGAGGTTTCCTATCAAATGTAGGTGTGAAGGAAAATAAATTAATTAACTCTTCTATAAGTTCACCCTACTGATTACAAAATTATATTTTGAAAAATCCCTAAACTTAAAAACCGACTGAAAAGAGAGATTATTATTTCAAAGTCCTATGTTCTGGTCCCTTTGCCCCCCAGATTAAAATTAGGTGGAGGAACAGAGACTGATTGCAGGTTTGGGCTCCCTGGGATAAACCACCTCCTTGGTAGCCAGAACCATGATAAAATGGCAGCTAAGCCTGCCAGAGGCCAATGTGTAGGCAAGGTCTGAGGTGAAGGCAGTTGTTGTGACCAACCTTCTTTCAGCTACTCCTCATGCTGGAAACAGAGACAGTGAACTGTTTTCCTGGGTATAATGACCTTTACCTGGTCCATGGCCACTTTGGGAGATGTTCCTTCTTCTGTGATACTTCTTGGTTTTGGACCCATGGATTAACTTGAATAACTCTGGCTTTAACATCTTAATTAATTGTTTTTCGTACCTGATCCCACCCACCTCCTCCACCCTTTCAATACCTTTACTTCTACAGGTCAAAACTCTTGTGCCTCAGTAGCAGCTGATCCATGACATGATAAAGGGAAGTGGAAGACTACAGATTTGCTGGGGGGAGAATTTCATGTAGAAAGGCTTTAGTAAACGAAGTAGTGGTCCATGTTCTGTCCACTGTCCACTTAAGGGAGAGCTTCACAGAAGTTATTGCCAAGCAATCAGTGCTTCATTCTGCAGTACGACCTACTTGCTGGTTGCTATAGAAATCAGGTGCTTCACTGCTTGGGCCTCTTGAATGGGGCTGACAATTTCTTGTTTACAAAACAGAGAGAAGGATGGATCAGATTAAAAACCACAGGACAAGCACAACAAAAGGACAGTGATAGTTAATGATGGTTTGGGGCCTTTCTTGGCAGCTGATGAATGGATTGAAATGGCTGTTTCTGAATCTGAAAGAAACTCTGATTCTCCCCTTCTGCAGTCTGTGGAGGAGGAAAGTCAGTTTTGAAAGACTTGCATATTTTTGTCCAAGTGTCAGGCAAGCTTCAGTTGAAGATGACTGGTCCTAAAACTATTTTTACTACTCTAAAATAGTTCTCTTCCAAATGTCAGCGCTTAATCACATACTATATGTTTTGTGCAAAATATAAACCCATTTCTCTTCTGTGTGTGTGTGTGTGTGTGTACAAACTGGACATAAAAATAGCCCACGATACTGTCTGGGATATCGTGGAATTACTTTAACTTGTCCAATGCATTCCTCAAATTCTTTAACTTGTCCAATGCATTTCTCCCTTCTCCAACTCAGGCAGAATATGGAAAACTCTGTGTCTCATAGCTCATACTTACAATTGCCAGCTGATCTGAAGGAAACCCAATTCCAGCTGGGTCCTCTGTTCTTAATATTGCAAGAGGATTATCTAGCTAGTTTCTGCAAACCAGTTGTTCAATTTCTTCTAGCATTTGAGGGCATTTGGAGATCAGCAATCCAGTATTCAGAGGGCAATGATCCTAGCATTTGAGGCACAGCAGTCTAGGATTCCATAGCCCATAAGCAAGAGCTGGCTGCATACAGATGTGGTGCAAAGAATGGGGTGCTTCTCCACTGGACTTTTGACTGGATGTGGTGGGCAACATGCTTTGAAGGGCAAAAGAGGAGAGCTTTGCTAAAAGTTCCTAGTCATGCCAGCCCAGAAGCATGGGGATGAAAGAGCTGTGTAGGAGGAGGGGCAACGCACATCCACTGTGTGAAGTTGTCTCTGAGCACATTGTCCTGCCAGCCTGACCATCCACTTGGATTGGCCCACTTCTTATTTACTAAGGAATTGCTTGTTCTCTACTTTAGATAACACTTTTGAACAGCAGCTGGTAGGTTAAACTTTAGGTGGCAATGAAGAGATGCTAGTTAAGTGCCCCTGAGTTGGGTTTAACGCAAAGGTTGACCATCCCAACATGCCTTTAGTAATATCTCGCAGGTCTTCCAAAAGCAGTCAAGTTCTTTCCATTCTGCTTCCTTACCTGTGGTCTTCCCTTCCTCCTATTTCTCAGATGGATTTGTTGCTAATATCCACAGATCATGTTCATGTAGTTCAGCTTACAGTTTTATTCTTTGACGACTTCATCACTTCGATAAGCTATCTGTGGACAATGGTTTTCCATTTTTGAAGATTTCTTAATATGATTCAGAGGAGGAGTTCAGCTGGATAGGATTGGACTTTGTTCCTTTTAGAAGCACTATTGGGATGACAGGAATCACAACACTGAAAAACTGAAGTGAATGACATATATGTAAATCAGCTTGCTTTTAATGCAATTTAGAGGAATGACCAATTTGTTTTTCAAAAGGCTTTGACTAAAATATGGAATCAATTAACTGGAATGCATTAAAGTCCCTCAATCCATTAAAGCAGCTTGATAGGCAATTCAGATAACCAACCATGATTCTTTTTTTTTTTTTAATAAATAAGCTAAGAACACTCATTCATGTCTTACAAAATTCTCATTTTTGTGTCTTGAAATCAACAGATTGGGGTTAACCAAGAAAAAAAACATATATATCACTATTTGTCAATAATTGTTATCCTGTAATGGGAAATTGTGGTTAGATTAACCCAGTTACAGTATCAAGTCAGCGTGCAACATCTTGAAGAAATTCATTTTTTTTCCCCTTTCCAACCCAACAGAAAGTTGGAGATATGTAAAGAGCATGGCATGTTCTCCATCTGCCTGTCAGCTTCATAATTTTCTGAAAACTTAATAGAACAAGACTGCATTTGGTGCTGGAAGAAGAAATACCAAGTTTGAAATTTTATGAATTCAGCCCGGTCATCCTCTCTCGACCCAACCTTCCCCACTGAGTTTTTGTTCTGGAAGAAACTGGAGGAGGAATTATTGTGCATACCACCTTGACCTCCTGGAGGAGAGGCAAGAAATAACCTAATATATAAATAAAAAAATTCAGGCAAACGCCATGTGGTTTTCATTTAATTATAAATGCAAATATTTTAACAGAGAAAAGTGCATTCAGAAAAAAATAATGCCAGTATTCCAATGGCTTCTGTCAAGAAATGCAAAACAAGATCATGATGAGAAACATTATACATATCCACAAGAGTATTTAACTACTGATCTCTGTATGTAAATTACTATATTTAGTGTTCATTGGGCCATAAATGTGCAAGGGTAAACCAGCCAGTCCTTTGTGGCTTCTGACAGAATGCAGAACTGTTTCTATGAAAAATACTATCTATAAAGCAAAGTGTGCATTTGACTCGTGTGAATTATATCTGACCACTGCTGCAGGTTGTCACTCAAAGTAAATGACGTCAAATGAGAAATGAGCGTACCCTGGTGCCACTTTCTGGGAGGCTTAACAGGAATCAAAATTAGCTTTACTGTACTAATGGGCTTATGAAACATATAATAACATTTCTTCATAGATCTCATGTCGACATGCCTGTTTTAAATGGCTCACTTGCAGAAATACACAGAAGTGAGAAGTGTTGTTAGTAAGCAGCTCTTCTTTATAATGGTGTCGCTAAAAACTGTTAACATCGAGGGTTCAGATTTCTATAATTAAAATAGGAACCTGCTTTTCAAAATTCTGCAGACATCAATGCAGCCAGTGATAGTCACAGTAATGAATTTACACTAGATAATGCAATCAACTAATTTAGCTGGGACTTGTTAGAAGACACATGTTCACAGGAGTGCATTGTGTGGAGTTAATTAAGGTCAATATTGGCTCACGGGTAAATAGAAGAGACAGCAATTAAGGTGGGAGGCTTCTGGGTTCAGTGAGGTGGAAAGGCACCTGGGAACAGAAAGTTGAGGTCTTTGTTTCCTTGCTTTATGTTAAACAGCATTGTTCAAGTTGTTGGCATTTAAACAAAAGTAATTCATTTGATGGTCTGAAGGCCCCAGCTGGTAAGAACCCTTGGAAGCAAATGTCTGGATGAAGAACAACAAAGTTTCTCTTTAGCGAATGTTCTGGGCTCAGAAAAAATGTGCAACTTTCAGTCACTGGTTTTGTATTCTTCCTTAATTCTTTATGTTTCCATGCACAAATGCTTAGCAAGGACTGCCTCCTATATTCTTCAACATTTCACGCACAGAAAATTGAGTCTGCACGTAAGTACGTGAGTGTGTATTAATAAATCTATTCCTCACACTGAGGGTGGGGCTGAACTGTGTTCTGTTGCCTTTTTGTGTGTGATCTGCTCAATGATGGTTTAATTATGTGCCATCAAGTCATTGTTGACTCTTAGTGACCATATCGATAGATTTTCTCCAGGATGATCTGTTCTTCAGATCTTCCAACAGAAAAAAAAGAAGTACAATCAACAACCTTCAGCACGGAATATAAAACTAGAGTGAGTGAGTTTGAAGGTAGTGTGTATGGGTAGTAAAGAAATAGCCATGCCATCATGCCAACATTTACTCTGAAAGAAGTTCCACTATATTTAATAAGCCTTCTTCACTAGTAAGTGTTTTGGCTTACATCCTATCAGCCCCAGCCCAAGAACAACGATGAAACAGTCCAGTCCAGTTCCTTTATTAGCTTACACTTTATAGACAGAGTCTTGCCAGACTAAATCTATCCTACAGCAACTGGTGGATCTACCCTGGGAAATTCTAGGAAGTGGCTACCCTGAACCTCTTTCGCTTCCCACGCTCCCCCTGCGGACTGTGCTGCCTCTTGCCTCCTGGACTGCACCTCCTCCTTCCCGATAGCCTTGATCTCCCACATCACTCTCCTCCTCGTAGATCCATTTCATCACACATCCTAAACATCTTAAGCACGCTCTGGTCAAGGATAGGAGGAATATTAAAAGATACAGAAGAAAGCAAAATAGTTCCAAAATAATTTACACTATATTCATATACGATGCATCATTATCGAGAAGCATGTCATTTGTCAGAATTTCATGATCTGTCAAATTCCATGTTTACAGCAGCAACAGAGTCTACTAGTATCTGTTGCAATTAGATGAAAGAGTTCGTAGCAGCACATCAGTTCCCGAAGGACAAAACCAAATCAACCTTATATGGGAACACCGCAGATGCAGTCTCTGTTCATCTGTGCAGCTAAAATCAGCAGAAAAACACAATCAATAGGGAGCATTTACACGAACGCTGGGAAGAAACAGGGTTTGGGGATCATCCAGTATGAAGTGTGGGAAGGTGTCCACTTAAACTCCCTGCTTCCCTCACTGAATCTATGCATCTTATGCAGTGGGGACAGGAAGAGGAAGGGCAGGTGGGAGTAGGAAACTCTCAGTTAATCCATTTGTTTGTAATTTCCTTGGACTTCTGGAGCACAGAGTTTAAATGAAAGGCCTTGAGAGTGGTAGAATTTTCAAAGGTAACTGATTCATTAATAACGCCCTTGGTTGCCTGCTGGACATTTCAAAAAGATTGTAGCTAATGGATTTCATTTCATGTTCAGCTCGACTTTTCATCAGTAGTGGTTGCACTTTCTTTGTTCCTTCATAAAAAGGCTATTTGTTTAACGAATCAACAGGGAATACCATTTCAAGACAAAGCCCCTATTGTTTTAGTTCTGGAAATGTTTGGGAAGGATGAATTTTGGCAGGGTTGAATTTGCTTACAGATCATTCTCCTTGAAGGCTGCACTTCAATAAATAAACGTACATTTATCAGGAAAATGTTATTAAATATAATAGGACTTGCTTCTGAAAATCTACCCACGGCTCTCCCTGATACTTATCATTTTCACTTTATTTTCATCATTCCTTTCTGTTCTCCTACGGCCAAAGTGATGCCTTGAGATAAGGATGATGGAATTTGAAGTTGGAGAATCTTCACTCAGAACACTTGTCCTATGGTAATTAACTTCATGTAAATACATTTTAAAAGACCCCAAATAGCTTTCCAACTTGTCACTATTTGGAGTCTCCTTTTGCCAAATATTTTCTGGAACGCAGTGCCAGGTCCTTCAGTACTGACCGATAAAAATGATGGGGTGCTAGCATGTTCTCACCCTGCTTGGTTTTCAAAAGATCATCAAAACCTGCCTTTTTCCACAGGTCTAAGGGGTGGAAATGTTGTGAGATATTTCTTCTTGTAATGGTAGGAAGATAATGGAAGCAGAGTTCTTTTATTTCTCTGTGGCAACAAACTGTGTTTCTACTAGGTTGTTTATTGTTGTTTTATAGATATTGCATGTTTTAAGCCTATTTATGGCAATAGAGTATATAACCCACGCAGAGTCAATATCAATATACCATGCAAAGATGTAAGTAACATTAATAGTAAGTACAGTATTTCTAATTTTGCACCTCCTTGGTGTCACTGCACCTCAGGACATCATAGAATGTACTTGTAATTGCAAAATCATCCTTTTTTCTCTCTGTTTCAAAAATTAGAAGACTATTTAGTCATATGAGATGCCTAATGATGTTGAAATCAAACACACCCTTATAGAAACAACCACTGAAAGTGGTTTGAAGAATGCTCGTGGCACCCTGTCCAAAATTCACCCAGTATTGGACTGACTTGCTATTCTACTTCCGAGTTTCATGGAGAGACATGTATTCTACCACTGAGCAAATGGTTGGTCCTGTTTACATGTTACGGGTGAAAGAAATAGAGATACTTAGGTCAAAATGTCCAACCTCCATCACAATTACATGTCTAGAGGTTTGCAGGATAAGTATCCTGTTGATGATGACATACTATCAAACCAGGGTTGACTCATAGTGACCACATAGACACATTTTCTTCAAGATATCTGCCCTCAATCTGGTCCTTCAGGTCCTCCAATGGTGCACCCATCACCACTGTAATTGAATTTATCCACCTTGTCCTCTTTTTCTCTTTCTTTCCAATTTTCTCAGCATTACAGACTTCTCAAGAGAGATAGGTCTTCGCGTTATGTGTACAAAATACAATCCAGGTGCTTACTGCAACTTCATTTAACATTTTTATTTTTTAGCCATCTCTCTAAAACATATGCATGTGTATCTGTGTGGATAGATAGATAGACAGACAATTTCTAGTTGCACCATCTGAACACAGTTGCTGTCTTATCAAACAGGAAAAAAGAAAACATTCCAAATATTCCAAATAGTAGAATTAGATACTGATAACACACACACAGTTTTTAAGAACCAACAACTAAGATACCATAATAAACACTTTCATAATGAACTGTATCTATAAATTTAAGCCAAAAACACATTGAATTAATTTTAGATAGGAACGCGGTTTGCTTTTGAGGCACATGAAACCAATCGGGGGTTCTGGTTGAGTTAATCTACATGCATTTTATAATCCCAACAATATTAGAGCCACATGATCAGACCATCTGCAGACAAAACAGACACACACAAGATTAAATATCTAATGTAAGTAATGTAAAATTATAAGATGCCTAGAATCCATGGTTACTGAGGTGGTAGGTAAATTCCAAAATATTAAAACAATAAATAAAATAATGAGGAGAGAGCAAGCGAATTTAAGAAGGAAATTTGCCTTTGCTTTATTGACTACCACAAAGCATTTTGCATAGATCATGCCAGATTGCAGAATACATTATGACTAAAGGGTTTGCCAGAACATGCAATTATTCTCCTGAGGAACTTTTACAGTGAACAGAAGCTACTATAAGAACTGTGCTTGGAGAAACAGGCTGATTCAGAATAGGGAACAAAATGAGCAAGGGTGCAAATTGTCCCTACATCTATGTAACATGCAGTAAATTTGTTATAAGACTGCTGTCTTAGAATAGCTGACAGCTGGAATAAAAGTTGGGGGTCAATGCACTAACATTTTTTGATATGGAGAAAATACCACTTCGTTCGCTAAAAGCAGAAAAGAAACAGAAGGGCTTAAAAAAAAAAAAGGAAAATCTGTGTTCTTGTTAAACATGAAGAAACAACTACTCCTTCAAGGTGATGATCAGCAAACAGAAACTCACCTATTTGGGCAGGTGATGTGAGTGGGTAATGGACCAGAAAAAAAAATAATACTATGCTTGGCAAGATTGAGAGAATTAGAATAAGGGGAAGAGTATGGATAAGGTGGATGGACAGGATCAGAGATAATATCAATATAGGAAGAGATGTAGATGATCACTGGAGACAGGTTGAGATGGAGGCCGTTGGCCCAAATAGTTACCAGGAACCTGACCTGAACTGATAGCACCTAACTGAGTAAAAATAAATAGGAAAAAGAAGACGCAAAGGTTAGAATCTGTGTACATGAATAGCCAGAAACCTGGAGTTAGGAAACAGGCCAACAGCTAGAAGCTATAACGGCAGCATTATTGGTCATCCAAGTGACTTGTTTTTTTTCTTCTCTCACCGTGGCAAAACGTAGGACTCGTGTTTATGTTCTGAATGCAATAAGTATTGCACTTCACAGTTGTACCTTTGCCTACAATGGGGTTCTAGTGTAGATCCTGTGAAGGACCGGGTAGATCCAGGAGCAAATTCCCTCTTGATTCTGAAACTTGTTGACATCAGGCAGGATTCTACAGTGAGAGCTTGTTCTTGAATCACAACAGGTGCTGACATTCTTCTGCTTATAGTTTCCCAAGTTTCTTCAGTAAAGATTACTTGTCATAAGTTATTGGATTTACTGCGAGCTTCCTTAAGGGTTTTCCTCCTTCCCTTTTCTTTTCTTCGTTTTTGAATGAGAGCCTGCAGGAAGTGACTGCCCCGTTTATTATTCCATCCAAAACGAAGCAACCAACGATGGACAGAAGACTAATTAATATGAGACGGTATCTGTGTACTACAGTATGTATCTAGTTCAAGGAATCAAACCAGCTTAGCAACAACAATAAACCAACTTCATTCTAAACCAGGAGGTTGTTTTTTTTTTTTTTTTAAATTGGGAAATAGCACAGGAAAGTTTTAAATAATAAAGCAGTAAGTCAAGAGACTAGCAAACAGATAAACAATACTTTGATACTTCAATTGTTGTATTCATTTGGGTTGACTCACTGCTCAAAACAATGATACTGACAGATGTTTGCACTGGGTACGGGTCCAATGCTATAATGTTGAAACTAGGAGCAAGGTTTTCCTATTCCATCTCTCCATCTCATAAGTGATTGACCTTTGGGATGTACAAAGTTATAGGGCCACCAGTATGTTGTCTTTCAGGCCCATCTGTTACCATGCATGTGTTTTGCATGTCTGACCATTCCTATTTCTGTTTATGTGCTACTTTGATGAAATATTTAAAGTTGGTTCTGCAGGGAACTTTCTGAATTTTGGAATCAGTCTCTGGTCAAGATCTTTAGGGCTCTCTTCTCTATCACTTGCTGTATAACTTGAAGCTCCTGCTTTTTTTAGGTTCCACATTTCACAACCGTAGATCATCACTTATAAACTATGGGACTGAAGATGTGCTTCCTTGGTGTTTCCCATTGCTTTAGTGTTTCCCATCTGTTTTAAGACTGGTTTTTATGTGGTTAAAGCTGAGCCAAGCCACTGTCCTTCAGCATATCACTTAGTCAATGCAATGCAGCAAACTAATCTTATTTTCATTGATCCTTTATGGAGATTTTTCAATTAGAGCATGAAGAGAAAAAAGGTGTTTCAGATAATCAACTGGGCAAGTGTGCATTCTTACCATTCCTGGCCACATTTGCAATGGTCAGAACTCCTGTACACTGTAACTGGATAGGCCTAGATGCAAGCCAAACATTAATGTTCTGGTAAATAATGCCATGACGCTCCAAAAACAACTTTTGCATAGATTTATCTGTAGGACAAGGAAGGAAGAGAGAGACCGCTGACACTAATGTTCAACCCTTGTTTCTAGGAAGCAACACATCTGTCTTTCAGCTTTTCAATTTAGCTAGGTAACTAATGGAACTTGCAAAAGGTCAGTGGTGGTCAGTGTTTGTCCTTAGAATATTGAACATGATTGTCCTTATCAGGAGGGGAGGGGGAGACTAAAGGGATGGGAGATGAAAGGCAGGAACATTTCTTTAGTTTAAAGTCTCTTGAAGTTAATCTGCTGCTGCTTCCAAGGCTAGGTCTTTGGTGTGCTCTCCATTTAAAAATATTGATCCTACTTGCACCTCTTACCACTTGGGAGAAAATTGAGGTGAGGAAGAGTAAGTATAAGATTCATGGACTCCTGCTTTTTATGGTGGTCACACTACTGACCACCATAGTTCCATTCAGCAGATTCTTGCTAAAATCTCCCTGCTTATCACCATGGAATGAAAGCAGAGAAAACATGAAGTGACATTTGTTGCATTGATTAAATTTTCTGTGTATACAATCACGAGACCTTTTATATTCTCTTCCCGGTGGTGCACACTCATGGCAAAGGTGAATCATTTGTGATGGCGACAAGCTGCATGAAAAATTGTAGCTTGAGTTCATGGCGCTGAATTCTGCAAATCCTTTCTTAGCAGATGGGTATGGTCTGGGTAAGAACATCCAGAGGAACTGTGTGAACTCATCTTATCCAAGATGAACACAAAGCAAGGACTCTAATTTGACCATGCTAATTCAAAGCACTCTGACTGAAGCAAGCAGAGACTGTGTTGAGGCAACACACTGTTCTTTTCATTAAGCACTGGAAGCTTAATATATGTGGTTTATGACTGTATGAGAATTATGGGTACTGTAGAGCACAAAGTAACATCTCCTTTAAGTGGAGCTCAGTGACTGATGACTTCATGGACCTGCATTTTTACTGTTTTCTTCTGGGATGTTTTTCCCCTTTTCACTCTTGTTTGCCATCCTGTTTTTTTTCCTGGAGGTTTCCCCTCAAGATTCCAACCATTCCTAAGACAGTTAATTGATCTCCCTCTGGCTAAAAATTAAGTCTTGTAGCCAGAACCTCATGTTGTCAGGTAGAAAAAGACACAGTACTATAATTCCATTTTTAAAAAGGAGAATAAAACATCTGTGATGTTCTCCTTTGTGCTCCTGGGTTTCCTCCCTGGAGCCTCTTGCTCTTATCTGCAAGCAGCGGCACAATGAGATGTGATGCAGCCTTTAAGATGCACGTATCTTCTGGACTGGAGTTGTTTTGGAGTTTCAGCAGCAGGTTATCACAGTTTCCTGAATATCAGCTTCAGCCAACTGCATTTTCAGGCATCTGAAGGATGCTATAATGTAACACATTAAAAACTTCTTTCTCAATCTGGCAAAGCAGATGAAGTCTCCATGCTGCAATTTATCTTCTGTTCCATGGCTCTCTCATGACATATGAAATGAGAGAATATGGAAAGAAGTTTTCCATTGTAACACTCCTCAGGTATTTTCCAGCAGTGGAACCTACTTCTATGTGATTTCCTCTTACTGGCTATCACATGTCTATGTATCTGTATATGGGCTATAAATCTATTGTCTGGTAACATAACTGCCACACATTTTCTAAAACAATCCTGGGGGTTACAATTTGTAAAGAGGCAAAATGTCCTCTGTTGATGCCACAACCTTCCTGGAATTCCTTTGAAAGGAATTAAGCACATCTAGTTCTGTAACATCTCACCAGGTGATAGCACCTGCTTGACCTCATCTGGGCCTAGAAGTTAAGTAGGATGGGGCCTCTTTGGTACTTAGAAGGAACACATCCAGGGTTGTAGGCTGGACAGGGAAGTGGAAAAACATCCTGGAAGACAACACTAGCAGGTCACTTCCCTATTGTTGCCAAGAAAACAACACACATGGACAAATTTGTTGCCAGGAGGTTAACTCTTACTGAAGGAGACCTTTCCATCTTTAACAAAAATGTGTTTCCCCAGCAGATAATTACTGCTATGGTATACTATAAACAACAGGGTCTTGTTCCATAAATATATTGAACATATCCAAGGGGACCTTTTGGCCCTGATGCTCTTTTTGTAATTGGCCACCATGCACTAAGCCATGAAGGGAACTTTTTGATTATGCTTTAGTATGTTATCCAACCAGTGGTGGTTTATTCAGTAAATAAACAAATCACAGTTCCATTTGGTATGTCAGTTCAGCTCATGAGTTCAGAATTAGATGGAAAATCATTAGTTTTATGATCAACAACTCTTAAAAAAAAATCTTTTTTTTTTTTTTTTTGAGACTTCTGGTGAGGACATGGCAAGCTAAATATCCCTAAAGGAGCAGAGATGGCATTACAGCCATTACGGATCCTGGGTGGCGAAATCTCTCTAAAGAAAAGAGAGATTGTGGGATTGCCCACATGTACTCCAACATCTGCTCCTTGCAAGTAGATGGTAAGAACTGAGGTTTTCGTGGTTGGCTGGTGAGTGGAGTGGCTGGGATTATGCCCACAATCATAATGTAGCCTCTATGGACATAAAGCTCTGCCAAGCCTCACTTCTTAATCATGTTTACTTTTAAAAAAATGTTAAGAACCTTCAGAATTCCCCCCCAAAAAAGGGGGGGGGGGACATGATAGGATGGGACTTTGAAGGTTGGACACTAGAGGGAGCTAATAGGAAGTAAAGATTACAATTAAAGAAGAACACCTATTTGACTTATTAACACAGAATGGAGCAAAATATCTTAACATTGTACTGAAGGATATACATGAACAGTGGACTCAGAAGTTAATTTTAAGAATGTCTGCCATCATAGATAGACTCTGCGTTATGGAAGAGAAACAAGTTCTATTGGATAAAACCAAAATAGATCTGAACATGGATTTAAAAATGACTTCAAAAAGATGAAATGCTAAATATACAAATGAAACCAGCTGACATTTTAATAATTCAAAGGGACCTAACCCTAACCCTAACCCTAACCCTAACCAACCAAACAGGAGAGTGACTTGAATAATTTTCCTATAATGGATTTACAAAGGAGATCTGTTAAAGTTTTGAAAGACTTGGTGAGAAGGGACAAAGAAAAAAAGTAAAAGAAAACAGTTTCTGGGACTACCTGAAGGGATTAAAGATCAAGATTGTTAAAAGTAAAGGGAAGGAATATAAGGTTGGTTTATTTGATCAGGGTTAAAATAGATGTCGTTATTTCTGGTAACCCTTAATGAACTTTTACTGACAGGACCTTACGCTGTGGTTTTAAGGATTGGTCTATAGATAAGAGATGTGATATGGGATGAAGATATTGTTTGTTGTATTTTAAGAGAAAATGTTAAGTTGTTAAAGTTGTTTATGCTTGTTAAGACAAAAAAGGAAGTTACTTCTTTCTATTTCTTTTTTCTTTCTTTTTGTTATATTCTTATTTTTCTTTTCTTTTCTATTCTTTCTTTCTTTCTTTCTTTCTTTCTTTCTTTCTTTCTTTCTTTCTTTCTTTCTTTCTTTCTTTCCTGCACTTTTTATTTTTTGTTCCTATTCCTTTATTTTTTGTCATTTGCATTAGTTTTTATCTGTATAACTGCAATACAGATTGCAGAAAAAAACAAAATTATTTGAAAAAAAATCATGTTTTTTGATGAAGCTAAGATAACTTTAAAAACTCTAAACTGATAATTAAAATTCTCTCTCCCAAGATAGAGAATGCCATTTTAATCATGGATGAACTAATAGGGAGAAGAGATAGTTGGAGTAACCAATATAAACAGCTTTGACATGGTCCTTAAGTGATTTCATTAATCTTAACATATTTAATTGATATCGATCATGCTGCATTAGTCAACCAGTAATATCAACTAGGGTCTTATCAAAACAAAGGTTCTGGGAGCTTTTAAACTATAATGCACACAACTCCTGGGATTCAATAGGTCAGAGGCATACTTCCTACTTTTGCTTTCTTCTGTTATTCACTACTTCATTGCCATTGCTACTTTCCATGCTATATATTTAATATATGTGTTAGCTGTTCAGAATTTAATGGACACATGATGAATATAGAACACCTGTGCTCCAAAGTATAACCAAAATAATTAATCTAGGCAGAAGTAACAGGAATGTTTTGCTACACGCTATTTTCTCTCTGCATGCAGCAACCCTTAGAGTGCACATTCTTTTAATAAATAAAATTTAAAAATAAAATTTGGGCTATTCAAGTTTTTGTACCACAGGTGGGAGGTCAAAGCGTTCTTTGTGTGCATGTGAGTGTTCTCAAGAGCAGGGATCTGAATTGAGCAAGGATGAGTAAAACAGTTTATAAACCTCAGAGAAAGGAGATTTAAGAAGTATATTATAAACATAGACAAAGCTTAGCACCTAGCTAACTACATCCTACCAGGAAGAGTTAAAGAGTGTGTGCATCATGTGTTTGTCTGTGTGCCTGAGAAGAAGGGCAGGAGAAAGTGACCTCAATTAACAATCTCATAAACAAAGAGCAGGCAGAGTGAGACATAAAGTGGGAATAGACAGGAAATACCTGATTCTCTATCTACACGCTATTGTCCCCTTGTGGTCAGTAGATCACGAGGTGCTGAAGAATTAGTGCCATTGCAGCCACATCTTCAACACGGCGTGTCTTGCAGTTACAGGTTTCCTGAACAAGCGAACCAGAGGCAATCTTTCTTACCCAGACTTCTCACTTCCCAAGTAGTGGGGCTGCCCTATGAAATACTGAAATAAGGATAAGTCTGGAAAGAACATTATTCCTATGGTTCAAGAGAAAGCTCAAAGATCTGCTTCCTTTTAAACCCAGAGTTAGCAACATCTTCAAATGGAGGACACTGTGACACAATAACGTAGGTGCCAGCATATAAACAGAGCAAACATTTAAACTATTAGAAAGACAGGCAATCATTTAAAAACGTCAATCTGAGATACGTCTGAGAGTCCTCCTTTATGAATCACTGGGTCACAGCCATCTGATAAAAGGAGAGATCTTAATATGTGATACTACACACACACACACACACACACACACACACATCTCTTGTGGTTATAGGCCATTTTCATTCACTGCACAAAAAGACCTATTTATTATTACCTATCTATCCTGAGGGCACATAGGTGATCCTGAAAAACCTCTGATTAAACAAAAGCCCAGTAAGGCTACAAATAAATTGAATTTGAAGATAACATCCACCTAGGTTGCCAAGATAGAAAAAGCCAACAAGGAGGCATGGATAAGAGATTCATTTTCAGGATAATCCGACATTATTTTGATCAGAGATGTGATTACTTTGGCCCTACCAACTTGCTCTTGGAGGTATCCAGAGAAAGCAATGCACAGTAACAGTGTAGGGACATATTTCACTTTTTTTGTTTATAACACCGATATCCCATCTTTTCTTGGTGAAGCTCTAGGCAGTTCACAAAGTTAATAATAAGGCTGAGAATGTAAAGTAACACAAGAACAATGAAATTCCAGAAAAGCAATTAAAAATACTGAAATAACAGTGTCCTTAAAAACAAAACAAAACAAAACAAAACCAGCAGACTTTTGTCAGGGGAAGTTGCTTTTTTTGTGTGTGCTGATGGCCACCTTGGGAATACTGAGACCATGTTGCAAGTGCTGTCACAAAATGGCTGTCACAAGTTGCAAACCAATCATCAGAAGCCAAAGAAGTGGAATTGTTTTCTACTGTCCTCTCTAATTCCCCCCACTCTACCTTAGCTTACCTTTGTCTTTGGTTCTAGGTCGACGGCCAATCTTGCCAAGCCCTAGGCTATAGCTACCCATTATTTCACTTTCTATAGCTACCTCCGAGACCTATGTGGGCCAAGAGATGTTCTAGAACATACTAGAGGCCAATATTTTCCTTTACAGGATTCCCCCCTTAATGTTTCGATTTTGAAAATTGAAATAAAGTAATTAAAGTCAGATAACTCCAGGGACCTGTTTGGCATCAGATGAGTTACAGTATCTGTGGGCCCAAACCTTCTTTACTGTAATATTATTTTTAATAATATTACTTTACTGTAATATTAGACTGAGGAAGTTATTAGCTGAATGTTACTTGCTGAGCTTCCAGGATGAGTTGGATCCCTAGTTTTATTCAAACACCAACCCATTACAATAAACTGGCTCTCCATGATGAGATTCAGTCCTGGCATTTGAACCAGCGTTCATATATTCCAAGTAGACATACATGTTATATGTCATGGTTGGTTGAATGGGCCTGAATGGGGCTTTCCTGGAGACACTAAGAGAGACGACCCTGACAAGAATATGCAAGAACCATTGCCTAGACAAAGAGGGCTGAGACATCCTTTGAGTTCTGAGAATCAGGATAATATTTGGAAGCAGCTCAGGAAAATGCCCCCCTGATTCTCTGGGGTATAAGAAGGAGGGGAGGGAACAGCACAATCAGACTTGCAAGATTCTGAACTAAAGTATAGTTCTGGTCTTCTGGTGGAGTTGATTTACTGGTCTGGTCTAGCTCGTGGGGACTGACATATCCCTCAGTTCCACAATACTTTAATACAAAATAAGAGGAGGAAATTGGAGTAGATATAAGAAAGGTTCCAAAGTATTGGAAAACTTGTCCACATAACAAAGGGCTCCAGTAAATACCTCTCTTTTCTACTGTCTTCCCAACCTTACTCTGGCTACTTACTGTTGTCATAGCAGATATGGCCAATGGCTCTGCTGATATGAAGCAAAAGTTCTAGATGTGTGCTCTCCAGAAGTAGTGGTATCAAAGTGGAGACCAAGGTCAAGTTGGTCTACTCTTTCATTTCCTCTGCAAAGATAGACCATATTCCTGGACTTCTTCTGATACCACAGGGTGGAATGATATACTTCAGCGATATGGTATCTCAAATGAAATACCACCCTTCCCAAAAAAGGTAGAGCAGGTGTTCTAAATTTAGAGGGTGAATCTGGAATATAACCATTAAAACCCCCCAAAACCCAGACCTCAGTACTTTAAGTTGAATAGCAGATTATCCTTCTGTGTGCTATTAAGCTTGTGGAATTCTGGTTATGCACATTAAAATATGCAAATTATGCAATTAATGTCCCAATGAACTCAATGTTTAATTAATCTGAGAAAACTGGATTTAATTGCCCAGGTATTTCTTGTACATCTCAAAATGACTTTGACTTTTCCTGTTTCAATTAATAAGTAATCCTTGGAAGGACATTAAAAAGGCCACGAGTCTTCCCTAACAGGGTCAATTCTCTTACCCAAACTGGATCCTCTTTATTGTCCCCCCCTTCAAATATTGCAACCTGGGTTGGTCATTGAGGGAGCCCATGATGGGACATCCCTTTAACTGACTATTAAATTTGCAAAGTTTACGGAAGAACCTCATATGACTTGAACTGGTTCAGTGCTCATGAAGCTTAATGACATTTGTTAAATCTCACCATTTGAATTGGCTCTGTGTTAATGGAAAGATCAGATAATAAGATTCAGTCTGATCTGGGTTCAACTCATCCTTTAAGGGCTGAGTCGTAATTTTTTGTATAAAGATGTAACCTTCATTCTTGTATTGTTGGAAAATAGATATGTTTCATTCCTGGTTTTTCTTTCTTTCTTTTCTTCTTTTTAACTTTCTCTTATCCCATGCCCTTTTAATATTTATGCTGGATTTTCATTTGTTTTATCTTGTTTCAATAGTATTAGGTTTGAACAGTATTTGCATGTTTTGCCTGTTTTTGCTTTTTTTAAAAAAAAATTGCATTGTTTAAGGAAATCTGTAAAATTATTAATTTAAATGTTTTTGTGGTAGATGCCTTTTTTGGGGGTGGGTGGGTGTTCAGACAACCTGATGTTCTCCTTTGCAAGGGTCATTTTAAAGTCTGTGGAAGGATTTGCTCTATGTAAGGTTATTCCTCCCAATGGTCCATTCCAAATCTGTTTGAATTTATAAAATGCAAAGAAGGGAGAATAAGAACCTTGAATCTTTTAGCAAGACTAGGACAGCCAGCACACCTGTCAACTGACTACTCAGGTGGGATATATAATATTTTTATTTAAATCTCTATCATTCTTTCTATTAGAGTTGTTTTTGGTCATGGCCAGCCTAGAACTGGACAAATTAATAATAGTATTTATGCATTGACTTCAACACAGCTACTTTTATTCACATACACAGTGCCCTAGGAAGGGATAAAACAACAACCATGGTGCATCATGGGAAAAACAAAATGGCTCCATTTCTCTTGCTGTGCTCTAAAACCACGCCTCTCCGTGGATGATGGATGTATCCACAAAAGAGGGAAATAATTTGTC
Organism: Python bivittatus; assembly: GCF_059951505.1. NCBI lineage: Eukaryota > Metazoa > Chordata > Lepidosauria > Squamata > Pythonidae > Python > Python bivittatus. The sequence goes on from NW_028277033.1 coordinate 6,717,287, forward strand.
CTGGGCTCTGGCAAACCTAGAGGCCAACCCTGGCTGAAAACCTGCTCCAGAAGAAGAGCTAGAACAAGTGACCCATTAATATATAACCGTGGAGTCCTGTAATTCCCTTTAACTGCAGGTTGTCTTGTCTGAAAGGCAGTGGGAAACTTCATAGGTTGTGCTAATGAACAGATGGTGACCTTGCAGGTGTTCAGGTGTTTTGAGCAATCCATTCTCTTTCTCCAGAGCTGTGCCAAATGTCAGTTTTAGTCCTCTTGGCAAGCCTCTGGGCTCCCTTTAGTGCACAGAGAGGTCTGGTTTGCACAAGTTTGGCTAGGTCAGGCAGAACGTCACTGTCAGCAAGGCGGCAGGAGCCCCGGAATTCTGCAACAAGAAAGGACTCGAGGACAGATGGACAGACTGACCAAAAAGGACAGAGAGACAGGGATTCCTAGGATGCTGCACAAAGAAAAAAAAAGGGGGGGGGCTGCCTGCTTGGAACCATAGCCAGATTGCCACCCTGCAAATCTTGTTTGGCATGATGGATGGGAACAAGCTGGTCTGACAGATTGAGGGCAGCCTATGTTAATGGCTGCTTTCTAGTCTTCCAGGTCAACTCAGTTCAGGTTGCAGCTCACCCCCATTGACTCAACCCCTGAAAAACGTTCTGCCTGATTAGAAGGAAACCATGACATCTAGCCAAGGCAGAAAATAGGCAGTTGTAGTAATATCTTACTAAGAACCACGTCCTTGATAGCCTTTTTGTAGCAGGTGAAATGAGTGGTTTCCGGGCATCTTACTAGCATCCTTTCTAAGTTTTCTTTGCTGCAGGTTTCATCAGACAAGTTGGTATCAAAAGATTATATATATAAACTAATACAAATTAATATAAAGTAAGAAAAAGAAAAGAAAGAAATCAAAGAGAAAGCTAAAAGTGCAAGAAAGAAAGAAAAGAAAATAGAAAAGAAAGAAAAAAGATACAAAGAGATAGCTTCTGATCTTCTTTACAGAAGTTATAAGTACAATTATAGATTTACCTCTTACTCTATAGTTACAACATAACTCTCTTCTTTCTATAATTTATCTTGCCTAATCATCAAAACCATAAATTGTAAGTTTGTTTTTTTCTGTTTTACACAAAAAGTCCATAAGGGGTTTCCAGTCAGCAATAAATGTAGATATTGTCTTTTCTGTAATCAAAGAAGTCAGTTTAGCCATCTTAGCAAGTTCCACCATCTTTGCCAACCATTCCTCCATTGTAGGTAGTGCCAAATCTTTCCATCTTCATGCATACAATAATCTTGCTGCAGTTATCACACAAATTTAGAAATATCCTTCTGTCACTGTTTAAATGGTGCATCGGTTGTCAAAACAGGCATTGCCTGGAACAAAAACATCATTCTAGGCAAGGCATTCATTTTTATCACAGAAATTCTCCCCAGCAACAACAGTTGTAATTTGCCCATTAATGTTTCATTTCCCTTTAAAGGATCTTCTGGAACCAACAACAAGTCATCTGCAAAAGCCCTTAAAAGTTTTTTTTTTTTAAATTTTACTCCCACAATTCTCTCATCTTGTCTTATATCTCTATTCAGTATTTCAAGAACCAAAATAAACAAGAAAGGAGACAGTGAGCATCTCTGTCTTGTTCCTTTTTGTATCTCACACAGTTTTGCTAGATCTCCATTAACAATTGTGTTTTTTGTGAAGTCTAAATTGATCTTATCCATTTTATAAAGTTGTCTCCAAAATTTCTGTTTTCCAAATCTTGAACAAGAAAGCCCAATTCAAATTGTCAAAGGCTTTCTCTACATCTCAGAAAATCAACATGGCTTGTTTTTCATTATGTTGCTCCAAATATTCCAAAATGTCCAACACATTTCTAACATTTTCCTTTAACTGTCCTTTAGGTAAAAGCCCACATTGATCCCCATGAATAAATTTTTGCAACATTATTTTTAGTCTATCAGCTAGAGTCGTTGTGAACAACTTGTAGTCATTATTCAATAACCTTGGATAAATACAAATGCATTTGACGACATAAGCAATATATCATTCTGGTTAGAAAGCTAATCACGAATGCCTCCTTACCTGTCAGCTAACTATTTTTGAACAATGAGGTCCAGAAATAGCTCAACTGATAGATCACAGGCATGGAAGCAGGGTAGTACCAATAAGAACAATGGAAGTGCTTCCTCCAGCTTAATTCCATGTACCTCTTTACCCCTGCAACCAACTTGAGAGGTAGCTAAAACCACCATTCTAAGTGCCTGCTTACTGTCATCCAACCCTGCGTCATCCCATGCAAAGGAAAGTAAGAACAGAGGAAAGTAAGCAGTGCCCTGCTGGTCTGTTCTCCCACTGGCCAAGTGTAATGGTATGTGGGAAGGACCTTGGGAGATTGGACAAAGAGATACTGCCTAGGGAATGGTCAGATAAAAGAGGGCATAGCCCACAGCTGGATAATGGGTGGAGCAAGAGACTCAGAAGGAACCTTCCCAAGTTTCTTGGGCTGTAAAGGAGATGAGGGGGGAAGATTTGTACCTTCAGACTTGCAAGATTCTGTTAATGCAGCCTTACAATAAAGTAGAATTAGCTCACCTGGTCACATTTCTTGTCTGGTTTACCTGGGAAGGCTGACACCAAGCAACTGCACAAAGAAATCCACTAGTTTCTCAGCAGATACTTTTAGAGATAGTCACAGTAACTGGTGGTTCTTCTTCCACCAGCAAGGAATGGAAATGAAGTGGGTTAAATTCACCCATCCCTTGCCTTAGTGGAGCCCCAGTGGGTGTGTAAAAGCAGCCCTGTTTTTCTTGCAGAAAAGGGACCAACAATGGAACAAACACAATTTATACCGGTCTACTTTTCTGTTGGCTCAAGGACTGGGAGATACTATTTTGATACAGTCATCTGCAAGAGCTGTAAGAATTTAATTTTTCCCATTCAGAACATGCCTCTGTAATTCTTACCCCATAGGATAACCTTAAGCCCACAGGACACATAGAGTGTTTAAATACAGAACCTCACCGAAGCAACATTTACTGATTTAGCAAATAATAATTTGGAAACTTCTGCCTGCAAATCCCTAACATTGGGGAGCATTAAGATGTCACTTCTTATAGCATCTCAGTAGAAAACTTAAAGGGAACCTGCTTGTATACTGTTGCTGTTGTTGGGTATTTTCCACCTGACTGTAATTTCTAAGAAAGCAGGATTCCTGGGCTTGCAAAGACCCCCTCTATGTATGCAGTTATGGATGCAGGCTGTCTGCAGGCTTTCAAAAACAGACATGCCACAATTTCACTCACCCTCTCCCATATGTTTATTCTGCATCCATATGCCCATCCCAAAGCTTTACGGTTGTTCTATCACAAGTCATTCCAATTCTGTCTTAGTCACAGTAGCACAAGAAAGGTCACAGGTGTTACATGACAGGCCCCCATTTACATGCACTAACATGCACCAAGGACAGTAATTCAATCTAGGAAAATCAGCTTCAAATGGAGACAGTGATTTACCAGGGAGAAGTATCAGAAAATAGTGCCTATCAGTGTGAAAGAGGGAGAACTGAAGAATATGCATTCATGGCTACAATTCCCATATATCTTATTAGAACAGAGTTCCTGCCACTTCGTCAAATTAAATTGCCATTCAGCTTCTGAAGCCTCAGAGAGATGAGAACTAAAACAGGATCGGTTGCCTTTGAAACTCAGAGATTTGCTTTACACAGCTGGATATGTGTGCGTGATTGTGCATGAGCACAACTGATCAACTAGCCTTGGGCTACCAGATCTGAGCTGCCTAAATCCTATCTCACTCTTTCTTTCCCTGCTTATTGGCTCTCTCAAATGTTCCCCAAGGTCACTCTAAACTCCATTACGGGTGCATGCAGTTCTACAGCCATGTACTTAACCATCTTCCCCTTCTGTCACCTTAAATAGTACAGGTGTGCAAACAGCCAGGTTGAAGTGGGCAGTGCCTTGACCAAAATATGCAAGGATGGACCTGGAGGACAGGAGTTCCAGTCCCGGTTGTTCTGGGGTGGGAGAGAGCAGGGGAAAAGCAAGGCTATCAGTGGGGGCAGCTAAGGGAAAGTAAATTTGTGAAGATTGGCAAGTAAAATTTCAGCACAGTGGCACTTAAGGGCTAGAGGAAGACACTAGGAAGGTTGGTGGCTGGAATGGTTTGGTACAGGAGGAGAGAAGCACATCTGTCTTGCTCACCCTGAAAGATCAATCTAGACTTTGTCTTGGCTGAAACACAGAGCAACCAAGATGTTTTGAGTTTCAGCTCAGCCAAATCCTGATCCACCAGGAACAGCTTGGCTGAACTAATAATCTACAATGTGTTTGTTTTATGCATATGAATCCAGAATCTCTCTGAAATGGGTAGCAGTGTGTGAACAACAACAACAACCACAACAGATCATGTAAACAGAAACAGAGTTGGCATGCCAGTGCCCCTGGCTATTATGTGGAACCTATTTATGGAACTCAGAAGATTGCAGTGAATGGAAGTAGTCAATTGCTCTCTAGATATAACAGAAAGACAGCTTGCTGGGGTCTGGCTGAGCTAAGCTCATTTAAGTAAGGCAGGGTAAAGATGGCAGAATGCATGTGGTCAGTAGAATGGCAGATATTGGCTTGGCTCCACAGATCAGCAGAGCTTCACAATTTAGCTCAAGCTGTGAAGACATGGTGGAGGATGAATGAGAAAGCAAAGGGCGAGTGGTGATCAAAGAAGCATCAAAGCACAAGACAGAGGAAAACATAGCGGCAGAAATCAATCTTCTTATCCAAACTTGGCCACTGGCTTTGTCTCAGAGGTCATCTCAGAGACCTCAGGAATAGTGGATGAATCTTTAGGAATGGCATCAGCTGCATCAAACCAGGGTTTCATCTGTGACTGGCTTGGAGCTCAAAATGTCAATTGTGATAGGTAAGCCTGCTTCTCTTGCAACTGTGGTTAATGGAGAAGACAGAAACAAACATGGGAAATGTTTGTTACCAGGTCATATTAATTATCCAACCAACAAATGATTGTCTCTTCTCATTAGAAGTGACACTGTCTAAAGTCAAGGCTCTTCACATCATCTGTGCTGCAATAGTGTGCAGAGAGCTAGAGACTGAACAACACAATTTGAGAAGCACGGGAATCTTTCCTCCCACCTTCACGCTGGGTTGAGTTTATATCAATAGACTCCCATTTGAATGAAGAATGAAGAAAAGCAATAGAGAATATTGAATACAGAAAAAAAGAGGAAGGTTATGGGACTTAGGAAAATGTATAAAGAAGTATTTATTTTATTGCATGACAGTAGACTACATCTAGGCTTAGCTGTGGTTAGAATCAACCAGGATTCTAAGAAATGCTGCTTTTTAAAAACAAGCTTATTTTTCTAAGAAAAGGAAAGGAAAGGAAAAAAAAAACCCCTTCATTAAAAAAGAAAGAACAAAGAGATGAATTCTGTCTTCAGCAGGTGGCAGCATTTAATTACCCTTGACTGGGCACTAATCCTAAATGAATTGGACCTACTTAGTATTTGGATGCCAGTTCTCCAGAAACTCCCAGGGCTGTAGACTAGGCTAGGAGAACATCCCAGAAGAAGGTAATGACAAATTGCTTCCATGCTGTTGTCAAGAAAATGCCATGTCCATGTAGTCACCAGGAGTCAAGTTCAACTCAAGGCAGATTTTATCTTGAGCTTTTAATCCTATTTTAGGATTAGAAACAATAGCTGCATGTTTCTATCTGAAAATGCCCTGGAAGCTTGAAAGGCAGAAAACAACACTGCTCAGGTCAAAGGGAACTAGAGTGTAAACACTGAGTAAGTGTACTCCACTGTCAAAGCTGGGAAAAGAGGGACCATGAATCTGTTGATCCAACGGGATGGGAGGAAAAGGTTTAGGATTTAAAATCTGGGAATTACATAAACCTACTGCTGGATTTCCAGGTTCTGTATTAGGCAGACCTTCTGCATTCCTATGGCTTCTTTGTTGTCTGCTTTAGACCAACTTATTTAGTCATACTGAAGCTGTGAAGCGTCTCCTGTTAGATACCTACTGAAAGTGCAGTTGAGCTACTAAGTAAGAGATTTACTGCTGTGCTTATGTGAAGTCTGACTGAAAGGTAACCATATGGCTAATTTTTGGCAGTTACGGTTAGAGGAGGTTTCTGGAGCAATGTAAAATTTGCCAGTTGCCCACTGCTGGAATAGATCTATTGGGTCTAATATGGCTTTGTGTGTGTGTGTGTGTGTGTGCACGCGCATGCCTTCAAGTCAGTCTTGATTCCTGGTAACTGCCTGGACACGTCCCTGCAGTTTTCTTGGCAAGATTTCAGAAGTGTCTTGCCATTGCCTCCTTCCTAGGGCTCAAAGAAAGTGACTGGGCCAAGGTCAACCAGTTGGCTTCATGACTCAGGCAGGGCTAAAACTCAGCATCTCCCACCTTCTAGCCCAATGCCTTAACCACTACACCAAACTGCCTCTCAAATATGACTTCATTGTATTCAGCCCAATGTTTTTTATTGCTCTAGATGAGAGACCCCTTTCATAGCTTACAAATGTCGTTGCTATAGCAGGGAAACAATTCTACTCAACCATAATATGACTTAACTAAAGCCAAACCTCACATTGCAGGAGATACCTGATTGCTAATTAAAACTGGCAATTGAATGCCGAGTATTGCCTCCCACTATAATGTCTAATGAAATCTACTCATGCCGTGATCGTGTGTTTCTCTTTCCTGCTTCAAGATGCTATTTCTGAGAAAGATAGATACACACAAAACATCAGGTGTCACACCTGGGTCAGGCTAAGCTGTACAAAATGTGACCAAGGACAGAAGGAACTAAATAGGCACTGATGGAAGTCACACGTTCATTGTAATATCCATTTAGAATATCACATAATGTAGTCAAATAGGTTCCAGTCTTTTCATATCTGTAACTCGCTGTTTCTTTAAACGTACACTATGATATTTAAAATTTGTGTTTGTTATGAGATTACATTTTTTGGCAGCCTGGGGCACTCCAAATGTACTGGCCTGATAACCTTCCAAATTCCTAGTCATACATATATGATAAATGTATATCTCACCTTTTCTTCAAAGACTCATGATAGCTTCCTTGGGAACCTCCTTCATTTTATCCACATAACCACCCCATGAGCTGAATGAGAAAAAGATTAGCCTGGAGTCCTTCATTAAATTTCATTGGCTGAGGTGGATTTGAACCTGCGTTTCCCTGGTCCTAATCCAGCATCATCCTCTTGGTTCAGGATGCTTTGAGTTTAAAAACAGCAAGAGGCTGAATAGCCTGGAGATGGATTAGTCATCTCACTCTTATAGTATTGAGGGAGGAAAAAAACCCAGGTGTTTTGTTATCTCCCTTGTGAATGAATTCATGGAATAACACCATATGTGTGATGGATTTCAAAGTCCGTGGAAGACATTGACCAGATGGAAGATTATTGTGTTCTTTCTGATATGCAAAAAGGGAGAGAAAACTTGATGGGATGAAGACTACTAGAAGAAAAGTTTGTTTAAAGCAGCTTCCCCAACCTAGATCTTCTTCAGGTAGGTTGGGCTGATAACTCCCCAGATTCCAAGCTATGAACAGTTGGAGGGTAGATGACTGAACTGGGCTATTCTATATGCAGTAGAGGAGTCTGACTCACTTGGAAGCCTCATGAGTAAATGTGCAAAGCTTCATCCCAGCAAATGGACCTGAATCGTACCTGCAGATGCTAAGGAACATGGCCAGCTGGGACACAGAACAATAGGGTCACACTTATTTTAGCACAACTCATTCTGTACTGAAGCATTGCTTTAAAAAGGGGGAGGTGAGCTCTCTTCCTTGGGCAGGGATGAAGACTACATCAACAATGACTAGGCCAAGGGGACTTGTATGGTGATAAGAAAGAGTCCAGGGAAGAAATTTTGGAAAAAGCAACCTAACAATCTGATCTTAATAAAGCAAACATTGAACCAAGGATGACTTCACAGGGAAAATTCTTTGTGTCTGATGTTTTTCAAACATATGAACATGACTAATAATGTTCACATGTTTGAACATTATTAGTCCCGTTCACATGTTTATGACTAATAAACAGAACAAAAGTGTTCAGGTTATTTGATGATTCTTGTTTTGCTGCTATTCTGTCAAAGGTGGTCATATCTGTTTTACCATGAGTAACCTGGTAATGTTTGAATGTGAATATTGTTGTGTGGTGTGAGATCTCATTCTAGAGACCCCCCCCCCCAAAAAAAGGAATATTTTGTGGAAGAGAAAAAGCTTTGTTAGGAAATAAAAATTGCAAGAACCATTTCCCCAAATTTCCTCTAAGTGCCAACCTTTTGTTAAACTGTTATAATTTTAGGGATTATTTAACATCAACATTTGTACTTTTGAATATGATTTGGAATATTTATCAGATTCATTCTAGACAGTCAACATGTTATTTTATTTTGCATTAATGGTCTCTGGCAGAATATGAGGGTGGGCTAATAATATATTTAGCCATTAAAAGATGCTAACAGATTTTGAGATGAAATGTCACTTTACAGTTCATGAGTGATGAAATTAATAGTTTTGGTTCAGTCTGAATTATTGCAAATCCTTCTCTTATCTGCTGTGTGGACTTCACTGTAATGTACCAATTAATGTTATTAAGTTGAATGATATTTAGAAGGCTGGACAGGCTATATTCTGCCTTGTCTATGTCCCCTGCAGTGACCCCCACTTTGGACTTAGTAATGATTCCCTTCTAGGGAGAGATAGCAATGTTTTGTTTTGTTTGATTATTTATTTATTTTATAATTGAAAAGGAAAGAAAAAAACACATAGGAAGTCTTTAACAAAAAAAAAAATACAACAAAAAACCATGTAAATATGTCAAATGACATATTTACAATGAGATAGCAATGTTAATATTTGCAAACAATCTGGAGAATCTAATTATTTGAACCATAGGAGATGACTATGTTGAACAACTATTCACAGCTTTGGGGGTATGGATTAGGGGCTACAAAGATCTGGATGACCATTAGGTGGCAGTAGATGTGTCTCTTGTCACCATAGAAGTCTGGCACTTTGCAGCCAGATCTGATAGCCTTCATTTGAATGCAACCACAATTTTCATGCCTCATGATGGGTATTCAGGGAAGGTTGGTGTTGGGTAACTGAAACCTAGAGACACCATAAGAACCTTTCTGGGTGGGGAAATGTTTGTCAAAAGCTTTCTCTCAAGGGTTCCTGACCTTACCAGTAAGAGGAGCAGGCAATCAGCTAGAATTTTCTTTTCATTATGGCCTTCGAGTCTCTAGTTCTCTCTCTAGTAAGAGTTATTTGGCCATTTTCTTTCTTTCCAGTGGTGGAGAAAATCAACGCTATTTATGCTGGCAATTGGAAAAGGAGAAAGGTAAAACAAAGGTAACGTTGTGTACTATTATACTATTAACGTCTACCATTTAGTTCTGCTTTGTTTCATATTGCTTTAACTACCTTGGGTGCAATTAATAAGAAGGTCCCATATAAATATCTCAGCTAGGTATGCTGCCCAGAAACTTCATAATTTTAGAATAATTACATCGTGTTATTCAGCCAAAATGTAAATCACCCTCACCTCAGCTCTACTAGGGCAGACTCGGGGGTGGGGGGGAAGGCGTCTCTTAAATTAGTGAGTGTTTCCTAGATTTAAGAGGTCATTATGGTGATGCTTATTCAGAAACTGAAGTCCATTTGCATGCAGTGAGCTTTGCATCAGGAGCCTGTCACAGAGCCACGTAGGAACCACACTGCTTGGCAGTCCATGCGTGCTATGTGCGAAGTATGTCCAGAGACAGTTAATCTTTGCCCCTGAACTGCCTGCACAGTGGGGCCAAAAACACAGTTTGCATGAAATGAAGTGGGCTGGTGGGTCGGCGTTCATCTGGAATTTCATCCTGTCCTGCTGCTGACTGCAAGCAAGTTGAAGCGCTCAGCTCTTTCTGCACCAGGGGCAAATTGCAACTGAGATACTATAACTAAGCACTTGCAAAGTGAACAGTCCAGGATCAGTTTTCTTAAAAAACAAGCAAGCTGCAGGTGCTGCTACCTGTTTAACATGCAGCCCAGTTCAACACATGTTTATTGGCTATTAAAATCTGCTCAGCTCAATGGGACTCAGTCCTGAATTAGATCCACCTGTTAATGAGCAGTGATATTTTTAAACAACACAGCATTCAGGGAAGTTGTGTCCTAGCAGGAGGCACCAGTCATAAAAATGTGTAGGGCACAATTCCTTTATGAAAAACAGAGTGGCTTCAAATGACAGATGATACAATTCTGCACATGTTACTTAAAATGTTTAGTTTTAATGTGCTACAATAGATAGATGATGGATGGATGGATGGATGGATGGATGGATGGATGGATGGATGGATAGATAGATAGATAGATAGATAGATAGATAGATAGATAGATAGATAGATAGATATTTCCCCCCCCCCCCTGTAATGATCAAAAAGCGAGATATTACGTGTCTTTTCTTATGACAAACAGAACTATCTGCAGCAGAGCTGGGTACAGGGAAATGTTAAAGGCTGATCCCATTTGCAGATGGATAATTAATCAACTAAACATTGGATCTCTGATCTTATTTCTCTTGCTTGGGAAACAATAAAAGAGACCATACAAAGAACTGAGCATTTCTTAAAACACCTGCATGCATGCTTATTATCATTCTTCTTCTTTTCTACAGTGTGGAAAAATAATCTCTCATTTATAACATATTTGTTCATTGTATACATACACACGCACACGCACGGAGAATATATGTACATTTTAGTGCCAGGTTACTTATCTCTGATTGAAATAATGACATCCCACTAATTCACTAAATCATACAATGGATTTTAATAGATACTTTTCAAGCAACAGTATATACCGAATCTTATCATTCCACCTATCCACTGAGATATTATCTAGATCAGTGTTTCTTAAACTTTTTATCTCTCAGGACCCCTTCCCACTTTTAAAAATTATGGAGGACCCCAAAGGAACTTTGTTTACATGGGTTATATTTATCAGTACGTACTGTATTGACTCTTTTCCTGCTGCTGCCAGTTCTCATGATTGTTTAATGGGATTTTAAGATTGTATTATTCTTCAACATAGGCAGGCAAATAATTTTGATTCCACAGACCCCTGGGAGGGTCTTGGGAGACCCCCAGGGGTCCCAGAAGCACACCTCAAGAAACACTGATCTAGATATTTCCATTGTTCAGCAATGTCTAATTTGGCTGTTAGAAGTAAAAACTTACTGTGTTTTTAACTTCACAATTTCTTATTCTGGCCATCAAGTATGTGTAGCAAACTTAGCTTTGGAGAGAATTCAATTTTTTGTTTGTAAGTATAGAAGACATTTCATTAAACACATTCCTTCAAAAGTCTGATACTCTGAAAGATGTTCCTTTCTTTACAGCCTCACCAGCATCTGACTGAATATTTAGAAGATACATGTGAGATTCATATTCAGGTTTGATGCTACCAGTGTAAAAGTTTAAGATGAATTTCCTGTGTGGATACTGAGAAAAATCCCTCCAGCTGCCATAGGGACTGCTAAGTATTACCATCTAATTCTTTCCCTGAAGTCTAATCTATTTCAAATAACATTTGATACATTTTTGAAATTGCACCCCTAGGTTCAGGGGAACAAATACTAACAGTACTTTTTTCAAAAAGAGTCCATGGTCTATATTTAGCGCCAGTTTTACTCACCCCTTCTGGGCTGGAGATGAGAAGGAACACATGATTGGCCTGACTCTCCTTTACAACTACCAAACCATGAATAAAGAGAATATTTTATCCATCTCCAGCCCACAAGCATCACACAAGTTCTTTTTCCATTCACCCTTTCTCCCCGTGACCTTGGGCTCAAATGCTTCTATCACTATATAAATGTGCTAAATAAATAAACCAGCAAACACTGCCTGATTGCTTCATCTTCAGCACTCCTTGTGTCTCCTGTTCTATTAAGAAACACAGTGAGCATTATGGCTTCAGGAAAAGTGTACACTTGATAGAGTTTGCTTACATTCTCAGCTAGAGGATAGCTGTGCTTTTTCATGCCCTCTAAGCATGGAAGGATGCTTGGATGGCACAAACTTCTGTACCATGCTGACGATCTTGGCTTTAACTTAATGCATTGTTTAACCCAGGGGACCAATTGTCTGCAGCAGGTCTGAGTCAAGCTTGGCCTTTAAGAATTATGCACAGCATGATATTCATTGGAATAGCTTCCCAGTGTTTGACAGAGACAGGTGTCAGTCTGGATCAGCTTGAAATTAAAAAAAAAAAAAAAGGAATCAGATCAAATCAATCAATCAATCAATCAATCAATGATTTAATCGATGAATTCAGTAATACTTCTCAACTGGTTAGATTAATTCTACTGGATTTGGGTGAAGGAAAGGGTGAGGCTGTTAAATTAAAACACCGTATACTCTTTGGATGTCTAGCAATTATGAACATTTATGGTGACCTTCCCAGCTTGTTTCATTCTTTGGATTTCATTGGGAGACTTCAGAAGTAGGATATAACCATCACATTCTACATTATTGTCATGCTCTACAGGTGACCTGCAGAGTGCATCACACTCCGGTGCCACTGTGGCAGATGTTAGAGAATAGATAGCTATTATCTGTTAGCCCAACACATGGAAACAGCCAAAGTCAAAATCCACTGAGCCAGGCTTGGCTTATCATGCTAATGAAGACCAAGCTGAGCCATTCACTGATGGACTGAAGGCCTTGCCTCACCTCTAACAGTAAAAATGAAATAATGCTATATATGAAAATACTGAGTACTGTAACAGCCACATGCTAGGTGTCCATAATGATCTATTGCTTTTTTTAAAATTTCTTTCTGACTGTAATTCTGTTATAATATACACTGACATTATGGTTTGTGCAGCAGCTTGCAAAATTTGGGGGGAACTGACCATTAAAGAAGAGTTTAAACAACCCAATAAAACCTACCCGTTTAGTTTTCTAGTAAAATCTGATTTTATGGTCTTACTTTTATAGTTTATTAGTATAGAATAATACTAGTATAGGATAATAGGATTTAAGAACAAAGCATCATTTGTACTTTGCAGCTTGGCTGAAGAAGTAACCACATGAAATACAGGGTTCATAGATAAGATTAAAGAAGAATGTGCATACAGTAAATTCATCTTCTGCACTACAGGTCATTCTGCAAGTGCTGCGGACGCCCCGTGCCAAACTTGACGCTTTTGCACAGGTTAAACAGGGAAGATGGGAAGCAAACCATCTATGCAAATATTCCACCATGTCAAAAGCAATTGCAAACCTTGCTGCTAAACAAGCTGGGAGCAGACCAGCACTATAAGGCCCATTATGACAGCTGGTTATACCCCTGGATGGTTGGTTCATGGCAACGCCTGTGAAATTAGTGGGGCTGTGTGCATATGCTTCAAAAATGATCCAGAAATAAAAAAATGCTTGGGACCTGTGCAAACACATTTCCTCTCTGTTATTCAAAGCATAGTCTGACTTTTTTTTCCAGGCTCCTGCTAGAATATGGAAAAAGAAGAAGATGCTGTCTAAAGGGTTAGGGTTATCATTGACATATTAATATTAATATGAACTTCAGCACTGCAACACTTTCATTTTCAAATTCGCATGGAGTTACTATTCGTACATCAAAAGGACTTCACAGAGAAGCCACCCGAAATAGGCCTTTCTCTTCAACCACATTCTCTAGTGTGTTTTACTCTCATGACCACTGCTTTTGATATTTTCAAAGATAACTCATTAAATTTTCTCATTTCCTTTGCCAGGAGCTGAGAGCTTTTCTACAGACAAATTAAAACCCAGTTAACCCACAAAAGGCTTTCTTCATTATCACACGGGGCTTCTAATAGATCACTTGCCTGCAATATCTTACTTTTAAAATCTTTTTTTTTTTTTAACATCTGGCCAGAAGAAGAGGTCTGTTAAAACTTGATAACCAATTCACTATGTTCTAATCAATACATTATACCATTGCTAATGCTCAGACCTTTTCTTTTAATCAGCTTTATCAATCCATACCACAAACGACTCTTTAGATAAGAGCAGAGAGATCTTTAGATTTACATATCTGTTCATAAACCCCCCCCAAACTTACTGACTTCGACTACACAGGTAGAGTCTTGTGCACTTATTTTATATGCTGCCAGCCTCCTTCACAATTCATTCCTTTCTTTTTGAATGGATAAATTAATTAGAATGTGATCGGCTGAAAATACTCTCCTTGTTACAAGCTTAAAAACAATAGTTAAGTTTCTCCTGCTTGTTTGCCTTTTCAGAAAAGGCTGGAACTTTGGATATGTAATTATATGCTGTTATGAACATTAAAATTAGGAACGCTAAAGCAAGCACTCCCTTAATCACTCACTTGAAAGCAGTTGATTTTTCTTGCTGTCCTTAAATGAGTGTGTAAAATATTGTCTTAGTTGGGTTTCTCCTCCAGGGTTGTAAAATAATTCTTTACTTTAAAACATTTCTTATGGATCTTTGGTGCTATTGTTGTTAAAGCTTTTAAATGATGTAATTTTATCGAGGGGTGCTTCAGGCTTATAAACATTTTGAAATTGTTTATTAAATGGTGACTTTATGCCTTCCTTTTAATGCTGTGGCCTTATGAGAGCTTTAATCTAATGCCTACAAATTATTCAAGGACTGCATGTAGCTTAGCAATGAACTTAATGTTCATAAAGCAGATTGCAATCTGAAGTGCAGTGGCTTCTAGGTTGCTGCAGAACAAAGACTAATTTGATAAGGAAAGTGGCAACCCTTCACTTCTTAGGGTAGTACAAAGCAGGGGAAGGTGCACTGTTATGAGTTAAGCCAACTTGAAAGCAGCCGCATCCTTTGCAAGGTTCACATGGCTGCTTTGAAAGCTCTCCCTGGTTGTTGGCACATGCTTGGACTGTTTGCAGAATCCATGGGGACACAGCCAGGATGTGATGAAATGGATCTATGGGGAGGAGAGTGATGTGAGAGATCAAGGCTGTCGGGAAGGAGGGGGTGCAGTCCAGGAGGGGAAAGGAGACAAGAGACAACACAGTCCGGAGATGGAGCGTGGGAAGCATAAGAGGTTCAGCGTAGCCTCTCCCTAGAATCTCCCAGGGTAGATCCACCAGTTGCTGTAGTATAGATTTAGTTTGACAAGATTCCATCTATAAAGCTAATAAAGGAACTTTACTCAACTGGGCTGTTTCATTGTTGTTCTTGAGCTGGGCCTGACACAGGAAGAGCCAAGACTTGCAAAAACGGTGGCTGTTGTAAAGTTTCAAAAAGAGCTGCTCTGTTCACACTAATGTTCTTTACATATCCCTATCAGTACTTTTCCACTGGACACCTCCCTCTGACACCTTCCCCTGCAATGCAATATCTAAATGGATGCCAATAGCATCAAGCGGAAAATAGATTCTGAAA
The DNA here is from genome assembly GCF_059951505.1 of Python bivittatus. Lineage (NCBI taxonomy): Eukaryota > Metazoa > Chordata > Lepidosauria > Squamata > Pythonidae > Python > Python bivittatus. The sequence continues at coordinate 6,732,754 of NW_028277033.1, forward strand.
TCCATTTCAGAATTGAAGAGAATTTTGGTGAAAATCCCATGGGCGGAATGTGAAATTCTTGCATTTATGTACTTATAATGTGTTGCAAGAATGTGCCTATTGGTGTGAATTTGCTATCCTTTGGGATGCAGTCATCTTTTCAGTGGGCTATAGTTTCCTGGCCTCCCATGTTTCAGTTGAACTCCCATAATTAATTATCTCTTTAGTGCCAATGGATGTGGATCCCCTAAATGAGTGGCAGTGCCTAACCTCTTCTTGGATTATCTTGAAACAAACAAACAATGCTGGATCAGATATGGTAGTATTTTGAGAGGAGATCAACAGAAAATCCCAGGATTTTCTGGGATTCCTACCGATTATGCTTGGAAGTTTTGGGGGGGGGGGGGGGAGAAGCAAAGCATAACAAAATAGAATGTAGTCTAACATCAGGAACATCAGCCTTTCCCTTAGAGTTCTAATTAAACAGATAAAAAATACACAAAGCTGAAATAATTCTGCTAGAATATCAACAGCGCAAAGAAAATGCTTATTTGCACATACCCACATTAAGATTCCATGTCTGGGTGGATTTTCTGTGACAGTATCATTTCAATATCAGATAGAACATGGAATAAAGTCATTCTTTGCCTTTGCCAAAAATGGTATTACGAACCCTGGAAAAGGAGTTTCTGCTAAATCATTTCTGAACTATGAGATGTATATGTAAACTCTAGAGCAGTGTTGTCCAAACTTGGCCACTTTAAGATGAGTGGACTTCAACTCCCAGAATTCCCCAGCCAGCCATGCTGGCTGGGGAATTCTGGGAGTTGAAGTCCACTCTTCTTAAAGTGGCCAAGTTTGGACAACACTGCTCTAGAGAAAGGGTTGCTAGTCTTTGTGGGTTAACAGGAACATTTAAAGTGTCCAGGGTGTGTTATGAGCATTATCACAAAAGTGAATGTCATGGAAAGGGGGGGGGGGGGTTTGCCACAAATGGTACAAGTCCTGAACACTAGTTTTCCAGGAGATAAATTGAGGAGACTGAAAGAAATGTAACAAGCCTCAGCAAAGCACAGTATAAACATGACTCTAAACTCCTAATTCCAAGCTACTCAGCTGAACTCCATTTTCTGCTCCAATAGCTATTTCACAGGAAAGAAGTATGGAAGCTCAGAGATCTGTAATTTGGCTGAGAAGTGGAAGAAAAGACTGAGAGGAGATTCATGCCCTAAATCACATTCTTGCTTCCACAAAGAAATGTCAGTTTCACAAAGAGCAAAATAAGGATGCTCAGAGGAACACCCTCGTAGCACACCTTCATTCACACAGACACACAGATATCCCAAACCCATGGAAAACACATACCATGCAAAGTAAATACAGGAAAAAAAATTAAGCACGCACAATCAGGGCCAACACGTGCCCCATAACACAGATGTTTTATATGTGGAATGATGTTTTAGACTGTGCATTCTTAACATCATAGTTAAACAAATCAAACACAATCAGCAGTTTGCCAGTGAAGTTCAATAGGAGGATGAATCATGGAAGAGTAGGGTGAGGCTGGGTAAAAGAGGTGTTGTGAAAAGTTCTCTGCTGAACTGTGAGGGCCAAAAGCTTGTCCTGAATCAGGGTTCATTGCAGGAGGAGTATCCTGAAAGTGGCTGACTCTTCCCATTATGGGTGATTATATGACTGTTTCCTTCTGAGTAAGTAGAGGCTGTAGGAGGAATATAAAGTAGCCAACTTCCAGATAATTTGTTTGATGTGACAGCAAGCAGGTGTTTGCCAATGGAGTTCAGCAAGGGAATTCCTATCAGTTATCTCACGATATGAACAGTGTATTCGCTAACCAAAGAGCTAGAGAAAGGACCAAAACTGAAGGGATCGGATTCTGCAACAGTGACATGTTTCTGTTCTTGCTTGAGAAGCATATAATTGCAACAAACATATATTTGTGTGGAGTCCTTGGTGCTCTCTGAGATTGGTGGTTTCCTTGCAGACATTTCATTATCCGTCTGCTGTAAGCCAACCACCAAGCTCAGAGAGCACCAAGGACTCCACAATTCAACCCTGAGCTACAGATATTCTCTTTTATTGGGATATATTTGTGGGTTGTATTTGCTAACACATATTTGCAACAAGCATACAGTTGCAATGTTGCCTGAAGAAAAAGTCAGAAGTTTGGAGCAATGAATGGCCGTGCTTCAGTTGATTTAGATGTTTTGCATCCCAAGCTAGTGAGGGACCTTTCTGATGTTCTGGATGGACCTTTCTATGTTATGTCAGTGTCATTTCCAAATTGTACGGAAGAAGGATTCAGGCAAACTGATTCAGGGAAAAAGAAGATAACCTGGGGGTAGAAACTACATCACATGAAGAGAATTTGAAGGGGCTGAGCATGTTTATCTTTGAGAAGACTGAGGAGGATTATGATTGCGCCTTCTTGCTGTGGTGCCCACCTTATGGAACATCCTTCCTCCCAAGATTAGATTAGCACCATCCTTTTTGCTATTCCAAAAGGCCCTCAAGACCTGGTTATGTGATCAAGCCTGGGGCTCCCAGGCAACCAGAGACCTGCTTAGATGGCTCCATGGCTGAGGGAGCCATTTTTATTCTCCCTTCCTCCATAGTTTGTACTTCTGTTTTTTTATGGTATTTATTAATGTGGTTTTTTATATTTCTTCTGTTGATTCTTCATATTGGGCTCATTTCTTTAAAATGTCCCTCCTGCTGCTGTTTTTACAGAAGTGCCACATCTTGTTTTTTAGCTTGGCATGCTGGTAAGTTGAGAATTTTACCAAGATACTCCAACCATCCTCATCCTAGGGATGTGTTCTCAGAAAAAATTAGCCAGTTGAACACTCATTCTGAGAACACTTTCTTGGCCACATTATAGTTGAAGGCCTTCTTTTCTCTTCTCCATCCTTAAAGCTCTACCAAATAGCTTTGGGCAGCAGGGAAGGGAGAAGAATGGAGCTCAGCAGCTGAAATTTCTTATTGCATCTGGCTGCTGTTTATCATTTTTCCCCAGAAGCACTCTGAGCAGTACTGAAAGGGACCTTGTTCTGTTTTCAATGACTCCTGCACAGTATTGTCATTATTCTGATGTCCCAAGACACATCTGTGATGGGCCATATTTCACACAGCAAGTACATTTGTTTCTGCTTGATGCACTGTGAATTCCATGAATTTCATTCTTCTTGGTAATGCAGACCATTTGTAAGTAGCTAGTTGCTCCTTCCAATGTTGTTCTTGTCTCAGGGTGGAGAATCAGGCAGCTATGCCGTCCTTAGAGAGGTAGGGCATGGATTTGGATTTTAACCATATCATTAGATCATTCGTCCCTTGGAATGCCAGTGGCAGCAACATGTTTATTATGATTATAGGTCAAAGTATATACTAGTGGTAGTTCTTTTCTTCTTTATACGTTGGATTCCTAGGCCTGAATTTATTTAACTATGCAAAAACTAATTGGCACATGAACCCATATCATCATCCACACCTACGACAGATGGCATCGTAAAACTGCTGTTGAATCAATGCCTACTCAAGGGAGCCCAGGCTGTGAATTCCAGCTGCTGCAGGAGGAGGAGGAGGAGGAGGAGGAGGAGGAAGCACAGACACAGACATTCCTGATCTCATCTGCTCTTCATTCTACCACTGTATTATTATAAAAGTGTATGTGTGGATATATGTAAGATGACTAAGTTCTCCAATATATAAAAAGTTTCCTGCATGTAAAAAGGGCCTTTGCCCCTAGCGTGTGACATTTTTGCACAGGAGGGATATATGAGCTCTCTCAAGAAGAATCTCCCTCTCTTTTCTTTGAAAAGGAGCTATCCATTCTCCCACACAATCTGTTATATTTGTAGCTTGAATTGGAAATGCAGCTCTTTGCATCTTTATCTTGCTGATCACAAGGCATCAGGACTGTGGGTAGCAAGCAACACAGTCCCTTTTAGCCCTCTTGACTCTGCTCTGCTTTCCCCTGATTAGAAGACTCTCAGGTCCTTCTGTTCAGCCTACTTCCAGTAAAAAGAAATATTTCATCTTCTTCTTTTTCCTCTCCCCCAGCATGAGGACAAAAAGGTCAAGATACAGGCTTTCTATTGGAAAGTGTCACACCTGTAGGCAATTGTACATATCACTGTGGATGTCTTAAGCATCTAAGGATCATGGATGGCTTTGGATCTGCTCACGCATGTTGGCTCTGCTAAATAGTGAATGAAATTGAGCATTCTAATAAAAAAAGCCTTGAAATTTTTCTTAGATTCACCTTAGATGGATGCAACTGAAGTTCATTGTGAGCAAGACGGTTCAATTGCTTTCAGAGGCTCAGAATCCTTAATATTTTTGATGCATTATGCTCCTAGTGTTTTGGGTAATATTATAGCTGAGGTATAGAATTGAGGTCATTTCCCCTGATTCCTGTTTTAGCAGCAGCATAATGTGCTGAACGTAGAGCTCACTCTAAGGTGGACCACCTGCTGAGATAATGGTGTACCATGTCTTGCCTACCCCAGTTTCCAAATACTCTCTTTGCAATTTGTAACTGGCCAGATACCCAGAAGCGTTAGAATGAAGCATGACAAATTGAAAGGATGTCCACAAATATCTGAAGTTGCTTTCCAGTTTTCATATGTTGGACCGGATAACTAGATGGGGTTCAAATAGTTAGCAAACCATCTATTTTTCTGGGGCTTTCAGACTTCTTTCCTTTATCAACTGAGTTTGTTCTGTTGGCTTTTGCCAGTGTATTCATTTGAACATTGTGGGCCACTCCAAAGGTGTACCTGCTCACCTCTCTTAGTGGACAAGTAGCCATAAAATAATAGGTACTGCCAACTGATTGCGTCTTGCTTGGGGTCTCAATGCACAGCCTATACAGGTGTTATCAGACTAACTGGGAATCCCATGTAGACTGCCTTGATTTCCAAATTTGTGTAAATATTGGAGCCTGGCCTTGCATTTGTATTATTATTGTTGGTTGCACAGTCAGCCAATTGTTTAGACTGGATTTGGCATTTTTGTCCACCTATCGAGTCCTTCCCAAGGACCTGGGATAGCCAGATGTTGCTGTTTGATGGTGTTAAAGGTATCATGCAGGATGGAAGCCGTTCCAAGTCAAGCTGCCTTTTGCAATGGACTGGTGGTGATTTTGTCAGTGCCGATGGTCTTCAAGGGGCACTCTAGATGTTTTGGGATTGCACCCAAGGCACCTATTACTATTGGTATTATCTTTGCTTTCTTCTGCTGTAGTCATTCTACTTCTATTTGCAGGTCTTTATATTTTGTGATTTTCGCCGGTTCTTTCTCTTCTCTTCTACTGCCTCCAGGTATTGCAAAGTCCACTATCCAGACTTTTTTGTCTTTCCTATCAACAGTGGTTAAGTCTGGGGTGTTGCGTGGCAGGAGCTTGTCTGATTTCTAAAGTCCCAGAGCACTTTAGCTTCTTCATTTTCTATGACTTTGTCTTCTTGTGGTCCTTCCTATTGAACTATATCAGAAGAAGAGATAAGAAATCAGGATTTGGAGCATCTCTCTTTAAGTTGTTTTGTGCTGATTGCTTATGATACAAAGAGAAATCCTATCTTTCTGCATCAATTTATTTATCAAACTACTCTTCTGATTCTAGGCAGCTTAAATATCAATAAGAGCTACAATGTAGCTATAACTGCAATGTAGCTATACAATACTTGGAGTAGAAAGCAAGCATGGAGATCTAGGTAACATTAAACATTAATATCTGTTCATTCTTGTTTTCCTTTTCCCTCCCCTTTCCTTTTTCCTTTTGTGCTACAGCTGGTGACTTTATGGACCCACCACTGTAATTCTCTCGGCAACAACATGGAAGTAGTTTCCCACTTGCTCAGCTTTTTCTCGCTCGATCTTTCCTTCCAAAAATAGAGAGCAACCATCACGGTATTATCTCCTCCCAGCCACACCAAGGATGATTCCACAGTGGCGCTGAATTGATGAATTGCCTATAGATGATCATGTGACGATGCTTAGACCCCCTTGATAGAAAGGCCTGCTGCACACGTACTTGTGACGCAGCTCCCTTCGTTACACATTTCTTTTCTTTTCTTTTTAAAAAACAAGCCTTTATTCAACTCACGTTATGACATAGTGGAGCACAGGAGGAATGGGCTAGGAAAGAGAGGAAAGGGGATGGACAGACTCCTCCATCGCCCCCCCCCCCGCCCACCTTTTCTGCTCTGGCAGGGCTGTGAGTGCAGGATGTTTTCCCTGCCAGATGGCGATGTGCTGAAGAGAGAGCAGTAAAGCTGGAGGACTTACTTTGCCTGCGATGCGCTGCGCAGGCAGAATCAGGGGAGCACTCATTAACAGGGAACCAGAAGAGAGGCAATACAGGTAGGACAGGGATCGGCAAGCTGCAGGTGGAGTTGTCGCTTGCCAACTCGAGGCAGCAGTAAGAGAAGGCCCATAAGAGAGAGAACGAGAGCGCGACTCTTCCCTTTCCTTAAGCAATGTGCCACCCGAGGAAAAAGAGAGCGGGATCCTTACTCCCAGGCGCATGCCAAAAAGACACCAAAGGCAATGGGTTTCTTAAGGTGCAGCAACGTTTAAACCCTGAGTCTGCTAGAAGTGGAAATGCAGCAAAAGAGACCTCACGTCCAACGTTCAAGTCAGGGGAGCTCTTTTCTGGAATCAGAAGAGGGACCTAGCTGTTCCTTGTACCTTAAGCTTATCCAGATGGCTCTGCAAAGCTAATAATAATTTATGTGACAGTGTGTAACCTTGGTTTTCATTTCCCCACAAGTAATGAAGGACCCAGAACAGAAAGCATCTTAGTGTTTATTTTCAGGTAGCTCCTGAATTTTACAGCCTTTCTTATCAACCATCTGCAGGTTCAATTTTTCATTGGCCTACATTCCACGGCCAGGATTTACGAGAGAGAGAGAAAGAGAGATTTTAAAAGCTAAAAGTTTCCTCCCAGCATCCTTCCTGTAATCTCAGTTTTGGGATATTGCAACAGGATTGCAGTAGCTTGAGATGTGAGCTCCTGGCAGGCTTCTGTACTCTCACGCTTGATCCAAGCTTGGGGATGTTCAAGCAAATCAGCACGATGCCTGCACATAGCATGTTTGGAGAAATGTCAGGGCTCATAGAGGCTCACGGGTTCTGAAGGGTTCATCAAGCGTGGTGCCAGAACTGCATCCACTTTTCATGTTCACAACCTCCTGCTCAAAGGAGAAGCGGTTGGCTGGATAGCCACGGCTTCTGCAATCTTCTTTTCCTCCAGAGATGCATCACAGCTATTCAGGGAACATTCAGGGATTTGGGAAAATGCAGCAACGGTCAGTGCCAATGTCTAGCTTGGCGATACCACTCTTTTTCGCACTTGGTCACAGAGGCAGTTTGCCAATCTAGGGAGGAGAGATTGCATTATCATCATCGATTGCATCATATTGGGTTCCAGAAGAGCTCAGGATGTTGAATTCAGGGAGACTGCATTCCCAGATTGGGGGACTGAACCTATGGGATGCATTGATCCAAATGGAGATGGTGTGCCTTTTTCTCCTTTCAGTGGGTTAAAAGAAGTAGCACTGGGACAAATGCTATTGCAGTGCCTCCCTTCTGCTGGTTCTTATGTGCTCCCACCATCAGGTAAGATTGCTGAAGACATGGAGAAAGCTGCTAAGAAACACAGAAGAAATGATAGGATAACACCTTGACAGTAAACACCTCAATAAAATTGGCTGGTACTAGTTCCAGAAGTAAAGGTAGTACTTCTTCACACTTCACAGTCATTTAGTTGAAAGGAGATATGGTTTTTTGAATGGAAGGAATTGTATAACCCCTTCTATCTGGGTTTCAAAACTGCTTGGTCACAGTGTCAGTTGACCTACTTTGGGGGAAGAAAGCAGGCGAGTCCAAATCTATTTGATTCTTTAGGCTCTCAGCAGGTTTTGATCCCATCAGCACTCAGTTAACTATCTGGCACTGATGGAGGAGGCATTACTCTTCAGTGGATCCTCTCCTGCCTCCAGAATTGGTTTCAGAGGCTTTGGGGCCTTCTCCTTGGCCCCATGAATGCTAGGCTGTGGGTGTATTCTGTCACTGCTGTTTCATCTATGAAACCTCTGAGTGAAGTCATCAGGAGTTTGGGGTTGAGTGCCACCTGTACACTGATGACACCAAGCTCTATTTTTTACCCATCATCTGAGAAAGATGAACGACTGAAGGTGTTGGATTGGAGTCTGGTGCTGGATAGTCTCCACCACTATCTCTAACTGTGCTTCAGGAACTACTGCTAAAGGAGCAGGTACACAGCCTTGACATTTTTCCCGATCTGTGCCTAATTTGATGGCTGCATTTCTTCCTGGAAAGGGATTGTCTCGTCACAGTAGTTCATGATTTAGGACCTCTGGTTAGCATCTCTGTAATGTGCTCAGGAATTTACCCTTGAAAATGACTCAGAAATTACATCCAGTGCAGAATACAGTACTATGGCTGTTATCATGAACAGCCTTCAGGGACTACTTAACAACACTCCTACAACCGTTGCAGTGATTGTCTATATGCTATTGACCAAACATGAAGGACATAATCATGACATTTCACATTTTTAACAGCTTAGGACCCTGACATTTGAGGGTCTTCCTCTCAGGATGTACTTCTCTGATCATTAAAACTTTCAGGGAGAGAATATTCCTGACATCTCATGGTTGGGAGATGAACATTAGATATGGATACAGGAGAGGGTCTTCTCTGCATTTGTCCCCTTTCAGAAAGCCTTTCCTTTGGAGACTATGCTAATGCCAACATTATCAGCCTCCCAACACAAGGTAAAGACTTTCAGCTACTACATTTGGGATTCAGCATCCACAGCCTGACCACACATTTTGCCCTGTAAGTGCCTCTCTGTAAACATCCTTATGTTTAGTGCTTTGTATGTTAAGTTATTGCTTATCTTATGGTTCTGTTGTTTTTATGGAGTGTAGCCTATCACAAAATCTTCTGGAGAGTGGACAGGTTATCAGTACATTAGAAACTCATTGGCTTTCACATCCTACCAAGCCCAGGGAGTTAAAACAGTCATAAATCAGTCTACTTACTGGATCATAAAGCAATACATGGGCCCACAGCTTTTCATCAGTGTTGCAAAGTAACAGACAGTCACAGGTTCCAGTAAACAGTTTGCAGACAATATCACAGCTCACAAGGTAAGATGAAAGCAACAGTCAAGCCTCGTCCAGTCCAGAGATCAGGAACTCACAAAGTAAGACCTTCTTGCCATTAAGATATCTGCTGTCTGAGCATCCTTAAGTACCCCAGGCTGGGGATCTTGGCTCTAGCTCCAGCTCTCCGTTCACTTGACATCCATGTTCTCTTTCTGACATCTGCATCTGGTTTACCTAAGCTGGTATTAGGCCCTGGTCACTCAGCATCTGAAATATTGAATTCATCTGTTTGGTCGTCTTCTGAGGGCAATGACATAGGAGATAGGACTCCCATATCTGGGCTGGGTAATCCAGATGACCACAAGAGGCAGCAAAAAGAGTTTCTGATATCTCTTTGCATGATGATTGATGGTCCAGATTTTTCTAGCCCAGCTATGGTAGGCCTCATAGAGGTTAGTTATAATTGGCTGTTGTCCATTAAGCTACATTTGAATACAGAGATTCTCATTTCCATTTAGAGGTAATTTGGATCTAACATACTTGACTAGTAGTTGGGGAGAGGGCACAAGGTGGGACAGGTCTTGACCAATGGACTTCTCAGAAATCACTGGCTAGCTGCAGGGGGAATTCAAATGCTGAACTACATGATCCCTTGGTCCAATTCAATTCTGCTCTTCTTGCGATTGCTCGTGTCCCCTTTCAACACATCTGCAGGTTCATATGTGAGGAAAACCTCAGGGTTTTCAGTAGGTGAAGGGAGCTCAGTGGGAGCAACACTGGCCTGTATTCTGTGGAGCTCATAAAATTCTCTGCTGTTCATTTCTGGATGTGGACTGATCTGCAAAAAAAGCTGATGCATCGTAGAAGTGGAATAGTGAAAGGCTTTGTTTCCATGCCTAAGAAGAATGTTATGGTGGCAAATCTTATCCTTTTATAAGACTAAAAACAAACACTAAATTAAATTGCCAGTTCAGGACTACTGCATTACCTCTGTGCACCTGGGCAATTATAAGTGCTGGCAACTGTGTTGTTGGGTGACATCTCTGTCTGGAAACAGCCTGCTTTGTTCCACTAGGAGCTCATTACATTAGATTACCACTGAAAAAATGAGTGTGTGTGTATGTGTGTGCTGTGCCATTACTTTAGTTGTCCAGACAAGCCAGAAGCTGAATGTTAAGGTGACAACTTTGATTTGAAATGTCATGCCCTCTAGATCAGGAGTCCAGACTCTGATAAGGATTTAGACAGTGCCGATCCCTGGATTGTCCTAATTCAAGGAAAGCATTTGGCACCCCCTTTTAATGCTTTCCCAGCCTGAGGATGTGGTCTATCCAACATTTGAAAGTTCAGATTCAGATTTTTCTACAGCTTTCTAGTCACTCAGGGATTAGAAAGCATCAGGGGTTCTTTACATTCAGAATTGGTGGGAAGTAGAGTGGGGCTCAAGATTTACCTAGCTCTTCACCTCCTTAAGGCCTCAGCTGAGTATATGCAGGTGCTGGAGTTGAAACTGTGTGGAGTGTCAAGTGAAGCTGAAGTTCTCCAAGTTTATGACTGGGTTTGTTTTGATTTGATCTGTTCTGTCTCCTGATTGTGAGTATATGCCCTTTTGCCAGACTGTACGTCATGGGAAAATGCCTAGCATGAGGCAGATACACGTTTGAAATGTCTGGTAAGTATATTTGGGGTTTAATAGAACGTGGTGTCTGTCTGTTCCAGTGGCTTCCTCTTGCAGGACATCCCAGTAGAATTTCCCTCAGCGCTTGGATCATACCTTCTAGCCACCTTGGAACTGTAACTTACAGGATGACCAACCAGCATGGTTATGTAGCCCAAACCAACATAAAGGGATGGGAAAGGTTGAACTATATCAGTTGAGCCCACTGTTTCCATTCCTCAGGTATGTTATCTCTAAGGGCCAATTTACCCGAATGATGCAATGAATTGAGAGGCCTTCCAGGCTTGAATGCTTTAAGCAGGAGGCTGCATGTCTGAATATTGTAACTGGCTAGGGGGAAAAAAACAATTGAAGAAGTTAGAAGGACAGTTGAACTGGAATTCTTCTCACTGATCTTGAGTGGCTAGCATTCAGTATGCAGAATTTGCCTTGGTTGGTAGACACTCAAACATTCAGTCTAAAATGAACTGAAATATTTGTTCTTATTAGTGATAGATAGGGAGGACTGGAGTTTTTAAACTGAGGTAAAGGAAGGAAAGGAGTAAAAGGAGAAGCAGAGACACAAAATCTGTATAAGTTAATACAAGACTTAGCAGGAAATGGTGTGTCACATCCCACGGTGGCTAATGGCCTCAGTTTTGGTCTCTTGTTGAAATGAAGACCAGGCAGAGCAGCAGCACCAGAGGTAGAGATTTTAGAAGTCAGGTCAAGGGCTCTTGATCCAGGGACCTCCAGAATCTTTAAAAAAATATAGAGCTTTTACACCCTCAGGAGATCCTTTCAGTGCTGGGAATACATATTCTTAAATTAATCAGTCGGTGGCCCAAAGGAATTATCATAAAGTTCAAAAAGCAACCACCCTTCTCCAGTTTGAATGGCCACTGACTGTGTGGCCTTCAGCTTCCAGAATGGCCACTGCTGAAAATTTAGGAGTTGGTCCAAGTCTCTGGAGAGCCTCCCTGCTTGTGAGGGAATCTAAAGGTAAAGGAGGCACTTTGGAGGGATAATATGACTCTGAAAGCATAAAAGCCTTCGACCCATTATTTTGCATTCTTGGAGCTTTGTTTTCCTTTGCTCTTTCAGCATCTTGTCAAGATTAAGGCAAAATTTTGAGAAGAGGGTTGAAGAAAGGAGGAGGTGGCACCATGTAGTACTAATGGAAAAAGCTTCCAGTGACAGAAAAAACAAAAACAATAGGGAACAGGCAAAATCATTTGAGAACAAGCTTAATTTGGTCTAGAATTAGCTCAAAATGATTTGCATTATTTACAGTAACTGTGCTTTGGATTCAGTTCCAAAAAGGTGCTTCAGCTGGCCTCTGCAGCTGTTGAGTGATCCTGGGAAAAGATGAGATTCCTCAACCGTTGCAGGCAAGGGCTCTCTTTGTACTCCCTAATCTCTGAAGCTTCAATTTTCAACTTGAACCCAAGGCTTTGCAGAGATAATGTCAGAAGACCTCATCAATCCAAATGTACAGTCCAAAACAAACACAAAAAAAAGACTGTGTAGTAAGCATGAAAGAAATTTTAAAAATGGTGAGAAGATCCTAAAACAATTAGAAGCTAACAGTTAATAGCATGAGGGAGGAACCAGATCTTTGTAACAGCAATAGCTAATGATAAGAGTTTGCACATTTCTTAGAGGTTTCTAAAAAGCGGTCACCCAGGAGAAAGGTAACAGCCTCCTGGTCCCAACAACAATTAGTTATGAACAATTGGAAGTATTAAACTTAGCCGCCATTGTGTGTACAATGGACATTTTAACAGCACATGTGAGACAGATTCTAACTCCGAGTCTGAACAGAAACAGGTTCAGCTTTCATACATAGACAGTGCCCCAATTCAGGCTATCGTAAATAGTCTCCTACGTGGAACATATAAGATGTTAAAGAAATATTCAGAGACAGATCAGGGAGGAGGATTGTGCTATAAAAGGGATGGGAGATTTTGGCTCTGTCATTTGGGATAGCTAGATCCCAAATCCTCTGCTTTAGGACAGCCAGGGTTTTATCAAGTCTCAAAGCAGGTAGTGCTGACAAGGAAAGACCTCAATATGCCAAATTATCATTAATTTGTGAGAAGACCTAAATTCTGGCACCTGAGTTAGGCCGATAGAATACTTCAGGCAATTTATCTAATGTTATATACTTTTCAAGGAGGGAAGTGAAGTCCCATTGCTCAGTGACTGGAAATCTAATTCACCCTCTGTTTTATAATTTCAGCAAGAACTGTCCTTGTGTATGTATGTGTGTATGTATATAGCTTTTGCATGTATAAAAGGAAAACCAGTCTTCCTTTTTTTGAAGGAAAGCATTAGCAACTAAAATAATCAAGAAAAGGAAATTGATTATAATGCAGAATATATTATATGCATTTCCTGACTTGGGGTAGTTGCATTTTTGGGGGGTGGGAAAGAAAAAGAATAAGAGCAGAGGATACAAAAGATGAGCTCGCCTTGAGCTATAATCCCCAAAAACATTTATATTCTTTTATATTCTATGATTATCTGCCTATTTACTACTAGCCACCTCGAGTCTGAATTCTGAAAATGGCTATGATGGTTTTCGGTGAGGAAAATCTTACATAAGGAATCATCAGTTCAGTGGTGAATCAATCCAGTTACACGAAAGTGCTGGGTTGTCCTGATTATTAACTTTTTCTCCCTTACCAATGGCCTCTAATTGCATCAGTAATCAAACACAATGCAAAGCTAATGTGGCTATGATGGCAGAATTATAGGTAATGAAGCTAAGCTATGATACAGAGTGTATGAAAACAAATTAGGGCCCATAGAACATATTTTTCTGCAGACAGAGCAAGATCAAAAAATTATTGGAACAATACAGGAGGGGAATATCACCTATCTTGGAGCCATTGTCAGTCCTGTTTTTTCCCAAAGCCATAATCTACTAAAAAACACTCAATGCAACTCATTTCCATCTCTCTCTCTCTCTGTCTATCTTGCCCTGGGGGGTGGGGGGAAGAAAAAGAAAACATTACTGGAACTGAGTAAACTACCATAAGGAAAGTTCTTCTAGTTATATTTAGCCTCCGCCCTTTGTAACATGGGCTGGCTTTTCAAACACCATCTACCAATTGAAACAAAAATTGGAGTCATGCCTTTTCTGACCAGTTTGTCAAAGCATTAAGAAATTCTGCTGAACTATGCAACCTTTCCTAGAGGCCCAAGTAATCGTGCATAGTACAAGGGTAGTAAGAGATGTAGCTGACAACTTGAAAAATAGGTTTTCTGTGCCAGGCTGTATGGGGAGAGTATGGAGCCCTTCAAAACATTATGCTAACTCTGGGGAAAGCCCTGTGCCAGAGCTTCTTTGCACATTGGCACTTTAATGTTGACAGGCTCAGGATCATGCTGATACAGTTTTTTGTCTGTGGAGCTCCCATAAAGATGGGAGTACAAGCTGATTGCCACTGACCAGCAGAGACTGGTTCTCATACAGACTGGTTCTCAGTTTTAAGGATTGACTTTGAATTCCTTGCCTTTCCAGATATTGCAAACTAAACTGGTGCTACTGTCAGCTCCTTCTTTCAGATTTTTGCAATCTCTACTTGCAAATCTCAGTATTTCGTAAATGTTTCCAAATTCTTATCTTCAACATTGCTGTCTCTTGGAATCGCTACGTCAATAACCCAAACAAGGTTCTTTTCTGTGTTGTCATTTCTTTCTTCTTATGATGATGCCCAGAACATGGCAAAGTGGAATCACTGAGCTAGAAGGGGTTGTTTAAGTTACGATATCCAACGCTCAGTGCAGGACCTCTGGTGAGGACTTACTCAAGGAAAATGGAAGGATACTATTACTTCTTGCAATCTGGAAATCCTATTTTTGATGATGGCAACAACTTAAACCAGCCTTGGTAACCAATGCAGCACCCTGGTTAGGTTCAGGTTATAGTCTGCTAACTCCTCCTGTCCTTTTCACATACAGTATACTGCTGTGAATTTCTTTTTATGTTTCTTAGAGAGGTCTCTGGTTCAAGCTGACCTACAGCCATGGAAAATGACTCAATGCTTTGGGCCAGTCATACTTTTTCAGCCAACCTATCATAGTTATTGTTGTAGGGGATAAAATGAGAAGAGAGATACATACATGCTACCTTGGGCTTCCAAAGGAGAGTTGAAATATGGAAAGGAATGTAAATAATAACAACGTGGAGAGCCTTTTATCTTTGTTGACATTCAAGTTGATGATTGTTCTTGGTCCACTGTTCTGTTAATATAGTTTTTGCTCAGTGTATTCAGTGTATTCAGATGAAAATGTCATAGTGTTTCATCCACTGCTTACTCCCCATAATTCATAATGATGAGCAACACCAGACCCAGGGCAGAGCTTGGAGGCAGTCCATTTGCCTCTGCTATTCTTGTTAAAGAAATGTTATTGATGAACATTATTTGATTGCTGTCTGATTCCTCAACTTGTACTATTATACTATTAACACTGTTATCATCTAAATCACATTTTATCAGCTTGCCAACAATGCTATAATGGTGGGATTTTACTGAGAGAAAAATATTCTACCCATGGTCTACCAGTAGAGTTACCTAGGAAAACACATGAGCATGCAGAGATAAGATTAGTCTCTCATTATTTTTCTTGAGCTACCCTGCTAGATGATGATGATAATGATGATGATGATGATGATGATGATGATGATGATCATCATCATCATCATCATCATCATCATCATCATCATCATCATCATCATCACATTTTCCCTAATGCTCACTTTCTTCTAATTTAGAATCTTTATAGATGCATAAGTAAAACCAACATATGGGTAGTGGTCTAATTTTCTTTCCCTCTTTTTGAAAAGTGGGACATTTAGGGACTTCTGGGGGAGTAGTGGTGGATTGAAGATGGCTCCATTTTTGCGGAGCTGACAACTGTGGCATATAAGAGGAGCTGGCACAGGGTCCAGCTCTTCAGAACCATCTCCGAATAAAGGAGATGACTGGATCACCTATAAGTACTCCTTACAGAGGCTCCCTGTGAAGAGATTGTCTAATAGCAATCTCCAGCTAGTAGAGTGCTCTGGGAGTCACAGGGAACACTGAGCCCAAGCCATGGTTCAGAGTCCCAAAAAGATATTAGATTTGCTTCCTCTTTTAATTCACAACTGGAACTATCTATTATCAATTTATTTGGAAATTAAAAATCTTCTGAAGGGCAAGTTGCTGCACACCGGGAGTATTTCCTTCTATCCTTGAAGAAACAAGATTTAAGAAAGTTTAAAGATTAAAAAGAAAAAAAAATTAACTTTGGGAAAAGTTGGTGGAGTTTAGAGCAAAAGGGAGTTTAGAATGTTGATTGTAGACAGTTAAGGGGCCAGATGCATTTGAAAGAATAGTTCTTATGGACTGTTTCAAATTTTATAAAAATACAGCTGATGATTTTGGAATTAATTGTAAGAAACCTTACTGTGAGAAAATTGTGACTGTGAAAATAAACAAAAGATAAGGCTTTGAAGGTTAACTAGAGGGAACCAGAGAGCAATTAAAGGAGAAGATATCTTCTAACATAATGGAGGAATATTATTTTACTATGGAAGAAATAAAGTCTGTTTGGGAACAATATATTCAGGACTTACTTTTAAAATTTTCTGATACTTTCAAAGTGGATCTAATAGAGGTTATAGAAGAAAAAAAAAGATTCTATTGGATAAAACAGAGGCTATGGATGATCTGAATAGAGATCTTAAAATGGATTTTTAAAACATTGCCAGACTATTCAAGGGATATGGAAGAGATGGAAAAAGATGTTGTGGATTTGAAAATGGATTTAAACATGTTTGACTAGAAGAGTGATATGAAGAAAGAAGTTGCATCAGACATACAAAGTATACTGGTTGATGTTTTAACAATTAAAGGGGACATTCAAATTATAAATCAGAGGAGTGACCTTGAGAGTTATCTTATTTTGGATTCACAGAAGGGAAGTTTTAAACCTCTGAAGTTGTCCCTAAAAACAGACAGGGAAAAAATTATAAAAGATCAACATGTGGGACTTTATTTGAAGAAGGGATTGAAGATCAAGCCTTTTAAAAAGAAGAAAAAGGAATTTAAAGTAGACTTATGTGATCAGAGTTAAATTGTATAAGTTGTGATTTTGGGTTGTTACTACTGGAATCTTTTTTTCTTTTTTTTAAATCAGGATTGTAAGATGAGAATTTAAAGATTTTTTTCACATGGGGATAAACTGTTTCTTATTTGTTACAGAAAGTTATAGGTTAGAATGTAAAAGGGACCTATTTGATTTAGTTTAATATATATGCTATTCTTATTGGTATTTTTTATGCCTATGGGGATAAAACTTCTGTTTTACTTATTAAAGAAAGGTATAAATCAAAATGTAAAATGGACTTATTTGTTTAAGGTTAAACTTATAGTCATTATTGCTGGCACTCTTAATGCTTTTGCTGAGTTATTGGTGATTTTTTTATAATTTGGCTATTATTGAGGGATGAGAAATGGGAAGAAGAGGGTTTTTTTTTCCTGTAATACTAGAGAATGTGCTAAGTTATTGCAAATGTTTATACTTCTTTGGAGGGAGAGGCGAGTCACTTTTTATATGTCTTTCTCTTTTCCATTTTTCTTTTTCTTTTTTGTTTGTGTATCTTTTTTATTTCTGTGTTAGGTTTTATCTGTGTAAAACTTTAATAAAAATATTATTAGAAAAGTGGGGCATTTAGTGGCACCACCTGGCTGATGTCTGGACTCAGAAAATAAGCAAAGTCATGTCTGGCTAATACTTAGATGGGAGATCTCCAGCGAATGGCAGGCTTGAAGGTTAGACTGGGAAGTACACACACACACACAGACACACACCAGAAGAAGGCAATGGCAAATTTCTTCTTTACTGTTGCCAAGAAATCTGCATGAATGTGTCCATGCAGGAGACAGCTAAACCAGGAGTTTAGCTAATTTAAGAGAGACTTTCTATATTTTTAAATATGTTTCTATATTTTCTTTATCATAGATCTCTAGGAATATTACTTCTGATGAAAGTTGGAACTGATATTATAATTTCTTCCGGACTAGATTAAGATACTTATATTTAACCAATACTTTGAAATTGGTTTTATTTGCTTTTATGCCCCTACAGTTCCACTGTATGAGGACATATTAATTAATTAATTAATTAATTTATTTATTTATTCTTATTACCAAGCATCACCCTGGAATCCATTAAACTGAAGGCTGGTCTAAAAATTTAGAGATAAAGTTTTTTTCCCCTCTACTCTGAATCTAGATGACCCTACAATATCTTTAAAATTATTTTTAACATTTCTTACAAGTGTAAGCTCATTCTAAGTTGAGTTTTCTCTGAAATGTGGGAGGGAAGTAGGTGAAAGCTGTAAGATTGGAGTAGAGATGTGTGAAAATTGTGGGCTTTTAAAAAAAAACAAACCATTATTTGTGTATGGCCTCCAAAATCTTCCCCCCCCCCTTTAAAATGAAATAAAAAAGAATGATGGGAGGGGGGAGAGAAAATTGATTAATTATCCATCCCTACTAACCATCTCTTTAAAAATGTCGTTATTTATTTATTATTTACGTATTAAACCAATTTATATAGCCACCCATCTCACACAGGCGCTGCTGGGCAGTATACAACAAAGGTAAAAACAATCAGTAAATACATTAAAAATATAAACATCAAATAGAACAGAGAATAAAAGGATGTTATAGTGTTGAATTAAGGGTCTGGGTTTTTTGGGGGGAGGGTGTTGATTTTTTTGGACAACCCTTGTTACTGAAGAAATACAGCCAGGCATACCTGGATGTAGGTAAGAAAGGATTTATTTTTTTTTTTAAAGCAGGAGCTTCTAAATATTTTATATTTCTTCACAAAGAGGATGGACAAGAATTTAGTACAGGGTGAGAAGTCGTAATGTGGGAAATTATCTGAATTTGTAAGTACAGCACTTCTCTCTCTCTCTCTCTCTCTCTCTCTCTCTCTGTGTGTGTGTCTGTGTGTGTGTGTGTGTGTGCAAAGAATCTCTTCCTGTCACTGGGTCTAGTCCCCCTAAAGAGGTGTGATACAACAGTTAATGTAGGACTGTGCATAAAACAGAAAAAGAGTTTGAAACCTTTTAGGGGGTTGATAAAACACACTGTGCTGTGGAAGACCTGCCAACAATTTTTGGGGGTTGACAGTGCATTGTGGTTCAGCAGAACCAGGATTCCACTTTTTGGTCCTCTCAGGTGTTGATGATAATAAAATCCAGAGGGTCTTATGGGACAAGTAGGGCAAGGGTGATGTGCCTCTCTCTTCCTTCTCTGAGTTCACCCATCCACCAATCTTCCCAAGATTTTACTTTTTCTACTTCCCTTTAATCACCACCGGTAACTTGGACTTCAAGCATGGCATATCCAGCTCACCTTCCTGTTGCCCCACATCTCCCATTGAATTCCCTTCTTTATTTTTCCTTAACTGCTGCCAATGTCTTTGGTTTTTTCTCACCCCTTCATTCCCCTCATGTTTTAGCTGGGACATGGGACACCTGAAATTAGCTGTTCCATGTATGGAATGGATCAGTCACAGGCTGCTTTGAATTTTCTTAAGTTATTGTTTTCCTCCCTCCATCAGAGGTGTAGGAAGAAGATCAAAGGAAGGAAAAGGAGAACATCTTTCCTTTTTTTTTTTTTTTAACTTAGGAAATGCAAGGGCAGCATAAGTCCAGTACCTGGTGGCCAATCTGCAGAAATCTAGGATTTGTAAGCATATTGGCGAAGTTCAATCCCAACCCCCCCAGAATATGAACTGGCAACAAATCCATTTACTTAAATATCATTTAGAGTTTATTAAAATGCACACAACAGCAAATCAAACATGGAAGGGTGTTAGGTATAAAGAAAAGGATGTGTCTTCACAAAAGAAAGGATGAACAAAAGAACAATAGGTGGCTGAGTGTTAGATGGCAATCTGGTCTCAGAGAAAGACTAAACTTGCAAGAAATCAGGTGAGGCTTGATCTGAATGCATACAAAATAGAATTGAACCCGAATGCTTCTTTATCTAGTTACTTGCTGCGGAAGTCTGTGTGAAAGATTTCACCCCACAGTGTGTGTGTGTGTGTGTGTGTTTGTTTGTATGTGTGTGTGAGATTGATTAGTTTCCTTTTTTAACTTTCTCATAACAAGCCCTCACTGGACCTGGGGGAACACTGCCTCCAGCAAACTCTTCCCTTGCTATTTAACCTCGAGATAGAAGACAGCTGTTTTTGCTTAGGGGTTTATTCAGTTGGCTCCCTAATGCTTACTTATTTACTCTAGAAGAGAGGAAGGCTTAATTTATGAATCAATTGTGGGTATGTTCTGACCAAATGGGAATCTCTAGGAGACTGTATTGTTGATGATGTCCATTAAAGTTTGTTTTCTTGCTTGGTGCCATATTTCATGCCAGATGATACCACCTGTATAGTAATTTTGTCATTGCACATGATTGGTTCAGGAATAATGTCTCATGCTCTAGAATGGGAATATGAGAAACTGCCTTATACTGAGACAGACTGATGGTCCATCAATCTCAGGGCTGTTAACACTGATTTGCTTTTGCTCTTCAGCCTTTCAGACTGGAATCTTTCTCCGCCCTAACTAGAGAGGCAGAGATTCAACTAGGATCTGAGCTACAGCCTTTTCCTACATATTGGAAACACAGATGAGCAATATGTACATAAGCAATGTCTTTTGCAATAGGAAGGAAGGTAGAAAATGGATATATTGACCAGGGCTTGGAGTTTGTTTTTACTTTTCACTTTTTATTTATTAGAAAGTGTAAGCTAACTTTTGTCTTTTGTACTGTGCAAATGCTTTGTTTGTTTCCAAAACTATAGATTTCCTGTTGGCTGCCCACGTGATAATAATAATAATAATGACCTGGTAGCACCACAGAACACATTTACCATTTCTAGTTAGTTGTAATGACTGACGACCTGCTTTGCAGATTTAATGATATAACTAGGACTAAGAAAACAGTATACTAGATTTACCTCTTCTTTTTCAGTGGAGAAACCTGGAGTTCAGATACTTATAGTTAAAATCCTCAAGATTTGAAATCCAAGCTGTTCTTCTCTCAAAACACAGTCTGGTATCAGTTATGGATTGAGTGAAGGAAATTGAATTGATACATAGGACAGGCAAGACACAGATGTTCTCTGTCAGTGAAAAGACAGGTCAAGAAATGGCTAGTGGCCTCAAACACTGTTTTGGAGGGGGAAAAAATCCCTAATTTCCTTTGCCTACATAATGGCATTCTGTTTAGTTTGCAGATTTTATCTATGCTGTGCTCTTTAGATTACAGATAAGAGTCACTGGTGTCTTCAACAGAGTAATTTACATAACAGGAGAAAACACTGATTGCTGGACAGCTGCATGCCATGATGATTTAGTATCAAGGTTTGCTCTAAGAAAGGCAGAAACTCATAAAAATAAGTCCTTCAGAGTTAGGCAGCATAGAAGTTTAGTAAATTATTATTATTAAATTATAAAAAATAGCGATGTGAAACTTACGATATACCACACTTTTCCTAGTTTCCTAGGTTTCATTGCTACTAGATTCAACATCAATTAAATTTCCTTAAATATCATAATCATAACCATACACCAGAAAAAGGAAAGCCTGCACTTAGCTGACTTGGCTGATCTTGGACATTGAGCAGATAGCCTTCATACTCAGATAGGAAACAGCCAAGAAATTCCAGGGCTATAGGCTAGGCTGGGAAGTAGGAAATAACATCGCAGAAGAAAGCCATGGCAAGCAAATTCTGTAAAATTACCAAGAAAAGGGCATGGATGCAGTTACCAGGGATCAAACTTGAGGGCAGCTTTACTTTGTTGCTGTTGTTGTTTAGCTCAATGATATAAACTCACAGAGTTGGAAGAGGTAAGGTGAGGCATTAGTTGCAAGATTTGACCAGAGGTGTGTCTTAAGCATGTGAGAATACAGATCTCCCACCCATGCCTTAGGTCACTGGCCACTGGGATCCAGCAGACATTGAGAAGTGGGCTGGAGAAGCTCATCTAAGAACCTGCCAACAATTAGAGAGGATCTGGCAGTCATTTTATTACAGCTAGCAAGTGACAGTGAGTCACTGGACACTATTAAGAACAACAAACTGGTCAAGCAAGTTCTTATATAGGGTTGCAGAGACGGAAGATGAACATATGGATATTTTTGTCCATTTAATAAATAAATTAAATAAAATGTTTTACAACTGAGTACAGATAAAGGAATCTGGATATTGCTGTGTCCAGAGAGAGAACACTTTGTCATACGGGATATGTAGCCATTGAGAAGTGTCAGTCAACTGTTTGACACTGTGTCCCACTTTAAACAGAGGGACATGTACCCATACCCATTATCAGTATCCTTG
The DNA here is from genome assembly GCF_059951505.1 of Python bivittatus. Lineage (NCBI taxonomy): Eukaryota > Metazoa > Chordata > Lepidosauria > Squamata > Pythonidae > Python > Python bivittatus. The sequence goes on from NW_028277033.1 coordinate 6,754,957, forward strand.
AGAATGTTACAGTTCATGGAGACATGTGCTTGTGAATCAAAGGCCATTCATTGATGTAACCAAGGTTACAACTCTAGGAGAATATATGCCATGAGGAAATAGTTGTGGCATGAATTCAAGGAGATTGTTAGCAATTAAGGCTACAGTGGCTAGATATATTAATCTTTACATTAAGCAGGCAAGCAAGGACAGAGATATTCAAGGACCATCAGTGACCTAGGTATGACCACGTTGGAGCATACAGAACCATAAACATTCCCTCTATGCCAGTCATGAAGGTCTTCGTGGGATTGGCTTCCAACCCATATGAATGAGACAAATGGATAACAAGGATATAGAATACAGGTTGGAAGTCTCAGTTTGACAATCCAATTTAGAATGTCAGTTATTTTTACCAACCTAGCTCAAGCTGGGTGGTGGGTTAAATTCCAGTGAAGTTCAGCTTGTACTGTATATCTTCAGGGAACAAAAGTAATGTGTAGAACCAACATCATGCTCTTTTTAAATGATCGGCTTTGGGAAGTTTTTTCAGACTTAGAACATATTTGGCATGCCAACTTCTCCAGCTATGATGGTACCAACTATTGTCCTAAGATGTATGACTCTTGCAGCTCTCCCGACATTGCTGAATTAAAATTCCTGGTAACCCCTGCCAAAATGCTAGCATTGAAGAATGCTGCAAATTGGAGTTCATCAACATCTGTAAATCCACTAAAAGGACTGATCATTCTCTTCTTAGGATCATGATTTCCAAAGCAGCTTAAAGGATGCTGATTGTTACATGCACCAGCATTTCTAAGAACACTTCTAAGTGATGACAAAATAGTCACCTTAAAGGGTCTTACTGTGGGAAGGGATCATGTTTCACATGAGCCCTTCCTTCCTTCCTTCCTTCCTTCCTTCCTTCCTTCCTTCCTTCCTTCCTTCCTTCCTTCCTTCCTTCCTTCCTTCCTTCCTTCCTTCCTTCCTTCCTTCTAGAAACATAATTGAGTCTGTCCATTAGAGGGCACCATAGGCTTAACTATGTTCTTGTAAGAAATGCATGAGACAAACCAACCATTTATAATTAAAGGGAGAAAGCAGGAAATTCCACATCCCCCCACCCCAATGATAAACCTTACAGTGATGTTTGAGTAGTTCAGAGGCAGGAAAGATTTGTTTTGGTATATATTCTCTTGTATTTTTCTTACTGGTAATTCTGTGTGGGGGAAAACAGAGATGATGATGATGATGATGATGATGATGATGATGATGATGATGATGACAACGACCTAGCAGGGTAGCTCAAGAAAAATAATGAGAGACTAATTTTATCTCTGCATGCTCATGTGTTTTCCTAGGTAACTCTACTGGTAGACCATGGGTAGAACATTTTTCTCTCAGTAAAATCCCACCATTATAGCATTGTTGGCAAGCTGATAAAATGTGATTTAGATGATAACAGTGTTAATAGTATAATAGCACAGCTACACTGTGGGAGCAAGCTGAGGAATCAGACCACAGTCAAATAATGTTCATCAATAATATTTCATCAGCAAGTATAGCAGAGGCAAGTGGACTGCCTCCAAGCTCTGTCCTGGAAAATGCTTGGATGTAATCGGAATGGATAGAATATCAACCCGTCAATCATAAACAGTTGCATTATTTGGAACAGTGCATATGTTACAGCAATATCTCTAGCTGTCCCAGAACCTTGGGAACCGAATCCAGTCAGAGCAATCTGGTAAATGGTATAAATAGCAACAGCAGCAACAACAACTTCCACAGTCCCACTCTCCTGTCAGTTTTCATTCCCCAGTTCCTGTTTCCAGACTCTATGGTTTGTGTTACACTTGTTCAGCCTGCTGCTGGAGAGTTGTTAGGAACACAACTATCATTGTATTCAGTCAAATGTTGCCAATGGCTAAGCTGGGTGAAGGTGATGGGAAATGAAGTCCTATGTTTTTGCAGGGCCCAAAATTAGATTAAACTGATGCAGTGCAACCATACTTACATATCAAGGTCTTACAGAATGTTTAAGTAACCTGCAAGCCATACTTGTGGGTGAATAATCAGAATTATAAATGCGGATTTGTTTATTCTCCTGCACACTTCACCAAGTCTGTTGATTAGAGGTTTAAAGAAAGAAAACCTTTGGATTTTTCTTCTTCTTTTTGATCTGTGGTTAGCTCATATTATTCATGGTTGGGGACTTTGTTTTCACCACTTGAGTCTGGTTAGTACTTGGATGGGAGACTAACAAGGATTGTAAGAATTGAAAAACATCCTGGACAAAGTGCTTCCATGTAGTCAAAGCCATCTGCTGATGTCTTTGTAATTAGAAAAAAGTTTAACGTGACTCAAGTTTGATATTACTCTGTTAGTAACACTACATGAGAAGCATCACCATCATTATGTTAAAGCTACTATCCATAGTGAATGACAAAGATTGGAAGTGTAGTGCAACACATTTGGGGAGTACCAGATTGGAGAAGGCTGTGTTGTAAAATTATGCAAATATTTGAGATTTACCATGGTAGAAGTTTCAGAACTTCTGCAGAGGTATGTGGTAAATAGGAAGAAATAATTGTTTTTGTTAGAAGAATCAGCATCTTCTGGGCCTAGCTATACACACATTCTTCCTATTCCCAACATTTCCAGTTGACAATTCTGAAGCATAAAATTATTCCATCTCCAAGATGGGACCGTTGCAGAGCATAAAGGGACCTTGAACAATGGTGCCTTCCAGGCAATCTGATGCATGGAATAGACAGCTATTACTGCAATGCATTAGAGGTGGCTCTAAGCAATATGATTGGTAAGTACAAGTGATTATGCTCCAGGTCTAATGGCAAAGATGTATGGCTGATCAGGAAGCTGCAGAGTCAATGCCTAAACATGCAGACATGGAATAGTGTGGTGGACAACTGAATGGCCACAACACAGATCCCTGAATGTCCAGCAATTTTCACTGGAATTTTCTACATAGGCAGCAGCCTTGTTCAAGCAGTGGCACCTAAGAAAGGTAGAGAATTAGAATGATGGCTGTGCCATCTGGCATTGGTGGATTAAAAAAGGGGGGTGGGAGAAGTATTGGGGGGAACTTAATGAGGTCCCTGGAAAAGGATCCATACTTATCCCTTCTTGGCTATTGAACTTATTTATTTATTTGTCACATTTCTGTAGCTGCCCATCTCACACAAAGTGATTGGCATTTGTCCAAGAAAGTCATATGGTGATGCCAAAACAGTTTGAAAATAAATGCTATATGTTATTGTGAATACACTATTATTTGTCTCTCTGTGTGTGCACGCCTCTGCATGCTAAGAGAAGCTGGATAGCTTCCTTTAGAAGTACATTACAATAAATATGAATTCACCCTAACACAGCAAGCACACTTTAATTTAACAGGATTTTTTGTGCACAGTATAGAATTCTAACCAGCCAAAGTTCAGAGTAATATAATTTATATTAGAGCTGGGGAGGGGGAGGGGGAGGGGGAGGGGGAGGGATTGCTCAGTTTTTAGATTGTTTTCACTTTCAGGGCTCCACTTGAGTGTTTATTTTCTCTGTTAATGTTTGTTTTGATAGCATTTTTAATGTGTTTGAATTACATAGTTTGATTTGTAAACTGCTGGGAATATCATCCATTGGCAGAAAGGCAGGGCACAAATTCCCCAAATATATAATTAACAGGGTCATGCAACTTTGAGTGCACCTATTCTTGGGCTGTCGAACTACGCCAAAGCAGCACATCTGTGAAAATCAGTATCTTGATTATTCAAGACAAACTAAAATAAGTTCAAAATCTTTATTAGAATTAAATGCACCCACTCAGCTGAGGAGGTTGATAGATCAGAGGAAGTGGATCATACAGGAAATAAAATAAAATAAATATATATATAAAAAAGACAGTAATGCCACAAGATCCAGGGAAAGCAGTGAGCAGTTTGAGTCAAAATGCATCTGTGGCATTTCCGCAAAGGATGTGCATATGGATATTTGGGGGGAGGGAAGGGATTTAAGGAAAAAAGATGTCAAAATGGTGCCTATTATCAAATGAGGAGTTTTAGAAAGTGGAGCAGCTGAGAGTATAGAAAGGACTGCCCAACCTTTTGAGAGTGGTAAAAAGATAACATCTCCCTTGAATCAGTCTTGATGTTTGGTGACTGCATGGATCCATCCAAGTTGCTTCCTTGGCAGTAGTATGGAACAGGGGATGGATGGATGGATGGATGGATGGATGGATGGATGGATGGAGATGATGGAGATGATGGAGATGGAGATATACTTCCCAGTCTAATCTACAGACTGATATTTCCTGATAGTTTCCTATCCAAGTAGTAATGAAGAGATGGGGAAAAGAAAGACTGCCTCACTTTCTCCTAAGGGAAGACGTTGAGGAAACACTTTGACTGCAAGTTCAGTAGGGCTTGCAGATGCTCACTGTGCGTTAAAAGTATAAAAAAAAGATCAGAGGTGAATTGGCATGTGGATTAACAGAAAAAAACAACAACAAACCAGAGTTAGTGCTATAGCATTTCTGGATTTTTCTGCTGGCTTGGTACCGTGGAAGCTGGCGGACAGCAAGAGGTGAACTTTTTTTTTTTCTGGAAGGAAAGATCCTTCCTTCCCATATCCTGGGAGATTAAATTAAAATGAAACCAAACGGAGTCTTTGAGATGGCCCATTGAATGTGGGATGTCATTTGTAAAATGTTTGTCAGGAAGAAGGAAAATGCTGTTCCTTTCCTTTCCTAGGTTCATAGCGAAGAAGAAAGAGGTGATTTAGCCTGCAGATTCAGACAGTATTTACCCTTAGTATTTATAATACTAAATATTATATTATATTAAATATTATATTAAAAAATATATAATATTATAAATACAGTAAATACCCTTAGTATTTACCTTAATCAAAAGACTTTACAAAGGTAACTAGATAACTTCTAGAGTCATCCAAGCAATTGACTTCAAGGAGGACATATTTTTGGTAGCTTAGGGACAAAAGATTGGGGCAACTTGCATTCAAAGTTCCTCCTTTCTTAGAGCTTTCCAAACTCAGGATTTTCCAAAATCAGAACTAATTTTGAAGGATGGGAGAAATTTGGAGTAGAAACAGGCCATTACGTTTCTCTTCCCAAGTTACAAATCAGAAGGTAGCCCCTTTTCAGACCCACACATTTTATTAAAAGGCATAAGCTTTTGTGAGCTCTAGCCCACTTTATCCCTTTTAATAGAATGTTTTAGTTTGAAAAGGGGCTCCCAGACTCCTCCTGATGCTTGGCTTTTCTCCAAACATCTTTTTCCAAACTGAAATCCTATATCTGATTTTAGAATGGGAAAACTGAAAAATCCTGTGATATTACAACAAGATAGAACAGCCAAACGTAAAACAGTATTCAAAACCCAGAATAGTTGAGGTGATATTTTTATACAGCTTAATCATAAATACAGAAACAAGGGTACTAGTAATTTCAGGCTAATGAATCTACTGTTTTCAACAAACTAAGCAGAATATTATTTATTGACAGTCTTATAAGGCTTTTTGTTATGCTGTTGGCAATGATAATTGTATTTACATTTAATTTTTTCAACGGTATGGGTTGCTGTTATTTTAATTCTGATTGTCTCTGGGATTTAATTCAACGTGTTCATAATTGTCTGAAGGAAACTTAAAACAGGGTCACAATTTACAACTAAGAATAACATAATCCAAATTATAATGTGTGAAGTATTCTTTTTTTTAACTGATGGTCATACAGTGGTGGCATATCTAACTTGTTAGAGTGCAGAATAACTGGAGAGAACATTGTCCTTAGACCTACAAACCTTAGCTCTAAAATCCAATTTCTTAGTATGAAAATTACTGTGAAGAATTGGAACTTTTCATCTGCAAAATGACAACAAAAATATTAATTTACTAAATGTAGCAGGTATATAAGGCTGGCTTGTTCTCCTCTGTAACATCAGCGACCAGTTTAAAGGTTGTTGTAACAATAGCCAGGATTATGTATGGATTGTAAGTTTGTAACACCAACCAATGAATTTCTAATTACGTGAATTTGGCGATTGTGTTATAAGGTTCCTTAGACAGGCTAGAAAAGTATTGGGCTGCACTCAGACTAAGAATGTCATATGAAATTAAATTTAGAAGAACTAAGGCATTTCCATGTTACCCAGCCCAAGGTTATCTCCAAACTTTATAACCAGAGTACAAGGAACAAAAATCACTGTTCTCCTCTGAGCTGTTGCACTCACTGCAATAACAAAAATCTATTTTCCTCATTCAGTGCAAAAGAGCAATAAAATCAATGGTCCACATTCTCTCCCCCCACCATCCATGTCCATATTGCATGCATTTGTCAAAATAAATTAATTTATTAAAAATCCAAGAAGTTCCATGAGGGGATGGAGTTGCAAAGCCCTCAAGCCAAGACCCCAAATCCAGGACCTGGGAGATGTGATGAGGTGTGATGAGGATTTCCTGCAGATGCAGAAACAGGTCACGTGCAAGCTCCATTTTATTACAACATTTCAAAGAGAAGGCAAATTCAATGGTACTTCAGCTACACCACAGCTAAGCCAGAAATAAATTGATTAAACTCTTCAGCAAATATTCTGGGATTACTGAGAGCTCCTTTCAGATTGCAGCAGACTCCTTAAATGAAGTGTCCTAAATTCCAGGCAATTAAACAGAACTTTCTCCCAGATCATTGAGCACTGGAATAAAATCTGTGAGTCATCCTGTAATCAATCAGACAAGTAACAAGTAACTTGCCTATCTTGTCCAGTGGTCTCTAAATGCAGCTAGCTTACTCTGGATCCAATGGGGTTGATGAAGACCCTCTATTGTGTCTTTGAGATGCTCAACTCCCATCTATCTTGAAGACCTTCCTCCACTGATCTTCTCCACTTGTATTTCCTGTTTTACCATCTAATCTTATCCAAGGTTGCCTAGTGTGTTCTTGAGAGAGGAGAAATGAACTCACACAAACTTTCAGTTGCTATGCTACACCAACTTGCACTTGAATGCTTGGATTTGCAACTGTTTTGTGACCAGCTGGAATAATTTCTTAACTTCGTCAGTAAGGAAAACACTGGCCTTACCTGAGTCACTTTGACTTAAAAAGCTGGATGAATTCATGGGAGTTACTCTGGTTTTTCCCACACTGAGAGGTAAACATAATATCTGTACACTGTTTCCTGAATTCATTAGGCAGCTCTTATATTGTATATTGCAGGAGTCTCAACAGTTTGGCTTTCAGGATAGTGTCACTAAATGCTGTGTACAATGGCAGCAGTCAGGTGAACATATTCTAAACACATGTTCAGAAAAATCTATACACTTTTGGGTGGGGGAGAAAAGGAAGTTATAAAATCAAGATCTAGATAAGGAAAGTATAGTGGCAAAGAATCATCAGGGGCCTGAAAACAGAGTTGGGTGGCTAATTCAAATTATTGAGGAGCTTCAGCTTAGGGTTCCAGAAGTCCAGCTCTCCTTTCCATCCATTCTTTCTAATGTTGCTTCTTCCCTCTTGAATGTGCTTTCTCTTAGTCTTAGTCAATGGCTGCATACAACAACGGAGAATCTTGGCTGTAGTGTTCCAAGTTGCTATCAACTGTAAATGTGAATGTGACAGAGGGGGAACCCTATTAAATGCATGCTTGGAATGTAATAATTGTAGCTGTAATTATGTTTAAAAACAGCCCATAAAACCCTATTCACTCAATCTGGGATTCATCAATTTTTAGATGAGGGTGCATGGGAGATGTAAGAGTTGGTCTCCCAACTGGTAAAGTTTCAGAAAACCATTCTGTAAACAACCCGGTGCAAGTTTCCCAACTTTCAGTGAAGGGACCCACCTTTTGGGTGGTTCACTGGAAGGCTGTTAGAGAATCAGAAAGCCTGTGTCCAGATGTACAAGGGGTGTATTGGTTCTAAATAAAAAATAGTCCAGTTGCTGGGATTCTTGTAAAATCACCACATCCATCTCAATAAGCCTCATTAAAGAAAACCTATTTGGCAACTGCCTAAAACAAAACATTATTCTTTTCCAAAGAACATGCCCAAAATTGGCTTCAGAGTGCCGGTGGGCAAGGGGACCCAACGGGAAGATTTTAAAATGATTTAGTTGAAACAAGAATATTCCATCTTTTGTCAAATTTAGATTCAAGGGAAACATGTAACAGTATCAACAGTTCAATTCATTAAGAGCTAATGAAACGGAATAGTACTGTCCAACAGCCATAATATAGCAAATATATAAAACTGTGGGATTTCACAAATCAAAATGCCTGGAAAAATAAAACATCTTCACCTGGTACCCCCAAAGTTGTTAGGTAGGAACCAATTATTATCCCATTAGCGACAGCATCCAAAATTGTTAGATGCTGGCTGTGAGCAGATAAATCAATGCCTCTTGCATTATCCCAAGACTGCTTTTGCCAAAAATAAACTCTTGACCCACATTTGCAAGCAACGTTCCCTTTTCCTTTTCCTTAATAATGACAAACAAACCTCTGCTTCTTAAAATGGTTTTACGACATACCTGCTAACGGTGCAAAAGAATGGGGGAATAAGTATCTGCAAGTTGTTTCTGTCATGGAAAGTAGCTTTATCTTTGGCTGTCAACTATGGTAAGAAATGGTATCTGCACATCCTATGGAAATATGTAACATGCAGTGAAGAAATGTGGAGATGTGTAAGAATACTTGTCTTACAGCATACACTGCCTTTGGCAGATATACCGGCTAATTTATGTGCTCTTCAACAATAATTCTCGCTTTGCTCAGAACGGAGACAAGGTTTTTAGACAGTTGTTAGATAAGAAGTGGGAACTGCAACAATATCTTCCAATATATTCACCTTTAATTGCACAGGTAATTTTCCACGAGTTTCCACATTCCTGCGTTCAATTTCTGACAATGAAACTTCTATGGATCCTGTAAACAATCAATTTTCATTTGATAGTGTTTTCTTTTTTCCATTCAGGGGAGAGGCTGCCCGCTTTTTTAGTTCTGCTAACTTTAGGAAGTTTGCAACTTGATGACTAATATCTCCATCTTGGTTTTGAACAACTCTGTCTTATAGGGTGTGCAAAACTTTGAAATAATTCTGAAAAAGTGCTTCATGTTTGAAGATCACTCTGGGGAATGTCCAGTTCAGTTTGCAGCCATATACTCTCAATCAATCCCTATTCCAGATCTGTCAGCCCCACCAGGTAGATCAGACCAGGAAATCAACTCCACAGGAAGGCTAAAAATACTTTTATTGAGGTTGGCTCTAATCACAGGACCTTGCAAGTCTGTTTGTAGTGAACCTCCTCCTTCTTCTTCTTATATTTTGGTGAATCAGGGGAACATCTGCCTGAGCCACTTCCAAATGTTACTTAGGTAAAAAGTATTTCAGCCCCTTTTGCCCAGGGGCTGGGCCATTACATCATGGCCATTTTTCTTACTCTCTACAGGACTAGAGAAACCCACTCAGTTCAGCTAGAAAACTATATAGCTTGATGTTTATTTACCAAATATTAGCAAGGCCAAAAATAGTTAGCTGGCACATGTGTACACATTAACTACAGGAAAGAATTAATATTATCTGGATACCTCTACATCTCTGTAAAGTCACAGGACTTTTCAGAGCCACTGGAAACAATCCTGGGGGTCATTAGCAATGGAGAGTCCCAAAGTGAATGGCCTTTGGAGATTCCATCTTTAACCCTTTAATATAGATAGCAGTAGCAAAATAGAGATGGCCAGTAGGACACTAAGCGATCCTTCCTCTGTTCTGCACCATGAATGATGAAAATGCATCCAATAATTTGGAAGGCAAACAAATTTCTGTCTGCAGCTCTTTAAATGAGTTTCTTCTTTCCTGAAGATTGACCATGGCTGCCCCCTGCAATATGGCTGATTATGAAGAACGCCAAGCTTCTTTGCAAGCTCAGTGTTCTCCCTCTCTTTTAAACCCTACATTCATGCAAGCAAATGTCTGCATAAGGCTGTTATGAAAAACTATTTTGAATGGATGCTGGTATCATTTAAAGTACCTGATCAACTTTTAAAGTTATTATATATTCAAGAACCTTGGTGGCTTAGCTTCAGGTGGTTGTGTATATATCTAGGTGTTGTTTTTTTTAATGAAATTTGCTTGAATTGTAAGAAAAGAAAAGAAAAGAAAAGAAAAGAAAAGAAAAGAAAAGAAAAGAAAAGGATAGAGTCAAATTTAACTCCTGGATACTTTCACATTGTTTTCTTGGCAACAGTACAGAAGAAAAATTCCATTGTGTTCTTTCAGAAGGTTTTCTTCAACTTCCCAATCTAGTCTATGACTTTGGGTTTTCTTGGTAGCTTCCAGTTGAAATGCTAATCAGGATGATCCTGTTTAGCTTTGTTTGAGGATCATCAGTGATGGCCAAATGCCACTGCCTGCTGGGTCCCAGCTGAATGATAACATAGTCTAGTATCTGGATTTCAGTGCTGAAGGGAGATCTCGGCAAGATCTGGAGTTATCGTTAAGGAGGGAAAAGTGTTGCTTCTTTATCTTAGAATCCCATGTGTAACTTTAGAGGTGCATAAAAGGTGCAGTTTACTCAGTCTGCAATCGCCATCTTCAAATGGGATCTAAATGTAGCTTATGAAACAGGAAAAATCAGACTATTGTAGGTTTGTTTCCCCACTTTTTGCTTTTTCCATCAATTGGCCTGAGCGCTTGTGTCTGATTTCATGCCATTCTGACTGGGCTTAATAAAATTATTGGCTACCTGTAGGTTTTGGAATCTGAAATCTTGTGTTATGCTGCCTGACCTGGGGATTGTTGGAGACAAGAAATGGTGGCATCTGAGTTATTTTAACAGCGATCCTAAAGGGCTACTAATACTATTTCATTAAGAGCAAGAAAATGCCAGCAAACAAGCAAAGGTCACCATTTGCTTAAAAGGCAATCTTCTTTCTTCTCTCTTTCCGTGAAATGGAAAATACACTGATGGGCAAAAGGCTTAGCATGCTCTGAGCTGCCAAAGCCAGGCTTTTGCTAAATTAATATTAATTACCTACCCTATGAGTTTTGTAAGGCAGCCTTCCTCTGTCTTTCCATCCCTTTCCACAAGTCAAGAAATCCTTTTTAATTAGGGATTGCTGAATCACCGTACGTGTTGGCAGTAACTAAACATGACCTCAGACAGAGCAGGTGGTAGCGCGTGTTGTAGCGCCTGGCAAGCAGAGCCGCAGTGACTGGATCAAGGTGTTTAGCCTCTTCTCAGGGGAGATCAGCTCCCAAAGGGCACCGGAATGATATAGATATCCCTGGTGTAGTTGTTACTTTTACCCATGACATCACAGACTTAAAAATAAAGCAGAGGGATGTATACTCAGAGCAATGCATCGTATTGCACTGCACCCCGAGCAAGGACAATGCCATATTCTGATTTTAAAAAATTCTGAACTCTCCCCAGGCAAATCACAAAAGCAAACCTCTCGTATTTCTTTTCTGTCTTTTGGGCCAATTTAATAGCATCCACAACTCACACAAATCCCCTCTTTTGCTTTTCCCTCATTTGTTCTGAAAAGCTTCAGACTGTCATTTGGTTGGCTTGGGTGGAACTTAAGTTATTTTGAATTTAGCACCCTTTCTTCCTCCTTCCTTTTTCAGTCCTTTTTTGTAGCTCTACCTGTGGGGCAGCTTGGTTTCCCAGACTGCCATGCTGCAGCAAATTTTGCAAGATCTGTACATCGATCCTGAGCTTTTGGCTGAACTGAACGAAGAACAGAAGCACATCCTCTTCTACAAGATGAGGGAAGAGCAGGTCAGGCGATGGAAGGAGAGAGAGCGAGGAAGCCAGGAGGGAGAGGTTGGCCTGAAGAGGACAAGGAGATTACAACAGAGTAAGCTTGGCTAATTTTTTTCCCCCTGTTCTCCATGGGTCATTCCTTTACTGTGCAAAGTTGTATACAATCTATATATTCTCCTCCCTAGCAGTTGCCCTTGAATTCCGTGAATACAACGGAGGGAAATTAAACGTGTTTAATTTGCTTGCTTTGGACACATTTAATTCCCAAAGTTAAGGTTAGCATGTTGGTTGGTCGACATACTGTTAGTTGTGACAGTTTTCTCCTCCTTACTCCCCTCCCCTGTTTGACTTGCACACCTACTTCCTAGACTGATTATTTGTTTGTAAGACTAGATACATAATAGATCTAAAACTATAGGAAGCTAGTGAGCCTAAGCGTGTATGGATGAAATTACGGGGTCAACTGAGCTGCAATGGGGCTGAAAGATATTAAATAGTGTCACTTCATTGAGAGTGCATTTAGACATGAATATATGGAGGTTTGATCCTTACCTGGCAATAATTATAACACAGGCTATGCAAATATCAAATCTTACTGAAATGGGGGTGCGGGTGGGGGTCAGGAAGAATTATATACAAGGCAGAGAGGAGTTAAGACAGAAGTGATACTAAGGAACAGAGAGAAAAAGGTTCTGGGAAATGCTTGATGATGAATTTGATGGTGTCTCCTTCATCCTATCTTCTGTTTCTTGCCGTATTTAAATAGAATGGGAAGGGATTCAGCAAGATTCTTGCATTTTTGTAGGTACTCTCCACCCACCTACCCCGCAATTGCTGAAACAAAGCCCTATTCCGCTTTTTAGTTTCTTGGACAGAGTTAAAGCACTGTGAACAAAGCTCAGTTCTGTGCAGCAAAATGACATTTATAAGATCTTGGGCCAAAAATGAACTTAATGTACACCAATGCTGAAAAATGTTGTTGCAACGTTTTCATAGAGTCATTTGTTCTACTTTTGACTATCACCTTTCCATATATAAATGATACATTAAACCTATTCTGCTTTCTAATACACAGTACTGTTTCCTCGTTAATTCATTTTCTCATTTGCCAAAGATGGTGAAAAGGAAGGAAAGGATTTCAGGAAATGCTCTACTGACTGTCAGTTAATTTTCCAGGAGTTTATGACTATTTGCTCCTTCCAAAGAAATGATTCCATCCTTAGCTGTAGGTTTATTTAGGGAAAGGTAGTGACACCTAGCTGAATTTGACTGGTTCAGATGCTAAGCAGGGTTGGCCATGGTTAGTATATGGATGGGGGACCACCGGGGAACTTCAGGACTGTAGGCTAGACTGAAAAGTTGGAAAAACATCCTGAAGGGAGGCAATGGCAGAGGAAATGCTCTGCCTTCTTCTAATGCTGCCAGGAAAAGTGTATCAGAGCTGTCACCATTGCTTGGGCTTGATTCGAGGTTGTCTTTATCTTTGTTTGGGAGAAAAAAACCCCTGCAGAAATAGCTCTCTTCTACATAACAGACGGGTAGTGCTGTGTGCCTGTGTATGCATGTATTTCCAGTGTAGGAGGAACACAGCTTGGTGGGTTCTATGTGAAGCTGAGTCAAACCTTTATTGCCAACTTAACTGTATAGTGATGCCAAGAGAGTTGGATAGGTTACAAGATAGTTCTGTATTTGCACTATAGGCTATATGGTGAGAAGGTGTTTGTCCCAGTCACAAGGAGGCCAGCATTGTGTGATGATGACTAAGAGGCTTACTATGTAGCTCTTGTTATTATTACTGGATTACTATTAATGAGCAACGCCCTGTTCAGCCATGGCATTTATTGGATGACTTCTCACAGTTTGTTGTGAGGCTAGAGAGAAAGGTTCGGAAAAGCCTCTCTCTCTCTCTCTTTCTTTAACCTATGCAATTGTCCAATCTCCTATCCATCCATCCATCCATCCATCCATCCATCCATCCATCCATCCATCCATCCATCCATCCATCCATCCATCCATCCATCTATCTATCTATCTATCTATCTATCTATCTATCTATCTATCTATCTATCTATCTATCTCTACTTTCTCATAGTCCTCATCTCTGTGTTTTTATACGTATGTAAAGCTATGAAGGAGATTGTGTTGAATCACCTTTTAATACTTGGATGGGAGACTGTAGATTCTAACCACTGCAGGTTAGATTGAGAAACAGCAATTTAAAAAAATCCCCAAAGAAGAAAACTGCAAACTTCTTTTGTACTGTTGCCAGGAAAATTGTATGGACTGAAATCACCAGAAGTTGAATTCAACTCAAGGGAAATTGCTTATGCTATATAATCCTTTGCTACAGCTTGCTACATTTTATTAGAATGATCTTTCTATGGCACATCATTCTGTCTCTACTGTGCAATGCTATAAATAGGATAAAAAACCTCTAAAAGAATCAAGTTATCTCTGGGCAAAGAATCCAAATTCACATGCCAAACACTGGTAGAATCACAGATGCAAGTACCTGGTTCTTTTTTCTTTTTCTTTTGTATTTATATTTCACATTTGTCATTGCCCATTTCCCTAGAAGCAACATTTTAGTTGTGTGGCTACACCATATGCCCCTTTCCTTTATATACACCACTTTCATACACATGCTACTCACAGATTCTCTTTCTAACAGAAGTAATGGGATTATCCAATTTTATTTTCATGTTAACCCTATGAGAGAGATTAGATGAGGTAGGATAGGCTGCAAAAGAGTGGTTAGTTCCAGCCATCATGATAAGTATGTATGTATGTATATTAAACAAGGAGATAAAAACTAACACAAACTAATATAAAGTAAGGAAGAAAAAGGAAAAAGAAAGAAGTCAAAGAAAAAGCAAAAAGTACAAGAAAAGAAAAGAAAAAGTTAAGGAAAAATAGAAAAGAAAGAAAAAAAGATATAAAGAAGTGGATTCTGATATTCTTCACAGCAGTTATAAATATATTTTAACCTCTCTCTCTAATGTTATATCACATTACCTTTCTTTCTATAATTATCCTGTCTAATCATCAAAACCATAAATCATAAGTTCATTTTTTTCATTTTTATACAAAAAGCCCATAAGAGGTTTCCAGTCACCAGTAAATGTAGATAGTGTCTTTTCTCTAATCAAAGAAGTCAATTTATCCATTTCAGCAAAAATCTGTCAACTTCACCAACCATTCCTCCATAGTGGGTAGTGCTGAATCTTTCCATCTCTGTGCACATAGTAATCTCACTGCAGTAATCATATAATAATCTTCCATGGTTTTTTTCTGTTTGCCCATTAATTCTAAAAGGAAAAGTTCTTTAACTGATCTTTAAAATCCTCTATCAAAGTATGTATTTGAATCCATTTTTTTTAGCTTTTTTACATGTCCACCAAGCATGATAAAATGTCCCTTCATGCTGTTCACATTTCCAACATACATTTGAAGTACCTTTATACATTGTAGATAATTTCTCTGGTGTCATATACCAACGATACACCATTTTATAAAAATTCTCTTTGAAATCATAACACAATGTAAATTTCAACCCTTTTAACCACATATTTTCCCATTGATCCATCTGTATGTTATAACCAAAATTCTTAGCACTTTATCATACATTCTTTAACCTGTTCTTCCTCTGTTTCAAATTTCAACAAAAGTTTGTACATTTTAGCAATTATATGTTTATCATCAGTACAAAACTGTATTTCAAATTCTGACTTACTTTGCTCCATATCATAAGTCTTTTTATCCATTTTAAATCTTTCAAGTAACTGTGTATGGGAAAACCATTGACAACTATATCCTTCTGCTATCAATTGTTCTCTTGATTTGATTTTAAATTCCCCTTGATATTTTCCAATAAGTCCTGGTACGTCAACCATTTTTCTTTATCTGCCATTTATCTTCTATAATATGCTTCTTGAGCTGAGAAGTTCCAGCCACGGTGAGACTGATGGCTGAGCAAGCCATGGAATATTGCTGCAACTGAAGTCTAATGCTCAAGATGCTGCACGGTTCTCAAGACAAAAGTAATCATTTGAAATAAATATGTGAAAGATTCCTCAAATTAATTGCTGTGTGTGAGTGGGCAAGACTGGCAGCATGTTATGGGGCTCCCATTGTGGGGAGAAAAATACTGAATCTGGTAAAGAAGTTGCAACAAATACTATGTACTTTTTAGACAGAAACCAGAGCTGTGACTTAAAGTTGAGAACTCCCAATAGAAACAATACTTAGAACTGTCCAAGGTCCTGAAGGTCATTGTTGAGCCCTTCTGGTATAACCTGTGTTGGGACTTGTCCAGCATGCTGCAATCCACTGCTTGAGAGCCCCCAGTACTAACCAGTACTGAGAGCTGACCCAGTACTAACCAGTACTGAGAGCTGACCCATACCTGTCAGTAAGGTTTCTGTCAGGCCTTCTGTTCAAGTCTGAATTCTTAATCTCACATCTCAAGCTGACCATGCCCCCTACTTAGAACAGGTTAAATCCTCTCTTTGCCCTTGCTTGTCTGCTTTGAATGTCGGTGGACAAGAACTGCCCTTTGCTTGATCATTTAAAACAGCCAGAAAATGTCTCCCTGCTACATTTTTTTTTGTTAACACACTAAATAAATAGAAAGGTTTGAAAAACCTGAAATCTGAGAAATGTGTGAAGGATCTTGCTGGCAAAATGTCTTTAAAAAACCACAAGTCGCCATGCAGCAGCTGTACAGAGTTGTCCTGCTGGGTGATATACTTGGCCAGGGCTACTCACAATTTCTACTCTGAAAGTGCTTGCCAAATAAGAAACCAAATGTGTCATAGAGAAGACCAAGACAAGTAGAAAATCAGGACAGCAAAACAATGTGTGTCTTCCCTATTTGGACTGAACACAAAAGCAGAGAGACACAGTGGGGAATATGAGCAGATTTTTCTGAATGAAAGAAGGAAGACAGAACAAGTGGGGACATTTCCTTTCTGGAACTGCTGTTCTTTTGAAATGCTGGAAGCAAGTTAGGAGTCTTATTATTGTATTGCTCTGTGTGTGTGTGTGTGTAAGGGTCAGCTTAGTATTGCATTGCTAGGCTGCTGCTTACCTATCCTTTGTGTCTTCAAATCTCAGGAGCAAGATGCTAATACAATCACAGAGACATTGCCCTGTACTTCTCCTGTGTTTAGAAGGAATGCTATGCATAATGCTTGGTAAATCTGTGAACCTCACATCCTCTGGCTCTTTATTCTGAAATCCATTCTTAATTATGAATAGCATGCCATTATATGAAATGCAATATTTTCTGGGGAAATACTTGTAAGAACAATCTAATTCTTACTAGGAGCCTACTTACAGGTACTTCACCTGCAAGGGTCATAATTTATACATGTGTGAGCTATTCATCAATAATGTGGTGTGTATTGTATATGCAGAAATTGGCTCCTCAGTAGGGAAAATAAAACACAAATTGGCTCTAAGCCATCTCTTTTAAAATACAAGTCACTTAGGAACTCTAACTCCCAAAGTTCCAAATGCTCTAATTGAATAATTTTGTAGGTATTCACAAATGATTCCTACTGAAAATAATAACAACAACAACAACAACAATGATATACAGCCAAGATATTGCAATGGAGCTTGGACTGGACAAATGTGCCACCCTTATCAACAGGGGAAAAATAGTGAATTCTGAAAGAATCAAGATGCCCAATGGAAATAACATCAAGAGTCTGGATAAGAAGATCACTAAAAATACCTGGTCATCCTTCAGGCTGACAACATCAAGCACACTGAAGTCAATAAGATTAGTAGTGAATACATCAGAAGAGTGAAGAAGATCTTAAAGTTCAAATTCAGTGGTGGAAATACCATCAAGGCGATTAACACCTGGGCAATTCCAGTCATTAGACATACAGCTGGAATAGTGGACTGGACTCAGACAGAACTAGAAGCCCTGGATAGGAAGACCAGAAAAATAATGACGATGAATCATGCCCTTCATCCACACAGTGATGTTGACAGACTCATGCAGAATACAGTCTGGATATTGTTCTATCATGCAGTATTTTAAGATAGGAAGCTAAATACGTTTGATTTATAGAGGCAGCAGGAAATATCAGCTCTACTGCAGCTTCTTACTGTCCATATGTCCTCACTCATTGAATACTCTAATTCCTGGTTCTGGTGCTGGTAGGGAGAAAATGGGAAATCAGCAAAATTGGACAAGGAACAGTGGATAGCAAGATCCTCCTTTCCTTCAGAATGGAAGTACCTAAGCAGTGAGAATGTGTAAATTTCTGCTGCAGCATTTTTGGGCTTTTGTATCAGTTCATGGGGGAGAGCGGAGAAATGGCTGGATAGAAGGGCTGACTGGCTGGAAGAATGAAGACTTGTTTCAATCCTTCATTTTGCCTGAAGTATGACAGAGAGGCACGATTAGCTCTGTGCTAGATCACTGAGTGCTGATGGAGGGCATGTTAAATGCACAAACAGCTCTCACAGAATGTTACAGGGAAAAATGCTTGAAACATTTTAACAACATGAATGAAAACTTGGCTTTATTAATATGAGTTCAGGCTATTCTTATTATATGCTTATTCATGTGGATCCTTAGCCTAGCCACCTAGGGCTCAGAACAGCTTGCATTTTTAAAAAAATACATAGACTATCCAGATAAAACTTGTGCTAAATATATGGCATAATAAAAATGTATTTTCAGTTACAATGCCCCATACTTTAAAAAGTGCATTCATCTTATTTCAATACTAAATTGTTTGGGTTGATAGGAAAAAAAGATGAGGTACTGAACTCTGGAGAACTAGAATAATTTCAACTGGGATATCCTTGATCCTTTTCCCTAATAATTTTGTGCAGGAATAGGACTTTATCTTGGAAGAGGTAGGGGTCCAAGAAAAACTCCATATTCATTATAGTATTAACAGCTATTACCCACATTTCAACGCTCAGCTGGGAGTTTGTATCACCAACACAATTGAATTGTAGCACAACTTTGAGGATATTGTAAAGACACAGGAATGGACTAGAGCAGAATAGGGCAGAAGCAGTAGGGATCAAAGAAAAATGCGTCACCTGACTTGAAAGTGATGCAGCTGTCATATTTCCAAACAGCTACTCTCAGATCAGACCAAGGGTAGGAAGGCTACAGACCATACTCTCTGTGTGGCTCCTGGAATACAAACATTCATGACAAAGTAACCTATTTTTACTAGCATTTTTTTTTTCTTCCCCCTTTTGGTCCAAAATTATGCAAAATAGATTTTAAGGCTCTGCAAGTATAATGGAGGACAGGGCCTTCATTTTGTTAGTGACTCCATGCACTTTATAGCCTCCACAAGTCTCAGGTCTTCTTCCACTTGAAGGCAAGGATGGGATTTAAGCTGCAAGGGACAGCTAGAAGTTTCCCCCCCCCCCCATTCCAGTTTGGATGCAGGTCCTGAGAGAAGGAAGGACTGGAAGAACCTATTTTATGACCAGGCCTGTAGCTGAGGTTCTCTGCCCCAAAGCCCTGGGAAACTGGAACCAGGAGGGTAAAGCTGACATGGAATGAATAGGCAGAACTGTCAGCGAATGATCTATTTCTTTTCACGGCTGCTTTGCTCAGTTGTGTGGTTTTGAGTTATTTTCTGTCTCTCTGTTTCTTTGTTTGCCTGTCTAGTTCCTGAGTTATGAATGCTAGCCTGAATATGTAGATCTAGAGCTCCTGTATCTTAGTTAAGCTTCTTATTCCCCAAGTTCTCCCTTTGTTTATATATATATATATATATATATATATATATATATATATATAAATTTTTTTTAAAAAAAATGTTACTCCAGTATTGGGTTTGGACTAGAACCACACCTACCTACAATTTATTCAGCCCGATGACCCTGCCTAAAGGGAAAAACTGGAGCCATTTTTTTGATAAGCCTAGTCCTAGGCTTAGAAAGTCCTAGAAAGTCTCCTGTTCTGCCCCCCTCTTGCTTCCAGGAAAATGTGAGAAAAGGGACGCGGTGGCACAAGGGCTTAATAACGCTGGAGTTTGCCGGTCATAAATGGTCGGCACTCCAGCGGTTCGAGCCCGGCTCCGCGGGACGGGGTAAGCTCCTGTCCCTTGTCCTAGCTCCTGCCCACCCAGCAGTTCGAAAGCTATTCCATCTGCAAGTAGATAAATGGGGACTCCCGTTTAGATGGGAGGAACCGGCGGGGCTGCGCGGGGAGCAAAATACCGGTGCTGGCCGAACTTCGAATGCAGCCGGCACGAGCGACGATCGATGCGAGCGGTGAGGATGATCTACGGAGGAGGAAAAAAGCCCGGATGACCCCCTAGCGACCCCTGCTGGTCACATAGCATAATAGCACTAATTGTAAGATTTCTCACTGTTTCTCACTGTTAGGATTCTATATGTACTTTGTGAGCTGGCCAGAGTTCCCCATTGGGGGGAGATGGGCGGAGAATAAAATCGAATGTATAAAATAAATCTTTCCAATCCAATATGTGGTAGAAACTTAGCTACTTGCCTCAAGTGAAACTCTCTGAGTTGAT
This sequence comes from Python bivittatus, assembly GCF_059951505.1. Lineage (NCBI taxonomy): Eukaryota > Metazoa > Chordata > Lepidosauria > Squamata > Pythonidae > Python > Python bivittatus. The sequence goes on from NW_028277033.1 coordinate 6,775,258, forward strand.
GAGACAAATACCCTAGAACTTTGGTAAAGGGAGTGGGAATTTGGAGATTTCCAGTTGGGTTCTGGCAGGCTTGTGCTATGCATTTGTGACTGATCCCTCATAGTGAGTCTTCTCCTCCTCAAAAAAGTTGCAATATGTTTAGCTTTACAACTAGAGATGTCACCACATCATCAGATATAGTATTTCCTCTGGCTCTTAGAGGTCAAAATACTTCAGGTCATGGTCAAAAAAGCAAGCCTGTTTCATTCATTCATTCATTCATTCATTCATTCATTCATTCATTCATTCATTCATTCATTCATTCAAATTATATAGCCACCCATCTCAGACCAGTGACTCTTAACTAAGTACTACAAAGACAATCATCATCATCATCATCATCATCATCATCATCATCATCATCATCATTTTTAATGTGTCTCTAGAAGGAGGACATCCATAACTGTGGAACAAGTTTCAGATTGCTAATCTACACATTACAGAAAATTAGATCGTAGAATTTGTGACTGTACACTTAGGAAATAATTATACATGTTTATTCTATTTGTGATGGATTGTCCTTATTCATAGTAAAAGAAGCCCTCTGCGCTAACAATCCCCGCTAACCATTGGGGATGGGAGGTGGGGAGAAGCACCACATTATATGAGCTTCCTGCATCATTTTTATCAGGAAACTCTATTAAGTCTAGAAGTGCTTTAATTTCTCAGAGATTCCTAAGTCACAATCTAGTTAAGCTGTAATTAAATTAGCAATTAATCTGCCATACAATAGGTTGATGGAAAAGTATCTAAATGCTGCATTTGGCTAAGTGTTGCAACTTTGTCAAATGGGAGGTATGTTTCTGAGATGCGATATCCAGTTGGGCTTGCAATAGACTTTCTGCAAAAAGGAATCAATTTCTAGAGGCAGAGAAGATGGCTAACAATTGGGATTTGTCAGGGGTGCCATAATTGCTAAAAACAATGATAAATGAGCCTGCTTGCAATAAGCTGATTCCAGCAATATTTCATCAACTGCAGCTCCAGTTATTTTAGATAGCTTTTAATTAGCAGCAGGAATGCAGATGAATGTAGGCATCAAATGAGAGATGCATGTCTCTTGTAGCCACTTGACTTCTGTCAGGGCTAGAAATAGGCTCGCTCACGTTGTCTAAAAATGTCTAATTATACTGGTGTTTGCCACTTGCCCACTTCCTTCTTTAAACAGAGAAGCAAACCGGTTGTGGGGCACCCTGGGACTTTCAGACTTCTGCACTGACAACTAGATATCAACACTTTATGTTCTGCATATGCAACAATTTGCCAATTTGTTTTGGGCTTGCTGTTTGCCAAATACATATATCAACCATGGAAATGGCCAGAGGGCAGAGTATAAGGGGCCATTAGAAATGGATACAATCCTATATAGCTTCTGGTTCTGCTGCAGCTCTTATTTCTGAGTACTGGGGGTTCAGTCTTGGCTATCCTTCCCTTCCTAGGAATCTGCGTTCAGTACTGACTTGCACGTCCAGAGTGCCAACATTTATTATGGGTTGTCAAGGCACTTCTTCTCACTTGGAATCCTTCCACAGCGGTTTCCATCGCTTAGAGGAGCCCTCTGTGCATGTGCAGAGCAAACACAGAGTTTTCTTCCAGCTGATTGAACTGCCAGAGGAGGCAGGCAGGCAAAGCAGCAGAAGACAACTCTTGACTTGTAGAAAAGTATGTGTATGCATTTGTGTGCACTTCATAAGCATATGGTTTTCCATATGATGACCATACCATCAAGTAAGAATGATGAACTTCTTGGAAAAATTCAGCAAACCATGCTAACTTGTCACACAGAGGTCCTTCTATTGCTTTCCTGAGTGAATCAGAAAGGAGTTGGGCCAAGTGGAAGGCCCAGGATGTATCTCATGGACCACAGGCTAGCGTTGAGTTTGACTAGATTCTTGTACAATCAAAGCTCTCTCTCCAAACAGGGCTTTATTAGATTTTAGCACAAGCTCCTTTCCTTCTTCTACAGCTTGTTCTGCTATTTTAAGGTTGAAACATTTTATTAATAATCTGGGAACTGTTTCATTCCATTTACTTACAGATACCTCTGCAGCTTTTCTGCCTAAAATTTTCAGTTAGCTCCTTCTCCAATTTTCTTTGTGCTTAAAAGGTCACTGACCACATCTGGTGGAACAAGCAAGTAAGTTTTAGTAGAAGGTGCAAGGAGTTACTTCTTTTCCTTCAGTTGAAGGAGAATGCTTGGAAAAACAATAGTGATTTGGCACAAAGGTGACTCCTTCCAGATGTGTAAAGTTGCCACGTGACATATCTAGATGGTGCTAATGGAGCGTGCAGATTTCCAGAGATCTTCATAAGAAAATAATCTGAGCATGGTCCATTGTGCATTAACCTTTGTCTTTTGCAAGATCTGAGATTTTAAAAGAAATCTTGGGGTTTTGAGAACATGAGCTTGGAAAGAACAACCTCAGCTTCTGGTAGGCACTGTATTACGCAGGGCAGTTCATTGGAGATGAATGATTCTTAAAGAGCAGAATCTTGAACTTGGTATTGCTCTCTAAGGCCTTGTTTCTGGAGTTCATTGCTATGAATTTCAGCCAGAAGCAGTTTCTATTAATCTGTCATAGAAGGCACTGGAAAAGCACAGGCAAATATTATGGTTCCAGCGCTAGGATTCTGTACATTTACAAGCAATGCTAAGGGTGCATTTTCCGTGTTACATTAGTCATAGCCTTGGAAAGCTGGTGCTGCATTTGCCACAGTGTTATTTCTGTGATATGGGCTAAAATCATTGTCACTCAGAGCAATTCATCATTAAGCAGATAGTTCTCTGTTTCTTCATTTTCCTTTTTATCAGGAACTGAGGATGGTTTTTTCCTTTACTGGAAGGCTCTGTGTGTTACTAGGTTTGGATATTACATGGTTAAACCTTACACGCTTGGATTACTGCAACTTTTAATTAGTTAGCTGGATTCAAGGTATTGGCTGTGATACCTGGGACCAGAATACCTGCGAGATAGTGGAAGAGAGAATCAGCATCTAGGCTGGACTAACCCAAAGATTAAAACAGGTTTCATGTGATCTGAAATTGCCCGTCTGTGACTTTGCTAACACATATTGGCCTTTCTTCTTTATCTGGATTCAGGTATAATGCCAAACTCCACATACCACTCTAAATCATTCCCCTTGAGATCAATGGTATTTACTCCTTCATAAATAGACGTAGGATTCCAGCCATGGTGGGAAACATTTACAGGTTTTAAAAAATTTGGAGAATTATGATTGAAAGGGAACTTTGAATTCCTTAGCGTATTGATAGTAATGTTTGCAAACATCAATATATGATTTTTAAATCAATTGTGAGCAAAGGTTACTTTGGAATACTGTAATTCCGAAGTATTATGTATTTGTCTCCAGGTTTTCTTGGCTGTAAAAGGAAAGAACCATTTCTTGAAAACTGCCTTCTTTGTAATTTATTTCAAAGGCAGGGAGTTTCTGAGAATACTGTCTTCTGAAAGAAGAAGTATCCAGTTATCAATGGTTTTCCCTGAAATAATTTTGAGATCTAGACGATTATTGAATATATTCAGAACATACAGTCAAACTCTAAACATTAATCCATATCCATTGTGAATTCTTTCATAATGTTCCAATAAAGTTCTGTTTCTGCTTATCTGGAAGTATTCATTCAAAATAGTGAAAATTCAACAAGCTTACTGGTACAATTCACTTTTTTTGGTAATAGGTTTCACTTAGCTCCTCTGTTTTAGAAATTGCATTATTAATGTTGTCATTTTTCACAGCCAGAGTAGGAGATGTGGAATACACCAGGACAGATCTGAAATTTACTTTCATACTTCCAGTACTGCTTAATACTAATCTATCTATAGATATTGTTCATTTGCAAAGCCATCTATAATGGCAATAACTGCATTATGAATTTCTATAAAGAGTCTTGTTCTCACATTTACTCCACTGTATAGTTAAACTATTTCCAGTTCTGTAAGTTTGCTCAAACCTACCTATTGTGTGACCCCCACATATTCATTGATTAGCCATATGTTTCCCAGATGTCATTTATTTATTTGAATCCAAACATTTTCTTTTATTAAGCAAACAAACAAAATCTGACAGGTTAAATGATAGTTTGAATGCACAGAAGCAAAAATTTCATTTAACTGGGATGGAAGTCCTAACAAACATTTCCTCTCCCATGGAACACAGTGTGTATATATATATATATATATATATATATATATATACTATCAAATATCAAATATTTCACATAATTGGCCTTATTGTTTTCACAGAGCTACTATATAGAGACTTCAAAATGGCCCAAATTATTCAGTGCATTGAAGATTTGCAAGTTATGGATGAAATTACACATATTTACTCTACACTGATCTTTTGTGATCTAACTCCTGCAGCCTCAGTCACTACCACATGAACTGCGGCTCTGTTCTACAAATTTCATAGGGGTTCCTTTTAAGCTCTTTTGAAATTCTCAGGTCAGTAACCGGAGGTCACACATTGCACAAAATTGTAAAGTGGTTTATTTGATGCTGGACTAGTGTCTTGTGCAAACATAGCTATCATGGTTTGAAAAACAGTTCATAGTTTAGTGCACTATGGAACCCCGCCATTGAGGCTTATTCAACAATCTGTGGTTAATACAGTTTTGGTGTTCACCATGTACAAACCCATGTAGTTTCTTCTTATTCTCTTCTTTATCATTTCCTTTCCCCTTATAACCATAATGCATAAGAGTGAGTGTACAGAAATAGATTCATTATCAACAGAATTCTGAAAGTGTCCATTCCTGTATTTCTAAACATGTACAGAAGAATAAATCAGTTTAAGAGTAAAGGAAGGTACAATATGAGAGCAATATAATATAAAGGAAGATATGAGAATTGTAGGAATAAGGAAGAAAAAGATGAGTGTGTTTGGGGAAAGAAAGTTTGAGCAACGATTAGAAGTTTGGAGAAGTACTGCTTGATTCAACTGGCAAATGAATTTTAAACCATAGAGCTAACTGTAGCTAACACAATCTAGGTAGGAAAACAGCAATGATTAATAATAGTCATAAAATAAACAGAACATATGGAGGAATGAAATTTTCAAAAGGCAGCGGGAAGGAAAACTGAAGGCAGTTCCTATGTACTAGAAACAGATTAACTGCCCAATTCAAAGAATATAAAAGCATAATTAAGGCATGAAAAGGAGCTCACGAATCCACAAATATGTCTCATCAAAGATGAAAGCTAATGAATCCTAAAGGTATTGGAAAGGAAGTCAGAAGCTGAATAAAGTAGATACACATGAACAATAATTGAAAAAAACTTGACCTACAGTGACATTATTCTTGGAAAAAGACATAAGAGGATACATATAAACGAGTCTTTTCCAACCTGTTGGCCTCCAAAGGTATTGGATTTCAATTCTTATAAGCCTGAGCCAGTGCATCTATGGTGATTGATTGATTGATTGATTGATTGATTGATTATGTACCTTCAAGTCATTGTTGACTCTTAGCAGCCACATAAATAGAGTTTGTGATGATCTGGTCCTTCAGGTCTAAGGCCATGCTGACTGGCAAATAGAGAAGTTGGGGACACCACATTTGCATATGGCTCTTCCCAGCAAGGTTCATCTAATCCACAGATCAGAAAATAGAAGAAAGTATGTAACTTGAAAAAGATGGCAGAAATCACAAATTGGCAAGGTGTAACAAAGTGTTTATGTATCTCTACAAAGCCTGGATTAATATGAAAAAGAGTGATAACTGTGTTCTTTCTCTGGGAACCAATTTTAAAGCAACCACATTTTTATATACAGGAAGCAAGTTTATCATATCAGCCTATATCCAGAAAAAGATTAGCTTGTGACAGTAGAGACAGTGGGGAATTTTATTTTATAATTTAAGAATGCAGGAGATAGTCACTGTGAGTCCTTATCAAGAGCCACTGCATACTTGGTACCTTGTTAATCCAAGTAGTCAAGTAAATACACAGACATGCACAATTACATCACAAACTGAAGAAAGCAGGTATTTTTAAAACACATGGTGGCCCATACCCAATCAGCACATAGCAGGTTCATTGCAGACTCTAAGTACAACTTGTGTTTTATTTTTCCACCCTCATAAATATGGACATAAATTCAAATCTCCCATACTTTGGGAAAGGTATTTGCAAGAACCTGAATGTGCAAATCTGGCAAATTTGGAAAATTTTGCAGTACCTGCATTTCTTCTGGTTATCAATAGTTGTGGTCCAGTCCTTTAAAGTCTCTTCTGGGTTATTCCATGTTCACTGCCACATATAGTCACAACCTATCCAGATTTTCTTGAGGGAAGAAATGCTATATTTAGATTGGAAGTATATTTAACTTTTAACTGTATTCATGTTTTTTAGTATGTTGTAAGCCGCCCAGAGTCCCCCATTGTGGGGAGATGGGCGGGGACAAATTAAATAAATAAATAAATAAATAAATAAATAAATAAATAAATATTTACATTGAAAGAGGAAACAGAGAGATTACAAAAGGAGTGGGAATAACTCCCTTCCCAACTGTGTGGTTGTCTGAGTTGGTGGGACCTTCCCAAACCTTTCCACAACAAGTCTAAGTTGGACAAGACAGGACAGGACAGTCTGAGCATCTTACAACAAGAAGGAGGAAAACTAGTACTCTCCAAATATTGTAGAACACAATTCTGTTGATTTCCTGCCTTTGACCATTCAGACTAGAGCTGAGCGGTAATAAAATATGCTGAAGGCTACTGAGTGTGAAGAAGATCATTTTGGCTGGAAAAAAAGGAAGCCAACTGTTGGGGGTATGGACATGCCCATAGTTACCTGTAAAGACCCTCAGTATGCTCAGCTTCTGTAGATAAAGGTATCTGCCTTTCAAAAGCAACAGTTTTCCACTTAGCTTTCCTGGTGTCCTCTTGGCTGGTCAGAAACCAGCATAATGTAGCTTCAGAGAGGTTAGCTGCCTATGAGGCATTCTGATAGCAAACAACTTAAATGGGAGCCAGGAACAGGAGGGAGTAAAGCTGACAAAGAGAATTTGGGTGTGTCATTATCAAAAGGCAAATGCTAGCTCACAACACTGAAACATCAGAGTAAATTCCACAAGGCCTTCTGCTGACCCTAATGCTTATTCAGTAGCGGTGTGACACTTAAATGACACAGGCAAGCATTGAAGCTAGCATTCCCTTTTGAGGTCCTCTTTTTTTCTGTGAAGCAACTCATGTGCTCACAAGGGCTGTGTGAGAGGGCATAAGTTGCCACCAATTGGTACTTTTGGGCATGAAGGCAATGGGCTTTCCCTCACTGAAATGCAGAATGGGCTTTGTTTTTCTTAGTCACAATTTTGGCAAAGTGTTTGAATGACTCTTCCAGGTAACAGGAAACACGTACAGTGGCTTCAGGGAGCTGATGGTGAGGTCTGGGTTTGGATTATGGGAGAGGCTCCTGGAGACAAGCCATATGAACAAATTTCAGAGGAGCTTCTTACAGAAAGAGCCAGACAGCGAGCCCAGAAGGAAGCAGAAGAACTATGGTGAGCATCTGCAAAAAATCACTTCTAGAAAGTGCTGTCAAAAATACCATAGAATGAGAATTCCTTTGGAACTCTGTTAGATAATGTTTCCTCTGAAAATTATACTCAGTTTTTAAAACCCAAAATCTCAGTTGGAGATAATATCTTACCAGGGTTCAGAAGCTAAGCTGGGTTGTGCATCTTTGGCATTTGGGTGGAAGACCATCCGGGAATCTCATGGCTGTGGTTTAGACTGCAAAGTCAAAAGAACCTCCCAGAAGAAGACAATGGCAAGCCATCTTCAACATGAACATGTCTGCGAAGTCACCAGGAATTCAACTGGATGGAAATTTTAATTTTATTCTGAATGCCTCAAAACTTTGTAGAACTTTTGGTCTCGCTCTTAAGTTATCTATAGGCACTTCTCATGCCTGACATGGTATAAAAATAATAAGTAGAATTGTTTGGTTTACATTTGAATATAAAATAATGTTGAATTATACTTATGTAAGTTAGAGGAAATGTTCTCAGTTCACTATATAGTCCCTGATGCTTCCATGGGCCTGTAAATGAATTGAGAGCATTTGGACATGTGGAAGGCAGTTCAGTCATCGTCATCAGCAATCTTCGGTGTCCTATGAACTTTAACGTATGTCCATGAGATTCTGTCACTATGATGATTGCTGGAAAAAATGCCAAGGTTGTCCAGTATCCATAGATGCTTGTTCTAAATAACAACTTGAGATTGACTTACACTTCCTTGCCTTGCCTCTTTTTCTTTTATTGTTTTGGTAAGGAAACAAAAAGAAGCTGAAATTACGAAGAAGTTCCGGGATGCTATGGCTAAGGAGAAAGCTCGAATAGTGGCAGAGAAATGGAAAATAGAGACAGAAGATCGCAAAGTTGCCAAACTGATGGAGGAGGAGAAAATCCAGGAGGAATTAAAGGTCCAGTGGTTCCTTGAACAATCCTGCCTTCCAGTGTTGGGTTTGGTATGGTGGGAGGACTTCTTAGAATATTGCAAAGTTTCATAAATGTGGAATGCTGCTTGTGAGAAGTTCAGTTTCAGATCAATGTTTAAGAATGCAGATTCAGGGTTGAATTTAATATAGACGGCTCTTGATTCAGGAACCTTCATTGTATGATGCATCTTATGTAATGTTCTGTACCCTTTCTTTCCCCAGATTACCCATAACACTTCCCTGGGTATTTCTCCCATCCCCAAATTGGAAAACTTTGTTTGCCATGACACAACTGACCCTGTTATGGTCTCACTTCTGTGAGCTGGTTGGACACTGGGATGTAGCTATTTTCCAAGCTACCAGCCATCACAAAGGAGATTGGGAGGCAATCACTCCCCACCCCCATTAAGAACAAACATACACACAGTGTATTGTCGAAGGCTTTCACGGCCGGCATACGATGGCTGTTGTGGGTCTTCCGGGCTGTGTGGCCGTGGTCTTGAAGTCTTGTTTCCTAAACGTTAGGAAACAAGACTTCAAGACCACGGCCACACAGCCCGGAAGACCCACAACAGCCATACACACAGTGGCTTAAATAGGTCTATCCCTTGTGGATAAGTCTTGGAAAGTTTAGTCCAGGTTAGTACTTCGATGGAATTGAAATAGAAAATACCAGGGCTACTAGGAAATGCAGAGAGATCCTGCAAGGAGACAGTCAGAAAGCAATTCTATATTGTTGCCAAGAAAACAGCATGAATGGTCCACAAAGTCATGAGGAGTTGGCTTCACCTGAAGGAAATATTATATTTTCAAGACACGCTATTGGACTAAGGCAAGATAATAAGCGAAGGTGAGAACTAGATGAGTTGATATTTGCAGAGGGATCCTAAAGATTCCTCTTGTCTACCTTTAAATCTGCCATCCACCCCAGATACAAGATAGGCATATTTCCTCTCTGAATTTTTCCCATTCGTTTTATGTGCTTCTCATCCACTTGAAGATGAATATCCTTGGAGTTTGACTCACCGCTGCAAAGAAGTACAAAAAAATTCTGGAGCATATGGAGAACAAATAGGCCTCATCTTCCCTTTATGTATCAGATTTAAAAGTGGAAGAAAAATGTCCAGATTACAAACTCTCCTGTCCTGTTTCTTAAGATTCAACAAATCTAAAACCAATGTATTTTTAACTTTTCCCTTTTGCACACCTGTCCTGTTCACTGCATTGCCACTATTCTTCATATGGAGACTGTGACAACAATGAATCAGATCTGATATCTCTTACGTTATATTGGTGACAAAGGAACACAACTGATGCACTGATGAGCAGGAAGTGAAATGTAGGAGAAGGAAAGTCAACTTATTTTGAGCAATAATACATGTGAAATTTATTTTCCCTTCTCTAGTAAATGTTCCCTGCATTTCATTTAGGAAAATTTGTATTTTAAAGTTTTCAAGTGCTCCAACCTGGACATTGCTATGTATACTTTTTCAGGTGTGATTATATCTTATGGTTATAATCCAGGATTATTTTAAGCATTTGTCCTTGGGTTTTACTAAGTTTTCTTGCAGAGGTATTATACAAAATTACTGTCTTTGTGTCTTATGGAACTAAATTTAGCTTTGAGAATAGAACTTGAATTATAGATGCTTCACTTGTAAGTGTCTTGAGTTGCATATTATTTTTGTGTACTTTTCTTACAACTATTTCCATTCATTAACTTGATGTTTGAATTCATACTTCCTAAATGCATCCTTTTAATACTGGAGACATTGAAACTTTGAAAATTTATGAGCCATCTCATGTGTTCACCATTTTTTCTTGCTATTATTCTATTCATATTATAATAGGGTTTGCTAGGTTCCCTTCATCTTTGGAAAAGATAGTCTGTTTGGATTGCAATAATAATTTCTGGGAACCAGGAATGCAGACAGTGATTGTGCAAGGATGATTTCTGAAAATAATTTTGCTCCTTCTCTCTCTTCAATTCTGCGTTGCATCCTTCATCTTGTTTTCCACCCACAATGGTATTGACTATGACTTTCTGTTGATGGGCAGGGAGAAAATAATTTTTTAAGCATTCACTTGAGTATTCCATGGCTAATCATATGATCTCTCTGGTTGTTAAAAATATTTTTAATTAATTAGCTCTACAGGTGAAACCTTGTGGCTTTCATGCACACATTTGAATTGTAGATGAGGAAGGAGGTGACTCTCGGTTCTTCCTTACTTGGTTTCTGCTCATTTCTCATGCTCTATGCCAGTGTTTCTCAACCTTGGCAACTTTAAGAGGTGTGGACTTCAATTCCCAGAATTCCCCAGCCAGCCAGCCAGGCTGGCTGGGGAATTCTGGGAGTTGAAGTCCACTCCTCTTAAAGTTGCTAAGGTTGAGAAATGCTGCTCTATGCCAATGGTGGAGTCCACCCATTGCATTAAGCAACAGCTTGTGTAACATGATTTGTTGAACAGGCCACAATTATTTGGAGCTCCACAACAGACTGTGTTATAAACAATTGCCTTTGAATCCTGGTGGACATGTTCAGAAAATGTCCTAAGCCAACATAAAATAAACCACTTTCTAGTGTAGTGCAATACGTGAAGTCAGCCATGGTTACTGAGGTGAGATCCCCCAACTTCTAAACTCAAGTTTTGCAAAACAATCACAATGATCTGTTTCTGCTTTGTGTAGAAAAGAGACTTATAAGAGACTCGCAGATGAAGAATTACAGATCCTCTAAACAGAGTTTGTCCAACTTCCCATGTCTTAGCTTGCAAGAATGCTTGCACTATAGAGCTTCTGTTGACATCGCATGCTTACCCAGGCCACCTGAGTCTTGATTTCTCAATATACCTGATTTTTTGGCTTTGTATGACATGTTGAATCATATGGTTGGCTAGTTTTTGACTCAGTGTGTTAAGTGAACACAGCCAAAACATTTAGTCCAGGATTATCACTCTTGGTTTATAATGTCATAATTAAATCATTGTTCTTTATTTTCCCTCTGGCTGTTTGGTCTATTTTGAGAACTCACTGAAAAGCATTCTTTTTGGATGAAGCCATGCAGATATGCTGCTGTGGGCTGAGAAGCTGAGGATTTTAGAAATGTGAAATAAAATTTGCACCATGTAATGTGCAATAATATTTAGGGTTTAGGATTGTTTACATTTATATGATGTAGTGTACTTTATCTTTTATCTTTCCTGGCAATGTCATTTCTGTATTTACTTTTTTTTTTTTTTAATGGTCTCTTGAGTTCTGCACAATCAGTTTATTTGCTTTAAAATGAGTGGAGACCTCATTTTATAAAACGATATTGTAATGCAAAAAACAAACAGACCCTCACTTATAAGCATGTTATTCGCATTACCTCGCACTTATTAGCACCTTCTTTCAAGCTTGGAGAATTTCTGATAGAACAGCTTGTTTTGAAGTTGGAAATAGTCCATGTTGAGATCGGAAGGGATACCAACAAATGTGTTGCAAACCTTTGACATTTTCACCCTACATTTACATGGGTCCAAAGTTAGTTTGGATATAGATTAATACTTCCCCCTCCTCTGTGATCAAAATTGTTCCAGGTATCCTTACATACTTACTATTCAACCTGAATGAACCATCTTTTTTTTCTCTAAATAGAACAGGTGCTGCCAATGGTGATTTTGTAGGCTGTATAAATCCCCTTTGTGGATTTTTGTCAATGAATTCTCTAAGCGCACCCAACGCCATAGGGGCCATAGAATACATTTTCGGTTTAAGAAATTTTGCCTTGGGTTCAATTTCAATTGCACAGTCTGTTGCTCAGTGAAGGGGGAGCTGGTCCAACTCCACTTCACCCATCACTTCTTTTAAGTTTCTATACTGTTTTGGGATTGAGCAGGTATTTTCAGTGTCACCCTGTCTGGGAGACTCCATGCTCACTGCCGCTAGTACCGACCTTGGTGTGCTGGTATCAGTTCCCTCTGGGACTCTATAATCACCATCCTGAAATGTCAGGCTTCCCACTTTCCAATGCACCATGGGTTTCCTCAACTTTAATCAGGATAGACCCAGTCTTAGAGCATGCCCATTTTAGAAGATTCAGAAGCAGCGAAAACACAGCAAGTGGGTAGTGAAGAAGTTCAATGATCTTTATTTAGAAGCAGGCATACATTACCAAACAAGCAATTCGTCTATCTGTTATCGGGAGCCCCAGGACGATAACGACGATACCCCAACACGGCCGGTATGCAGCACCACTCTGGACCAGGTCTGCATTGAAGCTCTCCAGATCAAAACTTTGAAGCTTTTTATGCTTAGCTGAGAGGAGTGATACATGCCACCAAGGATGGCAGCATCCTGATTAATTGCACCTGGTGTTGCATCTCTTATGATTTTCCAAATTCCTCCCCTTGATAAGCTAAACCTGAAACGAGTGGACAGCAGCCAACCTCATCGTGCCTGGTATCCTCCTTACATTGCAAGGTTGATACATCCTTATCTGGTAACTGGTGCAGAATAACTGGAAAATAACCTTGTGTTCTAAAAATTTTAACTCTTAATGCAGCTTAATATCTATGAGGGCCTAAAGACCCAGGAGTATGAAAGACATTTGTGACACACCAGTCCTATCTCCTCGATACAAAAAGTCTTCCGAAATGTTTCCTCTACAGCTCGGCAATCAGAGCTATTAGAAACTCTGAAGTCTCTCAGTGAGTCCCAATTCTCATTTTGATTGCTTTGGTACAGAATTCTACGGGGCCCTCTCCCACTTGCGACCTGTCCAATTGCATAAAAACAATAGGGTTTTCTAGCTTCTGCCCATTCACAATAACTGGATTTATTAAGCAACGTGCGCACCCAGAGTCTATTAACGGAGTTAAATCCGCTGTGCAGTTGGTCTTTAATGCCCTTAGTCCCACCTTAACCGTCATAGGACTCACCATTGAGTCTTCACGCCCCGAATCATCCGCCTGGCTTTGGGCATGTTTTAAAGCAGGCGGCTGGAGTTTTCCACCAGCTGAGGTTCATCCTCAGAAAACTCACTCTCCACCATCAATGGGACTTGAAATAGTTCCTCCGCTCATGAAGCAGCTGTTCCTCTCTTTTCCAGCTTGAGACCCTTCAGAGATTTCCCTGTCTGCTTGCTTCTCAATGTGGCCCGTGGGGTTTGGTTTTGAGGGAAATTCACAGCATAATGTCCCTCTTCTCCACATCTGAAACAAAAGCATTTCCCCTGTCATTGGTGCTGGCCACTTCCCTTCTGTCTCCAGCCTGATCTCCTCAATATCGGGCCCAATGAATTCGTGGGGGGTTGGCTGCTCGTGCCTTTTCTTTTGATAGACATCCAATCGGTCTCCACTCTCCCTGCAAGGCTAATCCACTCTTTCAGGGTTTCAGGGCTGCCCCTGGCTAGCGAGTGTCCCAAAAGGTCAGGTTGTAACCCCTTCTGAAAACACTGGACCTTAAACGCTTCAGGTCAGTCTCAGAGTTTCCCGGCTAGCTGCCTGAATTCCAACGTGTAAGCCGAAGCCATTTGATTCCCTTTTTAATTTGCTCGATGCTCGTCTTTGCTGTCCTGATGATGAAAGGATCCTTAAACGCTCACACAGAGCACTCAAAGCTTGTTAATTCTGCTGCTTCAGCCTCACGCATCTCCACCACCCATTCTGCTGCCTGGTCTTCAAGGGAACATGACACATAAGCTACTCTCTCCACATCATTCCGAAATAGGTGGCCACATCTCTCCATGTAAATTTGCACTTGTGTCAGAAAACATGGCAACTGACCTGGGTTCCCCCTGAATTTCATCTTCAGCCCCCACTGCTGTCGTGGGTTTCTTTTCTCTCTTGTACTTCTTCCTGGGGAAATTACCTCCTCCTCTTCACTGGGTACCGATTCCTCACTCACCTCCTCACTGTCCCCAGAGGTCGTTTAGGGATCCCCGGATTGCAGGTTTTGGTCCTGGCTGCCCAGTACGTTCCCTAGCATCCACGTCAATGACTTCATTTCACCTGCCATGGAAGTAAGCTGGATCTCCATTTTATCCATATGGCCCTCCAGTACAGCGGTGCAGGGTTCTGGCTCCCTCTTCTCCTGCGGACTTTGAGCCACCCTTACGTCGCCAATGCCAATCGACCACTTTGTCTTGGATTTCTTTTTCGAGGACGAGGCAATATCATATTCTTGCAAAGTCCTGGACTCTTGGGATTGAGTCCAGCATCTGCCTAACTGCCGTTCTTTATCCCTTACTACCAGTTTTGCTATTGGCTTTGATGTCTCCAGTTCCCATTCAGATTCTGGATCTTCTACAATGCCTTCGCCGGCTCCGGCCTCCACCTTGATAGTTTCAATGCAAATCCAATGGACAGTGAACTTTCATTCTGGACAAAATCTCAAAGTCAGTTCCAGCAATATGTAAGAACCATGATACTCAGTTCCCAATGAAAGCAACTCCCACTGAAACCAGTGCAGGTTCAAAGAAAAGTTCATTTATTGGAAAGCAGTGTACAGCTCTAAAGCATTGCAGGAACTGAGTCCCGCGTGTGCCAAAACTTAGTTTTACCTCCCCCCCCTCCCCCTCCCCTTTCAGTCTTGGACTCTCCTGTGCATGTCAAAGATGTCCTCAGGTTCCCCTGTTGGTACGGACTTGGGCATTCCTGGGAACGAGATAACAGCTCATCTGAATCTAACGGTCCACATTCCCATTCTCCCCCCCTTCTTCCCCCCTTCCTCCCTCTCTCTATAATGGCAGAAATGAAGCAAGCAACTAGCTGTACAAGTGATTGATTGCAAGGGTTCTGGCAGTTTGCAAAATAGGTGGTACCTACACAACAACTATGAGAAAGATATGGAGAAATAGTGACTGACCCCACAAGTGTTGTGACTGAAGAGGGACTGAATCTAGGATTCCAGTGCCCTTGGGGAATGTGTATTTTTTCCCATACATATCAATCAATCAATCAATCAATCAATCAATCTAAAACTATAATGCTATGCTTCATGAAAGGTTTGAAGATGCAAGAGTTTCTAGGCTAACCATTTCCAACCAGGCTATCTTGAAGTCATAATTCTCTATCGGGAGCACGCGGGTCAAAATCTGCAAGAGATCAAGCATGATGTCATGATAAAAACCTTTCTGCTTTTGGATGTGCCTGCAGATTTTCACCCTCCTGCTTGAAATTCTGGGAGTTCTAGTCCAAGCTAAAAAACTAACCCAGGTTTGGGAAGGCTGCTATAGCCAGTTTCCCATGAAGTAGACATCTCTTAGACTGGAATCCCTCTTACAACAGAATATTGTTTTCCAGGAAGAGAGACTAGGAGGCAACCCTTTGTTTGTTTGTTTGTTTGATTTCTCCCCCACCCATCTCCCCCCAATGGGGGACTCTGGGCGGTTCACACAAAACATTAAAACCACAAATACATATAAATACATAAAACATAAACATTTTAAAAAGATTACTAAAAAAGAGGAAGACAGTCCAAGTAGATGATGAAGGATCTGGGGCTGAAGACAGCAGGCGTCTATGGGGCTAGCCATCCCCACACCTGAAGTATTCCCTCCCTACCCCAGGCCAAGTGGCAGAACCAGGTCTTCAAAGCCCTATGGAGGGCCAAGAGTGTGGGGGCTAATCACACCTCTGGGGGCAGGATGTTCCAAAGAGCAGGGGCCACTGCAGAGAAGGCTCACCTTCTGGACCCCGCCAGTCGAAGTTCTTTTACTGAAGGGGTCCGAAGCATGCCCTCTCTGTGTGATCGGGTGGGACAGGTTGAAGTCATGGGGAAGAGGTGGTCCCTTAGGTAATCTGGACCCCAGCCATCTGGGCTTTAAAGGTGATAACCAACACCTTGAATTGGACCTGGAAGCAAACTGGTTATTGTTGTTGTTTAGTCGTTAAGTCGTGTCCGACTCTTCGTGACCCCATGAACCATATTGCGCCAGGCCTTCCTGTCCTTCACTGCCTCCCTGAGTTTGCTCAGTTTCATGCTCATTGCTTCAGTGATGCTATCTAACCATCTCATCCTCTGCCGTCCTCTTCTCCTTTTGCCTTCAATCTTTCCCAGCATCAGGGTCTTTTCCAAAGAGTCGTCTCTTCGCATTAGGTGACCAAAGTATCTGAGCTTGAGCTTCATTATCAATCCTTCCAATGAGCAGTCAGGGTTGATTTCCTTTAAGATTGACTGGTTTGACCTCCTAGCAGTCCAGGGGACTCTCAAGAGTCTTCTCCAGCACCACAGTTCAAAGGCAAAGCAAACTGGTACCAATTATATAAGTCTTTATAGTAGAGAATCATTGTATGAAGAAGTTGCACAGCCAGGAGTAGTTTTATCATATGGCTTTTTGACTGCTTGATGTATGCATGTGAGAAAGAGAGGTTTTTATATATTGGTTGATTTATAGAACGTATATGATAAAGCAAATATGGAGGTAAAGGTTGGTTGTTATGTATATTATGATGGAAGTAAAGCTTAATGGAAATAAATAAATAGAATGCCTAGCGAATGGTTCACATTGAGGAGGAAATAAGACAAGGATGTAGGATCTTCCTTGTTGTTATGTATAAGGAATGTTCTTGTGATGCTAGAGGTGTGTTGGTTGGGGATATGAATACATACGTACTTCTGTATACAGATGCTGCTGTGTTGTTGGCTGAGAACCCAAATGATTTTCAGTAAATGCTAGGTTATATGATGCAAATAACAGTTTGGCCCTAAAAATTATTTCCGTCATTTGTATGCTGCCTACCTCTCCAGACATTAATAAAATCTCCAGTCCTAAAATTAGCATACACCTATAGGACTACGAGGTCACTTAATCAACGAAAGCATAAAATTATAATCTTCAGGGTCAAACGTAACGACCATGATTTCATAAGCCTATCCTCCAAAGGGTTGATGAATGAGGATGATTTTTCAAAACGTTGGAGCAGTGATGGAGAAAGCCTTGAGCTATAAACCTATCAGAGACGAAGGCAGTTGAAGGGAAAAGAAAGTGAATGAATCCAAGCTATATCGAAAAGGTAAAAAGCTGTAACAAATAGATGAATCTTGGTAGAATGTTTATTAACAGTGAGAAAATGGAAGGAGAAATTTTGAGATGCACAGATCTTGATAAATTTAAAATGGGAGTATGAGGTCTGTTGTTGAATGAATGTTTATTGAAAGAAGCAAAAAATGGCTGTGTATAAGAGCACACACAGTATTTGCCTGCTTTATTATATGGGAGTGATGCCGGGAGAAATAGCAAAGTCAGATGAATACAGTGGGAATATAGTATTTAAGAAGTGGGTACAGTATGTAAAATATGAAGAGACTGGATCAAGACAGTATGGGTGTTGAGTGAAAGTGGACTGCATATAGAAATGAATGACATTACAAAAGAAGTACACTGAGGTGGTTTGGTAATATAGAGAAAGAATGAGAACTGAATCCCAAAACCAATGTGTGAAGGTAGAATGAATGGGATGAGAAGAAGGGGAAGACTGAGAAAGTTGTGGCTGGGTGGAGTTGATGAGATCCTCCGAGAGAGAAAGGGAATGTCAAGAGGCCACATATCAGAGTCAAAAGGCATCAGCATATGGACTAAGTGGAAACAAAGAGAGTTTGCAAAGGTACAAAGATATAGAGAGGTAAATGGTGATGTAATCTGGATTTATTTAGATTTTCTTTTATTTTCTCTTATCACCCATCTTTAATTTCATGGTTTACTACTATTTGATCTTTTTCTTCATGTTTCTTTTATTCCTAGAGGGAATAGTGTCATGGGTATATATTGTAAGATATATGCTATCTATTTGAGCAAAGAACCCATGGAGACCAAGATTTACACATGCATAAACTTATAAACATACATGACTACAAGCTATGAATAGTCTCCCCACCCCACCCCAAAAAAAGTGAGGGTGCCTGTGAGAGGTGCCTTAAAGGTTGGTTTTCTGATGTTTCAACTCTTTGAGATTATTTACACTTCTTGGTAGAGTCTTATGTGACAAAGAAGCATAGGAGAGATGGGCCAAGAATCAACCAGCCTCAATTCACTCAACATGTGTTTGGAGTGGTTTGTTGAGCTACAGAAGGAGCAGGAAACAATAGCTTGCAATCAAGATGTGCATTAGAAATGATAAGAAGGTTTCCCCCCAATTATTATGCAGTTTTCTATTTTGCTTTAATTAAAACTCTCTCCATGATTGAAAACAAAAACAAAAACACAGTTTTTTCACTAGGAAAGAATTCTGCAGCCCCCGAGGGATCTGCGGTAATTTCTAGTGATATATTTTTGCTTGATCAATTTCCCAAATATAGGAATCTGCAGAGGCATTTATATGATGTGACAGGTCTCATTATCCTCTGTAGCAGAGGATTGCATCTGTTTTATGACTGTGAAATGGGCATAATGCTCAGCTAGAGAAATGCTAATGTCTTGATAACTAAAAAGAGCTACTTTGTCTTTCTGAAGAGTTTTCATAGCTCATTTAAAAATACATTTTGCAGAAATACACAACCTAGTATTTCTGGGTCCCCCCCCCCCCCCCGCCATCTCTGATCTGCTTCCCAGAAGCCAAGCAATGTATTAACTTAATTGCAACTCCCCCTCCCTCAACTTTGGACCAGTCACTGCTGTCCTTTCCTACCTCATTGTGGGGGAAAATGAGGACAGATCCCATGTAAGTTGCCTTGAGCTCTCAGAGAAAAGGCAGGACACGAATGCAGTAAGTCTATAAATAAATGATTGGAAAAGGAAGAGCAGCGAAGGGAGAAAAGAGAGAAGTGGGTCAAACAGACAAATAGTAGGAATTATTCTGGCTTCCCTGTGCCATCAGGAGAATGCAAGTATGTAGAGCAGGACTGCAGAATGTGAGATTTTGAGCAGGATTTCAAGAACTGCACTCCCAAAGTGGATCAGTCCGGGATCTGTTTGGGGACTGGGGATTAAGGGATGGAATGAATGTTTTAAGCCTGTGCATGGCCAAAGCATTCATTTTGCCTCTTTAATCTCTCCTCAATGACCAATATTTTGGTTCTTTCCCTTCCCCAACACACACATGCAGTCTGTTGGCTACTAAAGGGTTGTGGCCTCTGTTGTGCCCCAGGGAATTAGTTTTATTTAAAGATGAATCTTTCACTACATGATCTGAGCCTTGCCATTTTTAAAAGTGTGTGTTGTGGAGAGAGAGAGAGAGAGAGACGAGGGCTTGGATATTGCAGATATCTTGACTCCCTCCCTGCCCCCCCACTTCAGATGCCATGAGAGAAAGGCAAGCACAATCTGGGGACATGGAATAAGAAAGAAGGATGAAGAGATGTGGGAAAAAATGAAAGCAAAATAGAAACAAAAGCAGAGTCTCCCAAAACTAGAAGTTAAAGGTAGGTCTCCTCATGGAAATGTTGAGGATAATAAACCTCAGGTTATTTTGGGGTCCATCCATTAAGAAACCAAGAACAGAGTTACTTTCAAACTTCTCATGGGCATAATCTAAATTAAACCATTTAAAAAAGGATTTCCTCCATTCTGGAGTGGATGGATGACAGGAAGGGATGTTGGCATCTTGCTGACTTGATGCCCAACCACATCTATGGGCTAGTTGGGTGACAGGCTGGGTGATAGGCTGCCTGGCTGAAGCGATGGTAATTCTCCTACTTAGTTTATTACTACCAAAGGATGCTGGTCACGCCTCTTTCTCTCTCTCTCTTTTGTCTTCTTCTGAAGAGTAGGGAGTCTGCATCAGCCCTAAACTAGCAAAGACTGACATCTATTTCCCAGGGGCCTTCTGATAGAAGGAATCAATATTGTGGATGTTGTTCCTTACCATTCAAAGCTGTTGAAATTATTCTTAAACTGGCACCTTGAACACAGAATTGCATCACTTTAGAGCCCAGGGCCCAAAGTTGGGCTAGGAAGAAATAAAAAAGGAGGAGGCCTCTTTCCTATGTAGAAGGAACGTAATTGTGGGTTACCTGAAAGAAGACTTAAATGCTCTGTGCGGTTCAGACAGAGAGCTATCTTGAGGGTTGCAAGATCCTCCTCAGATCAATATGAGTGTGTCTTTCTGTGCGTGCGTGTATACATGTTCATGAACATAAGAGACAGAGTTAGGGAGTGAACGTAGATTCTTACTTTCTATCCTGTTTTTATCTTGTTCCTTTAAAAGCACCATATTACACAGTGGGTCCCCAAGTTGTACTTCTATCAGTTGTTGGTTTTATATAATCCAGTTGAAAACACAAACAAACCTTTTTTTAAAAAAAGTCAGCGCAACTGGAAACCTGAATAACCATAAATTCTGTCTTCTCTTTACACACACACACACGTACGCATGGACACAAACACATCATTTTTATTAAAGAAATGTTAACAAGATAAAAATCATACAGATATTGAAAAGAAATGGAGTAGATGAAGAAACAGTGCATAGTGAGAAAAGAAAAGAGAAAAAAGAGAAAAAGAGAAAGAAGTAGGAAATAAAAATAAAAATAAAATAAAATAAAAGATTACAAGGAAATGGCTTTCAATCTTTTTGACAGCATTTATAAACACTTTTATATTTTACCCTCTCTCTCTAAGGTTACATCATAATTTGCTTCTTTCCATAAGCTACCCTTTCTAATTGTCAAACCCAGAAATCACAAGTTCATTTTTCTCTTTTTTCAGCAAAAAGTCCATAAGGGGTTTCCAGTCACTGATAAATGTAGTTGTTGATCTTTCTCTAATCAAAGAAGTTAATTTTGCCATCCCTGCTAGTTCTGTCATCTTCACCAACCATTCCTCCATTGTGGCTATTTCAGAATCTTTCCATTTTTGCCCATATACTAGTGTCGCAAAAGTAATCATATATAAAAATAATCTTCCATGGCTCTTTTCTAACCGGCTGTCCATTTATCCAAGTAAAGTTCTGGTTTCAGTTGAATGTTATTCATTGTATCATTATATGTATTTGAATCCAGAAATTTCTGGCTTTTTTTACAAGTCCATCTTCATGTTGTCCACATTTCAAGATAAATTTGAAGTACCTTTATACATTCTAGACAATTTTTCTGGAATCTTATACCAACAGTACATCATTTTATAAAAATTCTCATTTAAACTGTAACATAATGTAAATTTCAGTCCTTTCAGCCACATATTTTCCAACTATCCCTCAATATATTGTATTGAAAGTCCATTTTATTATCCATTCTTTCACTTGTTCTTCTTCCATTTCTAATTTCAAGAAAAGTTTGTACATTTTGGTAATTGCACATGCAACATTTGTGCATAATTCAGTTTCAAATTCTGCCTTCTGCTGTTTGATTCCAAATGTCCTGTTATCTACCTTAAATCTCTTACCTGTGCATATGAAAATCATTGAAAGCTAAATCCCTTTGCAATCAATTGCTCTCTTGATTTCATCTTATATTTTCCATGTTCCGATTCTAAAAACTCTCGCTAAGTTAACAATTTTTCCTTACCTGTTGTTTCTTTCCTGTAAAATGCTTCTTGTGCTGAGATCCATAAAGGCATTTTTAGGCACAGTTTGGGTTTATATCTGTTCCATCTGCTCAATATGGCACTTCTAATATAATGATTCTTAAAATTTACATTGGCATTAACTTTATCGTACCATAGAAAACCATGCCATCCAAACCTCAGATCTAGTTTTAAAATTCTTTTATTTCTCAGCAGCACCCAGACCAAGCAATAGGTTGCAAAATACAGTTTCAAATCAGGTTACCCCAATCCTCCTTGGTCCTTTGCATCTTGGAGAACTTTACGTTTAACCCTTGGCTTTTCCCCTTAAACCTAGATATATCTTTCTGCCATTGCTCAAATGGTACATCAGTTGTCAGAATAGATATTGTTTGAAACAAAAACATCATTCTAGGCAAAACATTCATTTTTATCACAGAAATTCTCTCCAACAATGACAATTGCAATTTTCCCCATCTTAACATGTCCTTCTTAATTTCATTCCATGTCTTAACATAATTATTCAGTCATAGTAATACTCAAGTATTTCACTTTTTTCTCAATCTGAAAACCAGTTTATCAGTTATCTATCAGTTCCATTTGTTTTTATGTTTTCATATTCTTTGTTAGCATCTTTGTCTTTTGCTTGTTAATTTAATTTAAAATCAGCTAATACTCTAAAATCCTTAAGTGTTTCCATTTATATTTTTGTTCGTGCCAGAGAATCTTCCATAATTATCACCAAGTCATCAGCAAATGCCTGTAATTTATATGTCTCTTTTTAATCCTCACTCCAGCAATACTCTCATCTTGTCTTATGTCTCCATGCAATACTTCCAAAGCTAAGATCAAAAGCAAATAAATTCTGTCTTCTCCATAGGTTCCCATGAATGAATAGATGAAGTGAGATAGGAAGTTTTTGCCTTTTTTAAACCACATTTAATTTTTTGTGTATTTCATTTCAAATGTAATATCTTTCAGCCATGCCCCATTAGGACATGGTGATGGACAATAACAGGATAAAATCATAAACAGGATGAAGAGAGGAAGATAAGATGAAAGCCCTGGGATCAATTGACTGGGATCAGTTAGATACCCACTGGAAGACAAGTGGGAGCAGATACTGCCAGGAGGAAAAAGCAGCCAGTTATTGTTAAAATCCCAAGATAACTGGATGATCTTTATTTCATGCTTGAAAGGTTTTTCTTTGCTGTTAAACCTTTTTAAAAAGATAGGAGTAATAGCACAATCCTAATGCAAAACATGTTTTGGATTTTTTGGCGGTGGTTGTGGTACAGCAATGAGAACCATTTCTCTTAAGAGATACACATTTTTATTTTTGTGCAAAAAAAGAATAAATTTCTTGTTGATCCATTTTCACCAGCTGAGTTGGGCTGCAAGATATCAGGCACGTATTTTAGATATTTTTCTCAAGGATTCTCCCCCCCTCCCCTTTTCTCCTCTAAGCATTTTCTTATATAGGAGAAACGAAGAGATGCACTTATCCAGGGAAACATTACAGTATTTAGAGTGAAGGTCAGATTTTGCTGCTTCTCAACTATGCCCGCAAATTAAAACTGAATTTACTTTGTCCTATTATGCTGGTCAATGACTATAATAAAGATGGATTTGATTTGATTTATTATGTCCTATATGATTTAGAGGGAGCTACTCAAAGTCAGAGTAATTTCTGAAATAACTTTATTCCTTCATCTTCATGTCTTTGTTGTAGATCTTGTTTTTTATTTGTACTTTGTTATAATTCTGATGATAATGAAGTGTGTTTATTAAGGAAAGAATTATGTTTATAAACTGAGTGCACAATGGCCATACTGTTCAACTAACACAAATGTTGTGTTCCCAACCCAGATCAGTTTTCCTATTCTTTCCCAGCTTGAATTAGGAGAGATGTAAATAATACTGAAAGCAATGATTTCTTAATTATGGGCCAGAGCAAACTGTAATTTGGGCATTGTATTTATTCATTTTATATATGTAATTGAATCTTTTGCCCACTGCAATTAAAAGATGGAGTTGCCATGTTAAGTAGTGGTATCAATAAATTTCAAAGGCAAATTGTTTTTTGCTCAGCCTGCCCTTTTTCAAGATGCAACCACTTCGAGAATTCTTGGACCAACATTGGAAGGCAGGGTCAGAACAACCTGGAAATATTTTGAACATGAAAAATTTTGCACAGCCCTAATGTTGGCTGCATCCTGCCCCATATGCTTTTAGGAGTAAAGAAGCTACCTGAATAAATCATTCTTCCAGCTCTCTCATGGTCAAGAATTATGTCATTCATGAGCTCTGCAGATATTTGCAGGTGACAGGCTATATTTAGAAGGCAGATTTTTGGGCTACCATCCAAGCCAAGGAGGATGTTCATCCATAATTCTCAAGCTAAACTTATCTTTCACAGCATAGCTGGGTCTCCTTTTTTAATCCAGGAAAAAAACTATGAAAAGCTTGGGTATAAAAAGGCAAGAGGAGGAAACCCTTCTTTAAAAACAGAAACCCTACAGAGATCTATGAATCACGCTGGGCCTTATGGAGCAAATTCTCTGGGGTGGGGTGGGGGAACCAAGCCTCCAAGTTTCCAACTAGTATAAATAGCAATACCTACCTTGCTTAGTGATAGGAACCCCACTGCAGATTAAAGAGATGTTATCCTGATAAAATTTTTCAGACCGCCTGGCAAAGCAGCTTGATTTTGTGCCAATGGTACCAACCTGCATTCATTCCCAATTTTGTATTCCCTGCATATGATAAATGCTTGTAATTAGCAAATTGCTTCCTTTCTACCAATTATGTTTGAAATGTCAATGGACAAAAAGCATTTTGAAGGTCGTCCGCTGACAGGCTGTGCTAAGTAAGCTATCTTTGTGAAACCCAAGACACCTGTCCTTGTTTATTTACACTTGAAAGAGCGTATCTGTTCTCTCCCCTCCTTGCTAACAAGAAATGCCAATTCCTTAACTGCACCATTCCTTTAAAAATACATCTGGCCTCTGAACCATCAAGCCATTGGAGCCTTGCTGGTATCTTAAAGGTCATAGAGACATACTGGAGAATCTTCTGAAAGATTGTCAAATGTTCAGAGTCTCCATACTCCCACTATACACATTTGCCAAAGCGCAATGAAGCTAGCTATCATAAAGAGACAATTCAGTTCATGGATCAAAGTGATTCCTTAAGTCTCCTGGGAAGCCTTCTGAATCTGCACCATGTCAACTGATCTGCTTCTGTGATTAGTAGAGAACTTTATGAAAAAATGTGAAAGGGGTTACAGGAAATTCTTGATATATGAATTTACCAGTGATAGCTGACATAAAGCTAGAAAAGCATCAGATAAGGGACTCATTGCTTTAGTTATACATATCTTTACACAGTATGTGGCACTTCGATTTTTTTCAGCGGGACTTCTTTTTAAGTACATCTAGATAGGAGAGGCTTTCTGTAATAATTCTTTGCAAATGGCAGGTTAGTTATTCTTTTTGGAAATTTTTGAATGTCAGTACTTCTCGGGTGCACCCATTCTATCTCCATTTTGTCTTCTTTTCATATATTTATTGTCTGAGCAAACAAGAACCTTTGGTCCATCTACTGTGTTTGAACTACTGTTTAAGCCTAAACTCCTTTATCAGATACTGAAATATTGGGATTAAACAGTGTTTTAAAAACAAATACCGCCCCAAACCCTTGCATCTGCTTACCAAAACTGGGGAGAGGAAAATTGGAATATGATAACTGCCTTGAAGGTTGAAATATTAGAATGACAGTGGGGACACAAATTCGGGACACAGGTGTGTGTTTTCAAGCCTAATTTCCTCATCAACAACCATTTTCAAGGCTTCAGTCTTGCCAACATAAGATACAAATGACCTATTCAGACATTGGAAATGCACACAGGCTTTCCACATGAGTAGAAGGAGTAAGAAAAGCACGGGTGGCTTTGTTTCTCGGTCACTGCTGCCATCAACATTCTCTACAAATGAAGGGCGACTCTGTGTCCTTCAGGTACCTGAGGCCTCCAGAGAAAATCAGTGTCATGGACAGGCATGAAAAATTGGGTCAAGGTACATAAACGAATGACATATATAATTAAGGCAGAGGTCCTTAGAGAATAAGGGCAGCTGAAAACAGGGCCCTGGATAACCCCAGCTATGTTCTAGTGCTCATGCTTTGTTCTCTCCTTACAACAGTGCAAGAAAGTGGGAAAAGCCTGCAGAATATGGCTTCTGCAGTTCTTAAAAGTAGTTTGGATGTAGGTGACATGACAGTGTGTGTGTGTCTGTGTGTGTGTGTGTGTGTGTGCTTAGAATGGAGGAGGCAGCCGCATTCCAAGCCACCACCCACCTTTGTTTCCCATAGGGACACCTTGGGAGAATTATTCTGGACTGTTTTTTTTTTCCTTTGCAGTTCCCACTCAGATCCAGCCCAATTTTGAACCTACCTTTCTAGCTTTTCCTCTCATACCAAGGTTGTTCCTATTCTGTTCAGTTTTTGGAGAGTAGGAGGAAGGAGAGAATCCCAAGCTTCATTTCTTTTGCTTAATTTCTTTCCAACATTTTGCTTGATTTCTTTCCAACATTTGGTTGGGTTGGAAAAGATAAAATGGTAACGCCAACACTCTTTTAATATCAATGGGAGGCTTCTGTAGGCAGCTATCACTTGTAAGATGGTTTGCTTCCCATCCTGAAGAGAAATTTTCCTGATTATTGAGGAACTCCTGATTCTGCAAATTCAAATATCTGAGGCTAGAGAGATCATTTACTGGGGCTTGATTCTCCTGTAGCAAGACTGGACCTGGTCTGGTCAAGCAAGAACTGGCTGCCCATCTTTGAGAGAAGCAAGTCTGACTCTTAGTCTCCTCAGACTTAACTCCATCCTGAAAGGTCTATGGACTAGAGGTCTCAAATCATGCAATACAGAGATGCTTCTACCATGATTCAGAGCTTTTACAAATCAGGCTTTTGAATTTTGCAGAGAGCTTTCACAGCTAGAGCAGAGTATATGAGCTCTATCACTAGGGGCGGGTAGCTGTTTCTGTCTCTCACTCTCAGATCAAAAGTTGGGATCCACATGCCATGACTCCATTCACACCCACACAGTCTTTTCTTTACATTTCCTCAATGGAAACATGAGAGAGAGAGATAAGAAAAAGAATAATTGGATCCACTCCTCTTCAAGTGATCCTGCTTATAGACTGATGGCTTCTTGCAGTGACAAACAGTAATATGGAGCTATGAGTAGGGTGTTTAGCCATTTTCTTCTTGAGCAAGTATTCCAAGAGCAAAGGGAAAACCATGAAGGGTTTTCTCTATCCTCCTACAGATTTTCTGCAGACTGCTCTTCTCCCCCTACTCATTAGCCTCAGGGAAGAAATGACAGGTTCCTGAAAATGACTAGCAGCCCCGGTTGATCAAGTACTCTTTGGAAACACTATGAAGGATTCCCTCTCACTTTGCTGACCACTCTATTTACCATCAAAGTGTTCATGTGTCCAATGGATTATGGTTTGATTTAAGCATTAAATGATAAAACCAGCACTTTGAATCAAGTACAAATTCTAATACTCCAAATTGGAGGTTACTGTAACTTATATCTCTGCCCTTCTAGCAATTTCATGGCTGAGGAAAGTTAGAAACCCTTCATATGGTCACACCACGTGCCTGTTTGTAAAAGGAGATATCAGCTCCTGTTGGTTCAATTCAATTCATTGCTCACATTTGTTTTTCCCAGTTTCTCAAACTATCACCTATAATAGTGCAGGTTGGCTGGTGAGCACAGCTCAGCTTTCAGAAATCCTGACAATAAAATGCTTTGAGAATAGCCTTGCAGAAAGAGGGACTTTCTTCATGTGCTCTTTCCCCCTAAATTTCATGTTCTATTCATTTTGTTTAGAGAAGAGAAGAAGAAGAAATGCAGAGAGGAGAGGAGCAGATTCGAAAGCAGGAGGAACTCAGAGCTCAGGAGCTGTACATGAGTCTCAAGGAGGCCCACCAGTGCAGCAAATACAGTGAAAAGGAAGACCATGAATGGAAAGAACAGTGTGAGTAAACCAGAGGCTAAAGAGGATTTTAAATTATGCCAAGATCTTGATGCAGGTTGAACAAACATTACATGATGCATGAATTAAGCTTTCCTGAATGAAAGCTTGGTTGTCTCAGAGCCTTTCTCCACTTGCTGAATTGAAGTGCTCTTCAACTTGTTTTGTGCCTATCCTTGAGTGGGCACAAAGTAATAATAGCATGCCTTTTTCTGTACCCATTCTGTCCCTTTTATCCTACCTCTGCTCCAAATGCTGAAGTCCCTTAAGGGACTTTCCTCCAAGGTAATAAGTGACAAAGCCTAACAGCTTGCTTTGTATGGAAAAGGCAATGTGTGTGTGTGTGTGTGTGTGTGTGTGTGTGACTATTTTAGCCCTGCTACAGCTAAGAATGACTTAAACCCATCTATCTATCTATCTATCTATCTATCTATCTATCTATCTATCTATCTATCTATCTATCTATCATAACAAATTTAAATGGCCTCCCAGCTCACACAGGGTGACTCTGGGAGGCTTACAGAAATCAGACCCCAAATACAAAACCCACTACACCCCCAACCCCCCTGGCAACAGCACATTCAGACTAGCCATTTGATGGGCTTCATTTCAACCTGGGATTCCCAGGCCCACTGGCAAAAAAGGGTCTTTTGGAAGAGTATCAAGGTGGGGTCTAGTCTTATATCTGGGGGTATGTTGTTCCATAGGGAGACAGCCACCACGGTTTCTCAGTCCCACCAGATGAACCTCCTTAAACATATCTCACTCATGGGCTGGGGATAAGAAGCAGGCGGTGTCAACAAAGGCATTTTGCCACCTTTTATGAAAACTAAGCAAGAAAAAGTAACCGTCTGGTAAGCATGAGAAGCTATAATGTAAAGGTACCATATTTCACACTGATGCCCCTTATGTCAGATTTCTAGCATTGTGAAGCTGAAAGCAAGAATACTTTCTGTCACCCTTCTCAATGTGTTCCCCAATTATGTCAGATTTCATAACTCCAATCCACGTGGCTCTGCTGACCATTGGCTCACGAATGTTTTCATCCACCACAACTAGAAGCTTCCACATCTGGAGGGTATACTTTCTATACCTTCCAACAGTAGATGTGCATGTATTCTATGCAGATGCATCTGCTCCTTTCTCAGAGACTGCTTTCCCAATGACCTTGAGGAAAAGGCTGTAATTTCATCAATTGGCAATGCTATTTCTCATGGAGACACAGTAGAACAAAGAGGGAAGGAGCACTCCTTCCCAAGACCTGAGAGAAATAACAAATCATCAGAGAGATATAAGAAGAGAGGCTGCACTCTTAATAAAAAGAGGGCAGTTGAGTTGTATGTTCTAATTTCATGGTTATCTTCCTCTCAGTTCTGTTTCACGTTTTGTCCATTAGCAGAGCTCTCCGAACTGATGATTTAGAGATACGTCTGAATCCAGGCTGATGCTTTCTTGGATGACAGGATATTTAGTCTGACATGTCTGGGGGATACCAGTTGGAAAAGACCATTTTAGATTATTTTTTGTACAAGGATTTGAAAATTATCTCTAATTTTCTGTGACATACCTAGAATTCTAGAGTGTTAAGGGATTTGTGGTTTTAAACATATACTGTATTTTAAAGAGCTATTTAAACTAAATTTATCTATTGACCATGTTTTTTAACTGCCGATAATGTGGGCTTTTTTTCTAAGTGCATTGGATCCCTGTGGTGGGATCGTTTTCAGCAGTGAAAACATGGGATATAATTTTATAAATAAATGCGTATAATTAATAAACACTTGCAGTTATGTAACTAAATGCTGCATTATAGAGGGCATTTGTGAAAAATATTCCATCCTACTTCCCCTCCCTTCTGATTTTTTTTGGGAAGGGATCCGTCCCTTTCAAAGAGCCAGGTGCCATCATGAGTGAACATGGTCAAATGTCATTGGACATATTTTAGGATCTGCCCCCCCACCCCCTCAAGTTTGCTTTGCAATTCTTAACACTTTTGCACAAAGGTGGTATTATCATTTGGGCTACAAAACTGAAGGCTGTTGTCATTAAAAAATACATAGGTAGTGAGAACTCTTCTTTATGGATTTCACTGGTTTCCTATCCTGGGGTGGAGAAAAATGGGCTAATTCTAACTTTAATGTGGATTTACACATTCTGCACTTCTGAAAGCTGTGCACAAACCAGAAGAAACTTGTCCAGTGCTGCTGATTAGTTTCCTGGGTTCTGGGATGTTATATGGAAATGGGAAATTGTCAATATTAAGGAAGAATGAAAACTAGATGCATTTTTCATTCATTTGTTTATTGTGCCAGTTTATATTAGTGGAGAGCACACACACAGATGCTTAAACTGGTGAAAATAATGTGAACTGCCATAGATAGATAGATAGATAGATAGATAGATAGATAGATAGATAGATAGATAGATAGATAGATAGATGTTCATAAAGATCCCTGCAGTTTTGTGCAGACTTGTTTTTATTTATTTATTTATTTGGGGGGGAAAACACAGATGCAGGAATCAGAATGAAGATAGAGAAAATGCAGAGCAAATAAGATTCTGAATCACACAGATTTACCCACCTCTAGTTTTTAGTACGGTCAATGTGCTCTATGAAGTTATTCTTATATGCTAATTATCTAAAAGGCTGTGACCTGTGTTTGATATGAAACCCTGTCATTTTGCACTGAATTAAATTTGCATGGGATAAATGATATTCCCATTAACCCTGACTGTACCTGACCTCTCACATTCCTAATAAAGAAAATCCTGAATAATTAACTTTCATGATAAAGGGGAGAGTGGAAATTGTGTGTAAAATTAGCTTATTTTTCAATTGAAATAGAAGGCATGATCCTTTTGAACCAGCTTCTGAGTCCCCGTGCAGACTTTTGACCCAGGCCTCCTTTTACATGCACACATCCAGATTTTTCAATTCTATTTCTGCAATTGCATTTCCCACAGTCCAACTTCATCCAGGACCAACACTTCACTTTTTCTTTCATGTCTCTAAATACTTACTTCTCATCTTTGGCTATTTTTAACAAAACATTCAGCCTGAACAACACTGTTGCAAACTTGCTGGCTATTTAGAAACTTTTTGATCAGTCCTTGTAAGCATTGAAACTTTCCAAGAATGAATGAATGAATGAATGAATGAATGAATGAATGAATGAGTGTGTGTGTGTGTGTGTGTGTATGTATGTATGTATGTGTACACACACACACACACACACACACACATATATATATATATATATATATATATATATATATATATATATAAATTCCAGCATGTCAGTGTGGTCTCAGGTATTTTATAAAACATCAGTTCAATACAAATTTTCCCTTTCTGGCCTTTGTAAAGACAAAAATATATTTGTGTAATTATAGAATGCATGGACTAGAAGAGATCTTATAGGGCATTCAGCCCTCTGATCAATGAATGAATGCAATAAAATATTTGTGAGTGGTTGTCATTGAGCCCCTACTGTTCTGGGCAGATTGTGCCACTGATTAGCAGCTCTTAGCATCAGAAAAGTTCTGATATTCAATACATTCTTAAAAGAAAACCTGAATTATGGAACATGCAGTTTGGTGTTTTGATTGCATACAAAAGGTGGATATTGTCAGTTAGTCTTTATTGCCCTAAACTCATACTCAGGAAATCAGGTAGCTCTTTTGGGACCTCACCTGCAGCCGTGTCTACATTCATATAACTTGTGCAATACACAAACCAGCAGGAAACCAGCAGGCCAATTTGGACTGCACCATACCACCCAGGCCCATACAGATATGCCATTCTGCACAATTACCCACGCAGAGCAGAGACCGAGAACTTGCTCATAGCCCTGACCCTTGTTCTATGTCCAGGGTGCATTTGTATCAGGTCTGCCCCATTTCTACAGGCCAAGTACAGATGCCTTCAAGATGAACTCAATTCCTTGTGATTATATGGACATAACCATGACATTTTTCTGGCAATCACACTGAAGTAGTTTTGCTATTGCCTTCTCTCAGGATGTGATTTCGATTCTCTGATTTAGCTTAAACCTGGCATTTTATTGTGGGGTCCTGTTCAATTTTTTTTTTAAAATCCCATTCAATTAAAAAAAATAATCATCCCACCTTTATTATTTTTTTATAAATAACTCAAGGTGGAGAACATACCTCATACTCCTTCCTCCTCCTATTTTCCCCAGAACACCAACCCGGTGAGGTGAGTTGGGCTGAGAGAGAGGGACTGGCCCAAAGTCACCCAGCCGGCTTTCATGTCTGAGGCAAGACTAGAACTCACCGTCTCCTGGTTCCTAGCCTGGTGCTTTCACCACTAGACCAAACTGGCTCTCTTTTACTAACCAGATCATTAGGTTATGAAGCCACGTAAAGGTAGCCAATTATATAGGAGTTAGATGCATACATATGCAATAACAACTCTATATGTGAGAGAACATTGCAACAGTTTTAAAAAGCTTTTCTAAACCCCACCAATACTCTTAAATCCAATTCTTATGAAAATATGCTTCTTGAATCATTCAGGGTGGGCTTCCCCAGCTGGGTGTCTGCCAGAGATGTTGGACTCCAACTGCCATCATCCCTAGTCAACAAGGCGATCACATCTGGAAAGCAGCAGGTTGATGAAGGGTATCCAGGAGAGGGTATCCAGGTTGATGAAGGGTATCATGCTTTTGACATGATTCTTGCCCATGTTTACTGGAGTTAGCAGCTCTGTGCTGTGTCTGACCCAGGCCAAGAGAATGTGGCTCAATCCTGCTATGTTCCCCCCTCCCCCCCCAATTGTACAGACATGCTAACTTGGCTTTTCTCAGCCAGAATTGGTGATCAAAAAGATGCACAGATGTCACTGTGGGCCTCAATTTGCTATTCTGTGCTGCCAGTAGAAGCCTAATTTATCCATTAGAAGCACAGCTGGTCCCATCAGGTCTTGCAACCTTCACGTCAGCCCCTCTGCTCAGCACTGCCAGGGGTCAGAAGAGGTAGTGTTGGACCGAGTGCAGCTGCTGTGGTCAGTGAATGTTGCAGTGATGTTGAGGATGCAACTAATTTAGCCAGTGGATAGAATTTCTAAATGAATGAGGGTTTATCTTGTCCCTCTGCTACATACTGCCAAGTCAATAGGCGAAGCGTTACTAATTTCAGTGTTCCGCTTAATTCACTACTGTGGTCCTTTTTGCTGAGCCGAGCAACTAATAACACTGTTTTCTTGTAGGTAATTGAGATAAACCCTTTAATCCTCTTTTAAAAAAAAAAAAAATAATCAACATTTTTCAAATCCAGCTCTCCTCTGAATTTCCATCCAAGAACCGCATCACCAGGCAAACTAAGATCTATCTAGTCCAGCACTTGGAGAGGGGCCCAGTTGGATCCCTTTGTCTTGCCCAAGGAGGCATGATGACTTTGGTGGCTTTTCCTTCTTGCTGGACTCAGGATCTCGACGGCAGGGGAATTGCATTCTGCTGTTGTGTGTGGAAATTCAATTTAGCTGCCATGACTAATAACCACAGAAAGAGCTCCTTCCATGAATTAGTCTAGCCCCCTTTTTAAACAAAGCAAATCAAACTTGAGGGTTTGGGAAGGGAGAAAATATTCCCTCTTCCCCTGGACTATTTATAACTTTATAAATATTTCTTGTGCTGTTTAACTTCAGCCAGTTTGTTTCTTCTAAACAATCATGCAAACCAACAGGAATAAACCTCTTAACATCCTTATATTCTCTATTAAAAAGGTCTATCGGCAGCAGCAGCCTTATACTGTGTTGGTTATATTTATATCCAACTTTTCTTCCAGGCGCTCAAAGCCACATGCACATTATC
The DNA here is from genome assembly GCF_059951505.1 of Python bivittatus. NCBI lineage: Eukaryota > Metazoa > Chordata > Lepidosauria > Squamata > Pythonidae > Python > Python bivittatus. The sequence continues at coordinate 6,809,066 of NW_028277033.1, forward strand.
CTCTCCTTCTCCACAACCTTTTGGGGTAGATACTGCTGAGAGAGAATAATTAGCTCAAAGTTTTCTAGTGAGCCTCCATAGCTAGGGAAGGGTCTCCTTAATGCAGCTGAACTCGATCTTACTTCTCAGTGAGGTGACATTGATGCTGGGATTGCAAAAAACCAAATTTATGTTTAGTCAATGCGTATTGGGCATGGAAAACCAAAATGAACAGGTTCCCTGCTCAAAAGATATAATTTGCAAATAGGCTTTTTTGGTTTTTTTGGTGGGGGGGGGATTAAAGCTGGCTCACTTCTTAAATGCAAGAAATTCCTAAAGGGAGACTGTTTGGTCTTCTGGTTAAGCTGATGGACTGGGAGACTGTGTGCTCTAGTCCTTCCTTGGTCATGATGGTCACTCGGGTGACTTTGGGCCGGACACTCTCTCTCAGTCCAGACTACCTCACAGGGTGTTGTGGGAAATTGGGAGGTGGGAACATTATGTACTCACTTTGAATTGTAAAAAAAAAAGTTAGGAGATGATGATGGGGTTGATGATGATGAGGAGGAGGAGGACGATACAAAATTGGTCACTGGAGGGAAGTTCAGGAAAATTCCATATGTAGACAGATTCTGCCACTACAGTGAGGGTGCCACTGAATCAATAGCTCACATCCTCCTTTAATGTCACCTCAACAGGGATACTGGCCTCCATCCATATACTTGCTATTAACAAATTATCCTCAGTGCTCAGACTTGATTGACTTAAAAAGGCTATTCTCCAATAAGAACCCATCTATTTCTCTGAATGTGGCAAAGCTTTTTTCTAGAGTTTGCAGATTACATGTGGGCCAGATGGACTAAAGTCTGAGGAAGCACTGGCGCTTCATAGTTTATAGAACTTGGTTATTTTACTGCTTTTCCTGTTATGCTTTATGCAGTTGGGCTGTTGAAGGATTTGAACTTGACTCTCTCCTGTCCTAGAGTTTTTCCCCACTTGCACATCATGGTGGCACCAACATGTCCTGTCACTATTTTTTTGCCTGCCATGCCTCTATGACGTTGCCTGAAACTCATCCTCAGTCCAGAAGTGAGAGAGGATCATATCGTCTTTGGTTGTACTCTTTATTCTGGCACCATCCTAGGACATCTTCTTTCTTGCGCATTATCTTGGAGGGAGGTCAGGTGACTGCCCTGCATTGAAAGAAAGGCAGTAGGGCTGGATAGGAATCTGCCTTTCAGGCTGGCACTTCTTTTCTGGTGACTCAAGGATAGGTGGAAAACACTCTCACTCAGCAGTGGGGAGAGACCCGTGGTGTAACACCTTAACCATGATAACCCACTGGTTCCCACATCCCTATTGAACGTGCTGTTTGGTGAAGAAGTGCTTAAATTGATCCTCAGTTATATCAAGGGGAACTTTAATTATCCCATATTTACACCACAAATATATGGAGGATTGTTACAGGGAGTGTCAAGGTTTTAATCAACATTTTAAAGGTTCTGATCTCTTCTGAGTTTAAATCTCAGAGTAAGGGTCCAAGTTCTCCATCCATTAGAAGCTCATTTTCCTTTTCCATCTTGAGCTTCCTACCCTTTTCTTTCTTCTGATACATGAATATCAAAACATGTATAAGAAATAATGGATTGAATCAAGATTCACTCATGTTTATTCTAGACTCGCTGAAATCAGTAAGGAAAAATAAGGCATGGCTGATCTAAGCCCCTTGGATTTCAATATATCAACATAAAGCATGACTAAATCCTGACCCAGGCTAACAGATGTTGAACACAGACAGAACAGAAGGTGATCCATCTACACAGAAGATTCACATGAAAGCAAGGATTGAAATAACCTCTTGATAGGTTTCTTCTCCTCCAGCAAATGGAGCTCCTGGGCCCCACTCTCTAACTTGAAGAGTCTGAGCTTCAGAAGACTAAAGGAATTCTTCATGAGGCCCTCCACAAAGTATGTTGCAATTATTCCCATTCCTCATTTAAGCAAGTGCTTAAGACATTTGCTATGCTTATTAAGACTCCAGTTCCCCACTCTACTCATGGAACTGCTTCGGAAAGTCTCCTTGGTTCCCAGACTGCCTTGATAGATGATCTTGGATACAGTAGGGCCATTCTTTGAAAACAAGCTGAAACATCTGAGAACAGAACCATTACATTGCTACACCAGATTGGGCTTCACCTTTTATAACTGATTACTCCATACTCCTTTTTTATTTCCCAGTTATATGTCTTTACTTTCCATGATGTCAGTGAACAGCATCACTGCTGCCTCTCCGACATTTCTATGGAGAATAAGGAAGCCCTGCAGGTGGACACTAAGGCAAGGCTATAACATGGCTTCTTCAGCTGGAATCTCCTTTGTCTTCACTGGAAATGTTCACATTAAAGTGTGTGTATATGAGAGAGAGAAGAAGGAAGAGAGACCAAGAGAGGGCTCATAATCTGCTTACCAGGTTCATATCTCAGTGGAACTCAGGGGGTTCTTTTGATCCAGTCATTTTTTTTTTCCAACCCAACCTACCTCTCAGGGTTGTTGTGCAAAGAAGAGTTAGAGAAGACACCCAAGGAAGCTGCTTTGAGCTCTTAGATGAAAAGTGGGGCTATCAATGTGAATACTCATCAGCACAGACACGAACTCTTTGTGCATAATCAGTATTAGCCATGTGCTGCTTAGGTTTTCATTGATAATCTCATATTTGAGATTTTTCAAGAGTCAGATTTTGTTTTATGGCTGAAGAGAAACATACGATGGAATATTGGCAGTCAAGAACAATTTGAATCTTGATTATTTGTTGCAACTCATTCCCAATTAGCTACAGACCAAAGAGTATTAACAAGCAAGCAGCTGGAGGAAATAATTAAAAAAAAAAAGGAAATGCATATTCATAGGACCGCTTTATGATATATATCCCTGTGACTCACAGCTCTTCAAAATAGTAAATGAAGCCGTAACATATAAATATCTTCTAATCTGTCCCAAATGATGCGATTTTTCTCAAATTCGGCCCCAAGAGCAGGAATTCATTTCTGTTTTTATTTTAAAAAAATGCAATTGGATATCACATCAAAGCAGCTCATAAGATTTGTTGTTATATAGAAATAGAGTAATAAAATGTTTGTGTACTCTTTTTTAATGTAGTACTTTGTTGTGGACATTAAGGAGCAAAAATGAAGTACACAGAATTCATCCATTTTTCTATTTTCCAGAAAGCAAGAGAAGAAGTTTAGGATGAGCAATAGTTCTTCTGCCAAGGAAGACATTTGGACTCGTGAATCCTCTTCAGATATTATAGTGTGGGCAACATACAGGCTGCCTGTAGAAAGATCTGGAATAAAGATGATCCAGCCTGAAAAAAAAGAGATCTTAATTCATAAAAGAAAAGATGCAACTCATTTCATTAAGGGGGGGGGGAGCATTCTGCAAAGCACTTTCATTTTATTCTGCAATTGGCGCCCTCCTTGATTACTTTCCTTTACACTCACAATTATTAACCATCAGTTCTGTGGGGATGTCTTTGCAATAGAGCTCAAAATCAGCTACTGTATGTTTGAACAGTGTCAGGACCATTGGCCATTGTGCATTGAAACTGATGCTTTAGCTCCGTTGTGGGAGGTTTGACTTCCATCTCATCTGGTGCCTGACTCAGTGGCTTTTTGGCTGGACCTTACTTTGGGGAAACATGATTGCCTTGACAAATCTTAATGTGGTAGCTCAGCATGTATATAAAACAAGTGAAGTTTCTGTCAAGATCAGCTGGAGTCACACTGATGCAGTTTTATTGGCCATCTTCTGTCAGTGGTTTGCCCCGGCATCCAGGATGCTTTTGACCTCCCTGTCTAGCTTACGACCCTGGGGTTTCCCATCCAAATACTAAGGAGGCCCAACCCTGCTTAGTTACCAAGCCCGGGCAAGGCCAGTGAGCAGTGCTACCAAGCGGGTTTTTGCATATGTAGATGCTGGATCTTTGAGGCGGTCCAAGCAGGAAACTCAAACCATGAGTGCTAACACTACCTTTACTGTAAGCTTACAGTAACAGAATCTTGCAAGCCTGAACGCAGTTCTTCCTTTCCTCACCTTTACGTCCCAGAAAACTCTCCTGAAACACTTCCCATGCCCCCATTGCTTCTGTGGGCTGAGATATCTTTTGTCTGCTCTGCTGGTCTGAAGATCTCCATAACTTTAAAAAAGTTCCCACTCTAACATGCTCTAGAAAGTGGAGTGGGTGAACTCAGTGTCCTTTAAGCAGGCTCCGCTTGAGGCTTCCTCGGCTCCCGGTGCTGTACCTGGAAGTCCCCTGCAGGGTCCCTCTGGATCCTGTGGGTTTACTCAGAAGGAGCTGCCTTCCAGAACACAGATGTGTGATCTCACAGCTTCTCCTTGTCCAGAAAAGGTCTGCAGATCCTGGCTCACTGCCCAGCCACCATTCTCCAGCTGAGCATTGTCTCTATGATGTGAAGGCGTGTTACTTCACCATTTTTTCACCCAGAAGTCTGAAATATCTCTTCTCTGACTGTTTCCTAGGCTGCAGCTCCTCCTCCTCCTGTCTTCCAAGGTTATTCTCACAGACCATTACGGTAGCTAATGCAAAGACATTTATGATTCTCTCCTTTCTTCCTGCCTGCCTGCCTGCAGTACGTCGTTCCAAAGCTGCAGATGAAGAAAGGAGCCATAAGGCTCGCCAAGCTCGTGATGAGTATCGGCGGCAATCCTTGCGGCTCATCCGTAAAGGAAAAGTGGCTGGCCTAAGCAACCTGTTCCAGGCAGCTGGTCTGAATATCGAGCCAGAAACCAACCTGGCCAACTCTTGTACCATTCCATCCTTGAATGTGGAGACACCAATCAGGTTTGTTTGTTTTTCCCACGAAGAAATGTAAAATGTAGAGTTGATTTCCATATTATATTCAGCAAGGTTATCTTGAATGGTTTCCAAATAAAAGATGATTTGGGCTGAATAGTAGGAGAGCTGTCCTAATTGGAAGAGCTCTTAAGCAGTAGAACAACTGGGAAGCTCCTCTTATTGACAGTTTCCAAATGGGTGCTGGATGGCCAACAATCAGGGATAGGTGAGTGAAGTGAGAGGTTAAAAAATGGGAGTATGGGACATGCAATCTGCCACTGTACTCCTTGGTTGTGATCCTAACAGCTATGGAGGATCCCAGCTAAAACTACTCCAGGGAGTTGGGGCTAGAAGGAGGAGAGGTAGTACTCTTGTGCCAATGGACTCCAATTGTTAAATTTCAATGGACAGATATACCTAGCAGCATATTAAGCTTTGTTTGCATATTGTTGGATAGCTTTATGTGGAGAGATACTCTATGCCATAATACAGTGTTGTCCAAACTTGGGCACTTTAAGATGAGTGGACTTCAACTCCCAGAATTCCCCAGCCAGCCATGCTAGCTGGGGAATTCTGGGAGTTGAAGTCCACTCATCTTAAAGTGCCCAAGTTTGGACAACACTGCCATAATACAATCAATGACATATTTGGAATCCAAACAGTTTAAAATAGATGTATAGATTGTTAGAGCAGGATGCTGGACAGCCAATAGTGTGGACAGTGAAGGGTGAAAAAAGGCAGTGAAAAAAATGTACGTTTACTTCTGTTTAATAATGGATGGGACACAGAACAGGTCAATTTTGACTTGAGATTTAAAAGAAAAAGAGATAGCCCCATAGCCAAATTCTGTGATGGCCACTGCAAGAAACGAGTTGCTTTATTAAAAATGGGGAGCTGAGGAAGAAGGAGGTGGGCCATCCATCTATTTCCAGTCTGTTTCCTTCTGAATGCATAGATTTAAAAGTCGATTCTGTCCACTTCCATCAATAGTTTGGATCTTATTTAAAAATAGGCATGTTACTTTCAAGAGTACGCATTTGCAAGCCAAGAACTGGAACATGATGAAAAGGCAAAAACAGAAGGATAACTAAATTCAAAGATGCACTTCAGATGGGAAAAGACAATTTAGATCGTTCTGTGAATTTTCAAAGGATCCCTATTAGGAAGTGAAGGCAAAAAGAGAGATGGGGCGTGGGTATTCAAAGCCTAACACTTAAGAATACAGAAGAAGGCAAAGTCAAACCCCTTCCCTAGTGTGGTTAGGAAACCCACCTGGATGTAGGCTTGAGTTGAGCTGGACCTGAAGGAGGGTTTGTTCTGAAAGGTTGCTAACTTACTGGATTTCTCAGCTTTTTTATTTTTCCATAAAATAAACTTGCAAGGAAGTTCATAAGGAGAGGGTAACCTCCACAGATTAATTCTCTGCTAAGCTAAGTGACAAACCTGTTTTCAAGGTACTTTCCTAATCCATTTAAAAGAGTTTTTGCTCCGGCCCACCACAATATACTGCAGGAATGCTTCCCTACCTTTCACTTTCTTGTAGTCTTGCTCTCTGTCTCTTTCAGCAGTTATTCTCTTGGATGTGTTATTTAGAGAGTGTTATTATTTCCCTGTAACTCAGTCTCTCCACACCACTCTTAATTTCAAACATCTCTTACCTCCCTCCAGGCTGCTTCTTTTCTAAATTGAAACATCCCAAGTGCCTGGGGACATGGTATATTCCCAGCAATACTATTAGTACCTGCCAGACCTCTCTGTGTAACAGCAAAAGGGTTTTCCCACCAGCATTTCTTAATGGATTACTTCCCATAAGAACTAGTGCAGAATCAAAGTATTCGACCCATCAGTTTTCCTAAGTTACAGTGGACAGAATTAGAACTGAGAAGGCTTCTCTAGCCTGTCATATTTATCATATCTCTTTTACATTCCTATTTAATTTGCTTCTCCATTTTGCTTGCAGTATTTTCTGTAATTTTATCAGCTTTTCATAAAATGCCTTTCCTGTTAAAGAGCTCAGATTTGGGGAAACACATATTAAGAGCTGCTGATACTTCCATGCGGATAGCAAAAAGAAGATCATCAAAGGAGCCAGTGGGAAAAAACTGAAGGTGGGGAGGAAAAATGGGGTGGGTGGGGAGAGAAATCAGTATTAGTATTACAGCTGTCTCAAGTAGATGTATGAATGGAAAGAAGATCCACCTCTAAGTCTGTGTTACCAAACTTCAATATGGTTGTCTTTCTGATATACGGAAGGAAATACAGCGCAGAGCTTTTAGCATGAATAACTTACCACTTCATGCAAGAGATTATGAAAGTAACAGAGACTGAGATATCACGAGTCCTTCTCTCCTTCCAACCTTTCACTTTCAGACCCATCCCACCCACTGAATCAGGGATGAAAGAGATGTCAGAATCGATTTTAAATGTAGTGAGTCCTGATAATCACTTGAACACATGTTTAAAATGCTTTTAGTGCAGTAATATTAAATATGTACAAGCTGAACTTCGTCTGGGCTTAAAAGCTAATGTGGGTATTCCCTGGTTCGTAACCAGATGGGACGTGGCTAGAGAATTTTAAGGATGATCGGACCTGGCTGTTATTATTTGGGTGGAATGTCAGCAGGGAATTTCAGGATTGGAAAATTGACTGAAAAATGCAACAAAATAAAGCCAGAAATAATGCAGTGGCAAACAGTATCCATATGGTTGCCCAGAACAATAATGTGTGTTTCCGCAAATTTGATATCTTTAGTAGAGAGGGCGTTTTATGAAAAGGTGATAAAGTTAGTCGGAGCCTCATTGGAGGCTATTTCTGAAAAACTCACATTAAGAGAAAAGGCTTGGAGGCAAGAGATGAATAATTGAAGCTCACTGTGGTCTAAGCCATAAATGGATCAGATGGAGAAATGATCCAAGTCAGTAGAAGGTGTGTCCTCAAAATCAGGCCTTTCATGCCACTTATATTGGTTAAAATGCTAGGTATTCCTGATGAGTGAAGCAGAATTTAGAGCTTTAATTAAATGATGAGGATGATGATTTTGGCAAAGGATTTCTTCCCCAATTAATTCTCAACTCTACTTGTGAGAATTTCGTTTTGTTTTTTGAGGGGAGAACAAACTAGTATTTTCTATGAATTTTTATTGATTTTTCTCCTATGTACTCAGTTCTGTGCATTTCCAACAGTGGAAAATATATAACAGATGGAGGAAAAGGAAGCTTTATCAGTAGCTCCTCCTGAGCTTTCATGCACTGTATGATTTTATTAATTAGTCTTAAGGTCATGAAGAAGCTAGTGAGAGAATGTGCTTCTTTGTTGTTGTCGTTGTTTAATACAGAGCCACCCATAAGTTATACCAAATGAGACCATGTCTCTTTCAATTCACTTGTATTTTGTTTTTTACTGTCGGGACTCATGATTGTCAACATTTGCTCTTATAAAGTCTGATAGCCCAGTAGGGAAAAGAGGAGGGAAGGAAGGAAGGAAGGAAGGAAGGAAGGAAGGAAGGAAGGAAGGGAGGGAGGGAGGGAGGGAGGGAGGGAGGGAGGGAGGAAGGAAGGAAGGAAGGAAGGAAGGAAGGAAGGAAGGAAGGAAGGAAGGAAGGAAGGAAGGAAGGAAGGAAGGAAGAGTTCTTTTCTGTTTAGCTTGGGCAGAATCTTGACTCTAAAACTCCTTGATATTCCAGTTGCGGATGAACCCTGAAAAAATTGATTTCTGTACATTTTCTTATGGAAGCAATATTCTCATTATTTTGGTGAACTGCAAGTCATAACTGTGGTTTCTCTGAAATAAAGTCATCAATTTACTGATACCTTTGAAGGGCTATTGAATAGAAGAGAACAACAAGTTCTAAACCTTCTATTGTGGTACTATTTAATACAGAATTCAGCAATAACAGTTAGACGTGAATGCTTTCTTAATTATCAATCCTCAAAAATTTCCCTAAAAGACTATGCCAGTTACCCTGTGCTTATTCAAACTGGTAGCACTGTTAATAATTCTGGCTCTATGATGACTCTCTTTGCATACTGACACAAGTAGCTAAGGAATGAAGTTTCGTTTCAATAATGTCATAACTATTGCAGTTAATTTGATGGCCACTGGATCATAGAGCCAGTTTTATTACATGTCTATATAGGAATAGATTTTCTCCTTGATTTAACTGAAGATTATCAAATATTTAATATTTTACTCTACTCCATACTGGAGACAGTGAATCTTTGCATCATTTCATTATATTACTTCCCTGAAATACGTGGAAATGTCTTAGCTGCTGTTTTAAAGAAAGGTCTTAAACCAGTATCTGCTGACTAGGCTTGTTAAAACTGGGCCTTATCTATCAAGTAAATAAAGAGCATTGGGCAGACTGTGTATATCTTTGAAGAGGCATTTTTTTGAGGTTTTGATTGAGGTGACCTTTCAGAACTCCCTATAAGCTTCTAGTGCAATTCCGGTGTGGTAACACCTATAAAGCCCTACATGAACAGGACTGGGTTATTTGAACCATCTTTCCTCAGTTCTTCCACTCATTCCACACCCTCTAATAGGGTGGGCATGCTTTGAGTTCCTTCTCTGTGTGTTTGATGAAACCTAGGAGGCATGGTGGTACCTATTTTTTGGAACAATCTCCTCCTGTAATGGTATGTGGGAATGATCTTGGGAGATGGGAAAAAGAGATGCTGCCTAGGGAATGGTCTGATAAGAGGGAGCATAGCCCACACTGCATAGTGGCTGGAGCAAAAGGCTCAGAAGAGGCCCTCCCTAACTTCTCGGGGGTAAAGGACACTGTGAGAGAATTGTACTTTGAGACTTGCAAGATTGATGTCAGCCTTCCCAGGTAGATCAGACAGGAAACATGACCAGATGAGCTAACTCTACTTTATTGTAAGGCTACATTAACAGAAACTTATGATAACTGGGCCCCAGCGGTGTCTGCAAGGTGTGGTTAAAAAAAAAAAGATAAGACCCATGATGGCAAGACTGAAGCTTCACACAATGCATATGAAAAACAGGTGGAGTTTCAATCACATGGTTGGGATCACCATTTTGACTGTTTTGACCATACCCTGCTGTGTAAGAGGGTCATCTTAGTTGTGTGTATGCATATAAGATAACTTAGGACATAATTGCTACCCACTGCTGTAAGAGAGAGTTTTCTTTTCAGATGCTATTGTTTTCTTACTGCCCATCAGGCAAGACTTGCTTGTCACAGGGACTCCATCCTTAAACAGCCTTCTTACAATAACTTTCATATGTGTCAGTCAACCCTTGTGTTTTAAAAGCAGTGGTATGAGAATAATAGCAGAATCGACTTATTAGAAATGCTCAAAAAACTTTCTCCAGGTGACCTTGCCACTCCTGACTTACCTCAAGTCTAGATTTAATACCCAATTATAGCTTCATTTTGCTTACAGAAGGTGGAAAGTATTATTGTCACCTTCTGTGAACAGAACAACAAATTGCTTGTCTAACTTTTTTTTAAGTCCCTCTTATTTTGTAACTGTAGTGCAATTCCTTTTTCAGGCAGCTCCTCCCTTCATGGTCTTAACCTCCATTTCTTTTTAATTTAATACAGCAAAGCGTGGGAATGGCCCCGGAGGCCTTCGTCCAGAGAAGTCATAATTCAGTGGTTCAAAGAGGAACAACTTCCACGGCGTGCCGGTTTGGAAAGGAATTCTAATGCTGTTGCACCTTGGTTCCATGGTAAAAATGATCTTTATTGGCATTCTTAAGTTTGAAGGTCCCCCACCTGCCCTTTCAAGAAACTCTGGCTGATGCTGAATTTCTAGATATACCTTTTTTCCTGAAGGGTTTGTGGATTTGAAATGTGCTCAGCATAAGTCTATAAGAACTGTCTTTTTGTATTCCCTTTTTATAAAGATGATATGAAGCTGATATATCTCCAAAAGGTGTATCATCAGCTTCACACATACAGCATTTATTAGCTGGAGTAACCTGGTAGCTAAAGGACAGGAATCATGGTGGAAAATCTATGACTGAGCTGAATTTCTTCAGACTGCACAGGTTCATATTTACTTACCTGTATATTGACTTCTTTACTGTCTTTGTAAAAAGTGGCCAGATAACTTTATTCTCTAAGTAGTTTACAGCATGAAACAATAAACTATAGTTTAAAAATATAGTAACATATATTGTCTAGTATAAAAATTTCCACTGAGAAATAAAACTAGATAATCTGGAAATATATTGACAGTGGCACAGAGTGCTCAAACTACATTTAATCAAAAAGAGGAAATAGGGTTGAAAATACTTTGAAAAAATCTGACCCATTCAGGTACTCAAACACTCCTAAAAGCTTTTCCCAGGTGGCAACTCTATTAATAATTTGCATCTCACCAGAGCAGAACTAGAGAATTGGTGGTGGTTGTGTTTAATATCAGGCACTTAAAAATAAATGACTTGGAGCAAATTTAATTGTGGGGGGTGGGTGGGGGGAGGAAAGGATGTGGGGGGAGAGAAGGATCTTGGAGAAGAACAATCCACATCTGATCAGAGATATCATATGTAAAAGAGGGAAGAAATTTCACAACAAGATACCAATCTGAGAAAATAGCCTTTCTGATAGGCATCAATTTCTGGAACAGAGAATCTCAAGCTTAATCTGCAGGGATATAAGGAAAAACAATCTTGCAGCATACCAAGCTATTTAAAAGATGCCTTAAATACGATTTCATGCAGTCTCACCTCACTGTTGCCTTGAATTACTAATAAGTTTCTAATGATAAGCACTGTTCACTGAGTTGGAGAAATCTGGATGTTGGATAAAAAAAATATGTGACTATATCACAAATTCTTTCAGAATCCTAGATGCTTGTTCAAATGTACTTTAACCGTTTAGTACTTAGGGATGAATGTACAAGCAGTTCTTGTGTTGATGTTAGAAGTATATGTGTACTTTTGTGTATATACAGTATGATGATTGCTGATTTGCAGGGAATGATAGCAAGAGGAGTACGGATCTGAAAATTAATGTATCAAAGACCCAAAGAGTTGTGTTTGACGGGGAAAGTGCAGTGAATGGTTGCAAGTCATATATAAATGACAAAAAAAATCCTATATCAAGTAGATTAATTTCTATATCTTGGTAGAACATTTTCTAAAGAATGGAAATTGGAGTAATGTTAAGATGTACAAATACTGGCAGAAACAGAGTAGGTAATATCTAGTCTGTGGCAAGGGATAAACATTTATTGAAGGAAATTAAACTGGATGGGACTAAAATGTGTTTCTCCCTACTTTGTGATATGGACTTAAGAGTTGGGTATGCCAGGATAAACATCAGAATAACTTGAATGCCATGAGAATGAGTTACTTCAGAAATGTGTAAGGTAAATCAAGAAGAGCTTTAATTAAGTTTCTGTTTAAGACCATTTTTCCTCCCTCCACTTCATTGGGTCCTCAGTCATGTTTGCTAATACGGAAATTTAATCTTATTGGTTGTGACAACCCATGAGATTTGTCAAAAATGATGCAGGGATACCATCTGGAACGCTTGTGAATAAGACCACATAGCATGCCCAGTCAGATTCCAGGGAAGGTTGATCAAAGGAAGAAAAATCAAAGTGGGAAGGAGAAAACTTGCAGGACGCTGGCAAGAAAAGAACAGAAACCTGTTCAATTGAGTTGAAATTAACTCCCGGTGTCTACATGAATAAAACCATCAGTTTTCTTGTACACACTATGGAAATGGTTTACCACTGCCTTCTTTGGGGATGTTTCTCAATTTACCAGTATAGTATAGCCTACAGTTCTGGGCTTCCTTGGTGGCATTCTACCATTCAAATACTAATGAGGTCTCATTATGCTTAGCTTCTCCCAGTCAGCTAAGCTTGGTGCAATGCTGCCACATGGCTAGTCAATTAGGACCAAATCTGAAAGTTCAGCACACACTCATAGCCACGTTGTGTGGCAATAGGATATTTTCCCATAATATTGAAATTTTAGTAGCTCACAATGCTGTCTGCAAATGACTATGGCCATTTTCAAGGTCCCATCTTCAATTATATAAAAAGAAGCAATTTCCTAGATCGTTTCCCCCTCCTCCTTCCTCAGAAATAATTGCATTCTTCAAGCAGTGTGTTGCTTCACTTTAATTTTGAATAACTGTTTATGTCTGTCCATCCTTCTGAATGGACTGTTATTCTAGAGCTGTTGTAGCTGACAAAAAGGGAATCAAGACATTATCAGCCAACTTGATAAATGTTTCAGAGCTGTGCCTCCCAGAGGAAGCAAGCAGAATATCCAAGTGAGGTAATGCGAGCTGGGGCATATGGCAAGGAGAAAGGAAGGGAAATATATATATATAAAACCACCAGCTTTGCTATTACCATGAAATAAGAGAGCTAGGATCCTGAATAATTCATACTGACGATCTAATTGCTAATGTGAAAATAGGTTTTGCTAACCTCCTACAATACGACAAACATCTTTGGTTTGTGTTTAACTCAGAGTCAGGTGCTTATGCACTAAGACCAAGGATGAAATTGCTTTTTTGGATAGTGATTAGTGATTCAAAAAGGAAAAGCCAAAGAGGACTGCGTATGATGTTAGTGTAGATGTAGAGAGGGGTTGGCTCGCACAAGTTGGAAAGTTTATGAACTAGAAGCATGTTTCTGACTTGGGGTACCATTCACTCAGTTCATGATGATTTTCCAATTCAGTGTAAGCTTTTCATGTAATATCGTGGTTAAAGCAACAGAAGACTATCTTCTCATCAGGCAATGGGACCTTGAAAATGTCCATAGTCATTTGCAGAGATGTTGTTGTCCATATTGGCCACACTTGATATAAATATTTTTCAAATTGTTTAGGAGCATCACATTGATTGAATGAATTGAATCAACATTGTCCAAAGATCTAATAGGAGGGTTTTTGTACAAGTGTTTTAGTGGTCCAGAAATGAATTAAATTCAATACAGAGATTCACTCCACATGATCTGGGCCTCCCGAGCAAAAAAGAAAGATTTTCTGAATGATTATGAACATCCAAATTAGACTCAGTTTGCACAACTCTAATATAAATTGAAAGCCACATTGATGAAGCATCAAGAATCTTATCAATTCATTTGACTAGTGAAAAATCCCATGTCATATGATTAGGCTCTTGATTTAATGCATCCAAGATCCTTTCTTTAATGATAGCTTCTCTGGGGGATAGAAGATGTTTTCCGTTTGGTCAAGGTTTAACAAAATCAGCATATTTCTTTATTAAAAAAAAAGACGGGGGGGGGGGGAATGACATCCAAAAGTTTGAATGTGGAAGAAAGTAAAATGGATAATTCTTCTACCCCTAGCTCCGTGTAGTGGTCAGGTCTGCTTGCTTGTTGATTTGTTTACGTATTTATCACATTTATATCCCTCTGCAATCATACGAGGACTCTTGGCCGCTGACAAAAAAGAAATTAACCACAGTGACTGAAGTAACTGTAAAGAGCTCTGTGTGCATTCTTGCAACACAAATTGGAATTAACAAGTCCTCTGATTAGAAGCTGATTGACCCCAAACCTACTGAAGTTAATAGAGGATTTCCAATGGCAGTTCCTCCTTTGTAAAAAAGCTGCTGGGTATTATGGAACTGACTGTTAAATCCCACTGGTCCCCAGAGGATAAAAATGTTGGCAAGGTCATTTATAGCCAGAGAGTGGTAGAACATTTCTACCTTTTTTTCTTGGTGTGTTCCTGAGATACAGGGCCAGCTTTGCATGCAAAAGATACCAGATGCAGCTTCTGGAATTTCTAGGTAGGCATGGGATCAACCCTAGAGTACATGGACCCAACATCATCTGATTTGCGATATGATAATTTCCATTGACTGCCCTTTTCTTGAAAAACTCCCCTCTCATAGGTTTTCCATCTCCTAGTAGAAAGGAAAAGGGCAGTGAGCAATGAAAATAATTGCTTAGAAGCTTTAAGTCTCCCTGTGAGCTTGACACTCTCTCAAGCATTGCTGAGAATTCAACAGGAACATTAAGGATGTCCAGCAGTATGAACATCACTGATGCAATGGGCCCGAAACAGATGTGTACCTGTGGAATTTGAAGAGAAATTTCAGTTTTTAAATGATGTTAAATATTTAAAGTAAATTTTCAAAATTTAAATAGGGATAGGCAACACTTTTTTTACTCCATAGATGATGACAGTGGAATTTGACAGCAAAATGGCTGAATTTTGGTGGCAAGGGGTTTTCAAGAGAGGGGGGTTGATTTTCTTTTTTCTTTTTTATTGTTTCCAATTTTTAAAATGTTTTATTATTTCCAAAAATAATTGTGTAAATTAAAGTATGAGGCCTTTGGGAGGGGAGGCAACTATTCTCATTCCTACTGATAGGACATGTAGATGGTTGTTGATATAACTGTCATTCCTGCCCTGAAAAATTATAGCTTCCAATGTATCTCTATCACACTTAATTGGCAGTCCAATCTAGTAGGGATCATATAATCAATAGATTGAATTACGCTATTTCATAATCACCCATGGAGTGACGTCACTGAAATAGGGAAGAAATTTTCAAAGTTGAAAACGTGCTAGCAATTAATTGCATAAATTTAGTCCATCTATATAATAAAAGTTCTGAGTCTAGAGTGACAAGTGTTAATATCTACTTCCTCCAATACTGAAGTTTAATTCTTTGTTTTTCTTTCTCATTTGATTTAATTGGAATACTGTGAACATAATGGCAAAATGTTGACCCTTCAGGCAACTTTCTTATAAATGGTCTTCCTCCTAACTCACCTTGTGGCTGCACAAATTACAGGGAGTCCTTTATTGATTCTGTCTGTAGGCAGAAGCCACTTAAACTGTCAGTCTGAAATCTTCCTTGGCAGGGTGAAATTTCTGAGGCTCCTCAAGGCAACATTATGTTCATGATCAGGCCCTCACTGGATTTACTTGCACTTGTACAATCATACAAAGGAAATGGATGTGATTATGCTGCACTATAAAGAAGGATTAGACAGCAAAAATGCTGCCACTCAGGAAACAGTGGGAAGCTGTACTTAACCTACTGACATTTCAGTGGAGAAATAGCAAGATAACATTAGAAAATAGAGAAGGCAGGTTGTGTGTGCGTGTGTGTGCGTGTGTGTGTGTGTACATGCTCTATTTAATATACAGAATTCAT
The DNA here is from genome assembly GCF_059951505.1 of Python bivittatus. Taxonomy (NCBI): domain Eukaryota; kingdom Metazoa; phylum Chordata; class Lepidosauria; order Squamata; family Pythonidae; genus Python; species Python bivittatus. The sequence goes on from NW_028277033.1 coordinate 6,825,038, forward strand.
GAGTTCATTTTTGTGGACAGCAGGGATCAGATATGAAAATGGGAAGGAGTGGGCTATTCCTGACTTCTGGGGAAGAAATGAGGAACTGAAGATGGCTCCATAATAAGCAGAGCTGATGACTGGTGGAATGAAGGGCCGGTGAGTAGACCGGCTCTTCGATAATTATCTCTGGACAAGGAGAGGACTTGAGATCACCCACAAGTGCTCCAGACAGCTGGTCCTTGTCAGGAGACCACAAGGCAGTGGTCTCAAGCAGATATAGAGCTCTGGGAGACGAGGGAATAACCATCTTGCTCAAACTGTGGTTGGTGCCTTTGAAAGGACACTAAGTTCGCATACTTCCTTTTCTAATCACTTTCAAAAATTGCTTGTTAACTGGTTTTCAGCTATTAGGAACCTTTGGATTGACACGATTTACAGCACCGGATGAGTTTCCTTCAATCTTGGGGGAGATGGGTGGCATACAAATTTGAAAATAAATAAATAAATAAATAAATAAATAAATAAATAAATAAAAAAATAAAATCCTTAGCAAAAGAAGTTTTAACTAAAAGTTTAAGAACTTAATTTTTTTTTTAATAAACAGCAGAAGGGTGATTAAAACTTTGATTTTAGAAACTTACAAATGGATTAAGGGTCCATATAAATTTGAAAGGAGATTTTGGAATTAATCATAAAGAATCCTTCCTATGGGAAAATGCTTTTGTTTTTAATTCTTTTTTTAAAAAACATAAGGTAAGACTTCAAAAATTGGACATGAGAGGGAACTAGAAGGAACTAAAGAGTACAGTTACAGAAGAACACTTAAATTCAACTTACAAATATAGAATGAAGCAAAATATTTTAAAACATTGGACATATTGAAGGATATTTTTGAACAAAGGACCCAGAAGTTAATTTTAAGAGTGTCTGCCTTTATGGAGAGACTGTGTCTAAAAGATGCTATAGAAGAGGAACAAGTTCTATCTGACAAGATCGAGACTGAGTTGAAAGTGGATTTACAAATGACAGGCTACAAGAATGATATGGGAAAAGATGCTACACTGGACATACAAAAGGAACCAGCTGATGTCTTAATAATTAAAAGGTACATACAAATAACAAACCAAGAGAGTGACCTGGATAACTTTCCTATATTGGATTTATAAAAGAGGCTTGTTAAAGCTTTGATGAATGTTGTGAGAAGGGACAAAGAAAAAACGAAAAGAAATCAAATTGTAGGACATTATTTGAAGGGACTAAACAGCAATATTGTTAGAAGTAATATAAAGTTGGTTTATTTGATCAAGGTTAAAATAGGTGTGTTGTTATCTCTGGTAACCCTTAATGGACTTTGCTGATATCAGGTTTGAAATGACAAGGCTTTAAGGATTTGTTTATAGATAAGAGATGGGATATGGGAAGAAGAGATCATTTGTTGTATTTTAAGAGAAGGTGATAAGTTATTAAAATTGTTTATATTTGTGATGAAAGTGGGAAGTCACTTATATATTTCTTTACTATATTCTTATTTTTTCTTTCTTTTCTATTTTTCTTTCTATTTTTTCTTTCCTGTACCTTCTTTTTTTATTCTTTTATTTTTTAGTTTGTATTCGTTTTTACTGTTGTAACTGTAATTTTTAATAAAATTACTATTTAAAAAAAGGAATGCGTGAGCTATTCGTGCTGATTCTCACACACATTTTGAGGGATATCCAACAGTATTTCCATTTTGCTGGCTTGCTGGCTTTTCTCCTACCCATTGTAAAAAGTCATCTGTGCAGAATCAGCTGTCTGATGCTTCTTTCATGTATAGTTTGCTAGTTAACTTTGTTAAGAACTGAAGGCTTATCCTAATATATTATAATACAATCAGCAAAATTGCATACTGCAGCAGCACAGATGTGTGAAACGTTCTAGTTGGCAAGGGATGGTCAAGCTCATAGAACCTTGAATGAGAACATAGTCCAGGAACTTGGTTTAAATAGGGAAAGAAGGTAATTCTTCTCTCCCATGTCAGAACATCACTTCCAATGGAGTGTCTACTTTATGGCCACCCTGAGTTTGTTGATATGCATCATATTACACATTTAAAGCTTTCTTTCTTACCAAAATGTTTTAAGAGAATAACTACTAGTTTCAATATCTCTTGGTTTTCACAACCTCTTGTTCCTGGTTTTACATTCAGAACAGATTGCCTTTTTTCTAATGTACTTATATAGTTTATTAATGCTATTCAGTTTGGATCACTGGTATTATAGTAGATGATCTTCTGAGATTGAATTAAACAAATAATGCCCCCCCCTTTTTTTAAATTCCCTTCGTTCAGGCACATACAAAATCACTAATTAAATCTCGATATTTATTCACTGAATTTTAGTAATTAAGATTAAGTGGTTGGCAGGCTCTAGAAGAAGTCTTCTGAACTTGTGATGCAATCAGAATCAGCAGATGGAAAACCAACTTGATTCTGAAGCACTGACTGAATAGCTTTCTTGACAATATTTGAAAGCAGTCAATAAAGAGGCAGCCAGGCAATCAGTCTGATTGTCTCTGTTCAGTTGTGCACCCCAAATGTTCCTGATGATTTGGGGGGGAAAAAAAGCTTCTTTTTTTAAAGTGATGTAAGTTGGTTGAACCCTGTTTTACATTACCTCAGTTTCTTCGTGTCTGACTTAGTTGTGTATCCATGCTTTTCATTTTCTCCATGTTCCCCAGTACTCAGATTGGGCTTTCTTCTCAATGCTTCTAGAATAAGCAGTTATTTTCATATTAACAACAATTACCAATTAAACACAGCAGATGCAGATCTCTGTAACTGGCTACCTAGAGAAAAGCAGTGAAGGGTAAAGGATAGGAATCAGCAACTGAGTAACTCATCAATGACAGTAATATGATATTTTGTCTTTTACCAAGTTGCCCAATTAACCTTTAGACAATTCAATACCCATACAACATGCCAGACTTTTTATTCTTCCATCACTAAATAATTGAAACTATGTCAAGAAAATGTATCATTGAATAAATTGAAGTTGTCAACAAAACATTTATACTCTGTTGACAGTAAACTCAGAAGAGAGAGGAAACAAAGTCAATTAAATCAATATTATCCCTTCTTTTAATTATTGATGTTGGCATGTCCAATAGAAGAATTAATTCACACAGTGTATCTGTAACACAGGGAATTTGCTACTGCAAAATATCTTCATGGCTTCTTGCAATCATAGAATGGTTGGGAGATATCTTGGTATCTGATCTAGTCCAACATTTTTCTCTCTACAAAATCCACTACCAGAGATCTTGGTGGATCAGACAAATCCATGGAAAAATAGATCTAACAAGAGAAATTAAAATGACTTGGAAACACAACAAAACTTTCTCCAAATGAAACCTTATTATGAGAGAACTTTCTTCCTCTAATAAACTTAGAATATACAGTATATTCCTCTTATCTGAATAGTGTTGGAAAATAAGAGATGGAGGGAGGGAAGGAGGGAAAGAAATGTGACTAAAGACAATGGTGGCTCCTCTCTACTCTCTATATTAAAAAAAAAAAAATCAACACTCTTGATAGGATAGCATCTTCCACTCTAGAAGACATAGCAAGGGGGTTCTGTGGCAAACCTAGTTCTGTCCTCTAAAGTGGTGAACATTTGGGGATATTCATAAACGACAACTATGAGGTTTCCATGGACTCTTAGTTATTTTTCACCAAAGACAATGTTCACATTCTGCTTAGTAATGGAGCCAACGCCAAAGTTTCTGGATTAACTTATCCAACTATCCTTGTGACATTCTCTGGCAAAGGCAAAGTTGCATTAGATTGGGACTAAGGTGCACAGACTGTCAACTGCTTTGTTTTGGTCAAAACTCAAGTGGAACACCCCTCAAATCTGCCTCACACCGTAAATCTGCATGATTTCTAACGGCAAAGTGAAGTAGCCACATTGTTTCCTTTGCCAGCTCTGATCCAACCAGTACTTGTAGAACCCAGAAGAGGTTTCTGCACACATGTTGGGCATGTATGGAAGGCTGTTCCAGTGCTTCCAATTACCTACTGGAAACTTCAGAAGAGGCATTTGCCCATGCACAGGAAATCTGCTGGAGTCTCTCCTAGCTATTGGAAGCAGTGGCTCAAAGCTACAAGGCAACCAAGAGTAAGTGGCCTCTTCATCTGCCAAAAAATTGTACCACCTCTGGTATGAAAGCATTTTATTAAGGGACTTTTATTGTAAACAGATCAAAGTGGGTCTTAAAGTAAGGAGTGGTTTTATTTATTTAAATAAATAAAAGGAGGCAGATCAAAATTGTCTCCTGCAGACCTGGCTGGTACCTGTGTGGAAAACCTTATAGTAACAGGGCATCCAATTAAAAGCTGCTTATTAATGTGGTTCCAGTCGAACTCTAAAACTGGAAAAAGGCCAAAGACGTGGAGTTGAATGAAATCAAGAGGGGGACAACATTTTATTAGTTTTAGACAAATTAGTTTCAGTATAAATTTCTGTATGCATATATGGGCTAGAGTTTGCCTAATTTAGGAAAGATCATGGCCTGGGAGGATATTTTGTTACATATATATTGTATACCTAATATATTCATAAATAATGGTTGTATGGTTCAAGATATTGTACGTGTTCATGAAGGTGGAGTTCTATTACAGTCAGGGGATACCTCAATATTTCAAATGGCCTTTTACAGCAGCTGAAACTATGTGAAAGTGAAACAAATTCTGGAATGTAATTCATTCCTTCTACAAGGGTTCCTTTCCAGGTCTAAATTTACTTCCTTGTATCTGTAAGATATCTGCCTTTTGCTTGCTATTCCAAAAATGCCATGTATGTAAACAGTGTTATATCAATAATATTTAGGTCAAGTATCTGGACAAATTCTCAGAATCTTTGCTCACCAATCTTTGGATGATGAGATATTCCAAATCAATTTGGACATATCTGAGTGTTTTCTCTACATCTGAACTAGTCTGAATTAATTCCAGTCCAGTCTGAAGATGTTGTTCAGAACAACTTGATTTAATCTTCCAAACTGAGGTGCATGTTTGAATGAAACTGGATCTGATTCATGCACTCCAATTATATGTGCTTCCTCATATCTTCTAATAATAAGTCCGGAGGCTATTCACCCTTGGAAAATGATCAGAAGAAATGTTTCAGACCTGGCATGAGCACAACCCCCTCCACTCTTCATGAAAGCAGCCTCTCCTGTTCCAGGTTTCCATGTATGCTCTAAAAAAGGTATGACCCCTTCTCCTTAAAACAGCTTTATTAAATAGCAGAGAAGTTCTGTGCTCATCCAAGGTCTAAAGCATTTCTTCTGAACCATTTTCAAAGTATGTACAGCCCCAATGAGCACCATGAAAACTTGACTTTAGATACTTTTAATGGCAACGTTATTCTAGATCCTATCCAGCACAGCCTCCAGATCATCACACCAACACTCATCATCTCCCAACTCCCAACTGGGAGTCATTGTTGACATGTAGTGGGTATCAACTGGGGGAAAACTGATGCAGAGAATAGGAGCCTTATGGTTCATAGCATTTCAACAACTCTCTCTCTCTGTGTATGCAAAATATTTCCCAAGATAATTGAAATGAGAAGTTCCAAGCTGGCAGTATTATTTATCAAGGATAAGAGATGGATCCATCCATTTTTAAAGAACATTACTTATCCTGATTTTGTGGAGCCTTTTTAGGAGGTGAATTAGTTTATTCAAAAGGAGTTGGATGCAAATTGAAGCAAAACCCTGAACAGACTTTAAATTTAAATGCCATCTTATTAATTCAAAATTGCAAGATTTACTTAGAACTCGGGGAACTTGGTTTCATGTTGAATGCTCTTGTAATGAAAAATCCATGAAGATCCCTCAGGGGTGATTTCAACTTCCTTGAACTTTTTGTAAGGAAAACAGCCTGTCACAAAACAGTCTGTTTTGTTGAATTAATCTACTGTGATGGAGCAGTAATGCAGCCCTGAAGTGTGAAGGGACAGTGGTGCTGAAATATACTTTTATAATACTTTAATATGTCCCTGAGGATCTGAAAAGAAGAAGATACTGCTCTCAGTGGGATTTTCTTTGATGAAACTTCTCATAGTTATGAAGAGTTTAGGCTAGGCTTTTGTAAACATTTTAGTTTCCGGCTGAGAAAACTGCGCTAGAAATACTTAGAAGGGTTTGTTAATCAGGTAAAAGTGAGAAGTGCACGCATTACTAAGAAGCACATTTTTATATTTGTTTTTAAATATGCTTTATTTTTCTTTTTATTAATACAGTTGAATATTCCCTGCTTTGGGTCCTTGAGCATTCTTTATGATGGCATATAAAATGGTATACTAAAACAAGTAAAATCACTTAAAACACATAGAACAAAACAGAGTTTGCATTGTTACTGCTTTCTTGGCCTTTCTTGGTTTATTTTCTCATCCCGTTCCTTCCAGAACATTTTAATCATCATTTTAAGTGCTAAAAGTGGGTTGATTTTATTGATAACAATTACTATAGTCAACAGTCCATCTTAAACTTTATTAGCAAGTTTAAAGCAAGTGAGGAAGACGATTGCAGAAACAGCAAATGCCTTATGCAGAGAGACCAGCAATAGCCTCCCTAGTCATAAAACCCTATTAGGAGCTTTGAGAACAACCCCATTAGCACCTTTTTCACCCAGACCGTTTTCAAGTTTTGACACTGTGGTAGTAAATCTATTGATAAGGAAGTCCCGCAGTATCCCATAAGCTTTTCATATTGCAGCCAAAGGCAGCAGTACATTTATCTGGAAACATATCCCATGGAATTCAGTGTTGCTTAAGTTTGACTAGATTGCACAGGATTGTACTGTAGATCTGTCAAAATCATAGATTTGCAGAAGATAGGGTATGGATGGAATGAGTAGACCTGCCAGGAATCCCCCCACATGTTCCTCAGTTGGGGAAGTGGTGGTGGGGCTTCAGCCAGTGTATCTGCTGCATGTTCTTTTATCTGTACAAAACTTAGCCTCATTCCCTAATGCTAATGTCTAATCCAATCTAGACCATTGGAGGAAGGCATGTATTGATCGAAGCTCTTTGTCCCATGCTAGAAGGGATGGTAAGCAATGGCTTCCTGTGTTCTTGTTCATGAGGAGTTTTATGGCGTCAGGAGGTGGCTTAAGACTCACAACCTGTTTTAATCTCACCCACCAGTTCAGTTTGGGTACTGGATCTGGCTTTTTGGGCCTCTTCAGCTTTCCTCCCGGATACACAGCATTGATGAAACAAAGTCTCATCTGATGAGCGGATGCTCACGTGTCATTGACAAAGGGGGAATCAAAGCAAATGCTCCTGTGTTTGCTCCAAATGTATGAGCATCTACAAGAGATGGAAGTAAAATGCCCATTTTTCCCCCTGCAAACTAATTAACTGGAACAAAGGCTTTGTCAGCTTCCCATGAAACGTAATAGAGGTGGCATCACAAATTACATATTTTTCTTTACAAGCCTGCATAATATGGAGCACACAATGAACCACATGCTTTAGGTTAATAACTAGTTTCACACTTTGAAAAGAGCTGTGAAATGAAAATCAACATTGTTCTCCCCTTCCATGTATCATTCTATCTGAGCTCGGCCAGGAGAGCCTCTGTCTCTTTCTCACTTTCACAACTTCTGAAACATTTCCCCAAATGTTTATTAATGAAACAGAACAAATATTTTCTTAATCTTTAAAATAAAATAAATTAAAAGAAAAAAAATGATAGAGGTATTGGCTCCGGATAGGCTTTTATGCACTGGACTCTGCTACACCTTCCAGGTGAAGATCCCTTTCTATGTGGAATTCCTTTATTATAATCACTGCACACCTCTTTTTCTAGAAGTTTCTATTTTTAAGTGTTTATAATTAGGCTACACTTTTTGCAGCTGATAGTCCCAGGAAGCTTGCAGTTTGGCACTTCTCAGGCAGATCTGTGGAAATTTTACAGACATTTCTAGCTGATTTTCCCTTTTGTTCTAGGATTTTATATCTTCGCAACTCAGAAAAGAAATATGTATTCAGCTATGAAGGAACTTGCACCACTCTTGTGTAGCTGACACAGAACATGTCCTATTTTTCCACAAAGGAAAAAAAAATCTTACAGAACGATGATGGTAACCTTTCTCTTCAGCTTTACAATAGATATATAAGATATAGGTAAAATGACCACTCTGTTTTTTAAAACAGGTTTTTAATGAGATTTTCTTGTTAAATAATCTGATTTTCCAAGGCATTTTCTTCCAGTAATAATAGAGATCCAAAGAGATATACAGTTTACTTGAAATGCAAAAATGCTTTAAAAACAGCTGAATAAATGAGGCTAAGTTTTGGATATTTGAGTAATGAGTGGGTTCCCTCCTCCCATAAAATGATTTTTAAAAATATCTGTGTTTTATGATACTACTGGAACGATGCCAATGTTTCATCCTATTTACACTGAAGTGAGTTTTAATGGTTCCATTTTTAAAAAAAATCCGTATCTCATTCCATTAGAAACTTGCTATATGCTGACAGTCACACTTGCTTGGCCTTAAAATACATAGGACACACTTTTTGAGGAATGACATTTTTCTTCTCAAATGGCTCCCTCAAGCATCAACAGAACTTCACTTAAAATATCTACTCTACCCAGAAGAATTCTTGTGCTTCCTAGCCCTTTATGGAGCTGATAATTTTAGAGAGATTTGTACCCATACTGGAACTAATCATGTCTAGTTCTATGAGTCTTCTTAGAAAAAAAAAGAAGAAGAACAGATTGTGTGGTAAATAGGATCGAGTTTATGGCCCTCGGGCAGGAGATGTTCATCTGTCCTGCATCCTTGCTTCTCTCACTATTGCATTTCCGACTAAAATCCCCTCTTAGTTACTGTTTCTCCTGAGTGTAAATTCCAGATAGGCACTCCATGGGAATTTCCCTGTTAAAAAAAAAAAAAAAAATGGGGGGGGTTGGTATTTTCCTACCTCTAATAGCACTCTTTATCCACTCTGCTGTCCATTTATTATCGAAAAAGGAGTCATGGAACCCAGAACAATGTGCTTAGAAGCAGCGAATTTAGTCTTGATGGGAACAGTTTCCAGTTCCAGCTTCCACCTCTGACATGTATTGAACTATGGTACTTGCTACCCACTTCTAAAATCTTTGTAAGTTCTTTCCTTGAGATTATGCAAACCAAAGCCGAACACATTTGCATTGATTTAATTATTAGTACTGGTGAAATGCCCATCTGTACAGTGTGTAGTCCAGCAAATATTATAATACCCCTTCGCTCGTACAATGTATTTTGTACAAGAAACATGAGCAACTCTCTGCTGTGTTTCCTACATCTCACCAAAAAATATGGTAGAGCTAGAAAAGTAGTGGCACTCTGAAACCTACCCTCCCCAGCAAATTTAAAATTAGACCCCATGAAGTGAAGGATATAATAATAATAATAATAATAATAATAATAATAATAATAATAATAATAATAATAATAATATTATTATTATTATTATTATTATTATTATTATTATTATTTAAAAAAAACATCAAGGGTATAATACCTTTAGATAAATCAGTATCATGCAAACATACTTGAAATATGTTTAGAACTGGTTGTCACATCCAAAAAAGGTAGAGCTGAAAAAACTGTCTACTAGAACTGGAGAATCCTGTCTGGGCTATTTTATTTGCAAAAAGTCAAGTGAGGAATATGAAAGAGATGTATAGAAAACATGGATATTGAGAGGTTCATCCCCCGCCCCATCTCTCCCCATGGTCTTCAGAACACAGGAAAAGAGAGACTTCACCAAGTTCATAGTTAAGCTATGGAATCTGCTATCATAATGTGTAGTTCAGACCACCAATATACAATGTTTTGAAATTCAGACCAATTCCTAGGAGATAATGTCATCAAAATGATAACTAAATGGAACAAGGCTGATTGACCATCTTCTGGGAAACAACCATTGAAGAAATAGTTCTCATTTCTTTCTACTCATCAGAATCCCAGTTGGTTGGTCACTAGATAGCCTTTTGATCTGATCCATTTTTCTATCTCTCTATCTCTCTATCTCTCTATCTATCTCTCTATCTCTCTATCTCTCTATCTCTCTATCTCTCTATCTCTCTATCCATCCATCCATCCATCCATCCATCCATCCATCCATCCAATCTAATAGAGAGGGACTGCCCTAAAGGCAAATATTTAACTGAAGAGAAGACTGACTTTAAGGTCAGGAACAGATGACATCCATATGAAACTGAACACAGACACTGACTTAAACGTTGAAATCTAATTCATCAAGAAAACCAATGAGAGATTGGAAGAAAGTAATTGCAATAAAGTCACTTAAAGCTAATTTGGAAAAGGCTGAACTAAATAATTTAAAAGAGACTGAAGCAAAGGCTGATAGAGACAGAAGGTAGGTGATCAGAGGAAAATGCAATTAATAAAACAGATGGACAGCAAAGCTGAACAGGGACAGATGTGGGTGGAGAAGAAAATTGGGAGACCCATCAGGGTACAGATGAGCGAGAAAATAATTTTGGTTTTATAGAAATTTACCACCAGTCATAAATTTCTTCATAAATAAGTTAGAAAAAAGGAATTAGGTTTTGAATGCTTGCCTTGTGTGTTTGTTTGTGTGTGTGTGGCTGTGGCTGTGGATCCCTGTGTATTCATCCTAGAGTATGGTGCTGAATTAGAGTTAACACATATTATTATTCAGTCCACCTTTTACAGCTACTTGGTAGTAAGATAAAACAAAGCTTTCTGCAAGTTGATGCTACCAATACCTACTGAGTGTGTGGGTTCCTATCTATACCTCCTGTTACATTAATGTACCTCATGTTAACATTTTTAATTACATCTATCTATCTATCTATCTATCTATCTATCTATCTATCTATCTATCTATCTATCTATCTATCTATGATGGAATGGAATTATGAAGGCCAGGCTCGGGGAGAAAAGCGTGTTCTTAGTTAACTGGAGGAGTTTGGGAAGTTCAAGAGGATGAGGCTGGCACCTCCATGAGGAATTCATGGTGCAAATTCAGTTCTATTGTGTTTATTAGCTACAACTTCTAGAGAGAAAATCTCCCCAAACTGAAACCCCAGCTCCCAAGCCAGCCAGCCACAACACCGTGAATTCCTCATGGAAGTGCCAGCCTCATCCTCTTGAACTTCCCACACTCCTCCGGTGAACTAAGAAAACGCTTATCTCCCTGAGCCTGGCCTTCATAATTTCATTCCATCACACTATATTCCCTAATATGCATAGTTTTGTACTTAAATATCAGTAATCTGCACATTCTTCTATGCAAGTTTTCTATGTACATTTTTCTGTACAAAGTCCAGGCAATTGGGGAATCTGGAAGATGATCTAGACAGTTTGCTTAGAAGTTTGCTTAAAAATGGAAAATAATTTTCTCCAGCATTTAAAATCTGTTGAATCTGGCAAAGAGGGGTTTGCTGTTAAATTAGAAAGGGGGGGGAAGAGTTGACATCTTTCGTTTGTCTCAGTGTGGGATTTTTTTTTTTTAAATCAGTTCAGCCATGACTGATTTTTGGAGACTGCCTGGACTTGTCCTTGCAGTTTTCTTGGCAAGGTTTTTCAGAAGTGGTTTGCCCTTGCCTCCTTCTTAGGGCTGAGAGAGAGGGACTGGCCCAAAATCACCCAGGTGGCTTTGTATCTAAGGACTAGAACTCACGGTCTCCTGGTTTCTAGCCTGATGTCTTCAGCACTCCACCAAACAAAATACAGCCAACTAAATGATGGTGCTAGGTCCTTATGGTAGTTTGTGACAGCCAAAAGGAAAGACAGAGGAGAGGGAAAAAAAAAATAGAATCAGAACCAACAGTTGGTTTCAAAGAGGCATTAATTTGCGACTCCACTTTACCAACAACATGCATCGACAATTAATACAGCAGGCTACCTTTTCTGTGCAGCGTGGCTTGTTAGTGAACACAGGGAAAATATTTTGACAGCAACTTGAAAAGTGCTCTGCAGCCGTTCACTAGCCTAGATGCAGCAAAAGTTCAGGGACAATGGGAACTTAACCACGAGTCAACAGCAGTGCAGCAACTAATTTGCAGGGAAACTGCTGGAAAACTAAGTCTTGAATTAGAGAATTCCTTCTGGTCCTCAACCCTGGACAGAGAAGTAGCATTAGTGGGACCAAAGGCCTGGATAAGGACCATAGTATGGCTTCAGCTTTGATTCTACTTCCACCTCTCTTTCCAAGGCTTGCCTCTCTGGTAACTGCTCTACAAGCACCCAAGCTGCAGCCTTTCCCAATTGTGTTGGACAACATCTCCATAGTTCTGATCCAAGAGGAAGAAGCCTTCCTACTGGCACAGGTTTATCTCCTGGGTCAGATGCAAACATTCAGAAGGTGTGGTTCTTGTCCTTCCATGGATCCTGGGGGAAAGAGCTAGCTATTGAAACATAAAATGGGGAAAATGAATTCACCGATGCATCATGGTTTAACACCAGAACATTTGATGCTCACCTCTAAGAATTTTCCACACCTTTCCTTGGGAAACCAAGATGATATTTTCAGAAAAGCTGAAGTTATCCCTGAATATATAGCCAGCAACTTTTTTTTCTGGGGTCTCTCTAAAATTTATATGTTAGACTGCCTAGGAGGATTTCTTTCTTTTACCTTGCATTCATGTTAGTTAATCCTCATTGCTTCTTCCCAGCTGCAGATTGCACTTTTGCCAGTAGCAGAACAAGCACGTTGGGTATCATTTCTTGCTGGTGAGTCTGTGAATTCGGCTTTTTGTACTGGCAGATGGCACGTCCCTCCAGCAGTTTAGTTTCCAAGGCCAGCTGTTTTTGATTTACTTTGCATTGCTTTGTTTAAAAAGAGGTTTTTAATCTTCTTTTAATGCTTCAAGTTAAACAATAGAAGAGCCGTAATATTTAGAAAGACCATTTGTAGTGTGGTGGACTAGATTCATTTTTCCACCTGTTCTTCCTTCCTCTTCCCTGCCACCTTAATCAAAAGTGACACATCTGTAACACTCCAGGGAAATACAGAGTCATTTTGTGCATCACAGAATTTTTGTAAGAATTTACCATTTCAAACAAGTGAACAAGTGGGCTGAGTTTTCTGAATACTCCAACATGTATTCAACTATAGGACTCATCCAGAAATGGCTGTCTTGTCAAGCAGTTTCAGCAGTGTCTCTCAACTATTTTCTTTGGGCAAGTAGTTAAAGATTGGGTAAATTTTCCCAAGCACTAAAAGCCAGGTTTGCTTTTGAGCTCCTTCTAAGGTTCAAGACGTCAAACAATATCTGAAGATAGTTGTTCAGGAAATTGTAAATAAAAATAATAATAATAAAAAAAGAAATATGCTCAATTTTTAATGTGAACACGAACCTGTTTTGTTTTAAAGCAGTGGTTTACATGGTTTTGTAAACAAAATGTATAACAAAATGATTTTTTAAAACAATCTGTAGGGACCATAAAAAGGAAAAGGTCAGCCTTGTTGATAGCCTCAGACATCAAAATTGTTCAAATAACTCAAATAACAGCAACAGTGATTCAGAACAGAAAATCTCTGGAGAAAGAGTGAGGAAGCAAGATCACTTGATTTCAAGTGTTCAAGTAGGATTTTCACAGATGTTGTTTATTTTTCAATAACCATCCCGAGGCGAGCAACAATACGTTTGTGAGTTTTCTCCTCTTCTGTCTTTGCTTTCTTGTTGCCATGAAAACAGCACAGTATTTCTCTGAGCCCCAGAAGGTAAGGTTTCCATTGCTGTAAAAGACACAGCCTTGGCAAATGGTGGAGCCAAGCAAAAACCAATTGGAGAACATTTTCTCCAGCTGTGGGGAACATCAGGAGCTTAAAATACACAAGTGATTTGCATGTTGAGAGATGCAATAATCAGAGGCATGGAAAAAAGTGACAAATTGACAGCAGAGTCAGAGTTATTGTAGAGAAAAGCACTGTTAGTCACAGCTTTAGTGAGAGTCTTACTAATAGGCCTTATTTATCTGAGAAGCTATTTGAGAACTTATTTCAGCTTTCAGGGCAAGCTAATTCAGTGTTGTACACACTCTTTCTCTCGCTCGCTCTCTTTCCTAAATCTGACAACATTTCTCATCTTCACCTTCACAATGGCTGACTAGGAATGAAATTAAATAAAAGACGCTCTGGTGAGAAAAATAAGCTGAGCTTAAGCCAACAGTGATTTTCCTGCAGTGGTAGTATTTGAAAGGAAGTGAACAGCTGGTTTGGAATAAAGAAACAAGATTTAGAGCACATTCGGTGTGCTTTGTCTATTAATCATGGCCAAAGAAAAGCTGGATGGTTTTTTGTTCAGTGTTCCTATGGTAATAGCAAGTTCTAGTGTTCAAACAGCCTGGAATGGGACATGGATTAAATTCATGACTTTTCTCACAGCTTTTCAGAAGGGTGAAACTGTTAATTGCACACAACTAGAAAACTGAGTTAGCCTAAACTGATGCGGAGAATCTTAAATTCAGGATAGGAGGAACATTGAGTATATGTATATGTATATATACACACACATATATACAGTTTATATATGCCAAATATTAACAACTAAAGTCATCTTCAAATTGAGTTCTGGTGACTTCATGGACATATGATACCAGTTTCCTTACTATGTATTTAATTATTTATTTAAACAATTTATATGGCCCTTCATCTCATAGCATTGACTTTGAGCTGCCTCTAAGAATTAAAACCAAACAATAAAATTAAACCAACCATCTGGATAACCAATGTCTGAGGTCAAAACATCATTACCAACTTACAACAGAAAAAAACAACAGTGAAACCAGTCCGCTTCCTGGCCCAAATGCCTGTGGGAACAGCCAGGACTTTGGTGCCTCATGAAAGGCTAGCAGAGTCAGGGCCACCTGGATGTCTGGAGGAAAGCTTTCCACAGGGGAGGCTCTGCAACAGAGGGGGCACAAGTCCTGGGTCCAGCAAAGTGGCATTGCTTAATGGAAGGACCAGGAGCATGTCCTCCCTCTTAGTTCTGATGGGATGAGCAGAAACAATCAGAGGCAGGTGATCTCCTCCAAGATGTTTCTTGGTAACCTCATGGAAGTAGTTTGTCACTGCCACATTTTGAGATGCCTTTTCACCTTCCCAATTTAGCCCTGTAATTCCTGTTGGACTCACATCCAAGGACTATCCATGTCTACCTCTCCTTAGCTTCAGATATTAAGGCTAACATTTTATTTTGTTCCGAAAATCTTCAGGAGCCTTCCATTTTTAAATGATAATTTAGCAAACTTTGCAGTTCTGTGTTTGGAAGAAACCATTCTTCTTGTTCTGTCTGTCCCAGGTTGCATTTTGCACACCACCATTTAATCTCAGTAATTGCAGTGATCCATGAGATTCTTTTTAAGGGTATCATGCTGATATGTTTCATACAGTGGCATTTGGTAAGAAGTCATGTGGATCCTCAGAGTCATTGGATTAAACTGCTGATTAAACCAATGAAGCCAGAGTCATTGGCTGAGCAAAGAAGGATGGAAGGACAGAGAAGCTGTAGACAGAGAGACCAAAGAGCATCGAAACACCACAGATGTTTGGGGAGTATTTTGAGGATTATCTGAAATTTGTAGTCAGAATGCCATTTCATCTTTATTTAGGAAGATGAATACTGCTCTCTCTCTCTTGCACATAGCTTAGATTTTGGCTTTAATGGAATGCAAACATTTTGAATGTTACTTGGAAAGCAGGGAATGATGCTTCAAAGCCTAAGAACACATTTAAATCTTTTTAACAGCCCCCTCCTAGTTTTCATGCCCTTCACTCATACTCACAAATACACACACCTCCCCAGAGAGATGGTGTTTGTACATTTATTTAGCTAGGTAGTGAAGGGAGACAGCAATTATCTCTGAGTAATTACTGCTTGGCCCCTTCTCCTTGTTTTTCAAAGCAAGACTAGCAACCTTGGGCTGGTGGCAGAACATCTTTGAATATGCAGGCTGAATCTACTGAGTTAAGAATGTGGCAAAACATGGCAAATTTTGATTAATCCAGAAATAAAACACTTTTGAGAGCAGCAGGCAACCCGTATACCGACTCCATATTCTACACCCTGCAGTACAAAAAGTGTCAAGCTAAAAAGCAGACTTAATTTGGCTCCACCCAGTGGCCAGCAAGGCCTCCAATCACTTTGCACCAAGAATAATTGATTATACTCTTCAAGCCATATGAGTAAATTCTTGGAGATAGAACCATTCTTTCTGGATGTGTGAGCGTTGCTGAGAGCAGGGATCTGACTTAAGCAATGATCAGCGAAGCAGATTTTATAACTAGAACAGAAAGGAGAATTATTTCCAGAGACATTACAGGCAGCACCTAGCCCTTAGCGAGCTACAATCTATCAGGATGAGAGTCCAAGAGCATGTTCTTGGGAAGAAAGGCAGAAGGAAGTGATGTCATCTTAGGAATCTCTTAGATAAAGAATAGACAGAGAGCAAATGCTGAATTATCTCTCTACACTCTACTACCCCCTTGTGGTCAGAAGGTGCTGAAGAGTCAGAGCCATGGGGTTTCGGCCTCCAACAGAATTAATCCTTACCCTGATTCATTGACCTTGTTTTTCCAATTTCCTGCATTGCTATACAAAATGAAACATATGCAATGATGCCCCTTAGTGCAGCAAGCATAGTGTTACATCTGGTAGCTCCCAGCCCTTATGATAAAGTGGTTGGATATGAATTTTGGAGACAACGGAATTCTTAAAATCTCCATTATTCCAATATTTGGCCTGTATGAGCAACAATGCATGAAGGCTGGTGTGGGTCTTCCGGGCTATGTGGCCGTGTTCTGGAAGTTTTGTTTCCTAACGTTTTGCCAGCACCTGTGACCGGCATCTTCAGAGTGTAGGAGCACAGACAGGAGCAGTTCTCTCTGTGCCCAGGGTGAGGTGACCCTTTTGTGGGTATTTATAGAGATCTGAGGGGGGGATTGGGTGTGTGTGTGGGGGGGTTACTGAGTGGCTGCTTGTTTTGGTGTCAGAATATGTGTGTATCTTCCTGGGGATTAGGCAGGGTTTTTTCTTCTATTGAATTGTTAATGAGTGGCTGCTGGGGGTGATTAGTATGTTCATTGTGTGAACTGTTCACACGTCCTGGTGGTTGAGCTGAGTTCGTTGACCTTTTGCAGGCTGTATTTTTCAGGACTGGTAGCCAGGTTTTGTTGATTTTCAGACTCTCCTCTTTTTTATTGAAGCTGTGCTGGTGTTTGTGAATCTCAATGGCTTCCCGGTATAGCCTGGTATAGTGGCTGTTGGTGTTGTCCAGTATCTCTGTGTTTTCAAATAGGATTTTGTGTCCAGTGTGCTTGAGAGCATGTTCAGCTACTGCAGATTTTTCTGGTTGCTGTAGTCTGCAGTGTCTTTCATGTTCTTTTATCCTGGTCTGGATGCTTCGTTTTGTGGTCCCGATGTATACTTCCCCGCAGCTGCATGGTATGCAATATACTCCTGCGGCGGTGAGGGGATCCCTTTTGTCTTTTGCTGATTTTAGCACATTGTATTTTTCTGGTGGGTCTGAAGATTGTTTGGAAATTGTGTTTTTCCATCAGTTTTCCCACGCGGTCTGTGACCCCTTTGATGTAGGGCAGAAATACTTTGTTGGTGGGTGGCTGTTTCTCTTCTTCAGTCGCATGTTGTTTTCTTGGTTTGATGGCTCTTTTTATTTCATTCTTGGAGTAGCCATTCGCTTGTAGGACCCAATTAAGGTGGTTAAGTTCGGAGTTTAGGAATTGGGTTTCGCAGATCCGATTGGCCCGATCCATGAGGGTTTTGATAATGCCTCTTTTCTGACGTGGGTGGTGGTTGGAGTTTTTGTGTAGGTACCCGTCTGTGTGGGTGGGTTTTCTGTAAACTTTGTGTCCTAATTTGAGGTCTGGTTTGCGTATGACCAACGTGTCTAGAAATGGAAGTTGGCCGTCCACTTCTTTTTCCATGGCGAATTGTATATTGGGGTGGACGCTGTTTAGGTGGTTCAGGAACTTCTCTAGGTCATCTCTGAAGATGCCGGTCACAGGTGCTGGCGAAACGTTAGGAAACAAAACTTCCAGAACATGGCCACACAGCCCGGAAGACCCACACCAGCCATCGTATGCCGGCCGTTAAAGCCTTTGACAATACAACAATGCATGAAGTTTGATCATAGTTGGCCTGTTGGAAAATTCACCATGAGAGAAGCAGAAGGTTTGTCCAGGGATGATCAGTCATTACAAAAATCTCAGCATCTGCCTTTGAACTAATGGCATCATGCTGGACTCAGGACAAACATGTTTGATCTGTTGGTGCTTTTAGCAGAGGAGTTAGCAGTCATCAATAAAGGGGAACACTCAGCAGCTAGAGGTTGAAATTTTTTACATTAACTAAGCGAGAACTTGCTTCAAGGAGGATGATATTGATTGAATGCATTTGATTCTGAAGTATTCCCTTTATTGATGACTGCTTAATTGTCTTGTGTGTGTGTGTGTGTGTGTGTGTATGAGAGAGAGAGAGAGACAGAGAAAACACCCCAGTTAGATGTAATGGTTAAGTTACCAATCTAGAAACCAAGAGATTGTGAGTTCTAGTCTCATCATAGGCACAAAACCTGTGCTTGAGAGATGTACATAACCTGAGGTAGTATCATCTTCTCTCCCAACCTGTAAATTTTTTTGTGGAAAACATAACTATATTCTCTCTCTCTCTCTCTCTCTCTCTGTCAGCTTATGTAGCAAAGTCATATCTCCAATATCTGCCTCTGAAAACCCTTCTTTTCTCTGAGTTCCTCTGATATATCAGCAGATAACAGGGTCGAAGTTAGGAAAGGCAGACAGGTCGCATTCTATCAAACCAGCATTTCTTCTTTTCCCCAGAATCCTTTTTGTTTCGTCGGCTTACGTCCAGTTTTTTCTTTCTTTCTTTCTTATAAAGGTTTTCTATTTGATTCACTAATATTGCCATCCAAATTAATTCATGCAGTGGTGCTTCCTCTCTTATGGAAGACAAGTTTTCCTTTGCCTCTAGCAATGGGAAACTAGAGAGATACTGAGCTGTTCTCCAGACATTTTTGATTAAGATTGCTGGTTTCCTGCCACTGAGGGCCATGGGGAAGTGTGGCTCATTACTAACATTGCTAGGAGACAGTGGAAAGCAACAGGGCTTCCTTGTCACTCCTAATTATCTTGCGCAGGGCTGCTCATGGTTTATCAGTGACTCTGATAAGCATTATCAATTTTCTACAGCCTTTACTGTGCTTAGTGAGAGGGAGTGAACAGAACTGTGGTTTCTTCACTCCTAACAATTCTGCTATGTCCCAGTGGCCAACTGATTGGCTGTTGCTTGGTCTACAGGAAAATAATTGCTGGTTTTTGACCACTAATGATGGTAGAAAACTAGCAATTTCTTTTCAGTCAGCTGGGCATCTGGCCCCCAGGAAAAGCTTGATAGCTCTAGGAACTTGTAAAAGGTGGCTAAGAAGTATCTGTGACCCACAAGCTGCAAATTGACCATATATTTTATATAGGATTAGAAACCGGAAGGCTGTAGAATGATTCTGTGTTCAACACTCCCTGCTCCCTGCAAAACAAATAAAATATGAATGATAAAACCATTGAATATGAAGTGCTGTATGTATTTAAAGAAATATATACTGCATTTACAGGTTTTACAGAATGGAGACCAAACTTACTCTCAGGCTGGATTCATAGCCTGGGAGCATCATAAAAGAAGTGCTATGTGCCAGAAAGATATACTTCTGAGGCATATTCAAAAGGGCTTCTGCTACAGATTTTAATTGCCGCGAATGTTCACAACGGGAAAAAAAATCATTCTG
Source organism: Python bivittatus (assembly GCF_059951505.1). Taxonomy (NCBI): domain Eukaryota; kingdom Metazoa; phylum Chordata; class Lepidosauria; order Squamata; family Pythonidae; genus Python; species Python bivittatus. Next base: position 6,844,869 of record NW_028277033.1, read on the forward strand.
ATAAGCTGTTTGGGGCTTTAGAAGTTAACAGCCACACCTTAAACCCTGCTGGAAAGCAAAGTTCCAAGCAGTAGAAATTTGAAATGGCCCAAGAGGAGAGACTGGATCAACTACAAAATGCTACCAACAGAGCTTAATCCTACCGGACCACCATATCAAGCAGTCTAGAAGAAGTAGCACTGCTCCCCACTCAGTTTCTAGCATAGGTCATCCCCAAGATGACCAAAGCAACCCATAGTCTGTCCCAAAGCCTGATTAAAACTGATCTGATCTCCAGTAACCTATGAGTAATAATTTCTTTTGTGCTTTCTCTCTTTCTTGAAGGCCAGAACCTGCCAGAACTGCCAGCTACATGAAACACTTTTGCTTTATTTTGGTAGGTATTATTACTCGGCAAGAGGCAGAAGAACTGTTGATGAACAAGTCTGAAGGAACATTCCTAGTGCGGGTCAGTGATAAAATCTGGGGATATGCCCTGTCTTACCGGCATCAGAATGGCTTCAAACATTTCCTGGTGGATGCATCTGGAGATTTCTACAGCTTCCTGGGAGTGGATCCCAACCGTCATGCAACACTCACAGATCTTATTGATTTCCACAAGGTATTATTCACTATGGAAAGGCCAGTCACTGAAGCTGAGAAATAAATAATTCAAAAGAAAGGAGTGATATATTGAGCATTTGATCTACTGTACAAAATTCATATTTATAGATAGGGTCAGCTGCCGCAGGCACTAAATAAACTGGTTCTAGCTCTGTTTGTAATATTGCGTAATGCCCAGAATGGTTTTTGCTAGGGACATTGTGGGAAACTGATATATATAGTAGCTCTATTGCTCAATACTGTTTATAGCACAGTACCACGTATTGTTTGTAATGGAAGGCTCAGAGAAAGCAACATCAATAGACTTGCAACTCAAGTATTGGACTCTTTGAAATCCCCAGTGCAATGGGAGAGAATTAATTCCAAACTATTTCTCCCTCCCCCTTTTCTTTCTTATTTGTATTGAAGTGCATTTGAATCCTGTTCCTATAGAAAGTGTCAGATAGAGTCAGTCAAACATATGGGGAGGAAGTAATCTAAACACACCCCTAGTTATTGGAAGTCTCAATAGAGACTTCTTCAAATAGTCTGTCCTTGTGTGATTGATACATTTCTTGAACAGTTGGCATGAGGGAAAGCCAGATTGAGACCAAGAATAATTTAATTTTTCCTTATGGTGATTTGGAATTGTCCTATTTAATAGGAATGGGGAAAAAAATCCCAATTATAGGTTTTGGGTTTTTTTCCCCATTGCAGATACTCATCACCCTGTCCTTCTAATCAGGAGAACATTCATGATTTCACATGTTTTAATGTTTCTCTTGCCTTGTTTTTATCTGCAATATCAGCTGTTTTGAGAATACTGTGGAATGAATGGTAGAATTAAATAAGCAAACAACAGATGAAAACCTTTCTTTACCATGTCATGGTTCTAACTACATCTGGTTGTCCTTTGTGCCAGTCATTTATTTAGCACTCCCACATGTGCAAACACACTTGTCCAAAAAATATGCAATAAGACCACACCTAGTTTGGTTCTGAGGTTTCACCAAGTTAAACATGAATGTATTCAAGTTGGGTCATTTAGCCATAGAGGTTACAATTTTGCATTACAAAAAAAAAAAAAAAGATTGTCCAGAAGTGGAGATCTGGTCCCCTCCCACCTTCTGCATTCCCACAAAATCACTGCCTAAGTGCAACCTTGAACATACTTGCAAAGAAGAAGCAACATCAAGAAGACCAGTTAACCTCAGAGATCTGAAAAATCACAAGCGGGGACCTCAACAACTTTGGTGCCTGGTTTCTTTACCCTCCAGTGGTCCAGCTTGAATTAAATAAGTAGGAGAAAAAGGCCCTCTTTCTAGGGAGGTAGCACAGAGAGACTTGTCTGAAACAAAATGCCCATTAACTTCTGACATTCAAAATAAAAGAGATTGGGATGTCTCCTGATTTTCTGAGGTGGGGGAGAGATTAAGGGCTGTAGCTATGACACACCAGTTAGAGAATTTTTCTCCTTGAATTGAGCAGGCGGCTCTAATGTGGTCATCTGGAGAATAGATTGAACAGTGTCTTCTTGAGATATTGTCTCTTCCTTATGTTTCCAGCCTTTAGTTCCAGCATCTTTTCCATCTGAATGGACTGGAACAACACATTCATGAAAAGGGAGAAAGAGAGAGGGAGGGAGGGAGGATGGGAGAAAGTCAGAACCAGTTGTGGCAATTGCAAAAGAATGCAGCAGTGCACCAGCCTGTCTAGCCTGTATTATTCAATTCAATTTGCTTTTTAAATGTGATTCCAAAAACAAAGTTTGCCTACATCCAACTGCACCACAGGAAGCATAACAGGAAACTATCATGACTCAGAAAACTCTGTGCAGATAGATTGTTTAAGGTGAAGATTCACTGAGGATGTCACCTGGGTCTCTGTGCTGTGTGTGTGTGCGCCTAAAATTGTATTGTCAGCTTAGGGCTAAGTGAATAACTGGCACAGATATATGGCACACGCCATTCATGCCAGTCTCAAAACTTTGTTTTCTGTAGCTGTCTTAGGACCTGAACTCAATTTTGATCCCCTTTTACTGTAAAGTATAGTTTGAGCTCAGTTATTATGGGACAGGTTAAAGGGAATTATTATGAATAACAAATATTTTCAAAATCATGCTCATATCCCCTCACCCCACTGCTTTATTCCTAATCAGCAATGCTCGGACAATTTTGCAACATTACAACATGGTCTTAGATGGACCATGACCATCTAAGTAGACTGAGAAGCACTTCAAATTTCCTGAGATATAGGTAAAACTGAAGACTTGTTCTAATCAACAATATTTTTCATGCCGCTGATGACATTTATTTTACATTGCAGGAAGAAATAATAACATCTTCTGGTGGAGAGTTGCTTCTGGAACCTTGCAGACAGACGAAGAGTACTCCTGACTATAATTTGTTATTTGAATGACTGCTTTTATGGTTTCTTCTCCTCCTTCAGGACTCTAGTAAAGGTTCTGAAGAACCAAAATTATTAGGAAAAGAGCCCCTCTCTGAAAAGTAAGGTACTTATTATCACCAGCTCATCATTTGCAACCTTTATGAACAGATGCCTTATGTAGATGATCCAAGTTTCTCTCTGCATGCATTATTTATGTCACACGTAATACAAAGCTGAGAGCAGATGGAGCCAATACTTGTATAACTGTACTCCTAAATACAGCTAAACTCCCAGTAAGGATCAGTCCCCTTTGATTTTTCAAATGATTTTCAGCATTAACAACTGCAAAATGACACGATTGACCCTAGTGCGTAGCAATGGTCCAAAAGTTCTTTGAATGGTATTGTCTGTTAAAAATTATGAATGGTTCTTTGTTGTTCTGATACACTGTATATTTTTCCTAAGACAATAGAGTTTAAAAATACTTGCTGTCAACAGTGAAACTGCCATTGGGAACCTGCAATGTAGAAGATTTTGTGACATCTTCCAGAGTTTCAAGGCAGTAGGTGAGGATTTCATGACATGTCCCTTCACCCACACTTTCCAGTTTGGGGGGGGGGGCGAAATGGTTGAAATACTTCAAAGGTTAATTTTTGGTAAGGGTGAGAAACATACATTTGTGAAATGGGCTTGTGGGATTCTCTGTAGCATTCTCTGGACTTACGGATCATGACTGCAGAATGATTTCTTTACCCTCAGGTATTTCCTGATTATATAAGGTTGGAGGAGGAGTGATTTTTTTTTTAAAATAATCTATCATTTTCATACGGCAAGAAGAATGAAATATTGAATAGAAATCTTCTGGCATCTACTCCTTTTCTCCCAGATGACCTCACTTCTTGTATTACTGCTTGGTTAGAGCAAAAGCAGCAATCCATGGGGTGATGGATGAGTTAAGTACCCTCTATTTATCCCTTAGGTTCCCAGAAGAACTGCTGTGTCCATTATTGATTTTTAGAGCAAATCCAGGTTTAAACTAATGAGGTAGCTGCCAATATACTTAGTCTGACCTTATGTGACTAGTAGAAAGAGATGTTGAAGGCATAAATTCCAGCAGTCCAGAAACACTGTTTAGTAGCCCTCTTTAAGACATTAGCAGCCATTAGATCTTCTTTCTTGTTTCCTCACCATTAGCCCATTAGCGAATTGTAAAGGAGACTTTTTTCCAGTGGGCCCTTCATTGCATTCTGGATTAAATACAAGTCAAGAAGTTAATTTAGCAACAAGCACAATCTGGAAAGTATCTTTGATAAAGAAGAATATACAGTGAAGAAAAGGAACACCCCGTGGATATTTTGGTTTCCTCCACCTCCAAGCCTTGACTGCTGGCTAGATCAATGTTGGATTTTATGCTAAAGCAATGTTATGACTGTTAGATATTGTAATGGGTTTTAATTTTGAATATAAAAAGGAGCGATCTTATTTTATTTATTTTTATTTTATGTTAGCTTTCTAATCAGAAAAAACTCTCTTAAAATATGAGCACAGATGATAAAACATGGGAATAAAGATTTGACATTACACCTCCAACTCTTGTTGGTTCTGGCTGCTTTTCTAAAAAGTTATCACAGAACTATCCCTGCAGATTTTCTGGCAGAGTAGATTAACCAAGGAAGCTTCTATAATTTCTTGTAGAAGACATCATTTTAACTTCTGAAAATGGAGATGAGGTATCAAGGTCCTTCTCTGGAGATGATTGCAAGGAATTTGAGAAACACTACCCATGACCTACTCAAAACAAGGGAGAATTGTTTTGGTCTTGGAAACGAAGTTGAGGGTCTTCTTTTTGCTATCAATGTCAAGGAATCAGTGCAAGAACCATTGAAATATTCTTTCCTTGCTTCCACTCTGCTAAGCTCATTCTGAGTGGATTTTAAATTCCTTGGAGAATCATCCACCCTGGAAGGTAGGATCACTTTCCGTGACATGAGACACTTGAGTCTCTTTTCACTTGCTTCATTGAATTCTTTTTGTCACTGTATTTTGAAAGATAACATCTGTCACTGTGAGGCTGAGAAACATCTTTTAAAGCAGAAGTTATCTACACCCAAATGAACCAAAGCTGGTATGTTTCCTGCTTGTTTCCCAACAGCAAAGAAAATAATGGTTGTTTATGCAAGAGAGTTTAATTTCAAAATTTGGGGTAAGTATATCCTTAAATACTGTAAATATCTAATATATTAAAACACACACACATACACACAATTCAGTTAAGCAATGAACACTTTAAGAATAAACATCTCTACAGCCAAATGCTTTAAAATGTAAAAAAAAAGGATATTAACAAAATGGTAAATGTGTTGGATTTCTTCTGTAGCTAGCTGGGTGCGAGTTACTCCCAAGAACAACTGCTTCAGAGTTCTGATTAGTAAGATGTATTAGGAAGAAAGCAGAAGTAACAACACAAGAATTTAACAACTTTCCAGTCAGAAACCAATATTTCCTGCACATTGGACAGAAAGTTTCTGATTCTTTTTCTCCTGGTGTTTTGAAAGTAAAGATGAAAAGTCTTGTTTCTCCTACAAAATAAGGATATCCTGCATTTGTTGATTATTTTCGAAATGGTTACCAGACAATCTGAGAATCAGTTTTCGCAAAATGAGAAAAACAAAGGTAGACTGAGTGATCTCTGCCACTTCAGAAGCCCTCCTTGTTTTCTTCTTAAATTTTGAATACCTTTGGCGTAGAGACTTCCACAGAGTTGGAGCCATGCTACTAAAGAAATCCTTTCATTTACCTGCCTCACTTCCAGAAGCTGAGTCACCTGTGGAATGCTTTGCCTTGTGACTTGAGCACATGGGGTGATGAATACGGAGACCTTTGTAGTCTCAATTCTTTTAAACTTGGTAGCCATTTTCATCGGACTAAGGGCATATCTAGGAGGCAATGGAGCATCTTTCAAATGAGCGGCCCATGTTCCTGCAAATATGGCCAATCACTGCAATGTTGGATAGGCTTCTGAAACGGCCTCGTGGAAGGTATTTCATAGAATAGTCTACCTGGAGCAATTGCAATCATACCCTACTCCTTCAGTCATGATTGCCAAAAACCAATGGTGTGCTTTTGCTGTATGTTGAGGTGAAAACACGTACACATTTTTTAAAAAAACTCACCCATTCTTACCCATTCCTCCACACACACACAGAAAACCTGGTCTCGCTCGGAAGTGTGAGAAAACCTTGCCTACCAAAAAGGTTGCAACCCAAAGATTATCCATCCTTGCAGTAAACCTCTCAGGATATTGCCAACACGTATGAAATGGCAGGTGAATAGTTATCCTGCAGACTGAAGCTATTAACTGGCAGTGTTCTGAATATGGGATGCTAGCTGAAATTTTAGCAGCAAAGCACAGCTCTGGAACAATTTCTAAACGGGCAACAGTTTATAGGTTATTATATGATGCTGGAATAGAGGACAGAGAAAAGCTGGCCTTTGGCCTGTCTCCCCTACTACTTTCTAATAAACATATATAGCCCAGCAGTGTGATTTTTCATCCTGCAATCTACTTTCTTTTCCTTTTTAGTGGGTACTTCATGCATACCTCATATTTTAGGTTTTACCTGGCTTTAAAATAAATTCCTTCTAAATTCCCCAGCAAATGAAATGACTGGGTAGAAAATTGCAATTTCATCTCGAGAGTTTTATTATGCTAATAAATGTCAAGATTTTCAAATAAAGGAATTGCTTTTTTTTTTTCCAGAGTCCCACAGAAATAATGAAAAACAGTCAGCCAACTCGTAGAGTACCAGCAAGGAAAACCTTGACCATATATAACCAGAAACAGCAACCATATAATAGAGCAGAACTTAGCTGAAGATAAATTTACAGGGAAACAAAAAGAGATCATGGCAGAGACAAGTTTAAAAGAACAGAAGCCTCACCAGGAAAAGAAGATACATAGCCACTTTGGGAGATGAGAAGCAAATCAAAATGAATGGGGGGAATTCACTTCCTAAGCTTATAAGCACGTCTGGCTGAATTTCAGAAAAAAAAAAAAAACAAAAAAAACAAAAAGGTCATTAAAAGATAAATTTTGCATGGGAGGAGAAGGAGGAAAATGATGCTGGAAGCATCTAGAGTTGACCAGACATTTTATATTATGTCTTTGTAAGTGATGACATTTATTTGTCTCAGTCTTTGGCCACCTGGCATCTTCTAGACATATTGGAAATATCAGAACGAAAATTCCCAGCCAGTTGAATGTTCTGACAGTTGAAGTCCTGAGATAGAGATAGAGATAGAGAGAGAGAGAGAGAGAGAGAGAGAGAGAGAGAGAGAGAGAGAGAGAGAGATGGTGAGCAACTTGTTGGAAAAGATTGATGGATCTAGTTTTGACCTCCCTAGAGACTCAAGTAAAAGTTTTTCTTGGCATTTACATCAAATATTTTATTTGGTGGTGCTGAAAACAGCCTTGGATATTATTCAGGCCACCCATTACTGCTTTTTCTAATAGCAGGTTTAGATGGGAAGAGGTGTCAGAAATGGAGGTAAAACAAAGCAGGACAGTAAGAAAGAAGAAAGAAGGATCAGTATGCTTGGAAGATTCCATTATTGTTATATTATTAATATTAATATTTAAAGGCCACCCAACTCCAGGATGACTACAGGTGACTTATACTTTAAAAAAATGTATAATCAGGTGTGAAAATGAGCCAAGTTGCTGATGAGGATCCATGTTTAAGCATCAGTAACTTGCTTTTTCCACAACATTCTTATTTACAATAGCCTTTGACCACCTCCATCCATTTCCTTTCTTTAAAGCATTGCCAACTTAGTTTTCCTCCCATTAATCTTCCCCATATATACACAAAAACTTAGTCATCAATTACGAATGAATTTTTTTTGCTCTTTAAAGAAGACACACTGTTTGACATGACAATCATAGCTTACAGTTTCTAGAAGCCAGAGTTGTTTCTCACTGAGAAAGAGTCTCTTCCTGCTTCACTGACCTTTCTCACAAGTATTTACTTTGATCTGCTCTTCTTGGTCACATTGAACAGCATCAGAAACATGGCCCTGGTGCCACCCAACTTAGCTCAGCCATCTAAAAAAACTCTAGCTAACCGTACTTTTGCAGAGCTATGAAAATCTGGTGAGATCAACGACACGTTGAGTACTGAATATCCTCTACAGCTGCAGAATGTGATGTGAGACTTCATCTGGAATAGAAAATTGGGGTGAATATAATCATTTGAATACCAGGAAAGACGTGACTGCTGGGTGTAACCCTAATAAGAACACTTTCCTTCCAACACTACCATTTCTTCTGAAAATTGCATGTAAAGGTGATACAAGTGACCTACTCAATTGTACTCCAGTGATTTGTTTTCATATTTGGTCTCACTGTCAAAATTTTCATCAAGATGATGGAACTGGAGTTCAGATGCCCTACAGAATTCAGTATGAAGCCATGTTCTTTGCCCTCATCTCACTGCTTCATCACCATTTTATGCACCTGTATGCTCACTGTATGCTCCATTTTCTTAATTGTTTGGGTTTCCAATATTATCACAGTGACCTTCACATCTGGCTGCATAATTTACTGTTAACTTTATTTTAGAGGAAAATTCTATTCCATAGATTTCTATTTACACAGTTTTCTTGCTAGCGGTTTTTGTTAGTGAGAGTTTTGGGAATATAGTACAAGTGACTTTTATGTTTATAGAAGAATAGGCCCCTGCCCTAAGAGAAATACGTTAATTCTTATTAGCCCAGATGATTCGCTTCCAATTTTATTTATGTCACGGGAAGGTCATAAATGTAAAAATAGAGCTGAACACTAAGAGTGCAAGCAAAACTTACCCTTGTTAAGGTTATAGTGACAAGCAAATGAGTTTTTGTTTTGTTTTTTAGATTTTGCCAACCACTTGTTTTGAAAAAAGTATTTGTAATAAATCAATTTCATTTGATATGCTTGTTGTGGGAAAAGCTTAACACAGTAACTTCTTCCATTTAAATCTACTTTAAATGCATGATTTACAGCTAAGCTAGTCATCTAATCAAATTCTTTAGCAATTTATGTAAAAAGTCCATTGTTATTATTGTTTCATCATCTAGTGTAGCCTAATGTCCCAACTGAGAACTATGAAGAAGAAGATGATGGTCAACATGGCTTCTTGACATAGAAGAGTGGGCAGTCTGTGACCACAAGCCACATGTGTTTTTGTCCTCCCCTGTAGTGCCCCCAGAGCCAAGTGGGTAGTACTCGTAGATCCTCAGTAAAGATGGTAGGGCTGTTTGCAAAAATCAAGAGATATTTGCTGTTACTGATCAAACAGTATCAATAAATGGGGTAGTCTAATAGAATAATGCAGTTACAAGAAGAAGACTAATTTTTTTAGATGTTTTTATCCCACCTTTATTATTTTTATAAATAACTCAAAGCAGCAAACATACCTAATACTCTTTCCTTTTCCTATTTTCCCCACAACAACAACCCTGTGAGGTGACTTGGGCTGAGAGAGAGGGACTGGCCCAAAGTCACCCAGCTGGCTCTCATGCCTACAGCAGAACTAGAATTCACCACCTTCTGCTTTCTACCTTGGTGCCTTAACCACTAGACCAAACTGGCTTTCTTGGTCCTGTGGAAGCCAGAAACACAGTTCCCATTTTGTGACAAAACCTGCTGCAAAATAGAAATAGAATAATTACTAAGATTGAGTTCATGCAAATACTAACTCAAAAAGATGAATAACAAAGACCCAATCTAGCCCAACTCAATATTTTCTTGATGTTGGGTTCTTCTTGTATTCTGAATTTGGTTGGTTTCCTACAGATGTTTTATTATCAGACTAGGTATCATCACCCATCTGTGGGACAGTGAAGTTTGTTGGTTGTTTACATATAGTAGCTTGCCCTGCCATTCCTGGTTGGACAATGGTTTCTTCCTTGATGAGTTCATGGACTATCCATGTAGCTCTCTTGACAACAATACAGAAGTGGCTTGTCACTGCCTTTTTCCAAGAGGCTTCTCAGTCATCTTCTGAGTGACATAAACCTTTGATTTTTTCCCACATGAATTCAATAACCTTTAGACTTTGAAACAAAACAAAAAAATCATCTGGAGTTTGAAGTCAGTTTATTTTGGTCTTTGAGCACCATGAAGTATAAAATAAAACAAAATTAATCCAGAGGTTTGTTTTATACCTATAATGCTAGGTGTTATTAACTTAAAATATGTTTACCAGATGATACCAATGCCATCTTTTCCCCTTCTACACAGCATTATCTACTGGCAGGACAACCAACCACCTCCTGAATGTATGGTGGGATGGAATTGGGTGTTTTATTAGTTTTTTGTTTCTGAAGGTATTTATTGCTATGGAGATATTGAACTTTTGATCTCTTGGAAGATATGGGAGATCAAGAGATCAATAGTCCTTTCAGGAACAATGCCTATAGGGGCCACCTCCTCGCTTTCTTTTATCCAAAAGAAGAATGAGGAAAACAGATAACTTAGCCATTTTGTTGATTTGTTTCACTGGCAGTGGTGCTTCTGGCTTCTTCAAGTTTAGCAAAGTGATACCTGAAAACTCAGCTGTCAAAATGGCTGAGAAGAACAGACAACCCCCGAATACCATGAAGAAATGGGGGGGGGGGGGGAATCTACCAACTCTGAAAGGAAATGTCAGCTTAACAAACATCCCCCAGGGAAAACTCCTTATTAATGAGGTCCTAACCTTTGATAGCTAATACAAAATAATACATGCTAAATAATGCAGAAGGCTCTTTTAAGAACCACTCTGGGATCACTGAAAAAGCTGGTAGCATTTTTACATCAGATCGTTTGCAAAGTTCCATCAACAGTTACTGATTGCTTCCCCTTTTGAATGGTCTCTGGGTGAATTCATTCTAGATTAATGTACTTGGAAAAATCAAAGATCTTTCTGAGTTGCTGTTGGTAGAGGATTTTTGTTCCCTTGATAGCTACTGCATTTTGGACATTTTATTTAGAAGAAACTCCTCCAAATCCTACAGAACATTTTAACAGGCAAATACTTTTTTAGTTTTATTTTCATTTACCAATGGGAATGTCAACTTCCTGCATTCATATCTACATTCAGTCAAAGCCCAACAATCAGATGGGAGGGGCGGTCCCACACCAGACCTGTTGGGCCAAGTGGGGCCCAGTGGATCACCAAACTTCAAAGACTCCTCTTCTATCCACCCTGAAATATCTAGATGGGAGATCGTCTGTTGGGATATGGGAGAAAATATCATTTTCATGCGGGAACATTTGAACTGACTTCTGGCTGCTACTTCAGTGGGCTCGTGGTGAGATGAAGCAATATTGTGAGGACATGTCCTGTACAAATGTTTACAGGAGTGTGGAGGAGCCCTAGATGGACACATGGCAATAACAAAAATGTAGTTTGCTACTATCTTATTTCAGATTTTTTTTTTTAACTTCACAGTCTGGTCTACAATGCTTTCATCCAAGTATTAAGTAGGTCCAAACATGTTTAGCTTTTTCAATATCCACCAAGGTGACCAGGTTCTCCCAATTGTTAATGCAACACAATATTCTACCTTCTTTTTGTGGTATATAATGGAAAGTGTATATAAACTCTAAATCTATTAACCAAAGTGGCATGATTTAGGATGTAATTCTCCTTATTTATTTATTTATTTATTTATTTATTTATTTATTTATTTATTCTTTTCCTCTCTCTTTCTCTATTAATGTTACATTGCACTGTTACCAGATATAGGTTGGTTTGCTGGAGATAATAAAGTTATGTTGTTGCTGTTGTTGTTTTCAAAAATAAAAGCTGATGGTGATGGAGAGTACATGTTTAATGAAGGTTCCTTTAATAAAGCATTGAAGAGTATTAATCTACAATTTACAGAAGGTGTTCAGCTTACAATCACCTACAAGTATTCCAGCCAACAAAAGTCAATCAGAGTGGATTGCAAAGGCTTGACTGTGTTATCTTTTAGTTGCAGTTTTCAGATAATTGACTTAATTTTCAATCCCCAACCTCACCTTCCTGATTTACTAATAATGAATATATTCACAACAACGAAGAAATTTACCTGTACTGCCAGTAGGAGACTGTTTGTTCATGATAGCTGACTGCTGATAATTTTAACAATGTTTTATACAGATATTTTCAAGAAATCAACTTCTACGTGTTTCATATTAGATCATGACTGAATTGATGAGCATTTAATGGAAGCAAACTTGTAGTTCAGGCCTATAACTTCTGTTATGAAAAGCCCTACTTTGCAATAAGAGTTCTGTGTTATTCCCTTCATATTGGGCTTCTTTTTTCTTCATTTTTTCTTGAAAATAACACAATGCTTTCAAAAGTGGTTGAAATGATATTTTCTAGGGGTAAATGAGATTGATTTAACAGGGCTTGACCCTGGTCTTCTTGGCCATAGTCCAATGAAATAAAAGACAAGGAAAACATATACAGAATGAATAAAAGATTCTCTGTGTGGAATTCAGAACTGATCCATGGGACTCTGTTATTCACAACATAAAGCTCTATTTCAGGTTTCAGCTTTGTCAACTACTGTATAAGCTGGGGGAAAAAAAAAAGCTGTAGGTAGCTAACTCATTATCTAGAATATTTCTGTCAGAGAAAATGATGAAAAATGTGGTGAAATTCTCATTGGCTTGATAAAGACAAGCTTCCTTGTATCTGAAATAAATAAATAAATGAATAAAATACGTGCCAGGAATTTGCAAATGTCCTTCCTATTGATGCATATTGCAGACCCAGTTATTGTAAACACATTCTTAGTTTTCAAAGATTGTTAATGATCTTAATGAAGGAGATATAGGCAGTTGCTGTAAAAATATAGCAACGAGCCCACCTTGGCTGGCCTAAGCAGTTTAATATTTAATCAGGAAACTACCAGGACATCCCATTGATGTGGGCTCAATCCCCAAAGAAGATAATGAGAAGCTGCTTCTATGTTTCGTCAAGAAAACAACATGGATCTGCTTTGAAGTGAGTTCCGCTCAAAGGAGGGTTGACTTTACTAGAGAGATTCAACCGTTTTTTCACAAGCTGAACAATCTGAAGCCAGTCTGGAATGTAACCAATCATTTAGCTATATATAAATTAGAAGTAGCAGGATTTTGCTTGAAATTTAAGTCTCTTCTTAAATAGATATCTTCTATTTTCATGCTTTATATTGAACATTGTTTAAAATGTTGTTTAAAAAGAACATGATCAAGGAATGGAAGAAGAGGAGAAAGGTCAAGACTACTTCATCAAACTTCTAAAGTAAGTTCTAGGTATAGATTTGAGGTAGCAGAAAGTTTTAACCATCAGGAAGGAATACTTTGCTATATCCCTTTATGTCCCTTGAACGTTATTTGAATTATGATTATGTGAAGCAATTGCCTTCATTAAAAAGCATCAAAATAGCTCCCTCTTTGTTTGGTTTACATTTTAAAATAGAGGTATGTAAAATTTAATTACTAATCACAATACAGTGGTACCTCGGGTCACGAACGCTTCTGTTCACGAACAATTCGGGTCACGAACAGCACCGTTTGCTAAATTTTGCTTCCGTCTGCGAACTCCACATCGGGTGACGAACAGGATCCACGGCCATTTTCCCTGCTGACACACGTGGTTGTGGCTTCCTGTAGGGAGGGGGACTCCCCCTCCAAACAATAACCGCCTCCCCACCCGCCTTCCTGTCCTCCACACCAGAAGTCGCCTCGAGCAAGGTTAGCGTTCTCTCTCTTCGTACTGTACTTTGTGTCATATTTTTGTGGTTTTAAAAAAAAATACATATGGTTCAGAATGGATTAACCGTATTTACATTGAACCTTATGGGAAAATTTGATTCGGGTCGCGACCAATTCAAGTCGCGACCAGAGTCGCGGAACGAATTAAGTTCATGACCCGAGGTACCACTGTATTTTTAAAAAAGTATCCTCTACTGAAAAATCCTGAGAATCTACGATTAGCCAAAATAGTATACAAATGATCCACAGGAAGATAATGGATTGAAATACCAGGCAGTAAAATAAATCTCAGCATGAAATAATACCAACACCATTGTTATTTAATGGTTGGGTGGAATATTTTGCTCAGTGCAGATATAAAAGAAGCTGTCTCATAAAAAGAATGTATATATATTTGAGTAATATAATAGCACATTTAGCTGTGAAATAATAAATGCATCTAACCACCTTTGATATGTCTTCATTTGCTCATTCTCTTTTTTTTAAACTCTTACCATTAAAGCATAAGTGATATGCCTATGGAACCCATAATCCCCCTCCACTCCTCATTTAAACTAGCTGTGAGGCATTCACCCCACTCAGGACACAGGAAAGAACCTAGATATGCTGTTGGATAGGCAGATATTCATAGAAGTCCGTCACTTCAATAAAAACTGGGATGGAATACCTCTTCGGATCTGCTTTATTAATCAACACTGGTCAACCCTCCTAAGAATAAAGTGAAGGAGTGCACAGCTTTGCAGCTCCTTTAGCAGTTGTAGTACCCAGAAAAAGTGCCTAAGTGAGCTTTTCCAGGAAAAGACTACAAGGGAGTTGTGCATTGATGAAAAGTGCTCATTGAGTCAAAGTGCATTACCTTGAGGAAGGGAATTATATTGCCTCTATAGCATAAAGCTCTTTTTAAAATCTAAATTACTTCAAACTTAATGAAGCACGCCTTATATCAAATAACCTATCTGCTTTGAATTAGGCCCAGCAAGAGTCACTAGTACCTCCTCCTTTCCCTGTCTTATTCTCTCCCTTTCTCTTTTTCACATATTTTTGGGAAAATGTAAAAACAAACCCATGGAAGACTGCTTGGCTCATCTGAGTGCAACTGTTGGAGAACACTGCAAGAAAGACAGAACAAAATGTAGAAATCTAAAGTCCCAGAGTCAATAACACTGTTGTGAGTCAGAAACTAACAAAATGTGTTTGTTCGTTTCAATTTATATGGCCATCCATCTCAAATTCATGACTCTGGGTGGCTAACAATGTTAAAAGAAAATATAAAAGCGTTAAAAAAAAAACAGAGAAGGAAAAAGAAACAAACACAGAAACATAGAAACATCAGCCAGGGTAAAAACAGACCCACCAATTACAAGTTAAGATAACCAATGTATGGGCTCAGCCTAACTGGTGACAAAATAAGTGAATTCTTCTAGTCCCCTAAGACGATTCAAAAGCTGCATTGAAAAAATTTCCATCATCCTTTAATTTTTCATTGGACCAATAGCCAGATAAAAGAATGGTAATGATAAAAATGAGATCAGTCAATGAGCATTGCTAAAGTTAATGTAGCCTTGAAATCAACACTGGTTCTTAACTTTTAATTTTCACTGCATTATATTCCCCCTACATTCTACTTTAATGCTTTGTGGGTAAATGAAATCCACAAGAAGTGTAAAAAAAAAAAAAAATTGTATCACCATTATTTAGAAATGCTACATGTATAGGGAAACATTGCCTTCCAATGTTATGTTGGAAAAGGCTGGTTAATCGGCTGAATTTCTCTCAGGGATCAAAAAGAAAGATATTGTACTAATTTTTACTTGCCTTTCGTAAAGTAATTGCATCATTGTCACTGCATCATCTAATCAAATCTAATGGCATAATCACCTTAGGAGGTTATTGAATGTGTTCTGTCAATGAACATCAAATATTGTAGGAAAAATGGATGATAAAGCAGTAGAAAATACTGTGAAATGGTTATTTAAACAAATTTTAAAGAAGCTGAATTTTCATATTTTCAGGTTGGTTTGACAGAAGACCTAGCCCTGAAGACTTTAAGATTCTTTTTTATTTTTTTAAAATACATTTTTATTGCTTTTTAATTAATAACAAAAGAAAAACAAAAACAAAAACAAAACACAATGAAAGTGACAAAAATACCACAAAGAAAATTTAAAAATAGCATAATATATCATAACAGTAAATAGTTACACATCTATATATCTTTATCTAATGCAAATATTATTCAGATGCATATATATTTCCAATACTTTTATATGATTACCTCTTTTTTTAACCTTCTGTATTTTGTATAAATCAGTCCCTTATTTCATTATACTTGTCCATACAAAGTCTACATCTATAGGCAATCTGCTTGTAAGTGGCAAGTTCAATCCACTGAGTGAACAGGGCCATAAATTTATCTTTCCAATGTTGCAATATCAGTCTTAAGGCCATAGTAAGGGCACGGAGAATACATTTACGTTGTCCAGTTGTCAAATTCCATGTGCTAGGTATGTAATTCAAAAGAGTATTATCCTCTGAAAAATTTTAGCTTTTGTTGCACAATCATATTTATATAGTCCACTACTTTCTTCCAAAACTTAGTAAGTATAGGACATTGTAAAAACAGATGTTTTAAAGAGGCATTGTCCTTATTACATCTCCAACAAAATGCTGTTTTTGATCAACCTTTTCTGTACAAGCATAGTGGAGTCCAATTAATTCTAAACATTATTTTTTATTGTATAAGTCACAGTTTAAGGTCCATTGACACTCTTGCTACAGAAGTTAAGACAGTCTCCCATTGTCAGGCAATATAGAAACCTCTAATTCTTTATTCCACTCATCCCTTAGCATCTGCATATCAAATTGATTTATTGATAACAAACATCTATAAAAGCTAATAGGGTTTTTTAGTTCTAAAGGATTAAACAAGTTATTCTAATATCTTGGGTGTCTCAGAAGCTGAAAATGCTGCTGATCCAAACAAGGTTGTTAAGAAATGTTGTAGCTGTAAATATTGCCATTGGGTTACATCTGATAGATGATACTTATCTCTTAACACAACATATGTTAAAAATTCATCTTCATCATCTACCAGTTGGTCCAGAGTCAATATCCCTGCTTCCATCCAGCTTTTCCATGTCAACATCTTTTCCCCAATTGTTAATGTTGGGTTTCCCCACAGAGTCAATTTAGCCTGGGAAAAAGGATCAGATCTTTTTTTATGTGGAGTTACATTCCATAGCTTTCTGACTGACATAATTGTTTCCAAAGATATTAGAGTTCTGTTGTATTCAGATCCTAATACTGTCCATCCAACCAAAGGTGCTATAAATGTATATTCCAGTGTTGCCCAAACTGGAAAATTAACACCAATTGTTGGCTTCCGGTATTTAATACTTGACAATAGGTAAGCTTGTTGATATAGCTCCAGATTCAGAAAATCGAATCCTCACTCATTAATTGGTAGTTGCATTTTCTGTAAAGATATTTTTGGAATCAAAGAACCTTATAAAATTTTTCTAAACAAAGAATTTATTTTCTGAAAATACTTTCCAGATATCTCAGAATATAAATTAATCTGGGAATAATATTCATTCTGAGAGCATTCACCTTTCCCCAAAGGGTGAGGTTTAATGACTCCCATCTATCCATATCTAAAGAAACCTCTTTATAGGACTCTAAGATCCTTGTTACAGTGTATGGAGACCTTACATGAGGATACCAACCTATGGAGTATCACTTGTTTTCTCTTGAGTTGGATCAGATAGATCTGTTTCTGTATTCCAGATGAATTTGTGATCTTATTAAAAAAAAAAATCAGAAAAATCATTGGAATCTGTCTTTGCTTTGTAGCTCTTCAGAACAATTTTGCTAGGATCAGAAGTTTAATACTTCTCAAAGATATTGCCAAGAAGTTTCTGTATTCTAAATGAACCTCTGAACTCTTGGAGATTAACCAAACTCAAATAAAAAACAAGTCCTTATATAGTTTTTCATCTAGTCTGACAGAAGCATGGTATGAAGTTGTTAAATGCTTAATATCTCTTGGGAAAGCAATCAAATGTCAGATTGTATAATATCATGCCATTCTTCACAAAACCCAGGCGCTAGTTTATATCTCTCCATATAAAGTAATGCAGGGGGAGATCATTGTGGATTACAAGCTTTGGAAAATGTCAGTTGCAAATTGCAACAAATCCCATTATTATCAATATCATGGCATTGATTTAGAGTAAAAAGGCATATATGATACATTTAAATCCCTTTGACTGCAAACATTTTATTTGTAGCAATCCCATCAGATCCAAGAGTGACACACGTGGGATCTTTAACGTTTTAAATGATTCCTGGTGTACAAATAGGGAATTTGAAATGGGTTCTATGAAACTACAATGGTGTTTTTCCTTACTGTTGGACGTGAGAAGAAATGTTGCTCCCTTTTTGCTCAGGCCTGAGGAATGGATCACTATGAGAAAGGAATGATCTGCTTTCAGTTTGGAAACCATCTCCTGCAATGGAAAGTCATTTAGGGGACTGTTTATCCCAGTTTGTGTTGGCGATTCCGATGCTATGTTTTCTGTACAGGAACAGATTGGGCAGGCAGGCATGACAGCTTTGGAAAGATTACATGTAGCTGTATGCACCAGAGGGCAATGTCACAGGGAAAGGGTTAATGCACACTCAATAACCTTGATTTACTCATTCCTTGTAGGAAAAGATACTGGGAAATGCCTGTATTAGGTTAATCCATATATTGTAGGCTTATGGAGAGACACAATCATAACTGTGCTGTTTCCTCACTCCAGAGAAAATAGATATTGTCCATGACATCAGAGATCTCTACAAAAGCCCTCCCTCCCTTCCCTTCCCTTCCCTTCCCTTCCCTTCCCTTCCCTTCCCTTCCCTTCCCTTCCCTTCCCTTCCCTTCCCTTCCCTTCCCTTCCCTTCCCTTCCCTTCCCTTCCCTTCCCTTCTTCCTTTCCTTTCCTTTCCTTTCCTTTCCTTTCCTTTCCTTTCCTTTCCTTTCCTTTCCTTTCCTTTCCTTTCCTTTCCTTTCCTTTCCTTTCCTTTCCTTTCCTTACACACACACACACACACACATATGGAACCAACCAATATTAGATTTTGTTCACACATACGAAGCAATTTAAATGAATAAAAGGTAATTGTATTTGGTGGTTCAGAAATAAGTTGGGTGTTATCAACATAAAAAATAATAAATTGGTATGTCTGCCTAGTTTTTTAAAATACAGTTTGAATTTCATATTCTTTTTTACAGCACACTTAACAATATTTGCATATTTGTGTGTGTATAAGTTCCCCACTGATTAGAGACTCCACATGTGAAGCTTACTTAATCCCTGAAAGAATTTGTCTGAAGTCTGAAATTATTTTTCTGAAAGCTAAAGAAACAATACCTATTGTGAAAAAGGAATAAGTTTGGGGAAATGAGCATTGTAATGACTGTAAAGAAGAACTTTAGAAAGAATTCTCAGAATGATGCCTGACTGATATAAAAACTGGAAAGGCACTTCTAAAACTGTAATTGTCTCGGTTTCATTTAAATATTGTTTTTCCCCCTAGCTGATACTATAGTTGCTATTTTAATGTATCCCATCAAGGACTTTTTAAAAAAATCTTTCCATAAAGATTGGTGAATCCATAGTTTTGTGGTTTTCTAATTCATATTTTGGTGACAATGGGATACTACAATAATCTTATACTTTAATACACATTTAAATGCATATTCTTGGTGCATACACAAGAACAGTTAACATCAGAATATGTTATGCAGATATTTGTGACATTCTTCAAGCATTTTATATTGATTCCTCCAGCTAACATTATGTGTTGGTACCTTGATCACAGCAGCAAATGATGCTTCCTTCAGTAATTTCTTCCAATATTCAATGAATAAAATTTCAGTGGAATATTAATCCATAAAAAAAAAAGCATTTTGAAGTGACAAGAAGTTGAATTTCCTGAAACATCTGCCTCCCCATGAACCATAAAAAAGAATGGAGTTATCTACTATTTTAAGATTAAATTGTATAAGGAGAATAAAAATTGCTTTCCTTCTTTGCTTAGATCTGCCTGACAAATGCTTTAAATTAATGTTGCTTTTCCTGGCCCAATTCTGATCTTGTGATAGAGACCAGCTGAAAGAAAATGACTGAAATACAGTACCAGAGCTTGGTGAAAAAGGTGGTAGGGTTTTTTTTTGGGGGGGGGAGATGTTATTTGCATATTCAACATGAAATAAACAGATGACCTTTTTCCTAAATATTTGCACGTTTTGTTTAATCGTTAGTTGTCTCTCACCTTTTTCTATTTTGTATCCTTGGATACGATGCAACTGACTCTCTCTCATCTTTTTTCTCTCAAAAGCCATAGATCCTGCATTCACATATATAAAAACAAACCAGCAAAACCTAGCTCATACTTGTAATGAGTGGTACATCTTTGTTTCCGGTACTTCACCTTGAAAATTTTAGCTCGGTGTTAAAACAAGAAAACATCTATTTTCAATGACCGTATCAATGAACCACAGAAGATGCCCAAAGAGGGAGAATTTATTTGTCCTACATTCAGGATCATGAAAATTACATAACTCTTCGAGGGGCCTTTAAAAAAATAGTTTTGGCACGGGGGAGGACTGTTTCTTTCAGACAAAAGCAGCAACTAGAAATCTTGCTTGGCACATCCCCAAGGTCTTCGTAGTGCTAAAAAATAACTCGTTCAGAACTAGCTTAAATATATGTCCCTATATCTCTCTTTCTCTTTCTCTCCCTCTCTTCTATTTCCACCAGGAGCTCAAGGCAATATATATATAACTCTACCCTAATTTCCTTGTCAGGACAACTCAGTGAACTTCCATAGGTGTACTTAAGGCTACATGAGCATCTTAACCACTACACTACATTGGTTCCCATAGGACTCCACCCTTTGAAATCTGGGATGAGAAATAATTGACAGATGGAACCAGTGTAAATTCACCATCTTTCCCCTCACCTGATCTTTCTATCAGACGGAACCCTGAATAAGCATTTCTGTCTGTCCCCTTGCTAGTTTGCTTAATGACTTCTGACTTCAAGCCTAAAGGAAAAAGAAGTTACTGGACCATTATTCACTCCAAATCATGTCTAATTATTGCAATTAATGGTAATTCTGAAGGAAAAATCTATTAAAAACTAACAAACAAAGCAAAACAAATTGATGAGAGCCATCAATTTGAAGCACAGATGGATTAATGCTGTTTGGAGGACTTGATTAACCAACTCCACATTATTATTTTGAGATGTTAAACTTCTGACTCTTTTGCAAGGAAATGTAGTCACCATAAAGATGATGATGGTGATGATGATGTATTGCTATTGTGACTAACCAGAATGAAGTAACTCACAGTATAAAACAGAAAATGGCATTCTCAGCAAAAGCTTTCTGAATTAGTTGTGAGTCTGGTTACTAGACATTTTTAAAACTGATATAAATAAATATAATTTATTTATATTTTATATATGTATAATTTAAAGAAGGAGTATATATGTAAATTACATGTCTAATTTAAAGGAGACCCACAGAGTTCATATGAGGTAATATGGAAAAAAGTAGCCTTTTGGTTTTATACTTCTTCCAATAGTACTTCTTCCAATGGTCCAATATTATTCCTTACCCAAAACTCTGTATGAGATTTTCCACAATTTATTTGCGTCTTTTTTTTTTTTTTTTGACGCCTTGGTTCTCTCAATTCAGTGAAGATTTCTCCAAACTTCACAAGCCACTAGCATAAAATTGCTTCTGCCCCGGGCTCTGTGGGATGTTTTTTCCCCAGCCAAACTGAACTCCCACTTCCCTCACAGTAATTATCAATTTCTGTAATGGTATGCGGGAATGACCTTGGGAGACAGGGCCCAGAGATGCTGCCTTGGGAATGGTCAGATAAGAGACAGCATACAGAGAATTACAGAAGACCTGGCCACCACCTTGGTGAGCTGTGAGAGTGTTTCTGCAGCCTGAGTGAGTGGCAATAGGATGTACTTGGTAACCAGGGAGCAGACATGGAAGCTGGCAGGCGAGGGTGCTGGCAAGACCAAGATGTAGTGTTGGCTTCATCTGCAGCCTTGTTTGGACCCTGTTAGCCATCTGGGCAGGGTTTGGGGTGTGGTAGTTCCTTCATGTGTTAGCCAAAAGTGGAGGTGAGGAAACAAAGTTGGTAATTTTGATTTCATCACTGAGAATGTGGGGGAATCTGAGGACCAATGGCAGTGGACTCCTTAGCATCCATGGTGTTTGGTTTTTCCAGGAAGGAGCAGTGAGGGAGCTCACTCAATGGGGGCAGCAGAGTTGGGTGAAGCGACTGCTTGGATTGACCTGAGCTCTGTGGCTCCTCAGGTGTTTTGTCCTATGAGCCCTGGCCTGGACTCTTGTTTGTTGGAAGTGTCTCTCCAGTGTCTGTCCTGGATATGGATTGGGGCTGTCAGCAGGCTGGTTATCTGTCATATGATTTGTGACCCATCCTGGATATGTTTGTTGGGGACCAGAGAGTGGTAGTGAGGAAGGTGGATGGTTGGTGTACCTGCAACAGCCTAGCACCCCTCGGGCTGCTGAGTGCCTGTAGGCAAGACTAATCAAGGGGATTACTTTATTGTTGTGGGGGGGGGCAGTGTGGTTGGTTGGGGGGGTAAGGTTCAGTCAGAGTGGTTGGACGCTTGGCTGGGGGAGGGTTGGAATGGAGTTGTGGAAAGGGGAGAGGGCAGGCAGTGTTATCAAGGCTCTGATGGGCAAGGGAAGATATGGAAGGAATCTGAGGGTCATACATGGGATAATGAGACCACTGGTTAAGTGATGTCCTGCCTTCCAGCCTTCAGGATTCATCCCTGATACCGGATCACTGGGTCCTCAGTGGCCCAGGGTGCTGGCTGTTGTCCTTGAATGCCAGTATATAATAAATCTGTCTTCACTGTGGATGAGTCCACTGACCGGTGTCTATAACCAAGACTTGGGTGGATGGGGAGGGTTCCTCTCTTGGAGAAATATCCACCTGCTTCCATCTTGATTGGTACTAATGTACATAGCCAGAGCTTTATAGCCGGCACACATCCATATACTCTACTTAGCCTGAGGAAGGTGGACAGTATAGACTACTCTGGTGGATTCTGTATATCCTTTCCTGCAGTGCTGTTGAGCACCAGGACCTGGGATAGCTCCTAAAGTTAATGCCCTGAATGTGGTCATCTAAGTGCAAAGGTCTATGAGTTCGATTTCCAGCAGAACCTTTGAACCTCATAGAAAGATCTAGCTATATTTCTGATGACTCCTAATAAAGGATGAAACCGATCAAGTACTGCCTTCTGAAGGTCAGTATAACTGAAAACACCATACGGAATATGCACTAGGTAAAAATAAATAAAGAAATTGGAAGTCATGTAAAACCTCATACATGGGAATACAATGTACTGCAAGATAAAATCCATATCACTCTACTCTGAAAGGTTAAGGGAAGGTGGACTGTATATATCATTCTCGAGAATTAGAAGTGGTTCATGGTTTTCTGGATGTGGCCTATTCCAAAATAAATGTCTGCAGATTTCCTACCCACTTTATTGTTTATCATGTTACAATTACAGGGTCATATTTCTGAATCCATATCACACAGATTAGTTTTCCTGCAACCGGGCTATATGCTCACTGGCCACTGTAGAGTCTCCTGGAAGACACCCAGTCAGGTCATCCAATGCATTGATTGGTCCATCTGAACTCCACCTCGGTGAACTTCCAGGAGTTGGTGGAGAGTAAAGGCCAAACCCACCTATGGAATTCCAAGATATCACCCTGCATGTGTCCTCAAACCTTGTAATTCCTGCTAGGCGTACAGGTGATACATTTTAGCAGGAAGACTGTATTTTACTTTTTCTTCAAATCACAACTGACCAGTTCTGTCTCCTCTGTGCTGGATTCTTTAATATGATATTGAATTGGCAACTGGAGTTCATTTAGTCTTTTTGTCTAGCCAGGAAAGTGATTTTACTCAAGGACAGACAACTAAGTCTGTATGTTTACCTGGTTCTGAAGGATAGAAAAGGAACGCTCTGAAAAAAGAAGAACTGGTCTCTGTGCAGGTGCCACCCTGAACCTGGATTCTCATGTATTTAGGCTGAGATTTATTAATGGATGTCAAACCCATGAATGGGTTGCAGCATAAAACCTCAAAAATGTATATTAACTCTCTCTGACAGAGTTGGAGATGCAGACATTCCTCTTGGTGGTCACGGTTATCAGTTTCTGGGGGATCTGAAAAATATTATCCTTATGTTCCGCATGAAGCTGTAAACTAAGGGAGCTCTAAGATTTAGTGTTGCAGATATGAATATTGGCAATTATTTGGAGAAAAAGAGTGATCTCTGTTGATACGACTTCAGGCACTTAAAAAAAAATAGAATGAGATATTATAGATGTAGTTAATTTGGCTTTTCTGTGGCTGTGTAGATAAACCTTCAAATCTCATTAATTGTTCTGTACTGAGCAGGAAAATATATCCCCTAAGAACTGAGCTGAAATTGGTATCCTTCCTGAAATGAAATGCACAGGGGGCAAGAAAAGGGAAACAAAATAATGTACAACCTCACAGTTAATGTTAGTGTTTAATTCAGATAGGATATGTTCTGTGTATAAAATTCCAGGTGTTGAATTAATATTAAAAGTGGCAGCTCTTCACTTTGGAGCCTCTTTTTCTTACACCTTGCTGAGCACCTATTCAACATGAGTAATCATTCAGAATGATACTTGCAGACTAATAACGCTCAACAGCCCTTTGGTTAATTTTGTGGTTAGTGAGTTGAGAAATTGGGGAGATGCACTGTGAAAACATTGAAAAAGAATATATTTTCCTAGACCTACTTTTGGTTAGAATTCAGGAATCTAAGCCTATAATTCACAGAGATGAGCTTTAAACAAGTTGTGAGAGACTTCAGGACCTTTTCCAGCCTGGTGCTTCTCAACAGGTAGAGATTCCCCTCTATCTTCAGCCATGTAGAGGGCCCTGGATTGGCCATGCTGTTTACAAATCAGGCAGAAAATGCCTGATCCTCTCTGAAATCATGTATCAAAGCTTCCCAAAACCTTTGGTCTACTGTGTGAGCAGTCTGATCGGATTCAGGGCTCAAAACCAGTGGAGTAATTTGGAAAATTATTTGGAGATTGGAAAATTTGGAGAGCTCTGCTCTCTCATAAGAAGGTATGTAAACTTTTCAAACTGCTGTAACAGCCATCAAAAATAGAATAGCGTGCTACATTTGGGCACTGCCTTTGGTGAAACGAGCCAAAAGCCAGAGAAATAAGATCTGATTTTTTAAAAAAAATGCTTGGAACAATATTTTGAGACAGAATAGGCCCAAATCTGTAGAAGTAAAAGCCTTTCTAAAATTGCAGCCAGATATATTGATGGGCTTCTATGCAAATGGAAGGAATGATTGGAAGGAGTCTTGATGGTTCCCTTCCAAATACAGAATTATCAGGGATTTCAGTACAACTATAAGAGATTAGCTTTTACATCTTTTGCATATAATAAATCTGCTGAAAGGCCAGTTCAGTTAATTAGATGTAATGGAATTCCTAGGGCCTGGGAGCAAGAATAGCATTTGGAAAAAAAAAATTCAGAACAAGAACAGATGGACATTCTGTTCATATCTCCTAAATGGCTAGCTAGCTTCCCCTTAATCAAGAGACAGGTGAGAAAGAGGATCAAAGGTGCACTCACAGAGCTAAAGGATACACTTACCTGGTTTCCAAGTTTCGGTATCCTAATCCCTTTTCCTTGCCATGGATCTGACTAATGAGATTCTGTGAGCATCTAACTTCCTTGATTGCAAGTAGCATAAGGGCTTGGCAATGCAGGGCAAAAAATAATTTAGATGAGAAACATTACCCATTGACGTGTAGAGGAAGTGTAGAGAAACTAAGTTCTGGCTTTGAGAAGGAGGTGGGAGAAGGGAAAGAGCTGCTCAGCCCTGGGAAAGCATGAGAAAGAAACTAACAGCCCAGCCTTGACTTTGATGTCCTTCAAAAGGGCAGGGAAGGTTTTGGATAGGTTTTCAAGATTCTGTTAATAGACTTAACAATGAAGTTCATTTCTGGAATCCCTGTGGTGTCTGTTTCTTGATCTGGTTTAGTAGACTCAGTTACGAGCTTTAAGCCACACTTCTGTCACATGGATCATCCTCTGATGAATCTTTCTGTTATGAAGTCAGTTTCCCACTCTCAGGAACACACAGCCAAGTGTAACACCTCAA
The DNA here is from genome assembly GCF_059951505.1 of Python bivittatus. Lineage (NCBI taxonomy): Eukaryota > Metazoa > Chordata > Lepidosauria > Squamata > Pythonidae > Python > Python bivittatus. The sequence continues at coordinate 6,870,899 of NW_028277033.1, forward strand.
CGTCCTCCAGTTATCTCAAACAGGGATTCATATACAATAGATTCCAGTCTTCTGGAAACACAGTAACATTCCATGTAGATGTATATCTTAAATTCCAAACATTTTGAGCTTGAAACTCTCCATTCCAAGCTTGAAAATAGCTGTTTTGAATTCAATCAAGTGGTTTCAATCTTACTGGAAATGTTCTGATCCTTTTCTGATATTACCAGAAGTGTTTGGTAATTCAAAACAGACCCTGCTAGAAGCCAGATCTTTACTATGATATGTGTTGTAAACTATTGCCTGCTTTGAGAATTATAATATCAAACATACCCTGGGGATCATAATGAAATGGTAATGCTTTATGGATTTGTTTATAGATAAGAGATGGGATATGGGAAGAAGAGACCATTTGTTGTATTTTAAGAGAAGGTGACAAGTTACTAAAGTTATTTATACTTGCTATGATGAAGGGAGAAGCCATTTCTTTATATATTTCGTTTCTTTTCCTTTACTATATTCTTATTTTTTCTTGCCACCAGATTGATGCCAAGGGATACACACGCCTAGACTCATGTGCATATACACATACACATAAGAGAAAAATGTACATGCAAGCACACACACAAACATGCAAAACTATTTTAAACATTAAAAATGATGATTTCTGTTCCCTGCCATGCAAAGTCAGTTACTAGTTGCAATAAAATGTTCAGTCCTGGAAAATATATTTGGGCATCTGATAGAACAAAACAAATATTGGTTAGTAACCAACCATTACTATTTAATTTTAGACAGAAATGTGTGAGCTACAGCTACAGAATTTTTTGGTTCAGAGATTTTGTTTGAAGCCGATTCCCCTGAACCCTTTTTTTCCTTGCCAGCTTTGAGGATGTTATAAAGTTCTTTGAATTCCTTTCTGAATTCTTGTACTTGTTCCATCATGAATAAAACTCTCCAAATGCAACTCAGGCTTAATTTTAAAAGGAAAACACACACACAGACACACACACACACACACACACACACACACAACCAGATTTAGCCAACCTCATGTGCTGGAAGTAAATACATAAGTAAAATTAATGTGACTGAAATATTTCCAGCATCCTCTGTAATATCCTCAGCAGGACCATCCAAATGGTCTAATTTTGCTGTAGGTAAAATTCAGTGACAATACCCGTAAGAGATGAAAAATAGTGGCATGGCAAACGCCTAGTTATTTGTGAATGCTACAAGTTTAGCTGGAACCCACATTTTAACTCAGGAAAAGAAATATTTCTACCTTGACAACTGTTTGATTCCAATAAGAACTTCTGCCTTAAATAAAGGCCTATGTTATTATACAGGATAGAAATAAAGAGTCACTGTGACCAGAATATCAAAAAAGGAAGACATGAATTGCCAAAGTTTTAGAATGATGCAAAGTAAAATAAAATAAAAGAGTGTATAATTGGTGCAGGGTTAGTCATCTTTTAGATCCAAGAAATCTTACGTTATCTTTTTTGATCCTACGGTCAAATTTTTTAGAACTGAGCATCCTTCATATAAACCAAAGGTGCCTAGTTTTAGGAGTGAATGGAGAACATAGATATAATTCAGCTTTATGTATTTCTGTAATGTCATTCAATTCACTAACCAACATTAGTTGTCTTAAAGCAATAGAATTTCATACAATACAGTTTTTAAAAACCTGTTAACTTCCATGCTGACTACCTTTAACTATACCAATAAGAATACTGTCATGAGTGAATCTTTGGTGGCTTCTAAAGAATTGAGCGTGACAACTGGTTTCTCATTCAGAAAAATTCCGGAAGATAATGAGAGTAATTGAACTGCATCTGGACATACAGGCTGATTACCCTCCATAGGGTTGACTAATAGGAAAGGTCTTGTTTAGATATACCCAAACCAAGGTTGTGGAACATTTAACCATCCAGACTTGAAATACCAATTGATACCAATGAGAAGCATTGGCCTCGTTTGTCAGTTAACTTTGGCAGAGCTGAGATGGGGTTGGTTGTCCATCCTGGTAGCTTTTAAAGTCTCAGCAGCTTTCAGTACCATGGATCACAGTATCATTCTGGACTGGCTCCAGGGTTTGGGAACTGGGGGTCTTGTATGACAGTGGCTCTCCTCCTTTCTTTGTGGTCTGTTCCAGTCAGTGTGATGGGGAAGGAGGAGAGGTTACATCCTTGGTCCTTTATCTGTGGGATGGCTTAGGATTCAGGACTCTTCCCTCCCTATTTCACATCTACTGTACATGAAACTGTTGGGGGAGTTTCCATCAGTTTGGGGTCTAGTATCATCAATATACTAATGATACCAGTTATACATCTCAACAGCACGCCAACCAAGTGATGCTATCAATGTCCTGTCCCAATGCCCGAAGGCTGTGCCAGTTTGGATGGGGAGAAATAGACTCACTGTCACTCCTGCCAAGACCAAGTGGTGGTGGATATTAGGGCTCCCTAGATCTAGGGAATTTCCATCATCAGGCATGGGTGGGGTTGCAATTCTTCATTTGAGATGGGTGACAATCTGCAGGTGGTCTTGGGCTTACGGTTCCTGCCTCAAAGATCAGGTGGCACCTGTGTCCAAGAGGGCCTTTGCACAGCTCCATCTTGTGCATCAGCTGTGCCCATTCCTGAATCAAGAGGCCCTTCAGACAGTCACCTATGCCCTAGTCATCTTGTGGTTAGACTATTGCAATGCCCTCCAAATGGATGGGGCTGCCTTGAAGACCATTTGGAAACTACTGGTCCAGAATGCAGTGGCATAGGCAGTGATGGGCATGCCTTGGTATGCCCTACTGCTCTCCAAGTTGCACCGTTGCCAGAGAGCTTCTGGGTGCAATTCAGGGTATTGGTTTCTTATAAAGCCCTTCATGGCACAGAGCCAGGTTGTTTGAGGGACTATTTAATGTCTATGGTTTCTGCCTGTCTGGTAGGATCAGGCAGACTCTGTGTGCTACAAGTCCTATCTATTGAGCAACGTCATTTCTTGGGACCCAGGAAGTAAGTACACCTTTTCAGTTTGACACCCGCCATCTGGAATCTGTGAGGGTGTTCCAGAAGTTCTGAAAAACCTGGCTATTCTCCCAGGCTGCATCGTAGGGTGGTTCCTGATCCCCTGATGGTATATTTTATGTAGTATATGCATTTTGTCTTGTCTGGACACACATGGCTTCTTCTGTCTGTTTTGGTTGTTATTGTTTCATCATATAAGCTGCCCAGAGTTGTTCTGGAGTCAAGGTTTAAACCAAGGAAGGAAGGAAGGAAGGAAGGAAGGAAGGAAGGAAGGAAGGAAGGAAGGAAGGAAGGAAGGAAGGAAGGGAGGGAGGGAGGGAGGGAGGGAGGGAGGGAGGGAGGGAGGGAGATTGTGGAGCAATTGTGGTTAGTTCTCTATTGCTGCTAACTTCTCACTGACAGAGCTCATTGCTTTTTGGGGTAAATCTAGCCCTAAAGACATATTAATTTTATGTGATTTTTTTTAAAAATGAGCTTTATGCAATTGTAAGATGGGAAATGTTATAATGCATGCATGCATGATTGATTGATTTTAATCTTTGCATATGGTTTTCAAACTAACTTTTATTAGTTATTATTTGCATGTGACTGATGAATTTTGAAATTTGTAAGTCAACCTGAGAGGGCTTTAGGCATCCTTAAATGAATAAGATAATACTCGGAATACCTGCATAGAATCATAGAATTGGAAGGAGATATTTAGACTTAGCGCAAGGAGAAATTGTATTTGGCCTTTGTTACTTCAGAAAATGCAATGTTATACGTATACATGTTTGTGCTTGTATGCATTCTGTTGTTTCACACACATTAATGGGCAGGGTGGGAAGAAATGAGCAATTCATTTAATATTGGTTTAAAAGTGTTTTTTTCTATACATTTTTGAAATTGATTTCTATGTTTTCACTAAAGCAGTTTAGTTGCTTTTGCACTATCACGGTAGTGTTTTGAAAGTGAACTAAATGATTGTTAAGCACTAACTGAAAGACTGGAAAAATAAACACTGCTGAAATCATGTTGTCTTTCAATATGTGCCAGACTATGCTTTCATTTAAGTGCTATTGCACATACACATTAATGCTTTTAAAAAAGAGGCAAGAATTATTTTAGTTTGCATTGGAAGATCAGTTAAAGAGAAGTGTTTTTAAGTAGGCCAATTTATATGTGGTGACAGGCTCAATTATTGTTAAGCATTTTTTAAAAGTTGTCAAGTTGTTAAGAACATGTATGTATTTATGTATTTATATTTTGGTGTATGTATTTCCAGTACTTTTGAGTCCTTTTGCACAACTACCACATATATATCACATTTTTCTTTGTTGTGGCATTTCTAATGTTTATTGTTGTATGATTTATCCATCTCGGCAATCACTGACAGAATTCTATGTCCTCTCTAGAACATTTTGTACCAATTTCCCCTCAAACTGTGGGTTGGTGTAAATTTTATTGATTTTTTCCCCCATAGTTCTTCCCATTACTTGTTATTACTTCTTTGAAATTTTGCATCCATTTAATCACACAGCTTTTGATTTGGTCTGTCTTCATGTCATATTTAAGTAACAATTTATAAATGATCTTGATTCTGTATGAGTATTTCAAATTCTGCAATCTTTCTCAGAGTCTGTCCTTCTTCTTTAAGATCACTTCTTTATTTTTCCAGTTATTAACCATGGCAGGTTCCTTCCTTTGTTAAGCAATTCTTGTTATGTCTTTAGTTGCTTTCCTGAATCCAGATCTATCATGCTGGCGTATGCGATCAGATCTTTCTTGCTCTTATTGTCCTTGGGATAAAAACCGTGGCATTCTGGACCACCTGCAGCTTCAAGGACAGCCTTAGGTAAAACATGTCAGAGTAATCCAACTGTGAGGTGAGTAGGACATGGTGCAGTGGTACAGTGACCATACATCTCTTTATTATAAAGGACAGTCCTGTATTTCAGAAAGCTGCCCTTTAGATTAATTTAATTAATTAATTTATTTTCTTGGTTTTGCTCTTGAATTTTCCTTTGCAAAGCAAAGTTATGAACATTTTTTATTTTAAAAAAAACCCTTATGAACCTCTTTCAGATTTGCCCCTTTTCCAGGTTTGTCCTTTATTTTTTTCCAAGAAAATATGGTCACTGTAGGCATGCATGACTGTCTTGGGTGGGAGAGAATAAGAAATGTTCATCCAACTTTGAAAAAGAGAAGGCCTGGTTGAGGAATTTGGTCTTCCACGGGTGCCTAAAAGACATAGTATGAGGGTATCTGTTGAGTTTCAGGATGGAGAACATTCCAGAATGAAGGTGCTGAAGGAGGCCTTGATTTTAGGCTTTTGATTTTATCCAGTGCGGAGGTGTCTCTAGGGACCATCTAGGAAAATAGTCTTGGTGGCAGCTGCAGAAAAGAGTGTAACTAGAAATTATTCTGATGTAATCTACTTCCTCCTATTCAAGCAACATTGCATTTTTGAAATGTAATATTGGTAAGTGAAGACTGAGTGCACCTAGTGCACAGCAGAGGGAGTGGTCAGGGTGTCAATAACCTTGTGTTTTCCTTTCAAAATTATATCTTTTTGCTATTATCTTTTTATATATCACTATTTTAAGCTTCAGGGGTCAAGAAAATAAGAGGAAGCTTTAATATCTTGATTCAGTAGCCTTAAAAGCATCTGTCACATTAACAAGTGCTATATAAACCATCTCTGATCAAAGGAAATATAATGAATGTTGTAGTCCATCATGCTGTGAACTCACTTTGTTGCTGTTTTGTGGTTTAACTATCCATAAACAGATGGCAGGCAGGGATTATAGTCGTCAGTTGGAAGAGATTTCTGTGATGTATTGTGCACAATACCTAGGACAATTTTAAAATATCCTCTTTGACATGGGGTAATGTTTGCAAAAACCACACACATGGCATCCAGGCTTTTAAAAATAACAACACACATGATATTGCTGTAGTTTGTGAGCAGTGGGAGAGCTCAATTTGCTAGAATCTGTCTCTCTGTATCGTGATCCATTCCAGAAACTCGAGCATACATATTTTAAGGTGACAGCACTAAAGCTGTGGGTAACTGTCAAATTTAATCTCATGTTTTGCCAACAAAAATTGTCAGGTTGCTGATCTAGATCTTTTTCCTCCTTTCTTTTTCTGAGATGCAGGGAGGAAAGGAGCATTTTTAAATCTTTCCTATTTAGGCAGGCTGATGGTTTTAAAAGAAAATACTTAAAAGGCCTAGTTACCGGAACTAAAAATCTTATTGATTGCAATGGGTGCAGACTAAGTGAGACCCAATCTAAATCCAGACCATTATGTGATGGCTCTCAAACAATTTTACAATGAAATTAAAAGTGAAATAATCCTACATAACATCTATTTCCCTTCACCTCTTGTGATGGAATGGACTCATGAAGGCCAGGCTCAGGGAGATAAGCGTGTTCTTAGTCCCCAGCAGGAGCATGGGAAGTTCAAGAAGATGAGGCTGGCACCTCCCTAAGGAATTCATGGTGTTGTGGCTGGCTGGCTTGGGAACTTGGGTTCAGTCTGGGGAGACTTTCTGTCTGGAGGTTGTAGCTAATAAACACAACAGAACTGTATTTGCATTGTCTCGTGGAGTTCTTTGGGCTGAACCTGACATCAAATTCCTTAGGGAGATGCCAGCCTCATCTTCTTGAACTTCCCACGCTCCTGTTGGGGGCTAAGAACACACTTATCTCCCTGAGCATGGCCTTCATAAGTCCATTCCATCACACCTCTCCAGCTGGTTGATTTTTTGTCAGCAGCCAAACTTTTCCAGGGTAAGATTATCAGAATTTTGTTTCCCTAAATCTTTAGTGCAGTGCACCAGTTTCTGAAAAGTGGTTGGGAGAAAATAAAACATCTAAGTCTCTTGTTCTTAGGGTTTGGAGCTTGAGTATGTGAGTGATTAGGTGAACATTCTTCTCTAAACCACTGATTTCAGGTTCTTTTTTGGAGAAACTTTAGGAGCCCTCAACTCACCTCTGAGCCCTTGGAGAGTTTTAGTTACAATAGACAGTACTTCCTTAACCAACAGGATTTTGGCTGATTTGCAGCCATCTGGTAGAGATAAATAATTACTGCATTGATTTTTTCCCTCTTACATAACTGGGATGTGTGGAATTGCAAACAATAAAACATAAATTTCAATCTAATTAACCCCCCCTACACACACACACCCAACCCAGTGCATTGTTTTATTGGCTAATATAGAAAGCTAACACATAAAAGTCAAGATGCAAGTCTGTGATAAGTGGGGACTTGCTTTCACATGATATTAGAAGTGGGAGGAATGCTAACAGTAACTCACCCAGTTCCGTAAACGAATTCTATTAAACTATAAAATGAGACACTTTTCCTAGGTCATGCTGGAAAAGAGTGCTGTAAGCATTTCATAAATTATTTTAAAGGTACAGTGATGGTGAAAGGAAATAAAGCATTACTGGGCTGTGATTACTAAACTGCCTTACTTGTGAGTAAATTCCATTGGAATTGATGTGGCTTACATCTAATAAATATATTTTGAGGAGTGTGCTCCTCCACTTTCAGGCATAAGCAAACTGATTGCTAAGGCATTTAATTTTCATATCAAAGATCATCCCACGGGTCCAGATTTCCAATGATGGGCCTTGTGTACTGTACATATTATCTCAATTATGCATTGGATTCCCCCTTCTTTATTGCTCTTCTATGGAACAGGTTTTGGGGTATATGTGGGCAGTCCTGCAGGAAGTAAGATCCTTCCTGCTAACACTGTCTGTTCTGCTATTTAAAACAGTATGGAATTCAACCCACTGGGGTCAGTATCTCCATGGGGATGATTACATTTATTTACTCTCCAGTGGCTTCTTGTCTTCTGAAGCAGAGTGTATTTGGAAAAAGATCACAGCATCAGGCTTGAAAATCACCTGCACACACAGGCACCAACACACACATTCAGCTACTTGCCAATGGTGAGCAGTTGCCTCTAGGCAACCCAAGAGAGGTTTCTCTAATAATGAGAATTGATTTTTGTTTCTTTATTTCAGGATTTTGATGTCCCAGAAATGATTTGCATTGATCTGCAAGGGCAGGTAGCAGCAAATTTGAAAACTGTATGGATTTACTTGCAACAGTTAAATATAGGGGTAGAGGAAGAACAAAACAGAAAGAACAACACAGAACCTCTTTTTCTCCAGTAATACTTAACCTGGTCACTATTAGCTTCTCCATTTCCCCATTTAATTTCCTTCTAATCTCCTGCTTTCATTTCGTCCTCAACTGTATGGTTTATCTACAGTTGAGGACAATTCTTGTATTCTAGTCTGTAATCTATTCATTTGTTTATTTAATAGTATTAAGCTACTGTGCTCCAAAAGAACTCTGGGCAGCTAGCAACAAAATTCAAGCAAATTTAAACCTTAAGCTAGATATATAAACATTATAAAGCAATAATATAACTAATAGTTCCTTTGATAGCTACCCTCCATCAACTAGGGCTAAAGGTATGGACTTAACAGGCCATATCTGTGGTAGCCACAACTCCCTAGTTGCTTGCAAAATGCAGTTGCTTGTGTTATCTGGTCTACCTCCAATGAACTTTTTGAGGAGTGAAGAACATCAACAGACTCTTTCTAGAAGGGTGGATGCATCTATGGCGAGGTGTTTTTCTCAAAATAAGTTCTTGAGATTCTACAAAATACTTTGCTTTGATTGCTGATGTGAATTTGGATACTTGTGAGGGTACTTATAATAGCAGTTGAACTGGATTTGTAGGCACTCCTTTTTGTGTATGTATGGAAAGAGCAATGAGAAGTTTGGAATAAGACTGGAAAAAGGTTGAAAACAGAAAGACAAATATGATGGGAAAAATCTGAGAATGAGGAGGAACCTGGTTCCTGGAAGAGTACTGACCAGTTTCTGGATAGGCAGAAGGGCCCAGGCAGAAGCAAGAGGTTCCGTATGATCTCTTTGGAGTAGGTACCACTCAACAGAATGCTGAAGAGTCCACAATTGGATGGGGAAATGTACAGTAATGGTGTGTGAGAATGACCTTGGGAGACAGGAGGAAGAGCCATAGACTAAGCAACTGTCATGCAAAAGGTATCTCAGTCCATAGAACCAAAGGGGGCATGGGAAATGTTTCAGAAGGGACCCTCCCTAGTTTTTTGGAGAGTAAAAGAAAAGGAGGGGAGGAATACTTTCAGACTTGCAAAATTCTGTTAATGTAACCTTACAATAAAGATAGAGCTCGTATTCGTTGCTGTGCTTCTTGTCTGGACTACCTCAAAGGGCTGACGGGAACAGAATAAAGAAGTCCCTCAGGATCATCTTGACCTCAGCCAAACTGCAATGAGCCTATCTGTCTCTTTTTGCTCCAAAAGCTTTTTGGGGGTGCTTGTGTCTGTGTGAGAATATTATATCGGAACTTCAGTATTGCATTTATGCTAAGTCATCTCTCAAAGTAAATAAATTTATATCTGTCCCATAATACAGCTTGCAATATATTCCAATAATATAGCGTGGGTTTAATATTTGACTTGTCTCTTAAAACAACCCTGCAGAGCAGGCTTTGATCCCCTTCTTTTATTGGGAGAACAAATTACCTCAGTAAAGGTTGAGCAGCTCCTCCACAAGGCCTATAACACTGCAACAGAGTCACATCTGTGCAGTTTCTTCTGAACAGTTCATCCAGAGCTACATGATTCTGTTTAAGTATTTTATGATACTAAATGGAAAGCAGAGTTAAGACTGCTGGGGAGGTAATATGCGGAGAGTGAATATTTGTTGTTTGGGCCAAAGGCCAAAGCATACATTTGCAGTCTGGGAGAACAAAAAAAATCTTTGCACATCAGTATAATTGCTTTGAATTCACTGCAGATGTTAATTTTGCAAATGTCTCATCCCCCAATAGTGCTGATTCATATTGTAAGAGTCACTTTCAGGCATTGTATTTAGATTCCCTTCCCAATACAGTTACAAACGTACATTAGCATATATTTCTTTTATTACATTTTGCACTGACATTGTGATTCTTACCCCTTCATCCAAGATAGTTGCAATTCTTTTAAAATTGGAATTAGTCATGAATGCTGATAGACAAGCCCTTATCATTAACAAAGATGTTGAATAACACCAGACCGGAGTGACACTTGCTTCCCCTCCCCCCCCCCCTTCTGCCTGACATTGATCCATGTACTTGCCCTTGCTTCTGGCAAAGTGAGCTCTGGGTTGATGCGGTGCTGGGCCCTGTCTTATGAAAAGGATAAATAGTATTAAAAGGCAATTAAAATGGCATTACTTTCCTTTTATCAGTTTTCCCAAGTGAGCAATGTTGAGTGCTTATGAATGTAAGAATCAATGTTCTGTGGGCATATAGCATTTGCTTTTTTTAAAATCTGTCCATGAACTAGAATCATCTCCTTCTCCTTCTCCTTCTCCTTCTCCTTCTCCTTCTCCTTCTCCTTCTCCTTCTCCTTCTCCTTCTCCTTCTCCTTCTCCTTCTCCTTCTCCTTCTCCTTCTCCTTCTCCTTCCCCTTCCCCTTCCCCTTCCCCTTCCCCTTCCCCTTCCCCTTCCCCTTCCCCTTCCCCTTCCCCTTCTACTATAGAACGGTAAAATAATAGAAGTAAGTTGATGTTGGGAAGAGGAAGTTTTACAAACTCCTTGGGTTTTGCCTTCATTAGTTAATTCTGGAAGAACCAAAGGAGGAACTGTGATAGCAGGGAACAAGGATCTCAGGGAACTGATAGTGAGTGAGGTTTGAACTCCTTAGCATGAATTCTGATGATCAGGAACAACAAGGGGAATCTTTCAGTTCCTCATGAGAGGTCTCCCAATTCCAAACATTAGCGGCTTCACAGCTCCCTGGTAGCCCTTTGACAATTACTCCTGGCAGCACAGTATATCCTTATGGAGGGAAAACTATATCAGGAGTTGCTCATTTATCTCTTCTTCAAACAGACTTTAGCTTTTAAAACTGGACGGGGTTGCTAAAACCATATTGTTCTTTCTGATGTTTGTGTCCCTTCTCTGCTCTGGCGATATGGAAAATTTAATGTATCCCATAGCACTTGTAACATTTTCCAGAACATAGAATTGTCCTGGAAAACATGGATTTTTTCTTCTTCCCCACTGTTGAATACTGAGTGGTGTTTTCTTTCATTCTTTTATTGATAATTATCATAATTATCATCCATTATCAGCTCAACAGACATCCACTGCATCCATTGTAATTATGCTCTTCTCACACACAAGACATACACGCACACAGACACAAATTTCCTGAAGTATTTTAAAATCCACAGCTTCATTTATTATTGTTTTTAACCATCAGGACTTTTCATTATAGTAAATGAACTGATGCTAGCCCCAAACTTCTGAGGAACCTCACTTCTCATCCTTAACTCCAGATTGATAATGAACAAGTTTCAGAGTACCATCCTCAAGAGAGTTCCTTCCATAGTGAAAAATGTGCCAGCAGCTCATTTATGCTTCCTAGTAACCAATTTATGAAAGAACCAATTTTATTACCTAAGTGATATCTTACCTAAGAGGTACCTTTTGGTAATGGTGCCCCCCTTCCTTCCTTCCTTCCTTCCTTCCTTCCTTCCTTCCTTCCTTCCTTCCTTCCTTCCTTCCTTCCTTCCTTCCTTCCTTCCTTCCTTCCTTCCTTCCTTCCCTCCCTCCCTCCCTCCCTCCCTCCCTCCCTCCCTTGGTAGAGCATAAATGAGCAGGATGGAGACATCCTGGTTTCTCTCCACTTGAGTTTATTTTGGGGGAAAGCCAGTGTGTGTGTGTGTTTCTTTCTTAATTAAGCCCTAGTTCAAGCCTTTAATAGCACGTACACTCAAGAAACACTTGGATTTCTGGAAAGATCTTTAACAGAATCTTGAAAGCCTACCAAAGTAATTCTCCTGCACAACTTATACCTAGCGTAATTAGGATGGATTTACTCTGAGCCTCTTTCTCATGCTTCCCTGTCTTCTGGACTCACAAATCTCCCTTCTAATGGCCCTGTTTCCTCCCTTAACAGTCTTGCTCCCACCTCTGTGTTCCTATGGTCTGGTAGGCATTCTATCACTGTGTGATTCCTGTTTCAAGCTGGTGGGAAACCTTGACCCTGATTTTTGGAAATTGTGCTAGATGGTGACTCTAGCAGCTGCAGAAAAATTAGTCAAAGAGATAAGTATAACCCAGAACCTTGAGACTTTCTCCTATTTCAGCTCATGACCTGCTGTCCTTTTGGTTCTAGTGAAGATTTCATTTGATAATCCATGACCATTGCTTCTGCTCAAAAGTATTTGGTATAGAGCTTTATCTATTGTTATAAGAAACATGGCTATGTTTTAGCATAATCTGCACCTGGCTTCTATCCTTAGATGTGTCTATCAGAGAGCCTGATAGTCTCAAATATAAAACAAAAGGCGTTTTTCTAAGCAGGATGGAAACCAAGCTATACAAATGAAGGGGAAATGATCTTATTTTCTCTTTAATGCTAAAAGTAATCAGTTTATTAAGGAAAGTCATAGATAGGACTAATGTTGTGTTAAATAAAATGGCTCGTCAGGCTATAATAGAGAAAGCCATTCTCTCCATGTGCCCAATTTAATATGCAATGAAAAGGTTTATCTAGGACATCATTTGATATTCCCATTCCAGATGCTCACTTAAATGCTACCAAGATCCGATAATGCAACTTTTAAAATAGCCTCCAACCAGCAGCCAACCGGAGTAGTAGTAGCTGAGAGACCTGGCCTTTTACATGATTTGAGAGACATTTAGAATACAGACTAGTTCAACCTGTTTGCTATCTTCTTGTTTAAACAGTAAGTAGGTGTATTGCCAATTTGTCAGCAGAGAAGATCACACTGTAGAGCTGGTTTTCAAATCCTGGTGTCCTTCAAACTTCAACTCTCATAATTCTTAAACCACAAATATATGCATGGAAATGACTTGCACTGAAAATAACCTCCATGATTTCAAAGATATTACACAAATCTTTTGTTATCAAGGTACAGTTATCATTTACTCTAAGAGGGCAGAAAGTGAACAGCTTCATGAAACACCCATAAATGCAGATATTAAACCTATGAATGTAATTGAGAGCAATAAAAAAATAATCCAAACATTAAGACAACTGAAGAGCATTTGTGGATAATCATTCTGAATCCACACATGTGGCTGGAGAACGCTGCTTTAAAGCCAACCAAACATTTTACAACAAGGCCTTTGTTGCAAGAGACAACGAAGTCAAGTCAAGTTAAAATTTATTATGGGTCCTGACTCAGATTTAAATAAAATAAAAAAGTAACAAAGTACACTGCAGCCTACATTTTTGCATAGTCTACTTTATTGTTAACAACACACAGGTTGTGGACTCCTTGGGATTCTCTGAGCTTGGCTGTTTTCTTGCAAACATTTTGTTACCCAGCTAGATAACATCTTCAGTGCTAGAATGGAATGGAGTTTGCTCCCTGTTTATATACAGTGGCATGCCCTGCCAGTGTTGGTGGGGGTGGGGGTTTTGTTTTATTTTTTCTTTCTGGTAGTTCCTTGATTAGGATATTGTTTACTGCTTGATTGGATGTCTGGTGATACACCCAAATTCTATAGATATCTTGGAATCTTTATCTGCTCAAAGAAGCTGCACATAGAATTCTTCTGTCCAACCTGGAAATGGGAGAATGTCTCAGTAAAATTGCAGTATAGCAGGACATGGGCTCATGATTCAAGGCTTCTGCCTTTGTCGGAACAAAGCCTTTCAGCATAGTAGATTCTGCAGTATATACTCTTTCCCTGTTGATGGTAAGGTGCTAAACCTTTGCAGGGACAAAATTCTCTCCTAGAAGAAGATTTATCTGACCTCTCTCTAGCTTCTCAGAGCTAACCCCTGGATTTAACTGAGCTCCATGGAGGAGATGTCCAGCATGTTGGCAAGAGATAGTAGATTTAGTCATAGAGATGACTACCTAGTCAGTAGAGATGCTGGGTATAGAGACATAAAGGCAAAGGTGTGGGAGAAAAAAAATATTCTGAATTATTAATAGATGCTAAAATGTACATACATGAAACCATCTGCCAGACATTCTTATAGGCTGGGACTGAATTTATAAGAAGCAACAATCAAAACTGGCAACTCAGATTACAGTTAAGATCTGACAGAATTGCCTATCCATGCATCAAATATTCGTTTAGCAGCTTTGTTTTCTGTGTTTAGCTTTTTGATAATGGTTCCCATACGGCAATAGGCACCATGTAGATAAAGGTTAGGGTTTATGGCATGCTACCCTCTCAATTTCTCTAAGTAGTAGAAGTGCCATTTTCCCCCCAGAATGAATTCCCTGGTAGGGAAGGTGCACTATTTATTTGTAAATTGTACAGATGGAGGATGGGGAAACAAGGACCCTCACCTCTGATTCCAAACAGCAGTAGTGCAGCTTCTTAATATCCCTGAATATGAATGAATCGTCTTTCAGAAGGCTGTAGACTCAGACTGACTGCGGCTGGATGGGTGGAAAAACAGAAAGCAAAATCAGTTCTGTTCCATTCAGACCTTCCAGTGTGAAGCAACAATTAGCCATCACAGACCATTAGATCCAATTGCAATACACCACCCAAAGCCAGGCTAAAGACCGTTTTGGGAAAGAGTAATTCCTCCTTCTCAAGGATTTATCGTTTAAACCAATATGTAAATCACAGCAACAAATGAAGACATATGGACTTGAACTTTTATAAGCAAAGGAATTCAGTCTATAAAATATTGCTAGCCATGTAATAAGTAATAAATTTTATTCCAAGCTAACTGTATTTACTGCTGAAAATGGATAATGAATGTGGTTCCACACACTTATGGGATTTGGTTCTTCCTCAGCTTCCCAGGCAGAATCAGTGTGACATTGATTTGGGCATTTAATTGGTTGTTAGGTTACACCTATACGTGCAGTAACTTACGTTAGGAAAGTTTCACTTTCTCTGTGTGTGTGCTATCTGATTCCTAGCAAATCACAGCCAATGTTCTCAAATTTTCTTAGCAGTTGAAAGGGATGGAAAACACACCTGTTTAAAATAAAATGGGCATTTTCAGAATGCTGCTCATCTACTCCGCTTCACATGAATACTAGGAACAATAATCACAGCCAGTTATGCTGCGTTTAAGGTCATCAAACCTATTTGTGAATTGAATGGAAGAAGAAGAGGGAAATGTTGGTGTGCTAATGATGGGAGAGAATGTTATGACATATCCAAATGGTCTTCTCTTGCCATCTTCAAAAGCAACCAAAAATAACCCTTTGCAACTGGATGGAGAGATCTACACATTTGTCTGTATCTGTCATTTATAAAGTTTGCCACCCCCTCCCCTCCCTCCCTCTATGTATATGGATTTATTTTTATATGCAGATTTTGCTTGAATATCATTTTTTGAATGTATAAAGCATTTTTCCCCTAATGGTAATTTATGGCTTTGAAAACTAGATGCTAACAAAGAATGAAGGAGAAAGATATATCCAACTCTGAAATTTTGGGGATAGTTGCTAACAATACCAAGGGCTACAAGAAGAACTAACCAGTCAGTTCTAGACCAAATATAGGCTAATTGCTGTCTTTCAGCAAGGAAAAATTCACATCGTTTGGGCATGTGATGAGCACAGAAAATGAACCGGGGTGGGGGTGGGAAGATTATGCACTGTAAAGTTGAAGGAAGTAGAAGACAAAATAGGCAGCAGGGGGACTAGATGGATGGGATCAAAGAAAATACTACAGTGTCCTTGAAAAAGCTCTGAGTTATTACAGGAGACAGGTTGGGTGGTTACATATAGTTGCCAGGACTGGAACTCTGCTCAATGGCACCTACAATTCCACCCAAATGCTTTCTTTGCATCTTTCTATAACATTAAAAAAAAAGAAAAAAAAATTGGGATGTACTGCAAAATTTGAAGAAGTCTTAAAATTAGGTCAGTACGATGGCTGGTGTGGGTCTTCCGGGCCATCGTATGCCAGCCGTGAAAGCCTTCGACAATATATTAGGTCAGTACCCTTAAAAAAGAGAGAAAGCTGAACAAAATTATGCAGCATTTGCACTGAATTAAATTGTTTTCCAAACTGGCTCTCTCAGATCCTTGAAAACAACGTCCCTCAGTCTGATGTACTCCAAGCAGCTGCAGCCTCAACACATTTCAAGGTAACACAGGTTGAGAAAGACCATCATTTTTATTCCTTATTTGTTTTATTTAGCATCTTGAAGAATACCTTCTGAGCTCAATGAATACTCAGAATGATAAATGACCCAGGAGCCAGGATTTTTTTTTTTTTTTAATCATGCTATCACACAACAACAGAAGTGACAAGACAAAACGCCATCTTTAAGAGTAAGGATAAAACTCAAAGAGCAATATTTAGCACTAAGAGCTAAATGGAACAATATCCAAGCTAAATTATTCGGCCAAAAGTCAATGCCAAAAGACCACACTGTCCCGGAAATTCCACATTTGGGAGGATACTGCCAAGAAGGCCCTTTGGTCTGAACAACCTGCAACACCACCTCTCTGGGTGATGGGACTTAGAATAGGAGCTACCAGTAATGGACAGTTTTGAAAGTTTCATTCAGTAATCCTGCCCAGCTATTTAGAGCTCCTACTTTCTTGAGCTTGGAACTGGATCAAGTCCTCACCATCTACAATTATAGCAGCAATGACAACTCCAAGACCAGAGGACTCGTTTTATTTTTGCACCACTAGAATTTTCAAGCCGATGGAAACTGGCAATGTTACTAAAAGTTGGATTTCCATTCAAGCTTGGAAAAAGAAGCCTGAGAGATGTGTGTGTCTGTGTGTGTGTGTGTTTGGGTATGCGTGTGTGTGTGTGATGTGTCCTGATTTATTAACCTACCTGGGAAATTTTCTGTAATCTCTCCTTCTGTAAGTAGGCCCTGGAAAATGAATTTCATGAATAAGCTTTCCTAATTCAACGTTATCTACCTATTTGTGCTTTTTTGCTTGATTTGGCTTGATAGCATTGTCATTGAAAGAAAATGACTTTGCTAAAATATAAATTCATTTCGTCCTGCTCTGTCCTGGCACTCAACACCAATCATTCTGTTTCTGAAAATTAAATCACAGCCAATCCATGAAAGATGACAACTTCATTTACGTATTATTGCACTGCCTGCATTATTTGGCAATGTTTTTTAGATAACATTTCGTTAGGAAGAATACTTTTCCAGTGGGATCATTAATTTCCATTTCCTGAGATGACACATAGATGGAAATGAGTCCCCATTCAGATGTTCAGAATACCTGACTGAAGTTTGCAGAAGATATTTACACAGTATGAAAAGAGGTAGAGCACAGATTCAGATCTAAAAATGGTCCGTTTGACACAGATGGTGCCAGAGATCACATTGTTTAGCTAGGGATATCAGAAATCTGAATTCTTATGTGCACTCTGACACCAATTACCTTGAGATATGTTTGGAAAACAAAATCACAATCTCTAGTACATATTTGCATTGCACTTTTAAGTAGGCCCTGCCCTGTTCTGTGGCCACCTGGGCTTTCAAAAGGCTTAAGAAAATTGTGTCTGCTTTTGTAGTAACCTGTTGGGTGCTTGTTCCAGACAACTAGCCATAACAGCCTTCCATGGGAAAATTCCCTTCTGTGCCAGGAGAACAATTGCCACTTTCTTTTCTTTCTGTGAGTAGGTCTTACAGAGCACACATATTTTAATCTGTGTGGGTATGTGTGACTATGCGTGCACTCACACACATACACACAAATAAGTTTGCACAGTTAAATTAATATATGTGAACAATTTTAATCATTGAAATGCTCATATAAGCCAGCTTTAAAATATAAACTCCTCAATTGCATTTTGTCATGTTTGGCTCAATAAGATTTGCTTTTTGCAAACTTTTAAATAGTTCAGTGATTATATGCAAAAGGTCACTAAGTCATAACCAAGCAGAATGGTGTTATTACTATTTTCCTTTCCCTGAGCTGTCCACTGTACAGGATTTTTTAGTAAGACCACTGGTGTACCTTTTCATTATTTTTTCAGTCACTTGTGATAGAAGAGTTTCACTTCAGCTTCCAAATAACTCAGATGAATAAAGGCAATAGTACATATTCATTTGGGCTACTTGGGAGGTGGAGTGACTGGGAGAATGATGAAACAGTACAGCAGGGGACTTGTTAAAAGAAAGGAAAAGAAAGGAAAGGAAAGGAAAGGAAAGGAAAGGAAAGGAAAGGAAAGGAAAGGAAAGGAAAGGAAAGGAAAGGAAAGGAAAGGAAAGGAAAGGAAAGCCCAGCAGAAAATAATGCAGCTTAGGAAAATAATAAGAATAAAAATGTTTCTGCCAGATTTTGGACCACTAAAGCTCTGCATGTCATGAAGGATTATAACCACTATGCTATTGCAATTTCATTGGTAGTGGTACATGCAGCAGATTTTAGAGAACTACTGAGTGGTAACCATTGATCCAGGTGAAGGTGTGTTCTTGCATCTGCACTGTAGTCAATCAAAGTGCTGGGAGTTGCATAGAAAACAGTAAAGTGCAGCAGGCAAACTGGATAGCAATGCTTGAGCCAGCTCAAGCTAGAAAACCTACTTTCAACATCAAGCCAGAAAACATGGGTAGAAGGCCTACAACCATTTCTGGAAGGCAGAATGGATAATACTCCTCTCCATACTCACAACATCACAGTGGGCTGGGGTTGAGTAGGGGACAACACTTTCCATCCATGCCCTCCCAAAATGGTTGGTGGCCCATAGTCACCATGGGCAATCTGCCTATACTGTAGAAGAATAAATTGCCTTAAGATATGTTCCGTTACTTTTACTAATGCTGCAAGAACATACTGTGTCTTGCAGTCTTCTAGAACTTTTCCCCAAGCTTCATAATTGGATCTTAAACATTTTGCTATGAAAAATGTCAAAGCCCTGGAGAACTGGATCCTGTAACTAGAAGCAGAATCTAAGATTATGCAAGGCTGTTTGATTTGCTGTGACAAGGTGCTTTGCATTGCAAAGGAGGTACAATTTGTCTTGCTGGGATAAAGAGATGATGTGACTTGACCCACAGCTTTCTTATAGCCACCTTCAATGCTTGTAAAAAATGGGAGAAACTTCTGCTTCTATACTTGTACAAAAGCCTCTTCCAGCTATTGCAAGTATTAGATGAGGGTGGCAAAATGAAGCAATAGACCACTCTGCATTTACAATCCTTGCTTCATTAAGCTGTTTCTAAATGCCCTTCTCAATCACAAGTTAGACATGAACCAGCAGTGTGATGTAACTGCTAAAAAAGCAAGTCCTATATTGGGGTACATGAACAGGAATACAGAGTCCAGATCATGGGAAGAGTTCCACCCTACTTTGCCCTGATCAGACCCCATTTGGAGTACTGTATACAGATTTGGGCACCACCATTCAAAATTGACAATGACAAATTGGAACAAGCTCAGAGGGATACCAAGGTGGTGAGAGATCTGGAAACCAAGAAGAAGGAAGTGAGTTGTTGTCAGAAATAATGAGATGGGCAACAAAGAAAAAATCAGAAGAAAGGAGCTTCTACCGAGGTTGCTTTAAGGGTAATACTTTGTGAAAATTTCCACTTCTTTGGCCAGAGAAAGGAGATGTCTGAAAAAAAAGTGGTAGCCAACAGCCAAGCAATGAGATAACTTTGGCTCTGTCTTAATGCCAACACTGTCATCTTGGCTGAAAAATTAGTCATTGTATTGTGTTGACTCTGGACACTTCTAGCTTGATGTCAGGAAGGGCTATAGAGGAAGTCCATAGCAGAGGCCTGCTGTCTCAGTTGCCCAGAAAATGGATAATTTTGACAGTTAGTACCTTTAATTCAGTTTGCAGAAACATGATCATTGTTATTCCTCAACTCCCTCTTCCTCCCTGTTGCAACACCTCTCCCCAAAGTCCTTTTAATGGAGCTGTTTCTATGCAAGCAATTCTTACCACTTAATAACCAAAGAAACAAAAATTGAGGTTATTGTGTGTTGTGTTGTGGTTTAACATCTTGCAGACACTCCAACTAATGGTCTCATTTGTGGATCCAATAGACTTTTAAGAAGATCTTTAAGAAAACAATGCATTTTTTTGTGCACAGAGGGTCAAGAATCTTACTGGTAACTTTGATGCTATTATGCTCTTAGAGTTAATTATATTTCTTTAATGCATCCCGCTTCTTGATTTCAGCAAACCATGCTATTAATGAATTCTTAATGTGCTGCAATTCTGCTGAGTATTGCTGGAGTGTAGGAGATGAAAGCAGTAACTTCCTTTTTATCACCTTTATATGAAGTCAGTGTGACCATTCAGAGGCAACTGACTTTCCATGTAGGAAGTAGTTAACAAATGAAGCCACTGACTCAGAATTCACAGGGCTCTAGGTACAGTTGCCCTGTACATATGAGGAAGGAGAAACTAGAATAACATGATCACTTTTGCTACCTCAAAGATATGGAGGAGGAGGAGGAGGAGGAGGAGGAGGAGGAGGAGGAGGAGGAGGAGGAGGAGAAGAAGAAGAAGAAGAAGAAGAAGAAGAAGAAGAAGAAGAAGAAGAAGAAGAAGAAGAAGAAGAAGAAGAAGAAGAAGAAGAAGAAGAAGAAGAAGAAGAAGAAGAAGAAGAAGAAGTCTCTTTTGGGCCATGCTTAACTCCTGATGATTTCTTGGACATGAAGTATGGAAGTATCTATCTATCTATCTATCTATCTATCTATCTATCTATCTATCTATCTATCTATCTATCTATTTATTTATTTTCTCCTCCACTTGCATCCTTCCACCATTGGTTTGCAGCAAATGGCATGAGAAAGCCAAGGATGTCTCCAGCAATAAAGGCAGGGTTTTCTCCTGTGTGATAGACCTCATTATGAAGTCATCTTGATCCAGGTCTTGCTTCCTGCTAGATGAAAGGATCTATTTCAATCTGCTGCCATGCTAAAGGATCAAGCACAGCCTTTCTGAAGGTGACATCCTTCAAATATGTTCGAATTTCAACTCCCAGAAATCCCAGGCAGAAAAATGAAATGTTGAGTGGGAATTTTAGGAAGTGTAGTTTCAAAACATCTGAATGATGCCAGGCTGAGGAAGGCTATATCAAATTTCCATGCTTTGGGATTGATTTAAAAAAAAATATATGAAAAGGCATGGTGGAAGCATAACAAATTTTACAGATGATCTTGAATCAATTTAACATTTTATGCTTGGGGAATTTTCCCTCATTTTTTTAGGCATGGTGAAGTATTAGGAAAAAATTTCAATGATCACATCTGCTTTGTATACCTGGGGTCTCAGGGGCAGCATTTGTCATAAAGCTGGGAGGATGAAGCTAGGAGTTCTAATAGAATCAGATTTAAAATAATAATGTTTTATTCATCTTTCTTCAGGGAACAAGATCTGGTGCAACATCAGTCATTTAGTGATAATGAGCGTTTACTGATATATTAACCGTTACATGATGCCCTCAGTTTCTGTTATTCATTCATTCAGTTTATACCCCACCTTTCTCTCCAAATAGAAACTCAAGGCTGGCTACTAAAGTAGCAATAAAATTACAGTAAAACACATAAAAACTGATTGAATCCTCTCATTCCCTTCTTCTATATGAGCTTGTGAACATTCAGAAAGCTGCCAGAATGAGACTATTGAAAGGAATTTGCTGCCTTGAGCTATTCTAAGGAACGAGTTGAACTGAATCTGAACTCCTAGCCAAAAAAACAACAACAACAAAAAACACCAAACCAATCTGGCTTAAAATCCCTGCCAACCCAATGTGATCAAACTGAACCTGGATATAAAATCTTTTGATTGCCCTTGAACCTGAATCAAAATCCAAAATGCGCAAACATGTGTTTGCAAGAAGCCCTGGTGCTGAAAACCCTATTAAACTGAAGAACTTTATTGAGCTGAACTGAAATCCAACGATAAATGGATAATATGATTGGGTTTAACTAAGTGTTTCAACAAGCAGAAGTGTGATAATTAAAAAGATTTCTCCCTCTTTTTCCTTCATCCTTAGAACGTCATTTTCCCAATAACAGTTGGCAGGGAGGAGATGGTGAGGAACAAGAGAGTGAATTTTGCACCTGGTAATTCTCCTGTCTCCAGCATTTACTTTGATCCTACATACAAATTGCTTTTCTCAGCTGAAAACAAAGAAAAAAGTGAATGGAATGAAACAGTGATTGGTTTGAAATGCTTAAAAACAGTAGAAAATATCATTATTGACTCCAGTAATGATTTTCAGAGTGCTAAAAATTGTCGGAAACAAGAGGCAGCTTGATCGCCTAATTGGCGCCACTCTGGAATGAGGTTCATATCTCTAAAATGTAAATTAAGAACTTAAAAATTACTTTCCCGTTTTATATAATGGAAAGTATTTCCAAGTGCTGTTGTTCACTACTTGGACAGACAAGAAATGACATACTTGAAATGAATTAAAACTGTATTTTTGTTCTTGCCTATTAGAGTTGATATAAAAAATATATTTATAAACTGTAAGTCAATTAATCAATTCATTTATAATAGAAGATTGTTAGACTTAGGGTGTTAGTGGTGTATATGTATTTGGTGTATAAGACATAGAATGTGATGGGGAAAAAATCCCTCTGTAGGCAATTGTGTATAAACCAGTTCAAAATCATTGTCTTATAGTTAGTGATTGAACTGGAATCAGATTGGACACTTCTGTACCAATAAAGTACAACTGGAACAGAATCTAAATTTCTAATGTCTTTACTCTCTGGGTCAAAGTATCAGAGGCAGTCTATATATTACTTTAAAAAGAAAGCCTGAATGTTTTGGATTTGGGCCTCACACAGATTTCCTGACCAGAATTACCTCCTAATGTTATGAACATCTGAAGGTGTTTTGAAATCCAGTGCTTTGAAGGACTAAAGTCACAGGCTTCAAGGCCCTCCCTGTCTTGGATTTGGGCCCCTGCTGGATTTGCTGGGTCATTACTGGGTAGCAGAGTTGATTTCAATTTTATTATTTATTTTCTTAGAAATTTCTGTCGTGCCCAATCACAAGAACCTCTGGGTCTATTGTGGTGTAAATGAAAGTGCTCTAGATGTAGTTTGCAATGTGAACATCAAAGTGGTGGGGCTTGGTCTTTTAGTTTCACTGGGAAGACGTGGGTGTGTCATTAGAGGCAGGCATCACGATAGACACTAGGGCATGGTTTGGTCCACTAGAGCTTTGAAAGAGACTCATGAAAGTCAAAATATAATTTATTTGACATATGCAACATATGCATTGTTGAAAAGTAGGTAAAACTGTTGTCTTCTTTCTGTTGATAACACCAGAGATTGTAGTTGTATAGCCCATATCTAGATACTAAATTATCCCATTTTGGTTTATTTTTCTAATCATCATTATCATCATCACCATTTTCATCATCTTCATCATCATAACCTGGAGTATTATTTCCCTTCAACCACAACACAACATCTTGTTCAGGAAAATGATTGAGTTTCTTAAGAGTTTTTGACTGAAATTTTGTCTGTGCTTTTGAAGGCAGATATGCTTCACCTGAAGTGAACTTCTTATCTTGTAGCAGACCTTGAACAAAAATGTATCGCCCTCTTTTATATTTCTGGGGACTTCCATCCCATTTAAACAAGATGTCTACTTGTACCTTTTTGACAGAGTCCCCAAGACTTCTTACATTCAAAGAAATCAGCCATTCACAGTAACAATATACCTCACTGCCATTGTTCTTATTTCAATCAATCAATCAATCAATTTTATTTTGGTCATAGACCAGCATATAACCAATGACATAGCTCTTACACTACAGTAAGTATAAAAACAAAAATCATGTTAATGGCATAAAATAGGATGAAGATAAATTACTGAGGTAAAATTGCAGTGTGAAGATATTATAAACAAAAGAATCCTTTGTGGTTACAGTTAATTTTACAACAAATAATCTAAATACTGTAATTGACTAAAACAAGTAACTATAAAATGGTGTAAATAATACTAAAATTTATAAAAGACTACAAGAGTAATAAATTTTTATACTAAGTTGAATTAAGTTGAATTATACTAAGATCAATTATTATTTGGTCACAGAGTAGGAAGTTAGACATAAGATTCACACCCGATTAGGGATCTTATAGCATATTGTACAGATTGTAAAGCAGAATTTAGCTGAGGACAATGAAATAAGATCAGATTGGTCTGATAGGAGCAACTTGAGATAGAAGGAGTCCGAACGATCTGGGTGTTTATCAAAAAGCTGGGATAATAGTTCCTGGCGAGCATCTGCATAGAGAGGGCAATATAAGATGACGTGTTCCGTTGTTTCAGTTATTCCTCTGCCACACGGGCAGAGTCTTTGGTTGAGGGGAATATTTCAATATCTGCCTTCAGTGATAGCTGTTGGAAGAGTCTTATTTTTGGAGTGTAGTGTGTGTATTTGAATGGCTGTATAATTAAATTTGTCTCCTAAATGCTCAACTCTGGTACTCCTGTTTTTTCTCCTCTGCCTCCAAACCTGTAAACATACCTGAAACAATTATTCCCCTAGCTAACTGAAGGATTGGCAAGAGAAGCAAACCGCTATTCACAAAATGTTATTATTCACAATAGGAAGTAGGAAAAATAGAAGGATTTGATGTTATCCTGAGATGTTTCCCAAACAAAGGAAGGAAGGGAAAAAAATGTCTTAGATAACCTAAACAAAGATGAAAGAAATATTCAGTAAGTAGTGAAACAGCTTGCTGACTCCTCACCTTATTTGAATGATCAAATCTTTACCAAACATTTATTCCATGCACTGGCTGTGCAGGTGGGCTTGAAAGAACATGAACATGTGTTGTGGAATAGGTCTCTTGGCGTCACTGGTTCAGACAGATCTTTACTTTATAAACCAATTGTTGCTCCCTCCAGTATTTCAAGCTTATTCAAATCTTGGAATATTGCAGCCCATTTTGTCAAGCAGACATTGCATAACTTTAACCTTCTTTAAAAATGGTAGGTGTAACTGCGAATTCTCATCCATAACAATTGGAAATCTAATGCAGTAATAACATATAATCATTGAAACCCTGTCTTTTTTTATGTTTCAGGAGACAAGTTTTGTAAAATAATTTCTTTCTCATCTTTATATATGAGATCTGATTTTTCTCTAAGAGTTATCACCACTCTTCTTTATAATGGAAAATCTATCATATGTTAAAATAACATCTGGAGGGGACAGGAAAATCCTCAGTTAGGTTTTCTAAATATCTTCAGAAATGCCCTCTTGTGTAAAATCCACTACAGCCACCAATTCTTTTACCCAGCTGGTAAAAACTGGGGAGAATTTCTCTTTTCTTGATCAATAAACCCTCTTCTCTTTATGTTTAACCATCTTAACCTATTAATATGTCTCCGAGTTCTTTATTTGTAGAACTTCCATTTTTGTATCTGGAGCCTGGGCTAAATTCTAACACTGAGAGTATTCTGTTATCTCGTACACCTGCAGATCAATTTGTGATTATCTATTTCTTGAAAAAGGAAAAGAAATTAGATGGTAATACTAGGAGTTATTTGGTAGGACAGATTAGTTTCAAATGGATTATGTTACTCAGATACTTACTGTAATAACCTAGTAGTTTGAAACTTCACCACAGGATGATTCATTACACAAAGATCACTTTATCTACTTGGGGGGGGGCAGGGAGGAGAGAGACCTTCATAAGATAACCACAAGGTGATGTTGTCCGGAATTGATCTAAATTCCCCAAAATTAAGAGAAGGATAGTTTGAAGGATAAAGTGATACCATTTTACTTCAGTTGTCCTATAAAATAGATTCCTAGTCATTATGGAAAAACATCAATATGAAAACACCCCAATAACAATTTGAATAACTACCTGTCAGAATAACTTTCAAGAGAGTAATAGACTAAGGCTTTGTACCATGTCCAGATGACTGTCAAATATCAGCAATTTAGAATTATCAACAAGATGGAAAAATGGAATGGAATCAGAAGATAAATATTTGGGCTAACCGCCTTCTACACATTATACTCAGCAGGAGAAATGTAGTTCAGTCTATTTAGAATTTGAAGGATCCTCTCAAATAATCTGTCCTTCAGACAGGATGGAAATATTTAACACAGAAATACATTAAGTGATAAAAATAAACTCAAAACTTAAGATTCCACCCATAAAAGAATTCATCAGATATAAATTCTGGGACAACTGCATGGTTGCTTAGCAGAGATACTACTATAGATGGCTAGAGGGCTGTGCCAAGTTTGGTCAATCTTTAGTGTATTTATGTAGGTGTGGTTAAATGAGCAATCTTCAATTTTTGCAAAAAAAAAAAAAAAAGTAGTAGATAAGTGTACATCATGAAGGTCACACTAACTATACGTTTATGAATAAATCTACTTCTGAACTATATAGACCTCTTGCAGAACACATCAAAATGCATCTTTCAGCCTTCCCCAATGTAGTAGCACGTTGACTAGATGGGGGATGGTTTTATACGTGCAGTGTTATCTGTCTCTGTGTATAGAGAACATCGGCTTCTGCCTTTTCTTCATTTAAGAGGAAGGATTCTTACTATGTGCACCACAGAAAATATTTTCAAGTTCTGAACTATATGTGTAGGTGGGTTTATTTGTAATTACAGCAATTTTATGAAACGTGCAAGTATGTTATTACTTTCTCCATATGCTTATGGATTCCTCTTAATGTTTCCAGATGTTTATGATAATGTAATAGACATTCTCTCTTTCTCTTTCTCTCTCTCTCTGTCTCCATATATAACAAATTTAAGACCACTTGCTTATTGTTCCTTTGGTAAATATTTGCCTTCTTGCTTTTCTATCAAGCATTCTACTTGGATGTTGTTGTTTTTTAATGAGAAATACTTAATGCTCAAAATAGAAGGAGTTCTGCTTGCGTTTTTAGTAGGGGAACAAATCTTTGGCTTCCCTCTACTAGAAACAGAAGTCTTTAGTATGTTCAGGGAGAGGAATGTGAGGTTACTACTCTTCCCAGTTTTGAACTTTCCCTGAAGTGGAGAATACCCAGCAACTCTCTCAAGCTTACTAGTTTCCCATTGCCATCCATACTGGGAAAGGCAGCGTCTTGAACAGGATCTTGGGGAAAGAGAGGGTATGGATTCCCCTTCTCAGCTCCCCAAAGTGTTTGTGTCTATGTGGGGGGTAGGATGTTGTTGTAGAAAAAACTATCTTCATCTAAGGGCATTGGGTAGGATGAACTCTTCCTCTCAAGATTGTTGAGTAGAACTGTGAAAATCCAGGAGACCACTAGACGGCAGTCAACTGTTGGCATGTTGGATTTTGCAGCCCAGATATGGTGGCCTTCTGTGTATCTATGTAACCCTGATCTCCCAGGTCATCAACCATAGTTCCAACGACCAGTGAGGCCTTCAGGATTTCCAACCTCTGATAAAGAGGTGTACTAGTTTTAAGCATCTGGTTGAAGATGTTCTCAGCAATTCATATTATTATCATAATTTGACAAAGAAAGAGATGGAGGGAGAGTAGTGACTGGTAAGCTTGCTTAAGAAAATTCGGCAGGAAGTTGGTTGGAGCAAGACATGAACTAGGGAGATCCTAGCTCACACTCAAGAATGCTACTATCTGATTTTATTAGAGAATAAATACACACACACACAAAGTCACAGGACCAAAAGGTCATCAAATTATTATACATGATCCCACATATCCCATTCTCTTTCCTGGTATTAAACCACCAACAATACATTAAACAACTGAACTTTTTTGTAACTCTGTTTATACAGAATTGGCAATCTAAGGCAGATGCCCCACTCTCCCAAATGATTGCATTTTTGCATTCCTTTTCCATGGTATGCCAGCCCATCCCTACTGTGGGAACCCAGGGTCTGGGTGGGATGAGGCAATATTTTTGAGTTGCGAATGTAATTCTTTTGCTGGCTAGCATAACTCAGATCTTCCCGATGGACATCCTTTCCAGCAGACTGTAGACTTAGAATCAACCTCTTTGTGAGATAAAGATGCTGCTCGTTATGTACAGATTTCTCCAGCCCCAACTGACCTGGATTTAAAAAAAAAGTGGGGGGGGGAGTTATTTCTTTTAAAACAAGGCAGAAATTGACTGATACAGGCTGGGAAAGCAGTGGGATGCACCCTCTCCACAAACTCTGATATCCAGCTGGAATCACCAAAAATTGGTGGGGAAGTCCAGATAAATAGAAAAGCAGGGAAACATCTAAAAAGGAGTCCTTTTTAATAGATAGGTGGCAAAGCTAGCAAGGTATGTCTGAGTTCTGCCAGCGGGCAAGGGGACTTTCACTGCAGGGGACCAGGAACGTGATTTCAAACCCAAGGTAATGATTCCCTTGTCGGTTCTGTAGTAGCAATCCCTTTAAAATGTAAAATCCCCTTCCATAGAATCACCAGGGACAAACTGGGGTTCCTTGTAATTGCAAGATCCCAGTGACAAGGTCATTTGATCATTAGAGGTCTCATCTCCATGCCCAAACTAAAGCTATGCCTTTGTCTGGTGAGCCCCTCCATATAGCATCTCCATTTAGGTCAGTACACAGGTGCTTTAATGAAAGAGAGAGAGAGAGAGAGAGAGAGAGAGAGAGAGAGAGAGAGAGAGAGATGATAAGAGTCCTCCAGGTAATTTTCATATGTAAAACTGTTCAAATTAGATGCCACATTCAATGCCAATTAACTTCCATAAAACAACTTTAAAAAAAATAACATTAATATTTCCAGAAAGAAGTTACAAATTCAGCCATTTGTATTATTTTAGCAAAGATGTTCTTTCTTCCAAAGGGCAACTGCTCAACAATTAAGCCCCCCATGGTCACTGGGGACATAGAGTTTACTAATGCAGATGAAGCCTTTTCTTTGGTGACTAGTTCCCTTGTGTTTGGAGGGCCAACTGGATCGTGAATAGGAGAGAAGAGAAGGGGAGGGGAGGGGAGGGAGGGGGGACAAGGAGCAACTTCTAACCATAGCTCTTCTTTTACTGTGATATCATTTACAAGTGTTAATTAAAAGATTTAATGTGATGGTTAAAGTGCAAATCAAATTCATTATTGGCATTGGTTTCCTCATTTGAACTTCAACTTGAAAGGTAAATGTTATTGAGGAATGTTTGTCTTGTTTTTTTTGTTTTTCGTTTTAAATGTAATAGTAGTAAATCTGGTATTTTCTGTTCCATGGAGCAATTAGGGATCCAGAAAACCTCCTGCTGAGAGCCTATTATCAGAAATTGTCTGTGACCAGATGAGAATAATTGTTTTCTGATGTTAGCAAATTGTCACCCTTTGAAAATAATGGAAAATCCTAGCACTCCAACCTCACAGGAGCATATAGCTGAAGCAGTTTCTGCTGATTTCAAGGTGAGAGAATCTCCTACTAGCATCAGTGCTTCTAGGAATCAGAAAAATGCTAGCAATATTGGAAGCATCTTCCCATGAAAGATGTAACGCCTAACATTACTAGAAGGGAGTTCCTGGCCTTCTAAAATGATGGCGGAAGGGAGGCTTAAGTATTTAGAATTTTACACTGGGCTGCAATCAAGTTGTGGAACACGGCCTACACTTTGATGACCAAAGCTCTTGATACCTTATTTAAAGACAGAAGAAAATTTGTGTGAGGCTCTTCACGTAGCATTTGCTTTCCTGATGCCACCACTGTTTTGAGAACCTCTCTATTGAGATAGAAGTTGGTAGGAATACTGGCCTCTGCTACCAGAGAGGAGGAAGAGGAAGAGGAAGAGGGAGAAGGAGAAGGAGAAGGAGAAAGGAGAAGGAGAAGGAGAAGGAGAAGGAGAAGGAGAAGGAGAAGGAGAAGGAGAAGGAGAAGGAGAAGGAGAAGGAGAAGGAGAAGGATCACCACACTGGTTGCTGATGAGACATTTCTGAAATGCATTTCTGAAAATACATTTCAACCAGTATTTTTACACCTTACGTTTCTCAGTTTTTCCATTTTGAATGTACAGTCTTCCAAAAGGCAAACTTTAATCTATGTGCCCTGAAACATGGATAAAAGGTTGGGATTGCATACTCAGTTTGTACAAAGAAATAAGACTCAGTTTGGCACCACTCAACGGAAGAAGAGATCTAATGCAAATTCCTGCCTAGACAGGTTTTCATTTCCATGGAAAATATTAATTTTCAAAACCAAAAGATCCTCTGTGTCTTTTACCTGAACTTCCTCCAGCTTGGAGAGAGATTCCACAGCCTCTCTCTACAGAGTTCCACCTGATGTGTCAATCTGAGATCTACCCCTTGTTTTAGAAGCACCAGTCCTTTCTTTCTCCAGCAAAGGGAAGGACCTGGAGCTTGTGTATCTCCCTCAAGGGAACGTAGATTATACATTTGGGGATTGTGTATTTCAGCTGGCAGGTTTTGGCACACTGCAGTCATAACAGAAGCAGATACTGAATCATGTAAAGGTTAAACTGTAAGATATGTAAAACTTCTCTCTTTCTCTCTCTTTTATTCTAGTTCACCATTCACCAGGGGGAAATTTAAACCTCTACTAGCCCTACTATCATTTGGCTTCCCTTTATACCTCCATTTTTTTCTCAGCAACCCCAAATGTATATACGTGGTGTACATGGATTTTGGAGAGCAACTAGCTGAATGGGAAAGTAGGGCTGCAGATGTGAGCTGTAGAAGTCAAATGTGACCACTAGATGGCAGCAAAGTTATACAAAAATCTAGTTATTTGCTGTCATCTAGTGATCATCTGCATTTTTGCAGCCCACATCCTATAGCTCTAGGGGAAATTTTAAAACATTTATTCCAAGCAAACTTTGGCTCATCTCAGAAAGCTAAGCAAATCTGGAATATGAACCACAAGGAAATCCCAGGATTGTAGGCTAAAATGGGAAGTGGAAAAAAAATCCTGGAAGAAAACAGTTGCAAATCATTATTCTATGGTTGCCAAGAAAATTACATGGACATGCCCCTGAAGCCACCAGTAGTCCAAATCAGCTTGAAGGAGACTTTGCCTTTCAGAAGCACTCTGGTTTCAATCTGGAACTGAATCTCAGGAAGGGGGTCAGCTTTATTTTAGGTAGCGTAAATATACAGTTTGATGTTTAGGAAGATCTCTCACTCTTCTACCTCTCCCCCCGCAAAAAAGTGTTAATTCTGTGAGCATTTGAAACTTTAGTGAATTCTGGTTGAAAGACTTCCAAAAGTTTGATAAGCTGTTGAAGAGTTCTTTGGCCTGAGTGCTTGATTATCCCCTTCTACATTTCATCTTCTCTGCCTTTGAGCTTTTCTATTTCTTTGTTCAAAATCCATGAAGAATTATGGCAGTAATAGAGTAAGCTATTTTTTTTTTCTTTTGCAGATCCCTTTCTCACTAAATGCTGAATCTTTTGCAGATCCCTTTCTCATAAATGCTGAATCTAGCTTGGTTTGAAATTCACTGAAAAGTTGATAGGGCAGAAAGCTAACTCTTTGGTAAGGAAGAGAATTGGTTGGTAGGTGAATAATGTGTGGAGAAGGTTAGATCTGCAAAACCTTATGGTGATTATGGAGTCCTTGGTGCTCTCTGAACTTGGTTTTTGCTTGCAGACATTTCATTACTCAACTAGGTAACATCATCAGTGAATCATTATGGTGATTCAAATGCAACAGGTTAGGAGGGGGGGAAAGTCAGAGAAATCACATTAGACAGTGAATTTTTATTCTGAACTCTACTGAAGCCTTGACTCAATTTTAAGAAAATATTTGGCCATGTCATCACTGGGTAGAATCTTCTGTGTAGATTCAGACTGATTTTCTTTTGTCCATTACGATTTGACTAATCAATCTATCTTTTTTAGCTCTTTTATCCTTGGACTGGGGCAAGGATAGGTCCCTACAGAGCTGAAAAACCCCTCCTCCTATTTTAATACAAATTGTGACTTCTTATCAGCTTGGTTTTGAACCTTTCTCAAATCTAAAATCTTGCTTGTGAATTCACTTTTACATAAAAATGATATAACAAGGCACAAATGATAGATCGCTTACCTACAGACAGGCCCTTTATCTGTTCATTATGAGATAGGATGAATTGGGGCCCTGAAATTGGTCCTGAAGTAAGGAATGTTGGGACGGGGAATTATTTTGGCCACCAGTGCTGGGAAACCATTGCTGGGGCGAAGGAATTTAGAGAGTAGGGCTGCTGAAAAAGGACCTTTGGGGAGAGGGGGGAATGGATAAAGAATAAACATCCACTTTTGAGTGGGAGGGAATTTCTGCTGAAAATGAATAATTTTGATAGATTGTTGTGGGACAAAACAATTATGAGGAGCAGAGGGAAGTAAGAGGGCTGGGAACTGGGAATGCAAGTAAGCATAAATATTTGCAATGAACTAGCAGCTTGTATCAACTAAGACATGGTGTACACACACAGCAGTGAAAAATGAGTGAAGAAAAATGTGATACATTTGTTAAAGAAAGAGGTAAAGGGCCGTGTGTTGCTGTTTTTGGGATTTTAAGACATTCTATGGATTTATTTTTATATTTGACCGGCTAAGGCAGACTCCTTCTCAATGATTCATTTACCTGAACTGGTGGTTTTTAAGAGACACACGTATTCCTAGCACTGAGCTAGAAAGGCTGTGAGTTCTAGTCCTGCCTTAGGCACAAATCCAGGTGGGTGACTTTGGGCCAGTCCTTCTCTCTCAGCCCTGGGAAGAAGGAGATGAAGGCAAAGCGCTTCTGAAAACGTTGCCAAGAAAGCTGCAGGGACTTGTTCCTGTAGCACCAAGAGTGAAGACAAATGAACCAACTAACCAACCAACCAAACCAAACCACAATGAGCAATGGAAGACCTGGTGGTGCCATTCTTCCTTCATCTGAAGGATTCTCATGTCGAAAAGAACCAACTCTTAAGCACATAACCCTGATGTGCTTATGTTATTCAGTGGCACAGTCCAACTGAACATTTTGATATTTTTCCTAGCAGTAGCAACAGTTTGACCAGGAGACCATGTCCTTTGAGGTGTGCAGACTGGGCATTTTCATCCAGGGGCTGAAGGGAATTCTTGCACAGGGTGGAGAATGGAGCTAAATGCTCTTCTCCCCACAATACCCCAGTGCTGCAGGGACTCTAGAACTGTAGTCTCCTAAACTTACATTTCTAAGAATTTGTAAAGGCAAGATGCATCTGAATGTGCAGGAATATTGATCATGCCCAGCATCCCTTGGTGGTGGATCCCACGTTGTCGTTTCATCTGCAGCGTCAGTTGCTATGTAAGTGGCATCAAAAGCGTCACCTGCTGATTTCTGCAGATTGAGCTGCTCAGCCCCACAAGAAGCTGACTTTTCTCCTCTAATGGCACGAGGACTTCTGAGGTTCATAGTCATTTCTCCAGGGAGCAAATGCAGTTTGGTGCTATAATATAAAACCATAATGGATGTGCTGTGTTCAGGGGAAACAACAGCACAGGCTTCCATGATCCCCCTTCCCTCTTCAATATAGCCACAAGATCAGAAGCTTTTGCTTCCATCCTATACAATTAATAGTTGCTCCCCTAAGCCTCCATCTAATGATAACATTTCAACAACCTCTCTATCTGGAGACAAAGCTCTCTGCCCCACAACCCATTGATTTCAATCCTCTAGTCAGCTAATGTTTGAGACAACATGCTTAAGCTATAAAATCTGTTCAGCAGGGTTACAGTGCAAGATGACTATATACTTCTAGCCAAGATTTTCCAGGCAAGGTTTTCTCATCACTTTCCTGGATTTTTAATAAGGAGTAAGAGACAACAGCAATTCCCTTTTATAGGTTTCCTGTATATTCTCACTCCCCCCCACTAAAAAAATCAGTTAACGTGCAAAGCTAGAATAGCTGTGTGATATAATTTGATAGTGCTTTGGAGATTTCCATCTGGAAATATTTGTTATTCAATTTTTGTACTTATTAGATTTCTTATCTGCCCCAATACCTTGCCTTTTGGTGAGTATGTGTGTAGGCAAAGAGATAGAAAAACAGACAGAGTTTTGCTCAGGTGAAGCTCAGGGTGACTTTATGAACATGCTTTGGCAAGAGAAGTAAAGTGGTTTACTGCTGCTGCCTTCTGGGGTATTTTTTCAACTTCTCAATCTAGTCTATAGCTCTCAGATTTCCTGGTCTTCCATCAAAGTACTGACTAGATGTGACCTTACTTGGTTTTCAGTATCACCCAAAGTCAGCTAGGTAGTACCCCTTATTGAGGGTATGTGGAAGCAGTAACCTAACTCTGAGGTTGGCAAATACCAACTTGCAAGAATTTCTAAGGTGAACATGTGTTTAAAACTCTGTTTCCCAACTGTGGCAGTTTCCAGATGTGTGGACTTCAGATCCCAGAATTCCACAGTCAGGATAATTGTGGATGAGATGGCTGGGAGTTGAAGTCCACACACCTGGAAGTGGTCAAGGTTGGGAAATACTGGGTTAAAGGCGTCCTGTTCTACTCTGACAAAACACTGAGTTTTGTCAAGCAGAGCTAAGTGCAGAATTCAGTCAAGTGGGCCATTTAGGGGTTATTACTGAATAGACTTCACTCCAACGATTTAGGACCAGTATTAAGGACAAGCTCATGAGCCCCTTCACCCACAAATCCATTCCCAATTTTCTATTAAGCAGTCTTTTTCAGTGACACATTTTGAAGGAGCTGAATGACTGGGAATTTGTATTGTTTACTTTTAGCTGATGTTCTGCTGTGTATCCCAATGTACTTTTTGTCCAGTCTTGACTTAAATGATGTTTAAGGGATAAGAATAAGGTTATGTAAGAAAAAAAGTGCCCCTTAAAATCAAAGAAAGGGATTCACTGCAGGTAAGCTTTATCTCCTTTAAAACACTACGGTTAAACTAAGGTTTAAAACCTTTAACGTCCTAGCATGGATATCGTCTCTCTTGTCAATTGGTTACAGACATTCAGAGACTGATGATAATTAACATTGATCATGAAAAGCTCTTTCAATGCAGAAACATCAGCCTGTCCAAACTGGGAGCTTTCAGATGCATTGGACTCAAAAGTAAGGCATCATGGCCATTGTAGTCAAAAGCATCTGGGAACCATCAGCTTTGGGAAAACCACAGTATGTTATCTGTAGAGTCATTATTCAGCTATGAAAGGAAGTGGACAACGAGAACCCAAACTATACTTCAGCATTATTCCATCCAGCCCTTCCTGATTCAATCAATCAACCAAGGATGGGTTCCCTGGATACTTCCAACACTGAAGATCCTTTGCCATGCTACCAGTGAAAAGACACCCCAGCAACTTCATCTTTCTTTCTATTATGACTTTTCCATGGCAAGAAATGGAAGGAAGGAAGAAGTAGTAGGGGTTACAAATGGGATGTGTTGCCCTCTAGTCCTTTTGTAACATGACATGAATGAGTAGGTCAGTTGCATGATAAAAGGCCTGGCTGGGAGTTCTCCAATTTCTCATTAGTACCAATATTTATTTTCAAGTTTCACAAGCCCAACGAAGGAACAGTTCTGTGAAATGGTGACTGCCATATATTTGCAATGGGTGGTGTAGCTGCCTCGCACCTCATCTTTCCCCTGGGAAGATCAGAAAAGATACTGCTCTGATGAATGTGGACGCGCACATTAATTTGCTATCTATAAGACTAACTTCTGTATTGGTGCACAAAGTAAATAAAAAAAAAAAGTAAAAAAACCACATTCAGGCTGCTTAGCTCTAGCGTTGAACAAAAGAAGGAATACGGACTGAGATTGTTGTAGAGCTTCCTGTTTCTCCGAGTCAAATGTAATTCTCACCTTTGGGGAAACGTGCCTGCAAACAGATGTTCTGAGCAGGAAAATAGGAAGAAGGCGTATAATCTCCTTTCTGTAAAGTTGTTGAGGGGACTGCACTGTCACGTTCTGTTTCCTTCGCCTCCTGAGTGCTTGCCATATTTTTCATTATCTGAGAGAACTCCCTGTTTACCAGATGAAGGAAATGAGGTTTATGATTTAAAAGGGAGCCACAGGGGCAGAGGCAGAGAAGAAATTAAATGGTTTGATCTGGCGTATCTTCCTGAATCTCAGTCTGCCCCATGAATATCTACCTTGGCCCTGTGCTTTAAAAAGGACAAAAGAGGAAGAGCTATCAGGAGGCTTTAAAACAGAGAATTGACATGGAGCTACTGTTAAATTTACATAATGACAATCCATAGCACGCAATGTGTTTTGCTCTTGATAATTCCAACCAACAATCAACTCTGGGCTCACAACTAGGTGGGCTAATGACTTAGAGCAGGGCTAGGCAAACCATCTATCTATCTATCTATCTATCTATCTATCTATCTATCTATCTATCTATCTATCTATCTATCTATCCATCCATCCATCCATCCATCCATCCATCCATCCATCCATCCATCAATACACACACACACACACACACACACAGTGTGTGTGTGTGTGTGTGTGTGTACTTGGCATTTTGAGAGCATGTTGTGGCTTTCAAAGTAGCTGCTGGAAAGGCCCTACCTCTTTCCCAAATGCTGATTTATTTATTTATTTATTAGATTTATAAGTCTGTTCAGCTCAACGAGTGTGACTCAGTGTCCATGCGGTTCAGCATAAAAATGAACAATAAATCAAAGAAGGAAAAAACTTGCATAACAAGAAACAACACTGTATATAAATACCAAATATAAAACAATCACAAGGGGACTCCCGCTTAACTGGCCCCTAATGCCTGGGGGAAGAGCCATGTCTTAACAGCTTTCCATTCTTTCCATGTTAGGCACTGCCAGTCACACAAACACCCATATATCAGAAGGTAAACAGATCCTGAATGCTTTTCAGCACCCGTTCTTTTTATTCTGGGTATACTGGATACGAACTGGGCACATTGCCAAATTGCTGGACTGAGTCATCTGCCATATTAATTTGGTAAGAATTCCTACGAGACCAATGTGGAGCCCAACTGGGAAAGATGCACTTTCTTTCAAATGTACCTTCTTTCCATTTTGTCAGTCAGACAGACAGACAGGCAGGCAGGCAGGCAGACAGAAATCAATCTTGAAAAAAATCAAGTGGCACATTAGTGTCCACAGATAGCTTGTTGTGACTTTTGATTTAGAAGCTGCTATGAAATTCACACGCACACACAAATAATCTTTCTCTTCTTTATTGCCAGCTCATGACAAAGATGGATGGAGAAGGCACTTTTCTGATAACAAACTTGACTTGGCTCAGCATTTCCTCCACTGACAGAAGCATGAAACTAGGAGGAACCTGGAATGCTACTTGGGTGTTGGGAAGGATAATATTCTGCTTTAGATGGAGAAAACAGCCTGAAATCAGCAATCACCCCTTCAGGTGTTGAGCCTTTAGGTCATAGGATATCATAGCTAATCAAAATGCAATATAGGATGATGGTAGAAGTGCCACTTTTTGCTGAAGAAAATGTATTTGGTCAAATTATATGAAAACTCATTCCACATACAAGGAGATTATATTCAGGGCCATCATTGTGATCCTGAATACTTCCCTTTAAACCAATTAAATCTCAGTGAAGTTCACCAGTTTTTCTGATCTGCATTTCTTTTCCTTGTAGGGGAACTGTCTCAAAATTAAGTCATGTAACTGACTTGAAAATACTATTGGCCTAATTGTCCATAAGAAGATCCAATCCAGGCCAGTAGGAACATAGACCCATATGTCTAGTCTTCCCAGGATTTAAAATCCCTCTTGATACATCAGTGCACATTTATTAAGGACACTAAGTTGCAATTCTCTGTAATGACCTCTTGAAAAATTTCACCTGAACACATTGCTTTCTACCCATACCAGATCAGGCTTTCAGTGTTATTTTGGGGAAAATCCAGCCAATGTTTGTTATTTTAAGTACAAATTGTTGTAGAAAACAAATTTAGGGTGCAGTGGACATATCATCATTGCCAATTATTGCAAAATGTGCTTTGCTGTAATGTTCTGGTCATCTTTTTGAGTTATTCTATGTACTCATGCCCAGGCCAGTCACCCAACAAAAAGCCACTGATTTTCTTTTCCCCTCTTTATTTTTTAGCATCCAAATGTTTTCTCCACCACAGCCATCCTTGCAATGTTTGGTATTTTCCATGAGCCATCCATCACTCTCTCAATCAATGGGAGAGCACAAAAAATCGTCCCCCAGCTAATCCTTTACCACTCATCCTCCTGATTGCTTTGCAACCTTCGTTTGCACAGCACAGAAAAACAAAAGGTCACTCAGTTTAAAAACACAGTGAGGTGCCATGGGGCCTTGATTTCAGTGGGGTGGAGGAGTTGCTATAGAGAGAGAACATGGTGAAATGGCAATGAACCTCCATAGCAGCCTTTCTCAACCTTTTGACTCTGGAGGAACCCTTGAAATATTTCTCAGGTTCAAATAGAGGCCAGAAGTTACAAATTCATTATATTTGTTTCATGTGTAGGCCTGTATATGTGCATTAACAGGGTTCTTAAACTAAAAATAAAGAATGAAACTTACTTCTTTAATGTGAAACCTGTGCTTGTTTTTTGCTGCCCAAATATTCAATTCTGGGTCAAACTTGAGCCGAGCACACACCGATTTCATCTTCAACTGAAATAAGATGATTTCTGTGTTTTGTTTTTGATGCTTGTTAAATAGATAGATAGATAGATAGATAGATAGATAGATAGATAGATAGATAGATAGATAGATAGATAAAAGCTTGCTCGCACATGTAAGAAGTCGAAAACTGCAGCAAAGTGTTCAATGCCTCCCTACGAATGGCAGGATACTCTTCTTTCATAGAAATCCAGAACTTATCCATGGGCAGATCAGTGAATCTCATCTTGAGTGTGTGATCAGACTGCAGCTCACAAAGGTCTTCCTCTTCCTTCAAAGTGAAGTTCTCAGGTTGAGGAGAAAATGCAGAGAAAGGATCCCTCGGCCAGTCATACGTTTGAGTTGAAAGGGCGGGAAAGTACTGATCAGTTTTGTTCTGCAGTACTTCCAGATGGTTTTCAATTAGATTTGAGACTTTCTGGTATCCTTCCTTACTCTCAAGCCCCAGCAGCAGTGGAAACATTTCATATTTCCTTTTGCAACATGCTTTTTCCCCCAGACATTCAGTTTTCTTTTAAATCCAAGAATCTTGTCAGTTGAAGTCAAAACATTTTCTCCAATGCCTTGCAGAAACCTGTTCAGCTGGTTCATGTGACAAAAGATGTCTTCTAAGTGTGCTAGTTTCTGCAAGCTCCTGTATTCTCCATCTTCAAAACAGTCAGCAAAATGTGGAATACTATTTTCTTGAAAATACTCTTGCAGTTCTGCCTTCAGCTCAAACACTCTGTTCAGAACTCTTCCTCTGCTGAGCCACTGTATTTCGGTGTGTAACAGGAGACTCATGTGCTCTTTGTCCAGGTTTTCACACAGTTTTTTAAACATTCTTGCGTGAACTGGTCTTTGTTTAATAAAGTTAACAACATCCAGAACTTTTTTCATTTCATCTCCAAGAGTTTTTGACACCAACCTCTCTCTGTGAAAAAAGCAGTGTATTGTGACATCAGGATTTTCTTTTCTTACAAGAGAAACGAAATCTCTCATGGAGCCAACCATTGATGGAGCACCATCAGTACAGGTGCCAACGCAGTTTCTCCAAGACAGACTTTTTGTTTCCAGATATGAAGACAAAGCATGATGTTATATGGGGTGAATTTCTGGAATATGTTTTTGTTAAAGGGAAGGGAGTAAAACCAGATCAATATATATATAATCCTTTTGGAGAAAAGGGCTTATTAAGAATGAGTAATAATAAAAAATTATCGTAATAAAAAGTAAAAAGAGAAGGAGTGTTATAAGTCCCACGGGTAATGAGTGCACGTAGAGGTTAAGTTTATACACTATGTGTTCTATTTTGGTTGTTTGATTGAATTAGTTTATGCTTTTGTTATTATTGGTTTTGTGTTTTGTAGTTTGTATTAAAACATTTAAAATAAAGAAAAATAATTAAAAAAATAAAGACAAAAGATTAAATACATCTTGGCCTTTGAATGTTTCATGTAGTACTTTTTTCTTGAATTTCACCATCATTTACAAATCTTACAAATGCCATAACATGACATTTATTGGTGAAATCTGTTGACTCCCCAACTTGGATAGAAAAGCTGCTGTTCTTTAGTTTATCACATAAAACCTTTTCAGCCTCATGTGACATGTCATCAATATGCCGACTTATTGTACTGTTTGAAACCTTTTCAATTCCTTGTACTGCATCTGGTCCTAGCATTTTCCCCATTATTATTTTACATGCTGACATGATTACTTTCTCACCCAAAGGCGTGACTTTTCCTTTGCTGTGTAATAAGTTCTGCTACTAAATAACATGCTTCTTGGGCTTTTTTGCTGATTTTATTAATAAAAGCTTTACTCTGTTTGTTCTGTGATTCCAATAGCCATTTAAAATAATCAGAAATTTACTTGTCATAGGGCTATGATTTGTAGTTAAGTGACTTTTTAATTTTGCTGGACAATTGCTGCATTTGTAAGCTGTTTGCCACAGATGAGGCACAACAGAATAGGACAACTTGGATCACCAGTCCATGTAAAACCCATTGATAAATAGCTTTCATTGTAAAGATGGACTTTTTTTTTTCTTTGATGTACCAGTGCAGGGAAATGCCTGAGAAGAT
Source organism: Python bivittatus (assembly GCF_059951505.1). Lineage (NCBI taxonomy): Eukaryota > Metazoa > Chordata > Lepidosauria > Squamata > Pythonidae > Python > Python bivittatus. The sequence goes on from NW_028277033.1 coordinate 6,911,519, forward strand.
TTAAATTCTTCATTATCATTATCATCATTAAACTTATCGGTATTTTCCGTTCTAGAATCCTCCTCTTCTCACACACCTCCTCTTCAAAAATTGCCACATCGGACTCGCAGACATGATTGAATAAACAAGTACGAAATTTGTTTAAAATAACAGGATAAAATAACTACAGGAAAACCACAGGGGAAAAGATGCAGGAGGGAGAGGCTGACATCACAGTCTAAGTTGGATGAGTCCATTAATTTCTTAAAAAATGCTCTTCTCCCACCCTTTCCTTCAATACCTTTCTCCCTTCCTGCAATATATTCCTTCCTTCCTTCCTCCAACATAGCATTCACCTGCTATCAATGATCTTCCCTATCTCATGTCAAAAATTAAGAATGGATTCAACCAAATAAACATAGTCCTAAGTGCACTACCAGAGAGCTCGGAGAGGGTTGTAACTAGATTTTTGTTGCTCCACACTGTGAGAGCGCATTGCCCAAATGTGAAATATTTTTTTTAATAAATCATGATCTGCCAGGGACCCTCGAGTGACCTCTCTCAGAACCCCAGGGTTCCACGGAATTGTGGTTGAGAAACCCTGCTCCATAGCATCCTGTCTTCAGTAGGAAGTGGAATGAACAAAATAGTTTGGAGCTGGGAGAAGACAAGAATTCTTAAAACTAAGGAAAGAAATGTTAATTGTCACCACTCTGGTGTTCAAACTACAAAACAATTAGCCTTTCTTACTGTGCTGCAGCTGAGATGGAAGATAATAAGCTGAGATGTAGAAGAGCTGCCAAAGAGCTTTAATGTTGTGAAAATCCAGCGACATGGCACCAATCCCAGATCAATGTAAGTACAATGAGAGGTCCACATATATAGGCATACACTAAAAGAAAATGAAAACATAAATGAGAAAAGGTGGAGGTTCTTTAGCTAAGAGTTAATGGAGCCCCTGCTCTGCCAATTCTCAGACGAGGAAAGTTAAAAGCTATGCAAGAAACCCAGATTTTTAAAAATAAGTGTACTTCAAGAGTTCAAAGTGTTCTGCTCTATATGCACAGCTCTGTAAAGTTGAGTATGATTATTTTACTTATTTTATAGGTAGACACATTCAGGGAGGAATCTTGGAGATAACAGATAATAGCTTAATATATAAGACAAAAACTGAATTAGAAACTCTCTGGCTCTGAGTCCAAACTTCTTCTTTCATCACATGTTCCCCCTATGCAGGAATGTTAGCACTGATATCAGTGGAATGCAAAGGTCAATGAAGTCAAGAAGTTACATGTATTCTAGAAAAAAAAATTGTGAATTCTTTTGTGCTGAACCAAAATATAGCCTGTTATTGAAAAAAAAAAAAGAGGAATTGGTATGTTGAAAGTGATATTTTAAAGTATTTTGCAAGCATTTTTTTGTGACTCCTGCTGGGTAACTTTGGCTTGAGTCAAAGAGTAAGATGGTTAAAAGAAGTCTGGGTTCCATTAAAATAATGCAACTTCCTTTCCTACGCTATTATTTGTAAAGCTATTATTTTCTTATTCCACTGTATCTCAGCCCAATAGAGCTGAATATCTGGAAAGGCTCCCTGGTGCATCAGAATAAAATACAAGGTCAAATATATTAACAGAGAATCCAAAACAGAACATTGAAGAAGTCACCGTTCTCTCTAGGGTCACCTAGATGTTCTACTAAATAAATAAATCTTTAACTAAGATTCTAATGCTAGACCAAATCCAATTAAGCAAGTTTCCTTGGATCTTAGACTCTTTGAGTCTTTGCTTCCCTCCCTGCAGCCCTACAACTCCTATACAGACTTCTTCAACTTCTCAGATCTATTGACCTTCCTCTCCTACCTCCCTGCAGCCAGATGGTTTTATGGGAGTCAAAAGTCCAGGACATCTTGAAAGTGCTGGTTGGGACAATTTGTTCAGAGTTCTATGAATCAAAATAGAAAAATGGCCCATGCTGTTTTCTGTTATCTCCAGTATTTGTGTATCAAAATTGTTTGATCAAATGAAATGTATTTTGCCATCCAGAACCTATCAAATCATCTTTCTAAAAGCTGTAACTCCCCCCTCCCCAAAACCAGGAAAAAAATCAACAGTTAATAGGTTTTCTGGGAAGTATCCAGTTGTACTAGGAGTAAAATTCTTTAATGCAGTTCCTTAACGCTGCCCAAGTCACTCTCAATGTGTGATTATGTATATTTTATGCTTATTTTTAAAACTATAGGGAACATAATATTAAAAGTTTTTCTCCTATGGAACTATATTGCTAAAGGCAAATAATTGTTTTTCACACTACAGATAGGACAATGCTTCCCATGAGAAGTGCATTGAAAATAGCTTGCTTTAAAAAGCCAAACTTTTCAGCAATTTTTCAAGAAATTCTGGGGATTTGGGGATAATAACTACATTTGTGTCCTTTACTTGGCTAAACATCCCAGAGCATCTTGGTACGCAGTTAATCAGCTGATCTCCCTAAACAGCATATAGTTTGGGGGTTCAGGGCACTTGCCTAGCTAAAGTGCAGGTGGCTTTTAAAGAAGATGGTGTGAGTAAGCAGCATCGGTTTACATCCCCCTTTGGCTTTCTGGACAGCTTTTCTTCTTTGTCATCCAACCATACCACAGGAAACTGTAGGGAAGATACTTATATAGAAGAAGAGTTGCAAGGTTGTTGGTGCATGGAAGGAGCCAAGGTGACATAGGGTGAAGAGCCCACCAAAGCTGGTCTCTCAGATGAGGCAATGGGATACCAGCTTCTCCTTCCTCACTCTGCTCTTTAGCCTTTTTGAATAGCCACCATTAGAGCTAAAGGAGTGCTAATGTAGTTGGTCTCTTAACACTGCCAATGGAAAGAGGCCATGATGCTTGATGTAACTAATGTTAAAATGCAGAATTTGGGATTAACTTTCTTAAATAAAGACAGAATCGGATAAGGTTACTAAAGTCCCTAACCTGCTCCACTGTAAATTTTCCTTAGCTACTAATATCCTCCTCTTATTGCATGACTCCCTTGGTGATCTGTGAGTCAGGAGGTGCCTGATTAAATTAATTTGAGTTTTAATTAATGTCTTTCTTTTCCCAACAACCTATGACCACTCTGCAATTGGCTGAGGCATTGCCCCAGGTGTACTGCTGATTAAGACATGACAAATCTTGTTGCTCCTCTATTTTGGAAACATGCTTCAACTTATGTTTGAAAGCAAAATTCTGGAGCAGTGTTGCTTCAAAGAAACATTACTGCCTTTCAAGTGGGTCTGAAAGTGGAAAATTCCAATCTTTAAGTTTCATGTTTCCATCAGCTTTTTTTCTCTACGCAGAATAAAATCTTCCTCCTATCCTCCTCCTCCTCCTCCTCCTCCTCCTCCCCTCCCTCCCTCCCTTCATTCCTATTCTGAAAACAATATCGGGAATGCTCAAGTCTGGTCCCAAGTGTGAGGTCCTGGCAGGCCACAACCTTTCCCCTCTCTGTGGCTGGATATCTTCAAACAGAGATTGGACAGCCAATTGTCAGGGAAGTTTTCACTGGAACACTTTATCAAGCAAGGGGTTAGATTCAAAGCTATAAATCACTCCTTCTGTGATTACATGATTCTTTAAATAAAATAGACTACCATATTTGGACTGCAAAAATCAGGAAGGAAGGAAGGAAGGAAGGAAGGAAGGAAGGAAGGAAGGAAGGAAGGAAGGAAGGAAGGAAGGAAGGAAGGAAGGAAGGAAGGAAGGATTTTCAAGATAGCTCATGGATTTCTGATCCTCTCCATTCCAGCACTAAGCTACTTCCTTGTGAGTTGACTTCTACTCCTCTTTCAATGATCAAGCATGGCCATTGTGCTATTACAATGGCAACAGGGATGTCTGCAACTTTGCTCACGTCTCCTGCCAGATTCTTGTCAATGGTGTGAAGCACATATCCAAACCTGTTGACATTATGCTTTAATTATGCCCAAATAATTATTTGTTTCATATTGAAACAAATGGGCAAGAAAAGCTACTAACACTCACGCTAATGGAGGTCCATTCTGTCTGTCATTTCTAATGCTTTGAAACAGATTTTTGCCTCCCTCTCTTGGCAATTTCCTCCATCCACTGCCTGTGGACAAAGATAGCCATTGCACTGGAGAGGTCAGCTGAATCCCAGCCACCCATTTTACCTTTGGGGTTAATTCTGATCTACGTTCACTTCAGCTTGAATGAGTATTGATTATAGTATTTATATTTCAATCTTGCGACACTGATTTCTTATTTGTACTGTTATCCGTTGGGAGAGTAGATACTAGTTGACATTCAAGGTATCTTGAAGGAGCTCCATATTTCATCCCGGCTTATAGTTGCCTTTTCGTTCTGTTCTGGCTTCCTTTCTTTTATATGCCTATTATTTCACTTACGGATCTCTTCTGCTTTTTGATCTGTGACTTCCAGATATCTAAGTGAGAAACTTTAATATTGTGATGCCCCAGTGAACCCTTATCACTTTGGGTGTAACACAGTATTTTTGTAATGGGATACCTGCCCCTGCTCCCCAAATTTAATACCAAGTATAAGGAAGGTTGATTTTGAAATCAATCATTGCTTTTAATTCCAGTAAAACTTTATAAGAATAAAATTGTCTGTTTAATTTTTTACTGAAGTGTGCACGGGTTAAGACCTTTTTCCAGACATTTGCATTGCCCCCAACTTTCTTACGGCTCTTCTGTTTTTTCTTATTTTTAATATCTATTTTTCTCTTTTTAATACTGTATCCTACTGTATCCACTTTGGAAGAAAGTAGAAATCCAGTACTTTGTGAAAGTTTGGCAAGGCTTCCTAATATAGATACCTACCTTCTTAAAAGTGAAAGTTGAGTTCCCCACATTTTTCATGAAGGCAGAATTGTCTGTCAAATAAAATTCAGTAAATCAATTCTGATGCGATGAATGGATTGGAAAAGAAAGTGGTTCCACAGACAGCAAAACGCAACTGTGTACAACAACAACAACAACAACGACAACAGTAATAATATCTCTGGAGATTAAGAAACAAAATTGTCTTTTCCTACAGGCTTTCGGTCCAATAAGCAATAGTACTGAAGGGGGAAAGAGATAAGGAAGGAAATGTAGTTTTATAAAGCAGAAAATTACACTGTTGGATAATAAGGATTAGCAATAACAAGCATTAAGCACTAGTGTTCTGCTTTGCCAATTCCACATTTAATCATATTCACAATGTAATCTGGCTAGAGACAACCAGGAATACACTGGGGTTGCCATAATTCCACTGCCCTCTCACCTTGTTGTTCCTTGGTGTGTGGAACAAATGGATTGTCTCCAGCTGGTTGCATCCTCCCGTTGCCCAACTCACAGGACTAAAGCGCTACAGTAAAAATTCTATTAGGCTCTAAGCCAGGCTACCATATTGGGCCTGCAAAGTTCCAGATGATCCCTAGAGGGAAGTTTCTAGGGGGCATCTGATTTTTGGCAGCCTGGATATGGTAGCTCCATGATCAGGCAATTGAATGGTAGAGGCAGAATTCCTTCATGTTTCCATAACTCAAACATAAGCCAAGCAAGCAAAGAATCACCCAAGGCATGGAAGGATCACATTTTATAGTGGAAGGTCTCCCGTCCCAATATTTCATGCTACTTGCATTTATCTCTCCAAAAGTATGCACAAGGATAGTTTCCTCATTAGCCCCTGATTGTAGGCTTCATCGGAGGTGCTTAATCCAACTTAGAAGGATTCAAGTCCAGCCTCTGGCCAACTATATCTATTTCTCTCTATCCTTCTACTGCAAAAGACATTCCTCACAAATTCTGTGGCTCCACTCCCAAATGCGCATCAATATTTTCAAGTTGTAGGAAAAGTTTCCATTGTAGACTTCAGCTCTGGGCACATAAGATCTCAGGCTGAACTCCAGCTCCTCCAAGGAGGAATTAGAAAGGCTCCAGTGTGAATTTCAAAGAGCTGCTGCTGGTCTGTGTAAGCAATATTGAGCTAAATAAGCGGTATTGCCAAAAAGGCACCAAGCAACAGAGCACTTATGCAAGAAAAACAGTCTCAAGTCTCACAGACACAGAAAATACACTGGTATCCTATATTGCAACTTTGCTCCCTCCACAAAATGTCTTATGGAACCCCTTCTTCCCAAGCTCCCTGATTCAGTCATCTTTAGGGGATAGAGGGGGAACTTATGTTCCCCATTTGTCTGGATGGAACAAAGCAGAATAAATTCAAAATATATTGCATAGTTTCATTGGAAGCCATAAAGATGTGGTTTTGCCATTGCTGGAAGGAAAGACAGGAGGGAGGGAGGACGGATGGATACTGCAATCCCTGAGCATATAGAATTGAACCAAATGCCTCATTTTAGGAATCAGTGCTATGGTAGCAAGAACTACGTAGGAAGGAATAAGAAGAGCAGATTATCTATGATGGAAGAACTTCTTTTCCAGGATTCAGTTTAAAGGACTCATAGTGGCTATTAAAATGGGCAGTAACTATAGGCTCAAACAAAGGATGCTTTCAAACATACAGTATGTTGCCCAAAGACCCCAGCTTATTATACAGTATCTGAAGCATGCTACATTTCTGGGTACCTGACAGTTGGTTATGGTTATTTATGCAACCAGAATTATGGGCTTATAGGGTTTCTATGCTACTGATACTTTAAAAAAAGTTGTGATGTAATATACTGTATATGCGGTATGTGTGTGTAAGTGTAATTTCCTCCCAGAGCCACGTGGGTTATTGGGGTGGTTAAATTTTTGTGAGCTGAGGGCAAAACTAAGAATGCTAATAAAACCCACAGGTATGTCTTTTACTAGAGTGAGATAAATGTTATTCTGATATTCTGAGATATATACTGTAGTTATTTTAAAGTCTTTACATGGAGGATCTGATGGACAGTTTCTAAAGCAATTTATCTTCATGGCTGTTTGTTACGTGAATCTACTTTTCATTTGCTTTTAAGAAAATGTCTTCCCTTCTTATCTAGAGCTACCAACTCCGGACTGTAAAAATCCAGAAGATCGCTAGATGACAGCAAAGAGAGGCAGATCTGGCAGTCCTATGCATGCATGAAATTACTATATATGAACAGTTCTGGACTAAGTATTACACTGCTCCAAGGCTAGCCTCCTTTATTAAAAGGTTTTCCCCCCACGAAGACCATTTGGTGTCATTTTGTATTTAATTTTCAGTATATATAATTTTAACAAGGCTCCATTGTGCTATCCATCTATTTCCTAAACTGAATAGGCAGAACTTTAGGGAAAATCAGTTGCTCATTGTTATTTTAATCTCACCCTCCCAATAATATCGAGACCACAGCTAAAATGAATTTCTGAACAGTCCAACAAACATAGGCATACCCAGTAAAAATGTTCAGGACTGATCTACACAATTTGCCACATGACAATACAAAACGTCATACAGTAGTTATGATAAGACTAAATCTCCCATTCAAGCCTAAATTTATTTCAGCCATAGTTAAAATATTGAAGTAACCAGCACATCATGTCACCAAGGGACATAGCAATGCAATGCACCCTTTTCCTGCTGGACAAAGCAGAGCTTCCAGGCTGACATGCACATTTCTGTAAAATTGTGGGGTGATTCATAATTGGTGCCTGCTGTTAGGTGGCTAGGAAAACAACAGCATCACAGAGTCATAAAGATCTGGGAGAATCCATGTCAGCCTGCAAGAGGCAGGCGTGCCAAGTGGGCAATGCAAAGAAGGCACCAGCATCTCAGCCCCCGTCATCTGCTGAAGCTGGAACCCAAAAGGCAAATGCAGTAAAACACAAAGAATGGCAAGGAGGAAAATGATGGCTTCCTTGACCAAATGTCCTACATGTGCAGGAGCTGAACAGCCCTGAGAATGCTTTACTCTGACCCTCCCTCACTGTTCCATTATGAAAACAAATTTCTATATATATAAAAAATTGTGCATTTAGAAACACGTATGTACAGACAAACACAAGGATACATAATGCACCACAGGGACAAGGCAACCCTAGGATAGAAATCAAGCAAGAAATGATAGAGACAGAAGTGTGTGTGTGCACATGTGTGCACGTGTGCATGCACACATGTGAAATATATTTGGCTGATCTTAATTGAGATGGTCAGAGAGGAGACTGAAGTCTTGGACTACAGATTAGGCTTTTTCCATTCTGGAAGAAGCAATGGGACCACTTTCCCTCCCCCACAAAAAAGAAGAACCAGTCTTCATGATGTATCCATGAAATCACTGAGTCAAGACACTTTACAGTATAGTGTTAGTTCACAGAGACTTATGGGGGCAGACAAAATAAAAGGATGAGATAGCAATTTCCTTAGAGTTTAGAACGGCTGGACCTTTCTTCTACCTTCAGTGACAGCAAAGCTGAGGGCACAGTGCATTTTTTCCCCCTTCCCTCTCCACTGTGTTACAAATCTAAGCTGCTTTTTTTTCCTTTATAAAACTCAGTGGGAAAGTTTAATAATTGAGCCAGATCTTGGATATTTCACTTTACCCATTCAAGTACATATTGTGACAGAGATAGTCATAATGTAATGAAGGTCAGGCTGTGTCTCATCAGGACCTGGATGATGGTGATGATGGTGATAAATAATAATAATAATAATAATAATAATAATAATAATAATAATAATAATAATAGATTGGAATATCTTCAACAAATACCATTTGCCTGCAAGCAAGAACTGGTGGGACCACAAAACAGGCAAAGTAATAGAAAAATGAAGAAGCTACAGTGCTCTGGGACTTTAGAAATCAGACAAGCTTCTGCCATACAACACCCCAGACTTAACCACTGTTGATAGGAAAGACAAAAAAGTCTGGATAGTGGATTTTGCAATACCTGGAGGCAGTAGAAGAGAAGAGAAAGAACCGGAGAAAATCACAAAATATAAAGACCTGCAAATAGAAGTAGAATGACTACAGCAGAAGAAAGCAAAGATAATACCAATAGTAATAGGTGCCTTGGGTGCAATCCCAAAACATCTGGAGTGCCCCTTGAAGACCATCGGCACTGACAAAATCACCACCAGTCAATTGCAAAAGGCAGCTTTACTTGGAACAGCTTCCACCCTGCAACAATGCCTTTAACACCATCAAACAACATCTGCCTATCCCAGGTCCTTGGGAAGGACTCGACAGGTAGACAAAAATGCTAAATCCAGTCTAAACATCTGGCTGACTGTACGACCAACCATCATCATCATCATAATTTGACAGCCCGTAGAGACTCCCAGACAGCACTTCTGCTGGGACCACTGTGCATACTCGCTGTTGGGCAGCTTTCAAAGCTACTCATGTCTTGTACAGGGTATAGTTGCCTTAAGGTTTGATTAGAGATGCTTCATTCGTACTAATGCACTTTGCAAAGCACCTTCTTTGAATGTGTTCCCTAGTTATCTTAGAGTTCATATAATATTCGATTGGAGAAGCCAATCTACTCTCTGTATTTTGCTCAAGAGATGAGCCTGTACAAAAGCAGATTGGAGCATAAGTATGGAACATAATGCATGTCTGGGAAAAGAGAAATGCTTTATGATGTTTTCATCCAGGTGGGTTTGGACTGTGATCCATTCCACATTGAGGGTGCTGGTAAACGTGTAATGCTTTTAAAGGACAGAGAACAAATGACTTCTTCTGCAGACAAGGCAGTCATTTGCCCAGCAAGATATATTGCCAGAAGCATGGTAAAGAAAGGACCCTTTCCCCTTTTAGAGGAAAGGGAAATTCTTTCTCATTGTAAAAATTAAGATCAGTGCAGGAGAAATCAGGCAGAGCAAATACAATTTTTGGAGCAGGATGTCTTCTCCCAGCGTTATCCATTTTTCAGTATCATACTTTAAAAGTGTATTTGTAAAATAAAATAACAAAGTTGGGAACTTAAAGAGGAAACCTTGGGCTAAATAATATACAACTTACATTCTAATACTGAAAAATGGAAAACAGTGTGCAAAATATTATATTTCCATCTTATGGAAACTCCAGCATTTTCTGTATCATTGGATGTGGGAAAAAACAAGGGTCTGTTCAAACAGAAATAACTAGGGCTGTGCAAAGCCACGCAGAGCACCCCTTCTCAGAGCATTGAGGCTGCCCTCCTAACTTCCAGAAGGCTTGGCACCCCTGCTTAGAAGCTTCCCAGATATTCTCATGCACACTTTCCTTCACCAGTAGTCTCAGCAAAAGTGTTGTCTATGCATGTAGATCCATGCAGATGTCCCAGAAAGGTCCATGTAGCAGAGTCTTTGAGAGGGAATAGCTGTCCCCCCCCCCACCCCCCAAAGGCTTTGTGAAGCATCCCTTGAGAAGCTTTGCATATCCCTAGAAAGAATATTCCTAATATCAGTGGTAGACGGTCCAAGATAATATGGCTGATAATGAAAGATCCTGGAAGTTATCACACAGCAACATCTGAAGGGTTAAAGGTTACCCATCTCAGCTAATAATGGAGTCAAATAGGCATAGGTAGAGCAATAAGATCAATGACTGTGAACGTACAGTAGCTTTCCAGATTTTCTGGTACTCTCAAGATGGGATTATCATGGGATGAGCCATGCTGGTTGGCAATTCAGTCCTAACATATTGGGAGGGGACCATGTTGGGGAGAGTGGCTAAAAGAACCACACTTTATTCACTCCTGGATTCACAGTGCTTTCTGTTCCATTCTAAATTCTGAAATTCAGAGAACTCAATGATTTGTTTAGCTTCAAAACCAAAATCTCTGTGGGGCTGATAAATTACCTATTTATGAGAGATGAAGATATCTTTGCTTGGGCAGAATCTCTATCAAAAGTTAGGAGGGATTGCCTAAACCTACTTGAATTATAGGATTATAAAGGATATTTCTGAAGGTATATAAGGAGCTCTGTTCCTAGCAAAATTAGGTAATGATTATAAGAGTTAATTTGATTTCTTAAGCACCTAATGTTATTTTGACCTGTAGTGGACATCCATATGAATGCTTAACTGCATGTAGACTTACATTTGGGTTACAATGCAGCAATTCTTGGCAAGATTAAGGGGACCCATTCCCACAGGTCGGAAATTTAATTATTCACGGCTTCATTTTTGTTGTTCTTATATGAAGTCTGTAAACATATTGCCTGCAAAGCTTCAAACAATGAATTTCCATAATCCAATCTGTATATAACAAAAGCCAAGCTGGATGGAACAAAAGTTGATTCCCATATTTGTTGGAGCTAGACAAGACTTTAATCCTTGCTATTTTTGTAAGATGATACAATGCTTTATTAAAAGAAAAATCTGAACCAATGGCTTCATGTGTTGCACTGCTGAAATCTTTATTTTTGAGGGTAATTGTAATTCACTCTAGCCCACAGCACTAGTCATCAAGTGCTTTTTGGACAGGAGGTCGCAGAATATTAGTTTTTTTCTGCTTTGGATACACTGAATGACCTGCATCAAGGAAGCAACATTCAGTTACACAGTGACTGAGAATTTTGCCAATGCCATCTTCTAGAATCAGAATTAGGCCTTATAATTCTGCTCTAGGACTCAAATCCTGCAAATTTTCCCTGTTCTTTTGACCACAGAACCTTATTTGTAGAAACGGTGCTTAAATGGTCTTTTGTTGAGATGAATAACATTTTTATTACATGTGATTTCCACTATGTGATCATCAACATAAAAGTTACTTAAATGTCTGTGTAAGATCTTTCAACCCATTCTATTTGATACCCTTTACTCCTTCACATATTTGGCAGAGGATTATTTTTTGATGACTGGTTCTGAAGAAGGTATGGAAGTAGCAGCTGGTTTAGCAGCAGGGAGAATGCTACGGAGACTCAATCCTATCATGTTCTACAAGAGTTGTTAGTGATGATCTTTGTAACTCTAACCGGCCTAAGTTTAGGATAACAAAGGATTAACTCTTTCCATACCAGCTTATTTCAAGTATGTTTTGTTGATAGGGTTACCATAACTGGAGTGGAACAACCATTAGATGGCAGCAAAAAGTAAAAGTTCTCTGTATCTATGCTCCCATCTACTAATCACCCAGCCCAGATCAACAACCTTTTCTGCTGAAGATACCTATTTCTGAATCCCAGCTAAGGTAGAGCTGTGGTTGCTGGGGACTAGAGAAGATAAATAGCGTGTCCGTGTTAAGAAGTCTAGCATGCTTGATGCACTGCGGGAGAGGAAGTAGGAAAGAACATTGCATCTGGGACCTTGAAAATGATTCACTTGATCCTACAGTAAATGGGTTGATTCTAGCTACCTAATGGGATTAGGAATGTACTTGTACTTTTGAAAGATGTTGTAGACTCATAGAATTATAGAATGTAAGAGTTGGAAAGTGCTGATGGATCATCTAGTCCAACCCTCCTTACCCAGGTAGAAATCCACTACTACAGTATCTCCAACAGGTGACCATCCAGACTGTTTAAACACCTCCAGCCAAGGAGAGTCCTGAGGCAATCTGTTCCATTGGTGATCAGTTCTTAATTATTAGGAAATTCTCATGGTGTCCAAACAAAAATCGGCTTCCTTGTTCTTTAAACACATTGTTTCTTGTCTTGCCTTCTGGAACAACTCTTGACAATTCTTCCTCATCTTCTGCATGACAGCTGGTTAGATACTTGAAGATAGCTATTATGTTTCCTTGCTGCCTCCTCCTCTCCAGGTAAACAAGTTCCTTGTAGGGTTTTCCTTCTAATTCTATTATTATCTTGGTTGGTTTCCTCTGGACATGCTTCAGTTTGTCAATAGCCCGCCTAGAACTGGATGTACTATTCCAGGTGTGGTCAGACAATGAAGAACAGAGGGAAATGATGAATTCTCTTGTACCGTCTTTTTGCTTCCTTAATATTTTGCACATCTCAACATTATTACTGATGAGGGTGGCCTGGAAGCTAAAGTTTAAAAGGTGACAGCTGTGGGGAAATACGGTCACCGAAACTGAACAAGTCTTCATGGTCTGCCAGTCAATGGCTATCATTGGTTACCACATTTACCTGATACAATAAATAATTCTTTTCCCCAGGTATGAAAGGAGAGAGATTGTTTTATGTATTTGAGAAGAATATAAGTTATTATTGAAATCAGGTGAACGGACAGGAGTCCAAATGGCTGAAAACATCAATACTGAAAAGTGTTGATGCCTTTGAAGATTAGTCATCACTTTGGAGAGGCTATTTGCCTGGTGAATTTAACCCCTTTTGCAATTCCTCAATAGGGCTTCCATCTCTCCATCCCCCCCCCATTTAATTATCTCTTCCTCTTGCCTCATCTCCATCCATGCAGTTTTATCCTCCACTTCCTTTTACTTTCATTCCCAGAGCAGTTCCTCCTTTTCCTAAACCCTTTTTCATTCCTATTTTCCCCTCCTGTTTGCTCTTTTAATTGCAAGGAAGGACGCTTGTATGTAATTCTGTATTTTTCTATCTGAGAATGGTTTGTATATGTGAGAGAGAATGTAAGTGTTTGCAAATGGTAAATCACTGATTTTATAAATGAGGCACTTTATTTATTCACTTTCATAGTTATTAATTAGAGTTCTGTCCTGCCTCTGCCCTTTTTTGGAATGTAGGTCTTGGCACATATACATGAAATGATGAAAAAGGCTGGCGGAGGAGAACAAAATGTTGGAGAAAGGACCTTGGAATGGGAGAAAATGGAGGGGATAATTCTAGGTGAAAATAAGTAATCTGAAGGAGTTAAGACCAATAGCGTGGGTGTGCAAGGAAATAATTTTTTACCACATTTATTCCCAAGACAGAGGGACATCTACTAGTTTGCATAATTTCATCAAAAGTATGAAATATGTGTCAGACCACAAGTTCTGTCCCTTTTGTACATATGAGCAATGTCCCAACTCATGCCCCAAAGGGGTGAACCTTGCAGTGTTGGCCCCACACTGCTTTAATAATCCCTCCCAACTCCCCCCTATGGATGTCTCTGCTGAACCACTGATTATAGTCTAGTTTTTTCCCAAGCAACTAAACAATTTTGGAAATTATTAGGATAAACGAGAAAAATGGGAATCTTAGGAACAAGCAAGGGATGAACATTCTAACTAATAAGATCACTGCACTATAATTTCCTGATCTAGTTAAGATATTTTATATTAGAATTAATTGCTTTGAGTGAAGCACTATTTTTAAAAAAGGTATGATACCCATACTTTATGTCAGTAGAACAGTAACTGACCTTGAAAAAACGTGCAAGAATTGTGATAAAGAGTGTTCAAGTATGGACACTAAAAGCATTCCCGGATTGCACGTGGGCAGGACATTTTATATTTCAAATGATTTTCTTCTTAAATATATATTGTCTGCAGTAAAAATGCCTCATGCACGCAGTGAAAAATTAGCTCAAGTGGTCTGGATTTTGAACCCCAAAGAAGAACAAGTAGAAACATTGGAAACAGAAGGAGCTGTTAGTGGATACTGTCAATCAGATTTCAAGACAGAAAACCAACTTCGAAACTTTCCTTGCTGGAAATACTTTTGAGATGTATGGATTATTTCAAGGACCTGGATATCAATACCAAATGTTAACCTACTTTCCTTATACAAGTCACTGGGGATATTTTAACAGGGAAAAGGTGATAGTATAACATGAGTTATACAAATAAATAGTAAGATAATGCCACAATGTAATAAAGAGATAGATGAGGGAAAATCCTGATCCATTATGGATCAAGTAAACTGATATCATGAGCTTATACTTCCCTGTGTATTATATTCACAATGAAATTCAAATGTATGCATTATCTTTTAGTTTTATTAAATGAAAATGCAAAATACGCCATCTTAACGTTGTTATAGATTAGATGCATATTTACCACTAGCAGACACTGATATGCTGTCATCTGTGTTGGATGGATCCTGTTTTGGAAATTGTATTGAAGGCTATTTGAATTGGATTAAAAAAACAAACAAACATGGCTATGTATTGACCAATGTACTTTTTAAAGAAACAAAATGGAAAAAAGGAAGGTTGGACTGATATTTGGGGGTAATTACAGATAATTTCCTTTGTGGTATTTATAATGTTAAGGGAGCTGAAAAGGGCTAAGAGATGTCTAGAGCGCCGCTGGTGGAAAACTAAAGACGAGTCAGACCGAACACGGGTTAGAGCCGCAATTAAGGCCTACCTAGTGGCGGTAAGGGCGGCGAAACACCAGTATTTCTCCGCTCTTATTGCATCCTCAGAGTGTTGCCCAGCAGCCCTGTTTAGGGTCACCCGGTCCCTCTTGGGTAGGGAGGGCTTGGAGGACTATTTACAGGGCCGTGCAGAGGACTTTGCTGAACACCTGACAGATAAAATCGCTCAGATCCATTCTCAGCTGGAGGCCAAGCATTTAGTGGGTCCAGTGGAGTTGCCCAGGGAGCACTCTTACCCAGTTATCTGGGAACGGTTTGATCCAGTTGGCCCTGAGGAAGTGGACAGGGTCCTTGGGGCTGTTAGTGTGGTTACCTGTGATGGAATGGACTTATGAAGGCCAGGCTCAGGGAGATAAGCATGTTTTTAGCTCCCAACAGGAGCGTGAGAAGTTCAAGAAGATGAGGCTGGCACCTCCCTAAGGAATTTGATGTCAGGTTCAGCCCAAAGAACTCCAAGAGACAATGCAAATACAGTTCTGTTGTGTTTATTAGCTACAACCTCCAGACAGAAAATCTCCCCAGACTGAACTCTAGTTCCCAAGCCAGCCAGCCACAACACCATGAATTCCTTAGGGAGGTGCCAGCCTCGTCCTCTTGAACTTCCCACGCTCCTGCTGGAGGCTAAGAACACGCTTATCTCCCTGAGCATGGCCTTCATAAGTCCATTCCATCACATTACCTGTATTTTAGATCCTTGTCCCTCCTGGTTAGTTAAAGCTACCAAGGAGGTGACCTTAGGGTGGATACTGGCAGTGGTTAATTCATCCTTGCAGGAGGGGGTGTTCCTGAAGCCTTTCAAGGAGGCTTTGGTTCGCCCCCTCCTCAAGAAACCATCGCTAGATCCCAGCCTTCTGGACAATTTCCATCCAGTTTCCCACCTTCCCTTTTTAGGAAAGGTGGTGGAAAAGGTGGTCGCGTGGCAGCTTCAGAAGATCCTGGAGGAAACGGATTATCTGCACCCCTATCAGTCAGGGTTCAGGCCCGGTTATGGGACAGAAACCGCATTGGTCGCACTTTTGGATGATCTCTGGCGAGAGCAGGATAAGGGTAGTGCATGCATCCTTGCTCTTCTTGACCTCTTGGGGGCTTTCCATACCATCAGCCATGGTATCCTTTTGGGTCGGCTGCAGGAGTTGGGGCTGGGTGGCACAGTGCTGTGCTGGTTCAGCTCCTTTCTTCAAGGCCGAACCCAATCAGTGTTGATAGGGAGCGAGAGGTCCAACCCACAGCCCCTCCTCTGGGGTGCCTCACGGTTCGGTGCTTTCGCCGCTCCTATTTAACATCTACATGAAACCACTGGGTGAGATCATCCAGCACCATGGGATGAGGTATCATCAGTATGCTGATGATACCCAATTATACATCTCATCCCGGGTGACCTAAGTGATGCTGTGACTACCCTCTCGCGGTGCCTGGAGGCTGTAGGGGCCTGGATGGGGGCCAACAAGCTTCAACTGAACCCTGGTAAGATGAAGTGGCTGTGGGTACGGGGAGCCTCAAGATCCAGGAGTTTATCATCTTTGGTTCTTGATGGGGTCACACTACCCCAGACAGACCCTGTGTGTAATTTGGGGGTCCTCCTGGACTCACGACTCCTGTTTGAACAGCAGGTGGCAGTCGTGGCTAGGAGGGCCTTTGTGCAAGGAAGTTATGCCTCTTCCTTGATCAGGAGGCCCTCCACACAATCACTCATGCTCTGGTCACCTCCTGGTTGGATTACTGAAATGCGCTCTACATGGGGCTACCCTTGAAGAGTATCCGGAAGCTACAGCTGGTGCAGAATGCGGTGGCGCGGACAGTTCTGAATGCCCCTAGGAGGCCACATATAACACCGCTGTTATGCGAGCTGCATTGGTTGCCAGTCTGCTTCTGGGTCCAATTCAAGGTGTTGGTCATCACCTTTAAAGCCCTTTATGGCACAGGACCAGGTTATCTGAGGAGCCGTCTTGCCCCGGTTATTTCAGCCCGCCCCACTTGGTCCAGCAGAAAGGGCATCTTGCAGACCCCACCAGTCAAGGAATTTTGACTGGGGGAGTCTAGGCAGAGGGCCTTTTCTGCTGTGGCCCCCGCCCTATGGAACAATCTGCCTTCCGAGGTCCGGTGTGCCCCTACTGTCATGGCCTTCAGGATAGGGGTGAAATCCTGGCTGTGCCAGAAGGCCTGGGGGCCAGATGGGGGCTCGCACCAGTGGAGGTGGCTTGTGGGGTGACTGACCTTGCCCCCCCCCATCATCTTGAATGTTTTTAGTATTTATGTACAGGGTTTGTTGTTTTGATTTGATTTTTAATGGATTAATGGATTTTTAATGGATTTAACTATTTATGGGGGGATTTTTAATTGTTGATGGGGCTTCTGATTTTAATTGTGAGCTGCCCAGAGTCACACATTGGGGGGAGATGGGGGGCATACAAATTTAATAATAAATAAAAATAAAATAAATAAAAATACATTTGAAACCCAAGAATGTAATGACTTAGCTTCAGGCTTAAATTAAACAATAGGATGATTAATGTGTCAAGCAGATATTATAGAAAAGTCATCAATCAGTTTCATTTACAGTGCTATTTAACTAACCACACTTTTTTGAGAAAGCTGATTTGACAAGGGTAAGAAATAAGACTATCACCTGATGTCTTATTAATATCACCTAGCAACGTAAACCATGACAGGCTTCTAAAATGGATCTCCTCTGCTCAAATGTTGCTCAAACTTTCCTCTCCTCAAAATTTTGAGCACTGTTATGTCTTGGCAATAAGGCATTTTTATATTAGTAATGTTTATGCATGTTAATACGAAAGACATCTCTTACCTTATCCTTGATGCTGTCCATGAGCTTCTCTACCTGATCTAACCAGGATATTCTTTGTTATAACTTTGTAGACTTCTCCCAACAGGCTCTTGGTACTGAATCTTTTCTGTCTATGCAGAACTCCCAGAAGAGGCGTAGCCCAGGTCGACATAGCCAATGTGGCAACCATGGGTGTTTATAAATTGATATAAGTCCTTATTCATCAGGCTGGACTCATTTTGAACTATGATTAGTGATCTGGCAATGGAAAAGATTAAAAGCATTTGTCTGTTCTTGACAGATCATGTTCTGGCAGGATTTGGTGAATGAAGGTTTTAGTTCGGAAAGCGAAGAACCAATGTTGTAAACCTAGATTTGTTGCTATGTGTTCTGCATCTCTAGATGGAGAAGAATAACAAACAGCATGATTGATGAACCTTGAAGATAATGATTATGTTCATATTCCTTCCAATCCTTCCTGCTACATTCATAGTGAGATAATCAACAGCTGGGAATGACTGTCCTCTGCAAGCTTGAATAGCAAATGTACCTATTGCAGTCCTGGGAGGCTGTCTCTGCAAAAGCTGTTCTCAGAAAATCAGACCGGTTATGAAATTTTATTGATAGTTTTTGTGAAGGAGGCCAACCAGCTTTAATGTGTTGAAAGGAGAGCTGCTGAGGGAAGTTTCTGCACTAAAGTTCTGTTAAATAAAATATTAACCAAGTTAAATAAGGTATTAACTGAGTGTTTGTCAGCAGGAATGTTTTTATAATTAGTAATAATAAAAAAAGAACTTACTTTTCCCTCCCCTCCTTTTCCTTCCCATTCTCTGTTGTTCATATAAAACTAGAATAGTATAGTATATGTGTGTGTGTGTGTGTGTGTGTGTGTGTGTATATATTTCTCCAAGGGAAGGCTAAGGATTGAAGATATTATAAATCAAAATCTGTTAATGATTCTCCATTCTTGTTCAGAAATATTTCTTCTTCCTACCCAAGATTCTGCTTTTTAAAAAATTTTATTTTATTTAATCATAATACTAACTCCATATTAAGCATAAAGGACATAATGCCTTAAGAAAACACATGCCAGTATGACAAGGAGTTGCATTCCTAAAACATAAATCTTCAAGTAATGGCGGCCAGAGATACAGATATTGGTGAAACACAGAAGGCAAAGCAGGGAACACTTAAAAAGGATTTTAGAAAATGGCACCGTTGAAAGTAATAGCATCTTTCTTTCAGGGCTGGGGAAGCATAATTTTGTCAGTCTCTTGGTCTGCTTCCATCTCCAGTGCCCTTTAGGCTGTGAAGAGCAGTGATCATAAACCTCCTTAGGAAATACTGATCTAGAATGTGTTGAGGTCCATTTATTTTGTAGCCCCCAGTCACATTAGACATGAAAAATGACGAGAGGCTCCTGAAATGCAATATTTAGACTAGACAATATTGATTGGGGCTCTGTGAATCAGGCAAAATCTGATTTGATTCACTGATATGATTTAAAAAATCAGTCCAATCTGATAATTCAAACTGATTCATTATTCAAATTGGTTTAGAATATTGATCCAGTTTGATGTAGACATTTGAACTAAACTGTTAAATCAGGTCAGTTTGATTCAGATTTCCAAACAGATTTGGGGAAAGCTATTTGGCAGAAGTGTCCAAATCACTGGAATCAAATTTGAGAATCCAAATTTGATCTGAAAGCTCAAATCAATTTTCTGATTCAGTTTCCAATAACCTTCCAATTAAAACTCTGCACCAAATATTCACACAGCCTTAGCGTGGTTTGGTCCATATGTTCTCTCTATAGCTAGTTCTGTGGCTTTTCATTAATCATTTGCATCTATAAAATCAGAACAGCTGCTTTGAAACAGAAATCTTGTAGTAAGAATTTAAAACCTTTACAATGTAGGGTTTTTTTTTAATTAAATCCAGTAACAAAGTGAGAATGTGGGAAGAGTTTTGAATTTTGCATTTCCAGTTGCTATTCTCAAGAAGCTGGCCAAGACCAAAAAAAACCAAAACCCAAAAACCTGTGGTGGTCTCCCAGATGAAAAGTAGAGTGATTCATCCACCTGGTGTTACCAAAGTGCAATTCAGGTCTCATTGTGCCACAAGCAGAGAACAGATGAGATCCACGAAGAAGCTTCCAGATACGTAAATAGCCCCATGCAATTCATATGAGCCAGCCAAACCACTTACTACAGGAGAAGCAAAATTGATGAACTAAATATAACCCCTCCTTACACACCATATAGATACAGAGAGAGTGTGTGTGAGTGAGTGAGAGACAGAAGGCTAAATGAAAATTAGGTCAAGCTGCAGAAATCCAAAGTATGAAAAACTGAAAATCTATCTCCTGTTCTCTCTCTATCCCCTTTATAATTAGAGATTCAGTTTTCTTTTTTGCATAGTCTTGGGCTGTGAATTTGCTTTGATTATAGCAAGAAAAAGCACAACATGAGATATTGGGCATACAATTTGTCATCACTATATCAGTCCAGGCTTCTTGTCCTGCAAAGAAAGCATGGGTGATCAGCAATGACTGTAGCTATAGGTGGCACAGAAAGAGAGTGCCAACGGTTGCACACACTGGTTTCAATCCCCCCAGAATTCCACCTTCTTCATTATGACTAACAAAACCGGGAAAATGGCAGGCATGTGGAATATTAAGGAATGCTTTATTATCCTAATGTATAAAGATAACAAAATTCGACTTGTCTTGATAAAGAATTATATATTTTTTAAAACCATGACCATAATACAGAAGATGGCACTGTTTAGACAACCTTAGCTGATCTAAAAAACCCTAAGTAGAGCTGGACCTGGTTAATACTAAATTCTAGAGCTGTAGGCTAGACTGGGAAATTGGGAAAATATCCTGGAAGAAGGAATAACAAATCATTTCCATATTTTTGTCAAGGCAAGTACAGGAGTTGAGCTCAATTTGGAGAAGACCTCAGTTTAGATTAGCACAGTTAACTCAAAGTGTCATTTGTTGTGAGACCAGCTTTGATCTGAAGCTGGTGGCCATTTTAATGTGTTTACTTACCTTCTGTAATCAAGAGAAGGGACTGCATTCTACCTTTGTTTCATAAAAACCTCAATAAAACCTTTCATATGTGACTGTGTATGTTTGTGTGCGTGATCTCATCAGCTTGACTGAAACACATAATTAACACCATAGAAAGGCTGAAGGGCATCTTGATTTTTTAAGATCTAGACCTCAAAACAAGATATAGAAAGCTAGTTATTTAAAGACTTCATATCCCTTCTTGTTTCTCAATTGCAGAGTTATTATTCTTATTGATACCTATTCTAAAAACAAAAAAATGCATTACACTCGTTTTCATGTCTGATAAATACAATAGATGTATTTGGGATAGGTGGAATATTCATGCTTATCTCCCAAGAATTTTCATCTACATCTAGGGAGTCTTGACCAAGATGATATACAGAAGGAGTCTTACAAATCAGTCTTCCCTTAGGAAGATTGGAATGTCCTAAGGGACAACTGTTGGAACAATAACTGGAAGAACATGTTAGTAAAGTAGCTAACCTTTGATTCTGGCTTCTTACTCTGAACATTTCTGGATATTTACATGAATTTCTCAATAATCATATGAAAATATAAGGTACTATATGGCCATATGCTAGCCAAATACATAGATGCTTCTACACCAGTATAGGCTACACCCCATTTACCATATCTAAGTATACTTTGTTCAGTCTCATCAATCCATGTATACGGCTGGCATACGATGGAGCAATATATATATCCTGATGGAAGTAATCAGAACCACTTTCAGACTCCAGCAAACATATGAATCATGATGGGTTAAGGCGAGACAGGACTAGTCCACATAAACATGCACATTTGAAGGGGGAGAATGGTATGAACCCTGCTCCCAAGGAGCAAATCTTTAATACAAGGTCAGAACTTCCATATTGATTATCCTGGTAGTTAGAACCAATCTAACTCAAAGGACTAGCAGAAATGTGCTTGGAAATGTAATAAGGAATATCCAGGTATCTTAAGATGTGCACATGTCTTTTGAGCTTCTGGGAAGAAAGGCAGCCTATCGAATAAAGACATTCAGGAATGAAATGCACTTTCATTTCCAGATTTAACTGAAGTTGTTACAGCTTGCTTAAGATTTAAGAGAGCCTAAATTTGGGTGCTGTCTATCTATTTTCCTCTTGAAATTCAGATTTTTGGGGTGGTGAAAAGAGGAAAGGAAGCTTTTTAAATGCATTTCTCTAAAGATAACAAGGCAGAGAAAGGAGAAACACAAACATCCATAGCCAACAGAATGTCTCTGATATTAAAATGTATTTCCAACACATACAGTAGGTCCTGAAGTCTGGGAACTGGTTCATGCTCCCTTAAATGTGATGGTTTCATATATATAATTTGAATTTGTTCCTGCTCTACCTTTAATGCAATTATTCATGTGCTCAGCGTAGCACACTGTGCACTCCTGGCTGCCTTATCTTAATAAGGATACAGGAGAACTGCAAACAGCTGAGGAAAAAGCAATGAAATGATTATGTACATACTATGGTATGAGCACCAAGGCTGCTTTAGAAAATTCACTTTCAAAGAAAGGAGTGTGTGCGTCCACACAGTATGGTAAACTTTTCAAACTGTGGCCTGATCCAAGCTTTGAAGTAAGCAATGACTAAGAAGATCTAAGAACAGAGAAATATGCTTAAAGAGTTCATCACCTGGACTTCTACTGTTTTCAGCTCTCTTGCCATAATTTGATCTCCAAAGGATGAAATGGAATTCAGTTAAAGCAAAAATGGGGAGATAATAAAGTCAGATCTACACAGTCATCAGATGTTGTTTGTTTGTAAACTTGGAGGCACAATTTGTGCTTCATTGTTTGGATTATTGATTCCAAGCATTTTGGAAGAAAATATTATTCTGAAGATCATATTCTGTAATATCATATCATCTGATGTGCTGTAATAATATTCTGTAATATCATACCATAGCATATGATATGCTTAAAATATAAATATAATTCATATAGTTCAATTTAGATTTAGGGGGCAGAATCCACCTGGATTCGAGATGTCAGCTGGATCATTCAGCTTGTGAATGCTTTCTCCCTCTAAAAACAAGCAAGCAAGCAGGCAAAAAGATTCCTGGCAAATACAGAAAAAACCAGCTCCATGCAAGCAGAAGATTAGCTTAGCAAGCCAACTTCATTCAGCAACCACATCAAGGGGCATGGAGCCCAACACAAACCAAATCAGAACAGCCCACAAGCATCTTTCCACTTCTTTGGGTGTAAAACACGATGACTAATGAGTAGAGGCCCAAATTCAGCTGCTTCAATGCATGAAATGCATCAATCTTGTAAACAAGTACTGAAGAATCAGCAGCACTGATCCTTCCGAGTAATTTTCGACAACTCAGGAAAAACCATAATCTTCTCTAGGTCTCATGATCTCCTTTTTCCAAGCCACAGAGGTTTCAGAATAGCCCTTGGTTGCTGTTTATTACTAGATTTCCAGTTCAAAGAGATCCAACAGAGTATTTGAATTGAATTGTCAAATTGATTTGATCCATCAAATAAACTGAACACCCCTGAACTGAATTGGAAGGGTCCAGACTTGATTCAGCCATTAGATGAACTTTTGCCCCATGTATGAGTGTCCTTTCTCTGAATTGATACAAATGTCTAAGTCAGATCAAATCTATTGCAAAACTAAATTGCAAATTCAAATTGGGTCAAGCTGACACTCCCACTACTATTTCTTACTATTTTTTTCTGGTCTCTTGGATTGCTTGTAGAAGTGACCCTTTAGGTTATGAAAGAAAGGAAGGCTTATGGGTCAGGCAGGTAGTCACAGGGAGTCGGGCAGTATCTAAATTTAATATTGCTCTTATTGTTCTACTTCTTTTTCTCTGCATCCTCTAGCAGACATTGCTAAAGAACTCAGTCTCCAATCTGGACAAGAAGCAGCAGGAAGGGATGAATTGAAGGAATATTTGGAGGCTGTTTTAAATCCCCAGGCTTCCTACTTCCCATTCCTAATCTAAACTGAGCCATCTGCATACTCCTGCCTTGCTTAATTGTTTATCTCTTCAGAAACTAGCAACTCTCCAGTTTCAAACCTTTCTGTGTTGACAATTGATTTGCCTTTTTGAAAAGTGCATGTCCTTGACTAATGAACTTGGCATTCGGGGAATCTGTGCAGGGAGGATCCTCCAGGGTTCAATTAGGCATTTCAATTGCACATTGATGACTGCATTGTATGAAACTCGGGTCCCTAAGAGGAACTTCTCTTCAATGCAACTCTTTGGATGGAAATCTTAAGTTAACTTTTTGGAAAGGAAGCATTTAGAGATATTCCTTTAATTATTTTTTTAAGTCTATGTGGGATGCACTTATTATTCAGCATCATGTAACCTCTTATGCTTTTATGATACTGATGACAAGAGTCTCCATAGCTTGCAAGATAATTTACTCTTCTGTTTTGTTTTTGTTTTGTTTTTTTCTTTCCTGCAAATGGAAAGCAGCATCTCATGAGCCTTATAGAATTCACGCTGAGAAAGAAAGAAAGAAAGAAAGAAAGAAAGAGAAAGAAAGAAAGAAAGAAAGAAAGAAAGAAAGAAAGAAAGAAAGAAAGAAAGAAAGAAAGAAGTTACAGGAATTTGCAAGAGTTCTTTGCATTTTTCCAAAGTTCAGTTGTGTCTATTTTGTTTTGGTTTACCTGCTTATATTGCTATCTTCCAGATGTATTGAAAATACTAGAGTTTCTTCTTCTTTTTCATTTCTAAAATAACAATAGAGCTGAGATACAAAGCTTGGATTGCGTAAACAGAGTCTGTGACAATAATTTATGTTTAAAAAATCTCCTATACTCAAATTATGGTGTGTGTTAGTAGTAGTGGTTATTTTTTGCATTTTTAAAAACTGGGCTTTCCTATTTATCACTCCCTCTTAGCGACTTGGCTATACTTGTTTTTGTCATGAAACTTATATTGACAAGAAGATACGTTTATGTAAGTTTCAAGGTTGTTATGGGATCTAAATAAAGAGGAAGAAAAAGAGACAAAATGTTAAATTTTCTATTTGATTCAGAACTGTAGAATTTGTAGCCTCAAGGTATCAGAAGGACACCAGGCTGGGAAAAAGTTGGGCTTGAAGATTTCTGTGACTTGCCCCAATCTTGCTTGCAGGCTGTATGAAGTCTCTGAAGCCATCCAGCCTGCTCTAAGAAGGAACTTAAGGGGGACAGAGGATTGCCAATACTCCTTAACAAACCACGACAAATAGCCAGGAGTATCTCCTGTAGGGAAAATTGTGGATAGATGGCCCCAAAAGGTGGAAGATGATTGGAAGAAATAACATCCTTTTATCTCTCCCTACAAGTAAGAGAGAGGTGTGAGTTACTTTTGCCATGCCACAACCTGTTTGACTTGAAAGCATCTCAGGATGCTCAAAAGCAAAGATGCCTTCAAACATGATGCTGGAAACTCTCTTTGAGCTGAAACTTTGCGGGGAAAGAATCAGCCATGTTGCAATATGGGGCCATTAACTTTGGAGGTTAAAGGCTTTTTTGGGGAAGGAAAAGAGTTTGCCAGCTGTTCTGTATTTCCACAACTTCATCTTCTTTGTGAAGTACGCAACTGGGTGGAGTGGGTGTGGCAGCCCATAATGTGTGTTTCTGGAATTCTGGAATGGAATGGAATGGAATGGTGGGAGAAAATGAGACAATGGCTGTTTGACAGTACCTAGAAACTGGTGTTTGTTTTCCTTTTTTAGGTGAACCAGGGCTGGCTTATTCTCACCATCCATCTGATGTGGCCTATTATCTGATGTGATAGAAGACATGAGAGGCTGATCACCTACCATTTTTGAGACACAGATGGATACTTTTAATCCCTAAACTCTGGAAAGTGTCTTTAGGAGTGAAAAATTCTTTCTAAACATTGCAGGTGGATCAATGGGTTCCCTTCTGAAGCTAGTTACCACTACTTGGGTATTTGTGACCACTACCTCTATATTTGTTCAGCCTATAATTTCTTAATGAATGCTGCAAAATACCTGAAGACTCTGTGACTTCTTTCCTGAGGAGACTCAGCTGGAATAAGCATCACAATATAATAAAAAAGTAAAAGTAAAGTAGAAGACTGGTAAATAATAGCACATTTTAAACAGCCTTGAAATAAAATATTCGGAGAATTTTTCAGGCATTATCAAACAAATGCATGGGTTGATGCCCTTATCACTGTATTTTACCAACAGATAGCTGGAAGACAAATAGTCTTTAAAGTCTGCTATTAAACTGCTCTGATTACTTTAACCAACCAACCGTTTTCACCAGCCCCAGCAATAATCATAGGGTAACATTCCATATGTTTTTGTGTACATGTTTTGTGTACTCAGTCTGTGTTCTCCAGCTGCACTGGATTACAATCACCATATTCCTCAAACAACTCACACACTCAAACAACTCACCTATATTCTTCAAACAACTCACACTTCTAGAAGGAGCTAGGTTAGAACAGGCTTCTTCAGATGACAGGAGGAAGGAATACGTAGCACGTTCATCTTTTCCACTGAATTTCAAGAAAGGTTTGTTATTTGTGGTTTAGTTCTAAAATGGTCTCTGCATTGCTGCCAAGATATATTCTGGGTGAACACTGGTTTCTAACAGGCATGGAGAAGAACTTCAGCAATTCACATTTTGAGATGGACTTTCCAAATTCACACTTCTTCAATCTGTATGCAATTTGGAAGGGACTGATCTCTTGCTTAATGTATTGGGGTTAGTCCTCTCTAAAACCAGCCAGATCCATTGTGAGATTAAATAATCCAGGAAATATTCTTAAAGAAAACTGCAAAGAGCCATGAAAAGATCCCAAAGACAATAAGGACTTTTGAATAGGAAAGAAATATAGTATATGCATGGATGCAGGAAGGGGGGGGGGGGCAGGAGGGGAAAAGTGGATGTCATGAGTGTAACATGGACATCATCACACATATGATGTGAATTATATCATCCATGAGGTTATGTTGACAGAAATACGTGAGTGGTTTGTGTTACCTCTTTCCAAGATGATGATGATGATGATGATTTTCACTAGTCTAAGAACCTGGGATTTTCTGATTTCCCTCCCAAGTAGTAATCCTTTCTGATCCTTCTTAACTTTAGAGATCAGCTAAGACTATCTGGGAATTGTCATACAGTATGACACTGATTCAGAACTTCCACTAAAAACAGATTGGAAAGAGGGTTGAATATCACCCATATACTGATTACAGCTCAAACTAATATACTCTCAATATTTTTGAAACCCAGTTTAAGAGTAAAGTTTTCTCTTGTTCTTATTTACCATCTCTGTGTTATCTGTGAACACACCTTCTGACATCCAAGAAACTCTCCTCCTTAGAAACTGAAGTGGATGTTTCCAAAGGAATGCTTATGCACAATGACTCAACTTTTTAATCATGCTTACATCCCAATTCTTCTCCAAGATGCTTAGGATGACCTTTGTAAGATCAGCCTAGTTTAATTTGAAATTGTCTGGCCTTGGGTCCCTAGATGATTTTCATGGGGAGACAGGATTTGCTCTGATTTGCTGTTCACAGCAACACAATGGCTTTCTCATCCTAAGAGATAGAAATGAATGAATGCTTGGAAGATCTGTTTCTCATAAAGCCTAAGGAAAGCATGTTGAACTATGATTAAAGCAAATAATATAATGGGACTGCTGAAACCCTTTTAATAGCAGTCACCCTGATTTTTGGAAACATATGAACTAGAAGATTTTTTTTTCTTTTCTAAATGGAGATTAAAGCCAATCTTTGGCCTATCAACATTGCATTCATTTTGCTACAGATGGCTATTCAGCATAAGAAATGCTTATTACATCAAAAAAAATAAATAAATATAAAAACAAGTATCTCTTTTGAATTAGGAACATAGCAGAGTTGAATGTTTTCACTTATTTCTTTCGTTTTGTCTTAATGTAAACTGAAACTGTTGAATTTTCAGATTACTACAATAAATAAATAAATAAATGCCAAGGAGGATTAAAATTAATGGAAATTGGGCCACAACAGCCCCCTTTGGTTGTCTTAAAAATCTCAGCTATTTATTTCATAATGCAGTATAATTTTTAAAAAATCCCCAAAGGACTGTACAATAACGATCAAATTAAAGTTCAATCAAAGCCTTTAGAGAGGACAAATGCTGTTCCCTTAATGGAAAGCTGAGAAGAGCAGAGCACACACCAGAGGTATTTATTACATATTTCTCTCTGTATTAATTAAGTACCTAATTTTGGAATGGGCAGAGTGTTCAGAATGGAGGAAGAAGACATTTTCAGGTATTATAAGTTACCAACACTGAATATGTGGAATTCAGCTGGAGGAAATCAGGCTGATGCTTCTGGCTACAGGATCAACATTTTTATCATTCTCCAGTGAACAAAGTTACAATGTGCCTCTGTGAGTGTATGTGCACATGCATGTATAAATCTCTGCATATGTAGTTGGAGACCTCACAACGCTCCAGTTTTGTGGAGAGAGCCAAGGTAAGTACAACTTTAAATATGGAAGAAGATGACTTTGTTGCATATGATAATATGTGATATTAATTCCACCCTGCATAGGATTGTCCCACCACCGTTAAGGATAATATAGTGGCTGTATGCTGTTGGCCACATATTCCCCTAAAACAGACATTCCAAAGATTCTTTAAGGAACAAAGAATCCCCTTGAGCCTTTCAAAATCATCTGGGTAAACCACACCCAATATGCTTTATTGACATTTGTGTCATTTGGCCAGTGAACAAATTCACTCCACGAACTGAAGTTCCATGTCACTTCTTTTTCTGTTAATATAAAACCACCCTGATTATAAATAATAATATCACTAAAGCCAAAACAATCCCACATGAGTAAAATAGCAGTCAGACACATCAAGTTATTCAGAACAGGCAGTCGGTGAATGGGTTCATTATTTTTGATGCTTTAATTCATGGTTGGACTACTGCACATGACTCATGAAAGAATAAAAAGAAATTTCACTATAATCACATAGAGAAGAAAGTTAAGGAAATGTTGAACATCTGTATAATCCCTTTGATTCTGCTAAAGTGGAATTTAGTAATTTATGTGCAGTTGATGTGACCCTTTCATACATTTTATGAAGCAGATTTACTTGGTATAGGATGAAAAACCAGGTAAACTACTGACTTCTAGATTGAAATGACAAGGACAACATAGTACTTGAACAATTAAGGATTGTCAAAGTAAAGGGTATAATGACTCCGACTTCATAAATTAACTCTTTTTCCATTGTAATACTGTTATAAAGCACTGAATTCACAGCTTCTGATGAACACAATGAAGACTTAAAAAAAAATAAATATCAAGCTTCTAAGAATTTTCCAAGATCAGAAGATTGAATTAACTGCACCATTTATCATTACATGGTGCAAATTAATTTTTTGGAACATGTTTTGGTGAGATAAGGATTTCCTCCTGTTTTTGTCAATTGGTTTACAATGTGGTATCTTAACCCATCAGCCTGAGTGATTACAAATTAAATTATTTCTCTGCATATTTAGATGTCTCTTGGAACTCAGCAAGGTTGCCCTTTATCTCTTCTTATCTCTATTTTCTATTGGCACCTTTAGTCTGTTTTATTATACAATCAAAGGACATTTTGTGCTCAAACATGGCTGCTGTGAAAAGAAAATTGCTATTTTGCGCTGATGATATTCTGGCTTCTATTTTAATTATTGTATAAGAATATGATACCTAAAACGTGTAGATATTTTTTCCGCTATTGAGTTAATTCAATCAGTTGGAATAAGTCTAACATAATTCCAACTAGATCTACAGTACATGAAGAAATCTGTAAGAAATTGTTGTAGTTGTTCTACACATTCTGTGAAATACCATGAAATAATTATTGCAAGGAGAACCTCCTTGTTTGTTGACTTAAACACCATAGATAATATAAGTCAAATTCATATGGATATAAATGGATGGTTGAAAATTCCCAAGAGTTATAAATCTCTATAAATTCTCAAACTTTTGAGAAAGTTTGTATGAGATAGACATGCAACCTTTGTTTTTTTGAACTGAATCTTCCACATGAAGCAGAGTTTTTAAATTTCCTGGATTTCCAAGTACATCGTTCAGTTTACATTTTGACTACTTTTGTTTCATTTTGAAATTCAAGTATCTTCTTCAAAAATCATGAAGAGTACAACTGGAAATATATAATTTGGCCCCTTTAATATCTTGACTGAGACTTGGTTCCTTTCTGATTTTCTGGTATTAAAAAGTGCTAGACATGTTTGGGATGAAAGCTTATATTCAGTCTCACATGAAAAATGGCCCCTTTGGGATATTTCCAGTTTAAAGATTGCAAGGGTTTTGAAACTTCCAGATTACCTGTTTTATTGGAATATATTTTGGAAGACTCTAAATCTACTTTTTTTTTTTTAACTGACAGCTGAATAGTATTATTAATTGTATATTGGAATAAAGAGATGGAATATCCTATCTAAATACATCTGTTTATTAAAACTCAACCAATGCGACTAAGTCATCAGAAATCACTTTCTCAGATGTTTAAGAAGTTTTGAGTGTCTACCTTTTTATATTGGAGATATCATGTAACTGAACGGACTTTGACGTCTGATTTGGCTTGCTCGGTAGTAACCTTGTTTTGGGCTGATACTCAGCATTGATATAATTTGCAAAGAGAAGCAAGGTTTAAAGATGTGAATATAATTATGAATCTGTATGACCTCCACTTGGAATTTATTGGTTATAAAGAACTTTGAATTCATTGAGCTTGAAGCACAAGAATTTAAAATCCTGAATTAAAGATCTTTGCTCAGTTCTAGCCTTTGAACTGAGCTTCTTACTGATATAATGGAACAATTAATCAATATGATTCTGCAAGGGCAAAGTTTAATTTGGTGTTTAAAAACAGAATTGCTCTTATATATCTATTGTAATTGTTTCTGTTTTATGTATGCTTGTACTTTTCTTTTCTTTGGGGTATCTTTTAGAGATATTGTTTTGCATTTTTCATTTTTTTGTTTTTTTTTAGCTGTTAGCATAATATAGCAATAAATTCAAAAACAAGAAATACATGAAACTATAATTCAGCTAATAATATTCTATATTTATATTTGTAGTACATACTAGACTATATTTTAAATCTTATTTACTATGTTTCTAATCCTTCTAAAGCCACACCAATAAAGCATTGATAAACACCTCAGTTAAAAGTTATTCACAGCAGATGCATTTTCTGTGCCTTTCTAAATACTCAGACAGTGGAAGTTAACTATGCTGTTTTGGATGAGGGCAAGTATTTTTTGAGGATTGGACCATGACTTCTTCTCTAGTGTCCATCAAACGGAAACAAAGTTAGGTCCCAATAGAAGAGAATATCTGTAGCTCAGGGTTGAACTGTGGAGCCCTTGGTGCTCTCTGTTTGCTTGCAGACATTTCATCACCTGACTAGGTGACATCATCAGTGCCATTGAGGGTGGGGTTTGCTCCCTATTTATATACAATAGCTTGTCCTCCAGTGTTGGCATGGTTTTTTCCCTTGGTAGTTCCTTGACTCAGGAAACTCCCAAGGAACTCCCAAGGAGATTCAAGATTCCTTGATTCAAGGAACTGCAATCAAGGCACTACCAAGGAGAAAAACAAACCTCCACCAACACTGGCAGGACAAGCTACTGTATATAAACAGGGAGCAAACCCCACCCTCAGTGGCACTGATGATGTTACCTAATTGGGTAATGAAACGTCTGCCAGCCAACAGCCAAGCTCAGAGAGCACCAAGGACTCCACAAAGTTAGGTATCAGGTATTTTGGTTGCTCAACGCAGATGGTGGGCAGTTGAAGCCATAATGCTTCTGCAGGGAACCGTGTTGTCTAATCCTCCAGTGACTGATCTTAAAGGTAGGCTCACAGCTCTTAAATGTATGAAGAAATCATAGAGTGCCAGCAGTTGGCTGAAGAACTGAGATGAAACTTAATCTGAAATCTATCCTAACCCAATACCTGTGGCTGTGATTCAAGCCAATGAATCCCAGCCGTACCCTGTAGAGATGGTTTGGATGGATGATTTGGGGAAAGATCCTGTGCTGCAATATGGCAAGAACTTTGGTGATCTAATAGTCCTTACTGGTGTTTGGATCTAAAACCTCTGGAAATCCAATGTCCTCTACAGCCTGTGTTTCAAAAATAAGAACTTGATTTGTGTAATAATGATGTCAGTTCTATCTTATTTGTTGTCTTTAACCAAATGCTTGAAACTCCCCAACTCAAAACTTAGCTCACTTATTTCCAACCTTCGTAATACCTCCTCAAGTTCTGGAATTTGAGAAATTCTCAAAAGTTGTTTCATATTCAGCTGAAACCCCAGATTTCGAAACATTGTATAGCTTTTCTTCCACAAGGAAGCAATATAGTTGAAACAGCTTAATTCAGAGATAACTTCCTTTTATTTTTCATATATTTGACAGCAGTAATAACTATTTACAAAGGCTTTTTGGTTTCTGTCAGTTATGTTTCTTCCCGCCTCCCTCCCTATATCTTCATTAGAACTAGGAAAGGTCTTGTCTGAGATGTTTTCTCAGGTTACAGTTCTAGTCTGGACTCAGATTTCTTTTATCTGACCATTGCCTTGGTAGTGGCTCGT
Organism: Python bivittatus; assembly: GCF_059951505.1. Classification (NCBI taxonomy): domain Eukaryota; kingdom Metazoa; phylum Chordata; class Lepidosauria; order Squamata; family Pythonidae; genus Python; species Python bivittatus. Next base: position 6,944,140 of record NW_028277033.1, read on the forward strand.
CCTCCTGTTACTCAAGGTTATTCCTTCTGCCCATTACACCTTTTGATTTTTAACTTTTCCTTTCATTCTCTCTCTCTCTCTCTGTCTCTCTGTCTCTCATCTCATCAACTGTCCCAAACCACAATGTCCTTGGTCTTTCTGTTCCTCTCAACTCATTCATCCTTCCTTCATAGATTTGCTTTCTGATTTGATCCTTATTAATTCTGTGTCATGAGTAAATCACTCCAGCCTACTTCTTTGGCACTGGTCTCTCATGTTTTTCATCAGTCCATCTTCATTCACCCCTTCACACTTGTTTCCTGAGCACCCCATTCCCATTGCATTCAGTTTGCTTTCAGGGTTCTGCTGACACACCCACTCTCATTTCTATATGACAAAACACCACCATAGTTGCTTCCTTCAACAAAACTTTCCACTGTGAAAATGATGAGAGAGACCTTCGTTATATTCTTACGCAGCAACACTTCTTAAATGTCTTTATTCTTAAACATTTGCATTTTACAGACATCTAGAAGAAAGATACAGCCAACGTACTCTTAATGCACCTGAAAATTCCTTCCTTCCCATATGATAAATGTTTCCTCCTTGTGTAACCAGCAGTTATAAATGAACTCTGGACTCTGTGCCACATTACCCTAAAATCACTCCTCTGCAGCTGCTTTTCTCACCTTTTCTTGATGCTTCCCTAGAGTTTACTCCTTCATTTGTCCTAATGTACCCTCACTATCTCAGCTTGTTCTCTGCTTAATTCATTTTAAAGTTCATGGCTTCTGAAAACAAAATCACCATTGATGTACAACCCGGTTTAATTTCATTCTCAGCCCTCTGTCATTTTATAGTTTACTGGCTTACAGTAAATCTCATGAAAATTGCCTTTATAATCTTTTACCAGCTGCTGCGCTCTATCACCTGGGTGGTGACTTTTTGGATATTTCCTGTTCTCTTTATACCCCAAATTACATGGCAGAGCTTTGTATCAGGTCTCTGTGCAGTTCACCTTTCCTTCCTTTCCTTCCTTAATGGATTGGAAAATCATCCTTTTATGTGCATCAAGGGAAGAATGACATTCCACTGGTATGCGAATGTAATTAGAATATATTGCTTATCATATGCTTAATGATCAATTTTGATTAAATGGAAATGAACGGGAGAGAAAAGTCACTTTAGGAAGAGCGGCATCTGAATTGCAATTGTTGCAGGCAAGCTTGTTTCCACTAGAATGGTCACTCATTTTATCATTCCAACTCCCAGTGCAGGTGGAAAATCAGGGAGGATTAAGCCAGAAAAAGAAGAAGGAAATGGAAGGAGCCACGTCAACATAATAAATAAATAAATAACAGTTATTTTCTATCGGTGATAGGAAATAAGAACTGATTTTTAAAGTTACACAATAATTTGTGGTATGTGCATGTATTTTTGCATGTTCCTGTATGCAATTTTGACTAATAATAAGCATGTTTTTGCAAATATTTTTTCCTAGTAAACTGTATTTTTGTTATTTTCACTTACCCATGAATTTATGTATTCATTAATACATAACACTTTTATTTTTGCTGGAGAGTGGCAGAACAGGCAGAACTGCATTTCAGTCACTCTGGAAGTGAGAAATTAGTTAAGTTTGCGTTAAGTGATACACTGAGTGAATTTTTCCACTATCACTGAGCCAGAAAAATCATTACTGTTGAATATACAGTATTTAGATAGTAAAAGTACTCTCAATTAAATACTAGTTTAGCTCTCATGGGTTCTCCTACAATGAAAAGTCCTAAGAATTATCGATTGATGAGATGTTTCAGATTCTTTATTAAAGATCCTCATTCATCTCCACGGTGTTACATTTCCCAAAGTATATTAGGAGTAAAGGTGATAATTAAAACAGTTTAATCTATAACGTAAATTCAGATATGGTGCCGAAATCTGTTCTCCAAGTTCCCCAAAGGGATTGCTCTTTGCTGTTTTGTCCTTTGACAGAATTTTGAGAGAAGGTGTTTTTTGGTATTTTTCTTGGCACATAGCAGAAGGCGTTATGCTAATGTTGTTGCTTCACGTTATACATCTTTCCACCAATTCCAGCCTTCCTCAGTTCCTGTTCTAAAAATCCTCATGAGAAAACAATGTGTTTCCTTGGACTTTAATTGAAATAGATGCAGTAATGATCAAGATTCCCTCTCTCTCTCTCTCTCTCTCTCTCTCTCTCTCTCTCACACACACACACACACACACACACAATGCATCACAGAAGAACTGGAGAACTGTAAGGACCCCATATCCATCCATGAGAATTTTTCCAAAATTTACTTCTCTTGGGGAAGTAGTGGCAGATTGGAAAGCAAATATTTGTCCATTTTATTAAAGGAGAATAATGTAACAAAACGTAAGATTTTTCAGTCATTTACCAGTAAATATATATCAGTGAATTTACACAAGACATGAAGTGGTCTAGCACGGGGATGGTTATATCAGAGGGTTTCTGGGCAGGCAGAAGAGATGCTATGCTTGTGTTGCCTCCCAATGCAAAAAAAAAAGGGGGGGCTTCCTTTTCTCACTCTGCCTCATCCAATCAGTTGAAAAAGTTGACACATTCCCATTTTCTGCATTCTCACTCTCCTTTTCTAGGTAATTCCCATGCTGGACTGGAATCTTCCTGCCCCTAACAGAAGCCAGCCCTGACTCATGTTCGTTTAATTGACGGCTGCATTGAAGACCCATGGCTTTCATTTTAGGAAGCAAAAATCATCTATTTGGAGCAGCTGTTCAATGATTTGAATATAACACCAGATTTCTGCACAGTTATTAAGGATCCAGGGCAGAAAAGGAAGTGGGACATAATGCTTTGTCCAAGATGTTATGCTTTTAAGCTTCATCTAGTCCGTAATAGCTTGCACTCTGGAAAGAGCAAGGCAGTGAGCAGGGTGAAAGGAAAACTACATAAACATAGAAACAAACCCAGCTAGCCAAGCTCTAAATGAGGCAAAGAGTGAGCCACTTGACTGAAAACCAGCCGATCAGCCCTTCATTCTTTAGATATAAAGTGAGTTTTATCAACGAGGGGGCCATAACATCTTATGATGATTTCCCATTGTAAAGCAGAAAGCCCTGGCTGCTGGAAATGCCTCTTTACAGCAATGTAGTATTTGCCATTACAATTCAAACTGAGATTGAAAATGTCATTTTGGTGATGCTCCTGTGATTTTTTAAAAATCACGCATATGGGAAATGGGGGAAATTTGCTGCCCCCAGCAAAGGACAGATGGTGCACCTCGGACTTTCTCTACAACACAGAGTAGTTTATCCTCCACAGATATTAGTCTCTCTTGTTGTCGTTCACTCATTCTCTACAGTTTTCCAAAGGGTTTTTGTTTTTTTGCCTAGCTATTTGTTCTCTAAAAAACTGAGAGATCATAACTGCTGAAAAAAAGGCTATTTTCTTTGTCTTTCCATGGGAATTTGTGCCTAATTAAAACAATCTGGTTTCAGGATGCATTGCAACTCCCCCCCCACACACACCATAGTGGTGCCTCTTTCAGACTATGAGCCACCCAGAGTTATTGGTTAAGATGAGGAGCCATATTAACTTCTTAAATAAAAAAATAATAATAAATAGATCTAGATGATTTTAGTACTTTCTGCCTCACATGCACACAAAGATAAAATTGGAAGATGATGTTCAAGCAATATGGAGGTTTTTGTCTAATCCCCCCCTCCCCCCGAAATAATCTTGAGGCCCTTGGCTACCAACATGAACAGTTTCAATGGAAAATTAGGTACAGACATGGAAAGATTCAGCACTAGCCACAATGGAGGAATGGTTGGTGAAGAGGATGGAACTGGCTGAGATGGCCAAATTGACTTCTTTGATCAGAGAAAGGACAATATCTACGTTTATTGCTGATTGGAACCACCTTATGGACTTTTTGTGTAAAACAGAAAAAAAATTAACTTATAATTTATGGTTTTGATGATTACACAGGGTAGATTATAGAAAGAAGAGAGTTATGTTGTAACCATAGAGTAAGAGGTAAATTTATAATTGTGCCTATAACTGCTGTAAAGAAGATTGGAAGCCACTTCTTTGTATCTTTTTCTTTCTTTTCTATTTTTCATTTACTTTTTTCCCCCTTTCTTGCACTTTTAGTTTTCTCTTTGACTTCTTCCTTTTTCTTTTCTTTTCCTTACTTTATATTAGTTTGTATTAGTTTTTATCTTCTTTCTTAAAAATCTTTAATAAAAATGTTACAGATGATAGATAGATAGATAGATAGATAGATAGATAGATAGATATAGATAGAAAAAATGAGGTACAGACATTGTAATTATGTTCTCCACTTAGAAACACAGTTTCAATAAAAAACATTGATTTTCCACTTTTTTACCGTGGAACAGGTCAATCAACTCTGTTACAGCTGTAAAGAATCCACGTTCTGCAAAGCATTGTCTGAAGTATTGCAGAGTTGATCGCTCAAAGCAAAGAATAAATATGCCAATAAAAGATAATTAATGACTGCTTTTTGTCCCCTGCTCATTCCTTAGTTCTGGCAACAAACGTATTGCAAAATAAATATGGTGCTGAATTTTAATTAAGGACCAATGGGATTCCTTACTTTTTCTTTTTTCAAGAAAACAATGCTCATTATGGTGGGGCAGACCTTCAGTGTTCTTACATCCATCACTTTGATTCTCACCTGTTGTCCTTTTCTTTTTTTATCAGATTCGTCTGCTCCCCTTTGGCTGTTTGGTTGGTCCTGATCCTTCTCGGCAGTCTTTTTGTCTCTTCTTCCTTGCTTCTTCCTTGCTTTAGGCTCTCTGCTGTAGCCTGTTCTCTTCTTTGCTTCTGATTTTAAATTCTTTTTCTTATGTGCTTACCCAAAAGAACAGACTCCTCTGGTCAGTAGGTACCATTCTAGCTTTATCCTGCTTCCCGCTACTGATACTCTGTCCTTTGGTGGAAAAACTTGTGAAAAAGCATTGTTTGGGATGGGGGGAAATCAGTTCCTTCAAATATGCAGTCCCAAGCTGAAATTCCTTAGTTGTTCATCATACTAGGTTGTGCCTGTGAACAAGGTTAGCATCATGTGCTGAACTGAAAGCAGGTTTTCAATAGTTATGTGGAAGTTTGTTGCAAGATGCCTTGTAATCCTTGGAGATGAAAAAAAATAGCAGTATTTTAAAGCATAACAAATAAAAGAGGTTCTTTGAACAAACTGAATGGTCAGGACCTCTGGTCCATTCACCAGTTTTACAGTTTGAATATGAACCTTTGTAAGGGCCGTATAGTACGTGCGCATAACAATCAAAAGATGTCTTGTCTTAATGTTTTAGGAGGTATTTATTTATTTTATGGCAGTAGCTATTTCATGAGAGAATCTAAGAATATATATTATAACATTCATGGCTTTGGCTGGCATGGGTCTTCCGGGCTGTGTGGCCGTGTTCTTGAAGTTTTGTTTCCTAACGTTTCGCCAGCACCTGTGACCGGCATCTTCAGAGTGTAGGAGCACAGACAGGAGCAGTTCTCTCTGTGCCCAGGGTGAAGTGACCCTTCTGTGGGTATTTATCGTAGTAGGAAGGTTAAGGAGCATAGTTGTTGTTGTTCAGTCGTTAAGTCGTGTCCGACTCTTCGTGACCCCATGAACCATATTGCGCCAGGCCTTCCTGTCCTTCACAGCCTCCCTGAGTTTGCTCAGTTTCATGCTCATTGCTTCAGTGATGCTATCTAACCATCTCATCCTCTGCCGTCCTCTTCTCCTTTTGCCTTCAATCTTTCCCAGCATCAGGGTCTTCTCCAAAGAGATCTCTCTTCGCATTAGGTGACCAAAGTATCTGAGCTTGAGCTTCATTATCGATCCTTCCAATGAGCAATCAGGGTTGATTTCCTTTAAGATTGACTGGTTTGACCTCCTAGCAGTCCAGGGGACTCTCAAGAGTCTTCTCCAGCACCACAGTTCAAAGGCATCAATTCTTCGGTGCTCAGCCTTCTTTATGGTCCAGCTCTCACAGCCATACATTACTCCTGGAAAAACCATAGCTTTGACTATGCGGATCTTTGTCGGCAAGGTGACGTCTCTGCTTTTTAATATGCTATCTAGGCTTGCCATGGCTTTCCTCCCAAGGAGCAAGCGTCTTTTAATTTCATGAAGTCTGTTACTGCTTCCATTTCTACCCCTTCTATTTGCCAGGAATTGATGGGTCCAGATGCCATGATCTTAGTTTTTTTAATGTTGAGTTTCAAGCCAGCTTTTGCACTCTCCTTTTTCACCCTCATCAAGAGGCCCTTTAGTTCTTCTTCACTTTCTGCCATGAGGGTGGTATCGTCCGCATATCTGAGGTTGTTGATGATTCTCCCTGCAATCTTAATTCCGGCTTGTGATTTTTCCAGCCTGGCATTTCTCATGATGAAAACTCTGCACCAAATATTCACACAGCCTTAGCGTGGTTTGGTCCATATGTTCTCTCTATAGCTAGTTCTGTGGCTTTTCATTAATCATTTGCATCTATAAAATCAGAACAGCTGCTTTGAAACAGAAATCTTGTAGTAAGAATTTAAAACCTTTACAATGTAGGGTTTTTTTTTAATTAAATCCAGTAACAAAGTGAGAATGTGGGAAGAGTTTTGAATTTTGCATTTCCAGTTGCTATTCTCAAGAAGCTGGCCAAGACCAAAAAAAACCAAAACCCAAAAACCTGTGGTGGTCTCCCAGATGAAAAGTAGAGTGATTCATCCACCTGGTGTTACCAAAGTGCAATTCAGGTCTCATTGTGCCACAAGCAGAGAACAGATGAGATCCACGAAGAAGCTTCCAGATACGTAAATAGCCCCATGCAATTCATATGAGCCAGCCAAACCACTTACTACAGGAGAAGCAAAATTGATGAACTAAATATAACCCCTCCTTACACACCATATAGATACAGAGAGAGTGTGTGTGAGTGAGTGAGAGACAGAAGGCTAAATGAAAATTAGGTCAAGCTGCAGAAATCCAAAGTATGAAAAACTGAAAATCTATCTCCTGTTCTCTCTCTATCCCCTTTATAATTAGAGATTCAGTTTTCTTTTTTGCATAGTCTTGGGCTGTGAATTTGCTTTGATTATAGCAAGAAAAAGCACAACATGAGATATTGGGCATACAATTTGTCATCACTATATCAGTCCAGGCTTCTTGTCCTGCAAAGAAAGCATGGGTGATCAGCAATGACTGTAGCTATAGGTGGCACAGAAAGAGAGTGCCAACGGTTGCACACACTGGTTTCAATCCCCCCAGAATTCCACCTTCTTCATTATGACTAACAAAACCGGGAAAATGGCAGGCATGTGGAATATTAAGGAATGCTTTATTATCCTAATGTATAAAGATAACAAAATTCGACTTGTCTTGATAAAGAATTATATATTTTTTAAAACCATGACCATAATACAGAAGATGGCACTGTTTAGACAACCTTAGCTGATCTAAAAAACCCTAAGTAGAGCTGGACCTGGTTAATACTAAATTCTAGAGCTGTAGGCTAGACTGGGAAATTGGGAAAATATCCTGGAAGAAGGAATAACAAATCATTTCCATATTTTTGTCAAGGCAAGTACAGGAGTTGAGCTCAATTTGGAGAAGACCTCAGTTTAGATTAGCACAGTTAACTCAAAGTGTCATTTGTTGTGAGACCAGCTTTGATCTGAAGCTGGTGGCCATTTTAATGTGTTTACTTACCTTCTGTAATCAAGAGAAGGGACTGCATTCTACCTTTGTTTCATAAAAACCTCAATAAAACCTTTCATATGTGACTGTGTATGTTTGTGTGCGTGATCTCATCAGCTTGACTGAAACACATAATTAACACCATAGAAAGGCTGAAGGGCATCTTGATTTTTTAAGATCTAGACCTCAAAACAAGATATAGAAAGCTAGTTATTTAAAGACCTCATATCCCTTCTTGTTTCTCAATTGCAGAGTTATTATTCTTATTGATACCTATTCTAAAAACAAAAAAATGCATTACACTCGTTTTCATGTCTGATAAATACAATAGATGTATTTGGGATAGGTGGAATATTCATGCTTATCTCCCAAGAATTTTCATCTACATCTAGGGAGTCTTGACCAAGATGATATACAGAAGGAGTCTTACAAATCAGTCTTCCCTTAGGAAGATTGGAATGTCCTAAGGGACAACTGTTGGAACAATAACTGGAAGAACATGTTAGTAAAGTAGCTAACCTTTGATTCTGGCTTCTTACTCTGAACATTTCTGGATATTTACATGAATTTCTCAATAATCATATGAAAATATAAGGTACTATATGGCCATATGCTAGCCAAATACATAGATGCTTCTACACCAGTATAGGCTACACCCCATTTACCATATCTAAGTATACTTTGTTCAGTCTCATCAATCCATGTATACGGCTGGCATACGATGGAGCAATATATATATCCTGATGGAAGTAATCAGAACCACTTTCAGACTCCAGCAAACATATGAATCATGATGGGTTAAGGCGAGACAGGACTAGTCCACATAAACATGCACATTTGAAGGGGGAGAATGGTATGAACCCTGCTCCCAAGGAGCAAATCTTTAATACAAGGTCAGAACTTCCATATTGATTATCCTGGTAGTTAGAACCAATCTAACTCAAAGGACTAGCAGAAATGTGCTTGGAAATGTAATAAGGAATATCCAGGTATCTTAAGATGTGCACATGTCTTTTGAGCTTCTGGGAAGAAAGGCAGCCTATCGAATAAAGACATTCAGGAATGAAATGCACTTTCATTTCCAGATTTAACTGAAGTTGTTACAGCTTGCTTAAGATTTAAGAGAGCCTAAATTTGGGTGCTGTCTATCTATTTTCCTCTTGAAATTCAGATTTTTGGGGTGGTGAAAAGAGGAAAGGAAGCTTTTAAATGCATTTCTCTAAAGATAACAAGGCAGAGAAAGGAGAAACACAAACATCCATAGCCAACAGAATGTCTCTGATATTAAAATGTATTTCCAACACATACAGTAGGTCCTGAAGTCTGGGAACTGGTTCATGCTCCCTTAAATGTGATGGTTTCATATATATAATTTGAATTTGTTCCTGCTCTACCTTTAATGCAATTATTCATGTGCTCAGCGTAGCACACTGTGCACTCCTGGCTGCCTTATCTTAATAAGGATACAGGAGAACTGCAAACAGCTGAGGAAAAAGCAATGAAATGATTATGTACATACTATGGTATGAGCACCAAGGCTGCTTTAGAAAATTCACTTTCAAAGAAAGGAGTGTGTGCGTCCACACAGTATGGTAAACTTTTCAAACTGTGGCCTGATCCAAGCTTTGAAGTAAGCAATGACTAAGAAGATCTAAGAACAGAGAAATATGCTTAAAGAGTTCATCACCTGGACTTCTACTGTTTTCAGCTCTCTTGCCATAATTTGATCTCCAAAGGATGAAATGGAATTCAGTTAAAGCAAAAATGGGGAGATAATAAAGTCAGATCTACACAGTCATCAGATGTTGTTTGTTTGTAAACTTGGAGGCACAATTTGTGCTTCATTGTTTGGATTATTGATTCCAAGCATTTTGGAAGAAAATATTATTCTGAAGATCATATTCTGTAATATCATATCATCTGATGTGCTGTAATAATATTCTGTAATATCATACCATAGCATATGATATGCTTAAAATATAAATATAATTCATATAGTTCAATTTAGATTTAGGGGGCAGAATCCACCTGGATTCGAGATGTCAGCTGGATCATTCAGCTTGTGAATGCTTTCTCCCTCTAAAAACAAGCAAGCAAGCAGGCAAAAAGATTCCTGGCAAATACAGAAAAAACCAGCTCCATGCAAGCAGAAGATTAGCTTAGCAAGCCAACTTCATTCAGCAACCACATCAAGGGGCATGGAGCCCAACACAAACCAAATCAGAACAGCCCACAAGCATCTTTCCACTTCTTTGGGTGTAAAACACGATGACTAATGAGTAGAGGCCCAAATTCAGCTGCTTCAATGCATGAAATGCATCAATCTTGTAAACAAGTACTGAAGAATCAGCAGCACTGATCCTTCCGAGTAATTTTCGACAACTCAGGAAAAACCATAATCTTCTCTAGGTCTCATGATCTCCTTTTTCCAAGCCACAGAGGTTTCAGAATAGCCCTTGGTTGCTGTTTATTACTAGATTTCCAGTTCAAAGAGATCCAACAGAGTATTTGAATTGAATTGTCAAATTGATTTGATCCATCAAATAAACTGAACACCCCTGAACTGAATTGGAAGGGTCCAGACTTGATTCAGCCATTAGATGAACTTTTGCCCCATGTATGAGTGTCCTTTCTCTGAATTGATACAAATGTCTAAGTCAGATCAAATCTATTGCAAAACTAAATTGCAAATTCAAATTGGGTCAAGCTGACACTCCCACTACTATTTCTTACTATTTTTTTTCTGGTCTCTTGGATTGCTTGTAGAAGTGACCCTTTAGGTTATGAAAGAAAGGAAGGCTTATGGGTCAGGCAGGTAGTCACAGGGAGTCGGGCAGTATCTAAATTTAATATTGCTCTTATTGTTCTACTTCTTTTTCTCTGCATCCTCTAGCAGACATTGCTAAAGAACTCAGTCTCCAATCTGGACAAGAAGCAGCAGGAAGGGATGAATTGAAGGAATATTTGGAGGCTGTTTTAAATCCCCAGGCTTCCTACTTCCCATTCCTAATCTAAACTGAGCCATCTGCATACTCCTGCCTTGCTTAATTGTTTATCTCTTCAGAAACTAGCAACTCTCCAGTTTCAAACCTTTCTGTGTTGACAATTGATTTGCCTTTTTGAAAAGTGCATGTCCTTGACTAATGAACTTGGCATTCGGGGAATCTGTGCAGGGAGGATCCTCCAGGGTTCAATTAGGCATTTCAATTGCACATTGATGACTGCATTGTATGAAACTCGGGTCCCTAAGAGGAACTTCTCTTCAATGCAACTCTTTGGATGGAAATCTTAAGTTAACTTTTTGGAAAGGAAGCATTTAGAGATATTCCTTTAATTATTTTTTTTTTAAGTCTATGTGGGATGCACTTATTATTCAGCATCATGTAACCTCTTATGCTTTTATGATACTGATGACAAGAGTCTCCATAGCTTGCAAGATAATTTACTCTTCTGTTTTGTTTTTGTTTTGTTTTTTTCTTTCCTGCAAATGGAAAGCAGCATCTCATGAGCCTTATAGAATTCACGCTGAGAAAGAAAGAAAGAAAGAAAGAGAAAGAAAGAAAGAAAGAAAGAAAGAAAGAAAGAAAGAAAGAAAGAAAGAAAGAAAGAAAGAAAGAAAGAAAGAAAGAAAGAAAGAAGTTACAGGAATTTGCAAGAGTTCTTTGCATTTTTCCAAAGTTCAGTTGTGTCTATTTTGTTTTGGTTTACCTGCTTATATTGCTATCTTCCAGATGTATTGAAAATACTAGAGTTTCTTCTTCTTTTTCATTTCTAAAATAACAATAGAGCTGAGATACAAAGCTTGGATTGCGTAAACAGAGTCTGTGACAATAATTTATGTTTAAAAAATCTCCTATACTCAAATTATGGTGTGTGTTAGTAGTAGTGGTTATTTTTTGCATTTTTAAAAAACTGGGCTTTCCTATTTATCACTCCCTCTTAGCGACTTGGCTATACTTGTTTTTGTCATGAAACTTATATTGACAAGAAGATACGTTTATGTAAGTTTCAAGGTTGTTATGGGATCTAAATAAAGAGGAAGAAAAAGAGACAAAATGTTAAATTTTCTATTTGATTCAGAACTGTAGAATTTGTAGCCTCAAGGTATCAGAAGGACACCAGGCTGGGAAAAAGTTGGGCTTGAAGATTTCTGTGACTTGCCCCAATCTTGCTTGCAGGCTGTATGAAGTCTCTGAAGCCATCCAGCCTGCTCTAAGAAGGAACTTAAGGGGGACAGAGGATTGCCAATACTCCTTAACAAACCACGACAAATAGCCAGGAGTATCTCCTGTAGGGAAAATTGTGGATAGATGGCCCCAAAAGGTGGAAGATGATTGGAAGAAATAACATCCTTTTATCTCTCCCTACAAGTAAGAGAGAGGTGTGAGTTACTTTTGCCATGCCACAACCTGTTTGACTTGAAAGCATCTCAGGATGCTCAAAAGCAAAGATGCCTTCAAACATGATGCTGGAAACTCTCTTTGAGCTGAAACTTTGCGGGAAAGAATCAGCCATGTTGCAATATGGGGCCATTAACTTTGGAGGTTAAAGGCTTTTTTGGGGAAGGAAAAGAGTTTGCCAGCTGTTCTGTATTTCCACAACTTCATCTTCTTTGTGAAGTACGCAACTGGGTGGAGTGGGTGTGGCAGCCCATAATGTGTGTTTCTGGAATTCTGGAATGGAATGGAATGGAATGGTGGGAGAAAATGAGACAATGGCTGTTTGACAGTACCTAGAAACTGGTGTTTGTTTTCCTTTTTTAGGTGAACCAGGGCTGGCTTATTCTCACCATCCATCTGATGTGGCCTATTATCTGATGTGATAGAAGACATGAGAGGCTGATCACCTACCATTTTTGAGACACAGATGGATACTTTTAATCCCTAAACTCTGGAAAGTGTCTTTAGGAGTGAAAAATTCTTTCTAAACATTGCAGGTGGATCAATGGGTTCCCTTCTGAAGCTAGTTACCACTACTTGGGTATTTGTGACCACTACCTCTATATTTGTTCAGCCTATAATTTCTTAATGAATGCTGCAAAATACCTGAAGACTCTGTGACTTCTTTCCTGAGGAGACTCAGCTGGAATAAGCATCACAATATAATAAAAAGTAAAAGTAAAGTAGAAGACTGGTAAATAATAGCACATTTTAAACAGCCTTGAAATAAAATATTCGGAGAATTTTTCAGGCATTATCAAACAAATGCATGGGTTGATGCCCTTATCACTGTATTTTACCAACAGATAGCTGGAAGACAAATAGTCTTTAAAGTCTGCTATTAAACTGCTCTGATTACTTTAACCAACCAACCGTTTTCACCAGCCCCAGCAATAATCATAGGGTAACATTCCATATGTTTTTGTGTACATGTTTTGTGTACTCAGTCTGTGTTCTCCAGCTGCACTGGATTACAATCACCATATTCCTCAAACAACTCACACACTCAAACAACTCACCTATATTCTTCAAACAACTCACACTTCTAGAAGGAGCTAGGTTAGAACAGGCTTCTTCAGATGACAGGAGGAAGGAATACGTAGCACGTTCATCTTTTCCACTGAATTTCAAGAAAGGTTTGTTATTTGTGGTTTAGTTCTAAAATGGTCTCTGCATTGCTGCCAAGATATATTCTGGGTGAACACTGGTTTCTAACAGGCATGGAGAAGAACTTCAGCAATTCACATTTTGAGATGGACTTTCCAAATTCACACTTCTTCAATCTGTATGCAATTTGGAAGGGACTGATCTCTTGCTTAATGTATTGGGGTTAGTCCTCTCTAAAACCAGCCAGATCCATTGTGAGATTAAATAATCCAGGAAATATTCTTAAAGAAAACTGCAAAGAGCCATGAAAAGATCCCAAAGACAATAAGGACTTTTGAATAGGAAAGAAATATAGTATATGCATGGATGCAGGAAGGGGGGCAGGAGGGGAAAAGTGGATGTCATGAGTGTAACATGGACATCATCACACATATGATGTGAATTATATCATCCATGAGGTTATGTTGACAGAAATACGTGAGTGGTTTGTGTTACCTCTTTCCAAGATGATGATGATGATGATGATTTTCACTAGTCTAAGAACCTGGGATTTTCTGATTTCCCTCCCAAGTAGTAATCCTTTCTGATCCTTCTTAACTTTAGAGATCAGCTAAGACTATCTGGGAATTGTCATACAGTATGACACTGATTCAGAACTTCCACTAAAAACAGATTGGAAAGAGGGTTGAATATCACCCATATACTGATTACAGCTCAAACTAATATACTCTCAATATTTTTGAAACCCAGTTTAAGAGTAAAGTTTTCTCTTGTTCTTATTTACCATCTCTGTGTTATCTGTGAACACACCTTCTGACATCCAAGAAACTCTCCTCCTTAGAAACTGAAGTGGATGTTTCCAAAGGAATGCTTATGCACAATGACTCAACTTTTTAATCATGCTTACATCCCAATTCTTCTCCAAGATGCTTAGGATGACCTTTGTAAGATCAGCCTAGTTTAATTTGAAATTGTCTGGCCTTGGGTCCCTAGATGATTTTCATGGGGAGACAGGATTTGCTCTGATTTGCTGTTCACAGCAACACAATGGCTTTCTCATCCTAAGAGATAGAAATGAATGAATGCTTGGAAGATCTGTTTCTCATAAAGCCTAAGGAAAGCATGTTGAACTATGATTAAAGCAAATAATATAATGGGACTGCTGAAACCCTTTTAATAGCAGTCACCCTGATTTTTGGAAACATATGAACTAGAAGATTTTTTTTTCTTTTCTAAATGGAGATTAAAGCCAATCTTTGGCCTATCAACATTGCATTCATTTTGCTACAGATGGCTATTCAGCATAAGAAATGCTTATTACATCAAAAAAAATAAATAAATATAAAAACAAGTATCTCTTTTGAATTAGGAACATAGCAGAGTTGAATGTTTTCACTTATTTCTTTCGTTTTGTCTTAATGTAAACTGAAACTGTTGAATTTTCAGATTACTACAATAAATAAATAAATAAATGCCAAGGAGGATTAAAATTAATGGAAATTGGGCCACAACAGCCCCCTTTGGTTGTCTTAAAAATCTCAGCTATTTATTTCATAATGCAGTATAATTTTTAAAAAATCCCCAAAGGACTGTACAATAACGATCAAATTAAAGTTCAATCAAAGCCTTTAGAGAGGACAAATGCTGTTCCCTTAATGGAAAGCTGAGAAGAGCAGAGCACACACCAGAGGTATTTATTACATATTTCTCTCTGTATTAATTAAGTACCTAATTTTGGAATGGGCAGAGTGTTCAGAATGGAGGAAGAAGACATTTTCAGGTATTATAAGTTACCAACACTGAATATGTGGAATTCAGCTGGAGGAAATCAGGCTGATGCTTCTGGCTACAGGATCAACATTTTTATCATTCTCCAGTGAACAAAGTTACAATGTGCCTCTGTGAGTGTATGTGCACATGCATGTATAAATCTCTGCATATGTAGTTGGAGACCTCACAACGCTCCAGTTTTGTGGAGAGAGCCAAGGTAAGTACAACTTTAAATATGGAAGAAGATGACTTTGTTGCATATGATAATATGTGATATTAATTCCACCCTGCATAGGATTGTCCCACCACCGTTAAGGATAATATAGTGGCTGTATGCTGTTGGCCACATATTCCCCTAAAACAGACATTCCAAAGATTCTTTAAGGAACAAAGAATCCCCTTGAGCCTTTCAAAATCATCTGGGTAAACCACACCCAATATGCTTTATTGACATTTGTGTCATTTGGCCAGTGAACAAATTCACTCCACGAACTGAAGTTCCATGTCACTTCTTTTTCTGTTAATATAAAACCACCCTGATTATAAATAATAATATCACTAAAGCCAAAACAATCCCACATGAGTAAAATAGCAGTCAGACACATCAAGTTATTCAGAACAGGCAGTCGGTGAATGGGTTCATTATTTTTGATGCTTTAATTCATGGTTGGACTACTGCACATGACTCATGAAAGAATAAAAAGAAATTTCACTATAATCACATAGAGAAGAAAGTTAAGGAAATGTTGAACATCTGTATAATCCCTTTGATTCTGCTAAAGTGGAATTTAGTAATTTATGTGCAGTTGATGTGACCCTTTCATACATTTTATGAAGCAGATTTACTTGGTATAGGATGAAAAACCAGGTAAACTACTGACTTCTAGATTGAAATGACAAGGACAACATAGTACTTGAACAATTAAGGATTGTCAAAGTAAAGGGTATAATGACTCCGACTTCATAAATTAACTCTTTTTCCATTGTAATACTGTTATAAAGCACTGAATTCACAGCTTCTGATGAACACAATGAAGACTTAAAAAAAAATAAATATCAAGCTTCTAAGGATTTTCCAAGATCAGAAGATTGAATTAACTGCACCATTTATCATTACATGGTGCAAATTAATTTTTTGGAACACGTTTTGGTGAGATAAGGATTTCCTCCTGTTTTTGTCAATTGGTTTACAATGTGGTATCTTAACCCATCAGCCTGAGTGATTACAAATTAAATTATTTCTCTGCATATTTAGATGTCTCTTGGAACTCAGCAAGGTTGCCCTTTATCTCTTCTTATCTCTATTTTCTATTGGCACCTTTAGTCTGTTTTATTATACAATCAAAGGACATTTTGTGCTCAAACATGGCTGCTGTGAAAAGAAAATTGCTATTTTGCGCTGATGATATTCTGGCTTCTATTTTAATTATTGTATAAGAATATGATACCTAAAACGTGTAGATATTTTTTCCGCTATTGAGTTAATTCAATCAGTTGGAATAAGTCTAACATAATTCCAACTAGATCTACAGTACATGAAGAAATCTGTAAGAAATTGTTGTAGTTGTTCTACACATTCTGTGAAATACCATGAAATAATTATTGCAAGGAGAACCTCCTTGTTTGTTGACTTAAACACCATAGATAATATAAGTCAAATTCATATGGATATAAATGGATGGTTGAAAATTCCCAAGAGTTATAAATCTCTATAAATTCTCAAACTTTTGAGAAAGTTTGTATGAGATAGACATGCAACCTTTGTTTTTTGAACTGAATCTTCCACATGAAGCAGAGTTTTTAAATTTCCTGGATTTCCAAGTACATCGTTCAGTTTACATTTTGACTACTTTTGTTTCATTTTGAAATTCAAGTATCTTCTTCAAAAATCATGAAGAGTACAACTGGAAATATATAATTTGGCCCCTTTAATATCTTGACTGAGACTTGGTTCCTTTCTGATTTTCTGGTATTAAAAAGTGCTAGACATGTTTGGGATGAAAGCTTATATTCAGTCTCACATGAAAAATGGCCCCTTTGGGATATTTCCAGTTTAAAGATTGCAAGGGTTTTGAAACTTCCAGATTACCTGTTTTATTGGAATATATTTTGGAAGACTCTAAATCTACTTTTTTTTTTTTTAACTGACAGCTGAATAGTATTATTAATTGTATATTGGAATAAAGAGATGGAATATCCTATCTAAATACATCTGTTTATTAAAACTCAACCAATGCGACTAAGTCATCAGAAATCACTTTCTCAGATGTTTAAGAAGTTTTGAGTGTCTACCTTTTTATATTGGAGATATCATGTAACTGAACGGACTTTGACGTCTGATTTGGCTTGCTCGGTAGTAACCTTGTTTTGGGCTGATACTCAGCATTGATATAATTTGCAAAGAGAAGCAAGGTTTAAAGATGTGAATATAATTATGAATCTGTATGACCTCCACTTGGAATTTATTGGTTATAAAGAACTTTGAATTCATTGAGCTTGAAGCACAAGAATTTAAAATCCTGAATTAAAGATCTTTGCTCAGTTCTAGCCTTTGAACTGAGCTTCTTACTGATATAATGGAACAATTAATCAATATGATTCTGCAAGGGCAAAGTTTAATTTGGTGTTTAAAAACAGAATTGCTCTTATATATCTATTGTAATTGTTTCTGTTTTATGTATGCTTGTACTTTTCTTTTCTTTGGGGTATCTTTTAGAGATATTGTTTTGCATTTTTCATTTTTTTGTTTTTTTTTAGCTGTTAGCATAATATAGCAATAAATTCAAAAACAAGAAATACATGAAACTATAATTCAGCTAATAATATTCTATATTTATATTTGTAGTACATACTAGACTATATTTTAAATCTTATTTACTATGTTTCTAATCCTTCTAAAGCCACACCAATAAAGCGTTGATAAACACCTCAGTTAAAAGTTATTCACAGCAGATGCATTTTCTGTGCCTTTCTAAATACTCAGACAGTGGAAGTTAACTATGCTGTTTTGGATGAGGGCAAGTATTTTTTGAGGATTGGACCATGACTTCTTCTCTAGTGTCCATCAAACGGAAACAAAGTTAGGTCCCAATAGAAGAGAATATCTGTAGCTCAGGGTTGAACTGTGGAGCCCTTGGTGCTCTCTGTTTGCTTGCAGACATTTCATCACCTGACTAGGTGACATCATCAGTGCCATTGAGGGTGGGGTTTGCTCCCTATTTATATACAATAGCTTGTCCTCCAGTGTTGGCATGGTTTTTTCCCTTGGTAGTTCCTTGACTCAGGAAACTCCCAAGGAACTCCCAAGGAGATTCAAGATTCCTTGATTCAAGGAACTGCAATCAAGGCACTACCAAGGAGAAAAACAAACCTCCACCAACACTGGCAGGACAAGCTACTGTATATAAACAGGGAGCAAACCCCACCCTCAGTGGCACTGATGATGTTACCTAATTGGGTAATGAAACGTCTGCCAGCCAACAGCCAAGCTCAGAGAGCACCAAGGACTCCACAAAGTTAGGTATCAGGTATTTTGGTTGCTCAACGCAGATGGTGGGCAGTTGAAGCCATAATGCTTCTGCAGGGAACCGTGTTGTCTAATCCTCCAGTGACTGATCTTAAAGGTAGGCTCACAGCTCTTAAATGTATGAAGAAATCATAGAGTGCCAGCAGTTGGCTGAAGAACTGAGATGAAACTTAATCTGAAATCTATCCTAACCCAATACCTGTGGCTGTGATTCAAGCCAATGAATCCCAGCCGTACCCTGTAGAGATGGTTTGGATGGATGATTTGGGGAAAGATCCTGTGCTGCAATATGGCAAGAACTTTGGTGATCTAATAGTCCTTACTGGTGTTTGGATCTAAAACCTCTGGAAATCCAATGTCCTCTACAGCCTGTGTTTCAAAAATAAGAACTTGATTTGTGTAATAATGATGTCAGTTCTATCTTATTTGTTGTCTTTAACCAAATGCTTGAAACTCCCCAACTCAAAACTTAGCTCACTTATTTCCAACCTTCGTAATACCTCCTCAAGTTCTGGAATTTGAGAAATTCTCAAAAGTTGTTTCATATTCAGCTGAAACCCCAGATTTCGAAACATTGTATAGCTTTTCTTCCACAAGGAAGCAATATAGTTGAAACAGCTTAATTCAGAGATAACTTCCTTTTATTTTTCATATATTTGACAGCAGTAATAACTATTTACAAAGGCTTTTTGGTTTCTGTCAGTTATGTTTCTTCCCGCCTCCCTCCCTATATCTTCATTAGAACTAGGAAAGGTCTTGTCTGAGATGTTTTCTCAGGTTACAGTTCTAGTCTGGACTCAGATTTCTTTTATCTGACCATTGCCTTGGTAGTGGCTCGTCCTCCTGTTACTCAAGGTTATTCCTTCTGCCCATTACACCTTTTGATTTTTAACTTTTCCTTTCATTCTCTCTCTCTCTCTCTCTCTGTCTCTCTGTCTCTCATCTCATCAACTGTCCCAAACCACAATGTCCTTGGTCTTTCTGTTCCTCTCAACTCATTCATCCTTCCTTCATAGATTTGCTTTCTGATTTGATCCTTATTAATTCTGTGTCATGAGTAAATCACTCCAGCCTACTTCTTTGGCACTGGTCTCTCATGTTTTTCATCAGTCCATCTTCATTCACCCCTTCACACTTGTTTCCTGAGCACCCCATTCCCATTGCATTCAGTTTGCTTTCAGGGTTCTGCTGACACACCCACTCTCATTTCTATATGACAAAACACCACCATAGTTGCTTCCTTCAACAAAACTTTCCACTGTGAAAATGATGAGAGAGACCTTCGTTATATTCTTACGCAGCAACACTTCTTAAATGTCTTTATTCTTAAACATTTGCATTTTACAGACATCTAGAAGAAAGATACAGCCAACGTACTCTTAATGCACCTGAAAATTCCTTCCTTCCCATATGATAAATGTTTCCTCCTTGTGTAACCAGCAGTTATAAATGAACTCTGGACTCTGTGCCACATTACCCTAAAATCACTCCTCTGCAGCTGCTTTTCTCACCTTTTCTTGATGCTTCCCTAGAGTTTACTCCTTCATTTGTCCTAATGTACCCTCACTATCTCAGCTTGTTCTCTGCTTAATTCATTTTAAAGTTCATGGCTTCTGAAAACAAAATCACCATTGATGTACAACCCGGTTTAATTTCATTCTCAGCCCTCTGTCATTTTATAGTTTACTGGCTTACAGTAAATCTCATGAAAATTGCCTTTATAATCTTTTACCAGCTGCTGCGCTCTATCACCTGGGTGGTGACTTTTTGGATATTTCCTGTTCTCTTTATACCCCAAATTACATGGCAGAGCTTTGTATCAGGTCTCTGTGCAGTTCACCTTTCCTTCCTTTCCTTCCTTAATGGATTGGAAAATCATCCTTTTATGTGCATCAAGGGAAGAATGACATTCCACTGGTATGCGAATGTAATTAGAATATATTGCTTATCATATGCTTAATGATCAATTTTGATTAAATGGAAATGAACGGGAGAGAAAAGTCACTTTAGGAAGAGCGGCATCTGAATTGCAATTGTTGCAGGCAAGCTTGTTTCCACTAGAATGGTCACTCATTTTATCATTCCAACTCCCAGTGCAGGTGGAAAATCAGGGAGGATTAAGCCAGAAAAAGAAGAAGGAAATGGAAGGAGCCACGTCAACATAATAAATAAATAAATAACAGTTATTTTCTATCGGTGATAGGAAATAAGAACTGATTTTTAAAGTTACACAATAATTTGTGGTATGTGCATGTATTTTTGCATGTTCCTGTATGCAATTTTGACTAATAATAAGCATGTTTTTGCAAATATTTTTTCCTAGTAAACTGTATTTTTGTTATTTTCACTTACCCATGAATTTATGTATTCATTAATACATAACACTTTTATTTTTGCTGGAGAGTGGCAGAACAGGCAGAACTGCATTTCAGTCACTCTGGAAGTGAGAAATTAGTTAAGTTTGCGTTAAGTGATACACTGAGTGAATTTTTCCACTATCACTGAGCCAGAAAAATCATTACTGTTGAATATACAGTATTTAGATAGTAAAAGTACTCTCAATTAAATACTAGTTTAGCTCTCATGGGTTCTCCTACAATGAAAAGTCCTAAGAATTATCGATTGATGAGATGTTTCAGATTCTTTATTAAAGATCCTCATTCATCTCCACGGTGTTACATTTCCCAAAGTATATTAGGAGTAAAGGTGATAATTAAAACAGTTTAATCTATAACGTAAATTCAGATATGGTGCCGAAATCTGTTCTCCAAGTTCCCCAAAGGGATTGCTCTTTGCTGTTTTGTCCTTTGACAGAATTTTGAGAGAAGGTGTTTTTTGGTATTTTTCTTGGCACATAGCAGAAGGCGTTATGCTAATGTTGTTGCTTCACGTTATACATCTTTCCACCAATTCCAGCCTTCCTCAGTTCCTGTTCTAAAAATCCTCATGAGAAAACAATGTGTTTCCTTGGACTTTAATTGAAATAGATGCAGTAATGATCAAGATTCCCTCTCTCTCTCTCTCTCTCTCTCTCTCTCTCACACACACACACACACACACACACACACAATGCATCACAGAAGAACTGGAGAACTGTAAGGACCCCATATCCATCCATGAGAATTTTTCCAAAATTTACTTCTCTTGGGGAAGTAGTGGCAGATTGGAAAGCAAATATTTGTCCATTTTATTAAAGGAGAATAATGTAACAAAACGTAAGATTTTTCAGTCATTTACCAGTAAATATATATCAGTGAATTTACACAAGACATGAAGTGGTCTAGCACGGGGATGGTTATATCAGAGGGTTTCTGGGCAGGCAGAAGAGATGCTATGCTTGTGTTGCCTCCCAATGCAAAAAAAAAAGGGGGGGCTTCCTTTTCTCACTCTGCCTCATCCAATCAGTTGAAAAAGTTGACACATTCCCATTTTCTGCATTCTCACTCTCCTTTTCTAGGTAATTCCCATGCTGGACTGGAATCTTCCTGCCCCTAACAGAAGCCAGCCCTGACTCATGTTCGTTTAATTGACGGCTGCATTGAAGACCCATGGCTTTCATTTTAGGAAGCAAAAATCATCTATTTGGAGCAGCTGTTCAATGATTTGAATATAACACCAGATTTCTGCACAGTTATTAAGGATCCAGGGCAGAAAAGGAAGTGGGACATAATGCTTTGTCCAAGATGTTATGCTTTTAAGCTTCATCTAGTCCGTAATAGCTTGCACTCTGGAAAGAGCAAGGCAGTGAGCAGGGTGAAAGGAAAACTACATAAACATAGAAACAAACCCAGCTAGCCAAGCTCTAAATGAGGCAAAGAGTGAGCCACTTGACTGAAAACTAGCCGATCAGCCCTTCATTCTTTAGATATAAAGTGAGTTTTATCAACGAGGGGGCCATAACATCTTATGATGATTTCCCATTGTAAAGCAGAAAGCCCTGGCTGCTGGAAATGCCTCTTTACAGCAATGTAGTATTTGCCATTACAATTCAAACTGAGATTGAAAATGTCATTTTGGTGATGCTCCTGTGATTTTTTAAAAATCACGCATATGGGAAATGGGGGAAATTTGCTGCCCCCAGCAAAGGACAGATGGTGCACCTCGGACTTTCTCTACAACACAGAGTAGTTTATCCTCCACAGATATTAGTCTCTCTTGTTGTCGTTCACTCATTCTCTACAGTTTTCCAAAGGGTTTTTGTTTTTTTGCCTAGCTATTTGTTCTCTAAAAAACTGAGAGATCATAACTGCTGAAAAAAAGGCTATTTTCTTTGTCTTTCCATGGGAATTTGTGCCTAATTAAAACAATCTGGTTTCAGGATGCATTGCAACTCCCCCCCCACACACACACACCATAGTGGTGCCTCTTTCAGACTATGAGCCACCCAGAGTTATTGGTTAAGATGAGGAGCCATATTAACTTCTTAAATAAAAAAATAATAATAAATAGATCTAGATGATTTTAGTGCTTTCTGCCTCACATGCACACAAAGATAAAATTGGAAGATGATGTTCAAGCAATATGGAGGTTTTTGTCTAATCCCCCCCTCCCCCCGAAATAATCTTGAGGCCCTTGGCTACCAACATGAACAGTTTCAATGGAAAATTAGGTACAGACATGGAAAGATTCAGCACTAGCCACAATGGAGGAATGGTTGGTGAAGAGGATGGAACTGGCTGAGATGGCCAAATTGACTTCTTTGATCAGAGAAAGGACAATATCTACGTTTATTGCTGATTGGAACCACCTTATGGACTTTTTGTGTAAAACAGAAAAAAAATTAACTTATAATTTATGGTTTTGATGATTACACAGGGTAGATTATAGAAAGAAGAGAGTTATGTTGTAACCATAGAGTAAGAGGTAAATTTATAATTGTGCCTATAACTGCTGTAAAGAAGATTGGAAGCTACTTCTTTGTATCTTTTTTCTTTCTATTTTTCATTTACTTTTTTCCCCCTTTCTTGCACTTTTAGTTTTCTCTTTGACTTCTTCCTTTTTCTTTTCTTTTCCTTACTTTATATTAGTTTGTATTAGTTTTTATCTTCTTTCTTAAAAATCTTTAATAAAAATGTTACAGATGATAGATAGATAGATAGATAGATAGATAGATAGATAGATAGATAGATAGATATAGATAGAAAAAATGAGGTACAGACATTGTAATTATGTTCTCCACTTAGAAACACAGTTTCAATAAAAAACATTGATTTTCCACTTTTTTACCGTGGAACAGGTCAATCAACTCTGTTACAGCTGTAAAGAATCCACGTTCTGCAAAGCATTGTCTGAAGTATTGCAGAGTTGATCGCTCAAAGCAAAGAATAAATATGCCAATAAAAGATAATTAATGACTGCTTTTTGTCCCCTGCTCATTCCTTAGTTCTGGCAACAAACGTATTGCAAAATAAATATGGTGCTGAATTTTAATTAAGGACCAATGGGATTCCTTACTTTTTCTTTTTTCAAGAAAACAATGCTCATTATGGTGGGGCAGACCTTCAGTGTTCTTACATCCATCACTTTGATTCTCACCTGTTGTCCTTTTCTTTTTTATCAGATTCGTCTGCTCCCCTTTGGCTGTTTGGTTGGTCCTGATCCTTCTCGGCAGTCTTTTTGTCTCTTCTTCCTTGCTTCTTCCTTGCTTTAGGCTCTCTGCTGTAGCCTGTTCTCTTCTTTGCTTCTGATTTTAAATTCTTTTTCTTATGTGCTTACCCAAAAGAACAGACTCCTCTGGTCAGTAGGTACCATTCTAGCTTTATCCTGCTTCCCGCTACTGATACTCTGTCCTTTGGTGGAAAAACTTGTGAAAAAGCATTGTTTGGGATGGGGGGAAATCAGTTCCTTCAAATATGCAGTCCCAAGCTGAAATTCCTTAGTTGTTCATCATACTAGGTTGTGCCTGTGAACAAGGTTAGCATCATGTGCTGAACTGAAAGCAGGTTTTCAATAGTTATGTGGAAGTTTGTTGCAAGATGCCTTGTAATCCTTGGAGATGAAAAAAAATAGCAGTATTTTAAAGCATAACAAATAAAAGAGGTTCTTTGAACAAACTGAATGGTCAGGACCTCTGGTCCATTCACCAGTTTTACAGTTTGAATATGAACCTTTGTAAGGGCCGTATAGTACGTGCGCATAACAATCAAAAGATGTCTTGTCTTAATGTTTTAGGAGGTATTTATTTATTTTATGGCAGTAGCTATTTCATGAGAGAATCTAAGAATATATATTATAACATTCATGGCTTTGGCTGGCGTGGGTCTTCCGGGCTGTGTGGCCGTGTTCTTGAAGTTTTGTTTCCTAACGTTTCGCCAGCACCTGTGACCGGCATCTTCAGAGTGCAGGAGCACAGACAGGAGCAGTTCTCTCTGTGCCCAGGGTGAAGTGACCCTTCTGTGGGTATTTATCGTAGTAGGAAGGTTAAGGAGCATAGTTGTTGTTGTTCAGTCGTTAAGTCGTGTCCGACTCTTCGTGACCCCATGAACCATATTGCGCCAGGCCTTCCTGTCCTTCACAGCCTCCCTGAGTTTGCTCAGTTTCATGCTCATTGCTTCAGTGATGCTATCTAACCATCTCATCCTCTGCCGTCCTCTTCTCCTTTTGCCTTCAATCTTTCCCAGCATCAGGGTCTTCTCCAAAGAGATCTCTCTTCGCATTAGGTGACCAAAGTATCTGAGCTTGAGCTTCATTATCGATCCTTCCAATGAGCAATCAGGGTTGATTTCCTTTAAGATTGACTGGTTTGACCTCCTAGCAGTCCAGGGGACTCTCAAGAGTCTTCTCCAGCACCACAGTTCAAAGGCATCAATTCTTCGGTGCTCAGCCTTCTTTATGGTCCAGCTCTCACAGCCATACATTACTCCTGGAAAAACCATAGCTTTGACTATGCGGATCTTTGTCGGCAAGGTGACGTCTCTGCTTTTTAATATGCTATCTAGGCTTGCCATAGCTTTCCTCCCAAGGAGCAAGCGTCTTTTAATTTCATGAAGTCTGTTACTGCTTCCATTTCTACCCCTTCTATTTGCCAGGAATTGATGGGTCCAGATGCCATGATCTTAGTTTTTTTAATGTTGAGTTTCAAGCCAGCTTTTGCACTCTCCTTTTTCACCCTCATCAAGAGGCCCTTTAGTTCTTCTTCACTTTCTGCCATGAGGGTGGTATCGTCCGCATATCTGAGGTTGTTGATGATTCTCCCTGCAATCTTAATTCCGGCTTGTGATTTTTCCAGCCTGGCATTTCTCATGATGTACTCTGCATATAGGTTAAATAAGCAGGGTGACAGTATACAGCCTCGTCGTACACCTTTCCCTATTTTGAACCAATCGGTTGTTCCATGACCGGTTCTAACTGTTGCTTCTTGGCCCGCATACAGATTTCTCAGGAGACAGGTAAGGTGGTCTGGTACTCCCATCTCTTTAAGAATTTGCCACAGTTTGTTGTGATCCACACAATCAAAGCCTTTTGCATAGTCAATGAAAGGAGCATAGTAGGTGTGCTTTTTTGTTCCGGAGTGTTCCTAGTCTCCGTGTCTGTGGGAACGTTTCCTCCCCGTAGAGGCGTTCAATGTATTGTCGAAGGCTTTCACGGCCGGCATACGATGGCTGGCATGGGTCTTCCGGGCTGTGTGGCCGTGGTCTTGATAAATACCCACAGAAGGGTCACTTCACCCTGGGCACAGAGAGAACTGCTCCTGTCTGTGCTCCTGCACTCTGAAGATGCCGGTCACAGGTGCTGGCGAAACGTTAGGAAACAAAACTTCAAGACCACGGCCACACAGCCCGGAAGACCCACACCAGCCATCGTATGCCGGCCGTGAAAGCCTTCGACAATACATTCATGGCTTTGTTTGCAAAATTCTGCTAGAGATAAGCCTCAGAAATTAACTCTGGTCAATAAGCCACTTTTCCATCACACTCTGATAGACTATGTTTTAGTGCTAAATAAAACGTGGCTAACTTCTGGTTTGCTATGTTGAACAACCCCAGACCATTGGATTGATAGAGTAATCTGTGCTTCAGTTCATCAAGCAGTCATTGCTAAAAGAATCAAATTCCTAGATGATGACAGTAATGAGGGTAGGTGTGTATATTCGCTGGCCAGGAGAATTGTCTGGTTTGTGTTTACTGGGAAATGGTATTTAAGGCTCAGGGCAGTCAATCCAGGAAGGAGAAGGAGGCAGCCTTACATTTTATCAACCACTTTTTTCTTTTGGAAATAAAAATTATTTTCCATCCAGAGTCTGTATGATTAGGCAGCCTAAAATATAGTAAAATAAATAAGTCTATGAAATAAGTAAAATAAGCATGTATATTTATTTTATATTTGTTTTTTTGTTTGTTTTATTGGATTTGTTAAGGCTGCCCAACTCCAAGAAGACTCTGGGGAGCTTACAATATGTCCAATACATAAGTTAAAAACACAGCTAAAAGTTACACGACCAGCCCAGTCTAAAACGACTCTCTCCAACGTGCAAGAAAGACAGGGGCTCCACAAACACCCTAATCCTAGCCCTGGAACTGAACCAGCTCTTAAGGGACTTCAGGAACCCTAGGAGGATGGGACCCATGTGTTCCTCTGGGAGGATGCTGTCCAAAGGGCAGGGGCTGTGATGGAGAAGGCACATGTCCTTGGACCTATAAGATGACAACACTTAATTGATGGAAACTGGAGTGCACATGGTAAAAGTTCTGGTCAAGATTACTGCTAAATACTGCCATGATAGTCACATTGTTTAAAAAATCTTATCAACCCTTCCTCCCTGTATTCAGTATTGTGTTGTTATTGTTTCCTCCTACCCTGGCCATTTATGTTCTGCTTTTCTATTCAAAACAACATACTAATTCAGTTAAAGCTTAAGCTCTGTTCAGATGTTTGGGGAACTTTCTTGCTGTCCACTACTGACCGCTCAGCAAAAAGATGCCAATGATGTTTTCTAAAAGCAAATGGCTGATTTGGAGGCACAAAGTTGTAGTGATGGAAGGCCATAATTATCTTGTCAAACCCTGCCAACCAGGAAATTTCTAATGTGTCTTGCTGACAATGTTCTCCATCAGAAGGTGGAAGATCAACTATTCTTAATTTGATCCTAAGCAATAGGGAACATTTAGTCAAGGAAGTAGAAGTAATGGAAACTTGGTAGAAAAGTTACTATTTAATGCTAGGCAAATGTATTTAAAAGTGTCCCTTGGTCTTTAATAAGTTGTTTTTAATGATCTCAAAACAGTAGCATAGCTAATACTCAGAATGATTTTGATAGATTGAAAAAAGGATCTGAAAGAATGGCACTTCATAGACATGAATGCCATTCTATTATTTTCACCCCATTTCTCTAACTATGAAAATAAGGGAATAGGTTAATGGACATGAATTCAAAGTTCTCCACTTAGGAAAAAGTAATCAAATATATAGGTGTAGAAGGCAGATAGTTTGCCTAACAATGGTCTTGGAATTTTAGCTGAAGGAAGAATTAATGTAAGTTAGAAGGGTACAAAAAATAAGACAAGTACCTGAAAAAGTGCTACAGAGAAGATTAGGATCTGTTCCCTACTAGTCCAGCAGAGGACACAGAATAATTTTAAAGTATAGGAAGGCTGATCCAAGCTAACAGAGCATTTCAGCAGGAGAACCACTCAGCGGGATGGTGAACTCTCCTTCCCTGGATGCGTTCAAGTGAGGCTGGACAGCTATATGTGGGGGAGACTTAAATTAAATCCCTGCACCAAGCAAGGGATTGAATTTGATCACCTAAATGGTGTCTTCCGACACTGTGATTCAATGATTAATTAGCCATCACACAAGTGTTCAATAAGAACTTTGTAAATATCTACAGGAAAAGAATGGTGTTGGCTTCCAACGAAAATTTCTCATACAGGGCATTATTCCCACAGAAGGCAATACGTTCTGCAGATGTTCATCCTCAATGTCCAGGTGCTGCAGAGTCTGATGGCACTTGTCCACAATGTGGGAGGCTTATCCCGAGCACTTGCATAGGGATTTTTGAAAGTTAAAATGGCAGTGTAAATGCAAAAAAGAAAGGAGGGAGAGTATTAAAATTCCCTCTGATGAAAGAATCTCAGCTGGCTTAGTTTTTGTATTCATGTTCCGAGGCTTTGATCTTTAAAGCATATTATATTTGCCTTTTTTAAATATCAGCAAATATTCTGTGGTCACTGAGCATGGATTGTATTAGTGATTCTCTCCTCTTAGACATCATTTTCTGTTGTGTATGAGTGTTTGCATTTTGGGGGGGGGGTACTATTTCGGCTCTAAGAATCCACAAGGAATTAGTTCATTCTCAGCAGATTGGATTTTGGTTCACTTGGTGATCCATAAATATAATATGACATTACCCCAAAGCCTAGATAACATGATGTCAGTTTCTCCACAACATTTCTGGTATGAGCAGCAAGCAAACATTATGGGCTAGGAGAAGCAAACCTAGTACACTGCTATGAAGCTCTGCCCTTGCTTGCAAGTGCTGCTAAATCCAGCTTGCTAATTGTTGTTTATTTTGATTCATGTTGTGTGAAATCATAAGCTGTTCTTGGCAGAATCCATTCATGGAAATTTATCTTTGCTGAAGAGCAAATGTTTTTCATTACTTTGAGTGTTGAAAGACTGTAATGGCTGCTGCTAGTGAACCCTTCCTTGTTCCGCAGGGTAAGATGGGAGCTCCTTCTCTGTCAGTGTGTCCTCAAAGGCAATTTCAGTCAGATGTAGATTTCATGGCATCTTAATCAGCTGGGGATGATTTTTCTCAGCACAATGCTAACCTCTCTTTTGTGAAATGAAGCTTAATTTGCATCTCACTTCTGCAGTGGATGATTTGTTCTTGGTGGATCTGAAGTCCTTTTCAGAGTGGAATGAAATGGGTCAAAACTAAGAAGGCTATTGTGGTTAATCTCTTCAGCCCAGCAGACATCTAGTCCAGACATTACTGACCAGCAGGGATGAACTGGAGCACTTAAGGCTCTTCTGCCTGCCTCTCTGCCAAGATTGACCTACCCAGATGTTGCTGGTCTTATGGAATCTATTAAAATCCAAGGTCTTTGGGAGATCTTATGGGAAGTAAGATTATGTCATTATGTGTTGTTATGACAAATACTGGAATGATATTATGCTGTGATTTTTGCCACTTTCCATTCAAACAATTTAGTTCCAGTGTAATTTATCTTACTGTGGATGTTTAACCTATCATGGATTTCTTCCTACTGCGAACCACCAAAGGTCTGATTTAGTTGTGGTGGGGTACGGACTTCATACTTACCTAACTACATACTTATTTATCAAGATATGGGAGATACACATTCATAGTGGCAAATGCCTAAAGCTTCAAGTTGTGCTACTGGGTGTCGTTGGCACACGTCTTAGTGATGAGCAAATTTCCCTTGCTTAATTCCAAATGCAAAGTTTTCCAGAAGCTTTGGCAAATATTTGGAAAAAAATTCATGTGATTCTTCTGCAGCCTTATAATTTGTGGGAGACTGCCTAGCTTGTTTTCACATTTGATATTGTCAAAGAGCATTTCCATTTTTCAGTGCATTTTCAACTGCTTCTGAAATGTTGGCATCATTTTTCATCCATATCCTGGAAACCAATTACAGGTCAGACAGAATGGTGCAAATACATCCTGAGACTGAATATCAAGGCTGTAGGAGCCAGCTTCCAAAAGTAGGGCAAACTCTAATTTTTTTTTTTTTTTTTTGTAGACCTTTAAGCAATAAGTAAAACTCTTTCCCTGAACCTAATTAAATGGGGTAATTTCTCAGCTGAGAGATATAGGATTGTATTGTTAATATTTATCTGTACAAATTCAGACCATTAAAATATAGTTTCACATTTCAGTGTATCAAGATAAATTTTGCAGTATACATTGGCCACAGCTCATGGCATTTCATGGGGACTCAATACAAGAGGAGCACATGAAAATAACATTGTGTCTTTTTCTCCTCCTAAAGTTCATCCAATAGGAAGAAAAGTGATTCTCTTTCTCTTTCCATTCTGTGCTTCTAGGCACAGGGACTCCTTCATCTTTAGCAATTCCTTCTGAGTGTCAGATCTCTAATCAGAATATGGGACTGTGTCATGTGCCTGGGGCATAGTCTGTCCATAGCTGGATGTAGCAATCATATGAAGATATCTCTTCTTTCTCCATCTTGATATTTCATCTGAACTTAAAGGGTAGCTGGCCCGATGCAGCATATCTCTGGAGTGCATAGGACAATTCTGAAAAGAGGCCTTCAAGCTTGTGTATACCAGCCATCTTTCTTAGGTTAAATAGGGATCTAGATATTATACTTCAAACTTTAGTAGAAGTGAATGTGGGTATTCTGCTCCCATGACCTTGCGGTGGTATGAACGTTAGAATCAACCAAGTCCAATAGTGTTAATCTTTCCAGAAAATGAAATCCATAGGTGGTTTGTATTAATTTCATTGTTACAATAGAACTAAGTGGATAAACACATGCATACAGACACCGTTTCACTTCCTTGCGCTGAAGAAGGGCTATGAACTTGGCTCACCATTTGAGGTGCACCCTTGAGTTGATTCTGCCAGGATTTCAGCAGCTAAGAACTAATAAGGAATACTTTATGGATGTAAGAGAAACCAATACCGCTAACAGGGTGTAACAACAGCAAATGAATATTAAACCAGGGACCGTGGCTTATTCTTATCCTGAAGCTGGCAGTAATTTTCATACCATGTCAGTTTCTGAAGGAAACCACTCTCTACCCACTGTAGATAACCAACGTACTTCTGTTATCAGTTCTGTCGAGAGGAAAGCTGAACTGGGTATTTATCTGTGAAACAGGGAAATGTATCAACCCCTTCAAAAAAGAGAAAGTATGACATGAAATGTATCAGTATAGATAAAACATAGAAATAACTGAACAGAAATGTTTGTGATGTGTAATGACTGATGTACTTGGTTCATTGTCCAGATGTTCATTGCTGAAAAGCAACAGGGTCCTTTTGCTTCATTCTTGGAGGTCTCTGTCCTTAAACTGGACCCTTCACTTAGAAGATTAATTTCCAGTAGACTCTAAAATAAAGGACTGTCCTCTAATCTGTAATCCAGGTGCAGCCATATAGATCAGGGCATGGATAGACATTCCAAAGAAGGGCAACACCAAAGAATGCTCAAACTATCGCACAATTGCACTCATTTCACATGCTAGCAAGGTTATGCTCAAAATCCTACAAGCTAGGCTTCAGCAATACATGAACTGAGAACTACCGGATGTACAAGCTGGGTTTCGAAGAGGCAGAGGAATTAGAGATCAAATCACCAACATTCGCCGGATCATGGAGAAAGCACGAGAGTTCCAGAAAAACATCTACTTCTGCTTCATTGACTATGCAAAAGCCTTTGATTGTGTGGATCACAACAAACTGTGGCAAATTCTTAAAGAGATGGGAGTACCAGACCACCTTACCTGTCTCCTGAGAAATCTGTATGCAGGCCAAGAAGCAACAGTTAGAACCAGTCACGGAACAACCGATTGGTTCAAAATAGGGAAAGGTGTACGACAAGGCTGTATACTGTCACCCTGCTTATTTAACCTATATGCAGAGTACATCATGAGAAATGCCAGGCTGGAAGAATCACAAGCTGGAATTAAGATTGCAGGGAGAATCATCAACAACCTCAGATATGCAGACGATACCACCCTAATGGCAGAAAGTGAAGAAGAACTAAAGAGCCTCTTGATGAGGGTGAAAGAGGAGAGTGCGAAAGCTGGCTTGAAACTCAACATTAAAAAAACTAAGATCATGGCATCTGGACCCATCAATTCCTGGCAAATAGAAGGGGTAGAAATGGAAGCAATAACAGACTTCATTTATTTGGGCTCCAAGATCACCGCAGATGGAGACTGCAGCCATGAAATTAAAAGACGCTTGCTCCTTGGGAGGAAAGCCATGGCAAGCCTAGATAGCATATTAAAAAGCAGAGACGTCACCTTGCCAACAAAGATCCGCATAGTCAAAGCTATGGTTTTTCCAGGAGTAATGTATGGCTGTGAGAGCTGGACCATCAAGAAGGCGGAGCGCCGAAGAATTGATGCCTTTGAACTGTGGTGCTGGAGAAGACTCTTGAGAGTCCCCTGGACTGCTAGGAGGTCAAACCAGTCAATCTTAAAGGAAATCAACCCTGATTGCTCATTGGAAGGATCGATAATGAAGCTCAAGCTCAGATACTTTGGTCACCTAATGCGAAGAGAGATCTCTTTGGAGAAGACCCTGATGCTGGGAAAGATTGAAGGCAAAAGGAGAAGAGGACGGCAGAGGATGAGATGGTTAGATAGCATCACTGAAGCAATGAGCATGAAACTGAGCAAACTCAGGGAGGCAGTGAAGGACCGGAAGGCCTGGCGCAATATGGTTCATGGGGTCACAAAGAGTCGGACACGACTTAACGACTAAACAACAACAACAACAACAATGGATAGACAACATGTGAGGTCCATGCCCTCCTACCAAAGTGATGCAAGAGGCAATTTGGTAATGCTGTGGCATGGCCCATTTTTGGTTTCTTGGGAGGGAGGTTATGTCTTGAGCTAGGAGAAAAAAACTGTTTTCTTTCCTACCTTTAGCACCATCCCAGAACCCCAATCACGTCCCCAAATTTGATTATTATTGTTCTGGAACTCCAGCAGTGTATAGCATGCTGAGGACCACATATGGAGTCTTGAGACAGATGCATCCCATCCACAGGCCCAGGGTTGCCTTGAGGTTGACTGGGGAAAAAGTTTCCAAAGGCTCCACAGAAGATTTTTTCTAAGCTTTCAATTTTGTAGATTTTTAAAAAGTTTGATCAGGCATGTACACAAGGTTCCTCGAGCTGAAAAATCAGTTTGTAAGGTGGCATGAAACATAAGTGCAACTGGTGATTCTATGCAACTCTACACTTCCTTTCTCAAAATCTTAGTCTTATATGCAGTGTAGATGAACAACTGGATAGGGCATGTATTAGCGTGGCTTAAAGTTACTTCACAGGTCTGAAAACAATATTGCAGACCATTGCTATAAAACAGTTAGTTTATGAACTGAAACCCCAAGAGATAACAATTCACCTCTTGAAAGGGATCAGAGGATCAATGTCTTTGGATAATTGATGAGTTAAGGGCTTAGCAGAGAAGGGGGGACCAATGAAGTCCATTCTCTTTATGGAGCGTGTTGGGAAATGAGAATGGCATTTTTGAACTAATCTTCATTTATTTGTTCTCAGAACAGCAGCACCATTAGCTCCTCTTTATTGATGGAAAGATTTAACATGTCCTTAACGGAAAGATGAAATCAGATTACTTACCTGGGGTTGGGTGGGAGTTCAGTTCATAGCATATCTTTAACCTTTTTCTTCTACATCACTTAGTGAAATGCTAACAACTTCATTGGTGGAGAATGAGGTTATATTTATAGAAATTATTACATTTCTGTTATTGTTTCTTTTTGGATTTGTAGTTGTGGATATGAAAGTTTAGTTTCTTTGCTAATCAGCCTGCAGAAAAGCAAAATGATTGCAGTACCCTACATTGTTCAACATTAATGGATTGCATCTGGATTTAACTACAGTACATGCAATTATCCCTTCCAGAGTTTAGCATATGCACTATTCTTCCTAAAGGAGTCTTCCTGCACCCTGCAAATGCTAAAGAGAGGATGAAGAAACCGTGCTTAATGGATTAGGTGGTGGTGGGAAATTGATGAGTGTGCAAAACTGAATAGAAAAAACCTGATGAGTGTGTGTTTGAGCAGAATGTTGCTATATATCAAGGAGACATCAACTGGAGTTCTTCACCAGTAAAAAGCTCCGGTTCGCTGCAAGTATTTATGGATGTATTAGCTTTTCTCCTGAAATGTTGTTATTGCTCAGAATAAAGCTGGAAAAAACACCAAGGTGCCAACTCAATTCAGGAGGGAGGGCCACATTTCTATGGAAACATGTGTTTGTGTCACATTTTATCCTCAGATCTGAAATGATTACTCATAAATATGCAGCATTAAGTGAAATGGCCCATTTTTTTTTCTTATTAATATCCAGGTCTACAATTTCCCCATTTTTCTTTAAAAAAAACAAACCTTTGGACAGATTGTCAACTTTTGTTTCCATTGAAAGCTATCAAAATATAGAACCACGGAACAGTAACTACTAAGTGCTGTGGGTACTATCACTGCATGACAGTTGTCTCTGGCAGTGAAACAGAAAGATTCATTAATGAAAAACATTCTGTTTGAAGGTAAGACTATCGAGATGCATCGAACTCCCACTTGGGCATCAGTACCCCATTCTGATATTCCACATCATGTGAACTGCAACAGCTACGATGCTTGATTCCCTTAGCTTTTCATGTTGGACCCTGGACTGTGAAGCAAAGTGAGCAGGGGGAATTTCAACAGCGCATCCTCCCAAATCATTTGATATGGTTGGCCTGATGAATCTGTAGAAAGAATAGGGTTCCCCCCACCCCCCGCCCAAAGTACACCGATTGTGATTGTGCAGGCAGAAATTCAAAAGGACCACAGCCCTTCCACAATAATTGCCTTCATCAAATGGATTTCTGTCTGAAGCATCCTGACCTTATTCAAAGTATACTAGATGTGAACCTCTAGCAGAAGATGGCGGTGAGAGGCTGAAACTGATTTGGGAATCTCTAAGATACAAATGGGACTAACAAAAATACGGCATAATTACTAGCGGTAAGTGATTGGCTTCTCAAATCCTCTCTTTTCATCCACTGCATTTATAAATCAATTTTATTCATTCTTTGCAGAACTAAAATCTTGTTTTTCAATGAACAATGGAAATCTGGATACTATTGTTCATCCTACAGGAGAAGGTTGATTCCCTTTCTCATTATCCAGATACTCATGAGTTAGAACTATTATAAACTGTTCTCTTAGCTTGTTCCTTTTTTGTGTTGGTAGATAGACTGCTTCTAACTAGGCCTATTCAGCACTGCTTTAGAACCAACTGGGTTCTACTGATTAGTCTTGTTTACTTAGAAGGAACTTCTACCACTATCTACACAAGTAACCCCTCCCCCCCCCCCTTTACTGGCTAAGAAAGGTGAGCTGGAGTTGTGATAATTCCTTGGCCATATCCATGCAATTTGCTAAGCAACAATATAAAGATGGTTTGCCCTTGGTGTCTTCTGAGATTTTTTAACTTCTCAGTCCAGCTATGATCTGGGGATTTCCAAGCATTCTCCTATCTGAGTCTAGCTAGGTCCAATCCTTCTTCACTTTTCAGTATCAGCCAAGGTTGGCTAGATCCTGCTGCATGCTGTAGGTGCCACCAGTTCAGCTCAGTTGGACTACTCCCTTAAATAATTTCCAACTGTGTTTGGGAAGCTGAACATCAGTTTCATCCAAGCATCTTTCTTTCTCCACTGCTCCGTGCATTACCAGACACACATACCAGGGACATGAATACAATGACTAATATAAGCCATAGTATCTTGCAGGAAAAGAAATTTGTACATGAAATAGGAGAGTCTGAATGGTAGGAATGTGCTGATCATGCAAGGGAGAATACATGAAACAACAGTTTTAGAATAATGAAAACCACCTCAGGTCCCTGCTTCAGATGCAGATCCCGGCATGTGTGTGTGCTCAGCCATTTCATTTCCCCAAGAAGCAACATGGCATAGCTAGGAGAAGATTCCAAAGCAGCCGTACTGGCATTGTAAATGACACAGCTGCTTTAATGAGCTGAAAAGAGATGCATTGCACATGTTAGTATGCACCCCTTAAAAATTATTTGCAGAAGCATAAACATCTCCTCTTCAGTGATATTTATTTACCTTTTCCCATTATTTTTCTTAAAAAACAAAACTTCTACCTTCTACTTTTGAAGTACTCTTCCTCCTTCTCCTCAAACACCCTCTTGTATCAGAGAAGTGTGATTGCGTGTTTTTTTGACAAGGCAAAATTTGCAGAATTCAAATTGAGGCTTGCAAACCTTTGCACACTTATCTGGAAGGAAATGCCTTGGGAAACAGTGGCAGACATTTGAAGATGCATGTAGGCTTGTACCATAAGTTTCCATTTCTGATTCATTTACAGACATTGGAAAAAGTTCTGTGCTACTGGTGAGGAATTATCATAGACCCTTCCCTTTCACTGACATCGAAGAGGAGACACATCTGAAAGTCCTCATGAAAGAAGCCTTGCTGACTCTTTAGGCAAGATTAATGAACAAAGCATTGGAAAAAAAAATGTCTGCCCCCAAAGTAAAAGTCAACATGCAGAAGGGTGTAAAATGTTCTGAATTCAAAACATGCCAAGTTCAAGAAGGATTGTTCTGAACTGTTGTGACCTCACTAGAAATGTTCTGGAGCTGCTCCTATTGTTCTGGAAATGTTGTGAGCTTAAAGCAATATAATTTTGATCTTAAAACAATTCCAGAATGGTTGGAACAGTGTGAAAGCACTTCCGATAAAGTCAGAACTGTTGTTTCAGACTTGAAATAGGCCTCTTGAGTTTGAAACCCCAGAATTCAAATTGCTTTGCCCAGCACTAACATCCCAAACTACTGGGGAATTTGCAGAAGGTATTAACAGATTCAGAATTCAGAATCTGTTTGCCCAGATGTAGTGAATAAAAGCCATGAGTAATTTCAGCCATCAGAAATAAAACCCAAGGTTTATTTCCATCACTTAGGTTGGGGAGTTTACCAACTTTAATACTTGTAATAGTTTAAGTTCTCTATCTCTGTGAAATCTCATATTCTTGACAGCAAATATGAATTCCTGCAATGGTTTCTACATACATTGTGCATAACAAATTTCACCATACTGGAATGGAGAGTTCTAATTTTATAATAAACAGAAGCTTTAGAAAAATGTTGGAATGTATTTTTTATATAATGAGGAAACCGTTCTCAAATATTGAAAAAAAATGATTATAATATATGATGCAGATACAAAATAAATGTAAAATCATTAATATCATGCAAGTAGCTATATATTTAGAGTATCTTGTGGATCTTTAACTTGAATTTAGGAAGTAAACTTATATCAATCCCACATCATATCTTGGTTAAAAAACGTGCTTACAGTCTAGATAGCAAACTCTGCATATGTTGAAATGTCTTAGCTTGTCATCATAAAGGCTTGTACATTAGAGACTCAGTCTCTGAACTATGCAGGGCTTACTTGTGTGTAAATGTCCCTTGGGTTATGGCTTGTATAGAATTTTGTACTTAAAAAATATTAGCTACACACTTCAGATATTACATCTGAGAAAGAATCCATAAGGAAAAAAGAAAGTACTTAAAAAGATTCATCTGGGAGGAGAAGAACACTGTGTCTGAAATGGTTTGATTTTCCTGTGAAAGAGAAATTGAATGATGTACTTGAAACTGAAAGCTTTTAGGAATTTACTTTTAATTAAAAATCCATGACTCTCTCAGGCGGAGTAGAATGTTACAAAACCTCCTTTGTCTGGTAAATTGGAAAGCTGGCAGTTGAGATAAACCTTCTTCCCCTCCACCAACCTACCTTGTAAACTGTCCCCTAAGGCCACTCAGATCCCCTACAGAGGTTGTCCTGTGTGAAGGAATTCAAATGTTCCATCATTTTTGTCTTCCTCAGACCATGCATTTGGCCTACCATTAGCTTCACTCTGAGAAACTTAGATGAAGTTTAATTTTCCATTCCAGCTATTTCCTCATTGCTTTATTTTTGTCTTTCACCAAATATGGAATACTTACATAAATGGATGCTCTCTCTAGAACAAATGCCGATTCCTACAGAATATTAAGTAGGTCATTGACCAAATATTCACAAGCCACTAGGAAGCAGTGTTCTGATTCATGCTATCATGACTGCAGTATTGCTGATTCTGTTGTTGAAGTTTTATTACACTGAATTGAAAAGGTAGCATTACAAAGCAGGGAAACTTGGGTTAAGTTCAAGAGGTGCAACTGAGACTGCAGCAAAGTTGTTTATTGGCCAATAATGAAGAAATCAATGGTAAAGCTATTTTATTATCTTTATTTTTTTTTATTTGAAAGAGATCCAAGCTCAGCTTTTTTTGATTCCATGCTACTCAGAATGTTGGGATTCTAGTAGATCTGAGAACTTGTTGAGTCTAAGAACTCAGCACTCCCTGTAAAAAAACAGGTCTTGTGATCCACCCAGGATTATGATGGACAGCTATGCAAAATAAATAGATAGATAGATAGATAGATAGATAGATAGATAGATAGATAGATAGATAGATAGCATCACTGAAGCAATGAGCATGAAACTGAGCAAACTCAGGGAGGCAGTGAAGGACAGGAAGGCCTGGCGCAATATGGTTCATGGGGTCACAAAGAGTCGGACACGGCTTAACGACTGAACAACAACAAAAATAGATAGATAGATAGATAGATAGATAGATAGATAGATAGATAGATAGATAGATAGATAGTCAGTCAGTTTCTGCTGGGCATCAGCCTTTCTATCCTTGGAGAATTACATCATGTAATAGTTTCTTTCTTGTCTTTGGGAGAAGCATATGATTGCTGCCTCAACAAACAGTCGCAATCCAAAAACAGTATTGTTTTCTACATTTAGAAATCAATACCAATACATATATTTTATCTATGCTAACAATGCCTACTTAAATCCCACTTTATTCATGTGAATGTGGGAGTCATCCGCATGAATAAAGGTGCAATGGTGTCAGGCCTAGCCCAAGGAACTCCAAGAGACAATGCCAGTTCAGTCCAGCTATGTTTATTAGCTACAACCTCTAGCAAGAATCTTGCCAGACTGAAACCCCGTATCCCAAAGTCCTCCAGCCACAACAGTGTGAATTCCTCAGGGAGGTGCCAGTCTCATCCTCTTGTTCCTCCCACGTGGTTCTGGCGAGCTAAGAAAATGTTTATCTGCCTGAGCTTGGCCTTCATAATTCCATTCCATCATAAATGGGTCACAAATGCTCTTAAAACTTATGTTCTTCTTTTGTAGTGCTGTCTTATGGAATATATCCAAAAGTAGATCTTTGAACCTCTTGTCCCATTACGGCAATCGTTGAAGTCTCTCTCCAATCTCAACGAAATTGAGAAATGTTAGATAATGTAAATTTCAAGAGAAAATGTCTGTGTCCCTTGTAAAGAGAGCCAATTAGATGGATCAAATGGAATTCTGAATGTGACTCTGAATTTGAAACATCCTCAACCAAAAGGTTTAATTAGCCAATTCTTTGTTGACACAGCCCAAACTGCACACCAGTTTTTGTTGGGGGCAAAATGAATATTGGAAAAAATAGGAAAACAAGAAAGTTACCACAGAAATGGTGGTGCAGTACATATGCTATCTTAGACTGAAAGAAAAACTAAGAAAGCCACAGAAAAAAACAATAATTGAACAGATACAAAATTACCCTGGATGATCACATTAATGTCATATTTAATTCCCTTTTAAAGATGTAATCCATTGAATCAGTGTTGATATGGGAAACATAATCAGAAGAAATATACTAGATAAATACCACTAACATTTGTTGCGTTGATTGCAACACCCCCATCAAGACTGAATTCTTCAGAAAACAATTTAACGAAAAGTTGCTCTGTTTTTATAAGATTTAAGACTCTTAACATGTGTGGTACACTTGCTTCCATGACTGTTTCAAAAAAAAGTCTCTCTTGCTATTCATAGAATGTCTGGATGCCAATGAGGACCTAAATTGACGTTGCATATGCCGATTAAAAAATCACTTAAATTAAAATATGATTGGAGACACATATACCAGAACCAACTGTCCTAAACCCTGAGAGAGATGAGGGCAGAAATGCTCAAGCTGGACTCCCCAAAGGATTTTTCCTTCCAGAAAGTTCTCTCTATGAAATGATATAGCCAACTATATAGGAGAATCCAACTATTTTTTCTTACTACCCCAAGATCTTTTCAGGGCAATATTTTCTTCCTTTCCCCTCAACAACTAATGAATAATATAAGTGCATTATACCTCCAATTGGCTTAATCCATCTGTTTTGTTTTATTTGGAAAATTAACTTCCAGAGTGAGAAAAAGATCCAGCCCTTTCTTCTCTCATGAGGTTACTACATCACACCTGTGCCCCATGAGACGTTCAGAGGCCCCCTCCCAAAAGTGGGGAAAATGTGTGCTCCATGAGATCCAAAGGGTGTCTGCTCCTTATATAGAACCATCTCTTTTTAAAAAGAAAATTATTTGGCCAGTTGTGGCTACTAATAAAGGCAGCT
Organism: Python bivittatus; assembly: GCF_059951505.1. Classification (NCBI taxonomy): domain Eukaryota; kingdom Metazoa; phylum Chordata; class Lepidosauria; order Squamata; family Pythonidae; genus Python; species Python bivittatus. The sequence continues at coordinate 6,984,887 of NW_028277033.1, forward strand.
GTCTTTGGCAGAGTTCATCCTCTTGCATCACCTTGAAAATCTAGAATCATTCAGGTTCATTCATTCATTCATTCATTCATTCATTCATTCATTCATTCATTCATTCATTTCTTCAATTTACATAGCCACCATCTCAATAACATGACTCTGGACAGCGTGCAACAGTTAAAGCACAGTCCAAAAAGAAAAAACAAAATATAATATAAAAACTCATAAAAGCATCTAAAAACCATTTGAAATAATCAGCAGCCAAGGTATAGAAGCACTCGACAATGTTCAGTCTACCTACTGAACAGGCTCTACTGCACATCTGGATCCTCAAGCATTGTGGCCCAGACCTGTCTTCGGAGCCTTCTGAAAGGCTGGTAGGGTTGGGGCCAATCTGATCTCCAGGGGGATGATGTCCCAAAGGGCAGGTGCCATGATAAAAGAGGCTCCCTTCCTGAGCCCTGTCAGATGACACTCCTTTATAGACGGGATCCAGAGAATGCCTCTCCTCCTGGACCTGATGGGATAGGTAGATATAATCAGGGAGAGGAGGTCCCTCAGATAACCTGGTCCCATGCCATGAAGGGCTTTATAAGTCATCACCAGTACCTTGAATTGAACATGGAAGCACACTTGCAGCCAATGTAGCTCATGGAGAAGAGTGTAATGTGCACTGACATTCTGCACCAGCTGTACCTTCTGGATGTTCTTTAAGGGCAGCCCCAAGGAAAGTAATTTGCAGTCATTCAACCTAGTCCTTGATTTCAGCCTATAAGGGAGTTTTCTGCAACTCTACATTTATCTGTGGGAAGAATGACAATTATATCCAATACATCTGGAGGATGGCAAGTTGAGAAAAGGTGATTATTGTAAAGATATTCCTGAAAGCTTCTTTTCTTTGTTGTTTCAGCCAGTGGCAGCATCTTACTGACTTGGCCTGGTATCAGAAGGTAATTAGGTTTTGGTTTGGATAGTCTTGGATGAAAGACCATCAGGAATTCTTGGCCAGACTAGAAGCTGGAAAGTGCCCTGAAAGAAGGCAACGGTAAACCATTTCAGGTCTGATGCCAAAAGAATGATATGGATGTGGCTGTGAGGTCACTAGAAGTTGAGCTTGAGTTGAAGGAAACTTTGCCATCTCTTCTTGAATCTACATGTAACCCACAAAAAGCCTGAATTCCATCCGAATGTAATTAAAGAACGTATTTGGAACAAAACATGTAGAACCCAGAAGTTTCAGAACTCAACTACTGTATTCCAGATGTAGCTCTTAGCTTGAAAGTTCCAGATAAACTCAATAGAAGGCAGCAAAGAGGCAAAGAAAACTGCCTTTCCTGCCATCTAGTGGTCAATCACACGGTTTTATTAAGGAAAATTCCAGTTTTAGTGCAAAGACCTAAATAAATTAAAAGTAACTTGTGTACTTAAGTTATATAATTAAATATAGTCATGTAATTTATATAACTACAGTATATGACCTATGTATGGGTACAAGATTAAAAATATCAATGACAACAACAATAATAATTTATTCAATTACTTTATTACAGTCAATTAGACCAGTACAATATTAAAAAGAAGGGAAGGACATGAAATATGTTCAATCCAAATAAGGGATTATATATCCGAGGTATACTAGCCAAGGTACTTGTTAATTATAGTTAAAAAATCATTTACAATAATTTGTGCTCCTGGCTTCAATCGTCCTAAAATTACACATTATAAACCATTAAAATTAAAAGTTAGTATCGGTTTTTAAATACATAAATATAGAACACAGAATGCTTATATCTATTGTTCACAATAATATGTCGACTCTTAAGGGCTGCTGCACAAAATCTTAAGGCCACCTGCACTGTAACATTACTCCACTCATCTTTAAGGAGGATTTGAAGATATTCAGCGTCCGGTCTGCCGGGATATCTGCTGATCGTTGGAGAAATAAATTTTGTTCGTATTTCTCTATAAAATGGACACCGTAAGAGGACATGCCCAGTGGTCTCCACTTCCCCAGAACCACATGGCCCAGCCTTTTAGCCAGTGGGACTCCCTTATATTTACCGTCCAGCACAGCTGAAGGGAGTACATGACATCGGGCAAGTGAAAAGGTCCTCCGGTGGTTCATTACCTCTAGCTGCCTGAGATATCTGGTGGCAGCTACAGTATATCTAGTGGATTCTGGGGCCATATACGATGGAACTTTTTCTAGGTCAGCTTGCCTTTCCATGTCTTCCACCCTTTGTCTCAAGTTCAGTTTTGCCTTGTCAAAGCCCAGCTGAGGTAACGAAATCGGGGAGACGCCTAGCCTTGCAAAATTACACTTGACAGCCTTGGTCCATGAAGAAACAAATTCATCTTGAAAAATTAATGGAGCAAGGCCTTGAGGGAAAAGGTTAAGTTTTAACCATAGATTTAGAGATGACAAACAAATTCTTGATTCAACCTTTAGGAGGCCAGTCTCCAAGCATAAGCAGGCATCTGACACACAATGAGGCAATTGTAGAATTGCTCTTAAAAATTTGGACTGGACTCTCTCCAGGGGTAAGAAGGAGGAGGATGAGGGTCCAAGGTGAGTCCCATACAGCATCTGAGCAAGCGATTTCGCCTGGAAGAGTTTAATTGCGGCGGGGACATAATGTTCTCCTTTTGAACGTAACAGTTTGAAGATGGCATTAGCTGACCTCTGTCCAGCTGCAGCTGCATATTCGCAATGCACAGTCCTTGAGCCAGTGGCATGCATGACCACACCCAGATATTTAAAAGTAGTCACCTGTTCTATACTGTGTCTGTTAAGGTGCCAGGATTGTGTTCTAGGTCTTTTGGCAAAGGCCATAACCTTGGTTTTCTGGAAACTGATTTCCAGTTTGTCTTTATTACAGTACTGGCACAAACCTCGCCGGGCTCTTTTTAGGCCATAATAATTTATTAAACTTGTATGCTGCCCGACAACTCTGGACAGTTCACAACAATCCAAAAAATTAGAATAAAATCAATAAAAGAGAAAAGATAAAGATAAAAGATGACAAGCATGATTTACACCTCTATACCTTTATACCAGATAGGTGTTTTCTTGAATTTAGTAGCCCTAATGAAATATAGATTGTAAAGCAGTATCTTTTTTTTTCTTTTTTGTAACAAAAATGAGAGAGAAAGAGAGAGAGAGAGAGAGAGAGAGAGAGAGAGAGAGAGAACATGGACTGAAAATCTAGGGCTTCCAGTACTAAAATCCTACAGTTCCAAATTAGTGCTTTGCTGCATCAGTTTGAGTCTTTCTGGCACTTTTGAATCTCTGTGTGTTTTTTACTTTATAGCTTTAAATTGTTATAAAGAACAAAATGGGAAGCATGTTAATTAAGAACTCAGTGTATCCTTCAAGCCTTAAACATTTAGCTGTCCAGTTAGTGTTCCTCTTAGAGGGAGGGAATCTTCCAGTCCTAGCATATTGCTGCTGCTGAATCTACCTTCTTCTCTTTCTTTCTTTCCCACCCCTTGCCCTGGGCTGGAATCCATGTTCACTTCCTGCTGGGTATTCCCTGTTTTCCTGCATTTAAAGGTCATATCACCAATGCATTTTTTTTCCAGCTACATGCAGCTATTTTATCCTCTGGGGGAACTTCCAAAGCAGCACTCCATTTTAATCAGCCTTTGATGATAGGTAGTTAGGTAGGTAGGTAGGTAGGTAGGTAGGTAGGTGGGTGGGTGGGTGGGTGGGTGGATAGATAGATAAATAGATAGATAGATAGATAGATAGATAGATAGATAGATAGATAGATAGATAGATAGATTCATAAATCCCCTCTCATCCCTATGGGTGTCTGTGTCTTCCTCACTCTCGGGTCCTCTACCAGAGGCCTGGGAGTTTGAGGGCTCTGTGCAGTATCTTTGCTGTTCCTATATATATTTCTCATTATGACTCCTAGGAGAACTCTGCTTAGGTTAACATCCCCAGGTCAAGAAGTAATTTGGGTTTGCAGAAGTAAGCAGTAGCTCTGAATTTGTCACTGTTCTCTCAATCTGTTCAAGCTAATTGCGTCGGGCTCTTCTCCAGCCACACCTTGCCACCACTGTTCTTTTCGTTTATATAACATTGCTTTTTTTTTTTTTTTAACTATACCATTAAGATTTTAGGGTTGCAGAGCTCTGGTAATTAATGAATATTTAGCAAGGTTCATACTTTGAACTGAGTAAGAAAGGCAGGAAGGAAGTGTAGCTCCAACAGCCTCATACTCAGATACTTTATTTCCATTTCTCCCCCATGAGGGGTTGATAAAGCGGGCTTTGTCTGTTTGCTTACATCATATATATATATATATATATATATATATATGTATGTATGTATGTATGTATGTATGTATATGTATATGTATAACATATACACACACACACATAGATGCATATATACATACATACATGTACATACACATACACACACACACACATACACTAGAAACATTCATATGCTTCATCCCATAGAATATTGCAAAGCAGTTTAGCAGTCAAGCATATAAGTAACAAAACAAGTCTAGAACATACACTTTACAAATGGGTTTGTGTCTGTGCCTTTGAGTCAATGTTGACTCCTGGTGACCATCTGGACATGTCCCTGCAGTTTTCTTGGCAAGATTTCAGAAGTGGTTTGCCATTGCTTCCTTCCTAGGGCTGAGACAGAGGGACTGGCCCAAGGTCGCCCAGCTGGCTTGGTGCCTAAGGTGGGACTAGAACTCCCCGTCTCCCAGTTGCTAGCCTCATGCCTTTAACTACCACACCATTCTGACTCTACCACTCATGCAGCAAAATCCTGGATGGACAGATGGGTCTTCAGTAGCAGCTTAAGCAGTACAACAGTACCAATTCTTCATAGATTATGGGGAGAACATTCTTAAGAATGGGTACTGCTCCCCAAAAGCCCCATCTTTGAATCAGTGCAGGTGACAGAACAGACTGGCATCCATAGTAGGACTTTTCTGGATCATGTTAGTGCTCAGGCTAGTAAATTTCTAATGGGGGAAAGCAATCAGTTACGGTGTGTGGGGCTAGTTTCCCAAGAATGAGATTCTGTTGTAGCAGTGATGCAAGATGGACCTCTGAGTTTTGCAAAATATTTTGTAATAAGAAAGATTTTGAACTATCTGTCCTAAGCCTTTGAAACGCAAAGGAAAAAAAAAACATATTATAATAAAGGGGGAGGTTCTTTGGAAAGCACATGGATAATCTTGGATTGGGGGATAATATTTTAAGCAATTAATGCTATCTCTGTTTAAGAATCAGCCTCACCCGATAAGTGTTCCCCATTCTGAATGCTATAACTGGGCAGAAATATTCCAGAATTATGGTGATGCAAATCCAGAAATCCTGCAGAACAGGCTAATCCAGGAAGGAAACGAAGCCTCACCTATAACACACAAAATTAGAATAATGTTTCCCTGAGTATGAGTGTTATCAGATATGCCTTATCTCCTTTATATCTGGGGAATTAGGGATTAGAAAATGTTCCAGATTTGAAACTCTGATTCCCAGGCAAGTTGAGAATGATGTATTCTTTCCATTCCATTTTTTTGACTTCTGTTAGTCATCTCTCAATCATTTCAGAGTTTGAATATGTAACCTAAGGCAAGACAGGCAACTTCTGCTTTGCCACCAAGCACTCAGCACAGGGATCTAATGAGCTGGTGCTAAGTTAGACTGGGTCATGGGATGATATCTGTTACAGCATCTGGATCAATCATACTTTCCAACAGTTTTTGCCTTATCCCACTTCATCCCTACTCTATCCTCGACAATAATCTCTAAGGAGAATTACAATGCAGCTGCCACCACTTGAACATGCTACAGATGTTTAGAGGAAAGTTTCATATATAATATTTAGGCATAATAGCAGTGAGGAATACATTTCTTCAAAAAAGAAACAGAATTGTAGAGAAAGGATACATTAGGACTCCATTGGCCAATATCCAATCTGAATCAGCAATTTGATTCAATGAGTCGATTCTACTCAGATCATTGGTTAAATTGGTAAATTGAGTTAATCCCATCTGACATCATGATTTGTATTGATGAAGAGTAAGTGCATTAATGTGAAATAGTCCACCAAACTGCCACGTTGGTTTCATTGAATTGTCTTCGAACAGAAGCTTCGTATGAATGCTTTGCACTGAGCCCAAATACACATAGTTCTCTGCAGTAATGCATGACTTTCATGAGCTATAATGCACAGGTTAGTCTTGAAGGTGTCATAAGACTCTTGTTTTTTTTTATATTTCTACCAACTAATCCAATACTCTTCTAGAGGAGATAGCAAAAAGTATTTGGTGACCTAAAGACTATTTATGGCCAAAAAAAAAAAAAAAAAAGAATTGATGAACTACAGCCCATGAAACGTTATATAATAACACATTTCTTCGTTTTTTGAGGTGACACAAGACTTTTCTTTGTTTTTGTTACCCTATGTTCTTACATCTAGGTAGAGAAAATCTTTCTGTACTCATTAATACACGTAACATGTAAATTTCTGCTGGAGCAATCAAGGCTAAACATTAATGGGTTTCCAAAGTCTTCAACTTTTGCTGAAAAGTTGTATTTTTGTCTTCCCAGTAATGATTTAATGTTCTGTAACTGTGAAAGTTTTAAAAATAATAACTAGGGTAAAAGGAAAAAGAAATGTAGGACATTCTGCACACTTCAAAACATTTGTTCCAAAGATATTCTGATAGAAGTGGTTTGGAATCTGTAGTCAGGCAAAAATATGATGATGATGATGATGATGATGATGATGATGATGATGATGATGATAATTTGCACAGTCAGCCAGATGTTCAGACTGGAATCAACATTTTTATTCACTTATCAATTCCTTCCCAAGGATCTGGGATAGGCAGACCTTGTATTGTTGCAGGATGTGAGCTGTTCCAAGTAAAGCTGTCTTTTGCAATTGACTAATGGTGATTTTGTCAATTGTCCTTGGTAGATAGAGTCTGTCAACGTCACTGCATGAAGAATTCATTGTCATTATTTTTCTGGTCTTCCTGTCCAGGGCTTCTAGTTCTGCTTGAGTCCAGTCCACTATTCCAGCTGCATGTCTAATGACAAGAATTGCCCAGGTATTTATCGCCTTGATGTTATTTCCACCACTGAGTTTGGACTTTAAGATGTTCTCACTCTTTTGATGTATTCACTACTAATCTTCTTCATGACTTCAATGTGCTTGGTGTTGTCAACTTGAAGAATGCCCAGGTATCTGTACTGATCTTCTTCATCCAGACTCTTGATGTTATTTCCATTGGGCATCTTGATTACTTCAGTTTTCACTATGCTTGTCCTGTTGATGGTAAGGGTGGCACATTTATCCAGTCCAAACTCATTGCAATATTTTCAATGAAATGGACAGCTTTGCAGATGAAATCCATATAAAGTGACCTGACCTATGAGAGAGTCTGTGCTCCTGAATTCTTTGAAAAGCCACATACTGTATTTTGGAAAGGGTCTAAACTACTATCTGCCTGGACTTGTCCTGGCATTGCCAGGAGTCAACTCAAAGGCACCAAAAACAAACAAACAAAAGTCTAAAAGAAAGCCTACTATCATTTTAACAGATAGGCATTGGGCCAAGGTGTTAGATGAGCCTATCCTGTAAGTTGATTACATTTTTTCCCTAATAAGTACCAGAATGGAAAGATAGAGAAATAACTCCAATAACCGATTGGCTCACCTATTAATCTCAACAGGAAGTGGTTTAGCAGAGATTTCTAATCACAGTTCCTTGGACTTCTTTACCTATAGCAAATATAAAAGGACTAAAAGAAAGGACATCAGATGGTTCTTGCATTGCTTTATCCTTAAATGACTATAAGAAATAGCTGGAAGATTTGGGGGCCACCTTCTAAAACCCTTCAGTCACCCATTGTGACTGAAACCCAACCTGTGCATCTTGGCTCCCCCACGCCCAGGCACTCCACCCTTAAAAAGTTCTGTACTGTTTCTTTTCCTCCCAGCAATGCTGTTCTTCAACCCTTGTCCACTGGATGGAAGAGGGAAAGTGCAAGTCCCCCCCCCCCTTTTCTTAGCAACTATTCTTACACACCTCTGGGTATTTGGTATACAAATCCAGTAATTTTGGCACAGTCACCAACTAAGTATTCTGCTCCTCCCAGTGATACATTGACATTGCCCCCTAAACAATCAGGGAATTAATAAATTAATTCCCAAATTTGCATATTTGTCTAGAAAATGACATGGGTTTTTGTCACAGAAAAGCAACTAGCTGGAAAGGTCTTCTAATTTTGTCCAAAAAGAACAATGTTAGAAGCACTTACTTTTCAAAGGGAGGGAGGGAAGGAAGGAAGGAAGGAAGGAAGGAAGGAAGGAAGGAAGGAAGGAAGGAAGGAAGGAAGGAAGGAAGGAAGGAAGATCTAGTTTAAATTTTACACTCCTTATCACTCAGACATATCTACTATAGATGTCCTGAAAAATAAAATAGCTACATCCTTTTTTTTTTTTCCTGTCCTAATCAGTGGAGACACAATTTTGCCTTGGACAGGTCTCTAAATTGAACTGGATAGCATTATCTGGGTCTGAATCAATTCTAAATCTGGTCCCAAACCAAAGGCACATACTTTCTCCTTAGCTTTGCTCCATAGTTTCTGCTTTGGTTAATTCTGGTACTTATATTCTCTTTCGATTTTGTGTTCTGAGGGCAAGTTGCCTATTCCCTCTGCAATCCTTGAGGTTTTACTCATTGTTAAGCTATTGTCTGCAAAGGTTAGCACTTTCCATTTCCCAGGATTAGTATGCAGGTACTATGGTCACTCTGACCACAAAAAGGTCATGCAGAAACTAATGAATCTTGGGTAAATCCATGCTAATAAAATATTATCATGCATAGCCAGAATACATTTGCATTCCTTAAAGAGCTAATGAAATTCATCAACGGTGCTACATTGAAAACTATTATTCTGGTTAGATTATCCATATACCTGTAATTTTAATCCACCATACTTTCCTAACTGTGCATTATTTGTGAAGACCCATAAATAACAGAGTCTGAATGACACTGTGTGCATACAATAAATGGTGATACTGCAGCCACTATGGTGAATAAGAGAGAAACTGCTTTTCAATGCAAGGTGCTAAGCTGATAAAGCAACCTTTGGGACATACAGAAGATAAACGGATATTGTTTGCTCAATTTTTCTTAAAATTTACATCTCTTAACCCCCCCCCCCTTTTTTTTTTTTAATGACTTAAAGATTTGCTGCCTAAAAGCTAATAAATGGATATTTTATTTCCTCTTTCTCCCATAAGCAAGAAAGAAAACTGATCAGGTTCTGGTTTCTCATGGGGGGAAAAGGAACTTCAGATAGGTGTCTGGATCCCACTACACAATACCATATTACACTGTGTACGTGTAACAGTTTCCTTTCTGGGAGAAAAGTCAGCCTGAAGTGACTGTTCTTTGAAGGAGAAGCAATAGGAATGAAAAGAGTGAAGCACCTCCTTTGTCAGTGCAACTCTTCTGCTTCTGACCTTGCCCTTCATAGAAAGCTTTTAATTTTTTTTTAAAAGAACATCTGGAGAGTTCCATGAACAATCGAGCTGATGCAATGGAAGGCCAAGAACAAGACCCACAAGGGCTTAGCAGCACATTCTCGTGCTTTTAGTTTCACCTATATGATTTTCTTTTCGTCTTAATGGAAACAAAATCATGGAATGAGCTTTGCCGTTACAGTAGATCTGGGAATTAATGGAGGCTGTTTTGCACGTGGATTATCTAATGAGATAAACTGTGTAGATTGAACTCTCTAGAGATACAGCCCCAGCATAATTTTATGTGGGAATATTCTGCTGCCATTATCCAGGCCTGAATTAGTTTCAGACTGTACTGAGTTGCCAAGACAACAGAGGTTCTTGGCAGTTTATTTTCTGCCCACTGACATATTTTTTTTTCTTTTTTGCAGTTTATCCCTCCGAGGAAGCATAACCTTATGAGCTTTTGCCATATTATCACTGGGAGCCAGTTCACGGAAGCCAACTGCTCATGTCTTGAATAATTTGGAAATTACTCATTTTTCTCAGTTGCCATTTGATTTTACTCATCACATGAACATTTGTGGAAAAAGGATTAACATGGAGGATTAACTTATATTAGGGTGGATTTATCTTACTAGCAGGGGCGTTCACAGGGAATGGAGAAAAAAGTCATGTTGATAGCCACAATGGCGTAATCAAAGCTTCATCCATATTTTATGTGTGCCACATGTAAAACAGACATAAAAAATGTGTGGGGCTTCAATTGCAGCATTGTGGCCACCATATTTACATTTTTGACTACAATCTGCAGCCCCCCCCCCCCCCCATACACTTTCTGGAGAAACTAGTGCAGTTTCTGGAAGAATCTCTCTACTGAAAGTCAAAGTCTGTGTTTCTTATTTTCATTTCCATTGACCTGTGGAAGGCAAATTTAGTTGTAAAAGCATGAAAAGCATGGGAGACAAGTAATTTAGGCCTGGATCAGTCACTTTTAAAGCAACAGTAATTTTCTAAGGTTCCAGAACTTTGCAAAATTGTCAAGATTTTGGCTTTCTCATGCAGATCTTGAGAGGTTTTAAGGCTTGGCTTGAAATTCCATGATCTCATGATTTTTGCAAGAAACAGAATATAAGGAATGTTCTGATCCCAAAAGTTATTTTTTGGCATCTGTGGATTAGGGGTTCACGACTCATGACTTAGGCAAAGGAGGTCACAAAATAATTCTACGTTGTGCTATTTCATGGAGAGAAAGAGGGAGAGGGAGAGAAAGGGAGAGAGACTTTGTCCTAACCAAATTTTCTTCCATTTAAGAAAATTTAAATTCTTAAGTGGAAATTCTTCCATTTAAGTCTGCAATTGCTTCATTATGGCTTGATGGCCTGCCACCAGGATAAGAAAGGCTGACTTAGAATCACATTTTCAGCCTGTGTAGCGGCTTTTTGCCTTCTACTTTCTCAACGTCTGTGCCAGGAAGAGCCAAACTTTGGCTTCTGATAAACAAACAGTATCATTTGTTGTATAATAAATTGCTCTTGTCGGTATCTCATTGTCTGGTCTCCATTCATGTTAATTTTCTTTAAAGGCTGAATTTATCAAAAGGAATAACTGGGAGGTATGTTTCATTTTAACAAATACCAATGACACCCTGATGTCCTCCAATCTATTTTTAAAATGCAGAAAATAGCACTTGGAATAATGACTCTATTTTACAGTTATGATAAATTAAAATAAAAGCAATTGCACTTAATAAATACTAGGGAAAGTGAGGACCAATTACAACATCAATTTTTATCCTATGAAAGGGCTGGAGATAAGTCTCAATAAGAGACATATTACACAAATAATTAGTTTCCCTCTAAGGCAATAGGGTATTTTAAACATACAGGTATATATTTAATGAACATAAACATACGGGTATATCTTTTTTAATTGCAATAAAACAAGATTATAAATATCTTTAGGCCCAGAAGAGCATATGCAAGGTGTTTAGGAAAAGATAACTCCATATATATGATGAAAGGAAGGTCTATAGTCCATCACCATCAGCATTAACAGAGAATGTGCTTGGCCAAAATAATCAGTGATCAAGACCCTAAAATGGTCCTTCATACTATGCTTATTTTAAAAACAAAAGAACCCTAAAGAGTTCAACATACCTCTTCAAGAGCTGTTTATTTGTGCTGTTGATGTCGTAATTGCAGTTATTGCTCACTTTTTTCCTGCTACTTTTTTCTCTCTGGTTCCATTCTTCCAATCTTCCACCCGCGTGCATGGCCACCTTGATGGATTTTCCCGTTTAGTTGGTAGGACTTGGTTTCTTGTTGCTCTTTTATATTTCTTCTGAGTTATCTGTCCATTTCAGTGGGGTATTCAAATCTGGGATATTAATCTATTGGTTTTGTTTTTTTAAAAAAAGCTGGAGAGGGGGTAGTTTTAGGATTCCTCAAGGATTAGACAGTCAGCACGCTACATAGCTCAAGAAGAAATGGTTTCATGATTTTTAGATCTACCTAGTCAGCATTCTTCTCATAGAATCAAGAATTACTTTCAGAAAGAGTTTCAGAGCTGTTATAAAAGAGGAGATTGCATCTGTTCGTCTGTCTCTATCTTCAGTGAACAAAATTCTTATTGTATATAATTGTCTTGGAACTAAAATCGGTGAAAATAGTCATCTGTCATAACAGCAGAAAAAAATGCAATACTGTGGTTTCTGTCCATGGACCTTTGGATTTAAGATCAGACAGATACAGTATTACATTCACTCCTCTATAACCATATTAATGCATTAATTACACAAGTAATAATTAGTTAAAAACTAAAAATGAACAATTAAGATTTAGAGTAAATATCCCCTAGCAACTTATTAATTAAGAAATATTGATCTGAAAGTGGTATTAGGAGTAAAAATAAAAGGGATCTTCTTAAATCAATTACTTCTTTAACCATTTTTGCCTTATATTTGTTGCAGCAACGCAAAAATTAGCTACTGCACAGATAATAGCAGGTTTTAAGTCCTGGAGAAGATGATTCAGATAAAATTTGTCTGGTCTCCTTGGGAATTTATCTATTGGGGCAAAATATAAATAGACCTTATATCCCTATAAAATTTGCAATGTAATAAAAAGTGTGAGATGTCACCACCTGGGCAGGTACGCTTCGTTATAATGATTTTATTATACCTGCCTTGAAGTAGTGCTGATGGAAGAATGTTGTATCTAGCTTTAAAAAAAAGCTATTTCAACTTGGAGAAAGTTATGGTTTGCAAATAACATGCTTGTTCCCATATACCCCTATTTATCTACATTCTATCATATTGGGACAGCCTGTTAACTTCAGTTTGGAATTCTACATCCCTTATTCTTTGAATCATTAAATGCTTGGCTTGATCATAGCCCATTGATATCAAAGATGAAAGAGACAGCCCATATGAAGCCAGCTTATGCTCCACCATGGCGAAGAAAAAATATCTGTTAAAACTAAGGGGGTCAGTCCGACTGGAAAGAATTGCATTTTAAGCCAGTAAATTATCATCATCTCCCAGGCCCTAACCTGAATTAATGGCATTAATTATTGTTTTTAATATAAGAAGTCAGGTTATGCACAGAACCTGGTGGACAGAAAGGAAAGGGTCTGCAGGCTAATTGGCATCGTGCTGGTGACCCCAGTCCTAGTCAATTGAAACAGTCAAATGTCTAAATGTGGCTCATTCTGAAATGGTGACAATTATAAACATGTAGAAAAAAATGTAATACATGCCATTTTGGAATAGTGCAGAGGGCAAAGGATATTGCATCGCTGGGGTTTAACATCCAAGAGCCCTCCAGATTCTCCTATATTTAATATATAACTTGCTTGTCAAAAGACATTCTGATTCTGAAGTGCAAACAGCCCGCATATCTTCCTGTGATCACTCAGACAAAAAGCTTCAAACTTGCCTGACCTACTGCTCACAGCCACCATCGATCTTGAAAAGAAAAGAAACTTCGTCCAGAAAAAAATAATATATTTAAAGTATTTCAGTGCTGGAAAAATTATTTATTGTATTTATTTATTTCCAATAACTTTTATGCCCTGTCCTCTGAGAATTCTCAGAGCTCACAAAAATAATTTAAAGAAGAATGAAGAATTCTTTTAAAGAATAAAACCACCATGAAACATATAGATAAAATCAGCCAAATAAAGCCCATAATATGCCTCCTGAATTTTAAAATACTTCTTAGCTGGCCTTTGACTTACAATTGACTTGCACTGTTTACTCCTACAGACCATTGTAAAAGTATAGTCTTAACTGATCTCTGAAGGAATATGGTAGACATCATGTCAGAACATGTTAATCATATAGCATCATGCCAGTATATTATCACCAGCAAAGGATGCCAGTCATTATCTAACTATCATGATTTAGTGATAATGTATAATTTTGTACCATGTATTTGTATGAAGATGTGTGAAAGAGGGATCTTGTGAGACCTACTCAAAGCAGCCCCCAAAAGCAGAGCATTCTGCTCAGGAACATTTTCAGCTTACGTAGAATGTCAAGAATACAACAATGGAGATGACACAAGAAGTTATGAGAGAGATGTTCTTCTGGGGGCGATTTATATCACCTGTAAACTGGATGAGGACATTCTTTATATTTGGAGATGCAGGAAAAATGCCAAGATGGGACCAGCTGAACTTTGATGTCTAGTCAAGACTTGATGGAGGGAATAAAAATATGTGGGAATGATAGTCCTTTGGATCCATCACACAAAGTGAGGTACCATTCACGGTGGGCCTCCCACCTCAATTCTTCTGGAACTGAAGCTTGTGTTGCAGAAACAGATATTAGTTATACTAGAAATATATCAACCTTATATATCTTTACAAATGGGAATCACATGATCCTGCATTTCTTTCTATAGAAGGGCAATGCAATATCTTTTCAGTCAGAGATCTCCTAGTACTTCCAGTCAAGAATCCTTGTGCACATTTGTGTATGTGCATGCACGCCTTTGAGTCAATGTTGACTCCTGGTGACTGCCTGGACAAGTCCCTTGGTAGTTTTCTTGGCAAGAGTTTTCAGAAGTGGCTTGCCATTGCCTCCTTCCTAGGTCTGAGAGAGAGTGACTGGCCCAAGTTGGGACTAGAACTCACGGTCTCCCAGTCTCTAGCCTGATGCCTTAACCACTACATCAAAGTGGCTCTCTCCTTGTGCACCTACTGTATGCTAATTTTTTTTAACTGAAAGAAGAAATTTTTGCACAGCTTGAGAAGTGCTAGGAGATCCATAGGTCTCTGCACTATGTGTCTCTGTGTATGACACTATATGCATATGTACACATATACATACATTCATTCATTCAGAGGGTGAACAAAGCAAAAACCATGGAAAAAAACACATCATCTGAAAAGCTTCAACTGAAAGGAAATTTACTCAAATCCTCCTTCAAGCTGAAACTTCAAATTTAATTTGCCAAAGCAATTCCATGCATTGAGTTATGAGGAGTCTAGTCCTTTGAACTGATTTTGACTATAGAAGCTGAATTGTAAATTTCAGCTGAACTGCAAAATCCGACTGCAATTTCCCTGATTCACATAGCCCTAAGAGAAATAAGGGTAGGTTTTAAGTGGGAGACCTCTGCATCTCACCTGTACAGAATTTAATGAACAAAGCAGATAGTTACATGACAAAAACCTAGTCCAGAAACATGTTTAACTGCAGGGATGTCTGTTAAGATGGTCCTCTCCTTGTCAAATACTTTTAATTCTTGGTTGAATCTAAACTGCCTTTGCAAATAGTAATTAACTGACTAACCTTTAATTCCATTTTCCACCTCTTTAGCATCTTTGACTGGTGGTCACAAGAAGGGGAAAAAAACCCCCCATAATACCTTGTCCAAATGTCATAATGAAGAGTGAGAGAAGAATGAAATATGTCTTTTGAGATTTTGGCTGCATTTACATTTTAATGCAAAGGGTAGTTCACGCTTTAGTTGAGACATGCCTCCATACTGAAGGTTCTTTCCAACTATTTTAATTTTTTGAGGACAGGGTTATAATTTTACTGAGGGTGCAGGAAGAAACTACTGGAGCTACTGGCATGAAATGTACCGAGTAGAAAAACTTTAAGGATTTGCTACAACTTCACATTCTTAAAAAAGGCTTTCAGTTTCATTTAAATAAATAAATCTTCAGTACTGAAGTCCAAAAGCATTGCTTTAGTATTAAAACAATAAATGAATGAGATGGAAAATTAAAAGAGATAACAGTTCCTGCTCTGCATGTTTTAATTTTAATAGTTTGGAGTTTAGCAATTATTAACAAGCCTTTTATTATTAAAACTAGGGTTTGTTAAACAGGCTTTTCTATTTCATAATTAATTCTGCAAAGAATTTGATGGAGTTGGTTATTAAAAATATGACAAAGCAAAGCACAAATTAATTTGGATTTTAAAATTATCCTTCATTCAGCACTTGATAGTTGCAGCTCATTAGCATAAATAATTAGATTTGCCAGGAATATGGATGGCTTTTCAATGTAAAAATAACACAAGTTAACACTGCTTACCTGGCATCATTTATTTAATTTTTTACTTTAAACAATGTGTTTATTTTCTGTTTGTCCAAATCCATGCCACACAGCCCGGAAGACCCACACCAGCCATCGTAAGCAGGCCGTGAAAGCCTTCGACAATACACTTTCATATTGTTGCCAAAACAAAAAACAAAACACCACTCTGTTTATGGAATAAATTGTGCTTTGTTCGTTAGGCAAGTGTCGCTCCTTATGATTCCTGTAAAAGTATCCAGGTCAGTACTACAGATGTGCTTTACTTTTCTGTTCTGCAAATGCTTTAAAAATAGCTCAGGATGAATCCTAACAAAGAATTAAAAAAAAAAAAAAACCAATAGAGGCGTATCTGTGCAGCTCAGGGTTGAACGGTGGAACTCTTGGGGTTCTCTGAGCTTGGTTCTTTTCTTGCAAACGTTTCATTACCCGGCTAGGTGACATCGTCAGTGCTTTAAACAAATTTTTAAAAAAGAAAATTCCATAAATGCAATATGAAGGAGGGAAAGGACGAAGTAGGAGAAATGGCTGGGGTTTCAGCTGCTAACGTCATTCAATCAGTCGGATGTGATGGTTAAGGTGTTGGGCTAAGACTAGGGACAATAAGGTTGAAGTCCATCGTTAGCCATGAAAATTCATTAGGTGACTATGGGCCAGTCTCTTTGTCTCTCTCTTTCTCTGTTTCAGCCCAATCTGCCTCATACAGTCGCCATTGGAGAGATCAAATGAAGGATGATCCTCATGAAGGAAGCTCTGAGATCTTGGACAAAAGCAGCTAAACCTGGAACATCATCATCATCATCATCATCATCATCATCATCATCATCATCATCATCATCTTTATTACGATCATGGACCAGAATTACAAATAAAAATACATAAAAATACATTGAAATACATTAAAAATACGTTAAATAAAATGGACAGCACATGATAATATATATACAGATTGGTAGGGTCATCTGTGGGCAGTCAAAATCTGCCTAATTTTGCAGACAGTATAACAAAATTTAGCTACGTTCAGGGAAATTAAATCATTCTGATCAGATAGCAACAACTGGACATAAAGAAGATAAGAATTTCCTGGATATTTTTTCAGATGAGGAGTTATTAGATGGGTTCATGAGTCCTTGTAAAAAATACAGTATAACAGGGCATGTGCTATAGTTTCAATAGCCCCTGGTCCACAGGGGCACAATCTCAGCTTATATGGGACTTTAATTTAGGTACCTTGCTGGCTTGTAAGAAAAGGCTTGACTGCTCAAAAAAACATTCTTAGGCAAAGCGGACTGGTCCTGCTGGACTTCCAGGTCTTTGATATGCTGTTTGAATTCACTGAGTGCACACTCATAGCCCATCATTAGGAATGCCTCACTAGAGAAGCCGAGATGTTGAAGTTTTTGTAAGATAGACCTGAACCATACTGATTTATAATGATCCTTGATAAGGAAAGAACCCAAACTTGTGGGGAAAAACAGTAGTTTCAGCCAATGTGCTATAATACAAGTCCATGAGCCCATTTTGACTTTGGAGAACCCTGCTTCCCTCCTTAGTGCTACATTTGGAATACAAGGGCCTACCTGAAATATGGCCTCAAGAATTTGGATTGAACCCTTTCCAGAGGTGTAAATTAAGGATAGGGTCCTAGCTGGGCACCGAAGAGTAACTGTGTGTGAGCCTTAGCTGAGTATGACTTCAGTGCTGCTGGGATATGCTGTCCACCCCTGGTAAAGTAAAAGGATTGGATTGCAGCCACTGTTTTTTAAGCGTTTTCTGTAACGTAGCTTTGGTGCACACTGCATTTAGTGGAGCTATGAAAAACCATGCCCAAATATTTAAAGGATTTAACTTGTTCAATATTCTGGCCGTTTATCCTCCAAATGTTCAGTTTAGGTCTCTTTGCAAAGACCAAAATTTCAGTCTTGCTATAATTGATTTCGAAAGCTTCTTCAGAGCAATAACTGGCCAGAGCACTCATGGCTCATCTGAGTCCAATGTGTGTTTGTGATAGGAGTACTATGTCATCTGCATACAAGCCTGGAACAAATAAATATATCCTGTCCCTCCCGATTGCATTGTTTGTCCTACTGCGTATTGCTTTGGACATCACACAACTGCCAAGCTTGCACACTCTTGAAACCTTTCAGGTGTACCTTTCCAGTGCTTTTTCTTGGTATGCTGAGATGGAGAGAATGAAATCAAGTGCCCAGCCCCCATCCTATGAATGTGGCCATAAATATTTGCACATTTCAAAATAAATATTTATGAAACTGTCCCATTGAGTGAATGCAGAGGAAGGTGGCTGGATGTTCTCTACCTTTATCTAAAAGCTGTATTTAAAAAAAAAAAAAAAGGAAAGGAAAGGAAAGGAAAACCAGGAATAGGCTACTGCTATCTAGTTAATAGCGGGACTTGGTGTGTAATAGCAGTGTCTTTTGTCATACTGCCAAGTCAGCAAATATGGATAAGAGCAGGCTTTATATCACAATTGCTTTTATAGGGCAAAGGCCTTCTTCAAGATGAGCTTGGCTGCTGGTGTCTTCATAAGCACCTCCAAGATGGGTTCTTCTTTGACTTTACAGCCCTAGTCTACTGCCCTATTGATCTCCCACCACATACTAGTGATCTAGTGATCTTCCATCACTTGCTCCTTTTCTCATCACTTTCCATTCCATCTCTTCCTTCTTCCCTTTTCACCAGCCATTAGAATCCAAGTTCCGTAAAAGTCCAAGATGCAAATAAATAAATAACTAAAATAACACGAAACTTCATTGCAACTGGAGAGAAGGAAGAAAAGAGCTTTGTACTGCAAGAAATACATTCAGATGCAATCTACCTCTTGCCATTAAGTTCGGTGCTTTATTTTCTCTTGTAGGCCTCCACTGCAGAAGAGGCTACCCAGAATGAAGTAGTGGAGACTATGGTGACCTAGTTTCATGGGGGAAGCTGGTACATACAAACCCAGACAGTTTATTTTACATCTTGGAAAAGATACAAAAAATGGGGAGAACCAAGAAGCATTCTTCTGTTCGTTTAAAGAGCAGACTCTATTTCAAAGTCTAGCTAGAATGTGACAGAAATTTAAGAACTGAGTTTTAGGCACACTTTCAAAATTGTAATAATGATATAATAAATTTACCGTGAGCAAGGTTCATGTATTTTATTTTATAATAATTTGCTCTAGATGTTAAATGCCTGGAGATACAAGACTTACAGCCTAGTTAATTGACATGGAGCTGAGCAAAATTCATCTAACACCACAATACCCTCAGAAAATAACACTTTTAAACATAGAAATCCTGGCATTCCAGGTCATATATGCCTCTTCATAGTCTACCTTTCATCTCATAAAACCACAAGGCAGCTCTGCTTCTCTCTCTTCCATGCTGATACAATATAGAGCATTGGCGTTTTAAATTACATCTGTCTTACATTAACAGCATTACAAAAATATATCAAGTACAAGTTACGTTAAAATTATTGAAGACTGATAAAATCGAAAGACTTGTTTTCATTCTGAAAGCCAACTGGGAATTTCCTTGACACCTCTCCAGTTGAGCACATTCAACAGATTAATGTTGATGAGAATCTGCTTCAGTTTGATGTTAACTTTTCACCTGAAATGAACTTGGAGGGGAGTCTTATGAGAAGATCTTATGGTATAGCAGAAGGCATACTGTATTCTGATATAATTAGATGGGCTGATGATATGTTTATATTTGAAGATTAAAGGTCAATGCTAGTTCCTTGTATTGACATCAGATTCTATGAGAAAACCAGTGAAGATAACTTAGGTCACCAGGTGGAAAACCAGTGAAGGTAACTTAGGTCACCAGGTGGAGATTTTCTGTCTGGCAATGTTGAAATCATCCTTAGCTTCTTTACTGACAAGATGAAGTACAATAGAGAAACTCAGGAGCTCATATTAGCCTTATACCAAATATTACACAGCCTAATGGGACTCTAAGAGCTTCTAAGAGGTGGTTAAAGGTACTACGCTACAAACCAGGAGATTGAATTCTAGTGTAGCCTAAAGCCAGCTGGGCCAATCGCTGTCTCTGAGTCCTAGGAAGAAGGAACTGGCTAAGCACTTTTGAAAAATGTTGCCAAGAAAATTGCACAGACTTGTCAAAGAACTGATCCATACTTTTACCAAAAAAAAAAAAATCCTTAAATTCCAAAATCTAGTTGTTGAGGAGTGACCTAAGTTGAATAGTTCTCCTTCACATCCTTGCTTTCTGTAAAGAGCATTTTCTTTTCTATTCCCCATAAAAGAGGAATAAATATTAATCTATTGAAGAGAAAGCAATACAATAGAATACAGCAAACAGAGAGAGAGAGAAAGAGATTCTTTTGATTAGCCATTGTTGGGAAGTGAGAAAGTAGACCAGTCATATTTGTTTTCTCTTTGTATGCAGGAGAAAGCTTAGCCATAATGTTTTAAGGCTCTCAATGTTAGTTACAATTTCAAAATGCACCAGCAGGATTTTGTAAGGAGTGAGGGGTTGGAAGATAAATGAGGATTTGGAAACTCTTACAGCCATGCCAAGAATATCAGTATTTTGTGATGTCCTGGTGGATGCTACAGTCTAACAGATCATCTGCCTATGCTCTGTACAAACTTTGCCAGTAGCAGAACAGAACCAATACGTCTGAGCATGTTTCCCCCTGAAGTTGATGTATGTCCATCAATGGTTGCACTTCCATAGAGTGAGGCGTATACACATTGCCAAGATGGTTGCTGTGCAACCAGACAGTATTCCTTCTGAATGGGTAAGAAAACCCCTGAGAGATGAAAGTCGGTGATTTCTGTTGCCTGTAAAAGTCTGCTCCTTACACTCACAACCCTGCCGATTCCCTTGGCTTAATTGCCTAGGGCTGCATAAAGGGTTCTCTCCGCTGCTGAGTTAGCTCATGCCAGGGTGTGAATATTTCATGGGGAATTGTTGATACCAGAACAGAATCAATATTCACGATGACTGCATGGGAAGAGGCCAAGACAGAACATGATAACGAAATATCTGATTACAAAAGAGGTTTAAGTTGAAGGGGAAAAGAAAAGGAAGTAAGAACTGATGACTTGATGAAGCACCACTGGATAAAGAAGAATCTAGAATCCAAACCTTAATGAGAGGAACTGGGGTGAGAGTGTAAAAGATGGGCATATGTATTTATGTACCCGTTAGGCTATTCCCTTCTGGGGTAAGCAAGGGGCAGTAAAGAAACAAAAAGTTAAAGAGGAAAAAAAGAGGGGAGGAGGGGGGAAGAAACAGCTAAATCTGTTTTACACCAACTCTATTCATCAGTCCTTCCTTCTCTCACATCCATGCCCTGCTTCATACATTGCCTTTTGTTCTTTAAACTTCTCACCTTTTTGTGTGGAGAGAGGGAAGATCTTATCAGCTGCCTCCAGCCATGACTTTCTTGGTCTTCCTCTTCCCCCTCAACCAAGGGCTGTGGCCTAGACTGGGAATTAATTTTTTAAAAATCCTGCAAGAAGGCCCTGGCAAACTCTTCCCTTCTCTTCAGGAAACAACATGGGCACCTTTAAAAAGTCAAGAGGTCAACTCAGAAGAGACTTTGCCTTCTATACAACTCAGTGCAAAGCTTCTTATAAGGCAATGATGGCATCTAAGAACAAAGCCAGGCTCAGAGATGCCAAATCATCAGAGATGCCAAATCATCCTTCCTGACAAAAGGGCAACCTATGTGTTGAATTCTACACAGAACTGTACATTTTTATAGAAGAAACACCTTCTTTTTCCACTGATGTTGATAAGTTCACTCTAGAATGGAGGTTGTCTGGAGGGGAGAGGGGAACAAGGGGTCAGGCTGACAAAGCTGTGTTGCAGCATCGGGATGCAAGTCCCTCCCTTTTCTATGTGCATCACAACATTGCAGAGACACCCAAAACAGGCCGTTTGCATTGTCAACACTGCCTCCCCATCCCAGTTTTGTCCTTCTGATGAAGCAGCAAGTTTCTTTGAATGCTATTGATTCTGCCCTAGGACAAGCTGACATCAGAATAAATCACAAAAATCATACAAATTAGAATTAATTATTTGCCTGGTAGGCCTGAGGTGCTTAAAGATGTGGAAATGTTGTGCAAAGAAATGAGGAAAGCTCAGAGAGCAGAACCACCTGAAAGCTTGTAAGTACTGCACACTAAACTTGATCTCAGCCAAAACACCGAGAAGCCTAGGCGTGCCACTTTGTACTGCCGTCCAAATAATGTGCAATGAAAACCAGAGACGAGAGGCTGAAAGCTGTACAAAAAGATTGTCCTGTTCTGTCATAAGATCTCCTGCCTGTTTTTAAGGCTGCACTTCTGTGTGCTTATCAGAAAAATAATTTCACCGGATTCCCTTTACATGAGCACGCATAGGAATGGAGGCATTATCACTGATTTGTGAATCAGATGTTCTATCCCTCCTTCCATCATCTTTGATAAGAGCTCCCTAGGATATTTGAGGCCAGAGGTGCTGAGAAAAGTAGCCCGGTCTCTATCATGAAAAGACGCTCTCCTGAGAATTGGACCAATGAATGTTCTTGTTTCTGCCATGACTTAAGATAGTATTTTTTTGGGGGGGGAGATGATGGGGCTCAGAGGAGTGGTGGAGGAAGGATAATGCACAGAAGTGAAACAGAACTATGCCAACAATGAGATTAAGATCTTTTTGGCACCGTTACATTGCCCGGTATGCTCATATATATGGATACTATTCATACGTAATGATGAATGAAGAATTAACTAACTAGTCAATATAAACTTAGCACTAGGAATGTAAAATAAGTTGTCAGTTAATTTCATCCCAATGGCATTCAAGCAGGATGAAAGCACAGGGCGGCATTTGTTCCTCTGTTGCACAAAAATGAATGCAGATGGTTTTTCTGCATTTTCATTTTTAGATTTTTTAACCTGCTTTTCTTATTTTTTATAAATAACTCAAGGGGGCAAACATACCCAGTATTCCTTCCTCCTTCTATTCCCCCCCCCAACACCAACCTTGTGAGGTGAGTTGGGCTGAGAGAGAGGGACTGGCCCAAAGTCACAGTGAGCTTTCATGCCAAAGGTGGGACTAGAACTCACCGTCTCCCACTTTCTAGCTTGGAGCCTTAACTAGTAGACCAGACTGGCTCTGCTGTTTTCTGTTGTTTCATCACCCACAATTTCACTTATCCACAGTTGGCACTACAGACCAGACCAGATCTCATTCTCCATGGCAAAGGGCTTTCCACATCCATAATTTTTGATATGTGGCTATATTTTGAGGAGAATTTTGGGAGTGGGTTTTGGGGGTGGGGTGACAGTATAATTTATGCATATGCAAAATGATGGATGGAGTTTTGTCCATGTGTAAAGTGTGTTTTCTCAAAATAGTTTTAGAAACGTTTTTGTTCTTTGGGGTTGTTATTGTATGAGGCATTTTAAGGATTAAACAAATACAGAAGAGATCCTATACATTATTTTTAAGTCAGTGCAAGTTTCACCTGCCTCCTCTGACCTTTGCAATATTTCTTTAGATTTATCCAAGCAGAGGGGGGGAAAGTCCTCAGGAAAACATACAGGCAGTAGAACAAAACAGTTTTGAGAATCCGCACATTCAGCACCTTGGGAAATCATGTTCCATATATTTTTCCCTTTTCTCCCATATGGCTATTTTGCAGGCATAAATCCATAATAAATGTAATTAGGTTTCCCCTTGATAACAATGATCATATTATTTATAGTAGAATCACTAAATAGGAGTGTGTTCTTATATTTGGAGTAATTGCTTGCAAGATGATTTTCAGCAAGTGCTGCTTGCCAAACAAAGTTAAGAACAAAGTTCTTACCAAAAAAAACCACCCCTCTCTTTTACACAGCTGCCCTGCTCTTTTACTTTTATCCCCAGTTCTAATCTCTGCTTCCTAATAGATTATTGACTACAGGATTATGAT
Source organism: Python bivittatus (assembly GCF_059951505.1). Classification (NCBI taxonomy): domain Eukaryota; kingdom Metazoa; phylum Chordata; class Lepidosauria; order Squamata; family Pythonidae; genus Python; species Python bivittatus. Next base: position 7,008,887 of record NW_028277033.1, read on the forward strand.
TGTGGGCATGCTATAAAATAAGGCAGCTCACTTTTTTTTCTCTTGATATTCCATAGTGGTGATCTGCTAGGATATGCTACCAGTAACAGGAGCCAGAGCAAAGCATTTTTTTAATGCCCCCTCTTCTTTTCCTCCCCCCCCCCCTTCAGCACCCTCACCGGTCCTCTCTTTCCTCTTTGTCGCACAGTTGGCCATTCCAGAGCATTTCAATTTGGAGAAACTTAAAAAAAAAAAAAATGAGTGTAAGGATCTATTTTCCATCTTACCAGCTAAGTCTGATATAATCTGTTCAGCATCAGAAGAAGAACAGAGAAGGTGGGGTTCTAATGTGGAGCAGTGAATTTGCCATAATGGAATTTAAGGCAGGAGGTAGACGTGTTAGCAACTCCCAAGCATAGAAACAGAAAGGTGAGATAAACATGTAATTAATTGGCAGAGAGAGACATACAAAGAATGCATAGAGGAATGAATGTTTTGGACTTGGTTTTGACCATCTCAAGATCATTATCTACAAACAGAAACATTACCAAATGCCACATACCTGTATTGGGTCCTGTTTCCAAGGGAAATTTCAGCATAATTTCAGGCAGAAGATTTATCAATGGATACAAGTCCTGATGGCTTTATTATTGGAAGTAGTATGGTTCTCAGGACCATTTGTCAGGAGCAGGAACATGGCTTTGAATTTCTATCCCATTTGTGGAATTCTTCTAATGCTGGGAAGAGTGTAAGGAAAGAGAAGAAGAGGACAACTAGCAACAAGGTGGATGGACTTAGTTACAATGGCAATGGGTGCAATGTTGGAAAATCTGAAGAACCAGTTTAGGGACAGATCATCATGGAGAAAATCTATGTGGTCACTAAGAGTTGACAACAACTTGGTGGCTCCTAATCAATCAATGTGGAATTCTCACATAAATCTATTTGATCACTGTGGGAAGGGAATATTGGAATAAATGGACCTTGAGGTGATCCAGCACTGCTTTTATATGTTCTTCTACATTACCCTCAATCATGAGAGTTTGACATTTCCTATAGCTGGAGGGGACTACAGTTTGACATCAATATGAAATGGCCAATCTCTTACCTGTGGTTGTGACCAGGTGATGGGGCCATTGCAAACTGATGGGATTCACAGTGAAGGCGATTAGCATTGGACCTTCTTCCATGACCTTCTTCCAGACTCTGCGCCATGACATGTCCATGCTCTAATTGGCCTCTTGCTCTATGAAGACCTTAATGCCCCCTTTTCTAAGATCTTCTGGCCCACCTTTAGTTTCCACAGCCTGGTCCTTTCTCTTCTATTGGCCTGTTAGGCAGCAGTATCAAATTCACAGGGCAACATTTGCAAATAGATAATTGGAATTCTTGTAACGGTGATAATTGCTGACATGGATAAATGAAATAAAAATGCTTTTCCAAATGTTTTGTTTCATGGCTAGTATGTTTTACTTATCTACAGTATATTCTATGCACTTGTCAAGATAAAGCATACACGAGGTTATAAAAGCAATACAATTGTAGAGCTACTTTCAAAAATAATATAAGAAGTAGTCACAGCTCATGAAATTGAAAAATGAACAGCAACAAGATACACATTCTTTTGGGATATATTAGTTTCAACAAATTGGAGATACTCTCTTTGTTATGCATATTAAATATTAAAAGTAGGCTTCCAGTGAATGATCCATAGGAGAGAGCAAAACTAACTTCCTAAACTGGAAAACCTGTCTTGGCTGTGCTAAAAGGATTGTAGATTGTTATATGAAAAGGTTATTTGTCACTGTTTTTTAAAGGTTTTTTTGGGAGGGATGGACGCTAGGCACGAGAGTAGAATAGTCCGTGGGTAAAGATGGAAAAAGCACAAATAGCTTTTCTGTATTGTATCTTTTATCCCATAAACCTCACTCACGCAAGACAAGCAGACATTGATTCGCATCTGTGTTTAGTATGAGGAAGGAAAATCAAATATTGTTATTGTCAGCTATGTGGAAAACCTCAGAACTCGTCTTTGGAGCTGATTCTCCTTCTTTGAATTCGGCCTCTGAAAGAGAAAGATGCTTGTTTGGGATGTATGGTTTTCACATAGCCATGCTTTTTAGAGTTTCCAAAATTCTCCCATCTTATGGTAGGGTATTGTATGAACAATTGATACAATGGCTTTCTCTTTCCTATTCATTGGTCCTCCTCTAAAAGTTACATTTTAAAAAAATATATATATTTTGCTTTCCCAGTTTTTCTTTTTCATGTTCTTCATACTTTTTTCCAGAGTGATGTACTTAAGGAACACCAGCCATTCCTTAATTATCTCCCAAACAAAACAACAAGAAAAATCACAATGCATTAAAAATAATAATAATAATTAAAAAAAAAAAGAAACAGAAACTCCAGAGGCTGGAATTGCCACATTCTCAGTGAAATGTAATTACAAATCTAGAGATAGATGACATTTAGATTTATTGCATGATGATAAATGAATTCCTTGCCTGTCATTGATGCAATCCATCATAGTGAATCCATTATTCAGATCAAACTAATGATTATAAATCTATTTTAAAGGGAGGAAGAAACTACAGGAATCACTGGGTGAAAAGAATTCATTGGAGTCATAAATATGGGTCATTCCATCTTTTTGGAAATTAATAGCCATGTAACTGGGAAATATATTGATTTTAATACAATTTTGGAGATGGAGATGTCCTTCTAGCAATATTATTCCTGTGCAATGCAGCCTGGTTTCTTCTCTTGCTTTTGATCCAACAAGCAGTAAGGAAAATGGAAGCTGACACAGGACAATGGTTTACCATAAATAAGACTTTGTACTCTGTGGCTTGGTATGATCTGTGCAAAAAACCCTAAACCAGGCTGCTTCAGACATCCTACTGAACAAAGTTATTGGAATATACAGTATAATGCCTGAAAAATTGTCAGTAAACTCTGAAGGGCCACACAGCTTAGCTAGTACCATCCTCCACATATTCCATACCAATCTAGTAAGCAATGCTGCTTTGGGATGAAACCAGTGCATTTTAAGTTACCTCGTTTATTCTCATTTATGGAAGCTTCTAGGTTGAAAGGACTTTTGGTCATAGATGGCGCCTGCCAGTTTCAAAAATTGTTCTTTTGCTTGTCAGCAATTTTTCAAAAAACTCATTAGCTGCAGCGAATGTAAGTAGCAATTTTCAGAGAAGATATCAAAAAGTGGCGCACAGCAACTAGTGATTACAATCAAGCCTAGCTTCAAATAAATAATCCCAGGTAGCAGAGGAGTTTAGGAAAATGAATACTTGGGTAGGCATTGCGCTGCATGCAATATTTCAACAAACATTCAGCCAAAACAATTGTTTGACCCTAGCATACCTGAATGGATTACCTTGTAAAATCAGATGCTGTGGGATCTGTAACACCCACAGGCTTCTCTGATAAAATCCACCAGCCTTGCCCTATCCATCTGCATCCTGACCATTTATTCAAACAACGATGCGAACAGGGCAGGAATGCAATGACTTACTAGTCCCCTCCGGATTGGAGGATCATTGTGAAAAGCTCCTATAGAGACCATAGAGCGTTTATCTTTCTAGTGTCTTTTTTTATCATGATAGTTGTGACTTTCACTCATTTTAAAGAATTATCCAGGCAGGTCCACTGATTCTGCAGCTCTCAAATCCATCTCAAAGAACGTTGCTAGGTTTTATTTGGCACCCTGCAGCACACAGAAGCAAAGCGTTTGTAAGGGAAATCCAAGTCAGCAAGAATGGAGCTAACTAGCAGTAAGGGAAAAAACAGGGGAAGTTGGGATGCATATATTTTAGATAATATATTGTACATAATGGCTATTTTAATCTTTTTTCTTTCTTTCCTTTTCCTGATGCCTTGTATTTCCTTATATGTAAATACATGCTGCTTGCATTGCTAAATCTCATATGTCTTTCTTTTATTTTGCTTCTTTGGGTATGGCAGGTCATAAGCCATAGTAAACATCGATTGACTGCACTCTAATTGTATATTTAAAACAAACCAACCAACAACATGCAATAGAAAGAGCATAATGTATATCCACAAAATTACATATTCTTAGCGTTTTGAGATCAGCTGAGGTTAGCTAAGTGCTGCCACCAGCAACAGACATAAATATAAATACAAGCAAACAACAGAAGTTTAACTATCAAAAGGCAGCAGTGTTAAAATATCATAAAAAGAGCAGATGATTTATTCAAAGGAAACTTGGGTTTCCAAATAATAATAATAATAATAATAATAATAATAATAATAATAAGAAGAAGAAGAAGAAGAAGAAGAAGAAGAAGAAGAAGAAGAAGAAGAAGAAGAAGAACAAGAAGAAGAAGAAGAAGAAGAAGAAGAAGAAGAAGAAGTTGAAAGAAGGAGCAACCTGGGGAAATTTCATTGGGGAGAATGTTCACAATGGCAGCCACATCTTTAAAAAGCCCAATTTCTTATGATGGCTTCTCTCACGTAAAGATCAATTTAAAAAATTCTATAACAAGAGATTGGTCTAAGTAGATCTGTACCTCAAAGAAGAACCTTCTAGACAAATAGAGTTTCTCAAATCTTCTGGTTCCACTACATTTTTTGCAATGGACTTGATCAATCCAATCACGGAACACCCAAAAACATAGAGGGACAAGAATAAACTTCTAATTGTGGGGTTTTATGATGTTCAGCTGAGAACTGTCCATTCTGTGGCCAGTGGGCAGCAGAGCTCATGGAAGTGTAATTTTACCTTACAAGGGTAGCTTTGCACAGCTTTTACCAGTAGGTGAGAATGGGCTGTACTATCATGTGTGGAAGATGGTTGGGACATGAGTAGAGAGAAGTAGCAAGTGGTGAATTATCTCCACAATGTGTTGAAGCTTTTGAACTTGGCATGCCTGTCAGTCAAATTCATCCAAAAGATTTCATTATGCTTAATGGTATGTAAAGATGCTAAATAAAAAGCTAAAGATGCTGTATCCCCCAGAAAACAAGTAAAAGGCAAATCTGGAGTCTCTGCTTGGGCAACATTGCTTTAAAAACAATTGGAAGATTTTGAAGACCAGCTGACTGACTTTCTCAATGGAGTTTTGCCCCATCCCTCTACAGACTACTGAAGAAAATGGAGAATTGAGTTTTATATTTAGTGGGCCTTGGCATACAACCTGAATCAAAATATTTATGTCGTCCCAGGATCCTGCAATATTAACATCAGTCTAGGAAAAAAAAAAGCAAAACTATCACACAATGTTCATTTTCCACTCACCAGTTTCTTGATGGGTAACCCTTGACTTTCAATCGTACCTCCTTGATTGCCTTGGTATTGTGATATTTCTCTCCTATTTGTATAAGATAAAACATTCCACTCATTTAATTGTCCTCTTCATAGGCACACTGCATTCATCACTGGAATAAATAAGTTTTAAGAGTAAATAAGAGTAAATATTCTTTACTCAGATAGCGACTAAATAGTTTGCAATGGCAGTAAGTTCATGAAGCACATCAGAGGGTTAAGTAAATTTGCAAATCTTATTTAAGAATTTTAATTTGTACTTCTGGAAGTTCTGAGAAAGCATGACTGCTTTTATTTTCTCCCCAGGGTTATGCTAAGGAAATATATGTGTCACGGGAAGTTGCTTTAATTGTTTGCCATCAGAGATGCAGACAAGTCATTAAATTCTGTGGAGACAAATGCCATTCTTAATTTGATTAAATTTTAGCAGATGTTTTAGCAAATCTGTACTAAGTGTTTTGTACTAGGTGGTTAAATTCAGGAAGTTTTCTACCTTTTTTAAAACTAAATTTTACAAAATGATTTCAAGGATGATTATGGTAAATCACTGATCATCATTATCAAGCTTATGATTATCATTTAGTATCACATAATAATTCATCTAGGTCAAGCTTTCATGATAAGCTGAAGACAGGATTCTGCATCACATCACTTTTCAATTCAAACTGCCAAGGCACGCACTGAGAAGGCGATAATGCTGACTATTGTGGAAAGTTAAGCTTCTGTAATAAAATATTCAATACGTCATTAGGTTGGAAGAATGCAAAAACCGAAAATAAATTCAGAATCAGGAGATTGGAGAGACCAACACAGTAGACTATATTAATTTATTAAAAATATATGTGATTTAGAAATAAATCTGATTGTAATAATCATATTCTCAGAATCTCTCATGTTTCATTGTAGCCAATCAAGGAGAAACTAGGACCTTACTTCCATAGAGTTGATAAACCTAATAGTGGAGTTATACTATTTTTTGTTTTCATGGGGGCTCACCTGATTAAATGCTCCTGTTCCTCTATCTCCGCCTCCTCCTCCTCCTCCTCCTCCTCCTCCTTCTCTTACAACCTAGCTGTTAAAAGAAAAAGGTTGAAGTCAGTTTGCTACTGATATGTCACTTACCTGTGAGTAGGACTCGCTTTTCAAGAGAGAATGTTTCATGATGTAATCCTCCAAATGGGGATCTTGCCATACGGCCTTGTAGGGTTGTGCAATGCTGCAAATTCAATTAGTGTTTCATAAAGGACACAAGCATGGTCACAGCTCCTGCCAGTGACTCATTAAAGCAGCCTCAAGACACTGTTGCTTTCATGAGTTGCAAACAAGGGCTGCATTTCCACTTTCATGTATTCTGAATTGTGTCCTTCTGATCAGATCAAAAGCATTGCACAGGCCTAGAAGAGGGATAGGTTAAGCCAGCAAGTTTTAACCATGAGCAATACGTCTCTTTTGACCTAGTTAAGTCAATGTTTTACACACAACTGTTTGGTAAATAACATAAATATCTATTTATTTATTTATTTATTTAATCAAATTCATATGCCACCCATCTCACTGTATAAGTGACTCTTAGACGGCTTACAAGTAAAAAGTGATAAAAAAAGATAAACATCTTTACAAAAATATACAAAGCTAAAAGATGGAGAGAGCGTCCTCAAGCCACCAACCACCCCCATTGGATCCCCAGGCCAGTTGGCAGAGCCAGGTCTTAATGCTCTTCCAGCCAGAAGAGTGGGGCCAATCTCACCTCGGGGGCAAGATGTTCCACAGAGCAGGGGTGACAGCAGAAAAGGCTCTCCTCCTAGACCCCACCAGTTGAAATTCTTTAGCTGATGGGGTCTGCAATATGGCTTTCCTGCCAGACCGGGTGGGATGGGTCAATGTAACGGGGATGAGACGGTTCTTCAGGTAGCCTGGGCCCATGCCATGAAGGGCTTTAAAGGTCATAACGAACACCTTGAACTGGACCTGGAAGCAGACCAGCACCCAATGCAGCTCATGCAGCAGAGGTGTTACATGCACAGTCCTAGAGGTGCCCATAGCTGCCCGTGCCACCACATTCTGCACCAGCTGCAGCTTCTGAATGCTTTTGAAGGATAGCCCCATGTAGAGTACGTTGCAATGGTCCATCTATTTTGTTCAATTCCTTCTAACTAATGAAAAGATAGAAATCAATAAAGGCATTGGCAGAGGTAAGCCCTCCAAAGACATTAATCAATATGTCCATATTAATTCACTTTTTAAATGTAATTTTACTTTATTTTTAAATAATCAAGATGCATAAAGCTTAGTCTAGTAATTAAATAAACACCCTCAGATCATTAAGCACACAAGCCAGTGAAAATCATAACTCAAGGCTTAGTATTATGGGCTCCACATTTATTTTTTATCAAACATAACTCAAAGAGATTGTTCTGTTCCCCTGAGAAGGACAAAGAAAAGTGTATGCATGCAGAAGAGTTTTCACAGATGGGAATTTTCTCAACAAAGGATCTTTAATTGGAGAAGCATTGGACAAGCCTATGAATTTGTCAGCATCAGAACTATAACACATAAAACCTTTTCCACATTATGCAGCATTTGGGAGCTTATATGTAGTGGTAAATCTACTTTTGAATATTAGATAGGTAATAGGCCACGACGGCCAGTATTTGATAATAGTCACATTATGACAAACACTCAAAATAATGACAACATGGCAATGGTGGGGTGGAGGGACTGCTTGACTGATCTCTTCATTCCAAAAAAAAAAAAAGTCATGTTCCTTAGAAAATGGGCAGAATTTGAAATAGTTTTACATTTTCTTTTCTTTCACATTCCTTTGTGACTGCTTTTTCCACTGCTAAGATTGCTAACAACAGATGGTAGACGAAATGTTTGGGGATGATCTGATAATTGATTACTGCAAGTGTGCAGAGTCTTGGGTTGGAATTATCTCTCGTTTTATGACACTTCTGCCAAGATCATATATTTATCTTCCCCAGTTGCAGAACAGCAACTTCATTAACGCTTCTTCACAGGGGATAAGATCATACTATTGGTCCTTCCAGGGATCCAGCACACAATGCTGATGTGCACCAAAATTTCTCACACTAATCCCAGAAGCAGAGGGTAGAAGAGCTCCGCTTTTGAGAAATACCACAAAAGCTATCCTTTCATAAAGTTTACAAACTCAAAAAAGCAAGGAGAACCAGCCGAGCCACAGCTGAAACACACAAAATTTTTACCAATTCAAACACCGCCACATTTCCCCTCAAATAAAAATATTAAACAGGTGACAACAATCCAAATAATCTTCAAAGAAGACATCCAAATTCTTCTCCTAAAGAATGATGGTATTCCTCTAATTTTGTTTTTTTTAATAATAATAATTTTATTAAAAATTACAATTATAAAGATAAAAACTAATACAAACTAAAGAAAGAAAAGAAAAAAATAGAAAGTGTAGAAAAGGAAAAATAAAAATAAAAATAGAAAAGAAAGAAAAAATAAGAATATAGTGAAGAAAAAGAAAATAATTATATAAGGAAATGACTTCCCCTTTCATTACAGCAGGTATAAACAGTTTTAGTAACTTATCACCTTTTCTTAAAACACAACAAATTATCCCTTCTTCCCATATCCCCTCTCTTACCTATAAACAAATCCTTAAAGCCTCGTCATTTCAGTCCTGATCAGCAAAAGTCCATTAAGGGTTACCAGAAATAACAACATATATATTTTAACCTTGATCAAATAACCCAACTTTATATTCCTTCCTTCTACTTTTAACAATTGACCTTTAGTCCCTTCAAATAATGTTCTAGAACTTGATTTATTTTCATTTTTTTCTTTGTCCCTTCTCACAAAATTCTTCCAAGCTTTAACAAGCCTCTTTTGTAAATCTAGTATAGGAAAATTATCCAGGGTACTCTCTTGGTTTGTTATTTGTATATCCCTTTTAATTATTAAGACATCAACCATGTCTTTTGTATGTCCAGTGTAGCATCTTTTTCCATATCATTCTTGTAGTCTGTCATTTGTAAATCCACTTTCAAAACAGTCTCAATCTTGTCTGGTAAAACTTGTTCATCTTCCATAACACCTTTAAACACAGTCTATCTGTGTTTAACACTGGCATAGAGGCAGACTCTCTTAAAGTTAATTTCTGGGTCCATTGTTCAAAAATATCCTTCAATATGTCCAGTGTTAAAATATTTTGTTTCATTCTGTATTAGTAAGCCAAATTTCTTCTGGTTTCCTCTATTATCTAACTTTCAAAGACTCATCATATCATTTTTTTTAAAGAGAATTCAAAACAAAAGCATTTTCCCATGGGAAAGATTCTTATAATTAATTCCAAAATCTTATTTCAAATCTATCTGGCCTCTTCGTCCATTTGTAACTTTCCAAAATCAAAGCTATAATCACTCTTTTGCTGTTTATTCCAAAATAGGGTTTTTTTGTTTATTTTTAGTCCTTAAACTTGTATTTAAAACTTCTTTCACTAAGGAATGAAGGAAACTCACCCAGTGCTATACAACTTGTTGATCCAATGGTTCCTAATAGCTGAAAAGCAGTTAACAAGCAGTTTCTGAAAGTGATTAGAAAAGAAAGTATGCTAAACCAGTGTCCTTAAAGGCACTGACTGTACTTGCCTACAGTGGCTATTCCTCTTCTCCCAGAGCTCTAATTCTGCTGGAGATGGCTGTCTTGCCATATCCTCACAAGGAGCAATTGTATGGAACACTTGTGGGTGATCTCAAGTCCTCTCTTTGTCCAGAGAGGAATTACAAAGAACTGGTCTATTCACTGGCTCTTCATTCCACTGTGGTCATCATCTTCAGTTTACCATTTCTTGCCCAGAAGTCCTCAGTATTCCTCTAATTTTGAAAGGATTCCTTTGAAAGTTCTTATTTGATGCTCTCCATGTCAATCAGACCAAGCATGGGCACTGATCAGGGTCCCACACTAGTAGTGGGTGCCATAAGATTTCCATTTTGCCTAAATAACCCACAGATGCAACTTAAGAGAATTCTCAGTAGGCTGTCCTTCCTTCCTTCCTTCCTTCCTTCCTTCCTTCCTTCCTTCCTTCCTTCCTTCCTTCCTTCCTTCCTTCCTTCCTTCCTTTTTTTGTTTTCCTGGATATGGGAGCATTTCCTGGATATGGGAGGATACACACACATATTACACAAAGAGACTTCTAGAGTCAATACAGCATCCAGCATACAAAGGGAATTAGGACACACCATATCCTTGACAAACTTGTCATGGAATATGAGCACAGTATGGCCTACAAAATGTTGGAGGTTCTGTGACCCCATCACCCTTGCCCATTTCTGATAGGAAAGTTCAGAATTAGGATTATACCAGATAATCTTAGGAAAATATAGAAGGTATTATAGCAGCTCACCATCAAACAAACAAGATTCTTACAGATTCAAATAAGGCAGTTTTGTTGCAATGAGATTGGTCCTCATTTATCAGGGACTATGTTAAGGGAGGGTGGCCTTTGATCTTCTTTCCCCCAGAATCGTGGTTTAATGGGTAGAATGCTAATTGCTTATTTGATGCCATAACAATATCAATCTGTTCTTGCTCTGCAATATTTTGGGAATGTCTATTTTCATTCCCAGGATCAGAAAGGTCCATCACAGAAGGCTACTAGCTTCCTAATTCCTTCTGATTCAAGTATCCTAAACCTTAATATATATGATGATTCTTTAATGTATTTACTGTTGGGAAAATGACTGACCTTCATCTACTTTAGAACTGCAGGATATTGCAGAATACCATCTACTTTTATGAATCCCATAAAAAAAAAAATGGGGTTGTGCAATATCCTGCAGTTCAGTTCATCCAAGGAGTGCCTCATCATTACCACATGCTAATGCAATCTGTCTGTACCTGGTGCCCCCGAATTATCATCCAATTCACTCTTTCCATTCCAGAATGCTCAGGTGATCTCTTGAGTAACCTTGTTTGTGAGGGCTGATGTTTACTCATGAAGGAACACTTGACAAACATCCAAAGAAACCCAAGTTTCCCTGGAAGTTGTCTAAAAACTTCTAAGTGAAGGTGTCAGATGCAGATCACACAAGCAGATGCTAAATTAGACAGAACATATTCTTTATCCAGAATACTAATTGCCATCCTTGAGTGAGGTGGCAGATTGCTCTTTGTACTATAGTTGGATTTAATTAGCAACTCACTGAACTGTAATTGTGACTGAAGTATACCAAGGAAGGTGTGAAATCTCCTTGAAAGAAAATCAAAGACTTAAATCCCATAGAATGAATCCAGCTATTCTGCAAACAATTCTAGGTTACAAAGAAAAGAGAAGAGAGGACTGTCCCTCACATCCACAATTTTATTTTTTAAATAGGTAAAACAAGTGGACATTAAGCCACACCTAGCCAATCTTGGCTTCTCTCAAAATAAGGTAAGCAGGTTTGAACCTGGTTTGTATCTCAATAGGAGACTCCCAGAAAAATCTGGGACTAAATTCTAGACTGAGAAGTCAGAAATATCAGAAGGTGGCAATGTCAAACCCCTTCCATGTTGCTCCAAATTTATCAAATTTTCTATCACAGCCACACCCAGATAACTTTGGGTGATTTTGAAAGAGCTAAGCATATATTCCCCATATACTTCCAAACTCTATTTGTCATCCAGCTAAATGATATTTGATTAAAAAATTTAGTGTATAACCAGTTCTAATAGTGAATGTGAATGTGTAATTAATGTTTTCTCTTGTAAATGGTTAATGTTCAACGTTATAGCATTGTCAGCCTGTCCTTTGCTGCCCTAAATAAGCTTGTTTTATTTTGTTCCCCTGGAACCATGTGGGACAAACACTAAGAAAAATAAGTAAATTATAAGATTAGAGAAACTGTCCAGCTGAGGGCTGAAGTTAAGCACCTACCCATAATAAAAAAGAAAGGGGAAGGGCGTATCATATATTCAAAGTAAACACACTTTGTCCATAAATGCCAGGGGTGGGCCAGAGGCAGAAGTCTAAGAGCTAGAAGCCAAGAATCAAAACTATCAAGTTGTCTTGATTAAAGGATGAACCAGGACATGGAGATCTAGAGTTTCAGCTAAGCTGAAGAACAGGCATGAACGAAAGTCACAAAATGAGGTAGAATCAGTGTACTAGCCAAAAATTGTAACTGGAAACAATTTTTGACCTCAGAATGACATTGTTACTGTAGAGAATATTAGGAAAGACAAAAAAAGTCTTCTTCTGCCAAGAAAAGAGTCAAAGGCTTCGGGCAGGCAGAGTCAGAGAGAACAAGAACCCTACACAACCCTACACAAAGTCAGTATTTTCCTGGTAGCTCTTCTTTGCAACACATTTGGTTGTCAAGTCTCACTAGTAAACTATTGATGCTAACTCTGAACAGATGTTTTTCTCTATGAAGAACATCTTTAAACCTCAAGACAACCTCAGTCTTGCCCTGAAAACATCTTCTGGTGGTGTGTGCATCTGAAAGATTAAGGAAGCAGAAACATAATGTTTACAAACAAAATGTTTTGGTTTCTCTGATCATGCGATCTTCTGCCCCTTGAAAAGCACATGGCTTTCACTGTGATGCTTCCTACTGCGTCCTACATCAGAAGAGCTAAAAAGGGCAAAAGCCACAGCATATTTATCTTTTAAAATATTTATGTTTCTGCTATTACTCATGCTAATAAATACACTCTCAATAATTAATTGCTTCCTTCCCCAGTCCTGAGCTATTGTTTGAAGGCCTGTTTGATGTCTTGAAAATTCTGCCACCATTTCTCAATCAGACCACAAAACAACATACCTTAACATACAAGGTTTCTTGGCTTGTTTGCTGATCTAATGTAGAAATGTACATGCCACCCATCCCTGAATAGCTCTGGACAGCTTACAATGCCAATAAAATATCAGCATTGACTGACTTTATACCCACCTTTTTGTTTATTCCAAGACTCAAGGCATGCAGCTAGCAGAACCCCCCCCCCCAAACAATAAAAGGCAAAAACAAATGACATGACCTCCCTCCTAAAAACTGATTAAAGGGGGGGGGGTCCACCTTCCAATTCCCAGTGGCAGTTTGGTTCTCAAAATTAGGCTAAATCATGTCTTTCATGGATGTAGTCTTTTGCAGGGAGAAGAAAGAGGAAGCAAAGTATCTTGTGGGATAAAAGGGCTGAAAGATGATGTATGAATAAGACTCGATGTCTTATTATCTTATTAAGACTCAAGAGGTTCTCCCTCCTTGTAATACTGGACAACTTTTACTTCATCTTGTCATATTTACACTAGATTAGTATTTAATGAACCTCCTCCTTGGTGACTTAATTTTCCAAGATACATTTCACCTTCTCTTGCAGTACAATAGTGTATTTGTCCTACAATTCTGGTGATCTTGAACTATTCAGAAGCCCAGAGGGGTGATTATAACTACCCAAAGAGACATAAAGATGATCATGACATCATAGTCTTTGCCTAGCGTTCAATGACACTGTTTAAAGTTCTACATCTATGACTTTTCACTGAGGTTCAGTGCTATGGCCCAGAAAAGGCTTTTATTTTTCCCGTCACCTTGTCAGCTCTCATTAAAAATCAGCAAGCAAGTGACATGAGGGCTCTCAGGCTGGAGAGGACATGAACCTTAAAAGAATTGCAGGTCAAACGTAGGAAGACATGCGGTTTTAAATTAAGTCAAATGTGTCCTCTTCTGTTGATGAGTCTGATTATGCATCTGTTCAGGCATCAATATTAAATAGGAGGCTTCCTTCACATACAAAACAGAGTGAAAAATTGAGAGAGACAGCAGAGAATGACCAGTTGATGAAACAGATGCAAAGTGTAGGTATCTTTCAGGAACACTTAAACTGAGGATTCATTAGATGTCTGATGTCTGAAATATTAGCAATTTAGAGTCTCACTATACCTTAGGGGCTTTTCTCTGTAATTTTCTTCCTAATCTTGGGAGAATGCCAAATGGCAGAGGAAAGAACAGGTAGGTGGACAATTGTAAACAAGGACAGATCTAGTGCATTACAACATTATTATTAATATTAATGTTATTTCTTGTTTTATTTCCAGTGTTTTACTAGCAGTTGGATGTTGTTTTGAAATGTTTTCTAATAGTGATATACCTCTGCCACCATGCATGGCTGAAATAGCCATCAATCCTCACTCTCATGATAACATAACTGCATGTATGGGTGTCAATGTTTGTAAACCTCTCCCAGTGGCATTTACAGTTTAAAGATTTATGCCTATTCTCGAAGTGTACACTGAAATGCATGGAGTGAAGAGTCATAAAGAGTACCATCTCATCTTAATCACATTCCACTGGTTTCCATGGATCCTATGTTAGAGAGATGTGGAAGTGAGGTATTTGACCTGTCTTTCTTTCTTTCTTTCTTTCTTTCTTTCTTTCTTTCTTTCTTTCTTTCTTTCTTTCTTTCTTTCTTTCTTTCTTTCTTTCTTTCTTTCTTCCATTCATTGCATTTGTATGCCACCCAACTCCTAACAATTCTTGCTGTAATGCTTAATAATTGGGAGAGGCCTGCCAGAGGTGCAGTGTACTGCTATTAATTAACTTTCCACCTCCAACATTGTGCAAAATCATGTTGGCCCATTAGTCATCACTTTGCCCTCAAATTTCAGTGATATACTAATCTTAGAGACTCTTGGGGGGATTGAAAAATAAAGTGGCACTTTGTTCACACTTTTGCCTAACATACAACTAACTTTCCCCTCAACTTCTATATTCTTGTGCACCCATTTCCCAAGCACACACATTTTTGTATTTATTTCTGGTACAAATGGTGACTGAAAAAAATTCTCCCTATTTCCCTAACATTAGTCGCTGCCAACAGTTGGAGCTAAAAATACTGCTGGAAATAGTTATGGCTAACTATCTCATAAAAGCTGTCTGAAGAACATTTCTGTGAAGAAGCATTTGTACTGTAAATGTTTAAAAGCTGCTTTCATTCTTTCTCACCCAGAAGAAGAATACATGCTGAATTGGATTCCATCTATAAGTAACACAAAAGGGAAGTATCAGCAGGAGACCCAGGAGGGACAGAGAAAGGACAGAGAGGGAATAATTAGGCCCAACCGAAAGGAAGTGTTAGAGATAGCAAAGGTTTAAGACCATTCCCTGAGGTATCACTTTTAGCTTTTTCAAAAGCTGAGCAGTCAATAAAAAAAGTGTGAACTAATAATTGCCAAGTGACAGCAATTTGTGGGAAATGATGAAGAGATACATTGTCAGTAATTTTAACAGCTTCCATTCATGGATCCTTATTTCGATGGGCAATTGATGTATATTTATCATATATTTCAGGATGGGTGGCTCTTCAGAGTCTTCCCCAGAAATTTCGCTTGCAATGGTTGCAGCTACTCTTAAAGATTATTCAGAAAT
Source organism: Python bivittatus (assembly GCF_059951505.1). NCBI lineage: Eukaryota > Metazoa > Chordata > Lepidosauria > Squamata > Pythonidae > Python > Python bivittatus. The sequence goes on from NW_028277033.1 coordinate 7,024,565, forward strand.
GCAGTGACCTGCATATTTTCTGGTTTTGGGCATCAGAAGCACAGAACACCAGTTTTGTGGACCCTACATTGTTTGCCAATTGGTTTCCGAATTGTTGGGCTTGTTTTGGGGGGAGGGCACTTTTAAAGACCAAGCTGTTTCAGAAAGGGCCTTGCCATACTTTGCTATAGCAATCTTAATCCTTATTTTTATTTTTTATGGTTTTACAGTTGCACTATTGTTGTGTATTATTATTGTATACACAGCAATGTGAAATCACAGCTGCCAGTTCTTTAGCTGGTGTTGGCCTTCATTCACATTGAGTTCTTCCCAAGAACCCAGGATGTTGTAATGTATCAGCAGAGTATATGTGCAGATTCAACCCATGTGGCCTTTTGTAATTGACAGGTGGAAATTTTGTGCCATCCAAGACTTTTTGGTATGGCACCCAGAGTGCCGAAAGCTCCTGGGACCACCACTGCTGCTTTATGCCATCATCTTTCAACTTCAGTTTTCAGAACTTGACACTTTGTGATCTTCTCCAGTTCTTCGTCTTCTATTCTACTGTCCCCTGGTATTGCCACACCAATTATGCACACTTTCTTCTTTTCAACCACAGTTAAATCTGGTGTGTATGCACCAAAACGTTATCAGTTTGCCTTTGGAAATCCCACAGTATTTTAACCTGCTCATTTTCAACTACTGGTTCAACTATATGTTCCCACCAAGTTTTCATTACTGGCCCATGATCATTTTTACAGATGTTCCAGCGAATTATATTGGTGACCGTATTATGTTGTTTGTAGCCAATTTGTGCAATCTTCTACTGTTTCTTTTGCTTCTTTGCACAATCTGCCCTTTGAATCATTTGATGATTTTTCAGTTCTGGCCTTGATTGCATTAGTTCGAATACTTGCTCTTGAGCAGCCAAAATCAAGCCTTCGGTTTCTTTTTTTTAACGTTCCAGTTCCTTTGGCTTTAATTTCTTAGAGATTAGTGTCAGTAATTTTGTTGTTGATTATTTTGCTGCAAAGTCCCTGGTGAATATTAGAACATATGTTTCCTTTCCTTTCTCTCTCCTTCTCTTTGTTTGTTTTCTTTATTTCTGTATCAGTTTGTGTTAGTTTTTATGTTCTCTTCAAAACTTTTAATTATGTGTGTGTCTCACATATATCTCACATGTTTTCTGTTTTTCAGGGATCAGTGGTTTGTTTCTTGTCTTTTTTTCAGGATGAAAAATATTCAGATATCTTCGTCTTCGATTCCATGGATAATTATGCTGTAGTTTGGGTCATTCAGGCAAATGCCATAGCTCAAAAATAACCCTTTGTGGCTGCTTAAAAAAGCATGAAAAGAAAACTACCCCAGCAATGACAGATTAGAAATTTGAAAAGACGAACTGGGGAGGTTTAGGAAAAGAATCTCAGAAGAGCCCTGCTGAGTTCTACTGACTCCAACAATCCTAAGGCAAGTTGAACACATTCTTTGTACCAACTTTTTCTATAAAGGGTTTGTTCCAAAGCACAGTCCAAGCGCGCAAAAGAGAAATAAACGCCACATTGAAATAGCCAAGAGTTAACCTGCTTCCAAATTACAAAGCCATGAAGAGAACTAAACCGATTAAAATGCTATTCAGCATTGATTTAAAAACCAACGGGAGCAGATGTACAAACCTCAGTCATATTCACAACTGCATTGTGGAGCAAAATCCAAAATGAGCCAGTTTTTCCATACTTGGTGCCATCATAGAACATGTCTTTTTTTCTTCTTCTTCTTTGAGCCCATTTAACCTCATTGGTGGATAAAAACTAAGCCTGTTGCAAAGGCCAGCCAAATCCAGAGGAAGTAACAAGTTTGCCATGGACTTTTTTTTCATTTCCAGGAAGAAAATTTCGCAATTTTGTTTTTGAGGAAGTTCAGGGAAAATGAAGGATGTTGATAAATCTAAAGAAATACATTGGGAGTGATGTCTGGATTGCTTCCCAACCGAACTTTTGGAAAACAAATATTCATGAATATGTGAATATGCAGATCAACTTGTATTGGTTTCTTATATGAAGCAGCTCTAGGAAACCCACAAGTTTCAGATGGATATTCAGAGGAAATCATCAGCTTTATATCATTGGGTTCTTTCTCATAGGTTTTTGTGCATTTCTTCCCATCAGGACCTTCAACACCTTCCCTTTTTGCTAGCTTTCCATCTTCACAAAACATTATTTAAAATTTCCTCCTTTATATTCAAATAATAATAATAATTAGAGGAACAGTGAAGTTCAGGGCAAATTCCATGTCCTTCTCTAGAGTGGACCTCAGGTTACATCTTGCTTGGGCTTTTTGGGTGTGATAGGAACCAATTTCTCAGTAACCTTTCAATTAATATGGACCATGAACGTCTACTTTTCCAATCCCAACTCATACATAAAAGTTATAGAAGTCTAGGTGACAAAGTACAGAGTGGCTAAGCATTCTACTGCATAAAAATGCAGTCTGCATTGCTATCCATGCCAGATGATACTTTGGGAGGAAATATTAGCTGTAAAATATGTCTGATATTGTTTTGAGCTGCCTACTTTTTCAAGCAATCCCTTAAGACTGTCTCCCTCCTCCTTCAGTGTTTCATCAAATGAACAAATATTTCATTTTGTATGGGACACAGTTAGAATAACATCAGAGCAATCAAAAGGGGGAAGACTAGAAAATCTATGCTCCCCCTGTCCCTTCCTGTGGCCAAGAGGACACAACGTAATAATACTGACGCACTTAGACCAATTGATTCCAATGGAGGGAAGAAATAAATAAATCTCTCCTTAATATACACATTGTGGTCTGTAAGATATAAATATACTTATGGGATCCTTAGTAAGCTAGCATTGTTGTGGTTTAATAATATTGTCTTTTATTATTCTTTCATTTTGCAGACTGATCAATTCTGTGATCTTGTTTTCCACTATTGTTCATCTTAACTTTTGTGATAAACTCCTAAAGGGGATTGTCTAGGTATCTTATGTCCTTATCTGTAATATAATAACATTTTGTATGCCACAGTAATCTTTTAGTCATCATTAGGTGATTGTTTTGGGGACTGTTGATTCATCAGAACTGAGACCAATCTTATCTTCAGCTTGGTTAACTTGGGCTGGTTTTGGATCTGAACACATGGTAGATACTTTACCCCTTCTTGTTTCCTTAGGAGAGTCTAGTTTTATTTTGCAATCAGAGAAAAAAACAGTCATGCAAATAGATTTGGCGTTACCAGGTATCCTTATTGTTCCAATTGCTGAAAGCACTATGTTAGTTCCATCACCCTTCCTGTATTTTCAAGTTTGCAAATGTTCCATAGATCATTTCTTTCATCTTTCTCTCTGTCCTAATGACAGATTGCAGCCACTTTAAAACAATCCTGGCTGACAGTAGAAAAGGCTACTGAATCTTAATAATTGATTTTGGGTATCCATGATCATTGCTGCTACCTTGGTGGGAGAAAGAGCATATGAGCATAAATTTAAAAGCTACAGTAGTTGATCAAAGACTGCTGTGGTGGAATGGCCCAGTTTAGTCCCATCATCTATAAGCTCAGGAATTACTCATTGATCCTTTGCTCTGTTTCTTCAAAAGATCTATTGTTCTCCAGGGAATATTCTGCTGCTCTGATACCATTAGCATGCTTTTCAGGTAATAATATATATTACTGCATATCCCATGTCTAGAATGAACAGAGATGTTGTGAGAAGAATCAAACATACAGGTATAGCCCAAGAGATACCTGGCTTGGTAATAGCATGTGCAATTGATGATGCTCCCTGAGGGACTCCCAATTTTAATATCTATCCTTGGATCTATTTATTTTCTATTTATTTAAGATTATTGTACATTGTGATTTTAATTGATTTTAATTGTTCTGTAAACCACCCAGAGTCATTTCAGATATATATATATATATATATATATATATATATATATATATATATATAACAAACTGAATATAAGCCATCGAAGAGATCCGGCTGCAAAGAATGCAGTTGTAATTTTTTAAGGCTGGAACAACAGAAGTATAATTTTCATGTCGGTGGAAATAATTTGATTTTAGCCTGCATTAGTCAGACCCCATCTTGAGTTCTGTGTCCAGTTCTGGAAACTATACTTTAAAAAAGATTCAGAGAAGTTGGAAGAGGTTCAGAGAAGGGCAACAAAGAAGATCAAAGGGCTAAAACTAAGCCCCATAAAAAGAGAGTGAAGGAGTTGATTGTGTTTAGCTCTGAGAAGAGACTCTAAGGGGGTTATAACTGCAGTCTTTGAGGAAAAAAAAAAAAAAAAACAATAGCCCAAGGGGGGTGGGGGGAACAGGTATCATCTACAACATACAGTGTAAGGACTATAACAGCCACTATGTAGGACAGACAGGCAGAAGACTAGCAGAGTGCATCCATGAACACAAACTTGCAGTCAGAAGACATGATGAAAACTCCTTAACCTCACAACACATGGACAAACTCAACCGTAGTTTCAGCTGGGAAACTGTGAGCATCCTAGACCAAGCTAACTCCAAAAATGAGATGGAATTCCTGAAAGCTTGGCATTCAGACAAATCAGCCATCAATAGACACATAGAAATAAACCACATTTACACACTATTCAAAAGAGACAATAAAAAGCTAAGAAGGAAACAAAAAGACCAGAACACATCCTCTCCAGCAGCCAACACCCAGATAAGCAGGATTTAACACCAGGCAAATGATCAAGCACAAAACAATACCCTACTCAGGGAACTATCAAAGAGAAAACCACACCCCTACCAACACTGGCAGGGCAAGCTATTGCATATAAACAGGGAGTAAACCCCACACTCACTAGCACTGATGATGTTACCTAGTTGGGTAATGAAATGTCTGCAAGCAAGCAACCATGCTCAGAGAGCACCAAGGACTCCACAGTTCAACCCTGAGCTACATATATTCTCTTCCGTTGGAGTCTTCAAATATCTGAAAGCATGTTACATAGAAGATCAAGACCCATTTTCTTCCATTCCAGAGTGCAAGATGTGGAATAATAGATTAAGGCAGATTCCCATTGAACATCTGAAAACGTTTCATAACCGGAAATGCAGATTTACAGTGGATTCAATTACCTATAGCTGGGCTTCCCCTCAATTAATACGGTCATGTATGAGCTACAGGTAATGTTCAAGACTTCATCAAAAGATGGAAACAATTTCATTGCTTGAGTAATTTGGTCTGTGGTTCCCACCAGGTTCTGGTCAGAGTTAGTCTGCCTGTGCAGATTTTAATACAGCTAAAGAAACTCAAGAAAACAGAATGTGGAAGGCTGCAGTTTATGACTGAATTAGGCTGGTGCTTCTGCCAAACAACATTATGCAGTCTGACCCAGAACATTTCATAGAGAAATATGAATTCAGAATATAGCCGTACTTTAGAAGCAGAGTGATCCTAAGCCACAGAGCATGGTAGAAGCATGGAAACCATTTAGACCTCCAGCCCACCATCTTGCTCTGTGCAGAAATCCAAATGCCACCACGTAGACATATGTGTTGGAAGGAAAGCCTATCGCGTCTTTAGGTTACTGGCTCCTCCTGTTGGACTGGTAGTATTAGGCAAGATGTCCTTCCCCTCTCCTCTTCCCCACCCTCCAAAAGTCACCAAGAACTTTCCTTTCTGTAACTTAAATCCAAGAGAATAGATCTTGGTCTTCTTCCATGTGATATCCTTTCAAGGACTTGAAGTAACTGCATCTTCCCTCAGCAGAAAAAAAGTGAAACTAGTTTTTCATTGTTCAGCTAGTTTTTCACTGACTGTTCTGCAGCTAGATCACAGATGTAAGTGATTACTGTTCTAGTATTTCGATTTCTCACAAATAGGCTATACTACCTGGACTGTGGTCCTAACATATCTGGAGAACACTGGGATAAGGGAGGCAAGATTTGTTTATAAAAACTTCAGCCTCCTTAAAATTCTCCTACACTGAACTTCAATGCTGGAAGAGCCAGGAAAAGAATCAATAGCCTTTGTATCACCTGACTTCAGCAGAGTAGGCCCATAAAGGAGGCAAGCGGTGGTGTAGTTTGTCAGTGGACTCAGTCCTCTTGTGCAGATGGTATTTGTGTCTATTTAGATGATATTGTGTGGACTTGCTAAAATGTAGCAAACCATCTCAAACGCATTCTTGATGGCTCCTTTGCTAAATGGAATCTTGGACTTCTCTAAAGTTCTGCCTAGACTGTGTAACTGAACATAAGTGAATTGCTTATGGAAATAGCAGTGAAAAATTCACTTGCAGAGGACAATCCAGTGAGGGCACCATGCCCCCAAATTGTCCATAAGCGCAATCAATGCCAACATTGATCGTGTACTGGAACAGCATACAGTTGGAAAATATGAAAGAGTATAAATTACATCCTCTTGGAGAGTATCACACTAATGTTTCTGGACGGGTCATCAATCTGGAAGGGTCTCTTCATGGAAAAGAAGCTTACTCAGTGCAGCCACATGTACTGTACACAGAAATAGAAGATAGTTGTAATTGCATCTCTGTATTGTGAAAGACTGAGGGGTTCATTTACAGAGATAGCAAAAGCATGACAGGCCTACCCAACCTTTAAAGAGACTAATTGGAAAAAAGCAAGTGCATAATTGTAGTACATTCAGAGATGCAGTAGGCACATTGTCCATAGTGTGTACTTTAGGCTTAAGGAATTTTAAATTACTGATTTCTACAGGGACACTAGTGATTAAACTATTATATACTTCTATGGGCCAGTCCACATTCCAGGGACTATTTATTTAGAAGCATATCTCTGTAAAGAATAAACTTATCTATTTGCATAATTGATACAGAATCTGGATTTCTTCCAAGTAAAATATGAACCTGTGAGTATGTGAGAGTGTCTGCTTAGACTACGAGCATTTTTGTATGGATAAGCTACATTCTTTCTTCCCTCCCTTCCTCCAGGGTCAAAGTAAGTGAAATATGGATCTGTTTGCACATTCATGCCTCCGTAGCAGCACCAGTGATGATGCTTCAGGCTCAATATGTAAGTCCCATCACAGCCTCTGCTGCATAAGTAGATGTTTTTCAGGGATGCTTGTTGTGCCCAGCTTTGAGTTTCACACCCTCACATCATCAGGCATGGCTGTAAATTAGATCGGAACAAACTGTTGCGTGTCATTTCTGCCTTTCCAACTGTAATTAGCTAAGTGGCAGGCTCTAGCAAAGCCATCCGGAGCCCAGCACTTATTGTACATTCTTTTGTCTACATTGACGTGGAACCAAGGAGGTTGCAAAAACGTGACCCCATCCTCTTAGAAAACAGGTTGTCTGAATTAATCACACAAAGGTGACTTATTTTCATGGTGTTGTTTATTTTCATGTCTTTATTTGTCTAAAGGATTTATCCCATCTATCCATACCGATGTGCAAAGTAAAATGAATCTCAGCTTTGGAGAACTTTTTAAGAGTTTTGAAGAGGGGGAAGCTCCCAAGCATCTGAATCAAAAAGCTTTTTAAAATAAATAAATAAATAAATCAGAGCTATATTTTTTAAAAAAGGTAATGTCTACAGATGGACAGATAGTTAATGCAGTTGTACAATTGATGCTCACTGTAGCATTAATAAAAGATGTCAAGCAAAGGACATTGAGTTGTTTTCAATATATATACAGTATATATGCATGTACAGTGGGGCCAAAAAGTATTTAGTCAGCCACCAATTGTGCAAGTTCTCCCACTTAAAAAGATGAGAGAGGCCTGTAATTTTCATCATAGGTATACCTCAACTATGAGAGACAAAATGGGGGAAAAAATCCAGAAAATCACATTGTCTGATTTTTAAAGAATTTATTTGCAAATCATGGTGGAAAATAAGTATTTGGTCACCTACAAACAAGCAAGATGTCTGGCTCTCACAGACCTGTAACTACTTCTTTAAGAGGCTCCTCTGTCCTCCACTTGTTACCTGTAGTAATGGCACCTGTTTGACCTTGTTATCAGTATAAAAGACACCTGTCCACAACCTCAAACAGTCACACTCCAAGCTCCACTATGGCCAAGACCAAAGAGCTGTCGAAGGACACCAGAAACAAAATCTTCCCAGGCTGGGAAGACTGAATCTGCAATAGGCAAGCAGCTTGGTGTGAAGAAATCAACTGTGGGAGCAATAATTAGAAAATGGAAGACATACAAGACCACTGATAATCTCCCTCGATCTGGGGCTCCATGCAAGATCTCACCCTGTGGGGTCAAAATGATCACAAGAATGGTGAGCAAAAATCCCAGAACCACACGGGGGGACCTAGTGAATGACCTGCAGAGAGCTGGGACCAAAGTAACAAAGGCTACCATCAGTAACACACTATGCCGCCAGGGACTCAAATCCTGCAGTGCCAGATGTGTCCCCCTGCTTAAGCCAGTACATGTCTGGGCCCATCTGAAGTTTGCTAGAGAGCATTTGGATGATCCAGAAGAGGATTGGGAGAATGTCATATGGTCAGATGAAACCAAAGTAGAATGTTTTGGTCTAAACTCAACTTGTCGTGTTTGGAGGAGAGAGAATGCTGAGTTGCATCCAAAGAACACCATACCTACTGTGAAGCATGGGGGTAGAAACATCATGCTTTGGGGCTGTTTTTCTGCAAAGGGACCAGGACGACTGATCCGTGTAAAGGAAAGAATGAATGGGGCCACGTATCGTGAGATTTTGAGTGAACACCTCCTTCCATCAGCAAGGGCATTGAAGATGAAACGTGGCTGGGTCTTTCAGGATGACAATGATCCCAAACACACCGCCCAGGCAACGAAGGAGTGGCTTCGTAAGAAGCATTTCAAGGTCCTGGAGTGGCCTAGCCAGTCTCCAGATCTGAACCCCATGGAAAACCTTTGGAGGGAGTTGAAAGTCCGTGTTGCCCAGCGACAGCCCCAAAACATCACTGCTCTAGAGGAGATCTGCATGGAGGAATGGGCCAAAATACCAGCAACAGTGTGTGAAAACCTTGTGAAGACTTACAGAACATGTTTGACCTCTGTCATTGCCAACAAAGGATATATAACAAAGTATTGAGATGAACTTTTGATATTGACCAAATACTTATTTTCCACCATGATTTGCAAATAAATTCTTTAAAAATCAGACAATGTGATTTTCTGGATTTTTCCCCCCATTTTGTCTCTCATAGTTGAGGTATACCTATGATGAAAATTACAGGCCTCTCTCATCTTTTTAAGTGGGAGAACCTGCACAATTGGTGGCTGACTAAATACTTTTTTGCCCCACTGTATGTACGTATGTATATATATAATATGCAAACTATGATAGCTGTTGTGGTTGTTGATATGAACAAAAGGGAGCAATCTCATTGTAGAACATAGAAATATGCACATAATTTTGCTGCCATTTTGCTTGATATCTTTTTTTCTGCATCTCTTCCTTCCTTGAATCCTTTAACCTCAGCATACCCACCTGGACTATTGGGAATGTTCAGAGTTTTTCCAATAATGTCACAACCCCATAATAAATATGAGGATGTCACATTTGCTCATGAGCACAACTAGGTGGCATTTTGAAGACCAATAAGCTTTACTGTCAAATCAGTAGGGTGGATGAAGCTGCACACAGCATGGACAAAGAGGAGGGAAAATGGCGCCAGGGAATGTAACCAGAGAAAGAAGAAAAAGCTAAGCAGATCAAAACTATGCAGATATACATTGTAACATTCCTTTGGGAATCCACTACATACAATCAAACTTTTGTAATTTGCTGTAAGCAAAGTGGTGCCTAATGCTGCTTTTCTTGGGCAATGCTTTCAACTCACCACCGAATCCTGTGTTGGCTTATTGTCTTCTGTTTTCTAATGTGTATAAATTGATCCAGCATAAGAGAGTAATTCAATTTTTATTGTTAGCTGCCGGGTTTGTTCTTGTAAAACATTGGAAATATAAATACATCTGTGGGAGCTGTTGATTAACTAAAGAAAAGAGCTTTGAAAAACACTACCGTGAAGGACAATCATATTTCATTACCATTTATTACCTTTATTCATAATGTTATTCCTAATATAAATTCTCATCTGGACAAATATTATTTTGGAGAGAGATACTGACTGTGAATTTTCAAAATACCTGTAGAACTCATATGTGATGATGTTGATGACAACATAGTTGCTTCCGTTTTGCAAAAATGATTTAAATAGCAGGGGGAAAGACTGGTTTTAGTTACATGTTTATACCCTTGGCATTTTGTTGGTATTTTCAGAGTTCCTCCTATACCTCTTTGGGGGATTAGGAGTAATCATTGTATTGCCATAATCATTCTTTCCACATGAGGTAGAGGGGCAGAGACAGAATCCTCTACTTTAGGAATTATTTTCTTGATACTTTCATGTCCACTCCTTCTCAAGGCGTGCTGAATCATGGCAGTGCATTTCCTTTTGAGAAACAATCTTCTTTGAAATCATTTTGTGTATATTGTTTTTTTTCTAATTTACTTAGATCTAGAGGGAAGCCACTTTTTATCTGCTTTTATTAATGTTTGGGAAGTAGAATAATCCATATCCTGGAAATAGCTGTGCATGTTTTATTTTGGAAATTATGATTTGCACAGAATCAGAACACGTAGATATGCGCTGTGTCCTAGGACGACTGTGTCTCTACACAACTAGTCTTGTGAAGGACTGTTATACCACATCTAATCTGGAAGGAAATTATATTCCATATTTTGTTAGTTAACAGCACACTTTTTTCATCCTTGTCCACCTTAAATATTTTTCTCTTGTTGCTGTATTCTAATGATACTGATTTCATAACTCTTCTGAAAGCCACAGACTTTATCATTCTGCCTCTTCGCTGTCTCAATTTTCCTCTGGCTCAAATGTTCAATCTTGAGTAGTAAAAATAGGACAGATGAAAGCCCCTTCTTATCCCCTTGGTCTTTGTCTTAAAAACTGACATGGGGATTTAAAATTAGTTTCAACTCAACATTTAATGGAAAAACATTGACCAGATCTGACACATGCTTGGATTCCCCTATATATATATTCAATTTTGATCTGTACTGTAGACATTGCTTTCCCCCTTAATTTCTTTTTTCCAGGCTTTGCATTTAGCTATTGATAACTTCATCAGTTTGCTCACTGTTCCAAGTGTGCTCAAAATAAGAATGGATATTTATTTATTTGTTCACTTTATATAGCTATCCATCTCATATACGTCACATACATGACTCTTAACATTCTGCAAGAACCCAGTTACATTTTTTATTACAGCTTTCAGATAACAAATGATGATAACAATGAATGATGACAAGACATCTTTTCAGAAACATGGTATGTAGATGTATGTAAAAGAGAGTGTGTTTGGTGTAGTGGTTAAGGCACCAGGCTAGAAACTGGGAGACTGGGAGTTCTAGTCCCACCTTAGGCACAAAGCCAACTGGGTGACCTTGGGCCAGTCCCTCTGTCTCAGCCCTAGGAAGGAAGCAATGGCAAACCACTTCTGAAATCTTGCCAAGAAAACTGCAGGGACTTGTCCAGGCAGTCACCAGGAGTCAACACTGATTTGAAGGCACCAAAAAAAAAAGGGGGGGGGGGAATAACAAAGACTGCCTATCTAAGCCCGCTCAAATGCTGATTCTTCTTTGCATCTTGGCCTGCCTGTGTCCCTTTCAGCAGCATTACACTTTCTCTAAGCTAGCACCAAGGCAATGGACATTTCCAAAACTTTCTCCTCTTCTTCATCCTTAAGAAAACAGTTGGTATACTCAATACACGTACACTTCAGTGTCAGATGAAATTCATATTCCACCGTGTTTGTTTCCCCATTGGAGAAAATATACCCTCCCCCTCAACGATCAGCTTTTAGCATGTCACTCAACCCAGCTAGAGGAATAGCTGTCAAATGTAAATTTGCCGGAATGCTACTCTCAAAGGCTTTACCGCTGTGCAATGCTCTTAGGATTTTCAGGTATAAATACACCTCACAGGACTTGCTACAAAATTGCCTTCACAGCATTTCTCAGCAATGCTGACTGGCACCATGAAGAACAGGTGGTTTTTGTGTTTTCTATCTGCATTTTAAATCATATTGAAAATTTATCTTCTCTTGCAATCCCATAGCAATTTATTGGGAGGGATGTTTTGCAAACCACCAGAAAAATGAATACAAATATAAATCCTGGAAGTCAACAATTGGTTATGCAGAAGGTGTCACTGAGAAGGCTTTGGATTCTATAACAATGGCGCAGAGAACCCCAGAGATGACTTTGGAGAAGGAATGGGGCAGTTAGCAAAACATGAACTAAGTCTGGGAAAGGAAGATAGTGTTAGAAAGAAATTCAAGTGCTAATGCCTTGACTGTCTTTGGTATAGGAGAGAGGGAAGAGAAAAATGCTCTCAGGTTTTCATGAGTCTGTTACCATAGCCTATATCAATAAAGTAGAGCTCCATTCTTTCTTGTGTATTCAGCCCTTTGAGGTAGGCAAGGTCAGGTAACAGGTTAAGGAAGAAGGAACTGAGAAAAGTCAGATCTGCTTACTGGACTTCAGAGGAGTGGATTTTGATGAAAGTAGGTCACATCTAAAGGTTTCCAGTCTTGGAGAAGAAAACTATCCAGGAATTGTGATAAATCCTACAAAACAAGATGCTGAAAGTGCAGTTACACCTATATGAAGGAACAGTGGAAGAAATCTGAAGAGGCCAGCCTGGATACATACAGAGTTATCTAAAATGCTGAAAAGAAAAAAGGGACAATTTCTGAAGACAACCTTATATTCTTCTTCAGTTATGCGCCCCTCCTTAGGTTGTTGTTGTTTAGTCGTTAAGTCGTGTCCGACTCTTCGTGACCCCATGAACCATATTGCGCCAGGCCTTCCTGTCCTTCACTGCCTCCCTGAGTTTGCTCAGTTTCATGCTCATTGCTTCAGTGATGCTACAGTTCAAAGGCATCAATTCTTCGGCGCTCCGCCTTCTTTATGGTCCAGCTCTCACAGCCATACATTACTACTGGAAAAACCATAGCTTTGACTATGCGGATCTCTGTCGGCAAGGTGACGTCTCTGCTTTTTAATATGCTATCTAGGCTTGCCATGGCTTTCCTCCCAAGGAGCAAGCGTCTTTTAATTTCATGGCTGCAGTCTCCGTCTGCGGTGATCTTGGAGCCCAAATAAATGAAGTCTGGAGCCTTAAGTAATTTTATATTTTATATGAATTTTATATGAATTTTATATGAATAAATACACACAACAGAAGAGAATATGTGTAGCTCAGGGTTGAACTGTAGAGTCCTTGGGGTTCTCTGAGCTTGGTTCTTTTCTTGCAAACATTTCATTACCCGGCTAGGTAACATCTTCAGTGTTAGAATGGAAGAGACAAAAGAGACAATAAAAAGGAAAACAAAAGACCAGAACATCTCCTCACCAGCAATCATCACCCAGATAAGCAGAGATTACCACCAAGATTACCACCAGACATACAAGCAAGCAGTAAACAATACCCTAATCAAGGAACTATATGCCTGACCACTCAACCTATTACAACACAACCAACACAAGCTATAAAAAGGATCACACTGCCATATATGTCAGAAATGTATGTTCTCAGTTCTCAGAAATGTCTGAGAAACTACCAACAGACCATTACACCACATGGCATCTCCGTAGCACACAAACCAACTAAAGCCCTCCATAACACCTTAAGTCAACCAAAAGACCCAGTAGCCCAAGAAAAAAAATCAGGAGTCATCTGCAACACAGCGTAAGGACTGTAACAGCCACTATGTAGGACAGACAGGCAGAAGGCTAGGAGAGCACATCCATGGAAACCAACCAGCAGTCAGAAGACATGATGAAGACTCCTTAATCTCACAACACATGGACACTTAACCATAGTTTCAACTGGGAAACTGTCAGCATCTTAGACCAAGCTAAATCCAAAAATGCAAGGGAATTCTTGGAAGCTTGGTATTCAGACAAGGCAGCCATCAATAGGCACATAGAGATAAACAACATCTACACACTATTCAAAAGAGACAATAGAAAGGAAAACAGAAGACCAGAACATCTCCTCACCAACAATCAACACCCAGATAAGCAGAGATAAACACCAAGATTATCACCAGACATACAATCAGCAGTAAACAGTACCCTAATCAAGGAACTACCAGAAGAAAAGAAAAAAAAACCCACACCCCCCACCAACACTGGCAGGGCATGCCACAGTATATAAACAGAGAGCAAACCCCATTCCATTCTAGCACTGAAGATGTTACCTAGCTGGGTAATGAAACGTTTGCAAGAAAACAGACAAGCTCAGAGAACCCCAAGGACTCCACAAAACACACACACACACACACACACACACACACATTTATATGAATGATACACACACATGTACATTTAGAGTTGGTCCTGAACTCAAGGAAGCTTCCTTCTTTTTTTTTTTTTTTTTATAAATGTTTTTTTATTTTTACAACAAACACAAAACATACATGAACAAACAAAAACATAAAAAGGCATAAAAAAAGCATCTTCCATTTTATACCGTGTGTCAACCAGTTACCAACTCGTTGGTGCCCCTTTCATAATCTTAAATTCTCATATCATCTATTCAAAATATACTTGTATACTTATCAATAAACAATTATTAATCATTCATAGCTAATCTATAGAATCATTTATTACAAAAAATTTTAACTTTCAATAGGATTAGTAATACATTTTCATCTATCGATTATATGTGTATATATATAATAGTTAATATCAAATTTCTATTATAAAATTTCCTAATCCATTACATTACTATATTTTCTCATCTAATCATTAATAAAAACAAATCCCGTGTCATATAAAATTACTTATCTTCTTACTCTAATATCAAATCTCAATTTAACTCATCTCTGCACATTCCATAATTTTCAATAGCTTCCTCCTGCATAAGTACTTTTTAATTTTTCAAATTCTTAAAAGTTACAGTTCTAACCAGTATCAGTTACAGTATCAGTTACGGTTCTAACCAGGTTACAGTTCTAACCAGATTCTTCACTACATGTTTCAACAAAAATGTCTCTAGTTTAAAATCTATATGTTACTATATTCAACCATGTATAAATTTTAGTCTAATCTCTTAAGACATTTACAATCAAATACAATTTTTAACTATACATCTCAAATTTATACTTTATTCCAGCGCTTGCATAATTTTGAGTTCACCCTTTTCATTCAATATCCCAAAATATCTAGCTGTTTATTCCTTTTTCTATGTTATTGGATAAGAGAAAGCAATAATAAATGTCCTTTCAAACATTCTGCTTTTTAAAGCTTCTGTCAGTTCCATCATTGTTGTATTCCCCTCGTTTTTCTTTAAACATCTGAAGTAGTTTCTTTCAATATTGTTTTACTTCTTCTTTTTGTGCATTCTCTTAATACGATTTTCCATTATAATCTTGTATAATCTTTTTCTCACCGTCAGTGCCAAGAACAAGTCTGTCCCTCTTCATTTATCAGTTGATTAACCCTTTTAATTCTCAGTTTATAGGCCTCACAATAATTCTATTTAATGCTTCTGATTTCTTGTACTATTTCTTCCTTTTCCATTGATCCCGTTTTATGTTTAATTAAGTCCATTTTAGCTTTAATATCTTTTTTTCTTTTTTTTTTTTTTTTTGCGGGAATTTCTGCAGCTCTTCTTCCAGTTTTTTATAGTCATCCTCGATAGTTTAAAGATCTTTTTCTGCATTGTGTTTCTCGTATAGTCTATTATCTTGGTAAACCTTCATTGAGTCAAAGGATTCTTTATCTTTGTTCTTGCCAAAAATAAGAGAAAAAAAGAAGCAAAAGGAGAAAAAGAAAAGAAAAAAGAAAAAAAAAAGGAGAGGAGGGGAGAGACTAAGTCTCTTTAAAAAAAATCCAACTGGGAGGGGGGAATGGAGAGCAAAGCAAAGCTTCTAGCAGAAAAAAGAGCTACTGCCACTAATCAAGGCTCTTGTGACTAGCTCAAACTTTCCATCTTGATATTTTCAAAATCGCTTTCAACTCCACTTTCTTGTTTATAGTTACGGATGGCACCTGTATAAACATGCACATCCCACTATCTTTTTAGAAAGCCCAGGGTCCTTGAGCATGCGTCACAATGGAAGGAAAAAAGCACTAAGTCGCGCCTCTAGATGGCAGTGCAACTTTCTTTCATTTACTTTCTCTTAACTCCACTTTCCCCATTTCAAAATCAAAAAGTATAAATTTCTTATAACAATAAAGAAATCTTAGTCAAAAAAAAGGCTTAAAATAAAGAGTTATTGAGTATTAAAAAGAAAAAGCCAATCCAGTTAAAAATATATTTTTTTAAAAGAAAAACATCTTGTCAATTCCACTAAAAAGGGAAAGTTGAAAAGAAATTTTTTTTTCCCCCCTTCTTTTTTTATAAGGTTCAATCTCGCCGCTTAATCCACTTTTCTTCACTTTTAAAAATCTCTTTAAGTTACTTAAGGTGTTCTCTAAGAATAGTTGAATAATAAAAGTCCATCTCACCCAGTTGACACCCTCCTCTTCCTTCTTCCTTTGGAGCTGTCCCGGCTTTCGCAACGATTTTGGCTGCCTCTCCTCCACCGGCTTCAAGAGCTTCTCCCGGGATCAATCTGGGACTTGCGGCGTCCCTGAGATCCGCGGGACGCGCCCTTTACGATCGCCATCTCTTCGGGACGGCTTAGGTCCATCGGGACCGTCCAGGGGAGGAGATATCAGCTGCGATCCTGGGAGCCCAGGATCGCCCGCCGTATCGCCGCGACGCCAGCTCCGCCCTCTCCTAAGGAAGCTTCCTTCTTCATAGATATGTATAAGGAATTGCGCTGTCACAACTTCTATAAAGAGACTGATATTAGGGCCACTTTCAAAACTCTACTTTTGCACCACAAAGATTATTTAGGCACCCAAAGGCTATATAGGATTGTTCAGTTTATTTTCAAGTAAGGAGATAATTGCTTTCAAAAGAAAGGATGTCAATATAAGTACACAGTGAAGTGTTAGTACCTTAATTATTTTTCCTGGTATTCTGAAGGGCAGTTGATTTATTTTATTCTACAATGTTTCTCCTAAAGATCTGGGGAAATTGCCTTATTTGTTCCCACACTTTAGCATTCTAAATATTTAAAAAAAGAGATAATTTTGTGACAGCCTAGATAAATATATCTCCCTTTAATGTACCAGACTGAGAAGCAGTGGTTGAAAAATAGTCCTAATGTCTCTTTCAGGAGAATGGCAGGAAATCATTCTGATTAAAGCTTTTTGCCCCCCTCTTCCAAGTAGTATTAAGAGCTTTTTTCCAACAGGGGAAAAAAAAGTCTCCTGGTATGACGGCAGATGAAAACAGAAGGGAAGTTTTGTTCACAGTTTTGTTGGTCAACTGAATACCAATGAAGGTAGCAGTTCCCTTTTTGTAAAATATTGTATTTGCTGTCATGTTTCTTCCAGCGATGTTGGGCTGTAGCTCCTAGAAGCATGATCACTGAATTTTTGGAACTATGACTCTAACCTATCATTATCGACCAATGTTGTCATCATATGTACTGACTGGTAAATTGTTTAGTTTGGATGTGTATGATGGTTCTTATGCCATGTTGGCATGGTGTTATGAATGGACATATATGAAAGATGGAATTCTTGAAACCCTGTAAAGTAGGTCATGGGGGAGAAACGCTTGTTCTGGAAGATTTCAGCTTGTGCAGAATGTTAAGCAGATAAACAAACTATGGTATCTCTCAAAACCAGTGAACTGGTTGAGTTGATGGCACTCAAGTGGAAAAGTACCAGAAGGTGTAAGAAGAGTAGCAATCTGGGTTTGGCCAAGCCTTGTTAGACATTATAAAAGAGGTAAGATCTGTAGTATTTTGGAACATCACAAAGAACATGGTGGGTGTCCCACCTTGATTCTTCTGGAACTCCAATCTAACCTGATTAGCTAGACTTAGAATTGGCTTGGGATAGGAGTGTTTGACTGAGTGAAGTTTTTAGTAAACCTGAGTGAAGTAGACAAAAAAGGATAAACCTGCATTCGTTTCTGTGTTCTGAGTCTCTGCATGAATAAGAACAAGTGACACTGGAGGTATTACAAAGCTCCATCTTTATGGTAAGACAGGGGTAGTAGAGAGATGGGCAAGTACTGTTGGCTCAAGGGAAATACCCATTTTATGTGGCATGTCAGCCACGCATAATGCTGGGTGACTCCAGGATGCAACTAAGAAGTGAAATAAGTGTCTTTCACCTCTAGGAGGCATCTGGCACCCCTTATGTCTTGTAACTCCCCACAAACATAAAGGGCCCACATTTTTGGTTCTAATGGGCAGAAGAGGCATGCTGGTGGGCAATCTCTGGTGCCCAGGCCACACTGTTTGCAGTCCTGTTGTACAGGATTGATACCATGATTGCCCAGCCTCCTCAAATCAGGATGTGAACTTCTGAGCTGTTTTCACTTATACAGTGCTAAGCCACATGTTGACCTCCATCTTCGAATTCCCCAATCTTTCTTAACATACAGTGTTTGGCTTTTTATCTTTTTCCTTCTTCTGAAGCAACTTTTCTAGATCTGCCTGTTACTTGTATCTGTTCCAAGACCCCACTGTAAACTTCTTTGCTCTAGGAATTTAGCCAATTAGCCATCACTGGTCAAACATCCTTCTGTTCTAGCCCCCTTCCTCAACAAATGGCAGTGCCTAGCTAGGAAGCTAAGGAGACCTAGTTAGATGGGAGATCATCCAGAAATCCAGAAGTCAATCCTCAGCCACTTCCATGATGTTGCCAAGAAAACTGCATGTCCACCTCCACAAAGTCACCAGGAGTTAAGCTCCACTCAAACAATACTTTCACCCAAAGAAGAGGCACCATCATGTCCTTAAAGTGCTGGATTAAGATGGAAGAGATCTGGGTTCAGCCTCAGTCATCCGTGGAAGCTTAGAAGTGACTTTGGGCCAGTCATTCCTCTCAGACTAACCTACCACACAAGATTGTTGTGGGGAAAAGAACTCAAGCAGATAAATCTATCTATCTTCTTATCTACTCCAGATAATGAAGCTGTCAGTGCTAGAGGCATCATCACAAATATCTCCCATTGCTGCAATATTCCGCTGTGCAACAAAATATGCATACACAGATACGAATTTGTGTGGGAGAGAGAGGGAGGAAGGGAGAGAGGCACACACATACAATTTAATTGAAGACCAAAATATAGTTGCTTTTAGGCTGAAGGCAATAAACCTGACTGTAAGTCAAGGCATCTGTCAAACTCAGGTGTCATTGTCAAAATCATGAAACAGCTGATCTTTTTTGGGGGGTGGTGGTCCCATATTTTAAAAGTGATGCAAGTTAAAACAAAACTTGCAGCACTTTTAAAACTTATAGTTTTAGAAATTCCATTTCAGGTGCACCTGGAAGGACTACAGACTGAAACGCTCTCCCCAAATGTAGAAAAGCAGCATTTTAGGCAAAGGGTGCCATTTGTTCTGCTTTTGCTGACGTACAGCAAAATGATGCAGATAAGTGTCCTTAATTTTCCACCTTCAGCATGAAATGATACAATCCTAGGGGGAAAAAAAGTTTTATGACTTGATTCTGCTGATTATATGAACTGCCCTTTCAAACATGTTAATATCTTTGGTTGGCTATGCTTGAAGTTACTGTAGCATCAATTACATTCCAAGCCCGGCATTCAGAAAGATGTCAGCGCAGAGAAAGGAGCAAAAATGTTTGTGACAAGTTGCATTGCCGAGAAATTAAAACCAACAAACCTCTGACAAGAGGAGAGAATCGAGATTAATACGTCAATTTTCCTTTTCATTTTCCTAAGAGCTACGGATGATCACGCTGGTCATGTATTTTCTGATACCGAATGCTGCAAAAATAAAATAAAAGTAAAATGAGGACATTCATTTCTGTGTAACCCAAGTATTTGATTAATTTAGCGGTTTCTTTTTGAGTCTTTTTTGTGCACTCTGATATCTCATATAACGTCTGAAACTCAGCCCTCCCTCCCCACATGTATGCCCAAATCTTCATAATCTTATAGACTGCATATTCCATTAGGTTATATACATACAAGCATATCAATTTTGCATATATTCAACACTGTGGTTTAACTTTATGGATCGAATCAAGTTGCCAATATGCCTGTTTTCATATCAGGGGATTCAATCCTTGCATTTTCTTGTCAGTTCCAACTACTTAAATCATTTGTTCATTTATGATCTAGAAATGAGACAGGATAAGAGTTTGGAATATAAAACCATCACTTCTAAAACTGCAAAAGGAGAGCAGCATGGTGTAGTGGTTATGGGGCTGGAGTAGGAGTGGGGAGAGCGACGTTTCCCTTAGCCACAGAAGCCGGGTGGGTGGCTTTTGAGGCATTTTCTCTTAGCCCATATCAGGGTCAGGCTCTGTGATGAACTGGCTTATAAACAAAACCTCTTGCTGGATCATGCATCGGTAGCACTTCCCTGGAGAAACTAGGTGAGTGCGGTGCAAAAACAAGCAGACAAACCATGCAGGACAAATGCTAAGGAAATAAAAAAATGTGTAACTGAAGAAAGAACGCATGGCTTTCCCCATCAAATGCAAAAGTAAAAATGATAGTATGGGCTCAGTTTAGAATTTCCTCTCGGTAGAGAGGTGGAGCTCTCTGAAGCTTGTAATAGCCCTAAGTTTGCCCTAAGGTCAGTGGAAATGATCTTTCCTATGTGCTTTCTGCCACTCATGTCCCAGATGTCAGTTGAAACTGCTTCCCCTTCAGATGTACCTTTCCTGCAAAGTGCTAGGATTTATTGATTTAAGCAGTTTGGTCCTGCCTTTTAACAAAAAGAGGTTCCCAGCCTAGCTTCTAAAAGGCAGGCAAGTCCTAGCTTTATAATGTAAAAGATGCAGCACACAAGAAAGAAGGGATGAGGAGGGAAGAGGAAAAAAAACTAGCTCAATCAGCAATCCTTGAATTTCCCATTGTTAGCATAACTAGCAGGGATAACAACTGCACAGGTAGCCTGACAGAAGTTGACAAGGTTAATGGGAGATGGAATGCTCTAAAAGCGTCTTGTCTCCCATCAGCAGAGGAGAAGGACTAACCTTGTTTGTTTCCTTTGCCCTGCCATCTAATGTGGCAGAGAGCTAGATCTGAATGATGCACTGTGAGCAGATGGCACCAATTCTGCAAATTTCTCTTCATTTATTTAAAGCACGCCTCTATCGTCCTTCCATTCAAAATCTCTTTAGGACTGCTCGTAACAACTCACAACACACAATGGAGCAGCAATTGCCAATATATTGGTTTACGACAGGAAAACCCAGTGCTAAACCACCCAGAATTGCCATCGTTATGATCTGAAGTTTAAGGGCTAATAAAATACACAGGCACTAGTCCATCTTCTGTGAGGAGGGAAGATTTCGCCCATGTATCTGTAGAAGATGCAACTTTACTAGCTGCTCAACTCATTTCAGATGGCAGGAGGCATCTGAAAGCGGGTTCACAAGAAAGCCAAAGAAGCCGTAATTGCTGAACCATGGTTGAATGAATAAACCACAATGACTATCGCTGAATTCGTATGATATGCTGAGCCAGACTACAATGGTTTGTGATAGAATGGAATTATGAAGGCCAGGCTCAGGGAGATAAGCGTGTCCTTAGTTCACTGGAGGAGCGTGGGAAGATCAAGAGGATGAGGCTGGCACCTCCCTGAGGAATTCAGGGTGTTGTGGCTGGCTGGCTGGCTTGGGAGCTAGGTTTCAGTCTGGGGAGATTGATGTCAGGTTTAGCCCAAGGAACTCCAAGAGACAATACAAATCCAGTTCAACTGTGTTTATTAGCTATAACCTCTATACAGAAAATCTCCCCAGACTGAAACCTAGCTCCCCAGCCAGCCACAACACCCTGAATTCCTCAGGGAGGTGCCAGCCTCATCCTCTTGATCTTCCCACGCTCCTCTGGTGAACTAAGAACACGCTTATCTCCCTGAGCCTGGCCTTCATAATTCCATTCCATCACAGGTTAGATGCATGAAATGCCCACAACTAAAGCCAAGCAAATCATTCTGCCCTGGGTTGATGTAGGAACCCTCCAAATAAAGATGACGAATGAGACAGAAGATGCTCCAAGCTGGGTAGCATTTTAAAGCTAATCAGCAACACTTGAAAGGAGGAAGATGCTTCATAATTTCAGACACGGCAAGGCCGTCTGCTCCGAGACTATAATAATTAGAAGACAGTTTACCAGGGCACAAGAGTTTGTTGTAATCCAGTCTGAAGATCACCAGAACATAAATGGCCTCAGCCAGCTTCCACCTTCACAAAACAAGTGATTAAAGGCACTCCATGAAATTGATGCCATTTCCACCTAGTATCTGAGCAAAAGTACCCCCAGATGGTAAGCCTGATGCTTCAGACCACGGCTGACCCATTTTGCAACACGTCATGCATCATTCACATTGCAATGCTTTTGCGCATCTGTATCTTATTTTGCTAGGAAGCTCTTTTGCTATGAAGTGACAAATGCCAGCAGGCGAGCCTGCCTGCCTTTCATACTTTTTCGTGCACAAGCTAATAATGAAACAAAATCTCCTCCATGGACTTCATTGATTTTATTAATGAGATCCCATCAGTGACATTTGGTTGCTCTACATCTGTTATTGCAGAAGGCTCAGCTTGAGGATTTGCTGAAAAGAACGCAGTTCTGCCAGCTGTAAATTGGCAGTGCTTATGGGATGTGGCTAGAAAGTAGTACTCCTGCCATCAAGCAGGGGTACGCAAACACTCCGCTGTGACAATGCACCAATCTGTGGCCATCAGTAAATCAGTTGTGCCACCAGTGACATAGGGGAAAACATTCTCAGTAGAAGCATTCCGTACGACTTCTGGATATGAGTAAATATTGCTCTGGAAGAAGGCCATAGAAAATGGCTTCCATTTTGTCTCCAGGAAAACAACATGGATATGTCCAAAAAGTCATCAAGAGAGTCGACTTAAGAGACCCAGTCTTTTACCATTTTAGCTTAGCTCAATAAGCGGCATGAGGCTGTATGGGGCTGATCTTAAGCCAGGTTAGACCTGCTTAGTGTTTGGATGGGAGATGTCCAAAACATTCCAGGAATGGAGGCTAGTTTGGGACATAGGAAAAAAAATCCCAGGAGAAAGCAAAAGCAAAAAAAAAAAAGAACTCTGTACATTTGCCAGAAAATAACATGGACTTATTCATGTAGTCTCCAGGAGCTGGGCTCAACAAGGAAGACTTAAGCTGAGGGAGCTTAATCTATATTTCTAGAAGACTAAGGGTGAATGAACGAGAACCTCCTGGGCAAATTTAGGAGGTTCACTATCAAAAGAAGCTGGTAGGAATTACCAGAAAGGGATTAGAAATTGAATGGAAAGACAGCCAGCATTATTTATATCTACTCGAAGTCTCCAAAAAGAAAGTTATTTTCCTTGACAGCATCACAGTATATGAAACTGTATAATAAAATCTTTTCCTGGTGTGTTTGTTTTGGCTCTGTAAAGCACAGCTTAAATAAAACAGTGTCATTTTCAGTTATAGATAAGCAAGACTCAACATGCCGTGTGGTGTATGATTTATTCCTCTGGTGACAATCTAGACGCTGTTTCTAACCTGATTAGATGTGGCGAATCTGTAGGCACAATTCCTCCAAGCTTGACTGTGCTCCGTTGTGAGGAGGGAGATCCTTGCCCACAAATATATATGCCCCAATACATATTTTCATTTTTTTTCTTAATTTCCAGAAGACACCTAGCTATTAAAAAAATGCATTGTATTATTTATTACAATTAATTCTGTGACTTAATCCTTCCAGGAGTTAGATAGATGATAGATGGATGGATGGATGGATGGATGGATGGATGGATGGATGGATGGATGGATGATAGATAGATAGATAGATAGATAGATAGATAGATAGATAGATAGATAGATAGATAGATTTTATTCTAAAACAAAGAAATAACCTTGAGCAGTCAGTAGTAATTATTTATTCAGAAGACTCCGAGCAGACTTCTGAAATGGTCTTTGCCTACTTTCCTCCCTCTCTTCAAAGATATTTTTTTTACAGGAGAATTGGTGGGAATGGCCCCCATGGAAAGGGAGGGGGAAATCAAATGGAGAATGTTTTTTTAAAAAAAAATTCACCTGTCTTCTCCTCTGTTCAAGAATAATTACACAGGACAGCTAGCAGTCATGTCCCTTGTGGAGTGGAGGAAATGTCTCAGCTATCCAGACCCCTGGTATGGATTTCACCTACCTTTCTGCCAGTCTCCTCATCAAGAGCTTCTGATCCCTGATAACAGTTGTGTAAGTGAGACACTGATGAATATGTTTAGATTGTGTAGCAATGGCTGTTATACAGAGGAAGAACTCAGAAGAGTCCCCTAGATAGTGATGGATGCTCAGACCCAGGAATTCATACAGGTGTGTATGCCCTGAATTCCCACTGTGGGGAGAAATGACTTCACTGACTACATTCGTTGGGGTATGGTACATACATCAATGGCTTGGGAGCAAGGGAGTCTGCACAGACTTCAGACAGGCATAGACCCAAAGAAGAGGTAACAGATATTCTTTGTGCCCTGGGGTTCAGTTCTTTTCATATCAATGCTCAAGAACCATAACCATTGAAACATTTCCTTAAAAAGAGGCTAAGGGGACCATTAAGAGCTCGACTCATATCATCACACACGCAAACAACATTGTGATCAAGATCCTCCTGTTGGAAGTTAACTGCGCCTGTAGAAAATAGGAGAAGCTTCAAAGTAATAAAACTTCCCTCTACTTGACAAAAGAAAAAAAATCAATGAGGGCTGAATAGGCCAATTAACCATTCTAACTAATAGGGTTGAGAAAACTGTATTTCTTATTTTACTGCAAGGGAGGTATTTCATTAGGTAATGGGAAGGACACATTACAATTCCATGGAGATAGCTTTCATTTCTGGGGTGGGTGGCAAACCCAGGGTACAGTTGGCTACATTTCAATGTAGACCTGCCAGAAAAGACTAGGGCTGTTTCATGGCTCATAGCCGGTCATCTGAAGAAGATGCTTTGACCCAACCCTTCTTACTTCACAGGACTCCCTAGATTAGATTCTGGCTCTTTCCTGGTTTTGGTTCAGCTTTACATCAGAGATAAATGCTT
The DNA here is from genome assembly GCF_059951505.1 of Python bivittatus. NCBI lineage: Eukaryota > Metazoa > Chordata > Lepidosauria > Squamata > Pythonidae > Python > Python bivittatus. The sequence goes on from NW_028277033.1 coordinate 7,049,700, forward strand.
CCCAATTCAGAATGGAGCAAGTCTGTCTAGTAATATATATGTATGACATCAGGGTAGAAGTTGGCCAAATCTTAGGGGCCTTCATTCCGGGCAGGTGCAGCCACAGAGAAGGCACACTTCTTGGGTCCCAAAAGATGACACTCTTTGATTGAGGAGACCCAGAGCACACCCACTGTGTCAGAAAAAAGAGATCAGGTACACATTTTCCAGACAAGCACCCAATACCTGATTCCACCCAGTACCCATGATCTACAGATTCCCTTAATAAATTTTGATATTCTTGTATTTAGGAGAGATTAGCAAAAATTACCATATGTTCTGAAACATTGTAGTTCATCTTCCCTTCTGTAATCCTTGAGTGAAAATCCTGCCAAAACAATTATTTGGGAATAGAAGTCAAAATGGTGAGAACAAAATATTAACTCCCTTCTCATCCTTTCTCTATTTCCACACACAGGAGTTTTCCTTTTAGGTAGTTATATTTGCATACCTATAGTTAATGATCCTTCCAGAGGCCGTTCCAGACAACCAACTTCCAACTCTTTGGAATCCAGATGAAAATGCACTCAAGACTGAGCATTGACTATTGTCAGATTCGTCTGGGCTTTACCACATTATGACCATGTTTGTAAGTCTCTAATGCTTACCTTTTCTGGCCAATAATTGAGTAGAGGGAGCTGTCACTCAATCCATGCTTGTTTGTCCACTCCTTCCATCCATGCCTAAACACACCACCGTTTCTCCTCATCATGGAAATAAAACAGAATACATTGCTAATGTTTCCCTGTCTTTCTCTGCATTGCTGGCAAACTTCTGTTGCCTTCCATGCTCCTAATGTTTGTCTGCCAGCAATGCATGGGGTTCTTTACATAACCATGGTAGCACCTTGCACGAACACATGATCCTAGGATGTGAGAGGTGGGACAAACCACAAACCCTTCCAATAAGAGCTCAGATCAGCCTCTCCCCCCCCCCCCCCCATCTCTCTGCTGTTTTCTAGTTGGCATCTGGACCTTTGTATGCTAGATCTAGCAATCCTAGGATGAAGGTTTCTATTTGGAACAGATATTGAAGGAACAAGAGAGGGAAAAGGAGATTTGATAAAGCTAGTAATTATAGCTTAAGTAATAAACTCTTTTTAATATAAATTCTATTGCTTTTTAATTAATAACAAAAAAGAAAAAACACAAAAATAATAATACACTATCAAGAAGAAGAAAAAACATTAAAAAGTGCTATTACAAAAAAGTGACAAAAATACAACAAAAGAAAAAAACTTAGCATAATTATAACAATAGTTACAAATCTATATATATTTATCTAGTGTAAATATTATTCAGATGCATATATATTTCCAATACATTTATGTAACTATCATTTTTTTTTTAGCCTACTGTATTTTGTATAAATGAGTCCCTTATTTCTTTATCCTTGTCCATACAAAGTCTACATCTACAGGCAATCTGCTTGTAAATGACAAGTGCAATCAGGTCTTCAGTCCATTGAGTGAAGGGAGCCATAAATTTATCTTTCCAATGCTGCAATATCAGTCTTTTGGCCATAGTAAGAGCACGGAGAATCCATTTGCGTTGTCCAGTTGCCAAATTCCATGTACAAGGTATATAGTTCAAAAGAGTATTATCCTCTGAAAATTTTAGCTTTTGTTGCACAATCATATTTATATAGTCCACTACTTTCTTCCAAAACTTAGTAAGTATAGGACATTGTAAAAACAGATGTTTTAAAGAGGCATTGTCCTTATAACATCTCCAACAAAATGCTGTTTTTGATCAACCTTTTCTGTACAAGCATAGTGGAGTCCAATTAATTCTAAACATTATTTTTTATTGTATAAGTCACAGTTTAAGGTCCATTGACACTCTTGCTACAGAAGTTAAGACAGTCTCCCATTGTCAGGCAATATAGAAACCTCTAATTCTTTATTCCACTCATCCCTTAGCATCTGCATATCAAATTGATTTATTGATAACAAACATCTATAAAAGCTAATAGGGTTTTTTAGTTCTAAAGGATTAAACAAGTTATTCTAATATCTCGGGTGTCTCAGAAGCTGAAAATGCTGCTGGTCCAAACAAGGTTGTTAAGAAATGTTGTAGCTGTAAATATTGCCATTGGGTTACATCTGATAGATGATACTTATCTCTTAACACAACATATGTTAAAAATTCATCTTCATCATCTACCAGTTGGTCCAGAGTCAATATCCCTGCTTCCATCCAGCTTTTCCATGTCAACATCTTTTCCCCAATTGTTAATGTTGGGTTTCCCCACAGAGTCAATTTAGCCTGGGAAAAAGGATCAGATCTTTTTTTATGTGGAGTTACATTCCATAGCTTTCTGACTGACATAATTGTTTCCAAAGATATTAGAGTTCTGTTGTATTCAGATCCTAATACTGTCCATCCAACCAAAGGTGCTATAAATGTATATTCCAGTGTTGCCCAAACTGGAAAATTAACACCAATTGTTGGCTTCCGGTATTTAATACTTGACAATAGGTAAGCTTGTTGATATAGCTCCAGATTCAGAAACCGAATCCTCACTCATTAATTGGTAGTTGCATTTTCTGTAAAGATATTCTTGGAATCGAAGAACCCCATAAAAATTTTCTAAACAAAGAATTTATTTTCTGAAAATATTTTCCAGATATTTGAACAAGAATTCCTCTCAGAATATTAATTAATCTGGGAATAATATTCATTCTGAAAGCATTCACCTTTCCCCAAAGGGTGAGGTTTAACGACTCCCATCTATCCATATCTAAAGAAACCTCTTTACATATTTTATTTATACTAGATGTTACTGAGTTACATCTTTTGGTATGCACATACCTAAATATTTAATAGAGTCAATACAAATACAAAATTGATATTTCTTAAATGGATGGGTAACTAAATTTTCCCCTACTGGCATCAATTCCAATTTGGAGCAACTAACAGAATATTTACTAAAGGCATCTATTATTTGCAACAAGACTGGAACAATAGTATGAGGTTTAGTAATAAACAAAAGAATATCATCTGCAAATAAAGCCAATTTGTTCAACTGAATTATGTAGTACTCACAAATCTCCCTATGTTGGCTAATAGCACAAGCCAAGGGTTCTACGCAGATATTGAAAAGCCAGGGTGAAAGTGGACATCCTTGTCTAGTTCCTCTAAATAATGGGAAAGTAGCAGAAAGAATACCATTAACCTTCAGTTTAGATGTGGGTGATTCATATAATATCTTAATCCATTTTGTACATTTCAAGGGAAATCCAAACCTATTTGATACAGCAAACGTGCGCTGCCTATATATTTTGTCAAAAGCTTTTTCCGCATCTAAAGACAGAATTACAAACTAGTCTTTATTTTTATTCAAACCTATTAAGACTACAACTAACCTAATGTTATTGGCTGCTTGCCTAGTTTTTATGAACCCTACCTGATCATTCTTAATAACGAACATTATTACTTGCTATAATCTATTTGCTTGCGCTGCTGTTAAGATCTTTGCATCAACATTAATCAGAGAAATCAGATGATAATTAGCACATTGAGTATGATCGTTACCTGGTTTGGGTATAGCTGCAATATAAGCCTGATTAAATGCCTCTGATAATATTCCCTTATCAAGTATCTCATCATACAATGGACAGAGTTTTGGCACCAAAAGATCTATAAATGTTTTATACCGTTGCATAGGAAATCCATAGCTTAAGCGATACACTTAAGCAATTTCTTACACGCGTTTCTTGCATCCCTGCTCCCATGTCACCTCTGCCTCACTTTTCCCAAGACCTGGTTCCCTTCCCTTTCATTGTATTCCCCATCATATGAGTGATGTTAGTTGCCTCTTCTTGCCTACAATTTGGTAGCATCACACTTGTGACCAGCTGAGGACTAGTCTGGTTTTGGTGGCTTCCTCTTGCTGTTGGATTTATATGGAGTCTTTCTACTTTTAAAAAACACAGAAACCAAATATGCAAAAGCCATCAAAGGTTTCAGGTTCCTATCTAGAGGCAGGGGACAAAATAAGGATAGAAATGCCAACTGACATGCAAACGAGGATGAAAACATTGCTTGGCGTGGAATATTAGCACCGTCTTGTGAAGAATTCCATTCGCTTCATCTCTTCTTCTCTACCTATCCAGCTTCCTCCTGACACTTTCAATCACCCGGCCTGCTAAAAATTCATAAAGTAATCAGTTGCCTGTGTTTATGTAGCACCCTTCGTGTAAACTTCTCTGAGTGCTTTACAGTCATTAAGATCAAATTAAAAATCCATCTGAGTAAATATAAGGACATGCATATTAATGCTGATTTCACTATTAACCCTGCTGATGTGCAGTTACAGTAATGCATTTCTTAATGTTCCTAGCTAACCTGTGCAACTCGATTACAACACAAGTACATCCTTATTATTGTTATGGAAATTAAATCCACTGAATTCAGTAGGCTTATATGAATGGCACTTATAGTAATGCAGAGCCAATATGGTGTAGTAGATACGGTGCTGGCCAAGGAAGATACTAGTTCTCCCTAAGGCACAGAAAGCAGCTGGGTGACCTTGGGCAAGACCTTCTCTCTTAGCCTCAAAGAGTGTCAGGCTCTGCAAAAAGCTGGCTGATAAACAAAACCCCTTGTGGCATTATGCACTGACAGTTTTGGTGTAGGAAGTAGGGAAATGGAGTGCATAAAGAAGTGTGGGACAGATGCTAAGAAAAATATTAATGTCACTGATATTGATAGAGAAATGGGTTCATCTGTTAAATTGTCAAGTCCACCCATCAACCATCTAGGATTTATTTATAGAACTCTACCTGAATAGCACCACATTAAAGTTGGAGGGAAGATAAATCACATTACATGCATATAAAGTTTCAACACACACACACACACACTCACACACACTCAATAGTACAGACAAGACTTGTAAATATCTTATAATACGTTGCATTGAGTTGGAACCATGACCATGTTGAAAACGTTTTACAGTGCTCTACATGTCAGATGCAATCTTAGGTTTTATTCATGTGAATTAACCTACAAAATAATAATAAGTTGCCCGAACTTCAATACTAATCATAAAGTGTGTGAGATGAGATGGAAATTTTATAAATGTGACTCTACACTTGTGTGTTTGCCTCTCCTCAGCTTTCTGTCTTAATTGTGAGACTATGCAAATTGAGCATCACTTATTTCAGCCCATGAGATCCATTCTCTAGCTGAGATTAAGCTCAAACGGGAGCCTTTGAAGATATTTCCTAGCAATCAAAATTTCCATCTGTTAAACCTTTTGATTCCAGCATTAAATGCAGCCAGAATTGATCCAGGCTTCTTAGCAAATCTGTTCCTTGTCTTCCAGTCTTTGCAACTATTCTTACCAAGACAAGAACTCAGAGGATGGAAACTAACCAAATGAATTAGCAATAGACCAGCTCACTCTACTTTATTCCAAGTAAGCTAGCAAGGAAAATCACACCTGCCTGAAAGAGCAACTGCTATGAAATAGAAGTCTCTGTCCACAGATTTGGGGCAGTTTCATCCACTTAGTCATTCTGTTCTTTGAGCACCAGGGAACTCATATTATGGCAAAACTGAACCTGCACATTCATCAAGTAACCCTCCGAAATAGCTTAGGCTTTGAATTCTGATCCTAAACTGCTCATTAAATGATGACATTGTTCCAGGACACATTACAGATAAAGAACTGCTTGTTAAATTGCAAATAGTTTAGCAGAACTAAATAACTCAACAGACAGACCTGACAGGACATTATTTTATTGGATTGACTATTAAAATATTGGCTGATTGGTTGATTAAATGTCACCAAGTCTGTGCCAGTTCTTAGCAACCACAGAGGCAGATTCTTTCCAAGATGATCTGTCTTCAACTTGACCCTTTATTTTCCTTAGTGACGCATTCCTTGCTGTTGTCAATAAATAGTAGCTGAGGTCATCAGTGTAATCGAACAGTCAAGAGAGCTGGATTTGGACAGGAATCCAAAAGCTGTCTTGGTCACCATCTTCTCTTCAAGCAGGAGCTGGGAATCATGCAAGCTTCCTCTTTCTGGGAAAGCCTAATCCCGCCAAGAGTCATCGTTGGTGCAATCAGATGGTCTTCAAAACAAGTCACTTCATCATGATTGGCTCAAGTTTGAGCCTATTTCCCCATTCAAACCTGGCAAGCCCTACCACCAGATCATAATTTCCACTTCATCTTCCAGCTGGGAGCTGTATAACTTGGTATCATCTGCATATTGATGACACTCATCCTAAACTGATGGATGACCTCTCCCAGTGGTTTCTTGTAGATATTGAACAGGAGAGGAGAAAAAACTGAATTCTGAATCACCCCTCACTGAAGTGCCTGGGGGTCTAACCTATTTCATCCCCAACCATGCTCAGGACCTGCCCACTCAAGTAGGATTACAACACTATGACCCCAATTCTCTTAAGAGTTCCAGGGATACCGTGGTCAACAGTATCAAAGGCCACTGAGAGATCTAGGAAGACAAGGATGGGCCAAGCCCCACTGCAGGTAATCCAAGAGAGCAACAAATGAAGTTTTTGTCTCATGTCCAAGTCTGAACCCAGGTTGCTAAGGTCCCAGATAATCCATATATTCTCCAGAGTGACACTGACAATGGAAAATTCCCTTAGAGCCAAATTACAATACATCTGCTCTGAAGTGAACACCAGATGTAAAGTGTGGCCAGTTCATGGCCAGTTGGAGTGGTAATGACTTGGGACAAACTGATGGTTGTCATGGGGACCATGAAGTTGTAGGCCATCCCTGATCCCAGGGAGGGGAAGTTGAAATCACCCAGTACTGGTGGTGTGGGGGAATCCACATTATGTACTATTGGGGCTATATAGAAGCCTTCAAGAATCCCACCTTTGCTTGCAGACCATGCCTTTGGCATATCTTGAAGGAAGATTTTGTGAGCACCGTGTTGAACAATCACTCTGTCCTTGCGGCGTTGTCAAGTGGAAGACATTATTCACTATATCCTCTACTTCCATCCATTTACAATAAAATCAGGGCCAAATTATTGATGGAAACTGAGTTCAAGGGCTCAGTACTCAAACAATTGAGTTATCTTCTTGGAGATTTTTTTTCCAACTGTTCATAGTCAGGTTGCTACTTTTGCTTCATTGTCATTTAACTCTTAAATAATTTTTCAAGTTCTTAATCATAATCCTGGTTTTCTTTTGCTTGACCTCTTTGGCATCTAACACTCTTCTCATTACTTTATTTTATTGTGTTGTATTTTCTGATATGTTATATTGTTATGACCTGGGGTTACAACAAAAAACGTACGTATTTACATACTTACATAAAATATGAAACCTTACATAAAATATGAGACATTTCCATGAAGGACACTCCCCCTTTTCACCCAGTCAGGTCTCAGTGATTCAAGCCTGTGTTTATACTCTTGGAAATATTACTGTCATGTCATGGGTGGTATCTGTTTTTTGGATAGTTACCAATTAAACCAGGATACTTGGTTTATTCAACCACTTTGCATGTTGGCTTACATTTACCCCTTCATTTACATTAGAAGGTTAATATAATGTATGGAGAGTTTAATAGTCCATTGAGACCAGGAATAAAACTTATTGAAGCCAGACATGGCAGGATGTGCAAATCAAATATATGTATATATATATATATATATCCTGGATTAAAGCTGGTTTATATTTCTGCCTTATTTGGTTGTAAAGCACAACAATTCCAGATTCAGAGTTGCAGTTTACGACCATGCCTGGTTTGTTTATGTGTTTATGTGAGCAACAGGAGTAAACCAGGAACAAATTAGCTACAAATATTGCACGCACATCTTGTCACTTAAATTTCTTGTTTAATGTGACACGTGAACACACCATCAGTGTGTTCTCTTTCAGCAGAGTTGTTTTAATATCTTTGCCTTGGCCTCTTTTTGCACATCACTGAAGCTGTCTCTGAATCACTCAATATTGTTTTGCTTTTTAATGTGACCTGATTTTTAAAAAACAAATAATAGTACACATATTGATATTTGCAAGGCATGGAGGCTATAATATTCTCTGTGAACTGCATAAATTTATCCTTTGGTGGAAAATGTAGTCCTTGCCCAGGTTATTTGTTTACAAGCACAGGGGAGGGAAAAGGTCCATCGGATGAAATTAAAAATGCATCATTGGACTACCCAGTGATGGAATGAAATTATGGATCCAAAATCAATCAATCATCTCTCTGGAAAGGGATACCATGTCGAAGAGAACTAGCAAGGTTATCCACTTGCTTGTATTGCATTGAGGGATTTTTTTTTTTTCAGTAGAGTTGCTTTAGACTTGCTACTGGTGCTTTCCCAATAGAAACTCAATCTGTATTTTAAATGGGCAGCTTTTCAGCCGAAGAACTGCTTTCAGTGTGGAACAGTGCTGTGGGACAAACCCTGTTTGTCTCTCTGTTTGAAAATCTTATTCAATATGCAAAGAAATGCAACATGATAATGACTGTGATGTGAAAGGAACCCAAATGATGAGAAGGGCGTTTCAATATGGAGATCATTCCTAACCCTTTTCAGTTAATGCAAAGACAAAGATGCCTTTCTCCAAATAGTTCTCCCTTGTATTCTGGACCTTGATTCCCAGGAACCATGTTTAATGCTGTTTTCTTGGAGTTTATTTATCAGTCCATCACTTTTGGGTTAAAAGGTCTGCTCTTTAGCATGCCATATGTTTTCTCTCTTGATTAAGCCAGAAAGTTCCCCGTGCTTTGAATGTATGGATCCAGCTTGCCTGAAGGGCTGTCAGGTTACCTCCAGACATGTTCAGAATTAGCATTGCACCAACTATGGAGCAGTTTGAGCACAGAGACTTTTTCTTCATGCCCTATATCACTCCCAGAATATTTGCTTCCTGGCCTAAACATTTACTCAAAACATGCTTCCCCTTGTCATGCATCTCCCAAAGAACATTTCACTTAGTTATGATCAAAGGTGGTCTCCAGAAGCTGGAAATCAATGAAATACTCAGAAGTGGTTTGAAATCAATTTAGATGAGAGGCACCCTGCTGCTAGGCTCCTATATGGGGGCAAACATAATTGACTGGGTTTGCAGAGTTAACAACACTGTGATAGGTACACCATAAAACATGTTCCAAATTTCTGGCCCCTTATACCTTTTGAAATAAAGGCATTCCCCATTTATCTCTCTCCATTACTTTTGCTTTTAAAATCATTAATTGATAGCGAAGCTGCAGTGCAAAAATGATTTCAAATCATATTTAATAGGGCCATCCAGGAATTTTCTGGAATTCTTACAGAGTCACTGAAATGATGCTGAACTGTTTTGATATATAGCAGAAGGCTTAAACGACCTGCTTTCTGTGCTCAGAGTAATATAGATTTAACAAGATTGATTACAGCAGAGGAATTAGGAAATGTAAGCTATTAATTCTTGTTCTGGGGTTGGATTTTCATGGGCTTGAGTTGAATTTGCTCTCTATTCCTTAGGAGATCTTCTCTAGGGCAGCATAACTTGAAATAGAGCCTTCTGCTCCATGACTGAAATGGGTTTCTTGGGTTACTGAAGCACACTGATTTTTTTTCTTCTCCTTGGAAGAGGGTGAGTGCGGGAGAGACACACTTCCCTCTCAAAATAAAGAAGAAAACATACATTTTGTTTTGCAGGAGCATAGCGAAGACTTTACATGAAAATCATGTTTTGAAAGGAGGTAGCCTATTATATGCTATCTGAATACAGAACTTTGTTCAGTGCCCATTCTGAAGAAGTCAGCTTGATTTGTGCCTTCTAGACAACTGATGGGCGGGTGGGGATGTAATTCACTTTTGGATTTTCTACTGTTCTGAGTTGTATAAAGCTATTCTCAACTCAAGCAGTGGTCTAAAAAGCAGAGCAAGATGTGTGTTCTCTATTAAAATACATTCAGGAATGTGGACTTTGAAAGAAAATGCATTTAGAAGTGTTTATTGTATCAAGGCGGTGTTCCAATATATTTCTTCAAGTATGCATTTTCATTCATTTTTTTATTCATTTTTTTAAAAGTAGCAGATAAATGCAAAAAAAATCAATGTATTTATAAATTAACGGATTCACAAAAGACGCACAAAGTGGGTTCATAAATCCTTAATTCAAATATTGAAAGCCCAGATCTTGTATTCTAGAAGGGAGAAGAGAAAAAAACAATACCATCAGTGAAAAATCATGGGAATCATGCTGACTTAAAGGTTCTGCTAATTCAGGATGTGCACTGCCAATAGAAACATGTTTGCATGACTTGTAGATCTATAGTTCTTGAGTAAACAAGGTTTCAGCTAACTGTCTTATCTACCAGTTTTGGTTAATCTGTCATCTCTCATGGAGTGTATCCAATCTGCTTAAGCTACTGGATATCGCCAGGACGATGAATTCTATAAAAACATGGAGAGGCCTGGAACTGCAATTCATCCCTTGAACTATGAAAACTGTGAAACAAAGATGGGGAAATTGGTTTGCATCTTATTTTAATGGAAGAAGAGAAAGAAATGTTTTTTTCTTGGGATGGATCAGAAACTGTTATGGATTTGTGTTGATGCTAAGGGTATGCAGACTACCTTCAATCCAATCCACATTGCTAGCTGGATTGAATGCCTTGAAATGAAGAAATTTGGATTTAAACTGAATGGTTAAATCCATTCCAGAACCTCCAATTTGATGTGACAGTTAAAACTGCACTGGTGATTCCATCCAGTAATTCAGGTGAAAGAAAGTATTTGATTGAATCACCTCTAAATCAAATCTTTGAATGGAATATTTGCACAGTCCCAGCTAATGTTTTTCTTTGTTTCTCATAGCTACTCCATTCTAATAGATTTTAGATGACAATCTATGGGTTTGATATAAGTCTTGGATGAAATCTCTCATGTCACCTTTTTCACTCCATTCCTGTGCTGAAAAAGGACTCCCTTGCTTCTGCCCTGGTACAAGGGGACCAACAGTTATGTACACCTGTTCCCCATCCTTCACACAGTGTTGATATTTTTTTTAAAGAAAGTTTCATTATTATAGACCAGAGTGGCAATATTTGAATGTTTAGAAGCTGCAGCTTATCTTCTCAGTTTTCTGGAGGATTTAGAGAAGGCTAGGATGATGTCACAGAAAATGCTGGGAATAATTTTTTCAGCTTTTTTGTTTTGCTTTGTTTTGTGTTGCATTGGAAGGGTTAATAGTGGGTACAAAAACTGCCAATTTAGCCAATTGTCAGGTTCAGAATAGCTGAATTACAGCAGTATGATTTCAGGTTGTTTCCCGAGATTTCCTGCAAGGAGATATTTAAGAATAAAAATGGAATCTCTATTTCTATTTCTATTTCTATTTCTATTTCTATTTCTATTTCTATTTCTATTTCTATTTCTATTTCTATTTCTATTTCTATTTCTATTTCTATTTCTATTTCTATTTCTATTTCTATTTCTATTTCTATTTCTATTTCTATTTCTATCCTTCTGCTTCCATTCCCAATGTTGCCTGTCCCTTGACAAGAAAAAAAAAATAAATACAAAGAGTAACCTCTCTTTGTATACTGCATGGAGGACATCTCCTTCCAGTAGACTTCAAGACCTGCTTTGCCCATTGTAATCATCAAATCATGCCCAAAATAACAAATCTGAAAATGTCCAAAATTCAATCTAAAATCGGCTGAAGTTTCAGGGTGAGAGTGGGAGCTAAAACCTTTACATAAGATCCCGAAAGTTTTTGAGGACTCCACAGTTCCATAATTCCTAAGTGATATTCCAGTTCTGAACAAAGGGAGGAAATATATTTAGATCTTCTCAATAATTCAGGCTGCCTTTATTGCTTTAGTTTATTTGATGTGTGTATGGTACTTCAGTTACATATTGGAGAGCAATTTTGAACCGTCGAATATAAACACAGAGGAGAAAAAAAGCAAGGTAAACAGTTAAAGAGCTGAAAACAGTACTGTGCTCATTTCCCTAACAAATTGAGTAACCCATTACTAAAAAGATAACAGTCAATGAATGTCCCATTAATCCATATTGAATCATAACATTCCCCGCTGTTGCATTAATAAAGAAGCTTTATTGCTCTGTAAATGGATTCATATTCTTCAATTTCCTGTTTCTAAATCTCAAACAATACATACTTTGCATGAAGGCCAGAACTGCCAAACCTTAATTAGTCATGACTAGAATGATGGAATGAATGTTTGCCATCAAAACCTTCATGTTTTTAGAATATATTTATTTATCTTGTAGACAGGAATGGGATCAGCTGTCCAATTCTCTTTTGATTGGCAGCAAAATGCAATCATTCTATTTCAACACAACTCAAAAATGGAGAACAAAATTGCTTTCAAAGGTCTGCTAAGAGGCCTTATGCAGTGAAGACTTTCTGAACATGATCAGAGACCTTTGAGGACATCCGTCTTACCGATCCCTAGTTAGATCAGAAACATTTGAGATGTGACCTAACACAGCCAACATTATAATCCTAGTAGGCATCTAAGGGCATGAAATAGGGTATGTTTCTTTTTCTTTGTGATTGCAGATCTTAATTAAGTGGTGAGAAATCCGTAATGTAGGATTTAGTGGCCTCTGAAGCCCTTTCTCTGAAGCTCTTCAAACATCTTCATTTATCAAATAAATCAGCTCAGCAGTTCCTGCCATTTAAAGCCAGGAAGTATATGAAAACTGGAATATCAGCCCTAAAGTGAGTGTAACATTTTTTTTTTTAACCAAAAAAGTTCTCCTTCTAAAACACCCAGCAAATCCCTGTCCTCTTTTGGAACAAGAACAGTAATTCAAAACTTGAAAATCCAGAAAGAAATGTCAAATGAAAAATGCTATCAACTTTTTGAAGGATCTCTCAGAGGTCTTTGTCCCAATACATAATATTGAGGTAGGAAATTAGGGGAACCTCAAATTCACTGTGTATCTGTAACTAGTCTATTTCTCTCTGCCTCTCTGCTCTCTCTTTAAAATAAGATTGACCTTGCTTGAAAGAAAACACAAATCTCATTTACTTCACTGGATGAACAAAATGTGGTTCTTTCACAAGTCATAAATCAAAAGAGAACTGATTTACAATTAGGGTCCTCCTTGACCAGTGACTTTACCTTATGGTTTCAGCATATTCCATCTACATTGTTATGCTCCTTATGGCACCTTTAACATCACCTTTGAAAATGTAGGTTTTACTAACTGTTCATTATATCACCTTCTTTAGTGTTGGTAACCTTTCACCATTTGGTAATCTGATTACATCTTCCTGCCCTCATCCATATCATTTTGGTTCCCGCTTGGTGCTTCATGAATACTTACATTTCTGTGACACAATGATATCTCTTCATGCAACTTATATTAGATACAGTTGAATGATCATCCAGTGAGTCGTTTCAATTTGGAGAGTGACAATAAAGAAGAGATGTTGAAACAATCTTCTCTATTTTGCAAAATTTGGGGAATGGAATTTTAGGAACAGGTACAATATTGACCAGCAAATGGTGTTTCTGACAGTTTCTCCTCCTCAAACATCTTTTCAAACAACATTGTATCACAAAACAAAACGTTCTGCAGCATTCAGTGCAACCCCCCCACCCCCAAAAAAGGCAGAACCAAAAGCAAACACCGCCATCCATTAGTCAGATAGTGGCCCAGAGAAATACAGAGAATAAGCCAGTCTTCCTCAGTTCCCTTCCTATTTCTCAAAATGCTTGAAATGTCATCCAACCCATTTTTGACCCACAAAAGGAGTCACAGAATTGGGTAGGTAAGACAAGGAGATACGCTAAATCTTGGGCAGGCAGGGCATGGAAAGCTCTCGTGAACATTTTTGTAGGGTTTTAAGAAGGCAAATAATTGAAATTCAGAGGTTGTCCAGCTTCCTTCTCCTTCCCATCCCCTTCCAAACTCCACAGCAAATGTTTTGTGTATCATTTTGGATATGCTAAAGCTTGCATTTGGTCAGTCTGAATGCTTATCCTACGCCTTTGTTATTGCTGCTGTCTGGGAAAAAATAATGGATGAAACATTATCCAATTATTTGAAGATTTTTGGGGGTGGGGGTGGGAAGTGTGTGTGTGTGTGTGTGTGTGTGTGTGTGTGACACTTTTACCTTCTCCTTCTTCTTTTTCTCCAGTTAAAATGTTGACTACAGTGAAGCACTATCAAAGTAATACATGTAAATCTTAGGAATTGCTATCTGTACATGTGACTTCACTGTTGTTGCGTTTGTCCACATGCTTCATTACTATAGATCAGGCAAGTAGGGTCTTTAGAATTAGAGCTATTAAGTAGCTAAACTAAGTGTGCAGACAACAAAAAACGCATCTTGTATGTTTTGCAAATAGGATGGATACTGGCTTAGATCATAAAAGTTTATTTTAATATCATTGTCCTTCAAAATGTTGGTTGGTTGTTCTAGGTCCATTAAGAGACAACATAAACATTTAATTTCTGATTAGAAATTCACTTCCCAATTATCCCATTGCAAAAGGAAAAGGTCAGACCCTCTTTGGTGAAATGTCAGATAAACAGTGGGTTATAAAATGACAAACATCCGAAAATTAAATATATGTACAACTCAGGTAAACTAGGTCATGTTCCTTGTATTGACACTAATAGGGTGTGACTTCTCCATGCTGCAGTCTCTAAAGATATTAGACTTGGTTTCATATCATTCCCCCAAATAGCAGCTTGACGTTATTTATATATATAAAAAGTCTATATGGTTTATTTTTATTTCTTGTCCCTCAGTGTACCTCCATCAGTTAGGTGTGGCTTACAGCTATTGAAAAGCAGAATGAAATGCATCCTCATAAAAAAGAAAGCCAAAACCAAGCTCCTCCTCCAAGGATTAGACTTTGAGTATAGGCCTGCAGAGTTGTCTTTGCAACCAGGGAGGTCTGTTGGGTGGAGGACATCAACGTCAAAATGGGAGTTTTGACCCCTCTTGGGGGTGCTTCTGGATCATGACTCACCCCATACATGAGAAGGATTGACTGGATTCAACCCAGATAATGAAGCATATACATGCCATCACAAAACAACACCTCAGTGGCTACTACAATAGCATTTTCAAATGCCTGCAAGGAATGGTATCAGGTTTCCGGTGGCAATGATGCTTTTAATTGTGTGCATCCTCAGAAAACATCTCCCTTGCCCTAAATAGGAGACCTCTGCTCTTTCCATGATCTCTGCTGATCATGGGGAATATTCTCTCTCTTCATCCTATGTGTAAGACTCCAACTCTGCATTTTGTATTTTCCGGATACCTAAAGAAATATCACATTAGCATGCAAGTCTCATCACTTCACTTTACACCAGGTTTAAGAACAGAATGAATCAGTCTTCCTGCTTTCACACTTCCCCAGTATCTCACACAGTGATTGATATACCTCAATCTTGTCACAAAATTTAGATGGCTGGGATATATATATATATATATTAGTTTGATGTGTATATTCAAAATTAAATTTTCTGAATGCTGCATATTTTGTACATTTCATATATATATATATATATATATATATATATATATATATATGACTGTTGGTTTATTTAGACTGGAACTTCAATTGGGCTTCAATCAAGTAATTTGTTTGGAACCCTTATTTCGTTATTTTAGTTGCAATGTAGAGACGTTTTTTGCTTTTCCATTTAAGTTGAAGACATTTATAATTAATTTTCAAGTTACGTATTTTGCTCAAAACCATAGATACTTGAAAGTGCAGAGCAGTCACACAGGCTGTATTCATTTAGTCAGTACACTGTCTTCTATTGACCATAAGATGACCTGAGAATAGCAGCACATGCCTTGATCACAGCTTAGTTGAATGACAGTAATGTGCTCTATGAGAACCAGTTTGATATAGTAGTTAAAAGCACCAAGCTAGAAAGCAGGAGACCATGAGGTCTAGTCTGCCTTAGGCATAAAGCCAGTGGTTGATTTTGGGTCAGTCCTTCTCTCTTACCCTAGGAAGGAGAAGATAATGTCAAACCACTTCAGAAAATTTTCCCAAGAAAACTTCAGGGACTTGTCCAGATAGTCACCAGGAGTAAAGACTGATTTGAAGACACACACAGAAAATGGACTCTATGTGGGACTGACTTTGGAGATGACCCAAAAGAAAGAGCTGGTGTAAAATGCAGCAGCCAGACTTCTGGTGGTTCCACCTGCCTATCACCTTTTAAGCCCTTTACAACACAGCACCAGGATGTATCGGGCAATGCCTTGAGAATCAACTCTACTGGTCTGTCGGGGGCAGCCTGCTGTAGGTCCTCACCTCTTATGAGCTCCATGAGACATGGACCAGCCTTCTCAGTGCTGGAATAACTTCCACCCAGAGGTATGGAAGCAGTGATTTTCCAGCATGCATTTATCCACCTAGATCATTTATTTTCCTCAGGCTTTGGATGATTTATTTAAATCATATATTTCTAAGGAGTTGTTATTTTCTTGGACCTTGTACCCTGCTCAAAGTTGGTTAGGATTGAGGCAGCTTATACGTAGTGTACAATAAATGTAATTAACTAATTAATTAATTAATGTTACACACTTGGGCTAAATGGCTTGATATGGATAATTAGCTAAACAGTTCCTTAAGTGGAGTATTGCCCACCAGAATGGTTAGCAATTCCTCTGATGGAAACGTACAGCAATCATTCTTTGAAGATTTTGGTTGGTCGGACCTGGACAAAGACTTTAGGGCTTGCATGCTTGGGACGAAGAGAAGAGTAAAACAAAAGAAGATCAGCACAAGGCCCACTGATATCACCACGCGTGCATTTTAGATTCTGAAATGCGGACAAATATTGAATAAGGTCAAACCCCCAGTTCTGCAGTGCTGCATTAATGCACCCAATTTGGAAAGATTAGCCAACAAGCTTTTAAAACAGCTACACACACACACACACACACACACACACACAAAACCCAGCTACAAACAGCACCTTTTTTCTTTTCTTTTTTCAAGAAAATACAGACATTGTCAGCTATTACTGGTAATTCCATTATTAGGGCTTACTGCCAATATATATATATATTTTTTTCTGTACAAAGGGAAAAGATGTTGGCCCTGAATTCTTGACAGCTGTTATAAGCCTATTTTTCACTAAATATAGCAAGCACAATTGAATTCGCTCTCTTACCCCTTCCTCCTGCCTTCCACAATTCCATCTGCCAAAATATATATTAGCATCCTTTTCTGACTTGTGATTTTAAGTGCCTTCATTTTTTAGAAAGGTGCCATGACACATTAGCAGGACTTGGGATGACCTCATCGACTGCATACCTGTCCATCTAAGGATGGGAAGAAAATTGGTTTGGAAACTCAAAAACCTGTAAATGGTTTAGTCATGTACAGAACCGAAGGCCTGACCCTGTTGGAGCCTCATGTGCAGCAGTTAATCATATCAGAGCTTTTTCTTTTTTTAAATTTCTCAGGGAACAAGGAGGAGGGAAGACCTGAGTTTCAATGGCTTCAAAGAAAGCAGACTTTCTGTTTCTAAATGTAGCGTAGCTCTAAGACAAATTTTGGGGTGAGCATCTTGCCACAGTACATTATGTTTCTTTGATATAGTTGATTATATACATACTGTACATACATACACGCATATGCATCAACTTTTCCAAAACTGCTCAGAAAAGGAAGATTGAGTAGTAAATTCGGCTGTTGACATGTGGAGGATTATCTTGGCAAGTTTTGTGCTTATCTTCTGATTAATTCATTTCCCCTATTTTAAACTCCCAGCTTCCCTAGCAGTTCAAGATAGCTAACAATAATAGAAAGTACTTAAGACTTAAAGTATTCCATTTGTCATTTAAAAAAAAAAAAAAAAAGTTATACATTTTTCTAGTTTAAACCAGCTGTTAGACATTAGGAATAAAGTCAGTCACCAAAAGAAAAAGAAAAGAAAAAAAGAAATAATATGAAGGGTCAGAACACTGTATAGATCCCTGAGTTAGTGAGATGTTGGCAACAGTATGTTGGTTTGCTAACTCGTCTCTAGCTTGAATAGAATAGAAGAAACTTGAGGGAGAAGTGAGCTTTGGTTGTACTTGTGACATCCTGGCCAAAATGTATTAAAACTGATTGCTGTTGACCTTACCATTATTGAGGAATGCTATATTTTTGCACATAAACAGATTGGCTGTTTACTGGCTAAGGCTGTTCACCTACTCTGCTCCTTCTCTAACTTACTAAAAAGGGAATGCATTGCATATAGTTCTCTAAACTGCAATGGTCCATGAGTTCATTTTCTGCTAGAAGGTTTAAATCACACAGAACAACATCTGGCTATGCGGGTCTGACACCTTTGCATACTGCCTCCTCATGGTCTAGCCATTATCTGTATGTTTTTTGAAACAATGACCCTGTTCCCCCTCTCAGCCTCCCCACACATCTTTTGGCTCAGTGCATTCTGGGGGAACCGACACACCACAGTTGCAACAGTCACCACAAAGGAAACCGACAGGAGATCAGGAGTTCTCAACATCCTAAACTTCTCAAAAAGAACAGAGGTTGGTTGCAGTCAGCAAAGTGGACTTTCATAGGAGTCCTCAATGCATTTTTGGAATGAACGAATGGCCAGGGAACATAGTGACTGAAATATGTCACCCCAACACTAAGTCAGTTGCGTTAACTTTTTTTAAGCATCTGGCTGGAAGATGTTCTCTATTCTTATGGGAAAGGCCTCTTCTGAATGGGCATCTAAATGAAGCAGCAAATGCTACTCCATGTTCTTCATAACCTTCAACTGCAGGGATAAAAGAATTATACAGTAATTTCATTATCACAGGAGTTGAAGTTGGGTAATTAATAATAATAATAGCACAGAGGTTTTGGGATAACTCAGCAGGGAAGCTTAGCATACAGTAGCTCTACAGTATAGTGGATGAAATAGCTTTTATCTTTTGCTTTGATGCAGATACGTTTATCTTCACCGCTGAGCAGTGGCATTACATGCGAGTAAAAATAGGGTGGGGCTTTGATTGCATGGTTGCAGCCACCATCTTCACTTCTTTGATCCCTCCTCACCCCAACTAATATCCTTGCCAATAAGGAAATAGTAAAGGGCAGCTTGAGTGGTTACTGTGTTAAGTATCTTCTTAAAGTCTTCTTAGCATTCTGCATCAATCTTAAGCTTCTACTTATTGTATCATAATCACTTCCCCTTTGACTGGTGGTTCTCCTGGGAATCTTTCACTGATTCTGCCCCCACTTCTATGCACATATTTTCTTTTTTCAGATTCTTTCATTTTAGTACATTCACTTCTTCCCATTGTTTTTCATTTTTCTCTACTGGAGCTCCCTGATATCTTATTTTTTGGGGGAAAATGGTTGAATTAATAATTTGCAAATTCACATTGCATTTTTCAGCAAAGTGAAGTTTTGTAAGGTTTCCAAAAAGGGACACGATAATTGTAATTTAGTTACAGTATTTACTAACACCTTTTGTAGAGGGTTTCAAGCTTTTCAAATACATTATATATTATACATTATATATTATAAGGAAAATCGGCCGTTTCCCCCTCACACACACACTACAATTTTGGGGTGTGGGGCAGAAAGCAAAACTGATTGGCTGAAGATTAGAGATAGGGGAAAAATAATTCACAGTTTAATGCATAGTTACCTTCCATGAATTTCCTAAGATGAAAATTGAAAATACTCATATTGATATTTGCTGTACAATTGTCCATTAAAAAAGAAAAAAAGAAAAGAAAAACACATAAAATATATGCAATATGAAGGCATGTGCACAAAATCTCATAGGTTAGTAAACTAACATGTAAAATGCACTCTATGAATGCCTGAAAAAAGTATCTCACTGACAACATTATATTCCAATTTACATACATCATGAGAAACGCATATGCATTTTCCCAATTACTTTTTTTTTTTAAAGCAAACTGTCAATGAAATGAAGGCAATTGAGAAAACTGAAAATATCTGTAAACGTGACAGATTTGCCCATGTTTATTTTACAGCATCGGCATGTGTGCGTGCAGCAGAGGTGATTCATGGTCCTGCTAACCTCTACTTTAACTGAGAAATCAGAAGGTAGGAATCAGACTGAGGATGAGGCCATGGAACTGCTGAAGGGTTCCATTTCTCCAAATCTCAATAGCCCTTTTTCCTCCTCTCATTAATATTGCAAACTAAGGCTTTATCCTTGGCTGTCATGTAGTAGGGGGCAGATGAAATGGAGAGGTTGTCTCAAGTTTAGGGGAAAATCAAAACGAAGGATGAAGGCCAAATAGATCCAAAGTGAACCTTGAAAAGGAACATAGGAAACAAGGAGAAATCTGTGTGATCTCACAAAGTAACATTTGCATCATTATCTTGTGCAGTTTTCATTATATGAGCAATCCACAATTGCCAGGACAAGTGTGGATCTTGGTCTCTGAGACATGGCGACTCCAACCATCGTCTCATATTACCACTATTATGTGTCTGGCTTCTTCATTACTAGCTGTAAAATGGCAAAAGCATTATGGGCGGTTAAGTACATCAGCACTTGTTATGATGACTTTATGGAGTTGTTATGCTCTGTGGCACTGGAAGCAAACCTCAGGAGCGATTAAATTTATTTTAGTGGGCTTAGAGGCCTCTCCCGTTGTGAAGTCCTCTGAGTGCACACACCTTAACTTCACGAAATTGGATTAAAAGCAATAAACAATTAAAACAAAACAAGTCAATCATATGGTCCAAGCTACATAGAGCAACAGGAAAAATCATCAGTGTAGCTAAATATCAGAAGACTTTCCACTGTGAAGAAGATCACAGCATTCTAGCACCCAAGGTCTGGTGAAATAACCATTTTAATGGCCTTCCTAAGGAGGAAAAGGCCATCTGGATAACAGAGAACAGTGTTCCATAGAAAGGGAGTAGCAGTTGAGAAGGATCACTTCCACGGACACTAAAGGTGGCATTCTCTGAGTGAAGGAGGCCACTTTACGAGACCCTATTGGACAGGCAAACAAGACATTTTACTACAATCATACTCCAGCTCAAAATAAAAAAAAAACCAAGCGTGAAGAAGCAAATTGTCTCACACTTTGGGCAAGCAAATACTACGGGAGTCTTGCAGACATTCAGGTTCTGATCCAAGAAGAGATTTAAAGGTGACAACTAGCACTGTGAATTCTACCTGGAATGTAGCCATTATTTACGTTCATACCATGCTTCCAAGTTCTCCAGAGACATTTTGTTGACTGATATTGGAAACAACATATTGAATAAGATGAGTTGCTTTGTCCAGTATGACAAGCCAAGTCTTTGATTGGAACCATGAATGCTTTTGGAGGCCTTGTCTGCCCTACTTCACAGTGGGGATGTTGAGTAGAAGGATAAGTCTATTATCTGCTTATGGAATCCCTCCAAATAAATGAGTATTACAGAGAGAGCAGGAGAGAAAGCTGTGTGGTGCCTTCCTTGCTCTTTTTTAAAAAGGGATATTTTCAGCTGTAAACCAAAGCAAACCAATGATCTTTACAAACCATCAGAGTGTAGTTAGTGCAATTGGTACATTTGCACAATCCCCATTTGTTGTCCCTCAACAATTACAGCCTCTTTCCTGCACCTGACCAATTTTATCCAGCACTTTAGCTATTATGGCAGGGAAATAATTTTGTATACTCAATTACAACAGTAATGATTTGGGGGCATGCTTTCTAGCCTTAAAGTGGTTTAATAAAATGAAAATTCATTAGCACTCAAGTAAATGATACTCTTTTCACAGTGCCCACTCTGGAAAGCCCAATAAAAATGGCTGAATACATGTAGATACCTGTTTGTGGGGCCAGCTGTGCAGCTGTGAGTTTTCTTTAAGTGAATATGACAATTGCATTAATCTTCATTTTTTTCTTCCTTTTTGTCAAGCTTGGAAAATGTTGCCATGCATAAAATAAATTCTGCTTCTTTCAACATTATTCTGGTTTAGCTTCTTGCTGTTATACAGGGAGTCCCCAGTTTAAGAACAAGTTCCATTCCCAAGGTCTGTCCTTAAGTCGAATTTGTATATAAGCTAGAACAGTATTATTGTGTAATACTGTATAAGTAGTATTGGGTAATGAACTCGAACCATTGTGCATTTGACTCGAATCATTATGTATTTAACTCAGGTTTTGTTACAGTAGGCTCCTTTCTTAACTATGGGTTGTCTGTAACCCGAGCATTCTTAACCCCAGAACAACCTGTATAGGAGCTCTATTTTCAAGACCTTGAGTGCAAATTAGAGAATTGTGGCACACATTAGGTGTGAACCTGCCCAGACATAAATTAAAGTGGTGTAAGTAAAAACAGATTGCTTAAAATTATATATAGGTTTCCATTTTGATTTGGAGACTGCCATGCTCCAGTGTAAAACTGCGGTGGGACCTAAGTGTTCCCACACCATTAACTCACATCTGATTCTCCTTTTCTCTGTGTAACTTGCATCCTTTTCCAAACCCTATGAGATAATCACTATTAAAATAGTGATAGACTTACCATGCACATTGTCCCTGCTTTGTGCTCCAGTCCAGTCATCCTCTGAGGTCTTTACCAGAAAGATTCCCCCAAAATAGGTGTGTACAGACTGGCAAAAGAGGTGTGTGAGTTTAGTCATCTGGTTTGCATAGAAAAAGTGGAATAAGTTTGAATACCTAAACTCTTTGCCTGCGGTAATAACATTTTAACTATTTGTCAAAATTCACTCCTTCTTTCCCGTGCTCCTTACAGCGGCTGAAGCCATAATTTCCTAGGTACTGATTGCAATCTTTGTCCCAGTTTAACACATTGATAAACATCAGATCTGTGGTGTAGATTCAATTAGGAAAATGTAACAGAGCATCCATCATTACTGAGAATATTTTACATTCCTTCTGGTAATATTCATAGCAGCTGCAAGAACTCAGTTGCTGGCTGAGGACCACACAATTTTTTTCACACAAGGTCTGCCCTGCAAGAGATGACGATGATGATGTTGATGATGATGATGACGATGCAAAGTGGGCCAAGCCAACATTTTGTTGTAGTTGTTGCTATTATTTTCCTAAGTTATGGGAGAAGTGGAAGAAGGTTTTTAGTTTTCAAGGACATTGTGCACTGAGTCCTGGCAATTGAAAGGTTACAAGGGCCACCTGAAACTGAATTGAGGAATGTTCTCTGACCTTGGGACCTCAGATTGTTCCCCTCCTCCCCAATGTCCACCTGCTTCTTGATGATGGACTGAAGGGAATGTAGAAATCCTTGTACCAGGAAGGAAATATAGAAAGATTTGTATTTCTACTATGCATTAAAACTATCTAGAATGCACTAAAGACATAACATCCTTTAAATCTTACATGTTTTCTTCTGAAAGTTACCTTATTGTCATTGAAACAAGTGTAGTTATGCAATCAGCAGTGCTCATAAAGACAAAAAGAAGGAAGGAAGGAAGGAAGGAAGGAAGGAAGGAAGGAAGGAAGGAAGGAAGGAAGGAAGGAAGGAAGGAAGGAAGGAATCAAAAGATAGGTTTTAGAGCACATGTGATAGCCTTCTGAGTATCTAAGTAAGGATCAGCTACCATGATATGTCACGCATGTAGTTTTGCATTTTACTCTTCATCCATCCCACTTATTATTCCCCTATTAATTAGTTTCCTTTTAAATTTTCTGGATGAAATTAGAATGAATTTTGAGTAATTCTGTAAAAGTCCCCATCTGCAATAACTGATGTATGCTTTTATTATGACAATCCTTTCTTCCTCAAAATTCATTATCCCACCAATCATATCTCTCCTCTTCACATAAGACTGGAAGTTTTTGTTTTCATTCCGTTCATGTTTCTCTTGCTTCTTTTATTATCTGTTCCTATAGGTCATGAACAAGTATTGTAACTCACTTTAAAAAACTTATTCCATACTTTTTCTAAAAATACAAATGTCACTCCGACAAAGTTGTCAGGGGGTCAGGAGCCACTGGGATGTCCTGCTAATGGCACAATTAGATGTAATGCTGTCTTGTGAATTAACCTCATTACAGCTTCCCAGCAACCTTTGAAATATGCGCCATGACATTTTCACATTAGATGTTTCTTTTCCTTTTTGTAGAGCAGCGAACTGTGTCAAGCTGCAAAGGGGAGGCTGGCAGAACAACAAAATCATATCATGACTTCCAGGAGGAATAAGAGTAAATACTATGGGAGAAAGAAGAGACTGGAAGCAGAATTGTGTTTTCAGTGACAAACCCATGTTTGATGTCCTGCTCAGTTACTTGCAAGAAAGTATATTTTATGAGAAATTCAGCTTTCTGTTGTGTATCTCATTTGCTAGTTATTTTCCTCTGTTGTGCAAATTCTTTTCTATGATCACATTGTTGAAAAGACTCGCCAATACACATACACAAACATATGAAGGATTTCTCACCATAACATTTTAATCATAGTCTTGTTTGGGATGGGAGGGGAGGGGAAGCAAGAATACCTGGAACTTTAAAGCCTATTCTTAATAAAAAGGGGGGGATTATGGGGAGTTACATAATTAAAGGAGAAGGAAGGAAGGAAGGAAGGAAGGAAGGAAGGAAGGAAGGAAGGAAGGAAGGAAGGAAGGAAGGAAGGAAGGAAGGAAGATGGAACAATAGTTCCATATTTCTAAAAAGGATACATAGCCTCTGGCTAGACTGGTTAGAACAATTGTAAAAAGAGAGGAGGAGGAGGACGAGCAGGAGGAGACAAATTAGTTTAACAGGAATTAAACTGGAATTTATGGTCAGAACAAGTGTAAAGCCCGTTTTTGTTTTCCTTATCTTTTACCACCCCGGTCTCTGGCAACTGATGCTCCCCTGTGGAATTCATTTCCTCTTTCATCTTCTGAGACAATGTTTAAAAAGCAAATTAGTGATCACATGCACACCTCTTTAGTTAACAGGGTATTTAGTTTTCCTGTGGTGTAGTTGGGTTTAAAATACCAAAGAGAACGTGAACTGCACATGAGATGGAATTATGGTTTGCTTCTTGGAGGTGGGGAATACAAATGTCCTTTTAATTTATTTATTTGTTTGGTAAAAATGACCTGGTCTCTGTGACCTTCATGATTGGAAGGGAGGGAGGGAGGGAGGGGAACAATGTTCAAAGCTTTACACTTGATAATTGAAAATACAAGGACAGAAACAGCTAACTAAACATTCACTCACAGAGTCACATAGACATGCATGTACTTATAACTCCCAGTTTGCACAATCCATGCAACTCAGCCTCTTTGCTTTGCTTTCTCTTCCTCCATTGCTTCTCTTAAAAACAGGGGAAGGAATGTCTGCAATCCTTTAAAAAAATGCACACTTCTCTCTTCTTCCATTTTTCAATGATGGATAGAGCTCTGCTGAAGAGTCAGGGGGAGGGGCAATGCAGAAGACAAGTAAGTAAGAGAACTGGAGGAGGTGTTGAGACCATGGGGCAACTTCAGTTCCCCACCTGTTCTTTCCCTTCCTGCCTGTTTTGTCTGAAGCTCAGAACTGATCATTGTGCATTAGGTGCAAACCTTCTGGATTTGAACAACTGAAATATATTTGTGCGATTCTGAACAAGAAGGAAGCTTTAGAGATCCATACAGTATCAACTGTTTTAGTTGTCTTACCGCAAGGAAAGCAGCAGGGAAATTGAAATCACAGAGGCACTAGCTGAATAGCTGAGGACATCTGACAGTTGTTCCTCCCACAAAACCGTCCCTGCCAATGACCTCGCTGTCAACAATTATGAGGTTCTTGGCATCACAGAGATTTCATCAGGAGCTGTATAGTCTTTGGGGTGCTTAATAGCTCTGAAGGGAGTCAATATGCAAGTTTTTACTATAAAAAGAGCCTTGGGGTTAATCAGGAATACTGAGGAAATTTAACTCTTTCTTTCCCTGACCTGCTCCTAACTATAGTTGCCTCTCTAAAGCTGTTACTTGCCTTTCGAGCAGAGCTTCAATATATCCACAGAATTGGTATAGTATTAATTTTGATCCTAGGTGTGAATTGGTTGATTCTTAATCCCGTCATTTGTGTGAAACATTCAGGAAAATCAGCTCTGATGATATGTGAGCCAGAGAAAGCTTAAAAAAAGAGAAGAGGCCAAGGATGGCTGGGTGAAATGAACCATCTGTTTGCATAATAATTAATTAAGAAGCAATGCCAACCTTTAGATACTTTATAAGTGGAGCTCCCTCCCCCTTCTGTATGTAGCCACATGGAATGTTTTGAAAAGAATACATTTGCAGCAAGCAAAATAGCTTTTCTGCTAATGATCTAGGCTATAAAAAATCATTTCCCATAGTATGAAAATATAAAATTAAAAAATGCTTAAAATACTGTTCAGCAAATTGATTTAGTTAAGAACAGGGGGAAAAATGCCTCAAATTGCTCGATTCAACAAAATGAACACTCCATGAGAATCTGCCATCTTCTATATGAGCTGGAGTTCAACCAGATGAACTCTGGTTTTATTTTATCTTTAAAAAGGCCTAGGTATGCCCATGGGAAGTATTTACTAAGAAAGGAGAGAAGTGTTCATTGTCCACCACTAAATTTTAGGTCAAACTTGGAATCCTGCTGGTGCTTTGGGTCACCGCAGCTGAGATTCTGGCTGAACTCTGATAGAGCTTAAATCTAACCTGCTAATGTTCTTTCTTGACCTGAAGCATTATAAACTCCCCTGCTGATTCTTAAAGGCTGATTTACATATGCAGATGTATCAGGTGACATAGGTTATTAAGGATCACGCAACAGAATGCTTGCCAGTATGAAAGAAACTTTCCTAAGTGTGCGAGTCCTAATTAAAATATAGCCACCAATTAAAATGCAGTATACAAACGCACATACTTTTGCTTGGGATCTTGCTGAGTAAAAGAAAAAGCCATAAATCCATAAAGACTCCTTTCCTCATTGATTAATCCTGAGCTACAATTATAATAGTAACTTTAGAAATAAGTCAGGTTGTTAATGTCCACAATCTGTGTTAGCACTCAGATTTGAAAATAGTTTCCTATTCAAGATGGAGAAGAACTTGTTGAATCTAAATATCTGTCTGAATGTTTCAGCATTTTAAACTGGATGCCATTCCTTACCTGTTTTAGCAACCATTAACACAAAAATATGTATGTCAGATTCTTAATACTGCTCTCAGTTATAAAACATCATTGCACGTCAGCGACAATGTATTATGATATACTAATACATTTCATGTTAGATACAGGGAAATAATAATTGACACTTCTATAATATTTAAATCCAGCCATCACAGAATGTCAAACGCTGCTATCAAGGGTGACAATTCAGCAAATATTCAAACGTTCACACTACCCCAACACTTGCAGGAAGAGACAGTTCTTCAAGGCCTTCCAGAAGGCTGGGATGGTGGGGGCCCACAGATCTCAGCGTGGAGGGTGTCCCACAGGGCAGAAGCTGCCACTGAGTAGGTGTGCTTCCTAGGACCTTTGAGAAGACAATATTTAATTGATTTTAATTGTGAGCCACCCAGAGTCACCCTCTGGGGGAGATGGGCAGCATCTAAATTGAATGAATGAATGAATGAATGAATGAATGAATGAATGAATGAATGAATGAATATTTAAAGGAAGGGACCTGGATCATGCCCACCCTATCCAACCTGGTGGAACAGGCAGATACTCTCCAGGAGAGGTGATTCTGCAAATAACCTTGTCCCATGCCATTCAGGGATTCAAAGGGGATAACCAGCCCCTTGAGTTGCATCCAGAAAGAAACTGCAAATGGAAAGCCAGTGCAGTTCATGCAGCAGTGGTATAATACAGGCAAACCATGGGGTATTCAGAATTGCAGCTCTGTACTTTATTTGCTACCCATCTCAGGATCTGGACCCAGTAAAAATGCTTGTAAACCCCAGTTCATAACCTCACTTCATGCTGCATGTATTTCTCTCTCTCTCTCTAAGCAGTGCCCTGAAAAGAAGACTCAAAACCATTAAGTCACCATTCCCTTAGGATCCTGCTAGGGCAACCGAAGCCCAGGAACCAAGGGTTTTGGCAAATGGGGAAGCCTGCTATTCTCAAAGTCCATAGAGCTTCAGGCTTGCAAAGAAAAGACCAGTGTAACTACACCTTCAAATGCACCACTGGTGAAGCAAAAGTAAATCAACTCTGCTGCTGAGAGACAAAGATCTGCAGCTACTTTCAAACTGGCGCAGACTCTCATGTAGAAAGGCTACTACAATGTCACAGCCATATTTACAAACCTGCTTGCTAAAGATCTGCCACAACAATTTCCTTAATTTTTGTAGTTCTTTGGAGCAAACCCATGGAGAAATTCCTTAACAAAAAGAGCTGGTTTTATTGAGCATTACTGCTCCGTGAAGAAGAGGGGAAACCCCTAGAAGAATACTCCATGTTTTATGCTGCCTTATTGAACTCTACATGTTGTTCTGCTTAGTGCTATTGCAATTTCTTCTTTTATGATATTATTAAAGTAATTTTGAGTAAATAGATGGGTGACTGGGATTCTCTAGAGAGGTACCTGATTCACTGCAGAGATATGGGGCCATATCAGTCCTTTTACTTTCAAAAATTTGGATTGGTTTCTCATAATATCAGATCCTCAATTGTGTGTCTTACTTGCTGTTGCCAGAAATAGCCTATCTCACCAATTTCTTAGCAATGTAATTTTGACTGATCAATATTCTTTTCCCTCCTGGTAAGAATACCATGGATGGCCAAGAAAACAAACAAATGGCTTATTGAACAAATCAACCCAGAGTTTTCACTCAAGGCACAACTGGCCAAGCTTAGATGACCATACTTTAGATGCATTATGTCGAGACCCATCTCTCTAGAGAAGTCTGTAATGCTGGGAAATGTGGAAGGAAAGAGGAGAAGTGGAGGACCAGCAGCAAGGTGGATGGACTCTATTACAGCAGCGACAGGTGCACTGTTGGAAGACCTTGAAGGATCTGGATGGAGACAGATTGTCCTGGAAAAAATCTATCTAGGTGTTCACAAAGAACTGACACTGATTTGTTTCAACACAACCCCTCAAATCAATTGGTTCATTCATTATTCTATAAAGTCAGTTTTTTAAAATTTTGTGGCATCTTGCATATTTTAAACCACTGATAAATTAAACAATGTGAAAACATTTGCAATAAAGTGAAAAGAATCAGCTCCTCACCTTGATGCAATTTGTCCCATGTTTCTGAGCTATTGTAAGTTTATTTTATTTAGGGGAGCCATTGGGCTAAGGACCAGAGACACTTTGTGAGGAAGAAATGCAGAATTGGCAAAAGCAATTTCACTTTCCTCTCCAAACATCAAACACAGTCAGAAAACTATATTTACAATTTCTTTCTTTCTTTTCCCCCCCTCTAGATGTTTCCTTCACATGCAGACTTATAATCTTAAGCTCTAAAAACATAAAATATAAAGATTCAGGAAATAAAATTTGTCACCGCCCAGCTAGTTGAAACATCTCTGAATATAATGTAACAAAAATGACCTCCCATTTTTTCCATTTTATTTGTCGGCAGAAAAAGGGAAAAGAAGTATTCCTTTGCAGGTTTTCTGGGTGGAAGTAGATTCATCCAAGTTTTGAAGAGTAGAAAAAGAACTTTGTAGATCAATTTAATATTAGGCTATATCAATGTTCAGCTCAATCAGTGCTGTGTGTATAGATACATTATTCTATTTACGGTATTTCTGTTCAGTTCATCACTTATAAAACAAACACTTTTCAAAACTTCCAACTGTATGAATTTCAGGTGTATCTTTCCACAATATACATATTTCTCTGTGACTTTTCCTATTAGATAGATACTAGCTTTTGTAACGGGAGCTTAAGGTATTGCACATAGTACTCCCTCCTCCTGTTTTTCCCCACTGTGAAGTGAGTGGGCTGAGAGAGAATTATTAGCCCAAAGTTACCAGGGAGTATCCATGGTTGAAGGGGGGACTAGAACCTGGGTCTCCCCATTCCTAGTTTTTTAACCACCAAACCACCTTCTTCTGCAAATATATTGGACTAGGAATATAGAAAATGTTTTCACTGTGAAACATCCCAGTGGAGATGGGTTTTTAAAACTTTTGCTGTGATTAAGTTAAGAGTTTATGTAGGTGGGTTGGTGGGTCACGTGTGTTTTGTACTATGCTTCAGTTTGCAAGCCGATTATGCATAAGACTCTCTCTGTGTGCGACTACGTTTCACACAACTATTGCTAATGTTAACAGTATTTTGTAAATGTAAAGATTACTCATGCAATGTTGGTTTGATTGATTTATCAAAGGTGTGGGAGGCTTGTGCATTCTTGCCAGTCCTTGGTGCCAAGTTTCATGGTGTATTTAGAAATGTACGGCTTCTCTGTTGGGTTAAACCTGGTTTGTTGAGGTTCAGGCTTCTGAAACTATGGCAAGACCTGAATGTTTCCTTTATTGCTAGATGTCTAGTTTAACTTTCTCGAGTTTCAAAGGGAAAGAGTTCAATCAGAGGCTGAAGAATTAAAAGTGTGGGAGCAAGGCATCCTCCAAGCACTCATTTTTAGCCTTCTGTCTCCAATCTGAATTTTCAATATATTTCTTTGTGATCCAAAGACACACAGAATGCCAATGCAAAAATAGTCATATCCTTTGCAAACATGTAGGAAAGACAGAAATAGTTTTGCATAGTGAGATAATGAGACAGAGAAACCTGAAATCTTTAAAAACAAAGTTATGTGCTTCTAGGCATAAATGGCACCTCTGAGCTGTTAGAGGATATTGTAAGTAAAACTCAGCAGAAATTGCTTAGAAAATTTTTTTCTTAAACTTTTTTTGGTGAGCTGAGGAAAGTTTAATGACTTCCTCCTGAAGATTCACCACTGTAAAATAGAATAACAATATTGGTGTGCAACTGGGAGATCCAGTTTTTACATTGTTAAATGCTAAGATAATTTTAATATGGTTTGGGGAAACAATATTCTTGCCCTCTGCTCCCCCCTACTTCTTCCTTCTCTTCAATAATTGCTTTTTTTTATACAGCAGACAGCAGCATCGAAAATAGTCTGCTGGCATCAGTCACACTTGGAGAAGTATGAACTATCAACCATGAATATTATTTCATTCAATATTAATTATACATGAAAAAAAATAAAAATACGCATAAGGGGCCCTGCTTGAAAAGAGACACCCATGATCAAGATAATTTGTTAACTTCTACAATTCTCATCTAAAAAGATAGGCATGTGGTACGATTAATTTTTTTAGGCAAACTGAATATTGAATTAAAAAATATTTGACAAAGTTGTGTGTAAAAATAAATAGAATTGGTTTTAAATACCAGGGTGTACACCAATGAAAAATGTGCTTTGCTTTCAGTTCAGAACCACAAAAAAAGCCCACTTGGAATACTCTGATGGTTTAAGCTGGCTGTGTTCTGAGTAAACAAAACCTATCTTGGCTTAAAATGATTTGAGTATCCTACCTATAAGGAATAAAGATAACTTGGAACCATAGTGGCTTCCTCGTTTTTCATGGTCACAAGGATAGGTGATGTGGTAGATCATGCATCAGTACTAACTCCCAACTAAACAGAAGGAAAATTGGCGGAGAGGCTGATTTTTAAGACATATTTGAAAACTTTAAAATAATTTCCCATAGAAAGTGGTGGAATAGCTGTTTAGATTAGAATCAGTTATCAAAAAATTGCTGCTCCTTCCTAACAGGCAAAACTCTTTGGGACACTCAGCCAAGGGTGAAAGAACCAGCTATATCTTTAATAACTCCTCCTCCTTCTCATTCTTCTATAAGCACTCAGCTTTCTAAGATCTCCCTACAGATTTGGAATGCTTTTTTTTTCCCCCCAACCTGCATGCCCTCTGAAAGCTCAATCAAACAATTAAGCTGATTGTTGTTAATGTTTTTGTTTGCACATAGGAGTAGTGACAGGCTGCCAAAAAGGAAAAAAAAAGAAAAAAGCAGGGTGCTGGTTCTTAACTACACAAATAAAAGCAACAGCAACAGAATAAAAACAGGCCGCAGGACACAGACTGTAAAAAATGAGACAGAACAGCATGTAAGAGTGCACACATATGCTAAACTTCATTGGGTAAGTATGAAGATCTGAAGAGAGACACTTTGCTCTAATCCTCCCCGTAGCTGGCTTGAATCTTCAGCTTCTGGCACGCACTTCCTGATAGGTGACATATGGAACCATGATGGAGTGCAGTAGAGAACCAGGTTCTCAGGAAGGAAGCAGGGCATTCCAGGAAGGAAGGGGTGGGGGAGACAACACAGTCCAGAGCAGGAGCGTGGGAAGAGGAAGAGACTTAGCATAGCTGCCCCCTAGAAACTCCGAGGGTAATTCCATTAGGTTAGCGTGGTACAGCTTTAGTCTGGCAAGATTCTGTCTATACGGTATAAGCGATAAAAGAACTGAACTTGATTGGACTGTTTCCCTGTTGTTCTTGGGCTGAACCTGACAGGAACACACACACGTACATGTCCAGCCTCTTCTACATCATCCAGTAAAACAATATTTCCTGAGTATATTCCACAGCTTTTCATGGTCAATGCAATCAAAGGCTTTTCTATAATTAATGATGTACATATTGACTTTTTTGGGGGGTAGAGGGGTAGGGAGTGTATTCTTTGTCTTTCTCAGTTACTCAATATGCAATAATGCTTCTTGTTCCTCAGCCTTTCCTAAAATCAGCTTGAACATTTGGCATTACCCCCTCCATGTAGGGCTCTAGTCAGTGTTGAATGATCCTAAGTATTATTTTGTTAGTATGTGCGATTAAAGATGCTATGTGATAATTCACATACTCTGTTAAATTTCCTTTCGTTAGTAGACTCACCTCTTCCAATCTGTTGTCCATTGTGTCTTTCTCCAGATATGCTGGCACAGTTTGGTTAGAACCTTTACTGAGTCTTTTTCTGTTGCTTGCCATATTTCTGTAGATATCCCATCAATTCTTATGGTCATGTCCAGAGTGCAGATCTAACTTCATTTTCTAGTTCTTTTTTAAAAATAATATCTTCTAAGGCATCTTTGATGTTGATATTGGTACTGTACAAAATTTCAATATGCCTCTTTCATTTTTGTTTGAACTTCTTTGAACCAGTGACTCTGCGTTCATTGGCATCTTTTAGCAAACCAGTCTGAGGTTGGAGCCTCCTTTTGAGTTCAGAGATCCTTTGGAATACTTTTTTTGTTTTTCCAGATGTTTTAATGGATGTTGTTGAAATACTGCTTCTTGTGTCTTCTAACAGCTCTCTGAAACTCTTTTTTCAGTTCCTTCCTGAGATTTTTATCTTTCTTGGCTTTGGCTTCTCATCTGTTCTTGGCAATTTCCATGGTTTGTTCTGACATCCAGTTTGCTTTGTTCTGTTTCCTTATCTCTGGCAGTCAGTCTCTTTTCACATTGATCCTTAACAACTTCTATAAGTTCATTCCAAGGTTCCTCTGGTTCTCTATCAATGAAGTTCAGGACTTCAAGGAAATTCCTGATGTTCTTCTTGAAATGGTGGGTATATGCTCAAGATCATATTGTGGAAGCTGGTTGGTTTTCTTCTTCTTTAGCTTAACTGGAAACATGCATATTAGCAGTTCATGATGACACAACATTTTTTAAGGGTACATTTGAACTGGAGAGCAGTCCACCATTACACTGAAGCACAAATTGTTTATTGACAGGTCTGGTACCAGAAACAGAGTAGAGAAGCCTAAAGCCCTCTTTATAGATTTAGGGCAAATTATCCTTTTATTTGATAGGTTGCAATTAAAACCACACATAGTCATGAATCAAGCATAGCAGTCAATGTGATTGATAAGATGAACCTTACTGATTGGACTAATTTACATACATATTGGAGTGTGTAATAAGAGGTAGAAAAGATAAGATAATGCATCCCTATACAATTGATTTTCTGGATTAAGCAAAGGGGTTTAAGAATTGGTGTCTAATGTTATTTTAGCTTAGCTGCTATCTGAAAACTTTAAGCCCCAGTACTTGCATTCCTGCAGTTAACACTTCTTCTCCTTCTCCTTCTCCTTCTCCTTCTCCTTCTCCTTCTCCTTCTCCTTCTCCTTCTCCTTCTCCTTCTCCTTCTCCTTCTCCTTCTCCTTCTCCTTCTCCTTCTCCTTCTCCTTCTCCTCTCCCTCTCCCTCTCCCTCTTCCTCCTCCTCTCCTTGTTATGTTCAGTACCTTCTGAGAATTCCTGGCACCTGATTGCTTTTTAGCTGAGCTTAAATATTGTTTATACAAAAAATACATATAGGTTACAGTCCTGAGCTGGACCCCTCAAATTTTCTCCTATGGTGATCTGTTCCACAGGCAGCCCTTGGTCATATCTTTGCTGTTATAACTTCCACCTCCTTACACTAACACTAAAGTCAGTTTGATTTCTGTGTGCTCTGACTAGCTATATCCATGTCATAGATGTTGTTTTGGTTGTTTGAAGATTGTGTTAGCAATTAAGAAAATCATTGGATTGGCAAACACTGGTAACTCATTTTCCTGCTTAATTTCTGTTTCCTAGGCCATGCAATTCAATTGCATTTTCCTCTCTACTATTTCCAGCTTTGGCATTCCAGCCTCCAACCAGAAGTAGCACATCTTGCTTGCATGTTCCGTTAATTTCAGATTGAGCTTGACCACAAAACTCATCAAACTCCTCTTGTTCTGTATCAGTGATAAGGTCGTAAACTTGGATAATCATCTTATTAAAGGAGTGCCTACAAAAATCTAATTGATGTTATTTGGTCATTGACTGCATTATACTGTCCTTACTATAGCTTTCCTGATTAGGAAATCAACACTGTTTCTTCCTGTTCTTTTCATGTGTTAAGTAAGAAACAGTATGTTCTTCTGACTGAAAGTGTCCAATTCCAATCCATTTCAATTCACTGATGATTAAGGTGTCAAATATGCAGTTGATTCATTTCACCTGTCACTATATTGAATTTTCCCATGTTCATGATTCTTATATTCCATGTTCTGTCTTTGCAGCTTCAGAGTTTCTTTTCCTGCCTGGCAACATCAGCAGGTAGACATCCTGAAAGCTTTTATCTAGCTGTGCCACAAACACCATTAGTACTCTGAAAAATCTCAGCTCTTCCTCAGTAGCATGTTGAATGCTATCTGACCTGAGGGGCCCATCATCTGGCACTATATCACCAATCATTTTATATTTTCTATCCATGTGGTTTTCTCAGTAAAAATACAGGAGTGGATTACCATTGTCTTCTCCTACACAGTATGAAATGATGCCTTTGACTTTGTAAAGTGTTCATCTGCTTCCAGCATCTTCCTATATTGCCAATATAGAGGGCAGCTGGGAATACACAGGATATCTTGGCGTAAACTCCCAGCATTATTTGTACATCCTTCCCAGGAACACAAAGACATCCCACAATGAGGAGATAGCATTGCACGACTTGGTTGGGGAATTGATGATAAGGAATCAGAAAAGTCTGATGCTACATTTTATTGGATTTCTAGGATTATGGTGTAATGAATTATATTGGGTTTTAAAAATTCATGTTGCTTCATATATTTTCAGGTGTTAGAAGCAGATTGTAAATCCTGTAAATATGGAAATAAATACAGCAAGTTCCACCTAGCAAGATTTGACAGTTTGTTCTCATGGTAAATTGAACAAGTGCAGTGAGATGCCCTATCCTTAACCAATCATTTCCTATGTGAAGAAACTATAGGTTAATAAACTATATATATATTTGTACGCTGCCCATCTCCCCTGGAGGGCGACTCTGGGCGGTGTGTGTGTGTGTGTGTGTATGCGTGCCTCTCCCAACCTGGTGCCTTCCAGATATTTGGGAACTGGAGTTCCCATAATTCATAGCCTGCATGCATTTTATGCTATTTCTATAGAAACAGATTAATATGGATTTGATTGGTGTAATTCTTCTCATACAGTATTTTATTTAATTCATATACAGAAAAGTTTGTACATCAGTAAAGAACTACACCAAAATAATTTTCTTGCAATCTTTGGCTATTTTTTGTTTCGTTTCATGTTATCAAATTGAAGTCCTGTTTTCTGCAAGTAACAGCATAACATTCTCCTTCCTTTGTCCAGGTGAGACATCATTAGGAATGACACTGCTGTGACATCACATGGAAGTGGTTGGGGAAAGCATCTAAAGTTTTGTTCTGGTTGAGCTCAATTCCATGGAACTATGATGGAAATCCCTTGTCACTGTCTCCTCTTCCTCCTTCTGTCTGGACAGTAGCCTTGGAATCCCTTGTAGGACAAGAGCTTTGTTAGTCTATGGTAGCAAAAACCAGGAGTCAAGTAACAACTTAAACTGGAATATGGTTAACCTGCATCTATGTAACCAGCCTGTCTTCCCCTCCTCTCCTCTCCCCTCCCCCCACCTCATCCCATTTTAAATCCAACATCAATCAAACCACATTGCCTTTCAATAAAATGTGTTAGTTTCAGTTTTATTCATGGCCCAAAGGCTCCAAAGCAAGTTACAAATTTTGTTAGTTGGAAAAGGTAGACTTCTGGTAGTTTTTATTCACCAGGCCAAAACTGTTTCATCTCCAAGTCTAGACAAGACTAGCTCTTCAACATCTACTTCTCAGTCTCATTTCAAAACTTACTTCTTCCTTATCAGTGGCCACCTGTCCCCACATCTCCCAGCATGGCATTTGTACTTACTGGAGCCCAGACATCTGCAGGTGGAAAGTCATCATGGTCATCATTATATAGACATTAGCTTTTCATGTGAGCTCTGACAGACTTTTCAGTCACACAGAACCCAATATAGGCACAGTTGTTGTGTTATAGCCATGAATGTCTTGATGAAGCTGGAATGATTTGGTTGACATCTGTGGAAAATACATACATATATCTCTCAGTTTTAATAACTGAATAGGAATTTAAAAAGTAAGATAAAAAGGTCCTGTGGTGTCCTTGGTGCTCTCTGAGCTTGGTTGTTTGCTTGCAGACGTTTCATTACCCG
The DNA here is from genome assembly GCF_059951505.1 of Python bivittatus. NCBI lineage: Eukaryota > Metazoa > Chordata > Lepidosauria > Squamata > Pythonidae > Python > Python bivittatus. The sequence goes on from NW_028277033.1 coordinate 7,086,649, forward strand.
ACTAGTTGGGTAATGAAATGTCTGCAAGCAAACAACCAAGCTCAGAGAGCACCAAGGACTCCACAGTTCAACCCTGAGCTATGCATATTCTCTTATATTGGGACAAAAAGGTCCCTTGCAGAGTTAGGGATGCAGGGATTATATTCAAAGATAACAATATTCTTGCAGGGGCCTGCTCTCTCTGTGTGTGCATATTTGTAATATCAGGGTTGCCATCCTGTTGCCCTGAAATCCTCCTCTTGATGCCCACAAAATTCTGTCAGAGTAGTCTTGCTTAAAACTGACAGTGCAATTTTTCTGTGACACGCAAAGGGTGGGAAGGTGGGGGTGACATGCCTGAGAAATGGAAGTCAAGTCCTAAAATCAGTGTATTCCTGGGGAAAGAGACATGCAGCTACCCCATTACAGCCTTCAGTTATGATGTAACCACCCTACCTTTAGAAACCTCAGTGCCCACAAACACATTAAAATGGGTTTTTGAGCCACATTGTTGCCATGATTTAAATAATCCATTAATTTCCCTCATCTTCAACTGAGTTAGGAGGCAATAAACATGCTTTCTGAGGGAAGGCGTCCCTGGCTATGTATTAGCCCAGCTAGATCAGCAGGAGGGGCTCTTTTGAAAATATTCTTGTTGCCAAAAGCTGAGCTGTCTGTTATTCAGAGGGTATCTTCTCCTGGTTTGGTTGTCAAAACATGGAATGCTCAACCCAGGGAGATACATTGGGTCCTCATTCTCACAAAAACATAGAGAAAAGGCAAGAAGGCATTGCTTTTCCCAAACTTTCACTCATTGTTTTAATGTTATTTTATTGCTTTCGATTTTAATGTTGGTACTGATTTTTATGGATATGTTTTCCAGGTTGTATTTAGCTTTTGGCTTCTTTTGATTGATGGAAGACTCTTGTACAAACAAACATGGCTATAAATGTAATAATGAATAAAATCAGCAAAACAAAAGACTCATAGAAAGCAGAAAATCTATAGCTCTTGTACAGTTTTACGGGAGATTGTACAGTTTTGAAAAGACACTTCTATTGCTCACATACCCTAAAAGAAGATTATGGGAAATACTCTCATCTATGGGAGTAGATTTGTCTTTTCAGTGTGTAGCAACTATCTTTGAGTCAAGTTTTTATTCTGACTTTACCATTCAGCTTCTTTGTGCTGCATTAAGTGAGGCTGTCTTCATTTCTGAATCTTTTTCTGGCTCCCTGGGTCAAAGAGTTATTAGCATGCTGAATGAGTTTCCATCAGAAATCAAAGCAGGTTAATATGTGATACAGATCTCTGTGTGCCACTCTGGAGTGTTTAACAATGAGTCTAGGTTCAGTAGGCTGTAAAGTAAAAGATAATTGTCCAAAACACAAAGACAGTTTAAAAACAAAAGTTTTATGCAGCAGGAGGCAGCTTTACATTCTCAAGAGCCCAGAAAAAGGTTGAGCAAGGACCATCAAATTCCATCAGGCACATTTGGGAGTTTAAAGTTCTCCAAGGACCTTCACTTGCATTTAAATGCACCCTCACGGCAGCTGCTCCTTGGCAGTAGCTCAAACAAAACTCAACTATGAAGATAGAAAAAGGGGACCTACTATAATCTCCTCTGCTTGCAAGCCTCTGCATAGGAAAAGTTTAGCATATGATGGAAAGTTAAAGCTTGGTGAGACTTGCTCCACACACTAGATGTTGAGACTAAATATTTATAACAACAATCTCCAACAAAGAGTCTATGGGAAATGCAAACAACTGTCCTTCTGCCAGGTGAAATCATGTTAAGGAAGAAATTCACAACAGAAAGCTCTGTTCTCATGCTTCCTGCTGTCTTCTCCTTTGCAAGACAAGCAACACACTGATCTGGGGGATTTACTCTTTAAGGGCCATCCTTAAAGGCTTTGTTGGACCATCAGACATCCACCAAAGATAGCTGTCTTACAGAAAGCACCTTCCACTACTTGGGGTTACCACACAGACCATGTAGTGAAGGAAATAATTTTTCCAGCAATCCCATTATTTTCACAGAGGAACACTGAGCACAGTTACAAACTCAATGACATGAGCAGGAATAATGGGTTATGAATAGAAAGTCCTGAAGCATACCAACTGAGGGCATAAGTTATTATATGGATGTGAATGGATATGACATTGAATCTGTTTTTGACATTATCTGAATGGTAACAGCATTCTAAAAGTGCCTTTTTAAATTGATTAAGTGCCTACAAGTCTGTGTTGATTCCCAGAAACCACACAGATAAATCTTCTACAAGTTGAGCTGTATCCAATGTGGTCTTTCAATGGTGCACCCATTGTCACTACAACCCAGTCCATCTACTTTGCTGCTGTTATCCTCTTCTTCTCTTTCCTTCCACCTTTCCTAACATCACAAACTTTCCCAGAGAGCTAGATCTTCATATAATGTGTTCAACGTATGATAATTAAAAGTGCTGTTACCATTCAGATAATGTCAAAAACAGATTCAACGTCATATCCATTCACATCCGTATAATACTCACCAGTTCTAGGTAGGTCAACTTAGCTATCTCTAGAGTTTTCCTGCATACTTATTTATTCATTGCATTTTTAAACCATCCATAAACCTCAGTTCTCTGGCTGTGGTGCACATATAATCCATTGCATTGGAACCACTGAGTTGAGAATCCATGTTACCTCTATAACAAAAACTGCTTCATCACAGCTACCAGATCTAGGTTGCAAAACCCATGGTCACTAGATGGCAGCAAAGAGATACTGAAAACTAACTTGTTGCTGTCACTTAGAGGTCAGCCACCCTCCCTCCCTCCCTTCCTTTTTTTTATTGAGCCCAAATCTCATAACTGTACCTTATGAAGGTGAACCCAAGCAACCTTGTTATTATGTATAATAATTATGCAAGTATATACAGTATGACCTCCCCAACCATATGTTACATAATGTTGGTGTAACCTTCTTCCCACCCCCTTTCTCTCCATACTACATCTTAGAATGCTTGACGCAATATTGAAATGGTCTTATTATAATGGTAAAGAAACTCTTGGGACAAGCTTAATGTTTGGTGACTACATCTACCCAGGTTCTTGGACAGAGTTACAGAAGTGGTTTGCCATTGTCTTCTTCAAGTGAGGACTTTTTTTGGCATCCCAGTCTGCATCACTGGTTTACAATTCTGGGATTTTCCAACGGTCTGCTGCTGAACTGCTAATCAGGGTCAGCCCTACTCTATTAAATATTTTAAACAGACAGACAGACAGACACACACACACACACACACACTTTTCAAAGTGGATGCTTTACATATCTGAGTGGTCTCACCATGCTTTCAAACAGTTCAAAGGAGCTCAGAACACCAAATTCCATATGCAGCCAAGTGAAGTGGTCTCTAGCACAAGTGCTGATCCAGCTGAAGCACGGCAGAGTGCCATTTCATCTCACCAGGCTACGCAAAAAACATCTTGAGAATGATGGGACCAGAAGACAGGAACATTAAATGATAAGAAGGGCTGTTTCAATATCTTAACACGCCAGGACTTTGCTTCTTAAAAATGACAAGTCCTTCCCTTGCAGTCATAGAAGAAATATATTTAGATCAAGGATTTTTCCAACAGACAACACTTCCAGATTCTGATTTTCTCCCCTACCCTTCTTATTTAAGATCAGAGAATTGTGGTGCACTATATACTAACTTGTAGGGTTTTTGAACAGTGAGATAAATTGATGGATGCCCATCATAGTGGACTAACACACCTCTAAGTTAAAGATTCTGCAAGTTATGAAGAAGTGAAAATACCCTAATATATCCCCATGCGGATGTCATGCCTAATTGATTCAAGGATTGGGCAGCGATGTTCCTTCAAAAATGATTTTAAAATGGCTTTAACTTTGTTGCAGGCCTCTTCTGGGGAAGAGGTAAGAGAAGCGTGCGTACAATTGCACTCTACAAAATTACCTCTGCATAGACGGATCTCTGCAGGCTATGGTCAAAAAAGCCATAATAACAACAAGATGCATATAATGTTGGACAGGCAGATGAATCAAATGTTATGAGAAACAACAACAACCAACTGGGGGAGTTAAAAATGATTGAATATTGTGGACCATCTCTAAGAAAAGAGTTATGCTGTGTAGTTATGCTGTTTGGCAAGAAACCTGCAATTTTACAGAAAAATAGATTCAGAAGCTTTGGAGCTAGGCTTCTTCAATCTCCATTCTTAACAAACAACAACCCAGGAAGATGTCTATGAAATGTTGTCTTTGCTGTTGTTGTTGTTGTTGTTGTTCAGTCATTAAGTCGTGTCCGACCCTTCGTGACCCCATGAACCATATTGTGCCAGGCCTTCCTGTCCTTCACTGCCTCCCTGAGTTTGCTCAGTTTCATGCTCATTGCTTCAGTGATGCTATCTAACCATCTCATCCTCTGCCGTCCTCTTCTACTTTTGCCTTCAATCTTTCCCAGCATCAGGGTCTTCTCCAAAGAGTCCTCTCTTCGCATTAGGTGACCAAAGTATCTGAGCTTGAGCTTCATTATCGATCCTTCCAATGAGCAATCAGGGTTGATTTCCTTTAAGATTGACTGGTTTGACCTCCTAGCAGTCTACAGCGTCGTCGTACACCTTTCCCTATTTTGAACCAATCGGTTGTTCCATGACTGGTTCTGACTGTTGCTTCTTGGCCCGCATACAGATTTCTCAGGAGACAGGTAAGATGGTCTTGTACCCCCATCTCTTTAAGAATTTGCCAGAGTTTGTTGTGATCCACACAATCAAAGGCTTTTGCATAGTCAATGAAGCAGAAGTAGATATTTTTCTGGAACTCTCGTGCTTTCTCCATGATCCAGCGAATGTTGGCAATTTGATCTCTAGTTCCTCTGCCTCTTCGAAACCCAGCTTGTACATCCGGTAGTTCTCGGTTCACGTACTGCTGAAGCCTAGCTTGTAGGATTTTGAGCATAACCTTGCTAGCATGTGAAATGAGTGCAATTGTGCGATAGTTTGAGCATTCTTTGGCATTGCCCTTCTTTGGAATTGGAACATAAACTGACCTTTTCCAATCCCGTGGCCACTGTTGCGTTTTCCAAACTTGCTGGCATATTGAGTGCAGCACTTTAACACCATCATCTTTTAGTATTTTAAATAACTCAGCTGGAATACTGTCATCTCCACTAGCTTTGTTGTTAGCAATGCTTCCTAAGGCCCACTTGACTTCACTCTCTAGGATGTCTGGCTCAAGGTCAGTGACCACACCAGCATGGACATCAGGGACATTAAGATCTTTCTTGTATAGTTCTTCTGTGTATTCTTGCCACCGCTTCTTAATCTCTTCTGCTTCTGTTAGGTCCCTGCCTTTTTTGTCCTTTAACATGCCCATCTTTGCACTAAACGTTCCTTTCATATCTCCAATTTTCTTGTAGAGATCTCTAGTCTTCCCCATTCTATTGTTTTCCTCAATTTCTTTGCATTGTTCATTTAAGAAGGCCTTCTTATCTCTCCTTGCTGTTCTCTGGAAATCTGCATTCAGTTGCTTATATCTTTCCCTTTCACCCTTGCTTTTCGCATTCCTTCTTTCCACAGCTATTTGTAAAGCCTCATCAGACAGCCATTTTGCTTTCTTGCATTTCTTTTTCCTTGGGATGGTTTTAGTTGCTGCCTCCTGTACAATATTACGGACCTCCGTCCATAGTTCTTCAGGCACTCTGTCTACCAAATCTAATCCTCTAAATCTATTCATCACCTTCACTGTGTTCACAAGGAATATGATCTAAGTCATACCTGAGTGGTCTAGTGGTTTTCCCTACATTCTTCAATTTAAGCCTAAATTTTGCAGTAAGAAGCTCATGATCTGAGCCACAGTCATCTCCTGGTCTTGTTTTTGCTGTCTGTACAGGGGTTCTCCATCTTTGGCTGCAAAGTATGTAATCAATCTGGTTTCGGTATTGACCATCTGGTGATGTCCATGTGTAGAGTCATCTCTTGTGTTGTTGGAAAAGAGTATTTGCTATGACTAGCTTGTTCTCTTGACAGAACTCTATTAGCCTTTGCCCTGCTTCATTTTGTGCTCCAAGGCCAAACTTGCCTGTTATTCCGATTACTCCTTGACTTCCTACTTTAGCATTCCAATCCCCTATGATGAAAAGGACATCTTTTTTTGGTGCTAGTTCTAGAAGATGTTGTAGGTCTTCATAGAAGCGGTCAACCTCAGCTTCTTCAGCATCAGTGGTTGGGGCATAGACTTGGATGACTGTGATATTGAATGGTTTGCCTTGGATACGCACTGAGATCATTCTGTCATTTTTGAGGTTGTACCCCATTACTGCCTTTCCCACTCTTTTATTCACTATGAGTGCAACTCCATTTCTTCTAAGGGTTTCTTGCCCACAGTAGTAGATATAATGGTCACCCGAATTAAATTCACCCATTCCCGTCCATTTCAGTTCACTGATTCCCAAGATGTCGATGTTCAATCTTGTCATCTCATGTTTGACCACATCCAGCCTGCCTTGGTTCATAGATCTTACATTCCAGGTACCTATACAATATTGTTCTTTGCAGCATCGGACCTTCTTTTCGCTTCCAGATACATCCACAGCTGAACGTCCTTTCGGCTTTGGCCCAGCCGCTTCACTCTTTCTGGAGCTACTTGGAATTGCCCTCCGCTCTTCCCCAGTAGCATATTGGACACCTTCCGACCTGAGGGGCTCATCTTCCGGCGTCATATCTTTTAGCCTTTTAACATTGTCCATGGGGTTTTCTTGGCAAGGATACTGGAGTGGGGTGCCATTTCCTTCTCCAGTGGACCACATTTTGTCAGAACTCTCTGTCATGACCTGTCCGTCTTGGGTGGCCCTGCACGGTATAGCTCATGGCTTCACTGAGTTACACAAGCCCCTTCTCCACGACAAGGCAGTGATCCATGAAGGGGAATGTTGTCTTTATACAGAAGTAAATTACACTTTGCTGGGCAAAAGGTTTCTGCAAAGAAATATTACTGAAATATTACTGAAAAACCTCTGATGATCAATTCTCTGGTGTGGCCATTCTTTCCTTTCCCCTTTCTCCCCATCCTAATTGGCAGCACGCTCTCAGCATCCTCTCACTTGCCTGCATTCAGCTGCGTGAGTCATGCAGAGCTCCTCCCGACAGTCCCAATGTAATTCAAGTTCTTGCCTCATCTTGTCAATCAGCTGAAGCCAAAGGATACCCCTAAATAGCTATGGTGTGACTTGCTCAGTGGGTTTTAGAGTAAGAAGGATAGTTGAAAATGTTTTACTTGGACCTTCAACCAAAGACAATTTCTCAAAGGCAGGAAAAACAATAGAGGGATTGGGACAGGTTCCTCCACCTGAGACAGCTAATCATTTTGCCTAATGGTAGGGCCAATTCCATTTATAAGCATTTGGGCTTCCAATTATTTTAGCTCTAGCAACACTGAATAGACTTACTGCCCACTTCCTAAATTAGGATGCCGAAACAGAATTTTCTGAGAAGATGACACATGAGAAGTAGTTTTTGATGTCAAAGGCTCTGAGCTCCATGTAGGTCTTGAGAGCCAATTCCTGCAGTTCTTAAGAGGAATCCTCTGATCCTCAATTACATGACACTCATTAGCAGACCCTAGGTTTATAGTAAATCTTTCCTATAGATTTGTAGATTTGTTTATAGAAATTGCAAGCCGGAAGTCTGCTACAGTATATGGATTAAGGTTGCAGTTTGTATTATTAACTCCATACAAACATATGGTAATTATCCCCCAGGAATTAAAAACTCATCTGAAACCTTTCCTGTCACCCCAACCATGATTCCATGATGGTTGAAGGGTAAGAAGTTTAAATGCTATTAAATACACACTTGGTGTGTATGTGTGTGTGTGTGAGTCTGTGTGTCTGTTTGTGTCTTGTGTCTGCATGTGCATTCCCTATAACAGATCTGACCTTAAACAAAATATGTGTAGCTATTTATTGGAGGGTTTGTCATTTCAATGTAGGATTCTTTTTAAAAAATGACTGGCCAGTTTTGCTCATCAATGACCCTCCTAGTACTTTTGAAAGAAATGGAACCAAATTCCAGCTAAAGCTTTCAATTTTGCCTACCCAAATCCCAACTGGCTTTTAAAGCGGATAAGATGTGCTTCAGTATTATGCCTATAAACCCCCTTGTTAGCCTAGCAAGATGGTGGAATTACTGCAGAAGTACAGTGGATTAAAAAAAGGGTGGTGAGGCCTCCATTTTCCCTGGCCCCTAAAATCTAAGGCTTGCAACAGATTCGTCTGTACCACTGTTTTCACTGGACATGTTCTGAAATCTGGAAACAGAGTATTTGTGTCCCCTTACATGGTCTAGGCTACTCACACTCTAAGTCATTGGTTCCTCTCCACAGGGACTAGATTGAAACCAATTCTGACCATTCCTTTTGCAACAACATGGACTGATAGTATGCAATAAGGGTGGGATTTGGGTCTCTACTCAAAGGAAGGGGAGAATACATAGACATATGTGTGCTATCTTGCATGCAAACATACTTCCATTTAAGGCACCCTTCCCCAATTTCAGTACCTTCCAAATAGATGGATTTCCAGTGCCAGAATTTCCACCCAGCATGGCTACTGCTGAGAATTCTGGGAACTGAAGTCCTCTCATTCATAGGTCTCCCAGGTTGTGCCAGACTCAGTCAAGTGGGAGTTAACAACCTGGGAAAAGGCAGTGGTGGTCTCTAGCCAAGAGGACAATGTTTATTTTCACAGAAAATATTTATCATCTACTTTTCCTATGAAAGTAGCTTCCATTATTCCATACAGGAGAAGAAAAAATGCTGAGACTGAGTATTGCAAGAACACAACCAGAAAATTAAAAAGTCAAGGAACGCTGAATATATGAAAAAGCGTTTGTGGTCAATTATTCTGCAGGTTTTGGATTGCCAGTTCTATAATTATCACTCTCATTGACTAGGATTTGGGGATTTGTAGTCTAACTTCAGGCTCCTTGGAGGAGGGCTATTGCGTGCAGAGAGATGCTTCTCGCTTGGCTAGGTCTAACCCCCAAAGTTCTTTAAGAAAAGCTGTTGGACATAATTGGCTTCATTTAGCTTAGCATTAACTCGAGCTTTCCTGGCCAATCAAGCAGGAAATTCTAATTATTTGTTTATACTAATTATTATATATCATTAATTAGAATCAATTTAATTGTGTATAACAATTTAAACATTGTGTGCACACCTACACACATATGCATGGGAAGAACATAGGGAGCTCTGTGAACTACGTACATCCCACCTCAGAACGAAACTTTTGGAGAGTTTAGAAAAGCTTGTCTAGGGGTGCACACGGAAAGACTCTAGCAGTGAGAGGCTTTGGACCCATCAGGGTCTCTCTTCCATGGAGAGGAAGTTTATGCCCAACACATGCCAAGCATCTGGATGCCCAGGACTTGTTTTTGCTAGACCCCCAGGTTTCATGCATAGCATTCAGGAAAAACCACGATGATGCCAGAATATCAATGCACAAAGGTTGTGAATTATGCGACTTGCACTACATAATGGAAGGGATGATATGATGATCTGCATGATGTCCCTTTGCCCCAATTTGGCCTCTAACAGCATAAGTTGAGACATTCTTTGAAGGGGTGTGGTGACCCCAGATTAAGAAGCGTTTCTTCCTGCACAAAAGCCCCTGATCTCAAAGCAGAGCGCCTGGCTCAAGGTGTGTCAGTGTGCCCTCGTGAGGTGCCTTGTTGGTGCAAGGTGGATCCAAGCTGATCCCCGTATGCCTAATGGGCAGATATTGCCATGCAGTTCACCTTTGTTTCTTCTTTTAACGTTATCGTCGAATGTATCTTTTGCTTGATACTGCATGCTCAGAATATGGTTGAAGGTTGCGGCTGTGATTAATCACCGTCTCCCAGTCTCTGTGTTATGAATGCAACAATGGATCAATACCAACCAGATCTACAGTTCATTTTCTAATTCCAAGAGGAGATTTATATATAAGCAAATAAAAAATGCATGCCATGATTTTCTAGAACCCAATTTATATCATTCTAAATTAGAGCCCTACTCTGGATTGGCCAAACATTTCACATTATAAAAAGGCACAATGTAAATGCAATTTCTCCACCATGAGCTTTAGAAAATATGTTGTATTCTTCCTTTAAATCAGAATAATTGGATTAGGAAGCCAGCTATGTGAATGCAATACTAACTGTACTCTAATTTAATTTTTCCTGCAAGCTACTGGCTCCCTAGAGTTTTATCAAGGAATATTTTCCACTCTAAGAGCTGCAGCCGTAAGCTCATTTACCTGAGAGTAACCTCCACTCACTTCAGTGAGACTTACATCTCAGTAAACATGTTTAGGACTGCAGCTGCTGAAGACATGATGCCTATTCATTGTGAATGCATTTTCCTTTTTAATCACTGCACATGATGAACTCCTATGTTACCTTGAAACATTCAATAAACCTTCTTTTCCTTTTTTACTTTTTTATCCCTTTCCTTCAAAGCTAAAACAGGAAAACCTTAATATTGGTTCTATTCATTTTAAACACATGGTTTTCTTCAGTATTTTATTAGCTGGAGAATCTTCTTTCTTAAAGGACATGTTGTCTCTGCCCGAACTAATGGATCCATATTTAAAATTGTATATAATCAAAACAGTGCACACACTAGCCAATCCTTAGCAGTGAAGGTCCTGATCTAGGACTGGGGAGACTCACATCAATTCAGGAAGCAGCTGAAGCAAGCAAAATGTCAGAGGATGCACCATAATCCAAACCTCACCTCTTTTGTACATTCAACACATCTATGGATGCCAGTGGAGACTTGGGTTCAAGTCTATCCTCAACCACAGAAGTTCACTGTGTGGCTTTAGCCCAGTTGCTCTCTTTCAGCCCTGTCTGCTTCAGAGAGTTGTTGTTGGAGGATAATATGGAGGAAAGAGTGCTATGTAACCCACCTTGGGCTTGTGGAGGACATGTGCAATATAAATCAAGTAATAAATCAAATAAATAAGCTCTTGTGGAAGGGCACTTCATAAGAATAGGATGAGCACCAAAAACACCCTGTCTCCTCTTGCTGCTCACCAGATAGGGATTCTGGAAAGTTGTTGTGGTTCAGTCGTTAAGTCGTGTCCGACTATTTGTGAACCCATGAACCACGTTGCGCCAGGCCTTCCTGTCCTTCACTGCCTCCCTGAGTTTGCTCAGTTTCATGCTCATTGTTTCAGTGATGCTATCTAACCATCTCATCCTCTGCCGTCCTCTTCTCCTTTTGCCTTCAATCTTTCCCAGCATCAGGGTCTTCTCCAAAGAGTCTTCTCTTCACATAAGGTGGCCAAAGTATCTGAGCTTGAGCTTCATTATCAGTCCTTCCAATGAGCAATCAGGGTTGATTTCCTTTAAGATTGACTGGTTTGACCTCCTAGCAGTCCAGGGAAAGTACACCCCAACATATCATAGGTGGTGGTACAAGGTACCCCTCCCATACACCGGTGAGCTGCAGTCACTACCAAACCTATGAGATCCCCCCCCCCCCCACTTCTCCATACATGTGAACTGCTTAAAGTGCCCTTGTAAGAAAACATTCACAGCAAGCTGAATTGACCCTGAGTGGTGACAGGGGAAGAATCAGTCAGGAATCGTTGGCCCAGTAAACCAAATTGTTTATATTCACTGACTCAGAGACAGTACAGTTGCAATGCTGTCCTAGGAGGAAGGGAGAGATAATGAGAAGGTCACCCAGATGGGTTTCTCAAAAAATGTTCCAATGTCATACTGTAATTTACACTGTGTCTGCCCTTTTCTTTGTCTTGCCTTTGCAATGTGGTAGGCCAAGGGTATATCAGCCGCGGTTCTGCCTTTGCTCAGGGCTCCCCAACAAGCTGCCAAGGCTTTGCTTGGAGCTCAGTGTGCAGTGTGTTGTTTGCATGCCTAATAAAATTATGTTGTATCTTCAAAATGCCAAGCCGCAACAAATCTTAGGCATAATGTTAGAGTTTTGGGGAATGAGTGGCATATAAATTGCACAAAGAAATAAACATCTCTGCCCAATAATTACAACAGCTTGTAATTATTGCTTGGAAAAGTTATAGAGTGCCACCACAAGATATTTGGGTACCTGAAATAGAGGTCAAATGGTCCCTTTTCACCTTGCATTACTCTTGGCTTGTGCTTTTCTCTTTCTTTGGTGTCCCTGAACCTAATTGCTCTGCTTTACTGTAGGAAAGGGCATCTCTGAGACTACTGCTTTTATGACTTGCTCAGAAAGCAGAAACACCTAGCCATTTAGGGTTGGACCAGATTGGAGGTAAGTAACTTTTTGATGGCCAAAACTACCCTGTGGGGACAACACTGAGTGAGATAGAAATCCTCTTTCCGTTTGAAAGTTATTTTAGAGCTTTGGACTATATTTTTTTGTGAGTTTCTTACCTCAGAATGATGAGAAACTGTAGTGTTCACTTATAATTATCCTGTTTGGAGGGTTATTCCTGAACTAGATTTAGCTGAGAACAATAAATAAATTCTTATGTCCAAACGTGAGACAATCATTTTGTGGAATACCCACAAGGTAGTTTTACAGTAAATGATTAACTTCGGTGATTACTAGACAACCCTGTGAGAGGATTTTGAAAGAAAGGTAGTGCAGTTTGATGTGACCGGAATGAACATTAAATTTTAGGCTAACCATATTTTTTTTACCCCAATGCTGGACAGTCCCGTGATCATCTAAGAAGAGTATATATCATAAATAGAAAAATAATTGTAGTGGCAAAAAACTTCAATAATAAGTCAACATTTCCTTACCTAAACAGAGAAACCGAATGACCACGGGCAGGCAAAAGAGCAGTGGGAGTGGGAGCGACTTCAGATTTCCTGCCGGCTTCTCCATTGACTTTGCTTGTGGGAAGCTGGCAGGGAGCGCTGGAAATCACAGTCACGTGACCATGGGGATGATGCAACGGCCACAACTTTGTGAATAAAACTGGTCTGAACATTGCGGAAATTTCAATTCCACAGGAGGAATGGGTCCCAGATTTTTTACACATTCTTGAAGTTAGCGGATTTTAGGTACCTTGATTCAAAAATTGTTGCAGTATAATACACCGTTTGGGTTAACCTGAGGGTACAAATAGACAACAGATAAACACAGTGAGACTTTTAGTAGTATATAGGTCCTCAGGATCCTGTTGCTTTATCCTGAAAACCTGGATCTCCCCCCTGCCCTCCAAAAATGGAAATCTTAAAATCCCATTTCCCTGGCAAGATTAGAAAGAGAAGAAAGTATGGATCCCTTATTCTAGACATGCTCTTTTTGAGTATACCCAGTAGGAGTCCAATGTACCTCTCTTCTTTCTAGTGAGATTTTCCCACTGTTGAGCATTTTCTTTCTTCTCAGAAACAAGATTTGTTTGTCTTAAATGGTGCAAGACTTTTTCCCCTTTGGGTGAGATATTATTATTATTATTATTATTATTATTATTATTATTATTATTATTCCAATCATGAGGTTAGAAATTAATCAATTTTCATCAACAGAATTTTAAATTAATGAAGGTTTGTTTCTGAAGCACACTGGTGCCTATGGGAAAGTTTGAGGCTCCGTCATTTTGGGAGAAAGCCTAAATGGGTGGAAGAAATAAGTTACATCCATATGCAAAAAAACCCAACAACCCAGAATCTGGATATTTTCTAATCCTAGTAAGCAATTTTACTTTCAATATGTCTCACTCAGAGGGCTTTCACTGTATTTCCTACTGTGAAATATGTACCACATTTTTATGGTATGTCCTATGACATATTTTTTGCAATTCTTTTCTTATTGTCCACTTGAGACACAACAGCAGAACATAATTCATCCCACTGAGGTCCAGATGGCAGAAATACAATGAACGGTTGAGGGTTAACGTGCTGAGGCCAAGTGTGTTTCTGTTCATCAAAAATGAAGGTCACATTTGAAATGAGTTGGTGCAAGACTGAAAACTTTGGCCTTCAGATTGGCTGTTACTGATCATTTATTTACCCCTTTCTGCCCTGCCCAGCCCAGCCCAGCCTTGCCTACACACTTATACCCATGATGCTAACTGAATTCTATTCACTGATCTGAATGGAAGAAAAAAAAAATCAGGTAAGAGAAAGCAATTCTAAAAGGGGTGTATTTTTATGCTATGTGTAGTGGCACAGTAAGGTTTGGTTGACTTACTAGATATGAGTTAAAGAAAAAAAAAATGGTCTGATTTTTACACATTCTGTGAATTAGACATTCTGTGAACACATCAGAAATGTTCAAATTTTCTGCCATCATGGAAGGACTAGAACATTCTTAGTAGTTGTATAGAATTTAGAACTATCCCAGTCTCAGGAAAACACCATTTCCAAAACTACATCTACTTTTTAGTAATCTGACTCCCTCTCTCCCTCTCGCTCTCCCTCATTCATACAATGGTAACACCTTATATTTAGCTCACTTGCATTTCTTCATCAGTCTTTGTATCTATATGGGAACTTCCACATAGCATTTTTAGTAGAGATTGAGAAATGGTTTGCAGTTCCAGTCTGGTCTTTAGAAGTGGAATTGCCTGATAGTTCTCCATTCAAGTACTAGGTCCAACCTTGCTCCTCTTTTCTGAGATCAGCTAAATTCTGTCATCTGCAGCTGGAATGTTCTTTGCTGGTTGGAGCGATGACAGTGGTAGTCCAACACATCTGGAAGACATTAGGTTGGAAGAGTTACATAAGTCTCAATGGCTAACTAAGGCTGAATTTTATCCAACTGGTGGAATACAGTGCATCTTATGACTTTTTTTTCCCCAGAAAATTAGATAAGTTTCTATCTAGATGTTGCTGTTTGTATACAATTGTTGTGTGGAGAAAACATTTTACATTCATTACCTTGCTTTTCGTCCCAGCAATGTGGGTTATTAACAATAGGATTTTATGGGCGAACAATTAAAGCAAACCAGAAGAGACATCTTCAAGGCTCTCCAGATTAAGGGCATAATTCATCAGGAATTTCTCCTACCCGCTGAAATTAAAACTTGCTGAGCAAGCCATTTATTGCATAGCTCCCAATAACATGGTTCAGTGACTGAGGATATCATTTGCAAATACTTAATGCCAGGTATCTCTAGGTAGGGCTGAAAAGAACGCTGGTCTTAAAGGAGAGTGAATGCTAGTCAACTGAGATAGTGACTGCTGGACCAATGATCAGCTGTTGTTGTGTCATCTCGATTCATTGCAGGAGACACGGTGCATCAGAACGCCCCAGTACTTGGATCGCTTCTAGACCATAGCTTTTGCTTTGGCCAGATGGTGATATTTACTTTCTAATCATCACTACCAAACAATAAAAGCAGATTTCAAGATGCATCCAGAATAAACCAATAAAAAGAACACGATATTTCAAACCTTGTGTTACTTTAAAGTCTTTGAGCCTCGTGTTGTTTCCTTTTTCCTTTTTAACATGGCAAAGAAAACTCTCGGTTGAGCTTTACTCAAACAGTCTCAGTTGCAGCCTTGCCTGTGATTTGCTATTTCCTCCCTCAATGAAAACACACAGTTTGTCTTAGCAGAGAACAATATAATGTGGTGACTAATGTTAATTACCAGCATGCTTAAAAATGGGGCTAATTCAGATGTGTAAATGAGTAAATTCATATTATGTAGACTCGTGTAAGATTTATAATTAGGTGGCTTTTCAAAAAAAAAAAAAAAAAAACCAGAGAGAAATGCCAGGAGGGAATTTATATTTCTCTGTGTTGCTGTTATGCAAAATCAGCTGCTTTGTTGGTGCTGCCTTTTATCCCTGAAGTCTGCTTGTACAGGACCGACACAGCCTCATTCCACCCAGCATCTCCAGTCCTTCTCTCTGGCATTTTCTCAGAAGTATACCTGCTTTCTCTGTTTTCAGTCTTCGTTGGGATAAATTTGGGGAAATTAAAGTTAATCATTGTGTCTTATAACAATGCATTAGAATGCAAGGACACATTTAGGTTTAGATGGGAAATTCCTTGGAGCAAAAACAGACTTGTCTTGCTTGGATTTACCCCAACGTGCCATGGCCACTGGCATCAATTCTCCCTCTTTCTTTCTTTAGCTTTCATTCTCTTCCCCACTCTCAAGTTTTTGCATACGCAGTGTCTGGCCTACTTTCCAACATACCATAACCATCTTTCGATGCTCTGTTTCTCTTGCCTAAATAAACAGCTGTCCATCCTATGAGGACAACTGAAGTGGTACACTTGAGGGCTCAGGAGCTTCCTGGCATTCCATATCTGAATGGCTTAGTTCCCACCATCACTAACATCTCCTCTGCCTGTGCAAAAGGGACAGGGGTTTTGCCGAAGAAGCTAGGTCTGGGAAGGAAAAACAGGAGGAAAGGAAGGTCCCCAGTATATTTGTTTATTTAAAAGATTTTAAAAGATGGATGCCCATCCTATGCAGCAGATTCCTGGGTTAGGCAGTAATAAAGGAATAAAAACAGGAAAAACAGGAAAAATAATGGGGAACCCTTCCTGGCCCTCCTAAACACAACACATCTTCACACATCCAGAAAGAAAGTGGAGAGCTTCCTGTCTTCCAAGGCTTGTGGGAAAAACCAGCTCTTCAGGACCCTCCAGGAGGCCCGAGGGTAGGGCCTGCTGGATCTCAGGGGGAAGGGTGCACCAAAGGCAGGGGCAGATACCAAGAAGGCATGCTGCCAAGGACCCACTAGGTGGCAACATTGAAGAGAAGGGACCTGGAGCACACCCATCCTGTCAAACCTAATGGTACAAGCATTGATTAGACCTCGGTTCTGAGGGGAGGGGAAGGAATCTTTGGGTGGGGAAAATGTCATTTCCTCCCAGCCCTTGTGCCTCTGTAGTAGACCGGAAAGGGGAGAACTAGTAGATAAGTCAAGCTACCATCTCCAGGGATCACGCATAAGTGACATGCAGAAATGAGGAATATCAGCCCTCTTGAGAGTTATAAAAATGCATAAATAAAATTAGAAGAAAAAAGTGGTGAGAGAAACCTTCAAAGCAGAGATACAGTGGGGCATACTGCTGACTATCTGGGGGGAAGAAAACAGAAAACTGGATAGCTAGCAAAAGAAATGGAGTATTATGGAGGGAACCAGACATAGTTGACAGTTGGAATGATTATCAGAAATACTTCACATAGCATTATTTGATTACAGGACCCAGTTATACTTTTGCCAATATATTTTGGGAGCACAGCTGTTTTATATGTCTTTACTTATTGATGTTTTGAGTCATATCTGACACACCATGGCTTAGCTTGAGAGAGATTCAGGCTCTTCCATTAAGGCTGGATTATAAAAGCAACTCACAGGCTGTTATACATGATAGGTGGTTTGCATCTGATTTGGTAAACAGGAAAACACCACGCTGTGCAGACCTAAGCTACAGTATATACTCTCCAACTGTGGCATGCTCCTGCATATATGATAAGCATGATTACTATTTTGCCCATCTGGTCAAGTGAAGCTTAAATTCTACACATGCCACCTGGTGCCTATTCGCACTCTTTTGGCAACATTATACAACATCCTCCCCAATTCTTTAGTGAAAATTACTTCAATGTGTTTTGTTAATGAGTTGGATCCAGACTGAGTGCGTGTGGGATAGACATCTTCTCCCCCTACTTCCTGTGCACCTTTTCCAAGTCAATGAATATTTTATTCTGGTGACTATTGAATGAAATAGGTTGTAGGGCTAGGGAAAAGGGGCTCTTGAAAGCTCGAGCAAAAATAGTTTCTCTGAATAAAGCAGAATGAGGTCTGAGGGTTAAAGAAATAATATAAAATAGAAGCCTTTGATGGTGGATGTCTCTTCATCTTCACTCTAAGGCTGTGAGCTTCATTTCCCAGGCTGAGGCACCCGGTTCATGATGGTTTCTATAGTTTCTGTTGGATTCTGAGCTTGGATTCTGACTGGCACGCTATTTTCTAATTTTGGATTTTAAGCACACCATCCTAAGGTATTTCCCAAGACAAAGATCTATTAAGTAGTTTCTATTGGAAGACTTTGGAGTTTGCTGTTTTAATCTTTGACTCAAAAGCAATCAGGGGTTGCATTCAGTTGATATGGGCTTTATTTCAATGCACTTTTCACTCACACTGGCATTTACCACTTTTCTTTTAACGGAGTCCATAAGTCTGAACTATTACAACAATCTAACAGTGGGCATTGCATTGGAAAAAGTATTCTGTTACAAAGCAATTAAGGCAGAAATTCTGTCACCATAATTCCCCTTTCAGATATTTATATTCCAGACAAAAATGTGCCTGAACTATTTTTAATGCCTTCATGAAACTAAGAATCATTCATATCTATGAGACCAGCCTAATGGATTTGTTCCCAGTGGCAACCCCAATGCCATGATTTGCCTACGGTTTGGCTCAATGTTCTTCTGGAAGACATGAACAGTAATGTAAGAACTTTAAGGCAACATGGCTTATCTCTACTATCCTAGTCTCATGCTAGAATTCTGATACTGATGTAAAAGGCAGGCCTAGATCAAACCCAAATAATATGTTTTCAAAGTTGTAGCTATGCCAGATCCTGGTTGATTAAAACTTAAAATAAAACCCCAAGAACCTGTACACATATTCCATAACAACTGTAAGCTCTTTATGGATGGGGCTCTCAGATCAATGATCTGCACATGTGCATCAAATCAGGACAGCAGTACTGTATCAAAAATCACTTCTTTCGTCACACACAGATTCTAGCACTATGGCAGAAGGATGACCACAATTCATACCGATAGTGAAGCAATTGGTGGTGCTCTGTGTCTTCTCCAGAGTGCCATAGTACCAAACCACCTTCTCTGTGGTGTCTGAAGACCTCCCATTTTCTCTGATCCCCCCTTTCCCTAACAGATAAAACACTGGGAGTTCATTAGGATTATCACCTTTTAATTTCATGTTCTTCTCCCTGGGATTCCTATCAAAGTCAGGACATGTGCTTCTTTCAAAACCAAAAGAAACTATGGATTTTGCAGTATTGTAAGCAAAGTCTCTTTCAAGCTGAGCTTAATTACATCCATGTTATTTTGCTGGCAATGTTATGGAAGTACTTTGTCGCTGCCATCTTCTGGAATGTTTCTTGATTTTCTGGTCTAGATGACAACTATGATACTTCTTGGAGGTCTCCTATCAAAGTTCTACCCACTCTTGCCTCTGGCTAATGTTTAGAAAGTACATAGTAGGTAAGTTCACATCAAAAAGCAAGTTTATTGATATCTATCTATCTATCTATCTATCTATCTATCTATCTATCTATCTATCTATCTATCTATCTATCTATCAGCTGGATAGCATAGTGGTTAGAACACCGCCTTTGATGCAGGAAACCAGGGTTCAAATCCCGGCTGGTCCTACCTTACCAGTAGGGGTCCTTGGGCAAAGACCCCTTAACACTTCACCTGCCTACTTCAAATATGAGAGTGACACAAACTAAGAGAGTCATGCCAGCTCAAACGTTGCCCGGATTAACAAGGTCCATGTCAGATGTTGGGGAATCAGCACAATCTGATGATAAGTGGGCTACTGGAACAAACCATGCATGGATGAGACAAAAGAACTTGGAACTGATGGAATGCTACTACAACAGCAGACCTAATGAGAGGGGATATATGAAAAGTATGAGGGAACTATGGATGGACAAAAGGCCTACATCCACACTAACTAAGAAAACTAGTTACACAGCACTTCACCATAATGAAGAGGAAGATGCTCTCACAATATGAGATAGACCAACTACACATTGCAACTCAGACTCAAGCAGACCTGGAAGAACAACTGGATGTGCAGCCAACACCTGAAGCTGGAACATCACTGCCACCCCCTCCATTACAGAGCACAGCAGCTGATATGAGGGAGAAGATCATGGATAAACTAGCTACAGTCAACCCTCGAGACTGATTACCAAGGCTCAGTGGAGAAGTACCATCGGATAGTATTCTAGAAGATGCCAATAGAGCCCTCCAGACAATCCTTACTACCACCATAACTCAAACCAATGAACTGGTATACGTTACAGCCACTGTAATCCTGGAAATGCTTGGCTTACATGATCAAGAACAGCAGTACATACCCCCCCTCCCCCAGAAAATGGGATTGGAGGCTAAGATCAAGGCAACTCAGAGAGAAGTCAGTCAGCTGGTGGAACTACAGAAGTGTGCAGAGATTAAGGATAAGACTTGGCTACTGAAAAAATATATGGGCCTGACTCCATCTGAAGCCCTAGAGACCGCTAAACAAAGGCTCACAGCACCAGCTGCCAGGCTAAGGAGTTACACTAGAGAAGCAGAGGCCAAGAAGATAAATGCCCTGTTCTCCACAGAACCATCCAAGATGTATTCCCAACTGCAGTGCAACAACAGAGTAACAGCAGAGCCACCAGCAGCAGAAACTGAACAGTACTGGAAGAACATATGGGAGAAAGAGAAGACACGTAACACCAATGCAAAGTGGCTGCAGGACCTGAAAGCAGATCACAGCAATCTCCCAGAACAGGAATCAGTCACCATCACAGTAACAGACATCCAACAGTGGGTCAAGAAAATGAAGAGCTGGACAGCACTTGGCCCGGACATGATCCACACCTACTGGCTAAAGAAACTAACAGCAGTGCATGAACGTCTAGCAGCACAGATGAACCAGCTACTAGCAGCAGGCTCTCATCCAGACTGGCTAGCACAAGGAAGGACAGTGCTGACCATGAAAGACCCTCACAAGGGAACAGCACCATCCAACTACCGGCCAATAACCTGCCTCCCCACAACATAGAAAGTCCTATCAGGCATCCTAGCCACCGAGCTACAAGACCATATGGGCCAGTACATGAGCACAGTTCAGAGGGCATTGGGAACAACACCAGAAGCTCAAAACACCAGTTGCTTATTGATAGAGCAGTCGCCTGAGACTCAAGGTCTAGGCAGACCAATCTGAGCACAGCCTGGATTGACTACAGGAAAGCCTACGACTCAGTGCCACACACATGGATCTGTGAATGCCTGGCGCTATACAGAGTCAACAGGACACTAAGGGCCTTCCTCAAGATCTCAGTGAGACTGTGGAGGACAACACCGGAAGCCAACTCAAGACAGCTCGCACAAGTGGCCATCAAGTGCGGCATATACCAAGGTGATGCACTGTCCCTGCTGCTGTTCTGCATAGCCTTAAACCCCCTCAGTCAGATAATCACAAGGACTGGATATGGGTACAAGTTCAAGAGTGGAATCACCATCAGCCACCTCCTCTACATGGATGACATCAAGCTATATGCTAAGAGTGAATGAGACATCGACGCACTGATCCACCTGACACGGATCTACAGTGAGGACATTGGGATGTCATTCAGACTGGAGAAGTGTGGCAGGATGATAGTAAAGAGAGGGAAGGTAGTTAAGACTGATGGAGTGGAACTACCAGTGGGCCACATAGCAGACATAGAGACCAGCTATAAATACCTTGGTGTTCCACAGTCACATGGGAAACATGAGGAGGAGGCAAGAAAAACAGCAACATCCAAGTACCACCAAAGGATAAGACAGGTCCTGAAGAGTCAGCTCAATAGGAAGAACAAGATCCATGCCATCAACATGTATGCCCTGCCAGTCATCAAATACCCTGCCGGTATAGTGAGCTGGCCAAAGGAAGACATGGAGGCTGCTGATGTGAAGACCTGGAAGCTCTTCACAATGTATGGAGGTTTCCACCCCAAGTCCAACATCCAGAAATTGTACACCAGCTGCAAAGAGGGCAGGCAGGGTCTGATGATTGTCAAACCCACTGTCCTGGATGAAACCCAGAGCATCCAGGAGTACTTCAGTAAGATGGCACCCAAAGATGAGCTGCTGACAGAATGCCTGCGGCAGCAGCAGACATGGGAGGAAGTTCAAGTGGAGGAAGTACCATGGCAAGACAAGACCCTGCATGGGATGTACCATCAACAGATAGCTGAGGTGGTTGACATTGGGAAATCCTATCAGTGGCTGGAAAGGGCTGGACTAAAAGATAACACTGAGGCACTGATCATACAGCACAAGAACAGGCACTAAGCACCAGATCCATAGAAACAGAGGTCTACCACACTAGACAGGACCCAAGGTGCAGATTGTGCAAAGAGGCCTCAGAGACAGTCCAACACATAGTGGCAGGGTTTAAGATGCAGGCAGGAACAGCATACACTGAATGGCACAACCAAGTAGCTGGCATTGTGTACAGGAACATCTGCACAGAGTATGGGCTAGACCCTCCCAAGTCCAGATGGGAGATTCCACAGAAGGTCATGGAGAATAACAGGGCTAAGATCCTGTGGGACTTCCAGATCCAGATGGACAGGCAGGTACTGGCCAATCAACCAGACATTGTGGTAGTAGACAAAGACAAGAAGCTATAGATGTAGTGATGCCAAGTGACAGCAACATCAGGAAGAAGGAGTATGAGAAGCTGGAGAAGTATCAGGGCCTGAAGGAGGAACTAGAGAGGATGTAGAAAGTAAAGGCCAAAGTGGTCCCAGTGGTGGTAGGAGCACTCGGGGCTGTGACTCCCAAGCTGTGGGAGTGGCTCCCACAGACCCCAGGAACATCCTCAGAGCTCTCTGTCCAGAAGAGCGCAGTGCTAGGAACAGCTCAGATACTGCACAGAACCCTCAACTCCCAGGCCTCTTGCAGAGGAGCCGAAATTGAGGAAGACACAGACCACCCATGGGGTGGGAGGGGAATTTTTTTTTTCTTTATTTACTAATTACTAATGTTGACAGTCACCACAAGATCTGTACACATCTCTTTGATCCAGCTCTTAAATTAAAAGTAGTAGCAACGTACTGCATTTGAAAGTCTGCAGTTTATGCAATTTCCTATTTAACATGCCAAAATGAAGGGAATTAAATGTTATCAGCAGATCTAACACATAAATACTTTGATTCCATGTTCAAATATGTATTGGAAAAATGACTTTGGCTATTAGGAACAGGAAATATGCAGTGTAATTCCCCTCTCAACTATATGCACGTCTATCAACTGAAACTCTATAAAAGGGAATTTTGCAATGAATTCTAGTTCCACACTATAAACCTGACCCAGTAGGATTCTCCTAAATTCATCCGAGACTGAATTTTACTACTGTGCTTTAAGGCTGAAGAATCACTTGGCGCCCTTAAATTTTGCACAGTCCAATTTGGATAAGCTAGCAGATGAATGAGTGGTAAGCTAAGATCTTGAAAATCATTCGTTTTCATCTTGCAGTTCCCACTATGCAAAGTTTATTTCAATTCACTTTACAAAGGAGCTAAAGATCAGGCAAGGAGGTTTCTTGTAGCTTTGAACCACAATTTACAAGGCTTTGCAAATCATTTATTATCCACTCTTTCAAAGTGGTCTTTGTTTTTAATTGCTAGTTTTAAATCATCCAGGAGGGGAAAAAAATATTAACAAAGCAACCTTATTATCAAACATTAGTATGGTCATATTCCACTGAAATCAACTGGATTATCTTCAAATTATAAAATTTAGAAATTAACATGGTGAATAGGAAGGATAATTTGAAGTGTGTGATTTGCCTTTCAGAATGAATATGAGCCTAGTATTTTCGCAAGTCTACATATACAATAGAAAGTAACAAACTGCTATATTTTATAGTGGGGTAAACAGAATCCAAATGTTTAATTAATAAGAAAGCATATTAAATTGTGGTTGTATTCTTTTTTACAAGTTGCATACACATGGATGCACACACACAGACACTTAATCATGCCGGTCCAACCAGGCAGACAATAAAAGGGATGGCAGAAACCAAGGTAGAAAATGTCAATCTTTGTCAGAGAGAGAAAGGAGAACGAGAAATAAAGGAGGCATATTTCAGCCTGGCATATTTCTTTAGAAGCACTCAAATTCTACTACTGTTCTTTCAATCTTGCCTGCAAACAGAACAACTGTATCTATATCCTTCAACCACACTGTTGTTGTTTTTCATTGCTTGAAGGAAAACTAGCTCATAAATGAACATTGTTGAGAAGCTGAATGCTTCAGTTGCTCGAAATGGATACAAAATGTACTGTGGCCTGGGAGTTTGCAGACGTTGTGCCAAGGTGATTTGTTGAAGAATATTCACAATGGATCATGTTGTAAGTGTGCAACTGCAAGAACGACTTCACATTTGAAGGCAATAGCCACTGTTAATCATTTGCCTTTACATCCATTTAACCAAGGATGGAAAATTTGTCAATGACAAGGGCTCATATAGTAATGTCTGTCTTTCCTGACATGTGGTGCTATAAGGGAAGTTTTCAGTTATACACCCCCAAAGGACTTTCTTCCATTTTTGTAGGGACTGAAATACAGTCTCAACATTTTGGAAAGAGAATTTAAACATCATGATAGCAACAACCAAAGAAAAGGATTGAATTTTCACAAAAATTAGGCTTATGACCTATATTTTAGGGGAGGAAGAAAAAAATAACAAAGCGAAAACTTATTGTTTACTTGCTCTTAGTAACAAGGTCAATTGTTGCCTACCAATGGAAATACAGTGGTACCTCTACTTACGAACGCCCCTACTTATGAATTTTTTGAGATACAATCAGCTCCAGCCCCAAAAATTTACCTCTACTTACGAACTCACATCGACTTACGAACCGGATCCGTGGCCATTTTCCGCCTGTTCCACATGGTCTGTGGCCATTTTCCACCCGTTCCACGTGGTCCGCGGCCATTTTTCCGCCCGTTCCATGTGGTCCGTGGCCGTTTTTCCGCCCTGCCGTGTGGTCCGCGCCCATTTTCCACCCGTTCCACGTGGTCCGTGGCACTCACAGAACCCCCACCCCCACCACCAAGTCATTTTAAATCTCATGCTTGAAATTTGAGGCTTCACTGATCTCACAGGTGGGATTGTCAAAATCTTGCAGGGTTTAGCTATGTTTAATCAGCTAATAGTTGCCCACGTTGTTAAAAAAAAAATCCAAACCCAGCAACAACTGTGCTGCAACATTTACAAAATGATTAAATCCTGGTCAACACATTGTCTGCCTGAAAGACCAAGGCTACAGTCTGGAATGGCTTCTCGGCCTCCAGATGTCTGGATTCCAGGTGGCTCTGGTGGGAAGGAATGTGTTTCCACATTTATATCTAGCAAACCATCTGCGACTGTTCCTGAGCCAGCCAGACCTGGCAACGCTTGCCCGTGGTTTCACTGCATCCCCACTTAAGCACTCCATTGTACTTCGGGGAGGGTTACTGCTGGGAAAGGACCAGAAGCTTCAACTGGTGAAAAATACACCAGCCAGGCTGCTACACAATACCTGGAACAGGTTGCGTCTAGGTTGACAGATCTGCACTGAAATATCTGCAAGTGTGTTCGGAGCACGGTTTAACCAGGGCAACCAGATCAAATCCATTTGCCACTTGGAGAAAGAAAAGAGTTAGAATGTTTTGCCTTCGTTTGCTGCCATTTTGTGGTTATCTGGATTTAAGGGTTCTTTTTTTTTAAAAAAAAAAAACCTTTAAGCTCTAGATTTATTGGAGACTCACTGTTTTCAGGATCACCTAACTCAGTATGTTGTCCTGCCGTTAAATTCAACAGGAAGGGCTCTGTTTAAGAGGCTTCCTTTTCCAAGGTCTGTTTTTCAGGTCAATAGGCCTTCTCGTGCATTGCTTCTAAGCTGTGGAATATGTTTTCTTCCAACACACCCCTGCTCTTTCTGCTTTGCATTAAATTTCATCTGTGTTAATATTTTTACAAAGAATATTATCAGCTACCTTGAAAGCCTTCTAGGCAGAAAAATTGAGATGATGATGATGATGATTGTAGTTGGGGGCGGGGGGTGTAAGTCTGGAAGTCTCAAATCTCCTCTACTGCCTCTGACTTTGGGTAAGGCTTGGTAGTTCTTGCTCCCACTACCTATTCTCCAAGAATATTCACCTGGCACCCATTGCCTAATTTTGAGTGTGAATCACCCTGTGCTGCGTTGCTGGTAAGTAAAAGGTCAAAATGCAGAAATAGATATAATTTCAACAGTTACCTCCTGCCTATATAATATAGAGAAAATGCAAATACTTAATATTGGGGCGGGGGGTGGGAAGCTAAATTACAGAGCTATCCAGATTGCAGGGAAGTGCAACTGGCAACTTGTCAAAACAGAAAAATCCAAGTAAAATTACAATGCTCTGGGCAGACCACAAGATGGTGCTAGTCTGCTACAAATCAAGCTCCCTGCCAGAAACCTCCATACAGAGATACTGAGAGGTTTCAAATTATTATTAAAAATCATAACAAATGATAAAGAATGTACATATTTGTGTTGATGTGTGTTTGTGTGTGCATCTTCAAGACACTCCTGTCGAGGTTCTAGGAGAAGAATTCTGGGTTCAGGAGATTTTTAAAAATGGGCCTTTGTGCATGTTGTTCCTTGATTGTAAAAATCACATTTTTAAAAAACTAACCTGTGACTAGTCGGAAGAGTTCCTTAAGAATGTGCAGGATAAGGCCAGAGAGATCTATGACAGCCAATGCATCCTATCAGCTGACTTGGGTTCTCCCTATGCAGGGTTTCTATAGTGATAAATGGTAAGTTATTCCATGTCTTATGCTCACCCTGAAAAAGAGAACTACTGTTATTGTCATTGCTGTTGTTTTAGGCAGAACCAGTCACTGAGGGAGATGGTGGGATTCTCTGTGCTGAATGTTTTCAAGCAAAAGCTGGATAGCCATCTGTCAAGCCATCTGAGTTGACTTCATGGGCCTAAATGGCTCCTTCCAACTATGGATTGTAGGATTAGTTTATCAAGTTTGTGCTCCCCCCACCCTTGTTGAGCCCAAGTGAGGTTGAAAGTAAAAGATGCTGCAGAATTGTGCCACCAATGGGGTGATCCAAGGAGTGTCCTATCCATACTCAAAAGTAAAGTCTAGTTGTGATACTTTTAAGGCTTCTACAAGATCTCTGGCACTTTGGCTCCAAAGCAACCTGAAAGGTTTAGTATAAAACACAGCATTTTGGAGACTATGGGAACTGAAGGATCATCTTGTCTAATCTCTGCAATGTTCAAGAAAACCAGTGAATCCACCACCTTCTAATCTCTTCTTAAAAACCTTCAGATGGACAATATAGATGTGTAGGTAGACTGTTCCAGTGTTGGAGAGATCTGACCATCAGTGACTTATTTCCAGTGTATTAATTATGTTAGCAAACAAGAAAATTGCATTTCATTTGTTTCTCAGTATACTTTCTTTTTTATAAGTAACTTTGTGCTTTATAATAAAGTATAAAGTATTTTCATGAAGACTGATCAGGTATGATATTGATATTGCTCAACAAGAGTAGTAAAGGTAGGTGCTGTGGCATTTCAAATAGGGTCCAATTAGCAGCTTTTAAAGCTAAGCCACTATTCCTATGAGTGCACAATTTGTTATCAACTTTCATTAGTCAAACTTGAAATTGATAGCAACGTTTAAACAGTTGAATACATTTGTTTAGAAGATGGTTCGATCCAGCCAGATAGGAAGTAAGGTTCCAAGGTATTTGGGGTGCAAGTGTTAATTGGTTCAATCAGTAGTTTAATCAACTTAATTGGTGGAGGCCATTAATGATTGGGGAAGGCACATATTTTTAATCAATTGAACATATTAAAGACACATATTTTCATTCCAATACACTACCCCCAGAAGTAGAACAAAAGAAAATGTTGTAGATAGTCAATTCGACATAATGGGTTGCAAATGAATAATCAAAAGATATTACACAGCTGCCAGTATCTCAGTTAATAGATTTTGAGAGTTGAAGTATTGAGAATGCCAAATGTATTATAATCAGGGTAACCGTTTATATTAATATGGAGACCTGCCGTATTCAGCTCGCTGTTGTCTACAGCAATGTTTTACAACTGGAGTCACTTCCTGTGTATATGGACTTCAACTCCCAGACTTTTGAGCAACAGCCAGCAGGTTGGGGAATTCTGAGACTTGGTCCGTAACCTGTAAGATGCCCAGATTGGAAAATACTGCTCTATATCAAGAAGAGGCAATCAAGAACTGGTCACCTGCCCTCTTCTGACATCACAGAAGGCTTTTCCTCTTGCCCCTCCCTTCCTTCCTTCCTTCCTTCCTTCCTTCCTTCCTTCCTTCCTTCCTTCCTTCCTTCCTTCCTTCCTTCCTTCCTTCCTTCCTTCCTCTTTCTTATTTTCTTTCTTCTTTCTTTTTGCAAGTTCACTGTTCAAATGGTGAAACAATGTGTTTTTTTGCTTGCTTTTTTTCCTTAACTAGAGATTGACGAGAATTCTGTCCATTATCCCTTCTAGCCCATGGACTAACATGGCCCTCCTCCTACAGTGTTAAAATTGTGGTTCTGTCTTTCTCCCCCGCCCCTTCCCTCCCTCTGTCTTTTTGGCTTTTTACAAGTTCACTGATACAATGGTGAAATGGCCTTTTTCTATTCTGTTCTGTTCTGTTCCTTCAAGGTGGCATTGACAAGAGTCCTGCCATTTTTCTCCTCCTGGACCAAGACACAGCCAAGAATGGTAAGACTATTTCCACTGATGGACAGAGCAGATGCAAGGGTCCTCATGACCCATCCATGGAAAGGAAATGACTGGTGCTTGCTTTCCTGGCATGGATAGGCAGTGTAGAGAATCCACCAATCAGAAGCCATAATAAGTAGAGTCCATACAGAACCACCAGAACACCAACATGGCTGGAGGAGAGGAAGGGGCTAAAATCTTGAAATCTGATTTATGCACAGGAGTTAAGCAGCTCAAGACTGCTGTGCAAAAAAGCTCTGAGTCATTGCTCTCTCTGTCTCTCTCTCTCTCACACACACACAGAAACACACACACATCCTTCTGATCTATCTGAGATCCTTTCTCCTTTTTCTCTTTTTTCCACTACTCTCTATCCCTTTTCTCTTTTTTACCCATTTTCTGTTTCCCCCCAGCTGCCTCCCCTTTTCCCTAGCAAGACACACAGGAAGATGAAGATGAGCCCTTCTCTTCTCCCTTCCCCAACTTCCCTATACTGCTTTTAAAAAGGTCCCACTGGCAACAGTTTGTACGAGACAACATCAGGTGGAATCTTTTGCATGGATGCTGCAATACTAAATGCTGGCACAAACTGAGATAAGCCAGGGCCACCAGGAAAGAGCAAGGAAAGAGAACAGCTTCCTTCAGGAACCATCAAGATTTACTGCCAGTCAATCAAATATGCCCCAAAACTCAGTGTGCTTAGTAGCTTCTAATGGAATGCAGGTGGTTGGAAAATAGGAATGGGGTTTGCTAACTAGAACGATGAGCAGGAATTTTCTTCCAGTTCAATATTCCACAGCAGGTGGTTGCCAAACGTGCTTGCTTGCCTGACGGTTGGCTATTGCCTTTAAAGCCGGCCAGCGCTGCAAATGGGAGGGAGCGAATAATACCTAACAGGGCTGCATGGCAGAAGGCTTCATGCAGGGGTGGGGGGAATGAAGCTGTGGTTTGTCCCAGGCATATTATTCTGTTTTGGGAATGGTAACTGGGGAGGGATGTCAAAATAACACCTGTACAACCTGCAGCTGGAAGCAATCGCATCTGGGAAATGCTTGACCACTCTAATCCTGCCAGTGGAATAAGGAGATGTGGTGGGAGCAGAGATGACTCACAGCAGCAAAAAGTCATGCAGAGATAGAGCTGATGGGGTTGGTGCACAGGTGTCTGTTTCTAACCACAAAGACACCAAGCTGATGAAGCACACATCATGGTGTCATGACCCAGACACTGCAGAAGGGATGTAGTTTGGATTTGAATGCCTCCGTGCGTGTTTTGTCTATGGACTGGCATGAACTATATTCCCTTTTCTTATCTCCTGTCTTTAATTTCTTTGCCATGATACTCCTTTTCTATGTTCTGCATGATGTGACTAATTCCAAAAGGTATAGTGTAATGGATTATATGCATATACATTTCATTGTCATTCTCTACATTGCGGTGTCTGTCATCTTCACTGTTTTGACTTTCCTGTAGACACCCCTTGGAGAATGGTTAGGATTAAAGGAAAACAGGGGACATTTGTGTGTAACGTACACGTGTGTGTATTTCAAACAATCTTTCTCTCTTTTCTATGTAATAGCTATGTACGATGTCTCTATAGATCCATACATATATTTTCACTAGAGAAGCTATTTGGATGGCGTGATTAGGTTTGCATATTTAGTACAATTTTGTACCTTTCTTTTACATGTACAAATAAAAGCGTGTCCAAGAAATAAAATGGTGGTACTGGTCTTGCCACTGTTAGAGACGATGGTGGGATTAATGATTCAATCTCATTCTTATGAGTTCAGTAGATACTTCAGACATACTTGTAATTGCTAGAAGACCTTGATTAAAATTGCTACTAAGAGTGGCATTGGCAACCCTAACATAAGCACTTTTGGTCATGCCATTCTGGTTCAAATCCAGCTGAAACTGCTAACCATATCTTGCAATGCATAAGTTTCACGGGCATGTGCAAAATTATTTGGTTTATCAAAATTTCCAGGTTGCAGAGATGACTTTTATGTCCCCTTCTATTCACAGGAATGCACTCAACCATTATACAAAATGTAACCAAATTCTATGTGTGTCACTTAAAGCCAGGCACGAGTTAATGGTCTGTACTATCTTTAACCATCTTGTTAGTTGCATTACATGAGACTCTGACAGTGTCATTCAGTCGCCGTGCTATATTTCAGTAGTCTGGCTTCTTCTGTTGTTTCCATTTTTTTTCCCCCTTTTAAATTTTCACAGTTCACAGTTCTCTTTTCAGTTCTCGGTGTTAAAACAACCATACAGTTTTATTGTGTGAAATAAAATGAGTTGGTGTGAAAGGAAAACCAGAAAGTTTTTCCACTCCAGTAGTATACAGAGGGGGGACGCGGTGGTGCAGTGGCTTAATGACGCTGAAAGTTGCTGGCCAGAAATGGTCGACGCTTCAGCGGTTCGAGTCCAGCCTTCGCGTTAAACAGGGTGAGCTCCTGTTTCCTCCCCAGTTCCTGTCAACCCAACAGTTCGAAAACTCACGTGAGTAGATAAATGGGGACTCTCACTCTGGTGGGAGGAAAAATGCTGGCGGCGCCTTGCAAAAAAGGAGTTGGGAGCAGTTGCCGGTAAGCGCAAAAAACCGCGCTCGCCCGAAAAGGGCGCGAAGCAACGGAAGCCCCGCCTCCTGCGCTTGCCAGCTGGGCTCTGCCCTAGGAAGGAGGCTCTGGCAAACCACTTCCGAAACAATTGCCTTGAAAACTGCAAGGACTCGTCCAAGCAGTCACTGCAGGGTCAGTAATGACTGAGCGCAGAAAAAAAAAAAAAAAGTATACAGAGAGCAGTTTTTCTTTACATGCCAAGGAAGATAGATGGAAATTTATTTATTTATCGTGGTGTGGTTGACCGGCACATCACGTTGCCACAACCATCACATTTGACTTGCAAAAGGAGTGAGAGAAGGAGACAACTCCTCCTTAGGACTCAATCATCTACTGCCTATTACTTATCTTTGTAATATCCAGTTGATAAAAGGCACTTTCCTTTCTAACACCATCGAAAGATAAAAGATAAACAATCATGGAACCAAGATTCTTCAAGGTTTACTTGCACAGAGAGGATTTTATGCCGTGCTACAGATATTTTTCCTGCTCAACTTCATTTTGTTTATTTAAACAATTTATATGGCCACCCATCTCACTATGGTGACTGTGGGCAGCAAACAAGAAATTGAAACCAGAACTCGATCAAACAGCTCCATTAATTAAAAAGAAATTTCAACCACAATCAATCAATAGACACCAACATTTTTCATGGCCAACTTTATGAACTTTCCTTAGGAGAACTCTGACTCTGGTAGCAATGAGTCCAACGGTCAAGTTTCTTTTGCTGAGCCTTGAGGAACTATTAAACACAAATGTATTTACATACTAATTGGTGTATAGACAAGTAGAGAAACATCTAATTGCTGAGAGTCACGTCTCATTTGGTGTCTTTCCAGATAGCTAAGAGTGATTTCTTCCATAAAGAGCATAAAGGTTCCCATTCAGCACTGATTCAAGTCAAGGGTAAAATTTCTACTGACTTTAATGGAGCTCGATTGTTCCCTGTTTTACTCGGCAGTTCGCAACGTCTTCTCGTGTTTATCTGTTTCTCTTAAAGGCCAACCTTAGTCTTAATGAAAAACGGGAAAGAACACTTTGTCTGCTTAAAGAAAGAGCTGGGATACTCTCTCTAAGAGATGTATGGATAAAAAACGAAGGTCTATAAATGTCCCCCAATCTTTTGGGAGTTGCACTTTTGGGATGCTGTTCACAGAGTCAAGCAGACAGGTTGGCAGCCAGGCGCCAGAATGTAGGATGGGCTGTCCTTTACTTCTGAGAGCACCTTTACATGGTGCCTGGATGTCTAGGTATTATAGGTTGGCAGGTACTGTATTTTTCCATCAATAAGACGCCCCCATGTACAAGACGACACCCACTTTTCCAACCCAAAATTAAGAAATCAATATTTTAAAGATAGTGCAGAACACATTTTTATTTAGTAATTAGGCAACATTGACCTGATACACTCGGTGGGAGGAGGTCCAAACCGTCTCTCTGCAGCTCTGTTTCCAGGCTCTTTTGCATAACTGATTCCATTCAAGCACGAGTGAAACTGCCGATAGCTTGTCTCTGCAAACAGCCTTCCTCTAATTGGTTTGATCAGCATCAGCTGACGTCAGTTACATAAGCCTCGTGATTGGAGGAAGTCTGTTTGGGAGACAAGCTATTTCATTCGTGATTGGAGGCTAGCAATAGGAGGAAGCCTCTTTGCAGAAACAAAGTATGGGCAGTTTTGCAACCGCACGGTTCTCTCCTCAGCTGACTTCCTTGAATAAGACGCCCTTCAATTTTTAGGGCAAGGATTTTAGAAAAAAGTATCGTCTTATAGTCGGAAAAATACAGTAAATGCTCTTTCAGGTATTGCTAATATTGCAAGGTCAGAAACACTAGAATTATGTATATTGTATACATTGAACATATTATGATTGCTTAACTACTGCAAAACAATGTCGCTTTATCTGCCCCTGAATACAGTTCACCTACTGTTTCATAGTGTCCTAGCTTAAATTTTAGCCACAATATGAAGATCGCACTTGATTTCTCCCTACTCCACCATACTGCATTAGTAATTAATGGGTGAAGTTCAAATTTCTCATCTGGTGACCAATAAAGGCCCAAATGAGCTAAGAAAATACTTGAAGATACAATGAGCGTAAGGCTAACTGGTAAGGATGACATTACCAAGGAAATTACTTATTGCTTGTAAAATGTCTCTTTCCGACACTGAGATTTGCAAGGCATATCTTGTGGGATTCCTGTAAGTGTGAAAGTGAACTTTGGTCCACCAAAATGAAGCCCCAAATGTGCTGGAGATTATGGCAACACCATTCATTCACAAAGCAGGAAGTATGTCCATCAAAGAAAACAGTTTGAAAAGAAAACAGAAGGCATAGGTCATAATCTTGCCCCAAGTTACCCCAAACATTTGAGCATGTCTGGATTTAAACCTGGTGAGACCCAAAGGCTGCAACGCCTTGTCAAGAATGCCACCAAGTTGCGTTACAGTCCTGTGGTGAGGTGAGGAAGGCCCTCTTTGATCAGAAAGTAAAAATGTGTGTAGAAATAAAGGGTAATCTTAAATTAGGATCATCTCAGCCATGTAGGAGGGCACAGTTTATGGACAGTTTCATATGTAAAATTAAAATAAAACTGTAAGAAATGGGATGGGGGGAATCTCCTTGTTCTTGGGAGAAGGTTGCTCATCCACCAGCAATGTGGTCAATTACACCCACACTCTGTGTTTTACAGTTTAAGAGGGTCATGTGGAACTGAGAGGAAACTTGGAGCTGATGGGACCATGGAAGCTAACATTTCTACTAAGGGAAAGTGAAATCAGAGGAAATAATGGAAGGGAATAGTAGTATTTCCTGAACAGATCTGTTTATTTGCCAGGAAGAAATGAAGTGGAAAGCTGGAAATTGTTAGCAAAAAAAACCTGATTATGCATTCATAGCCAACAACCTCACCAGTTTCGACCCCCTCATGTCTAGTGGCAATTACATGGAACCGATCTGTTTATATTTAAAGTTTAAAAAAAAAAAAGTGACCCAAATGTGCACTGAATTCTGAACTGAATGGGAGGGGGAAAATCTACTTAGTTTCCATTTTAATAGGAAACAACGTAATCTGCGCTTTCCAAACTTATTCCCTGATTTAATACCATTACCATTTAGTTCTCACCCTTTCCAAATTACGAAATTACACTTACTAATGAAAAATTAATGCACAAATAGGTACACCAGGGAAAACTGCACACCCCAAAATTGTACATTAGGGAAAGGTACACAGTAATATGATGTGTGATTTTGCACAGAAAGGGATATGGATTTTCATGCAGACTTTTTTTAAAAAAATAAATCAATTTGGAAATAAAATGGAATGTATCTGAAAACAGTCTGGGCATGACAGAAAGTAGAAGACACAAGTCTGTTTAGATGTTCATATTCCTTCCTTTTTGTAATTAATCTCAACATTATCTTTTTCTTTACATTTAAATTCCTCTTCTCCTCTTTACTCCAAATCCCCATAAAAACAAAAAGTAAGTTATAATTCATCTTTGTATAGCTGAGCTGGGAGAAGAAAGATGTAGCTGGAACAAGATAATGTTGGTGATTAGATTTTTCCTGTGTTTGCTATTTATTTATTTATTTGGTTATCTACAGCTGTTGTTATCTACAGTTCCTGGGTAGGTGGAACTAAGGAAATGACACCAACCTCGTCTTTTAACAGAGCCATAAAGTTATCATGGGGGAAAAAACATATTCTATTGATTTCCGAGTCACTAACTGCAATGAATAATAGTTTAGCAAACTGTGATGATAAAGGGAAGGAATATTGCTTTCAAAAACTTACTTTTAAAAACTTTCCTTTCTGATCCCACCCTTGTACTGGATCTTGCTTCTAAGGTGTTCTTGTTTAGATGTCAACTTGGGAAAGTGGAGAAATTTGTTTTAGCCATTATTGATCACTCGAAGAGTTGACAGGGTAAGAGAACAGAATGCATATGTTATTGCCTTAATAAGCATTGACTACCATAGCCAAGACTCCTGGCTTATTTTCAGGGACGATTTGATATTATTTTTGATTGGGGGGCATCTTGAATTGCCCCTGTCAAAAATGATAACATTTCTTTCTTAGATCTATTTTTCTTTGCTTTCATCTCTGATTTTCAAATAGAAGCAAAGACAGAAAGAGCTTTCACAAAGCTAGCAGAGGGTTAACCTATAGTGAGACGTTAGAATTTTACCAGGGGGAATATAAAATAAAATCAAGAGAACAACTGATGGCAGAGAGATATAATTGTCATTTTTTTTCCTTACAGTTATCAGAAATATTTGAAGTAGATAAAATAATTCAAGATATTGAACAACGTAAGACAGAATTTGAAAGAGAATTGTATACAAACGATGAACCTCTAACTGCTAAAATGTATACACTTTTATTAAAATTTGAAGCAGAAGAAGAACAAGTGAAAGAATGTATGATAAAGTGGGCTAAAAATTTTGGTTATAATATGCAGATGGAACACTGCAAATACGTGGCTGAAAGGATTGAAATTTTCACTGTGTTATAATCTTAAAGAGAATTTTTATAAAATGATGAAGCATTGATATATGACACCAGAAAAATTATCTAGAATGTATAAAGGTACTTCAGATTTATGTTGGAAATGTGAACAAGATGGGTCATTTTATCATGCTTGGTGGACATGTAAAATTTTGGGTGCAAATATGTAGAGTAATTCAGGGGATTTTAAAGATTAACATTCAATAGAAACCAGAACTTTCCCTCCTGGGGCTGATGGATAAACAGTTAGAAAAGAGCCATGGACCACTGTTTTTATATATGGCAACTGCAGTGAGATTATTGTACACAAAGATGGAAAGATTTGACAATAGCTACAATAGAGGAATGGTTGGTGAAGATGACAGAACTTGCTGAAATGGTTAAATTGACTTGTTTGATTAGAGAAGAAAGAATATCTACATTTACTGGTGAATGGAAACTTTATTGGTTATGGACTTTTTGTGTAAAAAAGAAAAAAAATGAACTTGTGACTTATGGGTTTGATGATTAGACAGGATAGACTATAGAAAGAAGAGAGTCCTGATGTAACCTTAGAGGGTGTGTTTAAATTTAATTGTACTTATAACTTCTGTGAAGAAAAGCAGAAGCCATTTCTTTGTACCTTCTTTATATCTTGTCTTTTCTACCTTTCTTTCTTTCTTTCTTTCTTTCTTTCTTTCTTTCTTTCTTTCTTTCTTTCTTTCTTTCTTTCTTTCTTTCTTTCTTTCTTTCTTTCTTTCTTTCTTTCTTTCTTTCTTTCTTTCTTTCTCTTTCTCTTTCAATTTTTTTATCCCTTTATTATTTGTATAAATAATTCAAGGTGGTGAACATACCTAATACTCCTTCTTTCTCCTATTTCCCCCACAACAACAACCCTGTGAGGTGGGTTGGGCTGAAAGAGAATGACTGGCCCAAGGCCACCGAGCTGGCTTTCATGCCCAAGGCGGGACTGGAACTCACTGTCTCCCACTTTCTAGCCTGGAGCCTTAACCAATAGACCAAACTGGCTTTCTTTAATCCTTTACATTATTTAATTTATTAAAGTTTAATTTATTAAAGAATTAAAATTAAAAAATTTTTTTTACAATTTAATTTAAACTTAGTAACCTTAATAAAATGTATTAAAATTAAATTTAACATTTATTTATTTATTCATTTTATTGATTTATTTAATTATATAATATAAATAAATTATATAATTAAAATTTTACAGGAGTAAATTTTTGAATAATTAAAAATTAAAAAAATTAATAAATTTATTACTTAAAAATTAAATTTAATCAATTTTTTAAAATATTAAAAATTCAAAATTAAAGGTTAATTTAATTTATTAAAGGTTCTTTAATTTCCTCTTACTTTTCTTTTTTGCACTTTTAGTTTTTCCTTTTATTATTTCTCCCTTTCTTCTTTCTTCTTCTACTATAGCTTGTATTAGTTCTTACTACTGTTGTTAAAACTTTCAATAAAAATTATATATATATATATATATATATATATATATAATGAACAACAATAGTTAAAACATACATACATACATACATACACACAAAGCTAGCAGAGGGGAACTGTGTAATTGTTAGAGCTTTAAAAAAAAACAGGAAAAAAAATAAATTACAGCCATAAAGCAGGTGATTCAGAGAAAACACTTATGTATATTATTAAACCTTTACATTTCTAATGCTCTGGCTTCTTAGAGCTTAACTTTAGTGTTATAGCATCAGTGCAGCTAAAAATCATTTCCCAGTACTATATATTTTCTACACACTACTGCAGTTAGTCTTTCCTTGATATTACTGTATAAATTATTAAGGTGACTTCATACAATGCATCACCTTTATTCATTATTAAGAAGGCGGGCCACAGATCTACCATATTTCCACTTGGGTGTCATTAATAACAAGGCGAGAGTTAACTGCATCGGGACTAGAGGAAAGGTTGTGTGTGTGTGTGGAGGGGGAACCCATCAACAGAATCTTCTCAAAGGAAATTGACCTTTGGAAGTGTAACAAAAGCTAGTGTGCTATCTCTTGAAGTGTAAATCCTCAAAACCCTAATTAGGACCATTCAGTTCAGTTCTATATTAGTCACTGACCAAGCAAGGAGGGCAGAGATCTGGATTTGAAGGGCGAAATGTGATTTGGAACAAGCATATCACACCTGCTGGGAACGCCTTAAAGCAGCTAAACCTTTCTTGGACTGTTATGGTTGCTTTCTCAACTAGCCCATTTAAACCAGGAAAAGACATGTCAGCTTACAGTTGTCCTGACTGGTGATACATATCGGCCCATGTGTACTCTGTATTTTGCTCTTTGAATCCAAGTCTCTCCACAGCTCTGCTGATCAATCTGACCAAATATAATAAAGAAATACAATGCTTTTGTTGCACGGAGACATTCACAATCAAACCAGTGTTTTGACCTGCTTTTGTTATTTTTTACTGAAAGGAGATGATATCTGTAGGCTGGTCTGTGTCAGATTCTCATATTGTATGAGATACTTTCACCCAGTTCTGTAATGGTGAACCAATTAATTTGGAAGGGTTGTTTAGAACTGAAGGTTTTAACTAGAGATGCACAGCACGGGCACATGTCCCCAGTGCTTCACAAGCTGCACTGTTAACCAACTGGCTTCCAGGTGCAATTCGAGGTGCTAGCTATCTCCTATCAACATCTTCATGGCATAGTGCCTACCTCCTTGAGCGACCACCTGTCTCCAAATGTTTTGACCCATGCAGTGAGGTCAGCTAGTCTGGGCATACTTCAGGTCCTGCTGATTAAACAATGTCATCTTACAGGACCCAGGAAGCATGCCTTCTGGGTATTGACTCCTACCCTCTGGAATGATATTCCCCCTCCTCAGAGATCCATACTGCTCCCACCCTATTGATTTTCCCACAATCGCTGAAACCCTAATTGTTTCCCCAGGTCTTGGGGTAGGATGCTTGGTTGAGCTCCTTTGGATTTTGGTTTAGGTATTTTTTAGTTTTTCCTGTTATGGATACCCCTTAGCCATCTGTTCCTTGATAGATAGATAGATAGATTTTATTTTATTTTATTTTATTTTATTTTATTTTATTTTATTGTGCGCCAGTTTGGTGCAGTAGTTAAGGCACTAGGCTAGATACCAGGAGACTGGGAGTTTTAGTCCTGCTTTAGGCACGAAGCCAGCTGGGTGACCTTGGGCCAGTCACTTTCTCTCAGGCCTAGGAAGCAGGCAAGGGCAAACCACTTCCAAAATCTTGCCAAGAAAACTGCAGGGACTAGTCCAGGCAGTAGCCAGGAGTCAACACTGACTTGAAGGCACCAGGAAAAAAAAAAAAGCCACTCAGGGTCATTGCAGAGCCAGCCAAGCTCAAAATTGGAACATGAAATTATTAAATTATTAAATTCACCCCCACTGACCACCTCAAGTGGGAAGGTCTCATTTTGGCTTCCATATTTGGTTGGAATAGAGTCTCCATGAATTACTCCTGGGCAGTTGCACAAAAGTTCAGAGCAATGGTGGATTATTGCTATGAAGGCAACATTGATT
Source organism: Python bivittatus (assembly GCF_059951505.1). Lineage (NCBI taxonomy): Eukaryota > Metazoa > Chordata > Lepidosauria > Squamata > Pythonidae > Python > Python bivittatus. Next base: position 7,125,812 of record NW_028277033.1, read on the forward strand.
TGTAAAGCTTCCAGGAGGAGGAGGAGGAGGCGGAGGGGATGGTGCTCAATAGTTCCGAATATAATCCCTGCCCATATGTAAAGTCCCGTGATCTGTCCTTACTGACAATGATTTTTAGGACACAGAGATCTAATTTACTGATGTATAAAGTCAGACAAAACCCTGCATAATTACATTTCATGTCTTTGGATTGGCGGGGTGCCAAAGAAGCTACTTCATTATTGTTTGGCAGATAGCGCTGGACACTGTAGACAGAGGGCTGTATAATTTGGCCCTAGCCTGGCATTCAAATCTCAACCTAAGAGCTTGTGAATGGCTAGCTGCCAACTTGGCCATGTCATTTTCTAAGTGAGGCCATAAATCCTTGATCTGAAAATCCTCACATAAAGGGGGAAGGTAAACATTTCTGCCATGCTGAAATTGAATTAATGTTTTCAGTGCAGACCTTTCAAAAGCTCAGAGTATGGTGAAACTAACCCTACTGAGCCCTTCTCGGTGTTCTCTGCAAAGGTGACTCAATAACATCCTTCTGACAGCTAGATCCCTTGTAGGACCACTACTTATTTATATAACTGATCATCTTTACACCTCTAGAGTCAGGTTTCCAGCAAGCAACGTTCCACAAGACTAGGGCAAGGGTCTTGGGATGTGACCCAACCGCTTCAAGGCAGGGCTTTCCCCCTCACCTTACTCTTTAGAGCAGGCTTCAAAAACTCTTGACCAGATATCTGGGATGCAACCAGTTCTTGAGATAAGGGTTGAGACATCACCAACAAAGGCTTAATGGTGCCATTAAAAGCGGGCAGGTCTTTGGAATGCTGAGATTTATATAAAGAGATTGAGGACAATTCTGTGTTTATTTTATTTTATTAAGCTCAGTCATGTTGGCATTTGCTTTCATTTCAGGATTACCCATTTAGGAAGAGTGGAGGGGATGATTTAGCCCCTTCATGGTTTTCATTATTATTCCTTAAAAGTGCCTAAACTCCAGAAAGGGATGGAGGGATGGAGGGATGAAGATAGATAGATAGATAGATAGATAGATAGATAGATAGATAGATAGATAGATAGATAGATAGATACTCAGAGAGCGGGAACAGTAACCACCACAAATTTCTTTTGTCTACACAAAATACAATCTTCCTTAAATTCATCAGCAGTTTTTGATAGCTTCTTATGCGGTGAAATCTGCCCTCATATAATACATGCAGTTGAAACTGTGTCCTTGCTATAAAAAGGGAAGTAGCAAATTATCATTATATTATTGTAGTACAAAATATAGACTTCTATTCAAAATAGAAAGAAGAAAAAAATAAGCTAGGTTTTTGTAGTGAGAGATCATTCCAAGATATACCAGATAGTACCCTGAAGTGATGTTATCCTACAGCTTTCAGTGGAAGTGGTTCCTCCTCTAATTTACTTATTTTATTTGCAGGACTCACCGGTCTCATATAATGATCCTAGATGGGTCACGACAATCAATAAAAACAAGGATGTTCTTTGCACTGTTTTCACTCCCCCAAATTATTCTGAAGTTTCCTTGTACGTTTGTCTCTGTGTGTGACTGTACTATGCAGAGAAGACTTCTCCCATACTTCGAGATCATATCCTTAAACACGAGACATGGTGAAAAATACCAGACATTTCTGGCTACCAAACTTTGCAATTTAGGGAGCCCCTGGGTTAAGAACCCCTGGGTTACAGATGACCCTTAGTTAAGACCGGGGCCTACTGTAGCAAAATTTGAGTTAAATACACAATTATTCCAGTTAAGTACACAATGGTTCGAGTTCATTACCCAATACTACTTATACAGTATTACACAATAATACTGTTCCAGCTTATATACAAATTTGACTTAAGGACAGACCTTGGGAACGGAACTGATTCTTAAACTGGGGACTTCCTGTACTTTTGATTTGGTGGATGGCAGCAGGGTGATGTTGCTTGGACATAGAAGCTAAGCAGGGTTGGGTCTGATGGGAAACACCACAAAATTCAATGACTGTAGAGTAGATTGGGAAGTGGGAAAGCAGCCCAGAAGAAGCCATTGCAAAATGCTTCTGTAATGTTGCCAAAAAGCTGCATGGAAATGCCCATGAAGTCATCAGTTCAACTGGATGGAGACATTGCCTTGAAGTGCAATCCTAATTTCACTGCCTGTGCCCTAATTGCTTTGAGGTCTTCCATCTGGACTTCCTTAGAGCTTCATCTAAATTCGCTAAACTAGATTATTTGGATTACACTTCAACTCACTGACCTGTGGTTTCCCAAGTGTTTTCCTGAAACCTCTATTATAAGATCTGTAATGGAACACAGGAATCTACTTTGCACTAAACTGGACCATTGATCTGTTTCATTCTCTGAGGTTTCAGATGGAGCGGATATTCCCATGCACAGCAGGGGATGACAAGAATCAAACCTTTCTGCGTGTGTTCGTCCGCTGAGCTAATGAAAATCAATTAACTCTCTATGAGCAACCTCAGCCGGTAATAAAATTCCAGGGAACAGGAATATTGAGTTTGTTCAGGGTGGTAATATACCTCAACAGGTCTTTAAGACGCCGTGCAAATCTTCATTCCTACATGGGCTTTCCTTGGGAAACGTTCAGGCCCTCCTTGATCACTAAGTCAACGAAGAGAGAGTTTTCTAAACAGAAAAAGACAACAGTATGAAGCACGGAACTTGTTCTCACTCCTGTGGTTCATCGATTTGATGAAGTCCCCTTCAAAGGACAGAACATGTCTGCTTTTACAGTATTACCCTGGGGGGGAAAGAAGTCTATGAAAGCCCCGGTATTATTGATAAGCTTCACAGATCTATAGATACTTTTCACCACATTTTTTATAGTACCATTCTGTTTCTCATCTTTGGTTCTAAAAGCATTCATCACTCTTTATTAGGAAGCACACAAAACACTGCAGGTGAAGTAAGACAGAAGGGTTTAGGAAACGTGGCAAGGTGGGCTTCCCTTTCATACAAGTGAACACACTTGAAAGCCCAACACAATTTTGTTTTCAAAAGCATCTTCAGTTGGAGCGATTCAACTGTTCTGTAAGTAGGAAGTCTATCTGAAATCTGCAATACGTTTTGGTGTTTCTGAGTGTTTTAAAAAATTAGACTTTGCAAAAGAAAATTACACATGAAATAAGGCTTGAGAAGTCGTTATGCTTTTTAAAAGAAGAGGAAATGCTTTCTGTAATTTCTCCATTTTATTTTCAGTATACTTTTGCCAGTGTGTTTTTATCCGTATCATTTTCTATCAAATTTGTAGGAGCAGTAAAGAGCGGGTTGACCTCTTTTCAAACTGTGCTTTAATCAAGCTGGGTTTTAAGCTAGATATTAGAATGTTGTGTTTATCCAGAGCTTCCATTTACTGATTTCTGCAAATCAGTCTTTTTGCATGTTCATACCTGCATCTGTGGTTGGGCTTTTATTGATCAGGGGCCATGCTTAACGCTTTGCAGAGTTCTCCCTACAGCAGAGGTAGGCAACTGATGACTGCCATATACAGTCCAGCAACATCAGAGATTGCAAAGGGGCAGGATTTCCATGCTGTGGGTGTTTTGGGGGCTTTCTCTCTCTCCCTCTCTTTTTTTTACTTTTCTTCTGCAAAATATATGAAATTAATTCAGTTTTGTACAATGCAAGAAATTGATTCATTTTTTTATTGCTGTTGATAGCTGCTGGAAAACTGAAGTTGTCTTCCCTTAGATCAATAGAAGTTAAAAACGTGGGAAAGCATATTCGGTGAAAAATTAACACAGCAGCAAAGAAGCCTTTAATCAAATATAGTTGCAGTCTCATTGGCCTGTGGTTTTTAGTTATGCTAACAATGTGACCCCAATCAATTACCTCCATCTACATAAATGTCTTTTCGGACAGAAATATTGAATGTGAATACTAAAAATTCTGAATCTCTCTTAAACATTATAAATGTATTTATCCTAGGCTTGCGTTTGCTTCAAGAATGAGTCAGAAGAAACTCAGAGCTGCATACTTATAGAGCTTCAACATGAATATCTGCAGTGGGGTCAAAAGAGTCAAGATGGAAGTCATAATGACACAGTTGAAGCCCTGTTCCTTTTTCATAATTTTTTTTTGGGGGGGGTGTGCATGGCTACCATCTGAACTTTTTTGTCCCCTTCCCCCCGATGCCTCTGTGTAGTGGCATCTGCAGGATGTTTGATGTTGTAGAAGAGTATGGAGACAACCTTGGGAGAGGACTGCAAGAACTCAGTCCTGGGGAAGGAGCAGGTGTGAGAAAGAAGCTCAGAATAACCCCACCTTGATTTTGTTTGGTATAAGAAGGGTAAAAAAAGCTCTGGCAAGCTTCAAGATTCTGATGTTATATTCTACATCAGTAAAGTAGAGTTCCTAGAATCCTTGTTCTGTCTGTTTCTTGATTTGGCCTGTGACAAAAGGCTTTCAGATGCATGTAGAAAAGGGGGAGGGACTTGCATTATGATGTCATGACATGACTTTTATCAGTATAATCCCCTTGCCCCCTCCGTGGACAGTGGTCACAAAAATCTTTGAGTGCTGCCTCCTAGTTCTTTCCTTGTGTGTCAGCCAGCTCTTAAGAGCAGCATGTCATGAAATAGTTTAGTGAAACTTTGTCTCTTGGGTAAGGAGGTACAAAAGGAAGGTGAGCTTAAGGCCACCTGAAAACCAAAAGGAGATCTTTATTCTGGTTGTGTTGAAGATCTGCTTAAAAAAAAAAAATAGTCAAAGATCATTAATCCAGGATGACCACATATGGGCCATAAGTCTGGATGACCATTAGAAGACAGCAAATGGGCATATGAATTGTTGGAACCCAGAACTGATTGACTGAATTCATGGGCCAAATTAGTCACTTTAGAAAGAAAAGAGCATTTCTTGCATCAGGAAGGACTATTTCTGACATCTTAGCAAGATAAGGACAGAATGCAAGATTTCCAGTTAGACAGGAAGCTTTATGTGGGACAAAGCAGTCTGTGGAAAAGCCTGAATCTGGTCATCATTGTTGTTAGATCACCAAGATTACCTATAAAACTTCTTGGTTGCTCAGATTAATGAGTCAAACTAACCTAGAATCATGATCATATGAATAATCAACTCAGGTCTGCTGCTCCAAAGAGGTTTCATTGCCTGGAATAATTGATTTCCTGATCACTCCTTCTTTTGATCATCACTTGGTGATTCACTGAAGGCAGGAGGCCTGCAATGGTGGCATTTGCCACCCGTCATGGGAGAGGCTGCATCTGCTGGACTTCAGTCTACTGTGCAGTCATTAAAAGCAAATGAACCCACTTCAGGCCACGAGCTATTTGCGCCACTCAGGCTAAGGCTATGCAGCCAATTTATCTGCTGCATTGAACAATTGCTCACAGTGGCCTGATAAACTCATTAACTTTGTCAAGTCAGGAGAAGCAGAAGTGGAGGAATAATGCTTTCCCCACCATTGGCTTGCTTTAAGGGGTTTTCTTCAGCTGCTTCTGACTTAATTTGTGTTCAGAGGCTGCTTAGTCTGGCACTCACTATAACAGCTTCAGGGTTGTGAAGCAAACCTCATGTTGCTTGGTTTCATTGCAAATTACACCGCTTTGGTGCAAGCCTTTTCTGGCCTTGCAAGGCTGGAAGGACTGATATACTGCAGAGAGACAGGACACCTGAACAGCACTGATGACAACTTGAAAAGGATTTGGGCATAATTAGGTCTGGGCGTATAGCTTACCTGACAATGCTCCACGCAACTGCGGGTGCCCCTTTACAGCAGGAAGGGCTGGTTTCCTGAAGAGATCGCTCTCTTTCAAGCAGAGCCGGAGCAAGGAAAATCATGATAAGACAAGTTCAAAGAGAAAGGATGGGATTCTGCTTCGACAGAATAGCCCTAAGACTCTGCCAAGTACAAAGAAAGCTGGGTGTGATGGGGAGGGCAGCTCTCAGCCTCTACAACCTCCGGATCAAAGCTAGAAGGCAAGCTAATAGCATTTAGGCTGGGGTGGCTAATGAATTTCTACTTAGCCCAGGGTTTAACTGAGAAAGAAGACAGGGTACACTGTGGCTTGCATGCATGCATCAGTCTAGGCTTTAGGATGAGGGAAGAAGAGGACCATACATGGAAATTCTGGGGTCCTTAGGAGAATAAGAATGAGCGCATGGATAGCCTAGACTTCAGGCCATCCATTCAAATGCAGCCAGGTGTTTTACAAGAATTTAAGGAGGTGTGTTCAAATTTTAAAGGCTCACCAGTGAAGTATGTAAGAGAGAGGAAGGATAAGAAGGAGAGAAAGCAAGAGAACGCAAGCTAAGCCTCATTAAGTACCTCCACTAATATTACATCTACCCATTCCATCAGATCTGCTAGAAGGGGCATGTTATGGGTCCTGTCTACTAAGGAATGTCATCTGATGGGAGCCAGGAGGAGAGCCTTTTCTGCCGTGGCACCCACCCTTTAGAACATCACCCTCCCCCCCAGGCTGGATTGGCCCTGATCCTGCTGGCCTTTGGGAAGACCCTGAAGACACAGCTTTGCCATCAGGGCTGGAGATCCCATGGAAGCTTGGAGCTTGCTGTATTGTTTGTAAGCTGCTGGTTGACACTTTCCCAAGCTTTATGTTTTTGATTAATTTGTTTCAACTTGTTTTTTATGGTTTTTGTTACTGTTGGTTTGGGTTATTTATTTATATGTGGGTTTTTTTGTGATTTTAACTTTAGGAGCTGCCCACGTGAGGCGGGCAGCTGTACACATTGAATAAATAAGGGGGGGGGGGGGAAGAAACAATATTTGGTCGTAGCATCCTCCAACTTTGAATAGGCCACTTTTGCCCTGACCTGCCAAGTGATTGCTTGGGCAATGTCCTGGAATAAGTCAAAAGAGAAAGAGAAAAGTGGCTGGAGAAGTTATAAACCTGATCTGAGGCTTCCTAACTGAATAAGCCGCCAGCCCTGCCATTTTAGGCTTGCAAGCCAGAGAGTCCCATCTCTTCTGGAGTAATGGTTCCATCATTTTCCTGGCAGCTGATCAATAAAAACAACACTGATTACACACACACACACACACATCTGAACCGCACTGCATAACGTTACTACCTTTAGAAGCAATGCGGCTCAGAGCGCCGTATGCTGCCATATATTTTTCCCCCTTTTCCTCTTTTTAAACAGTTCTTGAGACTTGATGTGATTTATCTTTAAGCATTTCTGAAACCCAGCCAGCAAGACTTAAAATCAGCCTTCCCTTTACAGCTAGGCAAGGAACAAATACAATATAGGTCAATCATCTAGTGGTATCACAAACATGATTCAGAACTGGATGTATATCATGATATGTGTAAAGATTTGTTTTAACAAAAGGGAGGAAAAGCTTGTATATATGGAAATGCACTTTATCATGCAGCAGACTGATGCATCTTTGTTGAGGGGAAAGAAAGAAAGAAAGAAAGAAAGAAAGAAAGAAAGAAAGAAAGAAAGAAAGAAAGAAAGAAAGAAAGAAAGAAAGAAAGAAAGAAAGAAAAGGGGGGGGGAAACAACAAACTCCATCAAGATGCTTTACAATCACCCGATCAATGTGACAGATTATCTTAATGGATTTGAGTGTAGCGTGTCCATCTCAAGACACAGATTTCTTTGTCAGTCATTTTTTGCTGCATCAGATAAGATTATCTAAAAGAGTATAGGGGAAAAAATTGGATGCCGGAATCGCTGCAGAAAGCTAATCAAAGATCTTGCCATTTCTGATTAATGTTATGGTAATCATGTTTATCAGTATCTTTTTTTTTTTTTTAATCTCTTGAAAGCGCTGGTACTATTTGTATGAACACTGCAGTCTAAAGGTTATGTTCTGCAGCAGGCATTTCAATTGGACTTTTTTTAAAAAAATGTTGGGATAGTCTTTCTCACTTCTGGAAACCTTAGGCAAAATAGTTACGGTCAATAATATGGACCAGGATTAGAGATTAGATGGGTTAATTTCATCAAACCTTCCAGCTTTCAAAACAGGTTGTTCATAATCACTGAAGAAAAGTGACACATCTTTTAATGTTGATTGAGGGCTGTTGATAGAGGCAAAATCAGACTGCCCATGGGAAGTCGTCTCAAGTTGGTGGTAATTAGATCTTGGACCTTCAGAAGAAGATAGGCAATGCTTTTTGAGGAAGATGCCACTGACATTCAATACATGCCAGTACTTATGAATATGAAGCATAAGGAAACCATGGAGCTGGCCAATTTTTTGGAGTGGGGTTGTTATTTTAAAAATGTCAGGATTTTCATCTTTGTTTTGCTTCGTTGCCAAAAGCCAATGTTTCAAAAGAAACTCTGCAGCGCCTGCTCATCTTATTTTTGGGTTGCCCCATGAGCCAGGGGTCCTTTTAGGTAGCTGATTTGGGATACCATGAAGGGATCGCCAATTCCTCGTTGATTAGCTTCTTATTACTGGAACAAGGTTAACTATTACAAAGAGAAAGGGGTGTTTGTGGACTTTCCTGTTTCAGAGGGGAAAATAATGTATTTCTCTTACATTCTTTACTTGGGCTAAAGCACCATTTATTTGGTTTGCTGTTTTGTGATATGCATATATGTGCTTCCTCTGTTACTGCTGATTTTTTTTATAAACTCTTCCCATTTCTTTTTATGCCATTTGTCTCCTCCCTCCCTCCCTCCCTCCCTCCTTTCTTGCCTTCCTGTTTTCCCTTTCTCTCTTCCTTTCCTTTCCCTTCCCACCATTAGATTATCTAAAAAAACTTTTATTCATATTCAAGTTCTGAAGGGACCAATTCTCATAGTTACATGTTCCATTCCATTTTTGTTTATTTGATTGTTTAAAGACCCTAGGAGCAATGATAATGCAGAGTTTTTACAAAAATTGATGGACGTAGAACTTCTTAAGGAAGGGATTTTCCCCCACCTTGAGAAGAGTTGGAAGACTTATACAAGTTACAAAGGAACTGATTAAAATGTACCATCTCCCATTATTTTTCTGCTGAAATTTGGCCATTCAAAGTTTAGCAGTGGGGATTGCCAAACAGAGGAAGGAAAAGTCTTTCTGAAACCCTCAGAACTTGCAAGCTGGAGTATGTCTATTTTGAATTTAAGAAATGATGGTCACCGCACTGTCTTATTCCTCTTGTATCAGTTGTAATCAATATTTACTTCCCACTTTTCCATTTTGGAAAAGATTTCAGGAATCTAATGCTAATAATTACTCAACAGTCACTGATATGATAAAAAATGCTATATAGTCTTGGGGAGATAAGAGAATCAGCTTATGATGAGGTCACAAGGGTCACATGTTACAGAACGAGCTCCATTCTTCAAATTTTTTCTCCAACCTTTGGACCATAGCAGATAAGCTCATCGGGGTGAAAAACTAGCTGGTATGTTCCAAATCTTGTTCTCACTGAACTTTTAATGGCTCAGAATAAATGTCGGCAAGGGGATTGTGTTTCTATTTATGTAGATTAAGTTTCTGGTTGTTTCTGGATACTGATTTAGAACTCCCACTTGTATAATGCCGTATCTGTGTGTGTATGTGTGTGTGTATGCGTGCATACAAATACAAATCTATTTAAAGCATCCCCAATTTGAAATGAAGGCTTCATCATGGGGAAAAAAAAATCCCTAACTTAATATACACTTAATTAAATTTAGAGTACCAGATTGTCAATTTTCATTGGATACCTATTTGCAACTAACTTTCCAGCTTTTTTTAGACTGATTATTCCTGATGCCAAGAGGACAGGCTAAATAATGACCCTGCTATGACTAGGTAACGGAAAGAGCTGCATTTTCCTATTATCACAGTGTTAAATGATTCGAAATCAACCAATATTCCAGCCTGGTCTCATTAAAGAAAATAGCATTCCGTCAGACACCAATGTCATTTTAATTAGAATTCATTAAGTCTATTTCTTTGATAGAACTGTTAAAATAAGGACAGAATGCCAATTTGCCAAAAGCATTGGTTTTCTTATGATTTTTTCTCCCTCACATTTCATCAGAAGGAAGGCAGAATTGCAAACCAGTCTTTCAGGACCAACAACTATAACCTTATTCTTTAAACTATTTTTTTTTTTATGAAACTGAAATGATTAATTAGGCAGTGTGATTCATGGAAATGCTTTCAGAAGTTTAGGCTACTTGCACAATTTCAGGCAAGTAGGTGAAATCACTTTATTGGTCTAGAAAAGTCCAGGGATTCCTGGGCCATTTCAGGGGTAAGGAGGTCTATGTATATGCATCTATTGATATCTTGTAGGACAAACCATGCCTGAAGACATGTCTGCCTCTTTTCCTGCCATCCACATGGCTCCCAAGGAGTAAAAAGGTAGAGATTCCCATGTAGTTTTCTTGATAACAACAGAGAAGTAGTTCACCATTACCTTTTCCCAAGTCACTTGGAGTAATGATATCATACAGCTCTTTTGGGACTGTACCATTTCAGAGAAGTCGGATGGAAAAACTGAAATATGAGATCATACGTTAGTCTTTAAAGAAATAAAAATAAAATGGAACACATTGAAAAACTCATCATTTTAAATAAAATGCATAGTTTCTGTGAAACAAGCAATTCAAGTACAGTGTCAATCTTTCTTTCTCTCTCTCTCTCTCATCTATCCACCCATCTATCTATTTCCTAAACAAAGATACAGACATACAAAGACTGACATGGAACAGACTTATAAATACACATGTGAAAAATAATATTGAGCTGAAATTGACCAAGTTATGTTATTGTTGCTGTTGCTGTTATTATTATCCATAAAGAAAGTATGCTAAATTATATCTGTACTTTGGAGTATATCAGGAGAGCCATGTCATATTTATTGTTTCTAAGAATTTGATCCATCACCAGATTTTAAAGATCAGAGTTCCTCAACCTTGGCGACTTGAAGATGTGTGGACTACAACTTCCCAGACATGGATGGCCAGGGAATTCTGGGAGTTGAAGTCCACACATCTTCAAGTTGCCAAGGTTGAGGAACCCTGTTATAGATAGCTGAAGGCTTAGCCCTGTAGTATCAACCAGAGCTCCATTTTTTCCCCTCTTCTTTTTAACATGATCTTCTTTTTTTAGACTTGTCTCTCTTTTGTTTCCATTAGATTTTTTTTCTCCCTGTAAATCTCAAGACACTGACCTTGGAACTGAATGCGCTTTTTGGGTAGAGAATAATCGTGTTTTGGTTTTTGTTCCACTTTAGGAGGACCAAGAGTTCTAGAGAGGAGCCCAGGTGTTTTGCAAGGCCCCATAGTCTAGGAACTTTTCCTTTATTGCTGACACCCACTGCTTCTGAGCCAGAGAAAAGCTAAAAAATAAAACAAAAAAACATACCCTGGGGGTTATATGGGGTCCACTCTCTTTCTGCAAACCCTTGAGCACTTTCAGAGTGGGTGGAGCAAAAATCTTATCCCTCTTTTTTTTTTTTGCAGTTTTTTGCAAGGTTGGTGAGTTAAACATCCAATAAGTGCCTGAAGGCTTCTGGGGGCTTAAGACAGCCACTTGTCCCTTTCAAAACCTTGATAATCTCACAGAATGGGCCCTGTCAACCCACCCTTAATATACTGGGGAAATCCTGGTACCCTTCTGCTGTAGATAGTGCTACTTGGGGGAGGTTTAACTAAAGAGACTCCCAGTCTCTTATCCCTTTATTACCCCTCAGTTCCCTTTATTCAAAATATACCACAGGATAGCATGCAAAAGCATAATCTGTCACACAAATTCACATCCCTGAATGGTATGCGTGTGTGTGTGTGTGTGTGCGTGCGCACAAGTGTGTATTTCTTCCTTACGCTCTAGAGATGACAGATGCTTTATAAATAGTTTAAATAAAATAATATTTGAAGCTGCTGAACAACGTTAAAAAAAATCAACTACTTAAATTCCATATTCCAATTTGGGGGGGGGGGGGATTTTATTTAGATAATTTAGTCAGTTAGGCTGGAGACAAAGTGTAAGAAGAGATAAAATGGCTAATGTCCTAAATAGCCAGTTCTGAAGAGTCTCAAAGAGAGATTTCAAGAGTTTCGTTAACTGGGTCCGAGAATCAGTTCTCTCAAATAAAATCATCTCTAAATCTGGTACAGATTGGGATGACAGTATTGGAAAGTTCTCATAGGAGAACTGACAGAGAAGTTTGTTATATTAATTAATACAAGAGCAAGGAGTGTCTGAAAAGCTGGCTGACTCATAATTTTTCAAATGACGAAGATAGCAGATAAGAAATGTGAAATGGGATTTTTTTTTCCTGTTCAAGACAAATTTCCCCATCAAGAAGAAATTCATATGGAAATAGGGCCATTATCTTGGATCAGAGGCAATGGGATGTTTAAAGATACAGCCATTTTAAACTCAAGTCTTCTCCGCAAGCATTTCATCTTCTCTTTCTGCCTCAAGCATTTTGGTTTCAATGGTAGAAAAAAATTCCAGGGTCAATCCTGCCATATTGCACAAGAGAAAAAAAAAATAATCAGAGTTGGATTCCATAAGTGTTAAAATATCACTTGTCTGAGATGGAAAAGAATATTTTCTTCTTTTCTTAGTTTTTATGTTATTTCACTTGAATGAAAGCTTGGGTAATGGAAGAAGATAACGCACCAGCTTTGCTGCATTCATAAAGGAGTCAAGAATCCTGTGATGAAAGAAATATGTAACAGATCTATATCAAGACTATCAAAAGCAGTGAAATAGATAGATAGATAGATAGATAGATAGATAGATAGATAGATAGATAGATAGATAGATGATAGAATTTCTCTGCCCTTGTAACCAATGGGAAGGAATTAACTGTGCCAATTCCATAATTTTTGTGGATTGTCATAATTTGCTGACCCATTGAAAGAATTACTTCAATTACTTCAGGCTTTGGTTTCCAGCTTCATTCTGTAAGGGGGCTATATTCAACCCCGTTTTTTGTTCAACAATGTAAAATCAAGTCTTCTTTTACTTGATTCATAGTGACTTCCTGGACATGTTCAAATGAGAATTTGTAGCAATAGTGATTTATTATTTTTTGGTTTCAATATTTTTATTTATTTATTTATTTATTTATTTATTTATTTATTTATTTGAGCAATTTATATGGCCACCCAACTCACAATGACTCCAGGTGGCTTACAGAAATAAAACCCCAACTACAAACCCACTACACACCTACCCCCCTGGTGACAACCATACATTCAAACAAACTACTTGATGGGCTCAGTGTCAACCTGAGATCCCCAGGCCCACTGGCAAAACTATGTCTTCAGGGCCTTTCAGGAGAGTTTCAAGGCGGGGGCCAGTCTTATCTCTGTGGGGATGACGTTTTTAATTTTACTCCCAACTCTGGATTTCTTGGGGATCACCTATCCAAATACAGACCCTGCTTATTTTTCTTGAGGGTCAGCCAAGATTGGTAGATGGTCAGTAATGGCAAAAGAATGTGGCAGGTTTTCCATCCTTATGTCTCCTTCCCCAGAATGTTATCCTACCCCTTCTCTTTCTCTTTCATCCCCCACCCCAGAGCACTGATTGCTTCTTGAATGACTTGAAAAAAGGCCCAGATCCTTTTAGTGTTTTCAGGCAATTTGCTTCTTGCTTCTGGAGGTGTTTAAAGTCAAGCCAGGTAGCGCTGCTAGTTGGAGCTTAATCAGCAGCCACAGTAATGGAAAAATCAATGTGGCATAATTAACTCTGAATGGAATAACTTTGAAACCTGGGAATGATTTTCATTCTTAATTGTAATTATTACCACTGGAAATTAAATGTTTCCAGATGATTCTTCTTTTATTAATATTTTAAGTTGCCATGTGGGAGGCAGGTTCCACGGTGACACCTGCTCTTCTGCAAAGCCATAATCTTTTTAGTCTTTACACAGATACTAATCATTAGCTTGGAGAAAAATGATCAGGAAAAATCATTAACCATTGCTAAAAAAAAATGTTATCCTAATTCCCTTCTGTCTTTTCACCCCAGCATCTGAATGCCTGCAATCTTGTTGAGAAGGAAAAGAAAAGAGAAGAAAAAAAAAAGAATATTCATTGGATCTTAGAAAGAACTGTAGTTTTGTCAGTGGTAGAGCCAGCTTCAATTAAAACTTCAATGAAGTAACAGTGGTGGCTGTTTCTTACATTCTATTTTTCTCATGTAATCCCATCCTGGAAATTAAGAATTCTAAGCCATTTCCACAAGGAACATAGAGAATGTCCAAAGTGAAATGTGATTTTTTTTTTTTTTTGACCAGTGCAAAATGCCTGGAAGTATTTTTTGCTTTGCTTCAAACATTACAGATGATGCATGCCAAGTAAAAAGGTGGTCTGCTCTACCTTGCCAAGTCCTGAGGCCAGAGCAATCTGAGCTGGATAGCCACTCTGCTACAAGAATCTGATTTCTACTGCAGTTGTGGACTTCAGAAACTTAGATGACCATGAGATGGTAGCAAAGAGTTAGAGGTTTCTTTGGTGTGATCTCATGCATCCAGCTTTTGACAACCTAGATAGGTAGCCCTGTTGTACTATGCTTCCCAAGAAGGTCAGTAAAGATCCAGGGATGTCACTGAAGAAGAACAACATGGCTGCTCCAATCTGTCTATCCTGCAATGCTGCTCTCTGAATCAAGATTGGTGTTCTGAGTTAATAACCTTTGCTAACAACCTTAATCATTTAAGATAGCTGGAAGAGGCAAGCACCTTCTTCTTGGAAGCAGAACAGTTTTCAGAAACATCTAGGAGGGTTGCCAAATACTGTGCAATTTTAATTATCATAACAGGACTTTGGATTTAACATTGGGAATGCTTATTGGTTAATTTATACCTGATATGGTTCTGTATTTGTTTGTATTCTGTAATCATTATTCATTTGACTCTTATTGTATCATTATCATTGTTATTTAATTGTATTTTCCTTCTTGTGGTTTGCTGTTTGACCATAAATCAAGTAAGCCATCTTGACTTCACGTTAAAGTCTTCCAATGTTTCACTTTGCATTTCAACTTCACCGGGGTGAAGATTGAATGACTCCAACCAGACTTTGTACAACTGTAATGTCTGTCTGCCTGTCTGTCTCTCTCTCTGTGTTTAATTCCTTGATGCTCCTTCTAATTGGGAACCTCCAAAACTTACTAAGTGTCCACAGTAAGGTGTGTGGAGTTTGATATGTAGTACCTTCATTAATTTCTTTTTTTCCCTTTAAACTCCACAAGCAAGAATCTTCATGTTACCTGAAAATTTTAGAAACCTACAGTTGGACAAAGCCTTGGAGACGTTCAAGTCCAACTCCCTGCTCAGTGTAAAAATCCGAATTAAAGCATCCGTGACAGATGGCTGCTTAGCCTCTGTTTGAATGCATCTCATAAAGGGGAGTGTAGCACCAGTAATTGGTTCCGCTGTTGCATTGCTTTAATTATTTGGAAACTTTTTGGAACGTTCAGTTCTTCATAAATTCTGTTCCTGTGATTTAAATCCATTATTTTGTGTCCTGCGCTCCAGAAGAAGAGATTACTAGTCTTGACCATTTTTCCCTGGGACATCTTTCCAGTTATTTGAAGAGTGATTCCACCACTCTCAGATGTCTTTTCCCAAGGCTAAACATTCCCAGCTCCTTCGATCTGTCTTCATCCTCATTGCCTGCTTCTACTCCCTCTGTTAACTAACGAAGTGACCCAAAGTATTGTCGGCATGCCACAACTCTGACCAAACTAAGTCCAGATCCTGATGAAGGGTTCCTTCTTTGGAGATGCCAAACTTACCAACCAGCTATGGCAATTCTCCCAGCACCCCAGAAAACCCAACCACCACAGGATCCAATCTGATAAAGGTACTCTTCAGAGTCATGCCAAGCGTGTGCCCCCATCAAAACACATGGAAGCCTGAGAGTTTAATACTTTCTCAGTTATGCTTGGAAATGTTTCTTTTTAAATTGGAATAGAACAGTTTTGCAATTGGTTCACAACAATGGAGATCTTTCTTTCTGCCACCTCTGCCTTAAAAGAGACACAGGAGGACTATTTCAAAAATCCAAGGCAGAGAAAACCCTGATGATATCCAGCTGACACCTGGCAGGTTTAATGTCCTAAATTCAGCCATCTCTATTTTCATTCCCTTCTAGGAGGGAAGGAAGGAAGGAAGGAAGGAAGGAAGGAAGGAAGGAAGGAAGGAAGGAAGGAAGGAAGGAAGGAAGGAAGGAAGGAAGGAAGGAGCCACAAGAGGCCTGATGTTTTCCCATTGCAACCTATAAGTCAGTTGGCCCTCAAATCTCAGATTCCCCAAACCACATCCTTCCTTCTTCAAATATCAGATCTCCAGTTCAGATTAAATCAGGGTTGATCCATTCAGGCCTAGCATTGATAACATTGTGCTGGGCTAAAGTACCTTCAGGGATTTAATCTTGCCTGTGAAGTGCAAACTGGCTATTCCAGATCTAAGAAAAAAATAATGTAATCGCTCAGTAAAAAGCGCTCCATGCTTTTGCTGGACCATGTCAGGCTTAACTAGACACTCCTGATGAATGAATAGTATAATCAAGCTCTCCAGAGACTTGCAGCAGCAGGAATTGTGAGCCAAGGCTTGCAATGACACATTTTTGCAAAGCTCCCCAAATCAGAAGGATGCAGTGAAGCTTTGTGTGATGTGAGTCTCAAAATGACATGCAAATTGCAGGCCTGCTCTGGAAAGTGGTGTTGTGGAAATGGTAATATGAAGATCCATATTTATTATATCTCAACAACTTCTTTCATTTTACAAGTAAAGAGATAGATTTCATAAATGCCAGGCCTGCCAGTCTCAGCTGGGGATTGAATGACAAGCTGTACTGTTTGTGGCTAGAGAATTGCTTGCAAATAACAGGTCCTGCATGACCCCGGCTGATTTATACCATTCGGTGTCACTGCAATGGTTCTAAAGTTAAGCTGATTGTGTACAAAGCTTACTGTACACCTTTGGAACTAGCTTTGCCTGGTCTATAGGCTTAGAGACAATGGTCAGGTGAAACAACAGAACTTCAATCTCTAAAACAACCACCATAAAAACTCAGATCTCCTTGGAGAAGAAGCTGGTCCATTTGTGATATTTTCAGCCCATTCCCTGAACATACTTTCTTAAATATTCAGCTGTCATTTAGCACTCGCTCTTTCTCTTTCTCCCCCCCCCCCACCTACTATCTAGCCACCAACCTAGTATATTTCAATAAATATGTCACAAATGTACTTTTCTCCCACAACTATAATTTACAGGAGTATTTGGGCACCAGCAGAAAACTCTTTTTATGGAGCTGGAACTGATGTTGTCATAGTTGACACCAGTGTCCCTAGGCTTGAAAGGTGGCATTTTGTAGCCTACCTGGAGTAACAAAGGACCTACAATATCTCCTTACAGAGTTCCTTTCTTATTCCCAGACCTGAGTTTTATTTGATCGCTTGAATCTGTGGGCCAAATTTCAAAAAGCCACACCTCACTTCCATGTGCTGATGAAGCTTGGCCCTCCTATCACAGGCTGACTGCAGTTCTTAATTCTTCTATTGTTTACTCAGGAGAAGAAGCTCAAGCTACTCATGAGATGCCATTGAAATTTCCTGGATCTAGGCACAGATCCAATATGCAGTGCTCCCCTAGGGGAAGTTCTTAAATTCATCTCCCCTGACCATTAACTTCCAAACCGAGAAGAAATCCCCATTAGAAATCTACTGGGCTGTAGATTATTAGCAGCTGCTTCATCCACAGCCATGCACACATAGATAGGTTGTGGAAGGAATTCTCCTTGCTCCAGAGCTCCAAGCAGGACAAAGAGAATAAGGGAACCGCCTGAAATCAAACAGCATGGTGCAATTTGTGAAAACAAACCTGCAGAATACCACGACAGGTGTTTTGTTTTTTCCTCCTCTCCTCAGCCCCCTCTTTTATGTCAAGGTCAGTTGTTATTGTCAGTGTCACCACAGTTGGTTAGCATTCTTCATTCAACACTAAAAAAGAAATCAGATTTGTTTGCATCATTTCAAAAATAGAAGACATTATCATCCAAATGGCTCAGTAATTCACCTCAACAGAATAATATCTTGCAAGTTTCATCAGTCACATTCTGAGGACTCTGAATAAATACAGAGGGTAAAGGCATGTTCTTGTTGGTTGGAAGAATGGACGATGAATGATGTCTGAATCTCATCAAAATATGTCTTCACAATCTAGGGGAAGATATCAGGTTTGCCACATAGCAAAGAAATAGTTCCTTTGTCACAAACCTTATATACTCAAGTTATACTTTAACGGTCATCATCCCCAGTCACTACTGGCTGAGAAATATGGGAACTGTAGTCCAAAACTTGTGCTGCATAGATTAAGAACAGAGTGTGTGTGAAGTAGCAGTAAGTGTGTGGGATAAAGGCTCAGACGGTATGATTGTACTATTACAACTCAAAGAGGATAATTTGGAACTGCCCCATGTTTGTTTGTTTGTTTGTTTGTTTGTTTGTTTGTTTGTTCGTTCATTCATTCAGATAGATAGATAGATAGATAGATAGATAGATAGATAGATAGATAGATAGATAGATAGATAGATAGATAGTCTCTAAGAGCTACATAGCTCAAATCTGTGGTTCAAATTGCAGTGTTAGTACAAAGTTACAATGTGATCTTGGGCAATCTTTAATTCTTAGCCTCAGCCTTCCAGAGGACCTACTCTTGGAATGTTCATGCTAAACTTCTTTTTAGGAATGTCCAGATACTTTCCCCATCTCCATGTCATATTTAAGCCCCAGGAAATGGGAAATGTAGACATGTTCAAGTCTGCTGCCTCCCCCGCAGGGCAGAAGGGCTACAAGACTACTCACTGTAACTGTGGTCTGTTTAAGGCAAATGCCTAGATAACCCCTACTTCCAAACTGCATGAAGCAAATAGCAAAATCATGGTTTCTTCTGGGTAAAGCACCATGGTTAATCTCAACCAGCAGTAACACACACATATAATACTTTATTCTTAACTCAACTACAGGAGGAATGTTTATAGGAGGAGGAAGCATCAGCAACAAATACATGCTCTTAGGAGATATCTTACTATGGCTTACCTTGAAATTTCAGAATTTCAAAGATGAGTAAATGAGCTGCTCCAGAGAGGCTATGATATCAACAACACAACAATTGCTTGCAGAAGATGGGATGCAAATATGATAACAAAACAAATAATATTACAGCATACAACCTTGGTCCAGGCTTTTCTAATTTAAAACTATTCGTTGATCCATATTCCATTTTAACTGTTGCTTCCTGGTCAGAATACCAATTCTTTGCTGGAGAGATAAACTGGCCCAGCACACCAGTCTCAGTGTTATCCAGAGTTTGCTGTGTTCTACACAAACCAAAGCCTTTGTGTAATCAATAAAGCAAAATCTGCCTTTTTGTTATCTATAGGAGGTTAGCAATGTGATCTTGGGAGCCCCTGTATCTTCTAAACCAGCCTGTACATCTGTCAGTACATCTGAAGCTTAGATTGCAAAATCTGGAGCATTTTCTTCTAGTATATGAGATCCGTGCAATTGTTTGGTGGTCTGGACAGTCTTTAGGCTCCCCTTTTTTAGTACTGGAATATAAATGTATGTTTCACAGTCCCAATGCCACTCCTGGATTTTCCAATACCTGCTTACAAAATGCAAGTAGAATTGAAACTGCATCACCTGGCAAGATTTTGAACATTTTAGCTGGCATTTCATCAACCCTGCAGCTTTGTTATTAGCAGTATTTTGTAGGGCCCGTTGAACTTCACTTTCCAGAATGTCAGGCTCTACTTCAGTGATCAAAGTTTCATATTTATCATTAAATGAGGGGGGGGGGGTTCCTTTCTTACACAGTTCTTCTGTTACTTGTAGCATCTCTTCTTTCTCTGGTAGATTTTTCTGGTTTTTGTTCTGCTTGAAAAGGTTCCTTGATTTCTATATTTTCTTAAATGCATCTCTTTTTCCTTCCCATTTGATTCCTATCTTCAGTTTCTTTGCATTGTTTATTTAGACAACTCCTCCTCCTTCTCCTCCTCCTCCTCCCAGTGTGTAGTTGGGCAAATTTTCCTACCTGTGGCCTTTTGCTTTCTGCCTTTCCTGATCTATTTCCAATATATCAGCAGACAGCCATTTAACTTTCTTCTCCCTTTTGCATTTAGGGATATTTTTATTTGCTCTGTTGCACATTTCGGTCCAGATTTAGCCAGACACACTACCTATCAAATCGAATCCATTAAATCCATTCTTTACCTTCACCACATAATCACAAGGGATGTTGCTGATGTTCTCTCTTGTTGGTCTAATGATTTTGTTTCTTTAGTTTAAGCTGCAACTTGGCAAGAACCAATTTGTGATCCGGGCTGTAGTTAGTACAAGGTCCTGCTTTCTCTGACTTCATACTGCTTCTCCATTTTTGCTCGCAGCGTATACAGTCAATTCAATTTTTACGTTTTCATCCCAGTGATATCCATGTGAAGAATCATCTTTTATGTTGTTGGAAGAAGTTATTTCCGATAAACATTGAATCTTCTTGGCTGAACTGTATTAGATGGTGGTCTGCTGAGGCCAAATTTTGCATCATTCTGTATGAGTTTTTGCTTCCAACTCTAAGCATTCTAATCTCCTATAGCTAATATGATATTTTGGGAAGTGTTGTGGCAATGAGGTGTTGCAAATAACAAAAAGACTGTTCAGCTTTAACATCTGTGATTATAGACTTGTATCGCTGTAATATTGATTGTTTGCTCTTTACTTGTATTGAGATCATTCTACTATGTTTTGGGTTGCATCCAACTTTGACACACGTGTGTTAATAATGCCGAATAATCCATTTCTTTTTCACTTTCTTGTCCAAGTTAGAAAATCTGATACTCTTGATCTGGAGTGACCCACTCCAGTCCATTTTAGTCTGCTAATTCCCAGAATGTCAATATTAAATCTTGACGTTTTTACTGTGATGACTCAAAGTTTGGCTCATTGTTCTGACATTTCACATATGAATGCTATACATATCTTAGCAACATTAAATTAATCTCAGATTAAATTGAAGTAACGAAATGAAACGAATAGGCCATGTTATCCTTCCTTCCTTCCTTCCTTCCTTCCTTCCTTCCTTCCTTCCTTCCTTCCTTCCTTCCTTCCTTCCTTCCTTCCTTCCTTCCTTCCTTCCTCTATCTGACTAGTTACAGTTCAAGGCAAAATGTTTATTTTATTTGTTCTTGAATGTAACTAAGAGATTGTTTTATATCCTTCAGTGCAGGAACTCCACTCATTTCCTTTTTCCATGATCCCCATGGTTTTCCTGGCCACACCCCCTTCTGGGGCACAGTCTTCAGCATGATAAACCAAATTATCCATCCCACGTCTTCTTAGTGCCATTTGCTTGGCACTAAAATGCACGAATTAGCCACATGCGTGAATAGCCTCTATTTCTTGAAATGCACTAAAAAGAAGTTCAGTTTTAAATTGCCATGCCGGCATTTGAAACAAAACTCCAGTGGTCAAGTTTGGAAAATTTTGCTGATGCTGATAATTTCTCAAAATTTGAATCAGGAAAACAGTTGAAAGGGCTCATTTGGATTTATAACAGTAATTTGGATATTGCTGAGTGTCAACTGTCTATCATTCTGGACATGGCCAATGATTGAAAATATAGGCAAAAATGACTGAGCACAACTGCTTAAAAAGGGGCATAAGTACTAAAAGGAAGGGAGAAAGGAAAAAAAGAATAATCACTTGGGAGTTATGTAAAATAAATTATTTGTGGCTTCTTTGATCAAGATGACAAATAATCTATATAACTGGCTATTTTATAGCTTCGACAGTACCTCTCCTCCAGTTCCATGAAATCTTATATGTTGTCATGGGACAGACTTTGATATTCCTTAAAGTTTGACTGAATACTTAATATCAGCTCAGGAACATGCAAATTCTTCCTCCAGTTCATTTGGAGTTTGGAGCGGAAAGTTAAAAAAAGATTGTCAGGTTCAAGAAATTCTGACTGATATGCTTCCTGTATGAGTGATGAATTTTTATAAAGATCATTAAAATTTCCATCCTGTCTTTTCTTTCTCCTCACTTAGGGGAGAGATAGCTCACGATTTGCATATCTTTAAGAGAATACCATTTTTGTAAGGAAGAATTACAGCCAGGGTTTAAAAAGAGACTCATTCATTTGGTAAGTGCTGAGCAAATTCTACTTGGGAGCAAATGTTGCATTAGATCAAATTTGGAGTAATCAAAAAGTCAGAACAATAGTCTAAAACTTTTACATTGGAAAGCTGAGAAAGGGAGTGAAAAATGCACAGGGTGCTCCTTTCAAAATATTCCTTTGGACCAATGGGAAGAAGAGGAAGAAATGTTACATTTGGAACAGAAAGTGCTTTGAGACAAAGGGAGACCTGTTCATTTCTCTGCTTCCCCTCCCAAATGGCAACTCAATGTTTTTCATTAGAGATCATAAATAGTTTCCTACAGAACCTTCAGCTTTGAAACAGTGGCAATGGAGTCTGGAATGTTGTACGTTCTTTTGGAGAAAGCTTGGCAGAGAAATGAGAAAATTTTAAAGGCAAACCGGGATAGATCGCTTCTCATCATCACCCCCACTGTCACCCCCACCTTCTATTCTCCCCTCGTGCCCAGCTGGGTAGCAGCATCAAGCCTATTTTGGAAGATTTCAAGAAGCTAAGCAGGATTAGACTTGGCTGGCTCTCAGTGGGAATCCACAGGGAAATCCCTGGGCTTAAGTAGAAAAAAATGGCAAACCATACTGTTGCTAAAACTCACCCCTGCCTCTAAGTGTCAATAAAGTCATTGGGATTTAAGCTTGAGTTGAGAGGCCTGACTTTATCTTTCTGTACTGTCCTAATAACTCTGTAAGGTATGTTAGGTTGATGATGTATCAAGGCTCCCTTAGACCAAGTAGTGATTTGAACTGATGTACAGTAACTGTAGTCCTAATCCAATCCCAGTGTCCAACAATAGTTTGTCCAATTCTTTTATTTCCTGTGCTACTCAAGGGCAAAGTGTAAATGGGCTGAAAACATTCAAGAAGACGTGCACGTAGATATGTAAGGAAACAACAGATCAGTGACACCAGTAGGATCCTCCCCTTGTTATCTTCTGTGTAATCTTCTGTTATCTTTAGTTACTGTTTAATTTATGTATTGCATTCCTATTCTTTTAAAATTTTGAATGCTAATTATTCAGCCATAATAAAGATTATTTATCTATCTATTGTTTATCTTTCTGCCTATTTATCCATCATCTTTGTGCCATTCATCTGCTGTCTGTCTGTCTGTCTGTCTGTCTGTCCTTCCATCCATCCATCCATCCATCCATCCATCCATCCATCCATCCATCCATCCATCCATCCATCCTCTCTCATCTATTGTCTGTCTGTCTGTCTGTATCTGTCTATCAATTGATCTATCTATCTGAACCATTTCCTGGAATACTCCTCACAGTGTAATTGAAAACCAAGTAAATGTTCATCAAGACGTTCTGTAGATATATATATATATCTCAATGGAAAACAATTCAACATAAAGTAGCTTCCCTTGTCCATGTTCTATCATGGCTGAAACAAATGCAGAATTAATTAATCAGATTCTAAGAGGACATGCCTAAGGGTGGTTACCAAAGGAAGAAAACAACACTTTCTTCCTGAGAATGAGAATTTAAGGGCATACTTTACATCTACCTGGGCTGTTTATGAGGGCCATCTCCTGCTTTGCCATAGCATCTGTAAAATCAGTTTAACTGTTAAATATCTATTGTGTAACCCTTAAACTGAGCTAATCCATATACATTTCCTGTTTGCTTTCTTTAATGAAAATAGTCTCCTGTTGTGGACTTCGTGCGTATGTGTGTGAATACATTTGCATAACTTTGCTGCTTTTCTTGTCTGTACCATTTTCCACTATTTCGTTTGTCTTCACAATCCTGAGTCTCATTTTTCATACCCTGACATTTAATCGTATTGGCTATTAACTATATTTTTCTCAATCAAGGAAAGATTTTAAAAGGGGGCATGGCAACAGGGAATTAGAGAGATCAGAACAGATTTAGGAGAGGATGAAAGCAATGGTCAGAACTGTCCATTTTTCTTTTATCCCAGGATTCATATCTACTCTTCTCATTGTGCAGCTCATGGTATCATTTTGTGAAGCAGGGTGGGGCGGGGGGAGATAAATATTTATAAGTTCTTCTAAAGAAATTCTGGAGTCTCTTTTGCTTATGAAATACTTCTTCCCCAATTCTGTATCTTATTTCTATTATCTAGACTGCAGTGCTGGAGCAGGCAGGGAGCAATATAAGTCATGTTTTGGTTTGTTTGCTATTAAAAAATGATAAAGTTCTTAATATTTTTTTATCAGGCTGCTACAGCCAGTTGGCTCATCAAGAATTTACAGGAATACCCTATTAAGAGACTCTTGCTAAATGCCTGTCTTTTTTACACTCTGTTGAAAAACAGGCTACCAAGACCATATTACCAAGTTCTTTAACTTCTTTTATAGTCTTATCTTTTCACTTTAAATGCTGCTAACTTTTATCCTTACTGGCAAATAATATGGGAGGGGGGAGACTGATACTAATTGCATGACTAAATATTGTCTTTATATTTGTGGGGGAAGAGAAGTGATTGTTGAAATGCAAAGCACCATTTCATTTTGAGAAGAAACTACATATCATAATATGGATTTTTTAAAAAAAACAATGTGGAAAAATCCCAGCGCAAAGCTGTTATTGCAGAACTAGAAACTGAAATGATTTTCCTACTGAAAATGGGGGAAAGAATTCATCAGCTTTTGACAGTTACATGATATGCTGTATAACTTATGATTACTATTGAAAACAGTTTGTGCAGAGTTCAGAAATATGCATCTAGAACTTCTGCACATTGACCAAAAACTCATTCCCAAGTTGTTCAATTCAAGGAAGGTCTGAGTAAAAGTGAACACAACTTTAAGCTGATAATACTATGGATCCTCCCTTGGAAGCAAAGGCTGTCAAAATAAATGGAATTTATTTCTCGGTGAACAGAAAACTGGGTTGCAAAGCACATTTATCTTTAATGGGCCATTCATGCCATGAACACTTTCTTTGAGAAGAATTATGTATATCATGTTAGGAATACATACAAACCCTATAACAGAGGTTAATTTTGCGATTACCACATTGCAATATGTAACACTGAAACACGGGGGTTTACCTAAAATAGGACTATCATGTCTTGACTACATAAATATGTACAATCACCAGATGGTAGCAACGACTAAAGTTTCTGCATCTCTTTTCTGGCCTCTAGTGGTTACGCAGATATTTGCAGCCCAGATAAGGTTTGCCAAACTTAAGAAATGTAAAGCAGAGTTGTGGATACCTTATGTACCTTAATACCTTTAAATATTTTTGGCCTTTGAGACCTGCAACAGCACAGCAGTGATGCATTGGGCTGGAATGAAGACCACCATTTTGCACCTTTTAATTACTTTTTGGGGAGGGTTAAATTCTTATTTAACAAAAATAAAAAAGAAAAAGAAAATTAAGCCAGCAGAAGTTATTTGCTATTGTGCTTCTTAATTTGTGTTTGTGCATGTGTTTTAATAGCATAATTGAATCATGAACATGCAATTTGGGCCACAGAAAGTCCATATGGCTGAAAAAAATGGGCTAGACAGCCTCCTGTACTTGATATAGGATAATACTGAATTATGAGTAAAGGGATATCTCCTTGTACAGTAGAAAGCCTGCACTATTGTCTGCAGGTTTCAGTCCTCACAATGTGCTCCAGAGGATCTCCCAAGCTTCCAGAAGAGATTTGGAGGATATGATACTTCTAATGAAAAAGGATCAATCCATTCTCCTGAATGGATTCATAACTATCTTCAACTCCAAGTAAGAGCATATCCTAGGAAATATTAAAACCAAACACTTCCTGTTTCATAGCCCCAACTTTTTATCATGATTCTAACTGCCATCTCTAATAAAGCAAGTTATTTCTTTATCTGCCATGTTTGTCCTCCCCAAGGACTCATGGCAGGGGGCAATAAACAAAGACCAATCCTCATAATGATGCAATGTAATATCAAAACAAGTACAAAGCTGAAGAAATTTGATCATCAGTATGACACAACAATTTCCTTCAACTTATTAAAATATTAGCCATCCCCATGACCGGAACTTAACTGAAGGTTCTTCTACACAGTTTTTTCCCCCTAAATATTAAGAAGATCCAGCTTTCCATTGAGAGACTGTTCCACTACAGAAAAACAGTCTTCATTTTTCATATGTATTGAACTTCAATTCCCAGAATTCGCATGTCAGGTCTGAGAGAGTCCTTGCTTATAGCCAGATGTGAATGTGAGGCTGTTATTGACAATGTCCACCAATTATTTCACTGCTGTCAACAGTGCTTGGACTTGAAGGACAGTCAGAACTATTACACTGCTGAGGCAGAATTGATCAAGTCACCACTTGGTACTAGAGCAAAATTGCAGTAAATCCACGGAAGCAGAGTAAATCAAGAAGTTAACCCAAGGTCCTTATTATATTCAGTTATCTCCTAAGGCTTTAGATTCCCACAGCCTGGAACTCATCTGGTTCATAAGGCCCTCTAAGGGCTTAGACTTACCCTCCTCAAAACTTTCATTCAGGCATGAGAAATAGAAATAACAGCATATATCAGTAGATTTCTGGGCCCAGTTCAAAGTGATGGTCATTCCCTTTAAATCCCTACATGGCATAGGGCCAGGATATTTCAACTCCTTACCAGAATGGAATCTGTGCAGAACTGTATCTGCCAGCTAACTACAAAGACTTACTGAGAGTTCTCACTCCTTCCAAACCTAATGTGGTGTGGGTAAAACAATAGATTTTTTCCCCATAATTGGCCCCACTTTGTGGAATTCACTCCCCTCAAGAGGTAGGTATGGACCCTATCTAGTTAATATTCCATAAGCAAGGTAAATATGTAGTGTTTCAAAACCTTGGGGTCCTACCTGGTTTGAGCAAGAACCTCTATCTGTGATTGTATTCTTACGAGGTTTTTATATTTTATTTTGCAGTTGCATGCCATCCAGGGTCCTTCAGGATTGGGGTGACCTTGTAAATAAAAGATGTCTAATATGCAGAGCAGCCAATAATCAGTCCAGTCTCCACCCCCATGAATTCGCTGGAAAATGTAGAGAAGGGTTTGGTGATAGCTAGAAAGAGTAAGGAAGAGCTAAATTCCAGGGAATGGTCAGAAAAGAGGCACATGCATATTTTGAAATCCTCAAGTCTGGCAGTTTCAAAGTTTTTCAGCTCTCTGGCTTTCACTGGCCCCAGGCTTTCTCTTGTTTTTGGCCTTCTTAGTACTTCAGCCTCTTAGCCAATGTACTTGGGACTAGAACTTTTAGGACAGCCTTCTTACTTTGGTCTTCAGAACTGGAACAGTGTCTCCAAATACTTTAAAAGCAAAGGTTTGTGATGTGTGGGTCCCTCTCAGTACTAAATCACTGTCCCATTAGCATTTAGTTGGCGCTTTCCAACCTTCAACTCTTATCTTTTCTTGTTCCCGAGATATAGGATTCCATCATCTTTATCTTAGAGGCAGTGCAAGAAGACCAGGGGAATACAAACAAAGAGGCAGCACCATTTAACACACCTCATCTTCTCTCCAATAAAGCAGATATTTCATGCAATCAAAATTAACATTTACATTTGATGTAGCAGATTATTTTCTAATATAACAGTATCAAATATCTAGAAACTCCTGAAAGTGTAGGCAAATTGACAGTTCTAAAATCCCTATCAATCAGTGTCATATGCCAGGACCTGGCCAAGCAAGAAATCAGAAATTAAAAAGTTCAAGCATAAGGTAAAAAGTTCATGTATAAGTATATTTCAGCCATAAGCATCTAAAAGCAAATTTAAAACTAGGCCTATCTCAATTTGGAGGGCACTAAGTTGAAGGAATACATAGACATTTTAAAGGAGACACTGAACTCTCTGTTATTTTCCTTGCCGTGGAATTCAACTAGGAAGGAAGGAAGGAAGGAAGGAAGGAAGGAAGGAAGGAAGGAAGGAAGGAAGGAAGGAAGGAAGGAAGGAAGGAAGGAAGGAAGGAAGGAAGGAATTGAACTTTCAGAATTATCCCATAACAAAAAAGAGGAAGGAAAAGGAAATTATGGCTCTGGTTTCCAGCCCTGGGGCAGGGGGGAATGCCAATTTCTTAGCATATTTTTGCCTTCTAGTGACAATATAAAATGGCACAAGTTGTCCTGAAACTAGCTCAACAGCTAGTTCAACAGCTCTGAACATTTACTTTAAGATGTGATATCATGCACCATAGTGTTCTATCCTAAGATGCTGTAATGTGACCAGATCTGTCTTATGGAGAGTTCACAGCAGCAGCATTCAGCAAAAGAAACTCTCTTCCATTAGAGCAGTGTTGTCCAAACTTGGCCACTTTAAGATGAGTGGACTTCAACTCCCATGGCTGGGTGGGGAATTCTGGGAGTTGAAGTCCACTCATCTTAAAGTGGCCAAGTTTGGACAACACTGCATTAGAGAGACTGCTAGCTTCAAAGCATTTTGTTTTTCCTCTCCTCTCCTCTCCTCTCCTCTCCTCTCCTCTCCTCTCCTCTCCTCTCCTCTCCTCTCCTCTCCTCTCCTCTCCTCTCCTCTCCTTTCCTTTCCTTTCCTTTGTTCAACTGTAGGTTTTAAAAAGGAATATTAAGTGTGGGAAAATTCATTTTCCAGAGTCACTAAAGTTCCCATTTGGACTCAGCTCAGCTACGCATTAAATAGTTCAACTTCTTTCTGCAGGAGAGTGGCTTGGGAGCTGTGCAGGAGAAAATACTTCTTTCTAGCCTAGGTTTTAATTTTGATGGGAAAGATGTATAGCGAATCGTTTTATGACGTTCATTTATGATCATCTGTACCTACGGCAATAGCGCACAGCACTGCACAGAGCTGGGATTTGTGACTCCATATCGATCTTGTGTGCCTTTCCGAATGGTTCACACTCTTCTGAGATACCAAATACCAACTGCTTAGAAATGTCTAGGAGACTGACCCCATCAATATAATTGTTCCATTTATATGCAGCCTCAAGCTCCATGAGATAATGTTGCTAGAAAGCAGACCTGAAGCTGACAATGCAAGAAATGTTCAGCTTCAGTTACTTAATGTGCAGAAAAATAATCTTTCACGCTGCATTCTTCCATACTCTTTGATCAAATATCTACATTGATGTACCTTAAAATGAAGCAACCTTGCAGTTTGGTGGGAATATGTTCAAGGCCTATTTACTCATGAGTGATCTAATACACAATGGAAAGTTCTTCTAGATCAGCCTTCTCAAGCTGTTCTCCTCCAGTTACATTGGATGACAACCAATTGTCAGCCAACGAAGATGGGGACAACAGATCGAGGAATGATGTTTTATGCTAATGTAGCTATGAGAAACATATAACAGCCATCTCAGGTGATGAGCATTTTGTCTCTCCTCAACAGACCTTTTAGCAATTGAACCGACTGTCACTACCCATTCACAGCTCAATTTTAAATCCAACTATAAACTGAGAAGCCTCTGATTTCAGAAACCCCCTGTTCCCTTGAATTCCTGGTGCTAGGTAAAATCATGACATTTTGGGTCAAGAGCAGAAGCTGTTCTTTGGTAGTTTTGAACCTCTTTGATGATGTCCATTACGTAGCAGCCCACTTATGTTATAGGAAACTGCAAAAGGTTTGTGGACAGTGAATGAAGAATGGTCGCTGGGAAGAAACAGGCAAAGATGGTATAATCATGGTTTTATGTTTGCTTTTTACATTTCTGATTTTACCCAAAGCTAGGTTTTGTTTTGCTAATTCTACTTTGTTTTATTTTTGGAATTGTCATTTGGAATTGTAAGTCACATAGATTTGTGAAGGGTAAGACTACAACAACACTTTAAATTGATAAACAATAAGCAAGACCAGCATCATTTAGCTACAGGTGATCTATTTTTGCATTTAAGAGTCATAATCCCATCCTTCCCCAACCCCAGCCCTAGGTTAGAGATGTATTATGGGGAATACTTGGGATGTGGTTTTCAGCAGGGCCTCAACTATGAATAAATCCATAGCAAATCCTTAAAAAATAGCAACAGCAACTTGGTTCAGCAAAAGGCTGTTTGGCTTTCTAGCTGAAGTCCATCCATCCACCAGTACAACCAGAATGCTTTTGCTATTATATCTAGGACAATATTAGATTGATAAAGGATACATCATTTATGATTGTTTTGTGGCAGGTAACTGTATCAAGATACCCTTGGATGCTTAAAAAAATTAAAAACTGCAGTAATACCATCATAGTTGTCTACTGTTTTATAACAGTAAAAAGAATATTATTATAATTACATAAAACAGTATAAATCATTTTTTAACAGCAAATTAAACCTACTTCATTCATAATCATATTGTCAGACCTTGTCTCTCTACTGATAAAGAACCAGCTGAAAGGCAGAGAAATGACAAATTTCATTAAGCTAATCTTTAGAGTCTGGTACACAAATATTGTTCAAAACCTTTTTTGTAGCAGTCATCCACAGTAGAACCTAAGCTCTTAATCAATGGGCAAATTGCAAATGTTGAGGATGTAATTCAACAACACGTTTAAACTTTAATTTCCTCCCAAGGTCCTGGTCTAACACAATTATAATATCTAACTCCAAAAGAGGCCAGAACATGGACACTAATGTTCCTTCAACTTACTTCTCTAGCATACAATGATGACAACCATTCGTTTTTGGGGTTTTTTTAGCATCCATTGAGGAGTCCAACAAATCCACAAAGATTTTGTTGTTCTTGTTGACCTATCCTGGTTTTTAAATGGTGAGAAACATGCTTTTTAATAGCAGATATTCCAGCTCTCTGTTGCAAATCTCTGGTATATTGCCCAAAATTATTTGGATCATCTTTAAAAATTGTTGACAATATTGAGTTGCTGGTTTAACCTCCAGAGAAAAATTTCATAATATAATCAAAGCAATTGGAATTTCATAGACTGCTAAAGCATCCAAGCTGAACAATATTCATAAGAAATGTTTAACTGAATGCATCACCATTTGGCTGGTTCTGGTAGATGATATTCCTTTTGTAATCTTTCAAAAACTTTAAAAGTATCATTAACAATTAGTTGATTAAGAGGAATTATCCTATTTTCAACCCTTGTTTGGCAGTGAAAAGTTTTCCCCACCATTGCCAGTATTCCAAAGGTAAAAGAAACAAATTCTGAAACTGAGCCCACAATGGAACAAATTAATTTTCATTTTCATTCCACTACATTATGGAGGTTAACAAATATGCCCAGTGATATGCTTTAAAATCAGGAAAATTAAATCCATCATTTACATACAACATCAGTAACTTTAAAAGAGGTATTCTAGATTTTAACTCCTTCCATAAAAAGTTAATATTAACTTGTCAAACTGTTTAAAATATTTGACTATTTATTTATTTATTTATTTATTTATTTATTTATTTATTTATTTGATTCATATCGCTGCTCATCTCAAAGCAATGATGGGGGCTGTGAACAAGAACTAAAATCAACAATAATTATACCAACAGCCCAAGGAACAAATGTCCAAGGTCCTTTTAACTCTTGTTTGAAATGGAGTATTGGTCTTACTTTTCCATCTGCAATTCAGATGGGAGGCTTGGATTTGATCTGTAGTTTGCTGAGCATTACAACCATGGGTGTCTCTGGACTAATGACCCAGACTATTCACATATTCCTCCGGAGCTGAGTTAGGCTTCAAACATTTCTGACTGCCTTTTTGTTAAAGCTATTTTTTAATTGTGTTTTATTGTAATTTTCAGTTATAGGTAGGTAAAGTAGGGGAAATTGTTGAATTAGGATGGACCACCTGAACCTTTATTATTATGTCCAGGTTTGGCCTCCTTATCAAGAAACAGCAATCAATGCTTTCCTTCCTTCCTTCCTTCCTTCCTTCCTTCCTTCCTTCCTTCCTTCCTTCCTTCCTTCCTTCCTTCCTTCCTCCCTCCCTCCCTCCCTCCCTCCCTCCCTCCCTCTGAGGACACTGTACATAGTGTTCCCTTCTTCCATTTTCACTTTATAACAATAACCCTATTTTAGCACTAAGAATATTGACATTCCTAAGAGCAAAAATTGGTTGTTATTACAAAAGTTAAATCTTCATAAGCTTGGGGACAAGTTTTGGTTGGAAAGCTGTCCCTAGAGAGAGAGAAAGCTCCAAAAAGGCCGAGGCTCCTCCTTTCCATGATTTTAGGGCCACTGGAAATTGCCATCAATGGGAAAGGAGGATTTTATCCCCTTCAACGATAATACAAATTAAACTAGCCAATGTTAATTATTCTGCAGAGATTAATGTCAGGGGAACTCTGTGTTTATAAAATAAGAGTTCCTACACTGCTGTGACTATACACAGAAAGAGTATTCTGTCTAGCTCTTCAGAGCCTTTGGAGAGAATTAATTTGTTTTGAGGGTAGATGGTAAGGAAAACAGAGATTCTATATAGTCTATTGCTGCTCAGAGGTAAAGGGAAGAAAGAACAGTGATAATCAAAAGAGAATATCTGGTTGACAAAGGACAGTCACACATTTTCTTTTTAAGTAAAAAACAAAACAAATTCTCCAAGCCAGGCAGGGATTCAGAAGGAACGGTGCATAGCTGAGGGAAATGATTTGAAAGTTGATTTATAGAATTTGAACATCATGTCACATTGGTTTCTTGTTACAATGAAGAGTCACTAAGCCATGAAGCTGATATTCTTTTCAGCATACAGAACCTTAATGGAATTTTAGATGAATCTTTAAAATGTCAGGGAAATTAGGGGGTGCAGGGACCTAGGAGTTCCATGAAATCTTATTCACGTATTATGATCCTCATTCTTGACAATTTTTTCCAATTTATGTTAATCATGTTAAACTAGCAGTTTAATTTCTAAAGTATTGGGGATAGAATTCTTTATTTTCAGTTGCTTGGCACTGCTGTTCTGGCCAGGTTACATAAAAGGAAGAACTATAGTTTTAAGAAAATGCCTTAAAAAGTGCATTATTTCATTTTTGTAGATATTTTTGCTATATTCAATATTTTAAAAAGGAAAAATATAGCAAGAACATTACTGGGCTTCAGAACAATCAGTAGCAATCCACTTTTTTGGACATTTTTTGGACAACGTTGGACAGCATTTTAATATCTAAGTTTATGCACCAATCACTAAAGTAGAAGATGAGGAGGTTTATGACTTCTATGATCAAGTTCAGTTTGAAATTCACAGAACCTGCAAACAAGACTGCTTATTCCTTTAGCGTTGATGGTTGATCCTAGAAGGCAGAAGCTATCTACCACTTTTATAGCTTCATTTTCGGTTCTAAGGGTGGTTGCTGTGCCTGTTGTTATTAGTTTGGCCTTTATAATTAATTTAGCCACATTTTTCTTTACAATGCTCTTTAACTTTTATTATTAGACCTTGCAGATTATTTGCATTTTTGGCTATCAGGGTACTGTCATCAGCACAGTGAAGGTTACTGATCTTTCTTCATCTACGTTTAAAACCATGCTCATCTTCTTCCAATCCAGGCCAGGTTCATATGGTCTTATCAACTATTTACTATATCAATGTGAGGTTGTTTTTTTTTAATCTAGATGGGTGGTTAATGAAGATCTAAAACCAAGGAAATGACATGTGTAAAATGTATCACCAACTGATAGAGTGTACAGACTAGTTGCCTTTTACCAGAAATAAAGTATTGGGAGATAGAGATGAATGGCATGGGAACCTGAAGAAAATGCAGACATGGAGCGGAAGAAAGACAAGGGAGACACCTGGCCAGGTCTGGATACCAGCTACCTGAGATAAGAGTCACCACATAGCACATCTTAAGGAAGCAACCTATCAAGACCAGACGAGAAATGGAGGACAGTAGTCAGGGACAAGAAAGCTAATTCCATGCAGGAAGTCATATTTGAACCAGCAATCTAACAGGTCAACAGAAGGAGAACTGAGGTTTCATGTAACAGCTGATGGAATGGGACGGGCAAAGAATAACCGGCCAAGCTGTGCAGGTCTTGTCAGAAGACCCCACCCCAAGCTGAAATGAAATAAATGAATGAATTATAAGAGTAATTTGTAACACCTGGATTTGTAGGAGTTCAAAAGCTTAAGTCCAGAATGAGCTGAGATTTGCAAAGATGCTAAACATAAAAACTTTTCTTGCTATCTCCAAAATAAAGAAAGAGAAAATAATCAGCATATCAGATGCTCACTGAATACAGCAAAATGCTAATGGGTGCCATTAGCAGAATTACTCAACTCCTTAATCTGCAAGTGCCTTAAAAACAATGCAGTAAGTTCCAGAAGCCAGCATGGATTTAAGAAAAACAGGTCTTTCTAGACTAATTTTATCTTATTCAGGAAACTTTCTAAATAGACAGTGGGAACTTTGCAGATATATCATGATTTCAACAAACCATTTGACAAAGTGTTCTATGACATTCCAGCCAGCAAGCTGGTTTATTGTAGACTGCATGACACAACAAATAAATGAACATAAAGTTCACTTCGCAAAATATATACACAAAGTGTGCTCATCTATGAAATTAAACTCATTAAAGTGGAGTGAGTTATCAAATGGGGTGCCATAATGCTTAGTCCCAAGCTGGGTACACTTATGTGCACTGCAACATATTTATTAATGACTTGAATGAAATAGTAAAGGAAATGCTTATCAGATTTGCAGATGACACACAAATTGGATGGGATAGCAAATAACATAGATGGTAGCATCTATGGTCAATCTCAAAATGGTAGGTTAGAAAAGTGAGATGAAAATAACAGAATGAATTGGATCCAACCAATGAGCTCTGTTGTTGTTGTTGTTCAGTTGTTAAGTCGTGTCCGACTCTTCGTGACCCCATGAACCACATCGCGCCAGGCCTTCCTGTCCTTCATTGCCTCCCTGAGTTTGCTCAGTTTCATGCTCATTGCTTCAGTGATGCTATCCAACCATCTCATCCTCTGCTGTCCCCTTCTCCTTTTGCCTTCCATCTTTCCCAGCATCAGGGTCTTCTCCGAAGAGTCCTCTCTTCGCATTAGGTGACCAAAGTATCTGAGCTTGAGCTCTGTTAATCCAGTATTTATGCAGTGTTTAGTATTCTTTTACATTGTAATGCTAAATTGTTTAAATTATCCCCTAAATAAGATTATATGTAAGGGAAATATCCTTTTACAAGAAAGCTTTCAGTTACAATCTTCTACTCAGTTGGGAATAAATCCCACTGAACTTCTGAATACATTTGAATGGTTAGCACATTTAAGAACAACCAGAACTTGGGCGGGAAAAGGAATCTTATTAATAGCGTTAAAAATATATGTGATTGAGAGCTAAACAACAGAGACACTTTCTAAAAAGTTATATAAATGTTGGTGGAGTTACTCTATTTTCTATTGTTTGTCAAGTGTTTGTTGCCTTCCTACTGAGCACACTGTGTTCAGTTCTCAATGCAAATACATTCAGTTCCAATTCATTTCATCCCCATGTTTTACTTATTTCTTTCCCACAGAGTTCTGTTTAAAAAAAAAACACAAAAAACATGAAGCCAGATATTGGTTCCCTTTACTTCATTGCTTTTGAGTTTTCGATTTCTTCATTTTACAGCTGTAGAGATGAAGGAGAATGTCTATTTGTCTGTACTTTAAATCTAAATAGGTGGCATGATTACAGTTCTAGTCCTGCCTTAGGTATGAGTCCAGCTGGCTGACTTTGGGCCTGTCAGTCTCTCTCAGTGCTAAACCACTTCCAAAAATATTGCCAAGGAAGCTTCCTGAACTTGTCCATGTTTCCCATGTCCCTCATTTTTTTATATTTATCATCACAAAATTACCTTTGAGCACATTATGTATTAGAACTTCGCTAAAGAACCTTGGGAGAAAGCTAACAAAAATGGCAAGATGGAGAGCTTGCAAACAGTAGTTAAATTCATTTTGTAACTAGAGAACACGAAGCCCTGATTCAAGCATTCGTAGTGGTCTAGCTGGAATAGTACTCAGCCTGATAACCACTACTAATAGTGACATTCCACACTGATATCTATTCATTTGGCTGTCAGAGATGCTGTATCAATTATTTTCTTTGTTCAAGGCCAAAAAATGTACTAATTGGGCATCTTCATAATTGGCTACTCCTTCACCCCATTAAAACTATCGGAAACTTGGTTTCCAGGTGAGGTCTAATAGTGAACTAGATGTCCCTGAAGGAGTAGAGACAGAACTGCAGTGGGATCAGCAGACAGACAGTGAATTCTGGTTGGCAGAGTCTTTCCGGACAAGGACAGGTTGTGGGATTGCCGAACCACACTCCAGACAGCTGTTTCTAATGAGGAGACTACAGGAATCATGGTTTTTGGGGTCAACTTATGAGTTGAGCGGCTGGGAGTTAGGAGATTTCAGTTGTGCTCACAACCGCGATGCAGCCTGTAATGGACATAAGATTCACAAAAGCCTCACTTTCTTAATCACTATTGGATATCATTAATTTAAAATTAAAGAGAGATCTTCCAATTGGCAGGATAAGGGAAAACCACTTGGTGAGTCAATTGTCTTTCTGAATCAAAGAAAGTGAAAAAAATGTTTTAAAGAATTTTAAATTACTAGCTAAAAGCTTAACAAGGATTAGATGTAAGAAAGTTTAAACGGATGAAGGGGACAGTAAAATTCTGAAAGATTAACTTTGGTGAAAGTGCTTTTGAAAATATTAGAACTAAATAAGTAAATGGACAAGACTTTCATGGGAATGTTGTCTGTTTAATAATAAAGAACACAGGCAATTGGTGGATTTTACAAAATGAGAAGGGAAAGGTAATGTGAGATAGACTGTATGACTATAACTATGGAGTGCCAAATGAGACTAAAGTATTAAGGACATAGAAAGGCAAAACAGAAAAAAGGGGGGGGGCAGACTCTCCATTGACGGATTGGTAGAAACATTTCTGATTCAACTGAAATTGGAGATTCTGCTTATAGTTTGCAATTTGAGGTTCATATCTGCTGAACCTCTTGGTTATGGCTGTTATTTGCTGTTTTATTATTTCCAGTGCTTCCTTGATCTTCCTTGTTTCTAGGTGATATTTCTTGATTAGGTATTCTTTTGTCTTCTTGTTCCTCAGCTTCTTTTCTTTCATTTGTTCTAGCTTGCTTGCCTCTGATCTTAGCATGCTGATCTTATTTTCCAACCTGATCTTCCATTTTAATAGTGCACTGTTTGGCTTTTTTTCTTGCTTGTTGATTTTGCATCCAAGGTATGCAGTTATAACTGCAGCCGTGCTGTACATTCATTGGTTTGTTTCTTGCAGTAAGCTGGTGCTTATATTTGATATTACAATATTGGCATCTTTTAATATTTGTGCTAGCTGTTTCTTTGTAACAAGCTTCAGTGCAAGCAACCTTATTCTTTCTTTTTTTTTTTTTTTGGGTGCTGTTCTAGATTCTCAGTTATTCTTTGTTTCAATTCTTCTTGTTTTTTAGTTAGAGGGCTTTGTTCTTTCTGAAAAGACAGAGGAGAGGGTGGCTGGTTTGGGAAGGAGAATGATTTAATAGTGATGCTGGCTTCTTCTACTACCAATTCCCCCTGGATTGTCTCTACTGTCTGAGCTACTTCTGGCAAGACTTGGATTTCTTTGCCCTGGGTAGACCTCTGCAGTTCTTCCAATTCTACTTCTGTGAATACTTTATTTCATATTATAAATCAATGTTGATCTGCTAGCATCTGTTCTGTTATTTCTGATTCTGGATGTTATTCTTTCCAGTGGTGCATTCTTTTCAGATATCCTCTTCTCGTCGGGCTTGATTTGTAATAGCGGATCATTACCTCTTTGTTTTCAGTCTTCGTATATTTGTGATGGGTAAATAACTTTTCTTCCAGTAGTCCTGCAGCTGCTGGCCCTGGATGCTCAACCGACAGTTCTGAGTCCTGTACCCCACTTGTCACCAGATGTCCAGGAACTAGAACACCTAGCGTGGTCCTTATTGACCTGAGGGAGGACCGATCTGGTATGGGTTTCGGTAAATTACGTCTTACCATATTGTTTATGGGAGACACATTCTTCGTCTGGCTCTTCTGATGAGACCTGTCCAGTATGGGTGAACCTCTGGCATAGCTCTCATCCCCACAACCATGTCAAAGTCGTGTCTCACTGGGGATTGTTGCTATTATTGTTCTTGTCTGAGCTACTTCTCAGACAAGAACAATAATATTGTTGTTCTTGTTGTTGTTTTCTGGGGATTAAGATAATTTTCATATTTACTTATTGAAACTGGGTTGTCTTTATTTATACATAGGCTGCTGTATGTTTTGTGGAGGAAGGGTAGGCTCTTAGCATATCATGGCTACATTTTTTTAAAGTGGCTTATGAGAATCTTGGTGGCTACCAACATAAAAACTTTAAATCGGAGGTCACAAGATCATCAGAAGCTACTACTCTCAGGAATCAGCAGAGGACTATGATTACCTAGGCCAGCTGTCCTTCCCCAGTCACCTTCTGCTTAATTGGCCCCTCTTAGCGATTAAAGAATAGCTTTGATCAAGAGACCATAGTGAAGAGAAGCAAAAGTCCATTCCTGTGATCCAAGTTGTGTAAGTCACTTCTGCCTCGTGTAGGTGTTTGACCAACATAATTCATAATCAAACCAATTCAAGGCTTGTCTTTTTCCCCCCTGTTAATTGTCATTAGATTTTTCTTCTTCCAAATGTCATTTTGAATAAATAAACAGCTCCGCTACAAATGTTTGTGGGAAAGATTTCAGGGTATCTTGAATGCCAATTACTTCAAACTTTTTTCAATTACTTCTAAAGTGATTTTCTTTCTTGCTTGCTTTATCATAGTTTTTTTTGGGGGGAGAAAAATATGCTTTGTCAAAGAATTTAGCATCAGCTGAACAGCATTACGTCAGGTTTTTTTAGAAATTCAGTAGAAGTAAATTAGTTGCATTGGTACAGTATAATAAGGTGCAAAGCAATCCTGGGATTCAGACTTTTTTTTTCCCCCCCTCTGATTATTCTTTTGATGTAATCACTATTTAGGTCAGTGCCTTGAAGGGATGGAGAAAGGAAAATGTTGAATTGCTCTCCCAGTGGCTTGCATTAAATACTCCTCAGTTGAAATAGCTCACTGGACTTTAAAAAAGTGTTTTATATAGCTTGTCTACCCTGGTAGCTTTGAAAGGCTCAGATAAATAAATAAATAAATAAATAAATAAATAAATAAATAAATAAGCAATGGAATGTGACTATTTTAGGAAAACTGAAAGAAAACAGCCATCAGGGGAATTGTAGGTGATAGTGTCTCAACTATATCTTGCAGTCCTGTCTATGCAGTAACTTTAAATACAATAAAAGAGCTGAATAATCACTGACCTCTGGATTGCCCTGAGGCTGCAGCTTTTCTAGGCCATCATTTATTTTAAGACAGGGCTTTTACAATTTCCAAACCAGGTGAAATGAAATGCTCTTTTTTTAAAATTATTTTTCATTTTGCAGCCCATACTAGTTCCTCATAGACATTAGACAAGTTATTCTATGATTCTACAGTGGCTTTTCAGCTCATGCCCATTGTGCCTATTGGGAAAGAGAGGGGTTAAAATGGGCAACAGAGCAGATGTGGTGGCATAATGCAAGCCCTTTTGTACATACATCAATGTCACACGTGTACAAAAGAGGCGGAGCTCGCCTTGTGAAGCTGCATACGGTATCTTGCCCATTTTGACAGCCACCCACCTAGCCAACTAACAGAGAGCATGGTTGTTTCATTCTGATTTAGTCTGATTTATAGACACGGTCATTGTGGTTTGTGAAATGTGGTTTATGGATTCCATGGCAGCCAGATTACATTGGCTTTTTCAAGAAACCAATATGAAAACAACCCCTAGCTTAATGCAATGCAAAGCACCTGATATTAGGTTAACTTTATCACATTTGGTAGAGTTATCCATCTAAAGCCAAAGCTATCTGAGGGTTGCAATTTTAAATGAAAGCATTGCCATTTCAAAGTGGAATCAATTTGCCATCTATAGTTTCTATAGGAGCAGATCTGAAGGATCAGCTAAAGTGGACATCCCACCACATGAGCAACGCTGAATGACATCTGCTACATCTGTCTTCCTTCCATGAAAAATGTGCAAAATGAACAAGCAAAATCCAACTAAACACCACTTCTTTAGAAACATGGCTGAAAAAGAATGGCTATCCTTGGGGGGAAAAGTATCCAAAAAAGGATTTTTTAATAAAATGAAGTGGTGTAGGAGAGGTCTTTCTATCTCTCTGTGTGTTGATCAAGGCCACAGAAGCTCTGGAGAGCTCACTTGGATGGGCACTTGTGCAAAGCATGCCTTTGAAGTTGCTTTGTGGAGAGTGTGCATGCTCATACTCTCTCTTGCACAGTCAACACTTCTAAAAATGAAGTGAAACTATCAGATTACTCCATTTCATATTGGAGCTTTTCATGGCAATACCAGTAACTACTAGAAGCACAAGAAGATACTTCTGTTCCTGTGCAGTACAACTGAAGGAGCTTTTGTCTGGCTATTGGAATAGTCACAGAAGACCACACAGCAGTGCAAATGGCCTGAAATGCAAAAATGGGGGATATATTTATCGGCTTCACCAGGAGAATTACATTTCCTCCATGGCATGTCACTCCTTGTTAAGGCAAAAGGCAGCAGCCTTCTGCAAACCTGTTCTACGATTCCTATTCTATTTTTCTTCTGCAAGAATATGTAAGTCTTCCTATACGTTTGTGCAAATGCTATGCATTCTCCATCATAAAACAGCCTATCTTCAATTCATTCCTTAAATAATGGCCAATAAATTTGCTTCAGGTTCTGCTAGGCAGAATGGGACTATTTGACTTGCAAAGATAACTGTTACTTAGAGTCTATACAAATGCTACAAAATGATCAGTGTAACCTGGCTGAAATGATTGCCACTTCAGTATATAGTTGATGATTTCTGGTTCACTGTCCTGCTTTCTGCTCAAAATGCATCCCTTTGCCTCATTCTTCCCAAATAAAGGCTTGGTTAATTAAGTCAAGGCTGTGGTATGCAAAGTGAGAGGTAAGATGTTTCCCTAAATTGCTGGTTCTGGGCATTATCCCTCATTTGTACAAGGTAATTTAGAGTTTCTAAAGAACCTTTCCAGGAATAAATAAGTGGGAGCTATTTTGTTTGGGCTAACTGAAAAATCACCAGCCTCCCAGGTATTTGCTTCTTACCATTCCCAAGATAAGCCAGGTTGCCCCATTCTTCTTGCCATATACCTTATCTCTTACATATTCTATTTTCAATGTCTTTAAGTCTTTTCTTATTACAGGAAAGAAAGCTTTTGCTGGATAATTCAAAACGAAAACTTTAATTGCTTCTTGAGGAACGGGTCAATTTCATTAGAGACTGGAACATTGCTGCAAGATCAAGCAATAATAGATTTGAGATGCATCAGGGTAAAGAGATCTTATTGACAAACAATGAGCTGGTACAGCATCAGGATGAAAGAAATATAGTCTCTGCATTCAAACATTGGGTTCAAATCACTCCTTGGCCTCAAGAGATTTAGCATGTCAAAGACTAAGCCACTTCTGATCTCCAAAGATCATCACTTTCAGTAAGGGAAGAGACCCACAAATTTTCTAAAATGACTGCAAAGACAATAAAAATACGTTTCAATTATGGTTTCATTCATCTTCCAAGAAAAAAAAAAAACTAATACATTTTAAGTTCATGCCACTTGGTACACATGAGGGTCTGCACTGCCTCCATGTATTCCAAATGTCATGATGTTCACTTCAGTTTAGGACACTTGATTAATTCATATTCTTATGGTCTGCTGTAGCCACTCAATTTGGGTCCTTTAATCTGAACCAAAACTTCAAGGATATTCCTACCCATCTGCAATTACAAACACCAAAAAGGTCTAGAAATAATCAATGTGCCATTAGAGGATAAACAGAGTATGCAAATAATAGTTTGGGATGAAAAATTGTTCTCACTCATGTTTGCATCACAAAAGAAAATTCAAGACTCACTAGTGAGGTTCTTGTGTCTTTAGATGCTTGCTGCTCTTCTAACTTCTCCATCCCTTCTCTATGTACCGTATGTGAGAACATCCAGACAGAGATTAAGTGAGTCTGCTCTCAGAGCCACTGAAGGCAGATGCACCAGAAGGAAAAGGAGCATGACCAGGATGAGAAAGCTGCAAGACTAGGCAATAAAGATCACTCTTCCTGAATCATCTCGTCCAGAAGACAACCATCTCCACATGATTGTTGCCCCTTTTGGTGTTTATACACTCAGAAGCTTCACCACTTCTGCTTCATAGAAACATGAAGGTGACAATCATCTGGCCAGGATGGTATGGTTGCTTGTTTCTTCCAGAGGGAAGGTAGACCCTCTGCCTCTGCACCACATGGTTGAAGGAGAGGGAGATACACTTCCTGAAGCTTTCAATGTGAACTGTTAGCCTTGGCTTTCTCTCCCCTTGACCTTCCATGCTATGAACTGCATGGGTTGTGAGAGAAAAGAAGTAGGCCTCCTGCAGAAGCACCACCATAAGCTGAAGTCTTCTCCGATCTGTCCTCACCTGATTTGGCTGGCATAGTGAGCAGAAGGATTGTAAGCTAGGTTCAATGCGAGGAATTTGCACCGACCACTATAAGGTAGTGAATGTCAAATTCTTTGTCAGGCTGTTTTGAGGCATAGCATGCTACCTGCTCAATCCTTGGTCTGTGGACTCAGGAAAAAACATCCTACTGAGGTCAGCATGACTGATTTCTGGATGAGAGGGAATACAATTGCAGCAGGAGTCCTGAAATCACTGCACCTGTGATGGCTGCAGATAGCTTTGAGCACTTACAGAGAGCATCATGGAGTGATCCCAAAACTGCACTATGGAGTGAGGAGTAAGAGGCAAATGGCTATAAGATCAGAAGATGCCACTTTAAGCATGCTTGATTTCCTGCACTTCTTAGGCTGAAATTAACCTCAATTAACAGAAGAGCCACAGTGAAAGGGAAAGAGCAGTCCTACAATGTAATGGACTGACAGGAATGACAATGGGCCCGATCCATCATGTCTATGGCACTTGCTCAGAGAAATCCAAAACGTGATTTAGAGTCACCCAGGGCCAGGTTAAACCACATGAAATCACAGCCAGGAATGGCTATAAGCAGTTCAACATTAGCTGACAATTGGGGCAACTCTGACTATTGCCTGGCTGAGGCTTAAATGTGGTCAGTGGGTATCTTTCCTGAGGTTGGCACTGTAGGAATCTAAATCTTGCAAGATCTCTGTCTAAGGCATTTACTATTTTTAGTCTCTTGTGTATTTGCAAGGATGCTGAATGCAAAACAAGGAATTCCAGACCTGAAGACCTTTTCTGAAGGGCAGGACAAGACCCAGATCAGCGAGGCTTGTACTAGCCTGGCTAGACTTATTAGGCTGGATCAGGACCCAAGAGAAGGACCGTTCCCCAGGGGACCCAATTTATTCCTTCCAGTGGGGCCAATATTAACCCCTTGTATCTCCTAAGCAAAGCAACACCCAGTGTGTGACTACTTTCAATGTTCAATGTGTTTAGGGATTGGCTCTCAGCAAATCATGGTCTCTCAGGTCCAGAGGTTCCTAGGGCCTGGGGAAGGACACTCCACAGAACTTTGTAGTTAACTTTCTTGTATCTATGAAAA
This sequence comes from Python bivittatus, assembly GCF_059951505.1. Taxonomy (NCBI): domain Eukaryota; kingdom Metazoa; phylum Chordata; class Lepidosauria; order Squamata; family Pythonidae; genus Python; species Python bivittatus. The sequence goes on from NW_028277033.1 coordinate 7,169,489, forward strand.
TTGCTTGGCCCCTCTCAGCTTGAGGCAGGAATTGTGCCTCTGTTGGTTCTTCTGGGCTGTACTCCAGCGGTCATTGTCCCTCCTCATCTGTAGGTTCATCAGAGGGAAGCATGATAGCCATTCACTTTCTTCTGTTGCAAAGGGGTCTCTGTATGTGCCCAGCCCATGCTCAGAGGGATTGGAGCAGCATAGCCACTTTGATTCATCACTTTGAAGGGAAGTGCAACTTCAGTTCAGCCTTTTGCTTCAAAGTAGGTGCTTTGATTGAAATGTCATTAAAGTGAAGCATGTGAAACTCTGCAGAACCTTATTAATTTTAGCACTGAGCAGGAGATGACTGCATTGTACAAAAGCAACAAAACAAACAGATCAGGATTTCTCAGTAACATATATCTGTGATAAAGAATAGTACACTTTATTGATGCTTATTTCATTACCTGAGTCCAACGGCGTAGCTGTTCTAAAACCTGGGAAAGGATTGCACACACAAAGCAAAAATTATTGTCCCCTTAGGGCAATTTCTTTATAATATGGAACAGCATTGCTGCTGCTGAAAAACAAAAAGTTAAAAAGAAGGTGCCATTTATTGAATCAACACTTTAAAATAACAACCCTGAGCTGCCCAGATTTCAATCTAAGAAGGGAATGAAAGAAGTGCAGCTAGAGGCTATATGTAGCCTGCCAGATTCCCTTCTGGGGGTCACAGGGTCTCTTTTTCCCCGTATATCTTAATTTGGAGAGAGTTAAAAAGCAAGTTTAACCATGCATTTTGTCCTTAAATTCCTGAACCCGCCTTCCCCTTCTCCAAAAGCAGATGGTTACCCTGTCTATTTCAGAATGGAGTGAGTTAGCAGCTCTAAAACTCCTCTGTGTGAAAAAATTTGATGTTTGGAAAACTGGATTTTCTAGCACAGAATGTTGCAAAGATTTCCAGAATTCTCTGTTCCTTCTCTGGGTCAGGCCGATCTGGCCATCCTTTGGGTGGTCTGTAACGTTTCCAGAAATTAATTTAATCTTCCAGGCTGGTTCACAAACTATCTATCAGTCTTTTTTTTTTTTTAATATAATGTTACTGCATGTTTTAAAAACAAGAGTAAAAATTGACACAAACTAAAATCAAGTATGAAGGGGAAAAAAGGAAGAACTAAAAGAGAACATTTTTAAAGAAGTGGCTTCCGAACTTCTTTACAGCAGTTATAAATACAATTATAGATTTACCTCTTTCTCTAAGGTTACATTGTGACTCTCTTCTTTCTATAATCTATCCTATCTAATTGCCAAAACCATAGATATATGAGTTCATTTTTTTTTCTGTTTTACGCAAAACGTCCATAAAGGGTTTCCAGTCAGCAATAAATGTAGATATTGTCTTTTCTCTAGTCAAACAGATCAATTTAGCCATCTCAGCAAGTTCCGTCATCTTCACCAATTATTTCTTTGTTGTAGGTATTGCTAATTCTTTCCAACATTTTGTGTAAAATAATCTGGTTGCGGTTATCATATATAAAAACAAAGTTCCATGACTTTTTGCAACTGTTTATCCATTAGTCCCAAGAGAAAACTTCTGGTTTCAGTTGTATATTAATCTTTAAAATCCTCTGAATCAGTGTATGCATTTGAACCCAAAATCTTCTACCTTTTTTTGCATGTCCACTAAACACGATAAAATGACCCTTCTCTTTGTTCAAGTTTCCAACGTAGATTTGATGTACCTTTGTACATTCTAGATAATTTTTCTGGTGCCATATACCAATGGTGCATCGTTTTATAAAAGTTCTCTTTAAGATTATAACCTAGTGTAAATTTCAATCCTTTCAACCACATATTTTCCCACTGTTCCATCTGCATATTGTAACAAAATGTTTAGCCCTCTTTATCATACATTCTTTCACTTGCTCTTCTTCTGTTTCAAATTTCAGTAAAAGTTTACACATTTTAGCAATCACATGTTCACATCTGTACACAATTCCATTTCAAAGTCAGTCTTAGAATATTCAATACTGTACATTCTTTTGTCTACTTTGAATCTTTCTGATTACTGTGAATAGGAAAACCATTGACAACTATGTCCCTCTGCCATCAGTTCTTCTCTTGATTTTATGTTATATTCCCCTTGATAAAATTCTAGTATCTCATGATAGGTTAGCCATTTGTGTTTTCCTATTATTTCTAATCTATAAAATGCTTCTTGCACTGAGGGCCATGAAGGTATTTTCAGGCACAACCTGGTTTTGTATCTATTCCATATTCTCAACATGGAGCGCCTAACATAGTGCTTTTTAAAATCTACATTAACCTTAACTTTATCATACCACAAGTATCTATGCCACCCAAATCTCAGGTCATGATTTTCCAACTCTTTTATTTCTCAGCAACACCCATTCTTTCATCTACACCAAACAACACGCTACAAAATACAATTTCAAATCAAGTAAACCCAATCCTCCTCTTTCCTTTGCATCTTGTAACACCTTATATTTAACTTCTGTTTTTTTTTTCACCCCCTTACCATACTTGGGTATATTCTTTTGCCACTGTTTAAATGGTGCATCAGTTGTCAAAACAGGCATTGTCTGGGACAAAAACATCATTCTAGGCAAGACATTCATTTTTATCACAGAAATTCTCCTCAGCAATGACAATTGTAATTTCTCCAATTCTTCAATTGTAGTTTCTTTAACATATCTTTTTAAACTTAATTCCATGTCCTAACATAATTATTTTGAAGTAACATTCAGTTCATATTTGTCATGGTAATACCCAGATACTGAGAGATTAGTTTTTTTCTCAATTTAAAACCCATTTTCTTCATCAGTTCTGTTTGATCCTCTATTTTCATATTTTTTGTTAACATCTTCATCTTCTGATTATTAATTGTAAAACTTGCTAGTACCAAATTCTTTTAGTTTTCCCTTTAATGTCTCTATTCCCTTTAGTGGATCCTCCAGAGTCAACAAGAATTCATCAGCAAATGCCCTTAACTTATAAGACTTTACTCCCACAATTCTCTCATCTTGTCTTATATCTCTATTCAGTATTTCAAGACCCAGAATAAACAAGCAAGGAGACAGTGAGCATCTCTGTCTTGTTCCTTTTTGTATCCCGCAGGGTTTTGCTAGATCTCCATTAACAATTATTTCTGCTTTTTGTGAAGTGTAAATGAATCTCACCCATTTAACAAAATTCTCTCCCACATTCATATCTTCCAAATTTGTAAACAGGAAAGCCCATTTCAAATTGTCAAAGGGCTTCTCTGCATCTCAGAAAATCAATGAAGCTTGTTTTTCATTAGGTTGGTTCACGTATTCCAAAATGTCCAACACATTTCTTATATTATCCTTTCACTGTCTTTTGGGTAAAAACCCACATTGATCCTCATGAATAAATTCTTGCAAAATTATTTTCATCCTCTCCACCAGAATTGTTGTAAACAACTTATAGTCATTATTCAGTAATGATATTAGCCGATAGCTTCTTGTTAAAGTCAAATCTTGTCCCTCCTTAGGTATTAATGCTGTATTAGCCTCTTTCCAGTTCTCTGGCATCTTTCCTCTCTGGAAAATAGAATTCATTGTATTTTGTAAAGGTTATAAGAGTTCATCCTCAAAACATTTGTAATAAGAAGCCGGTAAACCATCTGGTACAGGGAACTTTCCTGCTTTAGTTGTTTTATAACTTCTCAGATTCCCCTTATTGTTATGGGCCCATTTATAATCTGTTTCTGTTCCTCTGTAATCTTTGGTAAATTTTACTTCTTTAAATATACATCTATTTTCTCCAGGGAAATTTCTTGTCCTCTATATAAATTGGAATAATATTGATGAAATGCATTTTGCATAATCACATTATCTGGTATTACAGTAACTCCCTCTTGTAATTTCAATATCATTTTCTTTTTCTTTTTGTAATTTGTATGCCAAACAATTCCCTGGTACATTTGCAAACTTAACATTATTTTTGTTTTGCATAATCCATTTTATTTCTATTTCTCTTAGTGTTAACATAGATAATTGTCACTGTAGAAAACTCTCTGCTTATATCTATCTATCTATCTATCTATCTATCTATCTATCTATCTATCTATCTATCTATCTATCTATCTATCTACACACACCCATATCCTCATATTCTCCTGGACAGCTTTCAGAACTATCGTCTGAATTACTGAGTAATCAGGGTGAACATAACATTCTAATTATATATATAATATAATGTCATAAACTGACATTTGACCAGTTTTCCAGTGACTTGGCCAAGACTTCCAATTATTAGTTTGCTCCAGCCACCAAGAGTTTCCTCCAGACATACATCTCCAGTACAACCTGCAATAATATGAAGATTACGACTCACAGTTCATGAGGATCAATGTGCGTTTTTACCCAAAAGACAGTTAAAGGATAATATAAGAAATGAACCCCATGTCAGATGCAAATATCTAAGTCATGGGGGATGTTCTGTGATGTCATGACACAAGCTTCATCACCCTTCACACCCTTCTAAGCCTCCACATTCTGTAACAATACATTATGCAGTTCCAGATACTGGAGAACAAACCATAGCCCCATGTTAGTGAGCTTGTAAGTCTCTTCCTAAGCAGATGAACATTGATTCATTAAGCAGAATTTCTTATGAAGGTGCATGAAGCACATGATAATATGTGTAAGGAGCATAAGTTTAAGTGTATAGCTGATTCCCTGCCCTTGCTACTGAATTTCTAATAAAGCCATTTTTAGGACACTTTTCAACACTAACTCTCACTGAGTTCACTGGGATTGTTTCAAGATATACTTAGGACTGGATTGTTAATCCAAGTTATATTCTTCAAGTGTAGAATACACACACACACAAAATTCAGGAAGGACTGAAGCGGATGGTGCTGACGCTTCGTTTTGCATGTTTGATATCCTTATGAATTATTTTGGCTAAAATGTTTTTGGCTTTATAATTTGCAATAATATATGCAAAGAGAACATTTAGAGTACAATATGTCCTTAATGATGCTGATGGTCACAAGTTATCTGAATAGTGGGGCATTAATATATAGCCTTACAGTTCCAGACAGAGTAACGGCACTATTTTCGTCAATATTTTGCCCCACCACAACTCTGCAAGGCAAGTTGTTGTCAGAGAGAGTGACCTAAAGTCATCCAGTGAGATTCCATGGCTATCAGAAGACTTGAATCATGATCTCCCGGGTGCCTTCCAACCCTGTAACCACTACACCTCACTGTTTCACCAACTAGATGGGTAAGAATCAATCAGTTATATTGTTAAAGTTTTTGTGCCAAGTTCTGTTACATGTGTTGAATCATTTGTGAGGAACCTGCACAAGCATATCCTGGAAAGTGGTGGACTCTTTGACCACATTCCTTTTTAAATAACAGGCCAGCATCAGAGGGTGATTAGGGTGTGTGTTCCTGGAAGCATGCAAGGAGAAAACATGAGGAAATTAGCTAGATAATGATTCAGTATTTAATGCTTCTAAAATTTCAGATTCTTCCGAGAGATGGAAACGTTTCTGTGGGAATTCATAAGATTTGGTTTGCTAGAAACAGTTCCTCTAGAAAATACATTTTTTCTAGAAAAATACAGAAATGGTTTTGCAACACTTGGGATGTAATTTTGTCCCCTCAAGGTTGGATTAGTCTAACTAAAGTGAATTAGCCTGCATCACAAAGGTCTTTCTCCTTTTTCCTTCCCTGATTTTCCATCTCCCTTGAGGCTGGGACTTGTGGTGCCAGTATATCCTGAGGACTTTAGACTGGTATAGACAGGCCTACATCACAGATAGTAGACATGAGTATCATGGTTAGCTATGACAGCTAAAATCAATCCAATCAATCAATCAATCAATCAATCAATCAGTAAACAAACATTAATCTGACAGGAGATTGCAAACTAATTCTAGATGAAAATTTCCTGTAACTTTATGTCTCATTGCCTGCTTTTCTTGCTTGGATATTAAATGATATTATCACAGCATTGCTTGGAATGCTGGAATAAAAAATGTTAATCTAGAAACAGGTATGTAAAAGGATATTAACAACTGCACCCTTGGACTATAGGGTACAATATTTATTGACTTGACAAATATTGTCAAGTCAATAAATAGACTCCTGAGGACTTCATGGACATATCTATGGAGTTTTCTTATAGGTGGTTTGCCCTTCCCTCTTCCCAGGGTATTATTTTGACTTCCCAGCTTTGTCTTTATGGTTTCCAGTTCAAACAGTTAGATTTTCTGGTGATCTCCCATCTAACTACTAAGTGCAACCTTTAGATATCAGTGAGGGTAAGCTGGGTCCTTCAACAAGCTGAACACATACATAGATGAATCTAATCTGCTATAAAACTTGCCTCTGAAATTGTTTCAGCTCCTATTTAGATTTTAATAGGAGTGCCTTTGCATATTTCAGGTGCACACTGAAATTTTAACATCAGCTCCTGAAATTAAATACCCCAAAGGAATTCATTTCTGCTGCAAAAAAGGAGTATATTCTGGGCTATCCTGATATCACAAACAGAAGCAAGCCTGGCTGATCTAAGAAACTTGCAGCCAAGGAGAATTTTAAAAAGAAAAAAAAAGAATTGAAATCCTTCCCACATTCAGATATGAAAGAACAGATATGAATGAATGAATGAATGAATGAATGAATGAATGAATGAATTTATAAGGTGGGATCTGACTTTATGAATGATGTTTCCTTAAGCTTTGCAGAGTGAGGACCACTGAAGCATGTAAAAGGAAATCTAGGCAGACAACAAAAAGTCTCCTCCTATACAATTTATGCTAGGATCAAACAAAACATAATATCTGTTAGAAAGAACAAAAGCTTAACATGCTCCATTGCTTAATGCATATAGAAGCATTGATTCTTAAACATATAGTGAAGCAAATGCTAGTTAAAATGCATCTCAGCCCTTGGAAACAGAAACTTCCACCTCCTGTTTGTGTAAGTTCATATGGGAACGGTGCACCATAGCCTTGAGATACCTAGAAGATAAAGATTGGGTCAAGGACCATAAGAGGATTGGGCATTGCAGGCCCAGCCTTAATGTAACCGTTGCATCCAAACATCCAGATGACCAGTAGATGACAGCAAAGAAGCATGGAAATTCTAACTCTTTAGCTTCATCCTACGGTTGGATGCTTTGCAGCCCAGATATGGTAGCCCTAATTATTGTCCCTTTTCAAACCAGAAGCGTTTGAGGAAACTTGCTAACCAAAAGAGCAAAAAGTCTGAATTAAATCTGCTAATCAGATTAGTTAACTTGCAGGTTTCCATTTCTTAATTATTTCAACATAAATGCATATGTATTAAGAACTATAATAATTACATTTATCATTATTTATTATGATAGCGTTAAGAAAAGATAACGGTGAAACATTCCAGAAGCTGTTGGAAACCATGTCCAGTTCATTGGTGTATTTCTCAGCTTGTGTTTAAACTTCCGGAGGATCAAGTTCTGACCTTTTCTTCGCACTCCTTGGCTTGTCCATGACATTGGCAGTGCTTATAGACGCCAAGCATCAGCACCAAGGACAGTGCTGATGTTTCCTTGAAGTAAAAGGTGACTTCGCTCTCTCAGGTCTTCCCTCCCTTACAATCTGCTTTTGAAATACATTGGTTGCTACAGTCACTGGGTTGTCTGTTTTCACAGAGACAACCATGCAAACAGACATGCAGAATATGCTTCCATTCATCATACATGCTGCAGATATCGGACTTCTCAAGCAGTCTGATGTGGAGAACAAGGAGAAGAGGTAGATGAGAAGAAGGCAAGTTGCAGTGAAACACACCCACCCATGCACAGATACAGCCGTGGCTCTGACACTCCGATATTGTACAAGATTATGAGGTAGCAGCTTGCAACCATTGTTGAAGAAATTCTGAACGCGTTGTACAGCTGTACTTGGTTTTACTTTTGGCCATGTGGATAGGAAATTCTGAGATTTGTATTCCTAATGCATCTGCAGAGCTCCTGGGCATAGAACACAGAAGAATAGCGCACTGCTACAGTTCTGAGTAGAGAGTAAAAAAATTACATGGTTCAGACATGTTAATACTCTATATTTACCACCCCCCCCAAAGGCTGTCAGCCTCAAACAAACTGAGCTGCCTGGGTGTCCAGTCCACAAAGTCCAAACCCCGATTCAGAAGAATTCTCATGAAACCAGGCCCGGTTCAGATAAATGCTCCTTTATTAGATGGTACATGCAGCTTGAAACAAAACATTCCTAAAACTAAAGCCTGGGTAAACTTCCCTTTATTTATCCCCCCTCCCCTTGTTGCCCTGGCACCTCAATTTCTCTTCACCTGGTGGTGACCTCTTTCCTTCCTCCCAGGGATACATGGCTCCTTCCTGGCCATCAGGCCCCCACTGGTCTTGCCTGCAATCAGGTCTGGCCTCATTGCCCATATAAGGTTAAGCTCCTCACCATCTCCCAGTACTACTCCAATTACAACCCTTAACTACTAGCCCCCCTCCCTAGTTACAACTAGCAGAAGCAAATCAATCAAACTCCCATTGACTGCTATGCTTTGTAAATTAACAACTGTTGGTTGATGCAGGTTCTGACACTGGGTGTCATCAGCTTGTAGGAAGGGAGGTCCATATTTGCTATGAATCTTATGCTTCACATCTCATAATGTTCATGGGCTCAAACGTTGCTCATGAAAATCTGTACAGTCAAGAAAAATCATATAGTATGTATTAATGCATATTTTAGAACAAGCTGCATACCAAAATGTGTATATTAGAGAGTGATGCATATAGTGACATACCAAATTCCTAGATGTCTGTCTGTCAGTGAATACATATGACATTTTTTCAGATTCTAGAACTTCAGAATGGATTAACAATTAAATGCATATCAGCAGGACTGATATGGTTCATCTTTATGCATCCCTAATAGAACATTATTGTCCAATTAAACAGATAGGGGTCTCCACCTTTGGGCAGACACTTTCCCTGTGCTGTTATGTCAGATAAAAATCCTAGGAACTGAACCCAAGAACTTAAAATATGCAACACTTCTGCTCTGCTACAAAGCTATGCTTGTACCCCATATTGCCAGAGATGAAGTTACCCTTTAGTGCATAAGTAGATCAAATTCTGTTATTCTTTTATACGATTATATTTTAGAGATAACAATCTGTGCCTTAAGGCAGCTGGTTCTATTGCAGCTGCATGATCCCAGGAAATTGCACAGCTGCTTTAAAATGTGGAAAACAGGTGCTACACTTGCACGCCTGTGTGCTCAGAAACACCCCCCACAGACTGAATGTTGAGCACTGCACAGTCCTAATAAAGAGAGAGTCTTGAGGCATGCCCAATTATTGTCATGGCTGTTAGTAATTCTGAGGTCTAAGAAGAATCTCAAGTTCCACAAAGACCCTTCTGCGTTGGTGTGATCTGTATTTTCAAGTCACTTCTCTCTCCAGAACGTGGGGAAATCTGCAGGTTTGTTCCAGGGATTACCTTGTTTTTTGAAGTTGTGAGTTTGGAAGTTCATTCAAGACTCCTTTCTGCAATTTCACCCCTTCTGCTGATGAGGAATCCTTTAGAAAATCCTTGTTCGTATGAAGTCCTTTCTATCCAGATTGCTGGCAATCATTTATCTTCTATCTGTGAAGCCAAGTGTCCCTGGTCTACCTTAACATTCCACTGACATGATTTCTAAATGTGTAGTCATTTTTTTTAATGAACACAACATATCAATACTCCGAAACAATTTATCAAGCAGATCAATCAATGAAGACAAGGTGTTGAATGTCTCTCTTTCAGAATATTTGGGTCAAGAAGTTTGTCATTTTAACTTTCTTGTAATTGTTATTTACCGTGAACAAGCTTGCTTTACATCATGGAACCTGTGCCGAGAGTTCAGCTAATGTGATCTTCCATTTAAACCCTTCTGTATCTTAGTGCTCCAGCTTCTGTTTTTTTCTTCTTTCTACAGAAAGTTCATTCTGGAGTGAACCTGGAGTAGCTGCACACCTTTTGAAAGGAAATACTAGCAGCTGTCTGCTTGGAAACACCTCAATTTAGAAGAAAGGGGCTTTAGATGAGAAGTGGGGCAATTCTTTGGTACTATTTAAGCTGTGATAAATAACTTGCTCTGTTTCCTTTGCTAAATCAGCTTTGATAAGCACTGCATGAAGTTGATCAAAGATCTTTCAAAGTTAATGCTGTTAATGAATAGTATTCCTTCCATGTGACTGATTCAGAAATGGTAAGTGATTATCAGGTCAATAATGGCCAAATCATAATTTGTAGTTCTGAAAGCAAATTACTGAGTCAGAAAAGCTTCTGGGTCCTCTTTGGATCCTGATGATACAGGTTGAATAATTACAACAAAAACCAAAATCAGGAGATACAGTATTAAGTTCCTGATTTGTATTATTTTACTCTTTGGATTCTGAGAATAATAAATGAAATAGATTCAAGCAACAAACACAACTAGATTGAATCTCTCTCTCCCTTCCCCCCCCCCTCTCCGTATAGAGAGCGAGATGTATGCAAATCTCAGGCTCTTTTGCCTTCTCAAATTACTCTAGGAAGTGACAGAAGCTATTTAACGGGACTACAGGGATATTGTCTTCCCCAGCAGGAACCCTTAGTAAACAGCATGTTACATCTCCGCTGCAAATATCGTAGACAAGTATTTCTTTCTTAAAGTGTATACGCATCCAAGTACTGAATCTATCTCTAATTTACAGAGAAAGCATGACCTCTGTTGTTCCACATCTCCGACGAATCCTAACAGTTCATCTTTAACTGAACAAAATGCTGAATGGGATGTTGTCATGTCAGGTGTGCTTCTCTACGAACCCCCACCAACACACACACAGACCTACACTAGTGGCAGCCAGTGAAGCAGCCTGGAGAAAGGGTGCATATAATGCTACATTTTTTATTCCCATCCTGTCCCCTTGGCAAACTGCAAATTTTGCAGGTCACCATAGGGTGATTGTTTTGCTTATCTTCCTTGGGGAAAAGGAAGGAAGGAAGGAAGGAAGGAAGGAAGGAAGGAAGGAAGGAAGGAAGGAAGGAAGGGCGGGAGGGAGGGAGGGAGGGAGGGAGGGAGGGAGGAAGGAAGGAAGGAAGGAAGGAAGGAAGGAAGGAAGGAAGGAAGGAAGGAAGGAAGGAAAGATAGGAGGGAGGGAGGAAGGAAGGGAGGGAGGGAGGGAGGGACGATGGGAGGGAGGGAGGGAGGAAGGATGGGAGGGAGGGAGGGAGGGAGGGAGGAAGGAGGGTAAGAAGGAAGGAAGGAAGGAAGGAAGGAAGGAAGGAAGGAAGGAAGGAAGGAAGGAAGGAAGGAAGGACAGGAGGGAAGAAGGGAGGGAGGAAGGAAGGGAGGAAGGATGGGAGGGAGGGAGGAAGGATGGGAGGGAGGGAAGAAGGACGGGAGGGAGGGAGGAAGGATGGGAGGGAGGGAGGGAGGGAGGAAGGATGGGAGGGAGGGAGGGAGGGAGGAAGGATGGGAGGGAGGGAGGGAGGGAAGAAGGACAGGAGGGAGGGAGGGAGGGAGGAAGGAAGGAAGGATGGGAGTGAGGGAGGGAGGGAGGAAGGAAGGATGGAAGGGAGGGAGGGAGGGAGGGAGGAAGGAAGGAAGGATGGAAGGGAGGGAGGGAGGGGGAGGATGGGAGGGAGGGAGGGAGGAAGGGAGGACTCTTTCTTTTTTCAATCTATAGGCCAAAGCCTTGTTCTTGTTCAGTTGTTAAGTCGTGTCCGACTCGTGACCCCATATTGCGTCAGGCCTTCCTGTCCTTCACTGCCTCCCTGCGTTTGCTCAGTTTCATGCTCATTGCTTCAGTGATGCTATCTAACCATCTCATCCTCTGCCGTCCTCTTCTCCTTTTGCCTTCAATCTTTCCCAGCATCAGGGTCTTCTCCAAAGAGTCCTCTCTTCGCATTAGGTGACCAAAGTATCTGAGCTTGAGCTTCATTATCGATCCTTCCAATGAGCAATCAGGGTTGATTTCCTTTAAGATTGACTGGTTTGACCTCCTAGCAGTCCAGGGGACTCTTAAGAGTCTTCTCCAGCACCACAGTTCAAAGGCATCAATTCTTCGGTGCTCAGCCTTCTTTATGGTCCAGCTCTCACAGCCATACATTACTCCTGGAAAAACCATAGCTTTGACTATGCGGATCTTTGTCGGCAAGGTGACATCTCTGCTTTTTAATATGCTATCTAGGCTTGCCATAGCTTTCCTCCCAAGGAGCAAGCGTCTTTTAATTTCATGGCTGCAGTCTTCGTCTGCGGTGATCTTGGAGCCCAAATAAATGAAGTCTGTTACTGCTTCCATTTCTACCCCTTCTATTTGCCAGGAATTGATGGGTCCAGATGCCATGATCTTAGTTTTTTTAATGTTGAGTTTCAAGCCAGCTTTCGCACTCTCCTCCTTCTCCCTCATCAAGAGGCCCTTTAGTTCTTCTTCACTTTCTGCCATTAGGGTGGTATCGTCTGCATATCTGAGGTTGTTGATGATTCTCCCTGCAATCTTGATTCCGGCTTGTGATTCTTCCAGCCTGGCATTTCTCATGATGTACTCTGCATATGGGTTAAATAATCAGGGTGACAGTATACAGCCTCGTCGTACACCTTTCCCTATTTTGAACCAATCGGTTGTTCCATGACCGGTTCTAACTGTTGCTTCTTGGCCCGCATACAGATTTCTCAGGAGGCAGGTAAGGTGGTCTGGTACTCCCACCTCTTTAAGAATTTGCCAGAGTTTGTTGTGATCCACACAATCGAAGGCTTTTGCATAGTCAATGAAGCAGAAGTAGATGTTTTTCTGGAACTCTTGTGCTTTCTCCATGATCCAGCGAATGTTGGCAATTTGATCTCTAGTTCCTCTGTCTCTTCAAAACCCAGCTTGTACATCCGGTAGTTCTCGGTTCACGTACTGCTGAAGCCTAGCTTGTAGGATTTTGAGCATAACCTTGCTAGCATGTGAAATGAGTGCAATTGTTCGATAGTTTGAGCATTCTTTGGCATTGCCCTTCTTTGGAATTGGAACGTAAACTGACCTTTTCCAATCCCGTGGCCACTGTTGCGTTTTCCAAACTTGCTGGCATATTGAGTGCAGCACTTTAACACCATCATCTTTTAGTATTTTAAATAACTCAGCTGGAATACTGTCATCTCCACTAGCTTTGTTGTTAGCAATGCTTCCTAAGGCCCACTTGACTTCACTCTCTAGGATGTCTGGCTCAAGGTCAGTGACCACACCAGCATGGACATCAGGGACATTAAGATCTTTCTTGTATAGTTCTTCTGTGTATTCTTGTCACCTCTTCCTAATCTCTTCTGCTTCTGTTAGGTCCCTGCCTTTTTTGTCCTTTATCATGCCCATCTTTGCACTAAACGTTCCTTTGATATCTCCAATTTTCTTGAAGAGATCTCTAGTCTTCCCCATTCTATTGTTTTCCTCAATTTCTTTGCATTGTTCATTTAAGAAGGCCTTCTTATCTCTCCTTGCTATTCTCTGGAAATCTGCATTCAGTTGCTTATATCTTTCCCTTTCACCCTTGCTTTTTGCATTCCTTCTTTCCACAGCTATTTGTAATGCCTCATCAGACAGCCATTTTGCTTTCTTGCATTTCTTTTTCCTTGGGATGGTTTTAGTTGCTGCCTCCTGTACAATGTTACAGACCTCCGTCCATAGTTCTTCAGGCTCTGTCTACCAAATCTAATCCTCTAAATCTATTCATCACCTTCACTGTGTACTCACAAGGAATATGATCTAAGTCATACCTGAGCGGTCTAGTGGTTTTCCCTACATTCTTCAATTTAAGCCTAAATTTTGCAGTAAGAAGCTCATGATCTGAGCCACAGTCAGCTCCTGGTCTTGTTTTTGCTGTCTGTATAGAGCTTCTCCATCTTTGGCTGCAAAGTATATAATCAATCTGGTTTCGGTATTGACCATCTGGTGATGTCCATGTGTAGAGTCGTCTCTTATGTGGTTGGAAAACAGTGTTTGCTATGACTAGCTTGTTCTCTTGACAGAACTCTATTAGCCTTTGCCCTGCTTCATTTTGTGCTCCAAGGCCAAACTTGCCTGTTATTCCGATTACTCCTTGACTTCCTACTTTAGCATTCCAATCCCCTATGATGAAAAGGACATCTTTTTTTGGTGCTAGTTCTAGAAGGTGTTGTAGGTCTTCATAGAAGCGGTCAACTTCAGCTTCTTCAGCATCAGTGGTTGGGGCATAGACTTGGATGACTGTGATATTGAATGGTTTGCCTTGGATACGCACTGAGATCATTCTGTCGTTTTTGAGGTTGTACCCCATTACTGCCTTTCCCACTCTCTTATTCACTATGAGTGCAACTCCATTTCTTCTAAGGGTTTCTTGCCCACAGTAGTAGATATAATGGTCACCTGAATTAAATAGGCCAAAGCCTACTCATAACAATAAAACAGTAAAAAATAGAAGATACAGATTATATAGAAAACCACATGTCTGCATTTTTTGAAGCCTAACTCAGCTCCAGAGAAACATGTGAATAGTTTGGGTTGTTAGTCTCAGGGACACCTATGGTTGTAATGCTAATCCAGCTACTGATCAAATCGAAGCCTTCCATCTGAACTGCAGATGGAAAAATAAGACCAATGTTCTGTTTCAATCAAGAGCTGAAGTCCTAGAAATCAATCCAAATAAGGTGGTCAGGTTTAAGAGACAAAGGCAGTAGCAGCTGTCACATCCAAGAAAAGCTAGACCCCCAAACTCAGTAGATTTTGAAGGATCTTGACTCCTCACTTTGATGAGGAATTAAGACCGATACATATATTGTTGAAACACTCTCACAGTTGTTTTTGTGAAATAAAAATCATGCAATTACTTCTAGAGGGTGTCTGGTACTAAATGTCTTGTTTGTTTGTGTGTGTGTGTGTTAATCAGGGGATCAACAGTGTGCTTTGATCCAGGAAAGGAAGGCTGATTACATGTGGTAGACACACTCATAGAATAACATTTATGAAGAACTGAACTAGCTAACCAGGATGACCTTCACTATCTCAGTAGGATCTTTATGGGGCCCAAAGGCAATGATGCAAATACCATTGAATGCAAATATTTAGGCAGCTCTGGTCCAATTGTTCATTTTAGTGAATCCCAAAGTAAACACAGCCTACATGACATCTTTCTTCAAAATTGAATACATACTATTTATGTGCAGTTGTTTATAGATTTAAAACAAACAAACAAATAAGTAGAATATGTTAGTTTCGAAACTTTGGACTGTCTTTCAGTTGGTACTTCTAAACAGGAGTAACAGTGTGCAAATATTTCCTGAATCCAGATAAAGAGCTTTTATTCTTCCTTTTGGAATTTTTCTGACTTTTTCATTGCAGAAGACTTCTAACTTGTAAATATCTTGGGTTTCCTTGCCATTGCTGCATGCTTGAGATCTCCCCAGCAATTTTCAATAATATTCAGGTATGGAGGCTATGAAGGCCATTTCAGAATCCTGTAAGTACTTCATGGTTGATTTGGATCATAGCCTTGTTGAATTATTCAACCTGTTTCAGCCTACATCTTCTAAATATAGCCTTCAAAAACTGCCTTCTAAATGTTCCTTCTTTCTGCTTTCTCAGTTAGTTATATGATGATCCTGTACAATGTGCAGGATGTTCACCTACATGGTTGGTCAGATTTGAGTACTAAACATTGCTGTGATCCAAAGACAACAACAGCCTTATGCTTTACAGTGCTGAGATGATAGATAGATAGATAGATAGATAGATAGATAGATAGATAGATAGATAGATAGATAGATGATAGATGATAGAGAGATAGACAGATAGATAGATAGATAGATAGATAGATAGATAGATAGATAGATAGATGATAGAAGGATGGATGGATGGATGGATGGATGGATGGATGGATGGATTTTCATTCCATATAATGAAAAAGTTGGCCCTTCTGTTTCCAGGCTTAAGCTGTGTTTTTAATTAAGATATTCTTCATTCTCATCATATTTTTGTTGAATAATGTGATCTATGGGTGATTCTGAAACACTGCTCACTTCTTTCTATCTTCTAGCCCATGTGCTGGGATATGTAGAAGAACAGCAGATTGGAAAATACAATCAGAACTCCAAGCAAAAAAATTACAATCCAGGCATTTTAATTTTGGGATATTTTTCCTTTATTGTTATGATAAGCTTAAGCTATTATGATTTTGCATTTAATGTATATTTATGCCTTCATTCCATAGGTTTGAGTCAATAAGAAAACTAATTAGCAATAACAACAACAATAGCCATGGATTAGTTACATGGACAGTCTCAGTCAAGGTTTATGCTGGGGATCAGAAAGCTACTTAGCCAGTGAGATTCATTTGTATGATAATGTTACTGTGGATGAGTGACAGTGAGAGTAAAGCAAATGGAAAAACAAAGATTTGCACCGATAATCCAAAATGTGAGTTGTTTTAGATCAGTTGTACTCTACTCATGGTTGAGATCTTTTGAGTCTCAAGCTTTGTCACTGCTTCAGAAATAATGCTTATTGTGCCCCACACACAATTTAAATCTAATCAGCAGTATTCTCCTATTTTAGCAACTTTGTACTATACAAAAGTTCCACTGAAGATAAAATTATAGCTATTATTCTTTATTTTATTTTATTTTTTTAAAGGAACCATTTCATGCTTGCTTAAAGCTAGTTCACATATTTCACTCTTCTGTACTGGGTTGCCAAATTGCCTATACATCTGTCTGCCACTGTGACAGATATTTTTGAAAATCTCATTTTATATGGGTGGGAGAGAGAAAGTGTATCAGTGCAATTCTATTATTTTCTGCATTGACTTTTTTTATTATTATTTCCTTGTATCAAGGTTTTCATTTCAAAACAAATCTTGCAATTAAAGTCCACAGCTGGAATGTGGGACATTGTGTTGCCAACAATAGGGGGAACAATGTGCAATTTACACTCTGAATTTCTGCAGAAACCATTTGACATGGTAGGAATATAGAATTGAATAAATGAGCTTCATCGTTTTTCAGCCACTTCCATCCCTCCTCCCACTTTTCTTGCCCTTACTATGAACATATTTCACTTTCTGATGAGCGCATTCACATTCAAAGTTATGCAGCTAATCTTAAATCCATTGAAACTCATGGATTTGATTTGGGGAAAAATATTGTAATCTGTACTTTGCTTTGGAATTATTCCATTTCCCTAAGGTCTAGGCTGCCCATACTTTGGAAAAAAGTCTTTTGTACTTGTCTTCAGCCCAAGTCTTCCATAGGAGTGTGTGGGTCAAACTACATGTTACTAGCACTTCATTTCCCCCTTGTTCAAAACAGGGACTTAGGGTGGCTTCAATCTTATGTTTCTTGCTGGAAATCAAATCCAGAGTGCACAAGGATGCACTCACACACTCACACACACACACACACACACACCATGCATGTGTGAACTGCATTGCCAAAGAATGCAGTATATGCAAGAATGCAATATTGAAACCGATAGCTCTTCTGGAAGAGCAAACAAATGCAATGTGTTGAACACTCAAAACAAAATTGCTTTTATTATGATTTCAGAAATCAAGCTTTGGAACAACATGAGAATACATGATAGGAGGATCATCTCTTTCCTCAGTAGAAAAGATTCTGCCCATTCTTCAGACAATCATCCAAGGTTGTGACAAGCTCACTGCAGATGCCTTATATCTATCTTTTATTCTTTTAAGTTGTGAGTGAACTTTGGGTATGCTGAAGTGAATATCTTTAAAGTAGGTTTAAAAAACAAAAACAAAAAAACCCTAAATCTTTCTTTGTAGTTTCCCTGTGTTTTTACCTCTGTCTCTTAGGTGAGGCTATTATGCTTCCTTTGATGAATACCTGTGATTTTGTTCTCAGTAGGGCTGAGCTGAAAGAAAGATCAACTGAATAGCTTCTTAATCTCATTTTGGTAGGTTTTGGTGTGAGAGGAGCGGAGGTGTTTGCTATGTCAGATTGTGGAAGATGCTGATCCAGGAAAAACAAAAACTTCTCTTCCAGTTGGCTTTAGGTGCTTTCAGAGATGACATAATATAACCAAATATAGAAGATACCCAGTAATCATTACATGCTTCTTGATTGGCTGGGAATTGAGGAGCAAGAGAAGGACTAGCAACATCATAACCCAGGAAAACAGCAAGAGATGGGAGGAATTATGGCTGGGAACCAGCAAAAAGGTGAAGCGTTTGAAAGGTGAGAATTCATAAAGGGTAATAATATTGGCACTAAATGGCCATTTTTCTTGTGAACAGTAAAGTGACTTTCTAACGTGATCTTCCCAGATAATAGAGCCATACAGACTTTTGAAGATGTGCCAGTTCCAAGGAAGGAAAATCACCTCCTTTGACCTTTCAGGAATGGGGGTGACTTTGTTGCTCCTGTGTAGCGAAGACTCTCATGAAGGCAGAGACCACTCTGTCTTGCCTTCCCCATGTCAGTTTCACCCTTTGACCTCTTGCTCTCTTGCCTTGAACACTGACTTGCAATGCCCCCTACTCTCAGCCTAAAACTGCTATTCCAGGCTCTTTCTCTTTCTCTCTGAAGTACATTAAGGGTTTTATATGCTGTTTGGGTCTTACTGTGCTTGACTCTATGTAATAAAACTAAATAGAAAACATTGCTGGTAACATGAGTCTGAACTCAAGCATTAACAACTTTATTATACAAGGTAACTTTAGATGAAAAGCAATACTGCAGTACTGCAACTAAGCAACCCCCGAAAAAGAAAATATGGAAGGTGGGAGCAAATCTTCTAGGGCAGAAGACTCATTTTTCCCTATCCAAAATGTGTACAGCAGCTCATTTCTTTTCTAGTGCTATTCTACACTTTTATTTTCTTTTTTTTAAGAGGAGTTTCCAGCTCACTCCATCATAGAATCTATTTTGATTTGTGGCCTCATTTTTTCTTGACCATTCTTTGTCTGACTCTCTTATCTTGGTTTGGTCTGTTGAGGAGATCCTATCCTTTTCGTCTTCTGAGAGGTTCCCCCTTCAACTTGGCTTGATCCCAAGATATGTTTTATCTAAGAGGTTGTTTTTTTCCAATCCAACTAACCAAATACATTTCCTGTCCTTCTGACATCCATTAACCCCAGATAAAGTTTTAATGTATTGCAAGGGGAAGAAAACTCTTTTCTTTTCATTTATATTTATTCCACAAGATTTACTTGACTGATATACTTGGTGGAGTGAAATGTGTAAAATGTGTAAATCTTGCTTTCTATATGTTAATAGAATGCACCATCTGCCCAAAGTAATCTGTTTATTAAGACATCCTTAAAACCTATACCTTCTAGATATTCTTCTAAAAAATTCTTTGAAAACAATTTTGCACTTGTACATAATCACTGGGTAGGGGGGTCTGTAAAATTGATTTCAATCAGAATTAGCAATCCTGAATGCATACAATGTTAAAACTGGGTGTTGCACAGAACTTCAATTTATAACCTCTTTTCCCCTTATTTTTCCTTCATTTGGGGAGGTGAGAGGGATTCATATTCAGTGAATAATTGTCTCTTTTTGAAAAATGTTTCTTAAAGCAATTACAAGAAATTATTATGTAACAAAGATAACAAAAACAATTAGCAACTCCGTGTTGAAATCAATTTCTAAAACGCTCTCTGCTGATTTTTTTTTTTAAGGTAATCTATTGTTAACTAAATTAGATTTGATTTAAGCTTGCTTTGGAAGCTGTATATTCTCTTGGTGTCCGTATTGATGACACTAATATTCTGACTCTGTTATACTCTTTTAAGTAATTTAAGCTATCCTTGATATATGGAAATATCAGGATCGACTTATATTGTATGTTGCGTAGGCTTCAGTGCTCAACACTAGGACTGGGGAGAGCCAGATTCAAGTTCACCTTCAACCGTGGAAGCTCAGTCTGAGTGAGTTAGGCTCAGGCGCTCGCTCTCCCCGCAACCTTCCTCACTGGGTTCTTGTGGAGTTAGATGAGGGGAAGCCACCAGGGAAGTTGTCTTGAGATCCAAGGAAGGGGAATAAATTGACGAATTGCTCTGCGATCACATTGGTGTTCTATGTGGTTTGCCAGAGCAATATGAAAATGTTGATGATCTTTAGACTTTCAGAACTTGTTTCTTTATATTATGATTAATGTATTGGGGCTGCAAAAATCCAAATGATAATTAGATAGAAGCAAAAGCTGAGCGTTTTCTGCATCTTCTGCTGCCCTCTAGTAGGCATCTGGATTTTTGTAGTCCAGACATTAGCACTCCTTCATCTTATCCTTGGCTTTTGTGTTAATAAATCAACAGAAATTTGTGAAAAATAAGGTTTTCAGTATGTGCATTGAAGGAAAGAAAAGCCATAAGCAGACTAAAACTAGCATTTGATGAATTGATTAGAACTATATAATTGCATATCTTGACCATAAGAAAAGAGAAGTAGACATATTTAAAAACATGCTTGACAATCTGTAATGTATTCTTGATTTTTATGTTGAGTTTAAAATGTGTATTAGGAGGATCCATTCATTTGTTAATTGAAACAAAAGCGTTACATACTGTAAATAATGGAAAGGAGAAGGAGAAGGAGAAGGAGAAGGAGAAGGAGAAGGAGAAGGAGAAGGAGAAGGAGAAGGGGTTCTTTCAAAGCACTGCAGTCAATATTATACAAGGCTGTATTATTATTATGAATAAATAAAAATATATAAAATAATCTTTTGTATTATTCAGTAAAATGCTCAGCCCACAAACACACATTGATACAAATTTGTGGCAGATTTGTACCTTTTACTAGCTACTTTAATAATCTCTTCAGAGAAGAAAAAGATCTACATATTTTATTAAATAAAGGTATGAACCATCATTTCAAGAAATGTGGTATTGCGCAGGAAATTCCTATCTGCTGTTTTGCTGTAAGGCTGAGTAAGGTCAACTTTGCATCTTCATTTAATTTTACTTTTCTCTGATGTGAAGTACTATTTTCAAAAGACAGGGTACAGATATTTTAATTATGCTTTTAATTTTGAGTGAAGGAAAGATGAGTTGTTTTTTTTTAACTACAAATGTGTTCTGATTAAACAGGCAGCTCTTTAAACAAGGAAAAATCAGAACTATTGCAAAAACTGTGAAAAGAATATTCAACACTCCCTGTCATGCAACAGTTCCTTTCTAAGATCCAAAGAAATTTGTTTTTGGAATAAGGTTTATACATAATAGGGAGTTTTAATGCAATATTCATTAAGGGATTAAGCAATTAAGGCTGAAATTCTATACATACTTAGAGAATTACAGAGTTGGAAGAGGCATATACAAAGGTTGTAAGTCAATTAGTATAGGAACCTCCTCCTTTTGAAAAACAGTTCCTTCCTGAGTCAGAATGTGACACAATTGGGTTTATTTCGATAATACAATTTATTCTAAGTTTATTTTAGGGATGAATAAATACACTTCATAAATTGTTTTTGTTTAATGGTGCAGCAACAAAACTCTTGAATGCTTAATTATGGAAAGATTATCACAAGGGGCATCAATGTGTGTGTGTGTGAGTGTGAATGCTCCCTATTTTTATTATCTCAAATTACCAAGTGCCTGATTGTGTTCTGTGTTCAGTTAACCTTTCACTTGAATGAACAGACTACAACTAAGCTACCATTTCATTGCAAAATGTACTGATCCTATCAGTGAGTTAACCAAGCTTCAGCTCTTTTTTTTTTTTTAATCTGTTACGTAAGATCACAGGATGGCATTTGTGCGTGCATAGCAGTAATGACTTCTGAGTCCTCATTGTCATTACTCCAATTACATTGAGTTCCATTAGAAACAAATCCAAAATTGAAAATATGCCATTGATGGCCAATACATTTGTTTCAGTGCCAGGTGCCATGACCCAACAGGGATGGACAAGGAAGGTGAGGGGTGGAAGCATGATTTAGGGAGACAGAGAAACCAACCTATAGTACTGAGCAAAAGGCCAACAACTGGAAACTGATCTTCAGAACTGCAGCTTCAAGTTTGACATCAAAGATTTCTCATTTCACTTAGTCTGTGTAACAGTACTGAAAAGTTGCTTCTCCAGAGATGCTGAAAGGGCAACTGTGCTAGTTCTATTTTGTTGGAATAATTCCTCAGCAAAAGGGTGCAGCTGGAGGAGGAGATGACCCCCAAAGGCACAGCCAAACAAGTCCTGTTCTTCCTGGGCTCTGTCCAGGGTTCTGGAAGCGATCTCCCTGGCTAACCTTGCCGGATTTCCAATATGAGACTGAATTCTGGCTTTTTCCTACTCACCTTCTCCTTCTTCATTACTTAACATTTGCTAGGTTTATACTTGCAAACTTTGTTTGAAAAAACTAATTAAAGCATGGAAGTTCAGCATGAGAGGCAGTGTCTGATTACATGTTCATAAACACTCCCCCCCCCCCACCCGGTTGCACTGGTACTCCTGCTCCAGTTACAGTTTCATTCATCGATGTGAGATTATTATCCTAGAGAAATTCCTACCACTGCATGGGGTGAGAGGAGATCACCTCTCTAAGTCATCTTCTTTCCAGTGTAATTGCCAAACTCCTCCACTTACAGAGAAGCGGATAAGCAAGTCTCTTGACTCTTTCTTTCTCAAGCATGCTGATATGTCTTTGCAAATTAGCAGATGGCTCTCTCTTCCTTTTTTCTGAGAAAAACATTCAGCATTCAAGAAAATTCTGGGATTAAGTGTGCTATGGACTGAGTGAAATTGAAGCCTGTGAGAAGAGCCTTTCACTGGGGGGTCTTCATTGACTTCCTTCCCCTACCTGCATTCATTCATTTTGCCACAACACTTTTGGGGTGTTCTATTTCTCTCTCTATTTTGTGAATGTACCCTTTGCTGATTCATTCATCAAGAACCGTATGGAACACAGATGTCAAGCTCCATAAAACGTGAAGGAAGCTTTCTTTCCTACAAATAAAATTCTACTGGTATGAAAAAGGATTTCTTTGTCCAAGATATGTTTTCAAATATTCAGTTTTTATAAGAAGGAACAAAATACTACATTGCAGTTTTTGTTTTCATTTTTCATTATTCAACAAGACACAAAAAAGAGTAAAGGAATATTATAATGGCTTAACCTCATGTTGGCTCCTCTTTTATGTCATTCTGTCTGAAACATAGAGCACGCTGGGAATATTGTATAATGGATGGATTGAAGAAATCCTGGACATGACCTGGAACCAAATGTATGAGTGAGTTTGAATATGGAGAGCACGTAGTTTTGGCTTATTTCTTCAACTCCACATGGATCACTTGTCCTTGTCACTCAGTGTCAGGTTTGTGATATTTGATTTGTGATATTGGTCTACAGAGTTGAAACCATTGAAGGTAGAACAACTCATATTCTCCCTTCTTCTCACTCTGCCACACTTCCCACTCACTTTGCTTTTTGGATGGAGACTGTCACTCATTAAAAACATGAAGCCAGGATTCCTGGCAAGCACTGCCACCTGCATTTAGAAGTCAACCAAAGGGGGAGAAATGCAGAGCTGTTTTATTCAGAATTATTGCCTGAACAGTGTCACAAGCTAATGCATTCAGCTACACAATGACTTGGTGAAGTTCTGACTAATTCTATAAAGACCCATCCTTAGGGTCTGTTATTCAAACTAAGAAATACATCTTAGTAAAAAGACCACGTCAGACACAATTCCTACCTTTCCTTCCTGTAGATCACATGCTGTCTATACAGAATGGCCCTGGATTCAGTCTTCAGCTTCTCCAAATATGCAAGGGAAGAATCTGTGTCTCAACTTTGGGAGAATCACCGCTGGTCAGTTTAGTCAAAATGGCAGAAGATGGACTGTTGACTCAGCATAAGTCAGAGCCCTCTGTTTTCTCTACCATATTCTAGCTGGCTTTGATACAGCTTCCCCTATAATTTGACTTTCTGTATGATTTAGACCACAATGAGGGTCTTATTTCATCATCACTTCAGGGTACCAATCTCAAGTATAATCTCCTATATAATTAGGCAGGCTGGTCTTATCCTCCTTCTATTATCTCCATGGTCAAACTTGGAGAAGGGAATTCCTGAATGCAAGCATTGGCACGCTTGCATCATTTGCATCTAAGCAACACTGACTTCTTGCCAGGTTCCTTTCCCAACGTGGGTATTCATTACAATTTCCATATGGGCATTTACTCTATAACTGTGTTAAAAGTGGGTGAGTGTTTTCCTGGAGGGCTGATAATTGGTGATGTCCTTTCATAATGCTAGCTACTTCATATGGCTAAAATTAATGAACCACTTTATGTCAAGCTCCAAAAGCAATTTATGCATGTTGTCTTTCAATTAGCTTTGTTGATGAATCAATTAATACTGTCCAAATCTTTTTAAGGTACTGTAAGTATGTTCTTTTTCTCCACTCAGTGAAAACGAGCATTTCAAGTATACATTTTTTGTCAACTCAAAAAAAGCCAAAGTCCTCAAATTTATACTGCTTAAATTTAATCATTTCCCCCAGTTTCATTTTGGGTCAAGTGGAGTGCTAGCTTTTTGACAATGAATGCCGTAGTCAACATTGACATCTTGATGACATTGATGATGCTGACAAGACATTCCAGAAGTTGTAGACCTGTGCATTAAGAAAGGAAATCACATTTTGTCTCAGCTCTATGATTTAGGTCTGGAACATTTCCTGTGGGTAAGGAAATACAACACTGTTCTTTGCATTTGGTCTTATTACTATGAACCTCCATGTGAATGAATTCGCTATCACAACCTACCTATGCTGGTTGTCCAAGAAGCATAAAAATTACTATGCTAGACCTAATAATGTGCCTAAAACACTAACATGCTTTAGTTTAGCAAATTCAACCAAAAGTGCCCTTCATCCAACTTGCAAATATTGAACAAGATAATATTTACTGTCACAACGTGTAGCACTACCTGTCTTAACTTAAAAGCTAAGTAGCATCAGGTCAGGTCAGTGCTTGGATGAGAGATCAGAAAGGCCATAGGTTAAACACGGTAGTTGTCCTATGTAATATTCTGCGATACAAGGAGTTTTGTAAGCAACTTTCTCTAATATACACTTTTATGATGTAAAGACTCATAAAAGCTTTCTCAAAAATTCTCAAACTGTACACTGCTTCTAAACCCAGCCAATAGAACACACACACACCCACACACACACCAGTTTTTTTCAAATATGTGCTCTTTTCTAGACATATGTTCCTCTGAAATATGCTTGAAATGAAAAGAAAAATGATGCATTCCATGTAATAACTTGATGAATAGTTACGAATTTGAGAGACATATAAAATGAAATAATAAATAAACTGTCAAATAAATAAACAAACTGTTCTCTGGTGCCAGTTGGTGCTATAAGAGTATTCATTTTAGCAGAGCAATCTAATTTGTTGCCACAGAAACCTATGAGAATTTCTTTTAATTCCTTAGCCAAGATATGCTTTATTTCCTGTTTTAGCCGTACCTTGGGCTATTTTAACTGGTATCTAAATGGATGTAAACATATATGGAATCTAAACAGATTTATTGAGTAGAAAAGAGTGTTTAAAGTTGCCTTTAACTTTCTGTTTCTTAAACTTCCTATTAAAATTTTAAGATTTAGGTCCAATACTGTTAAATAACGAGAGTATATTTACATGCATAGTACATATATGTATACACACATACGTTTCTGTCACAGACCAGTGGAGAACAACATAAGAAAAGATGGCAAGCACTATAATAATAACTGAAAATCGTGAAGTGTAAACAGGACCTAAAAGCTGGCATTATCAACACAATACTAAAGATCTTTTTATAAGGGTTCTTAATATTAAAAGTAAGATTACCAAGAACAGAACAGAAATTGATATAACTGCAAAATCATAAGCATTAAACTAATATAACATAAAATATAGGAACGGTTCTCTTCTAACAATCATAAGTTAAATGGTTTGAATCACAGTATAAACTGTACAATTAACATTCTTTCATTTGTGCTATTTGCTGATGGATTCTCTCTCCGGTCACAAAGAACTTTCCAATGATAGCAAAAATTTACTGGTTTGTATCAGAAAGGAGAAGTTCAGTACAGAAGTCAGCTGATCTCCCTGGACACTTCCTTATTATGGATGCGGTACACTTCTCACAGAGATCTTTGTAGAAAAAGCAGCATAATAATACATACCGAATAATTTCTACTTTACCAGACTGATGGGGCAGATACGGTTGAAGAGGGATCTTAAACTACCTCTCCTACAAACGATAGAAGGAAGGCATTGTGCTTGTCTGAAAAACAGTCTACAGTGTTTGGGGAGAGAAAGTGGTGATAACTAATTCATAGGCCATCATCTTCTTCCTTGCCTTATTGGCTATTTTGCTGATTTTATTCTGGTATTCCATGTCTGCCAACCTTTGTTACCCAACCTGTCCTGCCTGAATGCATCCCAAGAAAATAGAGGATCTCCTGTGAATCAGTAGGAAGCTAACTTCTCCACCACCTCTGGTTTGCAGGTGGACTGATAATCATGGGTTAGAACACATAAAGTTAGTCCTGATGGAAAGTTCTGCTTCTTAAGCCCAAAGTGACAATACTTTCCCAAGCTTTGACCTCTATTTTGGACCATTTGTATCCAGTTTTTAATCTATATGCAGCATTTGGGATATACCTAGGACCAGAAAGAATAGATTTCAAAATTCAGTTCCATTTCCTCCTGCTCACGCTATATTCCAAATACAGAGTTTAGACCAAGGATCTGGCTGCAAAAAGCTTAAGAGCTTAGAACTAACTCTCCAACTCTGGTAAAATAAACTCTTTATCCTGGCGGTGGATTTAGATTATATTTGGGATGCATAATTTGAGGGCACTTTCCAGATCCCCATGTGGTAGAACATCAGTCCTAGGGATTTGAGGCTAGAAACCTCTATCTGTTTCGTTACCTCCTACCATCCAGTTTTTAGTTCTGTTTGCGAAATATCACCACTTTGTTTCTGTTTTAATTAAAAACCAATCTGTTTTTTTATAATAGACGGACAGGGATAACAACACTCTTTTAAAGCATACTGAGATAATAGTTCCATCATCAGCTTATGGGACTATGGTAATTTTTACCTTGCTAATAACAGAGGATGGAAATCAGTGCTGGCCACTCTGTTGGCCCTAGAGTTAATATAAAAATTTAATGGTTAGGGTGCGAACATTCCCTGCTTCACCCCTTTATTTGATAAAAATTGGTCTCCAAATTAATCCCTGTGGGTTAGATCTCACTTTCAGGGTTGTATTAGTGTATAATTTCTGCATTAAAAAGAGTAAGTGCCTATCTACATTTCTCCCATAGAATTGTTCTGGATATTGACCCAAACATGAATTTGAAGTCAAAGAAGGCTACAAGTAAGACAGAATTTTGTTTTTAAAAAACTTTTTTTTTTAATTTAGTGGTGCAGAACTAATATATCGTCAGTTGTTGAGCATCCCTTCCTAAATCCTGCTTGTTCCCCCATGTATATTTTCTGATTCTAGCCACTCTAAAAATTTGTGGCTCGGATATATGGCATATAATTTACTAACTATACTTAAGAGGATAATAGATTGGTGGCTGGCTGGATCATTCTTATTACCTCTTTAATATATTGGTATCATAATTGCTATAGCCCAATCCTTGGAAATATAACCCATACAGTTTATATGGGTGAACAGAGTCGCACGTGGGATGAAAGTGGGGAGCAATTCATTGCTTTTATTTATTTGGGTAACAGGAATAGCTGATAGGTACCATAGATTGGTTCTGACTGTGAAACAATTGGCTGCAACATAGCAAAAACTGTCAAATCAAGCTGTGCAGCACTTTGGAGGTTTCTCTCTGCATGTAGGGGAGCATGAATATAACACTTGTCTGCAAATCTGGGAAAAGATGCAAATGCTTTCAAGAGTGGGAGACAGGTGCTATATTTATGCTCTGCCCCCCCCCCAAAGCACCATTTTGGAATTGAATCTTGCATAGCTCCACTGTCAAGTATTGACTGCTACTGACTATCCTACATTGTCTATTATTCAAGAATTGGACACTATTCAAGGTTGCCCTACAGTGTGATGGCATACAGTGTGCTACATGGATAAAGGAGATTTCTGAGTGCCAAAATTCCATTATAGTTTATAGCTCTGCCCCACAGAAAATATAGCTGATAACAAAAGAGCTTAATATGGAAACCTGTAGATAAGACTTATCTTGGACAAAGATTAGAGAGGCCCATGTTCAGTCCTCATTGTCAGGCCAGAATATAGCAGAAATTCCCAGATACTCAGCTTGGCATGGCTTGAGTGGGCTGTGGGTTCAAATTCAGCTCAAGGTTCTTAGATATAGAACACAACTAAAAAATAAACCTTTTTCTGCACAGTAGAACTAAAATAGTTGATTGCTTGCTGTCAATATTAAGGTACAATTCTCTTTTATTATTGTTGTTGTTGTTCAGTCATTAAGTCGTGTCTGACTCTCATGACCCCATGAACCATGTTGCGCCAGGCCTTCCTGTCCTTCACTGCCTCCCTGAGTTTGCTCAGTTTCAGGCTCATTGCTTCGGTGATGCTATCTAACCATCTCATCCTCTGCCGTCCTCTTCTCCTTTTGCCTTCAATCTTTCCCAGCATCAGGGTCTTTTCCAAAGAGTCCTCTCTTCGCATTAGGTGACCAAAGTATCTGAGCTTGAGCTTCATTATCAATCCTTCCAATGAGCAGTCAGGGTTGATTTCCTTTAAGATTGACCGGTTTGACCTCCTAGCAGTCCAGGGGACTCTTAAGAGTCTTCTCCAGCACCACAGTTCAAAGGCATCAATTCTTCGGTGCTCAGCCTTCTTTATGGTCCAGCTCTCACAGCCATACATTACTACTGGGAAAACCATAGCTTTGATTGAGTCCTATTGTTCTTTCTCCAACCTTCCCATTCTTTAACACATTTGTTGCCCTGTCTTCTTGGCCTCAACACTGAATGATGGTTGGTTATTGGGATTACTGATATCTGTGCCCCAAGAAATACTCTGGTTCTCAACTTCCACATGAATCAAGAAGTACGTTGGGTCATTCTCAGCTGGCATTGTCTGTCAGTGAAACCAATATGGCCTTACCTACATGGAAAGGAAAATCATTTACAAATGTGATAAACAAATAAACTGCCTGTTTTCTTCTTTAGGAGTGCAGGAGAATGATGAATTAGTCTTGTAAAAGTATACTGTCTAGCCCTTTCTAATCTGATTCAGATTTGCAAAGAGAAAAGTGAAATAGTGTAGAGATTTGGAAGGAAATTCTGAATCAGATGGTTTTGAGCTCTGCTGTAAACACAACAGGAAAAATTGAAACCATTATTTGTACTCCGCAGTGCTAACTGTGACTTCATTTACTGAAAGTAGATCTATGTTGTACATGTCTACATTCATTAACACTCACAGACATTAGTTCTCATTCGTTTCTTTCTGAAGATTCAAAACTCTTCTGCATTCATATTCAAGATGGTTTCACTGTCAGTTTTCCACTTCTCTGCTCTGAATGATAGAATTCCCTGTGATGAGTAGAAATCCCTGAGATATTACTGCTTCTCTACCAGTATTGTAATCTAGCACCCATTGCCGACAAATAAACATGGTCAGATATACTGAAATTTGCTATGAATAGAGATATGGCACTAAATGTCTCCCTTTTTAAAAAGTCTTCATGTGGCAAACATTGAAGGAATTCCTTCTAGTGGCAAATATGCATGAGAAGGAAAATATAATAATTCTAAATATCTTATAAGCACTGGGAAAAAGAAGGGACTTCCAAGTCATATGGGAACGCCACCAAATTGTATTATTTACCCTAATGGGAAAAAAAAAATGTTTAATAGATGGGGAACATTGTCCTCCTCCTCCTCCTCCTCCTCCTCCTCCTCCTCCTCCTGTTTTTCTTTTCTTTTCCTTTCCTTTCCTTTTTTCTTTTTCGGCCTCCTTCTCCTCTTTTCTGAAATTAAAGTTACCGTCCTATAAGTATTCAATTGGGAGTATACCTACAGAAGTAAATCAATGGGATTTACTTTTAAGTCTTCATACACGGAGTTCATACTGTTTGGCTCAAATCCCATACACACTTACTTTGAAGTAAGTAAGTTCCATCTGAATGATTGTATTTTAATAGTTTAATTTTCATATTCCTACCCAGTTAATTGGAAAAAAGCTAATTAAAAAAATGTTAATAAAGATTACATTGCCCCTTAGTCTGGAACGTTCCTGCAGAAGTGCAATTTAAATCACCTTGCTTGTCAATGAAGCTTTGCAAAGGAAACTAAAGAGAAATGTTTTTCAAATATATACAGATGTAATTATTTAATACATAATGCAGCAGTGGCCTTTTTGTGCATTAGGACTGCCTTTTAGGTAAAATGTATATTATGCCTCTAGTTCCAGAGTATACATTATTATTAATAGGCATTCTGGGTGGCACATTAGAATATTCTTATTCTAATGTTCCTTCTACTTTCAACACCCACTTTATCATTAACGCTGAACTATTAGGAATTCTTTTTACTTCTGAATTTCAGGATTCAGGATTCAAAAGCCTCACCCTCCCTGTATTCCAGAAATATTAGGTATTTTTAGATCTGTGCAGCATTTCAAATTCAGTTCTAGAAAGGACTTTGAAACATGCAGCATCATAAATGTAGCACCTACCTAGAACTATTTAAAGCAGCTGCATCTTTTTTTCCTGGCATAATAGAGCTGCTCTTTGAGGCTGCCATGTTTTCCTGAGAAAAGATGCAGTTATTTTAAGGAGCTGCAGACTGGTGATTATGTTTGCATCCTGATGTGCTTTGAAGGGTCTTGGGGGAATTGAATCCAAAGCATTACGCAACACTTACATTTCAGGAAAGTGGGTTTTATTCAGAGATAGAAGCATCCAAGCTTCATTTTTCATTCCGCCAGCAAAATGTCCCACCTACTGTGTGACAGTTTTCAAGATCCAAAACCTTTCCCATTATCATTCTCCCTTCATCAGCATTTCTACAAACAATAAAGCAGAGGTTTATGTGTGGGTATGGGTGTCTTCATCTGGAGCCCTAGAAATGGAAAGAGCTCCAGATCAGAGCTGTGCAACCCCTTCAATCCATATACTGAATTCAGGGAAACTATGTCTTCTTCACTTACTGTAGTGGTATGTGGGAAAGACCTTGAGAGACTGGGCCAAGAGATGCTGCCAAGGGAACAGTCAGATAAGAGACAGCATAGCCTGCAGCTGGATGGTGGGCAGGGCAAGAGGCTTAGGAGAGACCCTCCCTAGTTTCTAGGACTGTCAAGGATTTGGGGGGAGAAATGTATTTTCAGACTTGCAAGATTTTGTCAATGTAACCTTACAATAAAATAGATTTAGCTCATCTGGTTGTGATTCCTATTTGGTTTACCCTGTAAGGCTGACATCAATCTTGCAAGGGTCCCTTCTGAGCTTCTTGCACCTCCCACTATTCAGCTGTGGGCTACGGTCTCTCTTATCTGACCATTCCCTTAGCAGCGCTCTTGGCCCAGTCTCCCATGGTCTTTCCCACACACCATTACACTTACTGCATTCTTCATAACATCGTTAATAAGTTTTTTGGTCCAAGAACGTCAGGCTTTACCAGCGGCTGAGCTGAGCAGAACTGAGGACTCCACCTGCATATGTTTGATGCACAACTATTTGTATATACACATATTCACATGAAAACGCCCTTAAGTTATTTACCCTGATTTTTTTTTTCAGGATATTTTGGAGGGTGTAAAGATGCAGAACAAGTTTAAAATGTATTATTTCCTTAAAATGTATTATTATTTATGTTTTCCAGCAAGAAAATTCTGCGAGCTTAAGGGAAGGTAGACTGTATATTCCATTCTGATAGTTCCTATATATCCTTTCCTGCAACAATGTCGAGGACCAGGACAGCCCCTAATGCTAATGCAGTTTATACAATCATCTAAAGTGTAGGGCCCATCAGTTCAATTCCTGATAGAGGGTTTGAACCCCATAGAATAAGGTCTGGCTATGTACATCTGATGAGTCCTAATCAGGATTAAACCAGTCACATACTGACCCCTGGTGGTCAACATAATTGAAAAAAAATCACAATAAACACTGCATAAAAATACAGGAATTGCCTTCTCCCTGGGGGAGTGGAAGTCATTTAAAACCTTCTACATGGGGGCCTTATATAATGTAATATCTGGATCTTAAGGAAAGGTGGACTGCATATACCATTCAGACAGTTTTGAGAGAGAGAGAGAGAGAGAGATAGGAAGAGGAGGAGGAGAAAGAAGAAGAAGAAGAAGAAGAAGAAGAAGAAGAAGAAGAAGAAGAAGAAGAAGAAGAAGAAGAAGAAGAAGAAGAAGAAGAAGAGGAGGAGGAGGAGGAGGAGGAGGAGGAGGAGGAGGAGGAGGAAGAGGAAGAGGAAGAGGAAGAGGAAGAGGAAGAGGAAGAGGAAGAGGAAGAGGAAGAGGAGGAAGCAGCAGCAGCAGCAACAGCTGCTGCTTACCCTTTTTGAGATATACCAAGGTCACCTAGGTGCTGCCTCTAGTCCTGATGACATGTTCATGTAGTTTTCTTGGTATCAGTGCAGAAATGTTTGCTGTTGCTTTTTTCTGGATTTTTTTTTTTCAACTTCCCTGTTTCATTTAGGATTAGAGGCAGGGTTAAGGTTTAGAATATTATGAGAATCTAGTCATTGTGATTTGTGTAGATCAGTCAACCATGATTCAATCAACTGATCCTAAGCAAACTATGGCTTATTGTGGAAGTGATCCCTTTTACTGGAATGGAAGTAAACATTTTGCCTACCACCAAATGTGAAGCATCAATTTTTTTTATAAGCCTTCACATTTTATTTCAAATACAGATTTTGGAAGCCTTCCAGACAAAAGTTTTCATGAGCTAAAAATGTTAGAAAGGTGTGATAGCAGCAAAGCCAAAGACACCTTGACTGAGTGACATATTCTTGGATTTGATTCCAACTGGAAGATGCATAGCTGGTTTAAAAGACAAGTTGACTTTAAAGCATTTAACGAGGACAAGAAAAAGGAGTCAAACCCATGTTTCAGACCACTCCACATAGAACAAGTTGTTACCAGGATGATCAGAATTAGAAATCCTATGTTTTGAGGATAGAAAGTGCTTTGTTGGGGCCAAGTCCAAACCATTCCCTTCAAATGACTTCCCAATGGCACATAATTCCATCTTGCACAATGGAATTTTCCTTCTATCTTTCGTATTGCAACTCTGATCTCCAAAACAGAGTTTTGAGGGTGCTTGAAGATTGCCAGCTAACTGGGTACAATTGTACCAATCTATACAATTGACTGATTAAATTGATGGGAATTTTTTTCTTCCCACACCTTCACTTCCTTGGGATCTCGTATTGGAAGTGTAATGCATGGAAATCAGATGGTATTTCTGGGATTTTCCCCTTTCCCCTTACTCTTCCTTCCCTCCCTCCTATGGAATTCTATTTTTGAAATTTAATTATTTAGGTAAGCACCAGGAAGAATAAACCTCAGTTAACAATGAGTTCAGGTGGGATCATGAAGAAGCTCAACAGCTTGGGCTATCTAGCCTAAAGCATGCTAAAAGAATTCTTTGCAATCTGCAGCCCTAGAATAGATGCATAGATGTTCTCTAGCCCCCAAAAATCAATGTGAAATATTTTCTTTGGAAAATCAGACTATGGATTCATGACCATAGTGTGTGATTCAAATAACTTTTTTAATACATGCAGACAATTTTCTGAAAAAGACATATAATTCTTCAGTCAAGAAATTTCAGTTGTGGTCAATTGAAGGACTAAGAGCTGCTTCTGAGTGCTTAAATGAGATCTAAGATGAGGTCTCTACCCATTTTCAGTCATCAGGAATCTACATTGGCATGAAATTACTGTCTGCATTTCCAGTTCCTACCCTGATTCTACTGTCTCTGTTTCAAGTCAGTGACAGCCCCTAACAAGGGAATGCGTTACAAAGCATAACAGATTTTGCATATTTAAGGCTGCCTTGAACACATCAAAATAAGTAGGGAAATGTTTTAACACCAATACAACTCAAACTCTCATAAGCCTGTTTCACTCATGGGCTGGAGATGAGATGGACACAGTGTCATGTAGACATGGCAGAACAAAAACCTTGCTATGGCTTGTTAGCAGAAAGTGGGGAATGGTCAACCATTGAACAAGCTGATAGGACTTTATTTGTATTGATGAGTGTAACTTCTATAAAATAGGCAATCTTTCAGCTGTGTTTCTAATTAAACTCCAGGTGGTTGTGCCTTTGAGGGAGTATCTATATACTTGGAAAGATCGTCACATAGCCAAATTCAGCAGGTCCCGCCATTGCAACAAAAGAGGATCCTGTTGAGCTTGCTTGTGATGTAGCTATAAAAATTGTGTCTTCTGGGGATGGCATTGCAGATGGCAAATCTCATTCAATGCCATCAACATGGGCGAAGATGCAGGATTATGAAACCAGCTTTTTAAAGCAAAGCACGCAAACCTTTTGCTTAGTTAGAAACATCTCTCAGTTGAACTTAAAAACAAACAACTCTTCCCTCCCAATTCTATCTTGTCCATGAAGAAATGCTGGAATTTAATCCAAAGAGTTAAACCAAATAAAATTCTCATCTATTCCTAACTAGCAGAAGAGTACGTTTTACTCAGCATATAGGCATTTGCAGCAAGCTGCAATATCAAGATGGTAATGTCAGTCATCACTTAATCTTCTAACGGGAACAATTTCATTACAATTATGTAATGAAACCTTGACATTTGCCCCAAATAACTAATGCCATTTGCAACATGAATGATGCATCTGCCATAATTTGTCCTCCCTGCTCTCCGATGCCTGTGTATGAACAAATGTACATATGAATATCCTATATTATGTATAATATTTTATAGACTTTGAATTCCTCCTACTTAATCTTGCGGCTCAGAATTTTTGAAAAAATGCAATCGTGGATTTCATTTACTGTAAATGGAATGAAGCTAAAGTAATTTGAGATAGATGGTTTAGGAAGATACATTGTAAATCCTATTTGGATTTGTAACTGAAAATATTCTAGAACTCCTAAAGTTTGTGTGCTTTTTACAAAAATCCATTTTCCAACAAGCACAACTTTTCATCAGGTACACAGAAGCATTTCCCCCACCCTCAAACTTTACAATCCAATTGAGTTGTCTTTGAAGATCTGAAATATGTAGTTGAAAATGTTCCCTCTTTATCCATCAATTTTGCAATGATTGCAAGATAAGCCAGAGAGAAATAAAGACATTTTCTCAATGACAAATGCAGTATTTTATTAAAACATAGTTCATCATGCTTCCTTTACTGATATTATCTACTTTACAGTTTTTCCCAACATAGCTTTTCTTTAGCAGTCATGCTTTTTGTTTGCTGTTTTAAGTCTTGCTATATTTTCCCTTCCATAGTCAAGAGAAGGAAAATGAATGTATTTGACTTCATGGAGGTAAAAGCAGTTCTTAATTTGGAGGACTGAAGCAAACGAACTTGCAGCTTTGGGAAATATGTACAGCACTGTTATTTCTTTAAAAAAAAAAGACAACTTCTTTTTTTGACAGTTTTTCAATATTTGTTGGGAAAATGTTTGCATCTTTATTTCTGTAGCTTTCACCCCCATATTGATCTCTTAGTTCATGTCATGGGAGAAAACATTAGAACTGAATAGGTAGATCTGCTTTGCTACTCCTTATAGTGATGCTACACAGTTCCTTTCTTGATCCCTGATTGGGTGGATCACTCTTATGACTCCATCCAGGATAGAAATTAAAACAGTAATTAGCCAGATTAGTCGAAGGTACTTCTAGCCCAGGCAACAGTTGCATTCAACACCACAGAAAATGTCATTTACTTATTTTCCTCTGAATCCACTGTTATTTGTCTAAGAATTAAACTCAGTTTGGACCTCTAATTCTCTTCAGTTGCTTCCAGCTAATCTCCCAATTATGTTCCTTCACTCGAATTTCAAACAGGAAAAGCAATCCTTCTGTTCAGTCCTTTACTAGAAACTGGATCTAATTGCATAGTTGCTGAAATATGTAAGAATCACTTAGCGCCTCTCAGATGGAGGACATTTCAACACAATTACACAGGTTTCATGTTCCCAAGGACTACTAGAAGGTAAGGAGGCTTGTAAAATAATGATTCCTCCCTCAATCAAATGTGAATGATTTGAATGATATTCTGCTACATGTAATGACCTAGACTGGGATCATTCACTATGGAGGAGGCAATTTTTCATACCATCTCTAAGGTCACTCTTACCATATGCTCCACTATTACACGTCTATTGGCATCATGCCCTAAATACTTTAGAGTCCCAGTCTGGATTCTTGGTCCCCAGCTTATCAATTAGACTTTAGTCCTTCCTTCCTTCCATTGTTTTTATATCATTGTTTATGAAGCATAGTTTATTATTATTGTTTCTCCCAGAATGGAAAATGGTAGTTAGTAAATTAATATTATAGTTTCCTATTTCACAAAACCAGAATGTAAATGCAGAGCAAGGGACAAAGAATAGATAGATAGATAGATAGATAGATAGATAGATAGATAGATAGATAGATAGATAGATGTCTAAGTTTACAAAACCAGAATGTAAGTGCAAAGCAAGGGACAAAGAAAGGATAGATAGATAGATAGATAGATAGATAGATAGATAGATAGATAGATAGATAGATATGCATTTAAAGCTTGTTATTTTAGACAGGTTTCCAAATATTAATTTTGCTGTGGTCTTGGCAATCACAATATTTACAAATAATTTCTTGGATCTTAAAAGAGCAAGATTCACTAAACCAGGCATTGATCATATGTTAACAAGCGATGCCAACACATCATGGCTCTTTGGAACATCCTGCCCCCAGAGGTGCGGCCCCCTCACTCCTGGCCTTCCGGAGGGCCTTGAAGACCTGGCTCTGTCACTTGGCCTGGGGTGGGGAGGGAATACTTCAAGCAGGGGGATGGCTAGCCCCATAGTGGCTGGCTGTCCCCGGCCCAATGTTCCATCTTCTTGGATTGTCCTTTTTTAGTATTGTTTTAATTCTATATATATAATGCATTTTATAAATATTTATAGTTTTAATGTCTTTGTAAGCCGCCTAGAGTCCCCTATTGTGGGGGAGATGGCCAGTGGAGAAATCCAACAAATAAATAAATAAATAAACAAACAAACAAACAAATAAATGAGCTTCTTTGATCTTCTGCTTTGTAGAGAGTTGAGGAAATCAGTATGTAAGTTTTAAAATGCAGGACCCTGTAACTTGTCTTTCCACGCTGTAGATAGCAAAGCATTTCCTTTTCTTTTGATAAGAAGGCCAAAGTGCTTATACATGCAGGTACGAGAGGTATTATTTGTTCAGAAAATAAATAAACTGTTGGAGGTTAGTATGAAGATGATATATATTATCAATATTTTGTAACATCATGAAATTGGAATGGGTTGTGTAGGCCATCAGGTATATTCCCTGTCTTGGTGTAGAGATTCAAAGTAAATTATCCTTGACAGATGGCTATCCAGACACTGCTTGAATACACCCCATCATAGAAAGTTTGCCTATTCACGGTTTGAGCTTACTACATTTTTCCCCCAATGTTCAAGTGAATTCAGTCTTCCTGTTATTTATGCTCATTATTCTGTCATGACTATTTCTGTGTTCCCACTTTTTAGGTACTTGAAGAGTGTCATTATATCTCCCCTTAATCTTCTTTTCTCAAGGTTAAATATACCCAGTTCTCTCCATCTATCCTCAATTTCTACTCCCTTGTTATCTTTTGCTGCCCTCTCCTGAACCCAATACAATTTATCTGAATTTTTTTCCTAACCGTGGTGACCAGAAAATAGGATAGGCAGGAAAAAACAAACAACAACAAGGAAAAAAAACCCTTCATACTCTGTGTTAGAAAAGAAAATGCAATGCTAATCTAAGCATTTTTTTTTTTTGGAAGAATATCTAAAGAATGGGAGGTATGAGAGTGAAGACAACTAGTATTTTGGGATTTTTTAGAGAGGAAATTCCACATATTCTCTACTTTTCTCTTACTTTCTTTTATTTAAACCAACTTTTTTGCCATTATACACTTTTGAATGTTTTGCATGCTTTACTGAGGATATTAAAAGGGGGGAGGGGGGACCATCCTGTACAAATGATTTAATTTTTTTATTCTTTATTTCAGCTTTTCCTATGCAAAAATATACCCCAAACAAATTAATACATGTATGGGAAAGGGGGACAGGGGAGAGAGAAGTCTGTAATACGCAAGGTACTGGTAATTTTGGGACAAATAGACTAGAATTCTGAATAGTCTCTCTAAAACTACTGGCTGAATTTTACTAAAGCATAGGAACTTTGGATTTCTGGATCCACCACATAGCATACAATTTAATGTAAACTTACTAATATATGTTGTGTCCTAGATTTTGAAAAGGAGCAAATTAAGTAGCTGAGCATAGCTACTAGTTTTCTGGCTTCAGAGTAGTTGCCTTCTCTCTGTGGAACCCTACATGGATTATCAAATGCTATTTCAGAGCTCTTAAGTCAAGAATAAGAGAGTGTCTACGTGGCAAAATTAAAGCAGGGTGAGCTTCAGACAAGAGCGACTTAGACATTATAGTTGTTTGATGAAGATAGAAACTGGATCAGATAATTATCAGCATCATCATTCAGGTAGGTTTCACACAACCATTTGAGAAATTCCATGTGTACTATAGAATTAGTATGAATTGGTATTGTAGTACCAGGTTCTACAAGATGTCTTTCTGCCACAGGCTTTTCAAATATATCCTACAGCCATGATTACTTTGTCTCACGCTGGTTGCTTTGTATTCTGGTAATGGTTCTGACCAGCCTTCTTTTGCAAAGGTCAGCCTGGTCTTGAGGAAAAAGAAAAACAGGGAATGTTTGCATCTGATATACTGTATTGTATATGTAGTACTTTTGATTACCATCTTTGAAACAGGATGCAACACAGTTAAAAAAAGTGCAAATGAGGAGAACCAAAAATATCATGAGGCTCATACATCTTTCCTAGGAGAAATGTTTAGAAAACGTATGTAAACTCATGCATTGCACAGGGAAAGGGGATAGGGAAAAAGTGTGTGTGTGTGTGTGTGTGTGTGTGTGTGTGTGTTTTAACTCTGTCAAAATACTAGGGCTATGGTTCATCCACTGAAACTTATTGGAAGAAATTTAGAACAAGCCAAATAAAGCATTCCTTCATATATGACATAATTTATTTATCAAATACATTACTGCAAAACATGGGGCTTGGGTTGATCCAGTAGGGCTATTCTTATGTTCATATGCTTTTAACCCTTTTATAAACTCAAGATCAAGAGTTTTGTTTCCACAGATTGTCTGCAACACGTTACCACTACAATTTCTTGAAGATGGATTATCCAAACCGATAATTTTTTTTTTGAAAACCTGGCCTTCAGAAAGTGTTTCCCATGCCTACAGTCAACACTCCCAATTTCCATGCCATTCTTTCTAAGCAGAAGTTAAAAATAACATCCTATAGGCATTTTGACAATTATTAACCCTTCTCTGTCTCTTTCTTTTCCCCCCACTCCATCTCCCCACCCACCTCCTGTTTTTTAATCTGAGGCAAATCCAAGGATAACAAAGGCTTGTGAACATTCACACACAAATAAGCAATGAATGGTCTACTCTAATTTAAATTGAGGTCAATAGCAGGGCTTCAGTATCATATCACATTTCAGCTTGGGATCCTAGGGGTTATAATTCCAGTCCCTTCAGCAGGAAAGGATATTCCACAAGATTTAATTGCATTTTTATGACCATTGTCTCTTTTTCATCTTGACCTTGATAAGATGAATCCCCTCTTCCAAAAATTAGGGAATATTTTAGTACTGTAGAAAATATCCTCTCCCCTCCCAAACCCAGAATACTAAGGGAAATAATTGGAGATTATGGATATTATGGACAACTGTCAGTGCCTATCATGAAATAGCTGCTTACCTCCAATGAATTTGACTTAGAACAGGGTTTTGTTAGCTATCAAGATGGCAAAGAAAAAAGAAAAAAAAAAAGATTGCAAAATGCCATTATCAACAATACAGCCGTTTCTGAAGCGCTGAAGTCTTCATTATCACATAGCTGCATGTTTTATAATTCATTTGTGCCTTTACACATCACAGGCACCAAATGAAACTAATAAAATATGGTTTTGATCTTTCAAAGGAGTAATTAAGCAGAAACACAGAAGGGAAAAAATATTATATTATGAGGAAGTGCACACAGGCCTTTCAAGAAGTCAGGAACATCATTATATTGAAAGATGCCAAGATGTTAATTTCCATAGTTAGTGAGGAGTTCTGAGACCTGCCTTTGTTTTTAATCAAATTTTGCTTTATTGGAGATGAGAGAGTAGATTTTTTTATCAGATTTTCACATCTAAAGTAATTTGCTTAATTACTAGACTGAGATTTGAATAACAGTGATTGAATTAAACTGACTTGAATAGAGTGAGCCATATTGAAGCATGAAGATGCCTAGAATGGAAAGATTTGCCTTTGATTTTAGTCAATGAAAACTAAATAAATTATCCACTGTCATGATGGTTTATGAAGATTGGAGGTGGAGGCAACCTG
The DNA here is from genome assembly GCF_059951505.1 of Python bivittatus. NCBI lineage: Eukaryota > Metazoa > Chordata > Lepidosauria > Squamata > Pythonidae > Python > Python bivittatus. The sequence continues at coordinate 7,210,116 of NW_028277033.1, forward strand.
AGCGTGTAAGTATTAGAAACTAAATTTCTTCCCCGTTTCCTTTTCTTTCCCTGTTTCAAGTTAAAAGGCTTGAACTTGAAGCCTAATTTGTACCAGGAGAGTTGGGGATCTTGGTATGGGTGTTTGCATTTAGAAACTTGAGGCAAAATACTAGAGAAAGGCTTATAACTGCTGGCCTCCTGCCTTTCATTTCTTCTGCACTCTGTTCTACGTAGAGGATCCTTGCCACCTGTAAGCGTCTCGATCACTTATACACTGTTGGTAGTGAGTCACTACCCAGTCACTCTTGGTAGTGAGCCATTGCAACCATAAATGAAAGCCCTAACCCCAACCCTTTCTTGTGCGTGGCGAAATGGAGTGTGTGAAAGAGGGACTCAGTAATCTGGCTTTTGCCCTGACTTTAATGGGAGGGGTAAACTTCTCATTCCTTCAATATTATTCTTCTATTTGAGGCAGGCCTGACAAGGTCCTGAATGAGGATTCCAACCAAGCGTTCCTGCCCGATTTTGTTTCTCCTTGGATTGACAACATCATGACAAAGTAAAGGATTTTTGGTGCTGAGTTTCCAGTGCTGAAAAAGTCAGCCCTCTGCGTGCAATTTTCCACAGCCAGTGAATTTCTGTGTTCCACAAACCCAGGGAAACTTACAACTGATGGATCAATACCTACTGACAGAGTAAAAGGGAGAAGTCACTCCTGTTACACTGGAGGATTTATCCACTCCGTGTTCTACTAATGAAATTCTTACAATTTCTTATCAGATGGGTTTAAGATTGCCAATATGCTTTCCAAATGTAATTTAAGATGTCTGACTGTTGATCCTGCATAAAAAGTTTACTCAGTCATTGTGTAGTGTAGGGGAAAAAAAAGTCCACATTGTAGGCTCCTGAGATTAATCTTCCCCCCCTCGGCAAGGTTAGGAAGAACATTTGCCATGATATTTGCTTTCTTCTTCTAATGAAACTGGAAGGGAATGATAGCATTATTAGTGAACAGCATTATCTACCTAAAAAGACAAATAATATGCAGTTCCTAGGGGGAGAATTATTCACATATTTAAAAGGATCTTGTGCATGGTGAGCAACAATGATTTATGCAGAAAAACTGCATTTTTGGGCAATATAAGAAGTGACATTATAAATCGAGAAATCTCTGGTTAGACTTTCTCTGGTGCAACGGTTTCCCTGGAAAATCTTAAGGGGAGAAATTCCTTTTTATTCTGGTGACACAATATGAGAATAATAAATTTATACCTAATTAATCAAAGATTGCACAATAATTTATATGAAGCAAATGTTCAGATCTATAATATGATAATTAGTACTGTTGTCTTTATCATCACCCTTCATGGGTCTACAAGTATAAGCTTTGTTTCCTTCTCAGCTGTGTGTCCACCCTCAACCACAGTTCTGTACTCAGTGTTAGCAAATCCTAGTCATTTTATTCTTTTGCTCTAGGTAAGGAAAAAATCTCACTATTTTTAACCTTTTTCAAAATGTTTGTGAGAAGACCCCACTCTTTCTTCCACCCTCTCCCAAGGTCTTAGGGGTAAAATTAAATCTTGTTGCACACATGTGTGGATAAAAAGGAAGTGTGGAAAGAAATGTTTACTGAACAAGGAAAAGGGTTCACATTTCTTCCAATCTTTTGCTTTCAAAACAACTGGGGGGGGGGGCAGAGATGCTAAAACTTCTGATGGCCAGGAAAAGTCAGGAATGTAGCTTGTCCTTTTCTGAAGTTTCATCTAGACCAGGGAAATGTCATTTGTTTTGCAGTTCCTCCAAGCCTACAGCAATCAAGAACAAGCCAGAATCTTTAGAGGACAGAAATAACAGGTTCTTAGAGGTTCAGGTTTTGTGCGAGATCTCACCTTACTCTCAAAATTACTGGTGGGGCTTCTGATTTGAATTAGGACTGTTTTTCTCAAAATGTATGAAACAGTGAAAGCATGTATCGGTCAAGAGAACAGAAAGCAGATAAATGCCTCCTTTGATGCCTCCTGTCCCTGGTCCTCCTCCTTTAATTTTTGTTACTGTGCTCATAATGATATCTCTATTGCTATTGATGCTATTATTGCTTCTGTAGTGGTCATGATATCACTAGTCTTGCAATGAGTAGATGATTCCTGAGATAATGTTTGTACAAAAGAAAGGAAAAATTCTTCTTCTTAAGTATCTCAAGAGATTACAAGTGGACTGTCGATAGACGCAGTCTTTGTATGGATAAGTATAATGAAGTATGCAACTCATTTATACAAAATACAGTAGGTTAAAAATAAATATAGTCACTTAAATGCATTGGAAATATATATGCACCTGAATCATATTTGCATTAGATAAATATATATATAGATTTGAAACTATTTTACTGTCATAATGGTATACTATGTTAAGGTTTTTTTGTTGTATTACACTTTTGTGTAATAGCACTTCTTAATTTTTTCTTCTTCTTGATAGCGTATTATTTTTGTGTGTCTTCTTTTCATTTTTTCTTATTAATTTAAAAAAAAGCAATAAAATGTATTAAAAAAGTAACTCGAGAGGATTACTGAAGTTTTGGAAGTTTGATAACATCTGGCTCACAATATGAATCTACTGACTCTGAAAACGGCTGGCTGCTAGCAGTTTAGCAGTCAAGCTTTTAAACCTATTTCTGTGCCTGTAGGCTCCGAATTCATCAGTCCATATGTACAAAAAGGCAGCTGCTGTGCTGGTGGCTGGTTGATTTGATTTGACCTCCTGAAAATGGGCATGTCACCTACAGTGTTGTATTGTGGTTCCTCATAAATGCCTCAAAGGCAAGTAGTACATTACCTGAATATGGCCTTTGCAAACACAAATCAAGCTCTTTGTGTGTCTGGTGCATTTTCTAGAGATTATTCTAAAATGCTCTTCCTCATCTCACTTTATCCTCAGAACTTGGATTTTCCAATTACCATGTTATGGCCTGAATCAAAACTTTAGGACATGGTCATGGTTCCGCTATTAATTTCTAAAAGCATTACAGTTGTACTTTAATGCAGCAGCAAAACATGAAAAGGAAAGGAAAGCCAAACAAACACAGTGTAAATGAGAGAAAATGCACATATTTAAATGAAATTCAACAATCACATATGTTTAAAAATAATATGCCTAATTTTTAAAACAACAGATTTAACTTGGACCACACAGAGTCATACTGCCAGCCCTTCCATTAGACTGATAAAAAGCCAATTAAAAAGCTAACCTTTTGAATTTGGTTCACATCTTCCAAAGAAAAAAATAACATTTCTCTCTCTCTCTCTCTCAGCAACAATCTCAGGATGTGAGATCCAAAACTCTTCATAAGTAGATATATTCCAAAATTTCAGATGTAACTTAACTGTCCATTCACATATTTTAATCTGATCTTTCATACTAAAACCCTGTTGATTCTGCAGAGGATACTCAGCCAATAAGGAACATCCAGAGGACAAGACCACATCGTCTATGCTAATCTGTATATGACTAAAACTCTTGTGTCTGTTTCTCTGCCTGTAACCTTCAATTGGGCGAAATGGTGCATCGCAAGGCAACAATTTTTGACCCAAGGTACCTCAAATGGGCTAACTTAGAGAACGTGTCCAAAATCTGGGCCCCATGACTCCTGTGGGGTTGAAATTTGGCAACGTTGTGGCTGCTTCTGTGCCGTCATGCTGCCGCCGCTTCAGCACTGCCACACCACCCCAGTCAGCTGTGGTCACATGATCACCATTTCCAACTCTCTCCCAAAGTTTCCCACAAGCAAAGTCAGTGGGGAAGCCGGTCGGAAGTTGCAGCTCCAAGGCCAGCAGGAAGGAAGGAAGGAAGGAAGGAAGGAAGGAAGGAAGGAAGGAAGGAAGGAAGGAAGGTTGGTTGGTTTCCAACACTCCCTGCCAGCTTCCCACAAAGAAACCCAGTGGGAAGCTGGCAGGAAGTCAGAAGTTGCTCCTGCTCCCACTGCATTTTGCCTGCCTGTGGTTATTCTGTTTCTCTGTTTAGGTAAAGAAATATTTATTTTATCTAGTTATTTATGTATCAAATTTGTCACTGCCCATCTTATTAAAGAGCGACTCTGGGCAGTTTACAGAAAAGATTAAAAGCAATTAAAATACAATATAAAAACAATCTTAAATAAATAATAAATAAATCCCAAGAATTGATGGAATTGGCAAGTAGCTCAGGGAGCGTCATCAGGGCACCCCCAGGATCGGTTAGAGCTCTTTTCACCCCTCGCAAGCTGGCAGAGCTTTTAAATCTACAGTGTGTGTGTGTGTGTGTGTGTATGTGTGTGTGTGTGTGTGTGTGTGTGTGTGTAATCTCTGAAACATGAACCCAATGGATCACAGGTTGTCTAATGTACCTTCAAATGCATTGTATCTCCGGCATAGAAAAGTAGATAGCCAAACCTTTTTAAAAACTCACTGACTGACTCCTTATACAAGTCACTAAATTTGCTGTTTTGCTTGGGCTTAAGCCCCATTGAGCTCAGTGGGATTTTCCTTTGAGTAGATTTACAGGGGAGTGCAACCCTATGCTTCATTAAACACAGTGATACACACAACAAAGGAAACTCAAGCAAACCATCTCTTTCTCTTGCATCTATCATCTCAGAAAAAAAAAAAGGGTGGGATCCACTGGATCAGAGTCTCTCACAGCCTATAGTTTGCAGAGTTTTCTGGCCTCAGTTTTGAAGCATTCTGCACCTGAAAGATTGGGTTGAAAATATGTGTATTTCTTGCATACAAAAATGCATGTGGTTGGCCTAGTTATGAAAGCAAATGTTTTTGTTGTAAAATTAAAAAGTCACCTAGTGAGGTAAAACATAAAGGATGCATTAATGTTGAACAAACACATAATGTACTTCCATAGCTGGATTTAGTCTGGGTGCTGTATTAAAGTATATACATCAGCCGGCAATTTTAGTATCTAGTTTATATTTTAGCATACACAAAAGGCGCTTAGGAATTAATTTAAGGTAAAATAAATCTCAAAAGTCATCCAGTTGCAGAATATTTCTCTCCTCATAATTGCGACTTTATTAAAATGAAACTTTAACATCTTCATTGCAGTTCGTATTAATTGTATTTCATTTCTCTCTATTCTCAATCCCAACGACTTACAATAACATTTAATGTGTACCTACAAATGGACTTTAGCCCATGCAGGCTTAAAAAGCAGAACAAAGAAGTGGGTAAACTTGGGTAAACAACACCTGAGTTTGATTTAATTTAAAAATAATTATATTTGACTAATTGAACGTAATTAGGATTATTCTCCATGCACTTAATAACTCTTCCCCCTCCTCCAGCTATTAGAATAACAATTACTGAAAGCAACTCTCAAGAATTTTGGGGAAGATGCACGCTATTTTAAGATGCCACAAGACATCCATTAATTGGGCTTTAAAAACATCACATCAATCTTGGCGCATTTGTGAATACAATTCTGTGGGGAAATATCTGTTGGTTTGCAACCCAGGAAGGAATCTTAACTCCAGCACAGAGTTATTTTCCTGTGCCAAAAAGAAAAAAAAAATCCTCTCATTTCTGTGAATAGGCCAGCTCAGTGACAGAATCTACCTTGGCAGAAAGCTAAGAAAGGGCAGATTTGGTCAGACTATCACAAGACTATAAACTGGACTTTGAAGTAAGAACATAAATAAGCAAGCAACAAATAAAAAAAAATAAGAAAAAGCCAATGGCATTGGCATATTGTATGTATGTATCCATGAAGTCATCAGGAGCTGAGACTTCAGTTCTTGGAATGACCCCATAAATTCTGGCATTTCAATGGAATAAAAAGTGATTCCCTAAAGGAACAAGGCTTCATTCTGCCATCCCTCGCCCTCACCCTTTATCCCATCTCCAGCTGTTGGAAAAGACGTGTAAATTTTAGCCCTCTGATTTGGCATCGTTTAGATAAATATAAACGCATTGCCCTTTCGTAAACATTTCCAACCTTCCCAACTGCCATTTCTGTATTAAGAAACACAGAGCATTGCATTACTTAAGGGGGTTAACAACTATAAGTGTTTATAACTGCCAAATTATCTGGACATAGCTGTAGAAGCAAATAGGAATCAACTGAGGAGTTGCCACAGCAACACATATTACTATAAAAAGAGAAGCACAAATTATTTGGCAAATGAATGGCAGCAAACTTAATGCCCAATTTCCAAAGCAAAGAAGGAAGTGGAAAAACAGTCGTCTGCCTCTCCTTCACAGGGTTACGCTGTGGCAAAATGGAGAAAGATTACTTCACCTAAAGCCATCACAAGAAGAACGTCCAGTGCTAATGAAGCTCCCTTCTCACCACAACCAACCTTAACATTTATATCTTTAAATTTGTTTATCTGGATTTGAATCCAAATTGTACTAAACCCCAAGTGTAATAAACACAGTGTTAGGTACCCAGCTGAATGTGGATGAAGTCATTGTCCATATGATTAGATAACCTTCACTGCAGTATCAAAGTTCATCCCCACATCTGCGATGGATTATGTAGGAGGAACCTGCAGTAGAGTTCTCTCATCCTCTGGGATGGAGATGAAGAGTCAGCATGACTTGATTTCCCTGGGTTTGGGACCTATGGAAAGCAGGGTTGCACCAGGGGTACTGAAATAGGTGGGAAGGTATTTTCTGGTTTTAAAATCAGGGTGCAGCTGATGGCCAAGCAAATTCTATGCAATCATCGGTTTGTGGGTCACAAAAACTGAAGTGGGTTCTACTAACTGCAATGCTGATTTACAGGCAGGCTAATGGACTCAGGGGGAAATATAAAAAGAAAGGCCAATTGCTGATTATTCTTTTCTACTGGAAGATATTTATTCTTATTACATTTGAGGACAGATTAGGTACAAGTTGACTAATGCAAATGAATGAGGCTTTTATCATTGGCCAAGACCATCTGGCCTGCATTTTAATTGCTGAGCTTTGTTCTTCTCCAGGAAATGCAAACATTCACAATTTGATCTGAGTTTTGTAATCATGATAACACCACTAATGCTTTCTGTGAGAGCTGGGGCAAAAGTGTCCACTGGGGAGTTTCTGATTTAGAATAAAGCTTGGCTATGAGGACATAGAATAGCTATCGCCAAATTGGACATGTTCCAGTTGTGTTTAGCTTTCAATATGTGACCATGTCATCCCAGAATTTTATTTATTGGTCATGTGATGGGCAGAAGCAGAACCTGAACATGAAGCAGAACCTGAACATATTAACAAGTATGTATGTTATGTATGTCTCCAGACCCTGGAGATGGTCGTGGGTCTGCTTATATACTGCACTCTGAGATCCACTGCAGCTTCAGGATCATTTGAGGAATCAGAAAGATGAGTAACACAATAGAATGAATCACACCCACTTAGTTCCATGGGAAACCATCGATGGAGCAATTTATAGGGGCTGCCCCTCTATTTCTGCTTATCTTAATGTTGTGGCAGGATTAGTTTTGCTATCCTTTAATAGACACATTTATTTTGAACCAGAATGTTCAGTGGGATGGACAATCAGAAATACTGACCTTATGAAACTTTTAAGACTGCAACAATTTATACCTGGCATTTTTCAGCTTCTCATTCTCATTGCATTTGCTTGGCATTTCAGTTCATTTGTTGTTGTTCAGTCGTTAAGTCGTGTCCGACTCTTCGTGACCCCATGAACCATATTGCTCCAGGCCTTCTTGTCCTTCACTGCCTCCCTGAGTTTGCTCAGTTTCATGCTCATTGCTTCAGTGATGCTATCTAACCATCTCATCCTCTGCCGTCCTCTTCTCCTTTTGCCTTCAATCTTTCCCAGCATCAGGGTCTTTTCCAAAGACTCCTCTCTTCGCATTAGGTGACCAAAGTATCTGAGCTTGAGCTTCATTATCAGTCCTTCCAATGAGCAATCAGGGTTGATTTCCTTTAAGATTGACTGGTTTGACCTCCTAGCAGTCCAGGGGACTCTCAAGAGTTATCAAAACCATGCACCAATTATGAGATGCATGTTTTAGGCTCATAGTACAAACTGATAAATATCACAGGGTCTTGTTGGAAATGTGCCTATGGACAACTACCATCAACCTAGTATCTCTTGTATGAATGGGATTCTAGGTGGAACCTGCCCAAAATTGAAATGCAAGAAAAAATATTTAAACTAGTGGCCAACTTGTGTTTTAAGTTTCTATTTCAGTTCATAGAAACTTAAAACACAAGTTGGCCACTAATTTAAATATTTTTTCTTGCATTTCAATTTTGGGCAGGTTCCACCTAGAACCCCATTCATACAAGAGATACTAGGTTGATGGTAGTTGTCCATAGGCACATTTCCAACAAGACCCTGTGATATTTATCGGTTTGTACTATGAGCCTAAAACATGCATCTTATAATTGGTGCATGGTTTTGATAACTAGCAGCACTGCCCTTTGCTCCCATTCATGGTCATTATTGTTGCTTTTAATCTAGTTTTCTGGGTGAGAATATAACAAAAACAAATCAGGTTGCTTCTTCTGACTCCCTGTTGTTGCCCTGATGCCTCGTCTTTAATCAATTTCTCAACCCAAACTGATCAGCAACGTGTTCTCATCAGATTCACCTTACCAATAGAAATTCCACCCACCCCCTTTCCTTGTATAAGTAGTAGCATTCCACAACTGAAAATGAGTTTGTCCAACACAATCATCTAGAACAGTGTTTCTCAACCTTGGCCACTTGAAGATGTGTGGACTTCAACTCCCAGAATTCCCCAGCCAGCCATGGTTGGAACATGGCTAGATCTAGAACATGGCCAGATCTAGAACATGGTAAAAGCAAAGGTAACAAACAAAATAAGAACAGCAAAAAGAGGTTTTTGAGGAAGAACAGCATCCAGAGTTCAGGCTTAAGCAGATGTCCTATGTTCTTTGGAGGACTGGCTTGTGAGCAAGTTGAACTCTCCATTCCAGGTTTAAGAATCCTTCTTCTTCTCTCCTAGCTGCGCAGTCCTGTTACACTATTCAATTTTACTCTACTGTTTCCTGAACTGCTGAAAAAGGACTTGTTCGGTATGTGAAAAGACTTCCTAGCTTAATTCTGGGAGTGATCACAAATGTCTGGATTAAGCACCCTGTTCTTTCATTAATAGGTGTTTCTAGTAAAAAAAAGGAAAATGTTTTTTTTTTCCAGAACTGAAATATAACTCCGCCTCTGCAACACATTTGTGCTCTGCATCTATTTCCTTCTACATGCTATTATTACAGCATAACAAATTAAATTGGTCTTTGCAGTAGAGATGCTTGCAAAAGTCCCAAATCCCATTGCTCAATGCACAAAATATATTTGGCCTCTATTAACAGTGTAGACATATTTTTGTTTAGGGATGTAAAGGTAACCACAGGAAGGTTCTTAAAATGAGCTGGCTCTTTCAAATTTATGTTCAAAACTTTAAAGTCTTGATGACAGTCTCCTTATCTCAGCTTAAAACTCTTCCTGATATGACCATTAGTTCTCTTGGCAGCCACAGCCTTCTTCTGAGTCCTTCCTTCCTTCCTTCCTTCCTTCCTTCCTTCCTTCCTTCCTTCCTTCCTTCCTTCCTTCCTTCCTTCCTTCCTTCCTCCTTCCTCCTTCCTCCTTTTTTGCATATCTAATCTACAAACTTAGAATATCCTGGTGGTCTCTTGTTCTACTAAGCAGTCCTGCTTATTATTAATAACTCTGCTTACTTTTTCTAGATTTGCCAAGTTCAGTTAGATGGTACCATCTGTTTCAACAGCAAACACGAATCATAACATTTATCTCCATGCTAAGTAATATTTAATCTCCTGATCTTTCCAACTCATATTAAAGCATAGAGGCTGTCAAGTTGGTCCCCCCCCCCCTCCCCAGCCATTGAGGCTGAAGAGCAGAATAATGCCTCATATACAAGTCTGAAAATGCCCCTTGCGTCTGCAGAAATACAGTGGAAGTGATTATTTTATTCCCCAGGGGACAATTTGTCATAATAATCATTAGGGAATCTGTGAATGACCAGCTTTTCAGGTGAGCAAATAACAGGAAAGAACATGTGTCAAAAATAATTTGATTGATTTCACTGTCTCCTGAATAATACAATTTTGCTTGATTTAATTACAGGGCAGTAAACTGAAATGGTTTTTGCATCAGTCGAAAGTTCCTTCTGTCTTTGCTTCTAAAATCAAGGAAAATCTATTGCCCTGTATAGAGATCACAGTTTGGATGATTTAATTTCCCAGGGATGAACTAACATTGCTAACCTGTTAGTATACAAGATACACTTGTTTGGCCAATGACATACGTTTTGTTGGCTATAATTTGACTCGACTGCGCTCATTTACCCTAAAATAGGGTTTTGTAATAAAAATAAGAATTTCTAGTAGAAAATGCCACTTTTATATATATATTGATTTCCTACAAATATTTACTAGGGTACTTGTTCCTCCTATTTGTAACTAGAAGTAAATTCTTAGGTGATGGAAAAAGCAGACGGGTAATTTTCATCTGGACCGTGGCAGAAAGGAAAAGGCGAAACACTTTCCTTGTCTATTATGAATCCCAATTTTGTCTGTTGTGTCCAGCAGCTGATGTTCAAAGATTTCTGTAAAAGGTTGGTTGGCTCCTGTGAATGTGTGTTTGGGGATTTCTAATATATGCATGCCATTTGAAATATTTCCTGTTCTGAAGTATATTTGATGGGATTGAATTGTCTGGAGAATGAGAGAGGAAAAAGATTAAGTGACAGAATCACAGGAAATAAACTTTTTTGAATTGTCCAAACAGTCAAAATGAGGGAGGGAGAGAGGGAGGAAAAGAAAAGAGGAAGGAAGGAAAGAAGGAAAGAAGGAAAGAAGGAAAGAAGGAAAAGAAAAGAGGAAGGGAAGGAGGAAGGAAGGAAGGGAGGGGGGGAAGGGAGGGAGCTTCTCATGCCCACTGAGCAAAAGGGAATTGAGAAATATATTCAGTTACATCCAAACCAAATATCAAAATGTAATGGTGTATATTTATTTAGCTCAGTTTCCTGCAGCTCGAACCAATCATTTAAAGGGCAGAAGTGCACAGAAAGCTGTAGCAACAAACTTCTGGCTTGAAGCAACTAATAATACTCACCCCATCTTGGTTGATTTTGAAAAGCTATGAAGAATCAGACCTTGTTAGTACTTGGAAAGGAGACCCTAAAATATATCCTTGCTGGACTAGAAAGTTGGGGGGGAAATCCATAGAGGAAGGCAACAGCAGGCTACCTCTATGTAGTAGACAAGAAAATTACATTGATATGTCTGTGAAATCACCGAGACTCCTGGTCCTGGTGCCAAGCTTCACCTAAAGGAGATGTTATCATATTTTTTTTTAAAAAGGAAGAGAAACAGAGCAAAAAGGTTTTAGCAATTTAGCAAACATCTCTGAGTGAAGGTAACATTTAAATGTCAGAGATAATGCAGAGTGGTTTACTAATCTATTCTCTTGATGCCAGTCACAAAAATGTGCTTAGGGGATGACAGAGCAGGTAAGATGCAAAATGTATTCCATGTTATCCAAAATATATTATTCAGATTCTGGGTTTTGTTATCAATGAGCAGCAAATCCTGCTCCTTTCACTTACTTACATTACTTGATGGAGCTTGACGCTCTTGAGATGTCAAACAGGATTTAGGCTCAACTGGGAGCAGATTAAACCCTAGGAATATGGACTGGACCAAGAGCCTTTTTGTATCATCAGTGAGGAGGATACTGTCATATATGATTTTGGAAGGGTGGTACCCAGTGCCCTGATTTCCATTTCAGTGTTGATGGGGGAAAGTGCTCTGTGCTGGGTGAGGGTGGGGCTTTTGAATTGCTGGCTGACTGGGCAAGTGAAGAACTGGATTCAGTGCTTAGACCGGGTTCAGATCAGCATCTAGCACACAAACTGGCACATGTTACAAACTGGCTTAAATAGAGAGGGAGAGACAGAAAGGTGTTAATACTACTGAGAGAAAGTAGAGGTGTCACCCCTAAGATGTAAAACACTTAACATATCTCAGTGATATTAATTTTCTGGGGTTTCCTGCTGAAGTTTTCCCAGGCACCAAGGCTTTCAAGATTCTGATGGTGTAGCTAAGATCAACCAAGTAAAGTTCTAGGATCTCTTGTAACATCTATTTCTTCACTCGGCCTGCCTCAAAGGGCTGACATAAATCTTACAAGCCTGATTGCATTTCTTCCCTCTTATACCAAAGAAATTCAAGGTTGGGCAATCTTAAGTTTCTAATGGCCTCTACATACCTTCTCCAAGGTCATCTCTGTGCTCCTTCGCAGTGACGCATTAAAGCAGTGGCATCTTTTTTTCAGGATTATGCAATTGTTTTAATGAGTCACAGGCAAGGGCTGTGTTCCTAATGTTCCGAAACGCTTTTTCTGAATCAAAACTGATACAGCTTAGCCCTAATATTTACCCAGGTAATGGACAACTGGTCTGTAATGTTTATCTGACCCAGGAAAAATATTCTAAACAAACAAAATATCTCTAATTTGAGGATAGAAGTATAGTTAATATGGCACTGAAGTTTTACTTCAGAATTTAGTACAGGCATCCTTCCCTACATTTTTTTAAATAATCCAAATCCATTGTTACGTAGAGCATGAATAATTATGGTTTTTATAAGTTATTCTATCTGCTATTTGTTAGAAGCTTTGTTCTAGTAAGTTATTTAAAAGCAAAGCATGAATCTTAGCCTCTTGACCACATGGACATATTCTCACTTTCTCCTGATAGTCTCTTTCCAAGCTTTTGATAACTTCATTTTATTCTCAAGTTTCTTTCCCCCAAAGTGCCATTCTAGGTCCCCTCAAATTCATTTGTCTTACTGCAATATCTCCTGTGGAAGTGCCACGGTTTGTAAACTCTGTTCTTTAGGATCCATCTGCATATCACCATCCTCCGTAGGTTTTGAATGGTTCAGCCAGTCATATTTCTTCTTTGGTGCCACAAAGACTTCATAACCATGATCCCAGAACTCTCTAACTCACCAGACTATACCATCTCCAGCAATTAGTACCCATTGTTTCCAAAACGTCTCTTATCTTCGCGAGGGTTTCTAGGGAAAATAAGATTCAGGATTATGGCCAAAGGGCCATACATTTTACTTTCTTGAAACTACATTTCTCTACTCACTTACTTACTTATTTATTTATTTATTTATTGGACAAATTGAGAATTCAGCAAGCCCTCAAGCACAGTTACTCAGGAATTAATAAACCCCTAACTTCTTTAGATAAAAGGCCTTAGGAAGGCAGCCTCTGATAACTACAACTAGATGATTCAAATGAGGCCTTTTTAAAATATTCTTCTATAGTTCATTCAGATATGGCTGTGACTCTAAATACTGCAACAAGTGTAACTATTTGCAATTCAATCTGGAGGGGAAAAATAATGAGAGGTTTATTTTTCTAAGGAGAATTTTATTAAACGTGATATTCTGGAAAGAGGGAATGGGGAAGAAATTGGATTGCAGATCCTCCCCGGCAAATATGACCCAGGAAGGCCTGTCCTCAATTAATTTAGTGTGAAGGGTGAGTGAACTGATCCCCACTACGGATCTCAACTTCTTTGCTTTGTTTGTCAAATGAAGAAGCAGTTTGCTCAAGGTTTTGTGTTCCCTCTTCCTATTCTGGATTCAGTCTCGCCTGGCATTCAGCTGAATTCTGAAAGGTGAGCTCATGCACTGAAACCCTTTCCGTGACGCTCTATGAAATGTTCATGAAAAAGCGGAAGCACTCTAGGGTAGAGCAAATATAGCACCTGCTTACAGTCAGAGGCATCAGCAGGTTTTCAAGATTCTGGCATTCTACTTTACGACAAAGAACATTCCTAGAGTCCCTGCCATACCTGTTCCTTGATCTAGTCTACCTTGAAGAGCTGATATCAATCTTGGAAGCTTGTCCAAGTTTCTCTTTCTCCCATCTTATCCTAAGCAAAATCGAGGTAGGGTTATTTTTCGTTTGTTTCTCATGTTTTCTTTTTTCTTCGGACTATGTCATCCTAAGAGATTCTGCAAGTCCCCCCACCCTGCCTTAATTTCTTCCATATCCTCAAGGTTAGTTCCATGTTCCTTCACACTCAGTTCTTTTATCTAAACAATGATCATTTTTATTGTTCTCCAACACGTTTCTTTAAGTCTTTGACCAGAAAGTTTGGCTCAGTCAGGTCAAGACACAAATCTCTTGTTTTAACATTTGTACGCTTTTTCACTTATGAACTTTTAAACAAGGTGAGCAACAAACCACTCTGTGCAGCCATCTTTAGCTGCATCTTTTCATGAGATCATACGGCCGCCATAGGGTGGAGGGGAATTATGTGAGCGGAGCCAACAGATGTGACCTGTGCATCTATGTGTACAGGTAGTCCTCGGGTTAAGAACACTCAGTTTAAGGATGACCCATAGTTAAAAATGGAGCCTATTTTAGCAAAATTCAAGTTAAAAACACAATGATTCAAGTTAAATATACAATGGTTTGAGTTCATTACACAATGCTACTTATTCAGTGTTATACAATGATACTGCTCTGACTTACATACAAATTCGACTTAAGGACAGACCTTAGGAATGGAATTCTTTCTTAAACTGGGTTCTCCTTGTACTCTAAATTACCGATTCTCATGTGAATCTGCATCTTTGCACAATCCTAACCACAAGTGAAGGCTGCAAACATAAATGCAAGTTCATAGCAACAAATGCAACTAATCACAGTGGAGGTTAATTCTGATTAGAAAAGCCTAGGATTGTGCTGCAAATATCTACAATGAAGCTAATCTTTAAAATAATAATAATAACCCATGTCTAGCAGAAAAGTAGTTATTACACCTCGTATTCAGTGCCAAGGCATACGTTACTCAATTTTTCTGAATAAGTATTTCTTAGGTTGGGATTCTACCGTATCGCTCTCATTCTCTGAATAAAGTGATGTGTCATAATCTGACTGATTTAATTTGTAATATTGCAGGATAATTGCCTTTTTGGGTTATTATAGAGTTTCTAACAATCAAATATGTACCACATAATAATGCACTGATTGTTTTGGGGGGTTTGGTTTGGTTTTGTCAAGTAGGTGATGCATTCTCAAAAGAGCTTTTGTGATCTCTTGTAACCTGCAATTTGTGTTTGAGCAAATGCAACCTTTTACTAAGCCACTTAACACTGAGTCACCAGATGCTCATTCACTTAAGTCGGACAGCTTTGATTCACGTGGTCTGACTTAATCAGCCACTTCTCTAAGAGCTAAAGTTTACACATTCATACAGGTTTTCGCTTGCCTGAGAAAGAATGTCTACATCCTTTCCTTAGGCATAAAAAGTTGATGGCCAAATTCAGCTCCCAAGGAAATACAATTTATAATTTAAGAGCAACACAGCAGAATAGCTTCTCTTAGGACCTTTGAACAATGCTTGGATAGGCTCATATCAAGAAAGCTACTCACTCAGATAATCAGATCCTAACATAATTAATTCTCTAGAGATTAAAAACAACATCTTGACTCCTGTCTGGAAAACAATTATTAACCAATGCAGGTCTCTGTAAACAGATGTAATATGCTTCCAATCTCATGCATCACCTATCTACTACATTTAGTACCAATTGAAGTTTCCAGATTGTACTCAAGTGTAGTCCTACGTAGATTGCACTGCAGTTGTGAAGTTGAGATGCAATCAGGCATAGATAATTGGATTATTACCAGCTATGAACATCTCAGAAATAGTGGCAGCAATACATTAAGTGTAATTATGCAAAGGTACTTCTGGGTACTCTTTCCTCTTCCAATCTAAGAATGCAACTAGAGGGTGAACCCAATTTTTAAGTACTGAACTGTACAACAGCACTTCTGTCTTGCCCAGTTTTATCATGTGCAACCTCATTCAACGCATGATCCAACAGTCACTGGTCAAGGGATCAATTGCTTCCTTGAGGTGATGCTGTAACCTCATAACAGTGCTCCAGATGATCTCATCCAGCAGTTCCATGTAGATAGTCAACAGTGTAGAAGACGAGTTGGAGCCCTGTGGGACAAGAGAAGCCACTGGTCTAGATCCTGAACATTAGTCTTCCAGGACTATCCTCTGGACATAACCTGTCAGGAAAGCAGTGCCCTCAAAGCCAACCCTGCTAGTCATATTAGAAAGATGTCACAACCATTGGTAGTGAAAGCTGCTAAGAGGTCCAAAAAACAACTAGGGCCATAACTTCCCTCTATCTACTTCACATCTCCATTTAGTTAAGTAAATTACAAATCCTAATTGTTAACTCTCTCATCGGATTATTGAAGTACAACTAGGTGGCTCTCTGCACACATCCATAGCCAAAATAATAACTTCAGTTCTTCACAGCACGACAATGTTTTCGGAAAGAATTAAAGTCCCACTTTTGCAGGAGAATGAAGCTGCTTCTCATGTATGTAAATATATATTAGCTAAATCATACTGCTATCAGGGTTTCACAGTACTTACTGCAAAACTGTGTTTTGGAGCATGCAGGAGCATTCATGTAACATCTTAACATCTGCTACAGCTTAAAGCTTGCACCTTTTCTGGCATGGAGCTGCTGTGTGATCTTAGGAAAATCCGTGTTTGATTAAGAAGTTCCAGAGAGAGACATTCTTAGAGATGGCCAAGTGGGGGGTAAACGATGAAAGCAATCTTGCATCATTGCAACTCACACTCATACACGCATCGTGACATTTCAGCCACGTACAAAATGTGTAAAGCTTATTTTGTGACAATGCCATGCTGCTTTTCTTATTTTGGCAAAAGCGCTGGATTCTGTGAATGCCTCTAATTGCCCACAACTGCTATTTTTGCAGCAGGCCACATTCTGAAGTACATTTTCTCCTTCCGATCCAAAGCACTGCTCTTATAAATTCTGATTCTTTTGTTTTACCATATTTTATCATGATTTATATTTATTATCAACCACCTTTATTATTGTATAAGCATTCAAAATATTAAGGGTATAGAATAGTTATCCAATCTGAGTTATCCATGCATTAATAACACCTTGTATTAATGGATGGGGGGGCAGGGAATGCATCGTTTTTGTTCTCAGACCTACTTCCGGACCAAAATATGGAAGATGGATAGAAAAATTACAATGATAGAGAGAGATGGATATAGATATTAGAATAATGAAACAGTTCTTCTAAAAGAAGTTTAATTTTAGTTTAAAAGAGGTAAATCTCTCTCTGTGTGTTCTTCAGGATCTCTGGACCTTTCTTAAAATCTATAATGGATCTTCTATTCTTCAAATCCACAGTATAACAGACATTTTACATATACATACAGAGAAAGAAGAGAGATTGATAAAGTCTATCAATAAAAGAACTATGGAAGTTCTCAGCAACGAAAAGGGTAAAGAGTCACTGAGCTTAGTTCCCAAAGCTCCTTTGATGGCATGAAGGAAATAACAAGCGTTACAGACTCCAAGAAAAACCAACTGAAATTCACCGTAAGCAAAGTAGGGGGGGGGAAGAATGCAAGGAAAACACTGCTGAACCTATAAAGGAAAAGAAAGCAGCTAGACCATATCAAATGAAGAACAGGAATAGAGTGATAATTGAACAAGAAATGTCTGGAAGAATTATGGAAATCCAGTAAGTAGATTGAAAAGAAGCTTTATACACACACACATGTACATTGCTCTTTACAAACCAAGAGATTGGACATCTGTTGGTATGTGAACTGTTTCCCCCTCCACCCAGTAGATATATCTCTCTATATTAAAATGTAACAATTTTAAAATTAACAAGTCGTTAAGGCTGGGTGGGATGAAGCTAAGAAGACTCAGATGCTAATGTGCTGAACTTCAAATAAAAATATTACTTTTTGTAACTAGTTCTGGCTGTCCCACCACATTTAAAAAATCAGGAGATCCAGAAAGGTACAAAGAAATTGCCATAAATTATTTTTGCTGGAAATCATTAAAGTTAGATTCACCTCATTATAGATAACACAATGTTTATTTTATGTTATCAGGAAGAATTAGCACAAAGTTTAAATATGAAACATGAGAAGGTTTCAAACCAGTATTTTTTTTTTTTTTTAGAAAAGCCATATTCTTGTTTCAAAGGAAAGGAACTAGGGTTGTACACTGTGTGCATTTTTCCCTGAATGGGATTTCCAAAGTGCTCTGTGAGGTTCATTTTCACTTAGATCTTGTTAAGCAGTGTTGAGTTTTACATGAGGAATATTTGACTGCAGCACTTGAATGTTAAATGGGGTTGCAATTTCCCCACTATTCAAAGTATCATTTGAATCTCTCTCTCTCTCTCTCTCTCTCCCCCTCCCTCCCTCCCTCCCTCTCTTTCTCTACTTCCCTCCCTCTCATCTATCTATCTCCACTGGTGAAATTTGACAAGATGTTCATTTAAGGTGTTCAGTTGTGTACACTTATCAATCATACACATACTATCACTTAAAAGACCCAACTAACCAAGAACCCAAGGGAATGAACTGAAGAAGAAAACCTAGGCTATTTCCTACTTTTCAACATGGTTGTTGCATTCCTCATCAGTTACTATGACTGGCCGCCACATGGGGGAGGAGGGGGAGATACAAAATAATTTAAATTGATCAGGAAGCTTAATCACCTTCACTACAAGAATGAATGATATTCTTTAGCTTAGAAAGGATGACAGAGGGTGGGACATGATTGTGGTGTATAAAACCAGGAGAGACCTAAGAAAGTAGACATGGAGAAGTTTGTCTTCCTCTCTCAAAACACGATGGCCAGTCGTCTTCCAGTGACGTTGAGTGGAAAGAGATTCAGAACATTTAGAAGGAAGCAGGACTATGCAAAAATAACCTCAGGAATTCATAGCTACCTGATGATGGCCACTAACCTGGATGGCATTGAAAATGGATTCGGTACAATTATAGAAAGCTGGTCTATCAAGGCCTATTGATCTTAAAACACAGCATTGCGCCTATTTTGGGGGCAGGACAGCAAGAGCAGAAGATGGGTAGGTATCTCCTGCTGGTAAGCAGCCCAGAAGCATCTCGTTGGTTACTGTGAGAAACAAAAAAATGGGCCTTGGCATGATCCATCAAGACTGTTCTTATATTCATATTAATAACTTTTGGAATTCTAAGTCCAGACAAGTTTATGTCAAGATATTAAGTGATTTAAAATTGTGCTCCTGGCATTTTTCAGTGTATGTACTGATCTTAAGAGAACATTTGGTTTGCCTTTTCCCCCATATTTCAGTGCTGTATGTCCAGAGTCAAGGTCCTACAACTCCAAGACATTTATGACAGATGGCGGGGCTAGTAACTTAATAAATCTCTATTTTCCATCTCCTGAAGCTATGCTTGAAAAAATTCACAATCCGAAGCAAAACAGGAAGATCAGAGAGAAAGCCATTTGTAGCTTGACACGGCCTATAATTTAAGCGGTGGCTCTATTTTGTATCTCATTGGGAGAAGGTTAATGACCTCAGCCAATCATTCTTTCTCAGCCCAACCTACCTCACAGGGCTGTTTCAATAGGGAAAAATTTAAGGAGGGGACAGAGTTCCTAGAAGAATGGCAGGATATAAATCTAATGAATGAACAAACAAATAAAACACGCCCTGATATCTGTGGATCAGGCACTGTTTAAATCCTTGACAGCAAGGTTCAAAATTATGGCAAATTCTTACAGAGCAAAGTCTGAAACAGAAAGTGTAGGCCAGAACAACAAAATTAAAGTTAAAGAAGTGGATCTGTTAACCATTTGTTAGACAGGTAGGGGGTTGATTTTTTAGGATTTCCAAGATACTATCAAGTTTCTGTCCAAGACCTTGCAAATCCAAGAATAACTATCGAGGTTCCACAGAGATGAGGCAAACTAAAGGAACTGAAAACCCCATGCAGTCCCAAGCATTAAATATTATCTCCCAGCCTTGAGAAAAATTCCTGGACTCCATCCGCTGATAGAGAGGTAGATAAGCCCAAATATCTTCTTCATAACTCACCACAAGCAAATGGCTCTGGAATTCCATGAAAAAATTCCAAAATGTCCACCACCTGTAGAATCCACCGAGATAAGTAATAGCAGAGTTTTCTTCTCTGTCATATTATATACAGTTGGTTACTGGATGTAGGTATCTATTCAGTGCAGCAATATCCTGATTTCATCTCTATCATTTTCCCCATGAGAATGAAGAGGTTTAAGCATTGTGGTTGGATCCCCAAAGGACCTCCTTACCTCTGTAAACAAACCCCTGAGAATCTGGCTCAGGACCCTCTACACACCTTCCCTCCATATTACATGGGATTTGGTTTCAAAATCAGGTTAGTTCTTGAAGGGGAAACCATTGGGGAAAATCAGGGTGGTAGCAGCCATGTTTGCAGGAGTAGTAAAAAAAGTCAAGATGGCTACTACTGTCAGCCCAACTGGGCAGACCAGACTAAGAAACCATTGCTATATAGGTCAGGACTATTTTTATTGTAATAGCTATAGAAACAGGATCTTACAAGTCTGAATGTGCTTCCCACTCCCTCCCCTTATCTTAGTATGAACTAGGGAGGGGCTTGTCTGAGATGTCTTCCCAAGTTATTTTCTTGGCCAAGACTCAAGCCCCTCTTATCTGACCATGCCCTGGGTAGCAGCTCTTCCTCCTGTACTTCACGGCCATTTCCCATGCCCTCTATACCTGAAAACACAAAAAGTCGCAACACACATAAAAACAGGGCAGGGCTTTGATCACATAGTCACAGGCGCTATCTTGACTTTTTTGAGTCCCTCACAGATGCTCCTGATGGTAGGTAGAGTAACAGCCTGAAAAAAAGCAGCAAGAAATAACTTCCGTACTGCTGCTAAGAAAACAACATGGCTGTGTCCATAACACAACTGCGATCTATTTGAAGGAGACATTATCTACGCCTAGTTGCACAATATTATGATGAAATGCTGAAAGCAAGCTTTAACATAAAACTGATGATTGCAATTTTAACTTCAGAGAACTGTGGGAGTGCTACAAACACCTCCAATTCCTTGACGGTTGCTGCGTTCCTGCCTGTAATAAGATGACCCATACTGGAAAACTGACAGGAATATATTTTAGCTTTCAAATGTCCTTTTTTCCCCACAAATTACACATTCCAGCAGAGAGCTTGAAGCTTGGCACTTAAAAACATAGGTGAAGTGGGCAGGGGGCCTAATAAAATGTTTTACAGGTTTATTACTTATTATGTGCGATGCAGGTACCTTACGAAGTTTGTTTTAAGTGGCAAAGCCAGACTCTAGAATCATATTTTGCACACAAAAACAGAAGCAGGAAAATCGCATTTTGAAACAGCCCTATTCAGAGATGAAAAAAATAAAATACATTTGCTTTTTGTTGAATTCTATCAATTTTAATTTATTTGAAATTGTAAAAACAAACAAAAAAAAAGAGGAAGAATTATTGAAGCCTAAAGGAATGGAGGTAGCAGAATCTGTGCAATTTGTACAATATACTACACATTGTGGATGCTTAAAAAAAGAGCACAAAAATGAATAAAGATGTTTGATCAGAAAAAAAGCCCTTGTTTAAAAAACCAGCTGCTTGTATTTTGTTATGAACTAGTTGCCTTGCAAAATCAGACATTTCAAAATTTGAGCTAGCCAGACTTTTAAAACAAAAGCTTTTGTTCTGAAAGCTTTGAAAATGATTTTGATATACTCACCAGCACTTTCTCACAGAGGGAAAAATTTGTATCTGCGTATTCAGGCCTGGAATGAACACTGGAGAGAAGATCTAACTGGGGTGTGCAAAATAGTTTTTGAAGTCATACCTAAACTCTGGTGCCAGAACAAAAGAAGGAGAGTGGTCTGTCATGGACAAGTAACAAAAAATAGGGATTGTCTCTGTTACGCAACATAACACACCAAGATAAATAAGCCCCTTGAAGGACTGTCTTTATTTGTTTCTATTTATGTCTAATTTTGACTGTTGCTCATTTTGGTTGATTCTTGGAATTAACACATTTTGCACTGCATAGATCAGGATTAGAGCTTTTGGAAGTCAACCACTTTCACTATTTAAGATTGTTTAGGAGTGGTTTCTAGGTTCTAATCTACCTTTCCTGATTTAGCTACAAGCCATTAGAAGCCAAATCAATAGGATAGAAAGCATGGGGTGGAAGCAATGAATCAAATGCTGCCGTTGCACCCCAAACCAAATTGGCATTTGATACCTAAAATGCACATTTTCACAGGTCTGTTTTATAATTAGGATTTGTTGGGGTGCATACTAGAACTCAGCTGGAAAGGGCAGCGGGTAAAAATTCAATGTTTTTGGTGATTGGTTGGTTGAGAAAAAGGGCAGTCAATCAATCCTTGCCAGTTTGTCTTGGTTTGCAGAAATTACAAGTTCCACCTGATACGGTTCCTCTTCCATGAACGTCTTAAACTCACAATATTTCAGGGGCCCATTAACTTCTAGAATTCTTTCCTGTCCTACATCTGTTGAAAAGTGAAGCCATTAGTCTTTTTTCCCTTCTTTTCTTCTTCTTCTCTGCATTATTTTTCTTTTCAACCAATTTTATGGCAGTATCTCACTAACCCAACTTCACTGGTTTCTCTAAAAGTCCTGTTTCACAAGCATGATCTCTGATGCCTGGATTTCAATCCCAGAATACTTTGGCCATCATGGCCATTGTTGAGACTTCTGAGACCTGCAGTCCATATGAGACTGAGAGCAAGTTGGGAAGCATTGATTCAGAGTCATGTATGGAGCATAGCCAAATTCAGTCTGCATAGCATTACAAAGGACACAGTATGTGACCAAAAAGTTCAATTTCTGAAAGAACGCTCAGACCGCAAGGCTTTGCCAAATGAAAATCAAAAGTCATCTTCTATTTATCCAGCCTATACTTTCTACGCTCTTGGGATTCCCTCTTTACTCTGGTTCATGAAAGAGCTGGTTCTGAGTGACTGGCTCAACTTCCTCTGTTTCCATACCTTTCAAAGGATTCTGTCACAAACAGTAGTTGAAAACTGTAAAGCTTGATTAGTTCAGAAGAAAAGGGACTGTCCATCACTATAATTACCCTGACAAATGGCTCTGTTACTACCTCATTTAGTTACCTGCTCTAACGGGGAGCAAGGAAGTGTTTCTAAATTATAGATCAAAGGCACTGAATATTCACTTAATGCTTAAAGTAAGCCCCAGTTAGTGGCAGCATCTAGCAGACATTGGAGGTTCCTAAGAAAACTAAGCAGATTCTAGCATAGTTAGTAGTTGCCATTTCCATACTGCTGTTTTATTTTATTTATATATTATTTATTACAGTAACTTTTATTCCATCCAATTCAGAGAGTTTGAATTCTCTATTGCCAAGAGAACTTCACGGATGTGTTCAAATGCAACTTGAAGGAAACTCTGCCTTCATTTTTACTTCAAACTAGACAAGTGAAGTAATTACAGTCTGGAAAACAGAACAGTAATAAACAGGTAAGTCTAATGCTTTACTAGAATAGCTGCAATTAAAGCAATTATTCTTTTCTTTTTTCTTTTTTCTAATTCTGCTTTTCTTCTACACTCCCATTTCCATTTCCTGTTAGATGATTTGAGATATAGTTTTTTATAAGTAACTATAACAAACCTATCTAAACAAACCTAAGATTAGATGAAAGTGGGATTGAGGTAGAAACATAGCAAACTTTAAATATTATTTTAATACATTTCATTGAAATTATTCATTCATTTTAGTAGGAATTCAAATAACATTCAATGAAAATAAATAGAATTACCCTTAGGTTCTTTATCTGTCACAACAGTGTTTTCCCCCATTACTAGGAAATCAATATATTCTATCACAACTCCATATTTAAAATTCATTTTAGAAATGTAGAAACAATTACTAGTTCCTGATTCTTCCTCTCTGTAGTCATTCCTTGAATAGGCTTTTTTTAAACAGAAGGGTAAATTTATCCAATCAGAGAAGCATGAAATTAGAGGATTTAAATAGGATTATTGATGGAAACCTTATTATTGCCAAAATATTTTACAAAAGGTCGACAGGTATTATCTAGTTTCAAATTAGATGAATTCCATCATTTCTTCAGCAGTGTAAGAGATCAGTTACTATCAGTTATGAACATTGCGAAAACTTGAAGAATGATATATATCTACTTCAATTAAAATTAAGGAAATCTCATCAACATTATGAAAAAGTGTTATATCAAACACAACAGTCTCTTTTGAAAAGTTACAAACAGGAACTCTCTGTGATACTGAATCTCATTTAAATAGACTCGAAGATCATCTATAGACGACACTGCACTGTCAAAATTATATTGCATTATTACAAAATACATTATAATTAGATTGTTCTAACTTGTTTTACATGTAACAAAGAGGCTATAAGTAACTTTGTCCATACAAGGGCAAGGCCAAATTTCAAAACACGCTTTGTTTTGGCAGACCTTCAAACTCCCCCAAAGCTACTTCATGATACAGTGTGGCTCTTTTGCTTCTAAGAATGAAATACAGCCTTCTTAGCCATCTGTTACAGACTGTGAACTACAGGAAGAAGCCCAGAGACACAGAAATTTCTTCTGGCACAGCTTGGCGGGTGCAATTCTGAAGCCACCAAGCCACCAAATGCTTTGTCTAGATACTGGAAGGAAAGTCCAACTTCCAAAGTCCAAGATATCCAGCTGTCCAAAGTTGATAACTGCTTCATCAAGGCAAACTGCATAGCTTCTTTTTGTAGAAATTGGGAACATCATTCAACAGTCTTTGGTGATCAGATCCAGTGTCAGTTTACTGTTTAAAACATATAATAAACTGGTACAACAGAAGAACCCCATTTAATCCTTCTTGTCAGCTGTAAGGTTTACTAATGCAAAACTGGAAAACTAAAGCATTTTTTTCTTTGAATCAGTACTGCTTTGAAGTATGGGAAATGTTACTGAATGAAAAGATAAAACAATAGCAAAGAGCTTGAAAAAAGCCAATTACAATTAACAATTGTTTTATTCAGATTCGGTCATCATTTATTATCTATCCATCCATCTATCTATCTATCTATCTATCTATCTATCTATCTATCTATCTATCTATCTATCTATCTATCTATCTATCTATCTTCTATAGTTTATTATTCTCTATAGAAATGTCTTTCTCAGTAAAAATATTAAATATAGACGATTAGAAATATTAAGTGTGCATATATACATTACCATTTTTCCTTGTTTTCCCATTTGTATTATTCTTGTACTTTCTCTCTACTTTTATCTTTGACATTTCATTTGTTTCAGTAAAAAAGCAATTAAAAATCAGTTGCACTGCACCTTAAAGATGAACACATTTCATGTTGCAGAAGCCAAATTATGCCATTTCAGTTGTTGCTAAATTAAAACTCCCAGCATCCTTCTATCCTAAATCACATCCCTGGATATGCTTCTGGGGATGCTGGAATTTGTAGTACAGCAACATGAGAAATACCACTGATTGTTTCCCTGCTATAAATCTTTGTAGAGTAGAGAATATTATCTCAAACTGGCATAATATTTGGGGAAGAATGTGGAAAGAAATAAGATCAGAAGGAAATGAAATGCAAGAACAGTGACAAATTTGTACAAGTAAAATAGTAGAAGTGAATTCAGCAATGATGCAAACCATTGTTAGCAGCAACACAACATCCTATCATTGGCAAGCTAATTAACATCTACTTGAGCATCTTCTTGGATTCCAAGCCAGTGTGGTTTAAAGATGAAGTTATTAAGCTAGGACTTGGAAGGCCCAGGTGCAGGTCCACAGTCAACCCAGGAAACTCCCTGGATGGCCTGTACTTGTTGTGTGAACAAGATAAAGGGAGCTCTCAGCAACTCATATAAGCTTCCTTGAGATCCAAAGAAAAAGCTATCATGTAAATAATACAAATAACAAATCAGAAAGCATGGCTGATATGCCGATTGCAGACCTATCTGGAGAGAATAACCTTCCAAGGTTATCTATATCTTGGTAGTGTCCATGGTGAATGATTGCAATGCATTTGATATGGACCATCACTGAAGATGGTTCTGAAGTGTCATCTGGTGCAGGATGTGGCCACCTGATTGTTGGCAAAGTCAGGAAGTTAGATGATACCTGTCCTGATTACAAGACCAATTCAAAGCATTTGCTTAGTAATTTGGGGCAAATAACAGGAATTACCTTCAAGGGTATCAGTGGGGCACATTCTTATTGGTTAATCAATTTGGCATAGCTGGGACAAAGAAGAATGCCTTTTCTTCACTGGCCACAACATGTGGAATCAGTTACCTATTGAGGGTTCTTCAGAATCTGCATAAACAGGCCCTGAAAACTTTGCCATTTTCTGAAGCCTCCCTGTGAATGGATCTAACTGCTTTTTGGGTCTCTGATTTTATTGCTCTGTAGTTGTCTGATGACAGAGAAATCCTGTGTCTGAATATGTCAACTGCTGATGTTGGTTAGTGCTATTGTAATTATTCCCATGATTTTCTTTTCTGAGCCATGGGGGTGGGAAAAGGAGATGGGGCTTAAATGCAGTCTAGAAAGATTTCATATGAATGAGCACATGTGGTGGGAATAAAAAAGAAAGATTTGTAATTTAAGTCACAGGTGGTAGAAGTGCATTTCTTGGTTAATAGTTTCGTGCAAGTGTTTTCCTTAGACATTCTTTTATTGGAGAATGGTTGCACTGTTCATTTTTGAATATTCCCATCTCTGAGGTCTGATTTGCCCTACTAATTCCTATTATGTGAACATGGGTCTATTTTTTCCATTCACAGGGACACTGTTGCCAGAAAAAACATTTTTCATAATATCTGAAGAAGGTTCAATTTTGCATGTACACCAAGTGCAAATCAAGTAAGTCCTTGATTTATCCATAATTTAAGTCCACACAGAACTCAGTTCAGAAGAGATGTGAAATGGATGGATATCTCTCTTTGAAGGAAGATTTTCTTTGGGATAAATGCCTGGAGGCCAAATTAAGCAATTGTGGATGTTATAACCTAGGGGAGATAATTGTTTCTGAGTTGGGAAATGTGCAGGTGTGACAAACTCCATCCTGTGTCAGGTACTGGCTATATGAAGGATCTATTTGGAGATTTTTGCTTCCATATTGGGCATGACTATCAACTCATTAGACCTACTGTGTTGCTAATCAATTGAGACTTGTACATCCAACTAGAATATGAACCTTAAAATAAAGTGTTTGGTGATACTAATAACTAGGTGACATTTCCTCTCATTAGTACTTTTTCTTTTGGAGTATGTACCTGATCATCTCAGCCATCGAAGTTGGTGCAGAAAAGTACCTAACTCACTGTCCTTGACGAATTCCAATGTTTCTAACAAAATCACGGTTTTACTGTGCTTGAAATTCAGCGGTCTAGAAACTGACATTGCAAGCTTCACAGCACATTTAAGCGTCTGTGCAGTTGTAGTGAGGAAATCATCCCTGTGATTTCCTGATTCAAGTGGAATCTAATTCACAGAGTTCCAACAGAAATTAGAGTACACGTTAAAACCAGAATATGTTCATATTATAGATACAGATATATCCTAACCAAGATGACCAGCAGTTTGTGCTAACAGGCTACGACAATGTTTGTTTGCTTGTCCCCTCCCCCCCCCCCCCCGTTTGCTTTTTAGTTATGGTCAAAAAGGAAAAAAAAATAATTCATTAAGGATATTAAAAAAAAAAACTTGTGCTTTTTTCTGTTTCTATGCACAATGTATCACAACAGTTTGAAATATTTAGGTTTTAAAATTAGTTGCATATGTATTTCCTTCTAAGAGCCACTTTCTGAATGTCATGCTCATTATTTCTGGGAGGTTATCCTGGTTTGCCCTGCTAAATATGGACTTTTGGTTCTTTTCTTCTGAGAGCAGGCAAAACCTTCAGTTGCCTGCAAAGCATTGCTCAAAGCTAATGAAATGTTGCAATGACCTTTCCCCCAACACGCACCAAGATATTTTCAGATTTTTAGAATTTTTGCTCCAAATTTACTACTGAACTATAAATCTATATGAGTGTTCTTTCTTTCATTTTTTTTCATGCCTGGCTGCAGTTCCATTTAGAAGAACACTATTATACTCACAAATTTATTATGCACATATTTATGCACACATTTAAGACTACAACGTCCATGATATATTGGGACTGTACATGAAATCCAGAATAGCAGTGCTAAAGAACTCCATCAGCCAGGTTGACAAGAAAGCCACTGAGGGCACATGGCTGTGATTGAACTTCAGTCTTCACGGAAATGTACAGCAAAGGGAAGTCAGGGGCATGGATCGGGGTGGGGGGGAACCCTTCTATGGATTTCATGAAAGAATAAAGGAAAGAAGAAAGGGTGGTGGGCTTGGTTTGAATCTTGTTAGTGATGTCTGCAGATGGAGGGCAGGGGGATAAAATAATGTCAAATTAGCCCTTTTCCAACTAGACCTGAAATAGTGAGAATATTTATTTATTTATTTATTTATTTATTTATTTATTTATTTATTTATTGAAACTAGGAGGAAGGAACAGCAATTGAAAGGGTAGGCTGTGTTTAAAAAGGATGTATAAAAAGAGAAAAATACTTGTGAATACTTTTTTAAAAGCATAGTGTGTGTACGTGTGCACCCAGGGATGTACTAAAGGGGGCTTATAGGAGCCCTTTGTTATGTTTGGGTGGATTATTAGAGCCTCTTATCAAAAATAATAGTTGGATACATTTTAAGATTGTTACCAAGAGGTAGGTTGAGGAAGGATCTATTCACATCCATGGGAATGAAGACACTAAGATGAGCATTGCCCAGGCTAAAGCTCAGTGCCCCAAGGGATGGCAAGAAGGTGAGTTTTTCAGGAAGATCTGAGAGTGGGTGAGCTCACACGTTGTTACCTGGCATGTTCCTCACTCTTGTGTCTCTTGACTAGCTGGGTTCCAGACAAACATCTCTCCCCTGCCTGCTGCCCCTGAACTAACAAGACATTTCTTACCTCTTGCCTACCATTGGTGACTAGAGATCCTCTGCTTGCTCAATTGGCAGCCCATCCCTGTGCATGTGTAGGGAGAGGGAATTGTGCAAGAAAAGAATGCCACTGTCTTCCCATGGAACGATAGCAGTGAATGAGCAGAGAGTACTGCTCTAATAGTGCTTGCTTTTGTCAGCAGATAAGATAAACAAACACAGATAGTTCTCTCTGTAGTTGGTTTATCTGAAAGACACTTTTTTTCCTGTCTAGTCGCAGGGACCATGGAAATGACAGTGGCCCATCCCCACAAATTTTTCAGTCCTTGTTTTTTAACCATGGAGACGGTTGAATTTCTTAAGGTTAAATGAGTTAAATGTGTTTAATCAATCTGTTCGTTTCTTGCTATTCCTTTAATACCCCTGGAAAATCATGCCAATAAATTGGGATTTTGCTGAGACTTGGGCAACAGTAGAAACGTGCGACCAAATGGAGTGGTTGGGCAGTCTTCCACAGAACTCCCGAGGTGTTCATTCTTCTTCTTGATCCTATTTATCTAAACAGAAAGAAGAAAAAAATAACTATCAAAAGTTGTAAAAGAAAGAAAAAATGAAACAAAAGAAAGACTTAAAAAAAAAAAGAAACAAAAGACAAAAGGTATATAATCATGGCCATATTCATTACAGTCATCCTTAGCGAATTTGCCCCGTTCGACAGAGAAACTCTCGTGACACGTGTGGTTCACAAAGAAGGTTTACTCATGCGTAACGTAGTAGTCACAAGCAAAGCCAGGACTGATTTGGTACAATTGCATCACTTGTTATATTCCCCCCTTCCCGCGCTTTTTCCCGCCTCGTGATCGCGTTGCAGCTGTGGGCTATTAGGCCCCCCAATGTCCCCCCTGATCGTTCATGATGGCAGGGTCGGTCAGAGTCCATTGTCCTTGATTGCCAGTCCCCCTCCGGCTGGGTTGGTCCCTCCCTGCTACGTGCAGACCCGCGGGTTCTGTGCTGCGTTGCGATCTTGTTTCGCTGCCCTGCGGCCCCGTTCCTTGCTTGCTCGCGCCGTTATCAGTTCATAGTTAAAAGCTTCCGCTGTGGTTTTCCTGTTTAGCTGGCCGCAGGTGGCTCGTTAATTAGCGGCGCTTTCGGTTCCTCTTTTCCCCGCTAGCTACCGCCGGTGGGTTCCGCGTGGTCTGGTTGCGAGCTTCCCTGCAACCCCGTGCTTCCCTGAAGCCTCGTGCTGACCGAACCTGACATGCCGCCCCCCTGACGACAACTCCCCCCCCTCGGTCCTATTTCGGCTTCCCGGGGTATTTACTGTAAAAGTCCCGCACTAGGTCCGGCGCCCTTATGTGGGTTTTACTCACCCATTCGCTGTGGGACTTGGGAAAATGTTTCCATTGCACTAGGAGCTGGGTCTGCCCCTTGTGCCTCCGGGCGTCCAGTATCCGGTTGATTTCGAAATGCTGCTCCCCCCCGACCATGATGGGTGGTGGTACTCCCTCCGCCTTGTACCAGGCGTTCCCCGGCTGGTGCAACTTTAGCAGGCTGCAATGGAACACCGGGTGGATCTTCCCGAGGCTTTTCGGGAGCGTCAGCCTGACGGTCACCGGATTGATGACCTCCGAAATGGGGAACGGCCCCACAAACCTCGGGCTGAGTTTTTTCGATGCCTGGTGCGTCTTTAGGTTTTTGGTTGACAGATACACCTGGTCCCCCACTTCCCACTTTTCCTCAGGGAGCCTCTTGCGGTCCGCGTGCTTCTTGTAGTCGGCTTTGGCTCTCTGCAATGCCGCGTGCGCCGCTCGCCGGGTCTCGTCGATTTGGGCGAACCAGGCGTCCAGGGAGTTGATCTGGGATTCCGGCTGAGGCAGCTCCGGCATGGGGACGAAATCTCTCCCGGTGGCTACTTTGAACGGAGAGAACCCAGTGCTCTTGTGGACGGCGTTGTTGTATGCCACCTCCGCGAATGGTAGTAGCTCCGCCCAATCGTCCTGTTGGTGCCCCACGTAGCAGCGCAGGTACTGTTCGAGCCCCCCGTTCAGGCGTTCCGTGGCTCCGTCCGTCTGCGGGTGCGCCGCGGAGGATAGGGCTTGTTTCGTCCCCACCCGCTTCAGGAACTCCCGCCAGAACCGCGCGATGAAGTTGCCGCCCCGATCGCTGACGATACGTCGAGGTGCGCCGTGGAGTCGGTAGACATGTTGCACGAACAGTCTCGCCAGCCCCTCGGCCGTGGGGACTCGCCGGCACGCTACAAAGTGCGCTTGTTTGGAGAATAAGTCCGTGACCACCCAAATGGCGGTCTTCCCCTTACTCTCCGGGAGCTCCACTATGAAGTCCATGGCGACCTCTTGCCAAGGGCCGTCGGGTTCCGCTACCGGCTGGAGTAGGCCTCTAGGTTTGCCTTTGGCTCCTTTCGCTGTTGCGCACACCGGGCAACCCCCCGAGTACGCCTCCACGTCCTTCCGGAGCGTGGGCCACCAAAACTGCCGCCGGATTAAGTGGAGTGTCTTTACGAAGCCGTAATGCCCCGCGCTCCGGCTGTCGTGGGCTCTCTCCATGACCTCCCGTCGGCAACCCTCGGGCACGTACAGCTTTCCTTCGTGCCACCACAACCCCTCTTGGCCGGTTAGCGCCTCTCGGTTCTGCTTGAGCCAAGCGTCCCGCTCCACCGCCTCCGCGAACCCCTGCCTTACTTCAGACGCCGCGTCCCGTCGCTCCCCCTTGGTCTGGCTTCGGGTCACCGCCTTTGCAGCCAGCCTGCTGGCGGGGATGACGGAGTCCACGATCTCCTCCCGTAGGCTGGCGTGTTGGGGCATGCGAGACAGTCCATCCGCTAAG
Source organism: Python bivittatus (assembly GCF_059951505.1). NCBI lineage: Eukaryota > Metazoa > Chordata > Lepidosauria > Squamata > Pythonidae > Python > Python bivittatus. The sequence continues at coordinate 7,241,858 of NW_028277033.1, forward strand.
AAGTTGCGCTTCCCGGGGATGTGTTTCAGTGTGAACCTGAACCTCCCGAAGTATTGGGACCACCGTGCCTGTTTGGGGGATAGCTTACGCGGGGTCTTCAGGGCCTCGAGGTTCTTATGGTCCGTCCACACCTCGAACGGTTCAGTTGCCCCCTCCAGTAGATGCCTCCACGTGGCCAGCGCCCACTTGACCGCGTACGCCTCTTTCTCCCACACCATCCACCTCCTCTCCGTCTCGGTGAATTTGCGGGAGGCGTAGGCGCACGGGTGGATGGCCCCCTCTGGGCTGGGTTGGAGCAGGACTGCTCCCGTTGCCACGTCTGATGCATCCACTTGGATTATAAACCGCCGGTCTGGGTCGGGATGGCGCAGGATCGGCTCCGCGGTGAACCGCTGTTTTAGTTCCTCAAACGCCCCCTGGCATTCTGCAGTCCACGCGAGTGCCATGCTGGGCTTGGGGGTTTCCCAGTGCCCTTGGTTTTTAGCAGGTCGGTTAGGGGAAGGGCGATTTGGGCGAAGTTCGGGATGAACTGACGATAGAAGTTCGCAAACCCTAGGAAGCTTTGGAGTTGCCTCCGGGTTCGCGGCGCTTCCCAGCCCAGGACATCCCTTACTTTCGCCGGGTCCATCTCAATTCCCCGGCTGGATATTCAGTAGCCGAGGTAGTCTAGTTGCTCTCGATGGAACTCGCATTTTGAGAGCTTTGCGTACAGCTGTGCCTTCAGCAGTCTCTGGAGCACCGTGCGCACCAGGCTCACGTGCTCCGCCAGGGTCTCGGTGTAGATGAGGATGTCGTCCAGGTAGACCAGGACGCCCCGGTAGAGTAGGTCGTGCAGCACCTCATTAATTAGCTGCATAAATACCCCCGGGGCCCCTTTTAATCCGAACGGCATCACGGAAAACTGGTAGCTTCCGAGCGGGGTGTTGAACGCCGTCTTCCACTCATCTTTTGCGCGGATCCTAACTCTGAAGTAGGCTTCGCGCAAGTCCAGTTTTGTGAACACCCTCCCCTTCGACAGATGCGACATCAAGTCCTTCATCAGGGGGAGGGGGTATTTGTACTCCGTGCTGATTGCGTTCAGCCCCCGGTAGTCTACGCACATACGGAGCGAGCCGTCCTTCTTCTCCCGGAATAACACCGGGGCCGCTAATGGTGACTTCGCGGGTTGGATGAATCCCCGCGCTAGGTTCTTGTCTATGAACTCGCGCAGGGCCCCCATCTCCCTCCTCGACAGGGAGTACATTTTCGGCTTAGGCAGGGTCGCTCCTGGCTCTAGCTCGATGGCGCAATCACTGGGCCGGTGTGGTGGGAGCTGGTCGGACTCCTTCTCCCCGAACGCTGCCGCCAGGTCTCGATACTGCCTCGGGATTCCGCCGCCCGTCGGGGGTTCCCCGGGTCCGGCCCCCCGCTTTTCGGTCGCCTCGCCAGTCGCCGCTGCCTCCCCTCGCCTCGGGATCGTGGCGGGTCTTCGGGGTCCCGGCGCTGCTGCTGCTGCTGTTGCTGTTGCCGCCCGGGTCTCGGGCCCCATCTGCTCTCGCCCCGTCTCCCGGTGTCCCGGACCCTCCGCTTGTCCGCCGGTGGTTGCGGCTGCCTCCGTCTCCACGGCTCGGTCCCCTCTGCTCTCGCCCCTCGCCGGTCTGTCGACCCCGAACCGCACTGCCTCCGCCGTCCAGTCGACTCGTGGGTTCCGCCGCCGCAGCCATGCCAAGCCGAGTACCACCGCGTAGTCGGCCACTGGGACCACCACGAACCTCAGTTCTTCCCGGTGACTCCCGATCGTCATCTGGACCGGCTCGGTGTAATACTGAGCTGGCCCCCCCCCTGCCAGCGTGCCATCTAACTGGCTGAATGAAATGGGCTCCCGGAGGCGCCTCAGCTGTAGCCCGAGCCCCAAGACCACCGCTGGGTGCATCAAGCAGTGGGTGCAGCCCGAGTCCAGTAGCGCCCGTAGCTGCGCCTCCCCTCCGGATCTCACCCCCCGGACGTGTATCCTCACCCGGAACGGTGGGCAATCCTCGTCTCCTATTGGGTCCGCGCGCCTCGACTCCCCTGCTCGCACTGGGACGCCGTTCAGTGCGAGCGCGCCTCGTTTCCCGCCGGCTCCGAGTCCTCTCCGGAGGATGCTGTCTCCGGGGTCGACCACCCCCCGCGTCCTTTCTCGGTCACCGCCGCCACTGCCCCCTTCCGCGGTCGGTCACCGGTCCTTTTCCCGTTCGCACGCGGGGTTTTGACTTCGGGCCGTGGTGGGGCGCCTTCCCGCTCCGTCGGGCACTGCGCCGCTCGGTGGCCTCTGCCTCCGCATCGGAAGCACAGATTCGGGCTCTGGTCGCCTCTCGCCTCCCGGTGGACTGCCGTCGACCGCTCCGTCTCTCCTCGGGGGTCCTCTCCCTCGGCCGGTCCCTCGCCTGGTCCCGTCGTCTTGTGCTCTGTTGGATCTGCCGCCACGCCGATTCCGCCGTTCCGGCCAGCCAGATCCAATCCTTCACTGTGGACGGGTCGTCCCGCCCCAGTGCCCGTTCCAGGATCTCTGGGTTGAGTCCCCTCTTAAAATACTTCACCTTCAGGGACTCCGGCCAGTCCGCGAGCTTCTCGGCCAACCTCCGGAACTCCAGGGCATATTCCGATACCGATTTGCCCCGCTGTCTGAACTGTAGGATGTCGTCCTCCGCCCGCTTGGCGCTCAATGTGTCCTCGAATCTGTCCCGGAGCGCCTGCATGAAGTCCGGGAAACTCCGTAGTTCTGCCGCGTTGGCATCGTACAGCCCGATCACCCAGCTGGCTGCTTGGCCATCTAGCAGCTCGGCCACGTAGGATACCCTGTCCTCGTCTCTAGCGAATAGGTGACCACCCCTCTGCATGAACCCCCTGATGTGCGTCAGAAAGTGCGGCAGCTGTTCGGGGTCCCCTGAGAACTTCCCAGTGATACCTCGAAGTCTCAGGGCGTCTGCCGCCCGTTGGTCCTCCGACCGGGGCGCCGTGGGTGGTGCCGGCGGGGGTGTCGGACCGCCCCCTGTCGCTCGCCTCCTCGTTCACCGCCGGTGGCCCCACTCTCTGTAGTAGGGTCTGGAGCATCGCCTCCACGGCGTCTAGGCGTCGCTCGACTCTCTCCTCTAGTCGGGCGAATTTCTCGCTCCACTCACGGTTCCGGAACCCCGAACCCCGGGTCATCGTAACGCCTGAATCGTCTGGTCCTTGGTTCACGCCCATCGACCACCGCTCGGATGGAGTGCGCCCGGCCCTGGCCGCTGCCCCGTCGCTCCCGGGCGGCTCCGACCGCCCTTCCGCGAGCCTGGATCCCTCGCGCTCCAGCTGACCCACGGATTCCTCGTCGCTGGTCATGCCTGTATTGAGAAAGAAAACGCTCCTCGGTGGTACCGGGTAGCGCTGACGGTGAGTCCTGGCTTTATGTGAGATTTGCCCCGTTCGACAGAGAAACTCTCGTGACACGTGTGGTTCACAAAGAAGGTTTACTCATGCGTAACGTAGTAGTCACAAGCAAAGCCAGGACTGGCTTGGTACAATTGCATCACTTGTTATATTCCCCCTTCCCGCGCTTTTTCCCGCCTCGTGATCGCGTTGCGGCTGTGGGCTATTAGGCCCCCCAATGTCCCCCCGATCGTTCATGATGGCAGGGTCGGTCAGAGTCCATTGTCCTTGATTGCCAGTCCCCCTCCGGCTGGGTTGGTCCCTCCCTGCTACGTGCAGACCCGCGGGTTCTGTGCTGCGTTGCGATCTTGTTTCGCTGCCCTGCGGCCCCGTTCCTTGCTTGCTCGCGCCGTTATCAGTTCCTAGTTAAAAGCTTCCGCTGTGGTTTTCCTGTTTAGCTGGCCGCAGGTGGCTCGTTAATTAGCGGCGCTTTCGGTTCCTCTTTTCCCCGCTAGCTACCGCCGGTGGATTCCGCGTGGTCTGGTTGCGAGCTTCCCTGCAGCCCCGTGCTTCCCTGAAGCCTCGTGCTGACCGAACCTGACAAGTGAATGGTTCATTAATAAGTTGCTAATAATATCAACTCTGTAGACCTTTGACTAGTTGGGGCCACGTATTTATCTTTCAAATGCTGAAGAATAAGTCTTTTAGCTATAAATAGGGCATGGAGAATCCACTTTCTTTGTCCAAACATAGTTCCAAGGAATATGAACAACTGAGAATATTAAATCTTGTCTCAAATTTGAGTTAATACCCATAATAACATTCTGCTAAATGGAACTGTACGTAAGTTTAAATGAAATGTTATTCTCATTGCATCTCCAATAAGATTTACTCAAGCCTTTCTATATAAATGCAATGGGGTCCAGTAAGTGTGAATTATTATTTTTGTTGAATAAGGGGTAATCTAAGCTCTACTGAAGTTTTTGTTAGTGATGTTAATGCCTCTCCCCATTGTCTAGGAAAAATAAGAATCTCTAAGTCTTTATTTCATTCAACCATTAAAGTATGCATATCAAATTGATTTTTCACCAACTGAATTTTATAAAGATTAATTGTAAAGGGTTTCTTATGACATAGGATTTAATAATTGCTTGTAGTACATTAGACATTTCTGAGGTCCAGATTCAGACTTTAGTAGGAGGCTGTAATTATGAACATTGCCCATGAGAATACTAGGCCAAAAAAATATTTGTCTTTTAAAGGAAAGAAAGAAAGAAAGAAAGAAAGAAAGAAAGAAAGAAAGAAAGAAAGAAAGAAAGAAAGAAAGAATCATCCATTTCAATCACTGATCAGTTCAAAAAGTAAATCCCAGCTCCTTCCAAATTTTCCACTTAATATTTTTTGTAAGGGTGTCCACAGTCAATATGGAGGTTACACCTATAGAACTGAAAGGAAGCCTTACGTCTTTTGTGTGTGCACTGACATCACATGCGTGTACAAAGGCGTGGAGTTTCAACTACATGACTGTAACCGCCATCTTGGCTTTTCTAAACCAGACCCTTCCCTCCTCCCTCCACATGGACACCTCTGAGATTTTTCCTTTATTAATTCTGGGATCTGGATTAACCCACAGCATCATCTTAGCATGAGAAAAAAAGATCAAAATATTATTTGCTAGAAATATTGTACCACAATTTGCAAATTAACTAAGGGAAACTAAGGTTTTTCTTCCAGCTAACTAAAGGTTCAATATAGAAAGTCCCAAGAAGGAGAATTTCCCTTAGAGGAATCATCCAAAATTTGGCATAGCCAAGAGATACAAAGTGATATAATTCAAAATATGGAAAATCTTTTAACCTACAGCTGCATCTTTTTAAAATATATCTTCAGAATTAAATGTAACCATAAAAATATACAGAATGTTTTATAATTTGTTTAAAAATATTTTGCAGAGATATGTATTGGAATGCTATGCAAAATATGTAATATTCTAGGAAATGCATTAACATCAAGAGTATTAACCATGCTCCAAAGTGTAAGATTTAAAGACATCCAAAGAGATCTCCTTAAATATGTTGTTCATATTGAAAGTGATCATCTGCAAAACATTACACAGGATGAGAACCTGAAGATAATTAATGTACTCAATACAAATCAGAAACTGACAATGAATGAATGAATGAAGAGATTTTTTACCTATTGGCATCATTTTGGCTTTGGACCTGGTAGTGGACTATCCTGCTATTTATCCAAATTCCTTTATGACATGCAGACATAAATAATAACATGTAACTGGCATATAGCACTAATTAATATTCTAAAGAATTAAGATATGAACCACAAGTATTATAATCTAACAGCACAAGCTACAGATGTCAATCTAATATTAAAAATCAAAGTGGAAAATAGACATCCACTTTATAATACCACCAACTTTACTTTGGATGTGAGAGCTGCCTATAAAATTTGGGTCCAACTTCAGGAAATCCAAATTTAACTACAATGCTAATCGTAGACTGCCTATCAATGTTATCGAAGGCTTTTTCAGTGCTCAGTAATGTAACTGAAGTTTGATCCTCTCTATCTTTACTCAGATCAATCAAATCTACTACAAGTCAATTATTGTCTGAACCATGCCTGTTTTTAACAAAATCAACTTGATCATTCTGACCATGGAAGATGTCATTTTCAGCAATTATTTGCTGAAATAACTGTTAGAATGTTGACATTTACATTAAATAGAGAGGATGGTAAACATAAAGTACAACCTTTGCCTGGTTGTTGTGTAACTACATGTACCCTCCAGTCAGTCTTGTCTGCTGGCTACTACATGGTCAAGTCCACACAATTTCAGAAATGGTTTGCCCTTGCCTTCTTCCTAGGGCTGAGACTGAGTGACTGGCCCCGTGTCACCCAGCTGGCTTTTCTACCTAAGGCAGGACTAGAACACAGGTTTTCCTACTGCTAATCCAGTGCCTTACCCAACCTGACTTTCAGCTGCAATATAGTATTCATTACATGGCAATGATAAAATATTGCCTTCCAAAATGTCATAAAAGTGATAAAGTTTAGGAACAAATGAATCAGAAAATGGCTTTATACTATTCTACAGGAAATCCACCAAGTCCAAGTATTTCACTGTTACTCAAAACTGAGATCAGTGGTTCTTCTTTCTTTTTTTTTAATTTCATGAACTGTCAAAGGAGCTAGTGGTCCTTGATACAGTCAAAATGTTAATTGTGGATGGTCAATTTTGATTAAAAAAAGACCTCTAAATGTTCACGAAATATATTCTCAGACTGTCCAGATTTGAGTAGAATTTCAAAACTGAAACTGTATGTCTTCAGAGGAAATACATAACTTACTTTCCTTATCCTTAATACTTGCAGTAATTGTTACATATGTTAGATGATTCGCCAAGAACTAGCTAAGTCTTCCACTATTTTTACAATATTTATTTATTTACTCAATTTCTATGGCCGTCTTTCTCAAACAAATGACTCTGGGTGGCAAACAATCATAAAATCAATTAAAACCAAGTACAAACATAATGCAAAAAATAAATATATAAATAGTGGCCAAGAAAGATTACCCAGTCACATAACCAGCTCTTCAAGGCCTTACAAAAGGCCAACAGGATTGGAGCTATCCTAACCTCTGGAGGGACAATATTCCAGAGGGTGTAGGCTATGGCAGAGAAGGCACGCCTCCTAGTCCCCACCAGCTAATTTTCCAATATGTTTGGCATAAACATGTTAAGACTTCCCTTTACATGTTCTTGTGGAACTTAATGCCCTGAGCTGGAAAGTGGTTTATGACGTTCTAAGTGAAACAGACAGGACCATCTTCAGAACACCATCATCTTCTTCCAGTTTGGGAAATTAACTTTTGCAAAACCCCCAACCCAATCTTAGAAGAGCTGTATCAGCATAGTGCAGAGGAGAAATGGTCTTCTAGAATGCTCTGGCCCATCTTTGGTCATTAACACCAAATAAGCTGTACCAACTATTTTATAAAATGTCCACATGGAGATGCTAATACATATAAAAAGGTCTCCGTGTGAATGTAGCTTCATCACTGTTGCAACGGAAGTGCATAAAATTCATGGGTGGGAGGTTCCTCTTCCTGGTTGAAAGCAATGTTGAGATGAATACTGGAGACACACCTCCCCCAATAAAAATTGGAAAACTTTTGAGAACACTTTAAAGAATGTATGATAAAACTGGCAACCTATCCTGAGTTGTGGGCTGGTAAGAAGAGATTCCATACATCTGCAATTTGTCATGGAAGGATTTTACCTAAAGCAAAACTCAAAGAAAGCATGGACCTCACATTTCCCTGCTGTTTTCCACAGCTGCAATTCGTGAACCATTCCCAAACTTAGTGAAGACCCACATTTTCTGTCTCCTTTTTGTTATCCTAGATGGCAAGTTACCAGCTTGTGTAAAGGCTAACTGGTTATCATGTAGTTAGAGCAGCATTTAAACAATGATCAGGATAAAGTAGCTGAAATACAGAATGCTGATTGACTTCTACAGTCTGCCTAGCAGTTTTATGGAAACAACCACCTATAATCATAGGATTCCAAAGATCTTCAATTGCTAAGCTGAGTAACATTTCACACTGTCAGATTTATTATTAGTCAGACTTACAAGACTTCACAAATTATTTCAATGGCTGGGGGAAAGAACCCCGATAATATTTTATCTTGTTTGAAGATAAAAACATTACCTGCAAACAGAAGTAACAAATTCATTTCAGTGATATCCATGAGTGGATATCCACTGAAATTGATATTTAGCAGACACATGAAACTGAGAAATGTTTCACAAAAGCTCAAAGGAGACCCTGTTTTGTTTTGTTTTTACAAATGTGCTTCATTTAATAGGAGGGAGATGAGGGAGAACCTTTTGGCTTTATGAAGAAGAATTTGCTGAAAAGAGGCCTACAGGCCAAAGAGAATTGAATACCCTTAGATGGTTTTAGCTAACTAGTTTCTGTATTTTAGGGTTCATGGAGAATCTAAATGCCAGAGTGTAAGGCTAAGGTTTAACTGCACAGGTTTGGGAAACAGTAAGTCTAGCTTCTTCTTGGCCATTGAATGAACCACACCAAGACAAGTTGGCTTAGTAAACCACAAGAGATGTTAGGAATACAATCAGGGGAATAATATTTGTATCATGAATGCCTCATCTATATGAATCCTATATGAACGGGAACTGTCAAGTCCCGTTGTCCTAATAAGGACCTTTGAAGAGTGGGTGATTTAGAAGGTGTTAATCACTTGAGTTTGTAGGTTGGCTAAAGTTCATCTTCACTTTCTGAGTGAGGCTAATGGCTTCTGCAGTTGAAACTGCATCCATGGAAATGTTATTTCCTGTTCTCTGTGCATAGACATTTCTACTTTTTGCACCATGTAAGCTAAACTAATATGATCTTCCTTAAATAGTTTTCTTACTTTGATGTTGTGTTTATGCCTTGTTGATAATGGCCATCCTTTGAGACTTCATAGACATAGACATGCAATTTTATTGACAACAGTTATAGAATTGCTTGCTATTAAATTTTTCAACTTTCCACTATAGCTTACTGCCCTGGATTCCTTGGTGATACCCCATGCTAATACTAACCAGACCCAACTTTACTTAGCTTTTGAGTTTAGACAAGATCTCCCATGTGCTGCTACCTTCTCAGATACAAGTAGGCCTTCGGGAAAATATTTAGATCCCCTTCTGGTTTTCATTTCTGGGGCATAAGCTCGTATGCCCAGCATCTTTAAGTTTTTGGTGGACCAGTAAGAAAAGGGCAACAAAGATATTCAGGGAATGAGACACTAAGATCTATTGAAAGTGCTTAGCGTAATAACCTTTAGAAAAGATGACTTGGAGTTGTGGGAGGGAACATGGTAGCACTCTTTAATTACCTGAAAGGAGGTAAGGTACCTAAAATAAGGCAGGATCTGTTCTTTCACATTTCACAGTTCAGGTCACAAAAGTTACGAGGAGTTGGTTCTCACCATGGCACCAAATGGATAGTGGACTTCCCTTCGCTTATTCTACTCAAGTAGAAATGAGACAAGGATGCTCTAAGCTGGACCCCTACTCTCAGCAGTTCTTACCATGTTCTTACTGGCTGAACTTGGATGCATCTTTCATGTTCCCTGAATACCTCTGGGCCAAATGAGGAAAGCTTAGGACTCATCCATTGCGCTAAATGATGATATATAATAATGCTTCAAACTTGCATGGGAACATGACATACTAACATATTTTTCCACCTTAGTCTTCATCTCAGGTATGGCTGAACCCTAGAATTTGTGGCATCTCAGCCTTGTATACAGATCAATTTGGGTACCTCAGGACAAGCTATTCAGCTTTGCTATGCATGCTAATGTTTAAATTCCTGGAATTTACAGAAAATTCTATTTGGAGTAAAGTACATGTTAGACAAAAGCAGGGAAAATAAAATATTATTATGACTTTTTCTCTCTGCTCAACTATTTGAAGATCCCCAAAGTCAAAGGTTTAATGTATGTATTAAACATTAATGGACAGCGCTAATGCTTCATGTGGTAGTAAATTGTGGTTTTCTTTAAAAATGCATAATTTAAAGAGGCTTTTGTGTTGTGTGCTAATGAACAAGATTATCCTCTGAATTGCCAAAGAGAATCTAATGTCCTCTTTAAATAGATGAGGCTAAGAGCTGTTGCCTTAATGTACCAAAAATAATTGTTGATTTCCCTATTCCAGATTAATGTGACAATTATTCCTGGTCATTTAATTCTTGGCTACCTAAAATTGATATGACACTTGGCTCCTAGTTCTGTGACAAATTGCATAGTTCAGAAAAGAGAGAGAGAGAGAGAGAGAAAGACAGAGACTGTTTTGTTCTAGGAATAGTGAAACAAATATTTCATATCCAATAAAATTAACAACAATAAATAATATTTTTCCCCTTCCTGGTACAATGCTGGCAGAGAGACTACATATACATTCAGTTGCTGACTGCCTAAATTAATCCAATAATACTTTGAACTACATTCTCTTTTAATGTGACTTGATGTCTCTGAGAAATTGCTAGGTTTATATGCTATTCATATAAAGCTTTATTTCCAATCTCTAAGTCGAACACACAAACAGTGAAATTCACATTGTAAAAAAATATAATAATATCTAATAAGGGGCACCGGTGGCTTGTGAAACAGATTTGGGCCTCAAATAATTGCCTTGGGCTATTAGAGAAGAGTCCTCCCCATCTGTAATCAGAATGTGGCTTTAAAATGCTTTGAGTTTCCTTTGGAGAACTCATATAATGTGATTATATAATGTGATTATATGAACAATTGGGTAGCACTGACAGCCTGTGTTTTTAGAAGGTATTTCATGATACCTGTTCATTCTTCAGCCGTTCCCTGAGTTGATAACTTCACACCATTTAATATACCCATGCCAACGGTATGAAAAATATAGACGGAAGAGCCATTGACTACTACACCTTGTCTGGACAATGCAAGTGCAAAGCCTAATAAACTGTATAGGTACTATTCCTATTCCTATTATTATTCCTTTACAACAGAGATACAATTTTTTTTATCAATAATTGGTTTGACTAAGAGCAGGAAATAATCAAATAAATGGAGCTGAAATAGTCTTTACATTTTTAAAGTTTTTAAGTATTGTTACCCATTTCTGAATCCTTTGACTACAAGGTCATGATTATTTTAAGCCTACTGATTCTAATAAGTTTCCCTCTCCCTCCCTCTATTATCTATCTATCTATCTATCTATCTATCTATCTATCTATCTATCTATCTATCTATCTATGTGTCTATCTTCATATTCTCATTTGGTTTGCATCTTATATTTCTGTATTTCTGTTCCCTTCCAGCTTCCAAGAGTATGACTTTTTGTTTAAAATGTAGAAACCACTGGAAAATGTTTCCTAAAGCAGGAGTATGTAAGGCTGGTCCTCCGTCCTCAGTTATATATGTCAGATCTCAAGATGACCAAGGATGTTGCAATGATCCTGTCTCTTGTAGGGCTATAGAAGCTGGAAAATTGTCAGACTACCATACATGGGCAGGGGCCTATGATTGCTATGATGTTTCACAAGCTCTGTAGATCTCTTATGAAACAACAAGTGGATCATCTGACGTTTGTGGGTTATGTGAAGTTTTGGACCATCTTTACATCTTTATATGATAAGACATATTTCCCATATGCGTTTAAACTTTAAACCTGCCAGTGAGCCCTGCCATTACAAACTGTTTTCAATGGAGGGGGCCTTTTTTCTCCAGAATGCCACCATCAAGAATATTTGTAAACTATTTTCCAGAACTCACGGAGAGAAGAATATGTCAGAAGCCATAGAAGGAAGCACTCCCTTCAATCAGATGTTCAGGAGCAAAAGCCAAGCAGATACGTTGTGTCTGACCATGAAGTGGAAGCATCTAACGTGAGCTGATTTCCCAGGGAAGTTGAGAGGCAGAGTTTATGGCAGGTAATGATGTACCAACTTTGGTTTGCAGGAGATGTTGTGACGATACGGAAAGAACTTCCTATTGCAGTTTCAAAGAAATGTATGAGTGTGAATGATTCATTCTGCCTTTCAAAAAACAAAAGCTACTAGAAGTGGGCATTTCAAATGATTACATCCATATAATAAGCAAGCAGGATTTCAGCTATCCCCAACTCTCAGATCTGGTTTTGTAAGGAAAGTCCATAGCTTAGGGGTTATAGTACATAAACAGCTAGTGTGTAATGCTTCCTGCCTGGCAACTAAAACCCTGTTGACTCATCTAATCCCAGGTACAAATTGAGAAACATAATAAATATCTCTTGAAATAAGCCATTTGATAGAAATCCTCCTGTCCTTTTGACAGGCAGTTTGATCAACACAGTGTCAAGGACTATTAAATGATACCCTTTGCTGAAGCTACATTTAATATCATGCCAATTCATTGCTTTAATGAAGTCTTCTTTGAGTTGAGTTCAACTCCAGGTGATTTTATGGACTACACCCATACTGTAGTTGTTCAGGGGAGGGGGGTGGTGGTGTTAAAAAAAAAAGATAGTGGTTTCCCCATCTCTTTTCTTTCAACTGGAGAGAATTGTTAGTCCACCTTTCCTCCAGCTCCTGAGATTTCATTCTGTAAAGAAATGATGGCTTTGCAGCTCTCCCTTTCAGTCCAGATAAAGAGAACAGAAATGAAATCGACAAGTGTTAGTCAATTTCCCTTTTTTTCTCAGCAAGAAAGGAATCAACTTGTTTTCTTGTTGTTGTTCTGTTTCTTTCCCTCCCTTTTAGGTAGAGTGAGGATGAAGAAATGTTTATGACTGCAGGACCTGTAGCAGGTCATAGACGGGCAGAGCTTTTTGTTTCTTGTAAACCAGTAGTAGTTTAAATAATCATGGGTCGCCTTCAGACTGCTTCTGAGGGCTACGGGAGGGTAGATGGTGGTGTTATAGAACTGCCCTCCCAATGCCCCCAACTCCATTCCACAACCACTCCACCATATGCATGTCCACAGTGTCTTCTAATGTCTTCTGGTGAAGCAAAATCACTATGGACACCCCCCGTGGCAGTGCAGAGCAGCAAACAAGAGGGATCAGATTCTAAGGGCAAAGAATTACTGTCCCCAGTAATTCATACCTGACCTTTCATTAGCAACTGGATGGGTTTGGAAGTTCCTGATTCAGGTTGATGACCAAATGTAGGAGGCATTAAATAAGTGTTCCTGGTTTCTCCTCATATCAGCCCATTGCATTTTTCCCACAGGAAAAGCCAGAGTAGACAACTATACTTGTGTGTGGGAGGGGCACCATTAACCAACTACTGCATTTCATAGATGTCACTTTCAGCTGTGAGATGAAGGAAAGTGTCAAATCAATGTGATATTAATGTACATAAATACAATGGGGGGAAAATAACTTGTATCTCACTTGGCCCGCGTCTCCACTGTGACTTCTGATTTAACTTATTTTCACTTCTGTCATCATCTTCATCTTCATCATCATCATCATAGCTAGCTTTTTAAGAAGACATTTTCTTCTCCCCATACTCTCTTGTTGAGTGACTCTTCTTGGTGTTTTTTCTCCTGCTATCCAGGTCTAAATTAGAATTGTTCTAATGTACACCCTGATAGCCCACGGGACAGCAACCGATATAGCCCTTCAAGCCAGAAAATACGTTTAATCAATATTTCCTTATGTACTAGAACTGTGTAGTCCGGAGAGGTATTAGGAGATATATAATTGCATCAGTCACAGTTTCCCAGTAACCTTGCTTCTATGACAATTCCTTCCTTAAAAGAAAAATCAGTTTATTATTAGAGAAGTCTAGAACTCCCATGAGAGATTTTGTAATATTGAATAAAATGCTTTTTGCTTCTTACAAAAATTCATCAGAGGCTTTACTTGAGGAAGAACCTCCAAGTTCATTACAGCCATTGTTGCTATAAATAAAATTCAGTGATAAGCTACTGATATTCAGAACTCATCTGAAAAGATTGCTATTCTTATCAAAACTTAATCTTTCCGAACTAATTTCAAAAGACCCTGGATATTTGATCTAAAGAAGAACCTCTAAAATTTTAACTGTTGCTTTCAAGCAGATGTAGGAAGCAAAATAATAATAACAAGAACAACAACATCTGGAGCACCACTTGAACACCATCAGCATTGACAAACTCACCATCAATCAATTGCAAAAGGCAGCTTTACTTGGAACAGCTTATATCCTACGATGATACCTTTAACACCGTCAAGCCATCAAACAATAACATCTGCCTATCCCAGATCCTTGGGAAGGACTCAATAGGTGGATAAAAATGCCAAATAAAGTCTAATTCAGCTCAATACTACCACCTTTCCCCCGCTCTCACCTAGCTATTAAACAGAACGGCTTGTTGGCAAGCGATTTGCAATATCTGCACCCCAGGTGAGGTGTAATCCCTAGGATGATCTTCCAAGGACAGCAACATTGTGTCTACATTTTCCCACAAGCTGGTGTTTGAATAGTCTTCCATAGAAGGCTATTGAGAAAACACTGCAGTTATCCAGTCTTGGAGGAAGACCACATTGTGAGTGACAATAGCTAAATATTATTTCAAACGTTCAGCTCCGTATTGTTTTCCAGGGCTGCCGAACTGACAATAGGAATGAGAATCTTGTTCTCTTTAGCCTATTTGTGAATGTGTGGCTGGCATGAGGTTTGGGGCATTTCCAAATTCAGAATAGAACTAAGAAGTCCAACAACTGGCCTTGACTTATGATACCCCATATTCCAAAGATTGGTAGGACTGTACCACTCAGCAAGAAAATATAAGAACCAATATCACAATCTGAAGAATTGCTAGTGCATCCAAACTGATATTACGAATTATTTCACAATACACAATTTATTAAACGGCTTGGAAAGTGCCGGTTAGGCTACTGATATGATACTTCATTGAGATTTGATGAATTTCCAACCTATCAATGTCTGTAAATCTTCAAAATTATACACATTTCCCTCTGCGTGCCCTTCCAAATGTGCCTTTTGTCAACATTTAAATGAATTTTAAACGCCCTATTTTTAATCTGTATTATTATTATTACAATTGTTTGAGCTGAAATTTATGCAGCCGACATATTGGCAATGCAATTTCTGCCACCTGTTCTCCCCACAAGCAGATCAAAACATCTACGTTGGCTTGCAATTACAGAGTTCCATTTACTTTCCTGCATGTCCTAATTCTTTAGCTTGTGTTACCAGTAATATTGTGGAATCAGAAATTTCCAGCTACTGAAAAGCTGTACAAAAACAGTGAACAAAGAAAGACTACCAACCAATTAGAACAAATTAGAGCAGGAAAATCAGCATATATCACTAGACAGAGAAATGTAACTGGTTTTTTTTAGGTGGTTGTTATGGTTTAATCTGATTTTTCTAAATTTAGGTGGTTGTCAATCGAATCTATAACATTTTTAATAACAAAAGCATCCCTAAGGATGTTTTTAAAACTTGCACAGAATAGACATACATTCTGTACAAACCTTTTTTTTAAAAAAATATACCAATGTGCTTCCTTGCCTGTTTTTTAAAATCCATGCGCGTGCACACACACACACCCCATTCTGAAGAAAAGAAGCATATTTCCATAATTTTTCAACTATGCAAAAACATATATTTTAAGAAGCCTTTCCTTAGAAGATGCATTCTTACTCTATGAAAGAGATGGGGAATTCCTTTTCTAAGGTGACATATGTTCACTGTGGAAGGGAGGGAAGGAAGGGAAGGAGGGAGGGTAATCATTGGGAGCTTTGAAAAAACAAGTTATTGAACCAAATAATGTGGTCAATTTGAATAAACAAAGCATAGCTAATGCAAATAGATTTTAAACCTGAGTGAGAACATCTTTTCCCTTATTTATATCCCCTTTAAGCTCATTTTAAACTGGATGGTTGTGAAGACATAAGATAATGATGATGGAATCAGAAACATGGCTTTACCCAGTAATACATTTCCACATTATATTTAACTTCATTTTCTGCATTGTCAGACACTGAAGATGCTTGGTTCTGTTCCCATATATCTTAGATTACATAGAGGAAGACCAGCAACTCAATGGAAGGGCACAGGCTTTGCACACAGAAGATTGCAAGCATCTCCAGGAAGGGCTTTGAAAAACTCTTATAAATTACTGGACCATAATTGCTCATCAGTATAGAAAATACTGAGCAAGGTGGACCAGTCGTACGATTCGCAAGCCTCGTCCATAAGACGACTTTCTATGAATCTAGAGTTTAAGTATGTATAGGTGAAGACTATGTGATTATGCTGTAGGAATGTCTCTAAATTATATAGCTGCCAGTTCCTGAGTAGGTAAGGGGTGGGAAAACCAGAGCAGCAGGAGGCCATGTACTCAAACACAGTTTCTTGCAGTTTCTTGGGAAGTCACCCTATCCCAGTTCAGCACTCCAGAGACCATCCTGGTTAGGTATCATGTCATGTCATTTGCTATAATCAAACCTGAGATTTCTTAAAAGTCTTTCTTTTAAAAGTATGGAAGGAGAGCCCTTTTCAAAACTATTCAGCTAGATTTCTAGAATCCATGCTAAGCTAATTATGTGGTGAACTAGGGTAGGTATGGAACAAAGAGTGGGGAGAGTTTCAGTCATGGAAGCTCCCTGGATGACTTTGAGCCAGTTCTTCTCTGAGCCCAAGAGACAGGGTGGTGGTGGGGAGGGGTGTGTGTGAAGGAAACTAGGAGTGAGGAGACCCAAGTTCTAATCTTCACGGGATTGTTGTTGTGGGGTAAAAATTATATAGGAAGCTGGAGTGAATAGGAAGCTCAAAGTACAATGCTTTGAGCTGAATGGAATGTGAGATATAGATCAAATCAATCAAAACATAAGATATATTGTTCTGTTGTTGTGACAGGAAGAAAAATTGGGCATATTAAACTGTTGGATGATCTTTAGGTGGACACTGCATGTTTAATTCAATTCATTCATTCTTCATTATTTTACTTCTGGCTTACTTCTTATCTGTATGAATCCTGAATGGCCCATTCTAAAAATGCTAACACTACTAGCAAGGAGTCCCAATAATGAGACCTTGCCTGTCTTTTGGATCAAATGCCACATTGAGAAACAGATTGAAGGAGTCATAGTTTCAGCTTCATTCAGAGGCTGAATGAGGATTTCAGGTTCCTTTGCTCTGAAATAGAATAATATAAATGAGTGGGTGGGGAAATTAGCCATGATCAGTTTAAATTCTATTGAACTCCGTGAATCTCCTCTAACTTCATGTGAATCAAACCCAGTGTAACTGAAGTCATTTGCATAACCTAAAGTCTCTACCATCATAACTGCAAAATGAGCCACTATGATATAAAGAATAGGTTTGAAATTCTATGAGATTTGAAACCTTCTTTTAAAAATGGGGAGGAGAAATCTGGAGAAAGAGAAACTGGGAAGTATTCCTAACCCTTTATAATCAACTGAATTCATAACACCGTTTTTATATTCTGGGAATGATATAGTATTATGGTGATTTCTTAAATAGGGTAACTAGAGAAGAACGTTACAAATTACACTTTTTTTTTCTGTAGTCTAGCACAAACAGTTGAGGAAATTCAGCAGTGGATTGCAGATGCTCTTAAAATGTTGGAATCTTTACCCATTTATATTATCTGTGACCGTATGTTTCATCTCTGGACAGCTTGCATAACAATATCCTCCAGCAGTTGACAATGATTAAATACATGTTGTCAAAACATCGTGTACTCTAAAAGGACTTTTTAAAGAGGTGGAGATAGGGAGAGATTGTTACGGCTTCTTGAAAGAGAATAATTTCTCCATCCACTTATTTCCAGAAACAGAAGAGTTTAGGAGTAAGAAAGTCATGTTCAGAAAGTATCAGTATTTAAAACAAATGCCTCAATCCATTAAGAAACACTCAAAGACCTCCACCCTTGTCGCCATTTGCACCTCCCTAGCATCAGCAATGGACCACTGTATACCATCTTCTTTCAGAAGCCAAGCTAATTTCCTCCTGACTCAACTGTGGCACAACTAAAATAGCAAAACTTTAATTTGCCATTTGTGATCTGGAGTTCCATGGAAGTTGAGGGAAGGTCATGCTCCCATTTATATCCCTTTTCCTGTCATTGGCACTCTCAACTCTCGAGAAGATTTCTCAAGAAACCGAGCATGTGCGAAACCTTGTAGCATCAACCCACTTCAGGGCCAGATCATGTTCAGAATGTTATGAACAACTTCCTGTTTTAAAAGAATCACTTCCTATACATGGCAGATCATGCCTGGAATGTGATTAGCTCGGTGCATGTTGGGACGAAAATGGAACCTTCCAGGGAATAAGTGAATATTGCATTAGCTGACCGCTATAAGCAACCTTTTTGACAAAGTAAATCTTGTACTTTATTCATGTACCAAATTGCCTGGCTTGAATTTCTTTGCATATATTCCCACCTCCCAGACTCTGGAGTCAAGGAAGTGATTCTATTTCCCTCTCCTCTACGTACAATTCTGCAACTTGCACAAGCAAGCAAAGTTTATGAGCAAAGGTGGGACCGGGAAGCGTCTGGGGATTCCTGTACTGGGTAATAGGTTGGACTACAAGGCCCCAAACATCCCTTCCAACCCTATCATTCTAAGGCCTCTCACCTCAGTCAAGGACTTTTACGATGTGTAATAATATGGAGCAAGATATGGGCCCTGAACTGAAAGCTTTAACTGGTTTCACAGCATAGTCAGCTAAATATTTATGTCATTAATCAAGGAGAGCCAGTTGTAATAGACAAGACAGGATGTTCTTCTTTGTTTTCCAAGCTGTTTTGATTTTATGTATTGTCGAAGGCTGTTTTGATTTTGTTGTTTTGCACAAAGGTACAATAAAAATGAAACTAATAAAGATGTCCTTTTTTCTAAGTGTGAGAGTCGGTTTTAGTTTATTCAGTGTTAATTTTTTGCACTTCCTTCAGTATCTCAACTCTATGAAAACTGTGGTAAATATGAAGATATATTTAAACGCAACAGTAAATCAGTTTAAAGGAATTGAGCACCTAAATTATTTCTTGAGGTTGCCATCCCACTTACTGGAACACAGTTTCAGAGGCAATTATTTTATAACATGGAGTAAGGGGGAAAGGTCTAAAAGATGCCATTGCTCATGAGAGATATAAGAACCACACCATATGGTCATGTGTGTATATTCCAGTGAAAAATGGGAAAAAGGGAAACATATAAAATGTTGGCAGCAAGAGGAAAAAACGGGATTATACTTTGCAGCTGGCTGGAAAAGAGAAACTTTTAGACTCTGAAGAGTTCTGCTCAGAATATTCCTAATAGTAGCATGCTGAAAATGTCATCTGCAGGGGTTTTTTTATGCTTCCCCCCCTATTCGTATTCTATCTGGTAGAAGTGAGATGGCTTTTTAGTATCTTTTTCCTCCCACTGGAGAAGAAAAGTATCTATGAAATTCTTGTGAATGGAGTATCATCACAAAGCAGCAAAGGGAGTAGGCGAGGGTTCTTTCTTTGCAACATCATTTCTCCAGCACCACCCAGCCTCCCTGGACTTCAGTTAAATTCCTGGGAGGTGGGGGGTTGGATTAGGAAATGTGGGTTTGTGATGGCAGCCGCAGAGTGATCGTGAGCCATCGAATGGAAGAAAAAAAGAACAGCGCCTTGTGGAATATGGCAATAATTCAGTAAGCTCAGAAGATCAGCTATAGCCATTCAGAGTAGATCTGCAAAAGCAGTACTTTCCTCAGAATTAGGCAGAAAAACTGAAGCTTCTTTCACTGGGAAAGAAAACGTTTGGGAAAGGACAAAGACTTATACAACCACAGCTTTTCGCTGGGACTCCGGTTTCTCTTGTCATCTTCAGCACGGATGTCAAAATCCAGCACATTCCACCACCGTATGATTCATGAGACCCATCCTGCCTTTTTACTTTCTGCTGAGTCTAAGCAACAACCCAGGAGATTGACCATTCCAGATTGCACCAGCCAAGAGCACTGTGGCCTTAACAGTCCTCTCACAAAATGCTCTGAAGAGTTTGTTAGAAGCTAAAGCTGACAGTTAACACAATGATATCTTTTTCCACTCTTTTCACTTTTCCCATCCTGACATTTCTTCATATGGAGTTTGGAAAGAAATGTGTTCATTTTTGCAGTCGCATCATCACTCTTTGTAGATAGGAATTCTGAATCCTTGCCAAAGCTTTGGGTTGGGGCAAATCTGGATTCAGTCTGCTTTGGAAAGTCCTTCTGATTAGATTTTGACTCCATCCAAATTATCTCCACTGGATTCGAGATTGTTAGGATCCAGTGCATATCTCTGTTCCTTAGACAGGAAAGATTGGACAACATGATTCCCTAATCAGTTAGGTATAAATCTATGATCCCATTTCCATTAATAACACTGTTTAGAGAATTACTGTAAATGTTTTATTGGGTGCACTGTTGTGAACATCCTATTTAATAAGCAACATTAATAAATGACATTGCTCTGCTAAAGCAGAAGCCTTTCAGCTCTTTGTGCCATTTTCAAATTTTAACATTTTTCTGAAGAAACATGTTTGTGATTACTGGCTGTCTAAATACAGTTTGCAAAATAATACAGAACATAGGGTGATTTGATATTTCTTTTGCCCCAGGTTTTATATGCGGTACTAAATACCAAGATGTAGGTTTCCTATTATGAATGTAATTATGAAATAAGCTAGTAAGGCCAAGTTTAGGAACAATGAAAATGATGTTAAAATGAAAAATAATATGGAACAAATTTCTAGGGGAAAAAATTAGCACGTCTTGGATAATTATCCAGTTTTGCTGTGGGTAAAATTTGAAGGAAATACCAGCAACAACAGCAACAACATAGTACATATCAAGAAGGAAAAAAATGCTTCTGGAAGGTATCCTGCTGCCAATATATCAGCAATGTATTTACTTTTTCATTTTTATTAATTTGTCATATAACAATGGAATCAAATCAATGCACAATTGCAATTATTTTTAAAGGACTTATTCTGGCTTGCGCTAAAAGAAATGTTCTGGCTAAAACTGGATTACTCAACTCATTGTGGGAATTCTAATGCTATTGGAAAAGAGGGCATTCAGTGCAGGAGAACAGCTATATTATTTGAAGAAGGATCAGCTCTATCTGTTACCTCTTGATTCTTTATTTTTTAATACTCTTTCTGTTCATTTCTAGATCCCCAAGTTTGTTCCCTTAGTATGACTACTCGTGATAAAATGAGGAAAGGACTGTTCTGGAGCTGACGACAATGGGGTCCAGACCAGAGCAAAAGTGGCTTCTATAAACAAAGTGTGCAGCTAGGAAGGAAGGAAGGAAGGAAGGAAGGAAGGAAGGAAGGAAGGAAGGAAGGAAGGAAGGAGGGAGGGAGGGAGGGAGGGAGGGAGGGAGGGAAGGAAGGAAGGAGGGAGGGAGGGAGGGAGGGAGGGAGGGAGGGAGGGAGGGAAGGAAGGAAGGAAGGAAGGAAGGAAGGAGGGAGGGAGGGAGGGAGGGAGGGAGGAAGGAAGGAAGGAAGGAAGGAAGGAGGGAGGGAGGGAGGGAGGGAGGGAGGGAGGGAAGGAAGGAAGGAAGGAAGGAAGGAAGGAGGGAGGGAGGGAGGGAGGGAGGGAAGGAAGGAAGGAAGGAAGGAAGGAAGGAAGGAAGGAAGGAAGGAAGGAAGGAAGGAAGGAAGGAAGGAAGGAAGGAAGGAAGGAAGGAAGGAAGGAAGGCAGTTTTCACATTTAGGAAAAAACAGATTTTTCCTAGACTTTGTTATTTGGATTTTCTGGCAACTGGATCTGGTAGTTGAATGGATAGAAAACTATCTGGGGAACACCAAAGGAAGGTGGCGCTCTATAAAAAGAGGGGGAGCTGGCAGAGTATAGCATTGGGCATTTGTTTAGAAGCTGATGGATATTTTTTTATCCTTATTTTTAGGATGATCCTTATCTTGGTCAAGCAAGTCTACAGAGGATAGACCTTACCTTACCTTCTTATGGCCCATTGCTTAAAATGCTTGGTTGGCTGTTTTTCTGAAATACCTTCATTTTACTAATGTCACACAGACAAAACCTCCTAATAAGCTCAGGCCAGAAGTTCAGAACTTCAGTCTTCACAAATATATATATGTATATGTATATGTTTGTGTGTGTGTGTGTGTCTGTTTATGTATATGTTTATGTGTATGTATATGTATATGTATATGTATATGTATATGTATGTATTTAATCCCTGGAGTTTAATTTCAGTTAAACTGAATTACTAACCAAACACTATGTCTTCAGAAAGACTTATCAGAATGTCGAGATTAATGAAATATAATCGCTAGATGACCAAGAAACAGCTTTTTCCATAGCTCCATGAAGACAAGTGAAGACCTTTTTATTTTAAGGTCATCCAAGCTTTGGCTTGGCTGCTTGTATGCTTAAATAGTTTTATTCATTGAGCTTTGTACTTCATTTTTAATTCCTGTTTCATTTCCAGGATTCTGCTTATTGTTTTCATGTTTTTTTAAAAATTATTTATTTATATTTCAAATTTGTCACCGCCCATCTCACTGCAGAACAATTCTGGCAGTTTACAGTAAAAAGAATAAATATTAATTAAAATACACTACAACAACAAGGTTCCTATATAATACTTCCAAGAGACTGATGTTAATTAGGAGTTATTAGATTCAGGGAATGTCTTCAAGGTGCCAGCCACCCCCAGGGTTGGTTGTATCTCTTCTTGCCCAAAGTTTTGTTTTGTTTCCTTCCTTCCTTCCTCCCTTCCCTTCCCTTCCCTTCCCTTTCCTTCCTTCCTTCCTTCCTTCCTTCCTTCCTTCCTTCCTTCCTTCCTTCCTTCCTTCCTTCCTTCCTTCCTTCCTTCTTCTTCCTTCTTCTTCCTTCCTTCCTTCCTTCCTTCCTTCCTTCCTTCCTTCCTTCCATCCTTCCTTCCTTCCTTCCTTCCCTCCCTCCCTCCCTCCCTCCCTTCCTTCCTTCCTTCCTTCCTTCCTTCCTTCCTTCCCTCCCTCCCTCCCTCCGTTCCTTCCTTCCTTCCGTCCTTCCTTCCTTCCTTCCTTCCTTCCTTCCTTCCTTCCTTTCCTCCCTTCCTTCCTTCCTTCCTTCCTTCCTTCCTTCCTTTTTCTTCTTCCTTCTTCCTTCTTCCTTCTTCTTCCTTCCTTCCTTCCTTCCTTCCTTTTTCTTCTTCCTTCTTCCTTCTTCTTCCTTCCTTCCTTCCTTCCTTCCTTCCTTCCTTCCTTCCTTCCTTCCTTCCTTCCTCCCTTCCCTTCCCTTCCCTTCCCTTCCATTCCCTTCCTTCCTTCCTTCCTTCCTTCCTTCCTTCCTTCCATTCCTTCCTTCCTTCCATTCCTTCCTTCCTCCCTTCCCTTCCCTTCCCTTCCATTCCATTCCCTTCCCTTCCCTCCCTCCCTCCCTCCCTTCCTTCCATTCCATTCCTTCCTTCCTTCCTTCCTTCCATTCCTTCCATTCCCTTCCCTTCCCTTCCCTTCCCTCCCTCCCTCCCTCCCTCCCTCCACTCCCTCCCTCCCTCCCTTCCTTCCTTTCCTCCCTTCCTTCCATTCCTTCCTTCCTTCCTTCCTTCCTTTTTCTTCTTCCTTCTTCCTTCTTCTTCCTTCCTTTCTTCCTTCCATTCCATTCCTTCCTTCCTTCCATTCCATTCCATTCCATTCCATTCCATTCCATTCCTTCCTTCCATTTTTCATTCTTCCATTCTTCCATTGTTTCTTCCTTCCATTCCATTCCTTCCTTCCTTCCATTCCATTCCTTCCTTCCTTCCATTCCTCCCTTCCTCCCTTCCTTCCATTCCATTCCATTCCATTCCATTCCTTTTTCTTCTTCCTTCTTCCTTCTTCCTTCTTCTTCCTTCCTTCCTTCCTTCCTTCCTTTTCTTCTTCCTTCTTCCTTCTTCTTCCTTCCTTCCTTCCATTCCATTCCTTCCATTCCTTCCTTCCTTCCTTCCTTCCTTCCTTCCTTCCATTCCATTCCCATTCCCTTCCATTCCATTCCATTCCATTCCTTCCTTCCTTCCTTCCTTCCTTCCTTCCTTCCTTCCTTCCTTCCTTCCTTCCTTCCTTCCTCCCTTCCCTTCCCATTCCATTCCCTTCCCTTCCTTCCTTCCCTCCCTCCCTCCCTCATTTCCTTCCTTCCTTCCTTCCTTCCTTCCTTCCTTCCTTCCTTCCTTCCCTTCCCTTCCCTTTTCTCTCCCTCCCTCCCTCCCTCCCTCCCTCCCTCCCTCCCTCCCTTCCTTCCTTTCCTCCCTTCCTTCCTTCCTTCCTTCCTTCCTTCCTTCCTTTTTCTTCTTCCTTCTTCCTTCTTCTTCCTTCCTTTCTTCCTTCCCTTCCCTTCCTTCCTTCCTTCCTTCCTTCCTTCCTTCCTTCCTTCCTTCCTTCCTTTTTCTTCTTCCTTCTTCCTTCTTCTTCCTTCCTTCCTTCCTTCCTTCCTTCCTTCCTTCCTTCCTTCCTTCCTTCCTTCCTTCCTTCCTTCCTTCCTTCCTTCCTTCCTTCCCTTCCCTTCCCTTCCCTTCCCTTTCCTTTTATCTAACCTTTTAGAGCAGTGTTCCTCAACCTTGGCAGCTTGAAGATGGGTGGACTTCACCTCCCAGAATTCCCCAGCCAGCTACGCTCTTCAAGCTGCCAAGGTTGAGGAACACTGTTTTAGAGGACTTTCTTAATGTGATGGTACAAGTGAGTAAATAAATCCCATCTACTTTTAGAATGAAGCCTTAGTTCCAGAACATGCCATCATGGATGTCAAAAAGGGCATCTCTTCTCAAACAGTTGAGGCCTGAGTGACAGGTGTACAAACAAGAATAGTAAAGACGTGGAGTCAATCCTTGTTCAGTATATAATATCAACTAAAAAAGAAAAAATTCTCAAAGATACATTATCTGCAGCAGACAGAACATTGGTTCCCATCACCCTCAGAACGCGGTTGTGATGTAATAAGAGTAAACTAGCAATGACTAAACACAACTTTGTTAGAGCTAGAAAAGCAGAACTCTTAAACACAGCTGCTTCCACAGGAAGCCCAAGTAATTAGAGGAAGAGATTTGTGGGAAGGAAATGAAACAAGAATCATTAGAGCTGATGTAAGGGGTTTGGTGCAGCTGATGCTCCAGACAGAGATTTTGGAAATTCTGGGGGAAAAAATGAAATGTGCTTATAAAGCTAATCAGAGCACTAGAAGTGCTATTAATGGGAATGTAAGGTAAATCAGATTCCAATCATTTATACAGTCCATGTAACCAGAAGGTGAATCAAAAATAAAATGAATGGGTATAACACACAAATCAAATCAAATCAAATTACTGCACAAATAGAATGGTTGGTTTGTACGTAAGTCAGATCATAGTCTGAGTGTCAGTCTGCAAATGAATTCTAGCTCTGTCCAAACTGAGTCCAATGTAGCACTGGTTTCAGAGGGAAATCATATCTGTGAATACTAATAGTCAGTGAACTGATAGATTAGATCTGCATCAACGTATTTTAGAAAGCTTATTCATTCATCTTTGTTTAAAAACTTCCAAAAAAAATTTAGAGGCAATTTTGCATCATGAAATATTAGCAAAGCGATTCTGGATTTTTACAGCACTGGAGTCTAATTTGACACCGAGCCTGGAAACTACTAATGCAGATTCATGATTAAAAATGTAAAATTTTATTTGAATCAAGCTACTCTCATGGACATGGGCATTTAGTTTTCATAACAACAATACAGAATTGGTTTGCTGCTGCATTTTTCTCAGAGCACAAGGGTTTTTTTCCCCTCAGTCCTGGACTTCCTTCCATCTCATTTCAAGTAAACCCATGATGGGTTTTCTTTGGTTTAAATTTCTCCAGAACCTGGTGACTTGGTAACACAGCATCCTGGGCTGCAGTTGACTAAAAGAAAGAGCTAATTAATACTAAATACATTTAAGCTTGTGTTAGTGGAGAAGGTGATTCCATCAATTTCAGCTTCTGTGATTTCAAATTTTGAAATTTCTTCTCTTTTTCTTTAATGTCTGCTAGTCCTGTTGTGTATGAATTTAGCACAAAAAGGATATTCATGCATTGCATTTTGCTGGGCTTAATAAATTGGCATATTAATAGAGTTCATTAATAAGACTGGTATATATATATTCCTATATGTATATAGAGAAACAGTTGGTGTCGTGATTAAGGCACCAGGCTAGACACCAGGAGACTGTGAGTTCTAGTCCCGCCTGAGGCACAAAGCCAGCTGGGTGACCTTGGGCCAGTCACTCTCTCTCAGCCCTGGAAAGGAGACAATGGCAAACCACTTCTGAAAAACCTTGCCAAGAAAACTGCAAGGACTAATCCAGGCCATCTCCCAAAATTGGCCATGATTGAACTGATTAAATGTATATGTATATATGTGTTATACGTGTTTAGATAGATGATAGATGATAGATGATAGATGATAGATGATAGATGATAGATGATAGATGATAGATGATAGATGATAGATGATAGATGATAGATGATAGATGATAGATGATAGACGGAGACGGAGACGGAGACGGAGACGGAGACGGAGACGGAGATAGAGATAGAGATAGTCCACTCTATTTTGAAGGAAATAAGATACTGCAGAAAGTTGCAAGGATCCACTGCTGCTTTTAAGGGTATTAACAAGAAGAAAATATATGTTGCTCAGGGTTGAACTGTGTAGACCTTGGTGCTTTCTGAACTTGGTTGTTTGATTGCAGACATTTCTTATCTGGATCATTGGCTCCTACAGAAAGTCTGCATGAAGGTTTTAAAAAAGATTAATATTGCCATCTTCTGTGAGATGAACATCACTACAGTCTAGTTAGACCAGAGGGCTGAAGATGGGGCAGCATCCAATAGTCTCCTATTTTCATTTTTCAAATGAAAGAAGGTATTTCGTTGATGAAAGTGTAAATATTTCTAAAAATGTATTGTTCCTTTTTGTTAGGGGCCATGTTTTCCCACAGGTGTTACTTCATGGTCATTTTTCCTTTATTGTTCCTTTTAACTCTTTCCCAAATAAACCATTTGAGAGATCCCAGTCAGACAGGGATAACTTAGTGGTTAGGATGACATCTCAGTACAGAATGACCGGTCAGATGTTAATACAGCATCCAGCTGAGGACAAAGGAAGGCGGCTGATAACAAGTGTGCTATTTCTTTCATTAAGTACATGGTGTCAATGCTCAAGGATAGGCAGCAATCTGTGATGAGTCAGGAGATAGCAGTTGTAACTTACCCCTAATTCCTGTAGTCAGAAGAAAGAAAAAAAAAATCAGGTTCTAAACAAAATTCTGAAAAGACATTAGGACCAAATCACAATTCATAACAAAGTCTAGAAAAAAATGTGTTTTTTCCTAAATGTGAAAACTAACTTCCTTCCTTCCTTCCTTCCTTCCTTCCTTCCTTCCTTCCTTCCTTCCTTCCTTCCTTCCTTCCTTCCTTCCCTCCCTCCCTCCTTCCTTCCTTCCGTCCTTCCTTCCTTCCCTCCCTCCCTCCCTCCCTCCCTCCCTCCCTCCCTCCCTCCTTCCTTCCTTCCTTCCTTCCTTCCTTCCTTCCCTCCCTCCCTCCCTCCCTCCCTCCTTCCTTCCTTCCTTCCTTCCTTCCTTCCTTCCTTCCTTCCTTCCTTCCCTCCCTCCCTCCCTCCCTCCCTCCTTCCTTCCTTCCTTCCTTCCTTCCTTCCTTCCTTCCTTCCTTCCTTCCTTCCTTCCTTCCTTGAGGATACAACATACTGGGTGAATTTGGCCAACCTAGGCCCCAAGATTACCAATTTGCCTCTGGAGAGGTTGCAATATGCCCATCCAAAAGTACTCAGTTGAAGCCCTAGAAGCTATGGATACATGTGTGATTATTGCCAATCAGAGATCATATGAAGCTTGATGTCACTACCCTCAAAAGAAATCAAATGTGGCTGATCCCATCAGTAAGGGCACATGATGTTTCTAGGGCAGATATGCAGTACTGTGTAAATAAAGAAACACCTTTTTTAATTCTGTTGAAAAAAAAATCCATAAAATTCAATAAATACTTTTTACTCAGTTGTTTGACATGAGTAATTGGTGGCTAAACAATCAAAAAGGAGCACGAACAAAATGCAGATTCCAAAACCTAAGGCAAAAGCTTAAGATTTTGATTCCACTTCTGTGAAAGCATTATTAAGTCCTTAAATGAACATGGATCCTTTTTCAGTTAAGACCAAGATATAAAGGAGGAGGAGGAGGAGGAGGAGGAGGAGGAGGAGGAGGATTTTTCTATGGACAATTTCATTTTGTTGGTGTGTCTAAGCTTGCATTCCACAATAGGAGAAAATAATTAAAGTGAACCTGATATAATCAAACATCAGCCACTTTTTCCTCTTTGTCTAATAATCAATATCGTAACAAAAATAAATCATTCAGTGTCTCAGCATCTTACAAAAAAGCACTACTAAAAAGGATCAATTTTCGTTCCTGCTTATAAAGCTGAAACCCAAAGTGACCCCCCCCCCTCTTTTTTTCCAGGAGGCTGTTCATATTTAACTAGTCTTTTGGAATTATTTCATTAGGATCCACTACAGTGAACTAAAATTCCACATCCTGACTCCTTGGTTAATTATGAGTTACTTCCAGCAAATGTGAGAAGATCATGTTATGCTTTCTTTTCTTCTTTTTTCCTTTTCACTTCCCAAACTAATTTATGTTTCATTATACACCTCCAAGTTTCAAGAAGTCTCAAAACAATATTCTGACTATTTCATTTAGCATAACTAAATCAAATCATAGGTAGACTGTTACCTACAATGGATTTATTTTGCCCTTGATATTTTAGATTGATGAGCTTTCTGATTTGGAGTTGCTCAGTGCAATTTTAGTATTTCAATATAGCAAGTGTTATGATGTCTAGGCATAGGTAGTGGCGTATTTAGACTCTGCAGCATTTCAGATCTGATTCTAAAATGTTGCTTCAGAGCAATTCTTCAAAGTACTGGTGTCCTGTCCTGAGATCGTAAGGCTACCATGCTTTAAGATCTAGGTCTGAACAGATGAAGGGAACAGTAGTTACCCAAACAATTGGCAGATGTCCATTATCCTTCCCCCAAAAGACAGACCCTCTCCTTCCTGCCCAAAAAGGAAAGAAAAGAAAAAGAATGGGGCTGCTGCCTTAGTTTGCTCCGGTGTAGGTTTTACATTTGAAAGTAGAGTACACGCTGGAGTTCTTACGATTTAAGCTTAAACCTCCTTCCAATAAATGCCATTAATAAGAGCTTTTAGGTCTTGTTTTCAGTCCAGATTGCAAGGTGGGAAATCTGGCACCTTCAGTCCCAGGAAAAGACGCATCTGTTTTAAAAGCAACAGGGAGATCACATTCAAGCTGACACACACTCTGAAGCACATTTCTGGAACTGAATATGAAGTGCTGCACAGTCGTAATGAGTATAATTTCATATTATTTGCATGGCTAATCTCCTTCTTTTCCTACTCAGGATCCTTATTATGAAAATTGTTACTAGAAAAGTCTAATTTCAACGAATGCTCCAACAAGTGGAAAAGGTCTGGTTCAGGGTAACATTATTGAATTATTTGAACACGTCCCCCCCCCTTTATTTGTTACTTTGATGGATCCCCCACCTTCTTTCATCTGCTCTTATGTATTTATGTAATTGTAAGTGGCGTCATGCCACCTTCTTTAAAAAGGTAACAGTGCTGGTCTATTGGAACAAAAACATCAAGTTGTTAATTTTAATTTATTTTTATTATGATATAAGGTTTTGTCCAGTTCTTCAGATGCATAGAATATTACCTTGATATAGGAATACATTAAACAATTAAATTAAATAGGAATAGAGATAAATTCACATTTGGGAAGAGATAGTAAAAAGAGAGGTTGGAAGGAAATGACGAAGTATAGATAGAAATAATTATATATAGTCAGGAGGAACTTCTAGACTACTTCCCTTCCAATTCTCAGAGCCTTATCAATGAACACTTAAGTGAAAAGAAGGGATTCTATTCTATTCTATTCTATTCTATTCTATTCTATTCTATTCTATTCTATTCTATTCTATTCTATTCTATTCTATTCTATTCTATTCATTTTCAGATCTGTGCACATTTATTGACTATCTGGCTCTTGGTCATATCTATATTTTTTTCTGTATTTGGGTGCTTGCAGAGACCATTAAATGATCAAAGGTCACATTTGCTGTTCCCATGCTAGCCAACAAACTATTACATCATCTTATAAAACTCCTGTCACACTCTTCGAAGAAAGGAAAGGGAAGGGAAGGGAAGGGAAGGGAAGGGAAGGGAAGGGAAGGGAAGGGAAGGAAGGAAGGAAGGAAGGAAGGAAGGAAGGAAGGAAGGAAGGAAGGAAGGAAGGAAGGAAGGAAGGAAGGAAGGAAGGACTTTGTAGCACTCAACTATCTATCTATTTGTCATTTGTCTTGCCTTATCAGAGGCAGGTGTGTTGGGGGGGGGGATTGAGTGGGAAAAAATGTCCCCAGGTACAGCAGCTCCAGTATCATTCTGGCATAGTAGCACATCTGGATAGACTAGCCTTTAGTATCTACAATAATGGCAAGGAACTTTTCACATGGCTACAACCGGGGTGCTATGTTACTAAATTGTTTGGGAGAGGAAGGAAGGATGGTTGGTTCTAACCAAGGCTTACAAAAACACCAGATTTAAGCTTCTGGATCTGCCCCAATTCCACATAGTGATGAAATAGTTAAACAGGGCATAGGAGTCAATGCGTTGGGGATTCCTTCCTTCCAGTGAAAAGCAGGCTTTCCCCACCATACTATGCTTCCCCATGTATTAACAACAGTAGCCATGTGAATGTTAAAGATAAAAAATAGTTTTTCTTCATTAGGGAAAGAGGCATCTACTTTGTACGTTCATAATTCTGCATCGTGAAAACTACCAGTAAGCACTCTGTTAACAGACTAAAACAGACATCTTGGAAACCCTCGGTGACTATTATTATTATTATTATTATTATTATTATTATTATTATTATTATTATTATTATTATTTTAAAAGCATATTACATTCTTACATTAATGGGCTGATTTAAACTTACATTTGTTTTTTTTATTTTTTTGCATCTTGGGAGTCTTGGGTTAAATGCTTTTCTGGTATGCCTATGGTATAAACATTTTCTTTAGGGAAATCTCTCTCTTTCTCTCATACAGAGAGAGAGGCCAAGCAAATACCTGCGCACCACAAACAGATCAGAACAAACCCCAGAGGTCATCAACAGGTCACAGATTGCTCCTAAGAGCATTTGAATTCTATCTGGATAATATCTCAATGGCAGAGGCCACGAAATTTAATGAGAAGTGGAGGGTTCCTGTAAGACATGACTGCACTTGTTTTTAATCATTGCTAGATACATTGGCAATATAACGGTTAGGCAGCCTGCAATGCTGTAAATGTTCTGCCTTGGTGTTTTCATAGAAATGAGATGTTGCATTCCCAGGAGTATTATGTAGGAACACACTTAAGGATTAAAGCTATAAACAGAAGGAAACCAGTTACCCTCACTTTATATTCTGTAGCCATGTCACCATCCATCTATGCAGTTGGGGGTTAAAGTAGGTTCCACAAATGCTGCATGTCTGAATCAGTCAATTTGCCACCTATTGACCCAAATTCTATCTTAATACCTGATTGTGGAGGGGAAAGGGGAATAGAATGAATTTTATCACATCCTATCTCAGGACGAATGGATGGAGAGATAGTGAGATAGTGAGAGATAGAGAGACGCTTCAGCTAAGACTCAGTTTCTGGCTGTCACTGCAAAATTATACCATAATAATAAGATTTATATCCTAATTTTTTTCAGGAAATCAAGATGATGTGCCTAGTGTTCCTTCTTCCCATTTCCCCCTACAAAAACAGCTTCATGAAGTGGGTTAGAGTGACTGTCCCAAAGCCAGCCAGTGAGTTTCCATGGTTGAGGGTAGGCATAACCCTGGGTTTCCCAGGTGCCAGGCCAACATCTTAACCACTACACCATACTAAGTTCTTTCTTACATAGCACATAATCTACTACCAATGCCTTCCCCAATCAACGCGTCCTCCAAGTGTATTGGAGTATGAATTTCATTTTCCTCAATAGATACCTACCCTTGATACAAGTCTCCTTGGGAAACTAAAGGGGGCTTTCAGCATTATATGGTGATCTCCTGGAGATGCTTCCACCTAAAATCGTACTTTAACCTGCTTTCTCTACCATAACAAATTTTGAAAGAATACTAGTGCCTGTCCAACATGTTGGATAGGCCACATGCCAAAGTTGTAGCCAGAGGAGGAGGAGGAGGAGGAGGAGGAGGAGGAGGAGGAGGAGGAGATGGTTGATGTAGTTTAAAGCACATCACAGGTATTGCCTCAATAAGTAACCATCATGAAAATATAGCATGGATGTTGCTCTACTAGATCAGGTCAGACTTAATCTGCTCAATTATGTCCTTCCACCACACGGTTCCATTCCTTCATCCTGCCATGTCTCCTAAAGAACAAAGACCAAGCTCCATTATTAGGCCCAGAAATTTCAAGAAGGGTCAGATGCTTCTAGGAAGTGCACAAACTGTACATTGGTTAGTCTCAATAATGGTTAGGTTGTTTTGTCATTAGTATAAATTACTAGAGTTTTTTTCCTCTTTTTAAAATTAATTACTTTATATAGGATGTTTACATTGTATTTGTTGATTATACCATTAATTCTTCAAAATATATTTTTGAATAACATTGAAAGATTGTCCAATTTGTTTCTTCTGCATTTTTATTCATTTAATAAACAAACATGCCCTTTGAAACACTCAGTATCAAATTGCAGAAGAATAAGACCTAATATACATAGAGACAGACTAAAGTACTCCTGAGAAATTATTACATATGGTAAAAAATGGGAATAGGCTTTGCAGCCATTGCTGTTAACTCCAAAGGCCTTTTGTACGCTACCAATCTGGACCTCTGGCAACTACGAATAAGCTATTATCCTCAATAATCTATAGTGTGGTCTCAGAGGAGAAGCATTTCTCCTTTCCTGTTCTAAAACTCGCAATAAGAGAGGTGCTTATAAATCTGAAAAAAAAAAAAAAGTTCATTACAAAACCATATCAAAGCTTCCTCAAACTTCCTAGCATTTTGGAAACTGAGACCTGAAATATTTTTCAATATTAAAATTCTTCTGAAATTGCTTATTATGTTTAACTCTACCAGGACTTCGGTGGGTTCTCTGATTACTGGGCTACCTCTTCTAGGTGAAACAAAGTCAACAGAACTTTTTGTTCTCCAGTAAAAGTTCAAAATGTCATGGTAAGTAAGTTAAAGCCAGACCCAATTCTGTAAATGAGGGTACAGGGTAAATGCAGGAGCATCCAGAGGGTTTGGTTAAAAAACAGCCAAGATGGAAGGCAATTGAAGGTCTTTCTGGAGCTTCAATCTCACCATTGTGGCCATCATTTTGACTTTTACCATACCCTGGAGACACCCCTGAGTAAATGCACATGCTCAAAAGCATTCTCCCACTTATTTTTAAAGCACATATCCAAGCTTTCAGGGGAGCTGTGGAAGCCATTCTCTGCAACTGTTATGTGAAAGAATTACGTTGATGGGTATTTCTATGGTACTAATAAATATATACTGAGTTACACCACCTAGCCCACCTTTTCAAGCCATTCCTCCAGAAAATTCCAAGTAGAGAATGAAAACAGTGCCCTGTCCCTTCTCCCATCCCAGCATCCATGGTTTTAACTAGGTCAGGGGTGAGTTTGAAATACTAAATGGTTTAAATCAATGCATTTGCTCCACTGTAACCTTTTATTTTTCCAACAAAGCACTGGACACATTCTTTGGCCCAAAGGAAGTTGCTTGAACCCTTCTCACCAGAGCTGTTTTTTGCACCCTTAGGCAAATTCCTCATCACCTTTTTCCTTAATTAAAGTCTCTGCAATTTAAATATAATTTAAAAGCACACTGCACAAGAACATATAAAAATTCAAGTTTGTTCCCAGGTACTAGTGACATGAATGAATTGCTTTCATAAAAAGGGTCATACTATTGACCAAAGCATCTCATTGGAACATGATGAGAATGCAAAGAGACTTCCCAGAGACTTTCAAACAGATGCTGGGCCTTTGATTTCGTAGTGCTCTGGGTACACATTTCTGAGGATGAGGATATTAGTAATCAACCAATTGTGAAGGGTCTATGAATTATTTGTTCCAGAGCTGACATCCATGTAATTAATTGTTTAGCTCAACTGAGATGCCAGAATGTAGTTCCTGATCTCAAATAGTTTACAATCTGACATAAGAAATGGAGGGAGGAGAAAATGTGCTTCTAAATTCACAACTAATGCACACAGTTTGGTTGGTTTATCTGAAAATCTGGAAGCTTGCTCTGGCCTTTTGTCCACAACAGGGATATTTGAGTGGAATATGGATTGGAAACCATTCAACAGGGAGGCTCAGGGAGGGTTTTTGACCAAAGCATAATTGAAGAAGCCACTTCTTTGGTGTGAAGAGGCCTTCCTAATTATTCTTTCTCAGTCAGTGCCCATTTCAGCTAGTTTTTACTCAGGAAGGCATTTATGACTTATCAAACCAGACAAAAGGCAAAGTTTCTTTCTAACACAGCTGGATGGTCTAGTCCAAGAATTTTCTGGGCAGAAACACAGAAGTGACTTATCATTACCTTCCTTCAAGATGTTTTTTACTTCTCTAGACTACCCTAAAACCCTGTGATTTTCTGGTGAGTGATTGTCTTCTATGTCCAGATAAGATCAGGTCTTTTTGACCTGGACCTCTTCTATTAGTTCAAGATATTTCATGTAATGTTTGCTGACTTTATAAGGGAAATAATGTAAAGCTGCCCCTCATCTCCAGCTACTGGTGAATATCTCCATGCAATCAATTTTCTGGTCAACAATACAGAAACATTTTGGCATTGCGTTCTTCCCATTTTTTTTCCTTTTCTTTTTAACTTTATAATCCACTATACAATCCTGAGATTTCCTGGTGGTGTCCCATAAAATACTAACCAGATCCCATCCTTTTTACCAAGGCCTGCTCAGTGCTGCCACCTTTTGTGCCAATGGTGCAGGTCCAGGCTATTTGATCACTGTCTCAGCCCATGGTGTCAGGCTTGGGTGACAAGCCAGTTAGTTAATTCTTGTTGCATGGTTGATCTATGCAACCCATGGATCAACATTTGGTTGATCTGGGGGTGGGGGTGGGAATCAGACCCTGACTGCACCTGCAAGAAAACACTAAGAAGGGGGGGGGGAAGGGACTCTCCTGCAGTCTACTTTCCTCTGATCATCTTTGGAAAGTACATTTGGCAGACATGCAAAACAAAGGTTTTGTAGAGAAGTGATTTTTACTTTTTGGAACTCAACCCCGGAATAAAGCTAGGATTGCCAATAAAACCTATAGCCCATGGAGAGATTTAGAGTGTTCCAACCTTTCAAAATTACAATAATATGTCCTGCAGAAAGCAAATTGCGGCAGTATCAGGGATGTAAGAGGGTTCAGTGAAGCCCAATCTTACTCTAGTGTTTCAAAGGTGACCATCTGTTTCTTTCCCTAGATTACAAGATAAAACTATCAAACACTGTACAATAATTGGAGTCTCCATGTTTAGCATGTATAAAAAATGTCACTCTACTTGATGCTTTAGAGAATGGTTCAGCTTCGAATTCATTCTCTGAAGCTGCAAAATAACATGTATTTATAGCTGTGGCTTAATGCAACAGCTCAAAAACTTTGCTTCTATTTCCCACTGTGCTATTTTTATCTAAAGTTTGGTGGTTTAATTGTTACAATAGCTCATTGTCAACCCTCTCCCTTATTGTGTCTCTGTTACATAGCTGGGCTAGATTCATTTGGATTACTTTTTCCTGTTGGATTTGTCCAAGGCATTCTCTTTTGAGATAGCTTTAAAAGACACAGAAACAAAGCAATTCTATTAAAAGGAATACTCTTTTTTTTAAGATAGATAGATAGATAGATAGATAGATAGATAGATAGATAGATAGATCTATCAACAACATCCTCGAAGGAATAAAATTCACCAGAGAGGAGGAAAACAACAACACACTACCCTTCCTGGATATCCTCATCAGCAGAGGAAACAACAGCAGATTAGAAACCCAAGTCTATCAGAAGACAACCCACACTAATCAAGTGCTCCATTACCAAAGTAACAACCCAACCTCCCACAAGAGGAGCTGGGTAAGAACATTATTCAAACGAGCACGAACGCATTGCAGCAACCCAGAACAGCAGAAAAAGGAAACAGACCACCTATACAACATCTTCCAACAAAATGGATGCCCACGCAACTTTATCAAAAAGTGCCTGACCACTCAACCTACTACAACACAACCAACACAAGCTATGAAAAGGATCACACTGCCATACATCAGAAACGTCTCAGAAACTACCAACAGACTATTACAGCCACATGGCATCTCCGTAGCACACAAACCAACTAAAGCCCTCCATAGCACTTTAAGTCAACCAAAAGA
Organism: Python bivittatus; assembly: GCF_059951505.1. Classification (NCBI taxonomy): domain Eukaryota; kingdom Metazoa; phylum Chordata; class Lepidosauria; order Squamata; family Pythonidae; genus Python; species Python bivittatus. Next base: position 7,278,256 of record NW_028277033.1, read on the forward strand.
CCCAGGAGCCAGAAAAAAAAACAGGAGTCATCTACAACATACAGCGTAAGGACTGTAACAGCCACTATGTAGGACAGACAGGCAGAAGGCTAGCAGAGCACATCCATGAACACCAACCAGCAGTCAGAAGACATGATGAAGACTCCTTAATCTCACGAGACATGGACAGACTTAACCATAGTTTCAACTGGGAAACCGTCAGCATCTTAGACCAAGCTAAATCCAAAAATGTGAGGGAATTCCTGGAAGCTTGGTACAGTGGTACCTCGGGATACAAACTTAATGTGTTCCGTGACTCTGGGCGTATCCTGAGTTGGTCGTAACCCGACGCAAATTTCCCCATAGGGTTCAATGTAAATCCGGTTAATCCATTCCGCCCTCCGAATGTGGTCGCACCCCGAAGCAAATTTTCCCATAAGGTTCAATGTAATTACCGTTAATCCGTTCTCGCGTCTGTGGACCAGACGTTGGGCGGGAGAATGGCCGGGTGCTGCGTGGCGCGGTGGGAAAAAGGCCGGGTGCGGCGCGGCGCAGCGGGAGAACGGCCGGGCGCGGCACGGTGCAGCAGAAGAATGGCCGGGCATGGCGCGGCGCGGCATGGTGGAAGAACGGTCGGGCGCCCGTGGTGCGGTGGGAAAATGGCTGGGTGCCGTGCGGCGCAGCGGGAAAATGGCCGCGGACCACGTGTCAGGGGTGGAAAAATGGCCGCGGACCATGTGTCAGGGCGGAAAAATGGCCATACCCCGAGGCGGAGTTCGCACATCGAGGTAAATTTTGGCGGCCGGAGCTGGTCGTAACCTGAAAAGTTCGTTAGTAGAGGTGTTCGTATCCCGAGGTACCACTGTATTCAGACAAGGCAGCCATCAACAGGCACATAGAGATAAACAACATCTACACACTATTCAAAAGAGACAATAGAAAGGAAAACAGAAGACCAGAACATCTCCTCACCAGCAATCATCACGCAGATAAGCAGAGATTAACACCAAGATTATCACCAGACATACAATCAGCAGTAAACAGTACCCTAATCAAGGAACTACCAGAAGAAAAGAAAAAAAAACCCCACCCCCCACCAACACTGGCAGGGCATGCCACAGTATATAAACAGAGAGCAAACCCCATCCCATTCTAGCACTGAAGATCTTACCTAGCCGGGTAATGAAACGTTTGCAAGAAGACAGCCAAGCTCAGAGAACCCCAAGGACTCCATAGATAGATTTGCTACCCACTGTTACTTCTGAGTCTCCAATACTACAGATCCAGTAATATATGGGTGTACGTGTATATTATTTTATTTGGATAATTTATATGGTTGCTCATCTTAAACAAATAACTCTGCTTGGTTTTCAAATGATACATTGTGAAGCACATAAAAGCCAATATCGGTATAGAATAAAGTAAAAAAGAATAAGAATAATCAATATTCTTGATTATTAATATAAAGTATAATCAATATTCAATATTCAATAATCAAGTATAATCAATATACTTCTCCATTAATATCCTGGCCTTTTGTGTATGTGTGTGTTTGTGTGTGTGTGTGTATGAAAAACACTACACTTGTGGACTACAAACACAGGAGGAGGAACTACTCCGTACACCACCTTGTACTCGTAAATGGTAGGTGGGATACAAAATAAATAAGTAAATAAATAAATAAATGTATTCAAAATGCCTTTATCTTTAAACTTTGTTTAAAAAAAAATTACCAACATATTATGTATAAAACATAGTAACAAAAATTACTACTGTATATCCACAATATTATTAATAAAATTATATTATATCATTTAATACCAATAATAATTAAACTGTTTTATTAATATGGTTGTTATATAATTACAATTATAATTATGTAAATACATATTTATATAATGCTATATTAATAATAAAATTAATACACAAATCAAACTAAAATCTAAACAATTAATATACTATTATATATAATAATTCTCCCCTTCACTGCTGGTGATGTCTGGGTAGCTCTTAGACTGGAGAATGTCCTTTGGCCCTTCTGCATTTTTTTCCTGGGCTAGCAGAGATTAGATTTTGTCAAAATCCCCTTCATGTAGTCTTATTATTAGGGAGTCCCAGTGACCAAATGGCCATGAGATAAGGATATTCTTTACGAACCCAGAATTCATGCAAATTCTCCCAGGACTGTTTCTGATGTCAGTAGAGTAGGTATGACCATGTACATACGTGTGATTTTTAAGGTCACAAGCCTATATCTGTAAAGGAATATATCTGACTTTGGGGATAGGGAAGGAATGAGTAAGCCAATAGTGCAAGGAAGGAAGAAATTAGATGTTCAGGGTGGACTTGCAGAAAAGATTACACAGTCCTGAGAAAGAAGGAAGCATGAGAAAGACACTCCAAATAACCCTACTTTGATTTCAATATAAGATAAGACAAAGAGAGACTTGGACAGGGTTCTGTTATTCTAACTTACTGCAATAACAAACCTTCTTGGAATCTCTGCCAGGCCTATTTCGTGACCTGGTGGGGTGGCTAGGATACTAATTTCAAGCTTTGATAGATCCATGTGATCCATAAATTAGTACCCTAACTAGGCCAGCATTCACATCTCACTGATGGATGGTAGTGTCAAACTGAAAAAAGCAGATTAACCAAATGGCTCCTTCATTATGTGAAAATCCAATTGCTTAACCCATAAAATAAGTATTACTTTCTATTTCCGTGTGCAACAACAGTGTTTCCTTCACACAGTAACACTACACACACTCACACACACACGTTTGCATATACACACTTGCATTTATTTTCATTAGATAAGCTTTGAAGTGAATTTGATATAACACCTGCAGATTAGGATAGGAACCATACTTTTCAATAAGTTTAGAAAAAAATATCCAGGTCATATACCTATGTATCCATAGGAACCAGTGTTTGTTGCCTAAAGCAAAAATGAGCATGAATGGAGTGGTTCTTCCCAAGGCAAAAATATGAGTTGGTTTCAAAGAAAGTCCGCTAGAAGTTTGAAGGGTTTCCAACATACTTCAGTTCAAACAATTCTGTCTGTGCAGCAGGACTTTCTCTTTTCTTTCCCGTTGGTGTCACCAACTTCTGAATTTTCACAAGTTTCAGAATCAGCTTATTCTTTGATAAAGTATTTTCTTAGAAAATATATCTTGGCAGCTTGTCTATGTTAAAACTTCCCATGTGCTCTTTGGTTCCAGAAACACATATTTCAGAGTTATTCTGCTTTATTCTGTTATTCCATCCAGAGAGGGCTCAGATGGGAAGATGCAGAACGAAAAGGATTGACAACATCCAGAACATGCAAGGGTTTTAGCTTTATCTATTAACATTTTAGATGTGAGAGTCAGGACCATAGAGAGCGACCCAGGGACCAACGAATGGGTCTTATTCAGGAGGATTTGCAAATCAAATTTTACACTCACTGGTGAAATTTTGTGCTTCTCAATAGCAACAATTTCATGACACAAGGAAGAAAGGAACAATTAATAATCACTTTATTTATTCATTCATTCATCACATTTGCTGTATATGGCTGCCCATCTCATGAAAAAGTGACTCTGGGAGGCGTACAATAAAAAAAACAACAACTATAGAACAGTGATATAAAAAACAGTTAACAAATCCAGAGAATGAAAGATTGTGATTGAAAGGCAAAGAGAGGGCAGCAGATATTAACAGCAATGGAGCGACCTCAGCAACTCACCCGTTGCTTGGGGCCCCCAGGCCTGATGGCCTAACCAAATTTTGAGGGTTTTAATTCCAGAAAATTAACAAGGATGGAGCCTTGTTAATGCTAGGGAAATTGAGTGCAGTCTCCTACAGATTATGTTTTTTATGGCTTTAATCATTTCAATTGTTTTTAATGATTTTTGGTGTTGTGTTTTTGATTATCTTGTTGAATTTGGGTGTGTGTGTGTTTGTGTGTTTAACTTTGTATGCCACCTGGAGTCACGTATGTGAGATGGGCGGTTATATAGATTTATCATAAATAAATAAAAATAAATATTATTCAAGGGAGGCAAAAAGGGCAAGAATGAATGAGAACAGTTCAGCAGGACAAACTGTGACTGGTCTCCAAGTGACAATTCTTCAGCAAAAGAAAAAAGAAAAAACAATTTTAGTTGGCACAACTGAGCAGGATATTATTAAGATTCTATTGCCTGAGGCAAACAGTCCTTACATGAATAAATCAGCTCATCCATGCAAGAACGCCTATTACACCCAACAACTGTTTTATGAAGGGCCATGATCAATAGATAATTTTCACTATCCACAAATCTTGCATTTCATTTCCCTTTGATTTTATTGCTTATCTGTTAGCATGACAGCAATCACTTTGTACAGAAGGCTGGGAACTAAGTTCTGTTTCCATTCTGCTGGGAAACAGAAATTGTCAAACTTCAGTGAATGCCTGCTTGGGCCTGATTCAATGCACTGTAAGTAGTTCAGGATTCCTGATGGTTTTTAACAATTCACATGTTGTATCCCTAAGTCTACTTTTACAGTTGCAAGTCACCCAAAGTATTATGGAGTGGGGTGGCCTCCAAATCACAAAAATACATAAATGTGCACTCTTTCTAGACAAAAAGTCTGCTGTCACAAATAAATGGCTTCCCCTGAAAAATTTAAGATGTAACTGTGAGACAGTCCTCCAATATATGTACATTCTGGCATCTTCCACTTACTAGGGAGGTAAATAGGATACGAGTTAATGTGTGGGACTGAATTTGGAGGCTTTCCAGACTGTGGGGCCCAAAAGCTGTGCGAGATGTCTCTTTGTGGCTATTCTGTGAAAACCAGTTCTCAAGCAGCCATCAGCAAACAGGTAAGTACCAGATCAGTCTGATATCAAAACAAGGACAGTTTCTAGGTATCTCTTCTGCCCCAGAGAGAGTGAATTCTAGCCACAATCAAATCCCTTGGGTAAAATAAAATCAGATTGATCAGTTATATTGCACAAGTGAGAGAAAGATGTACATAAATTTCAAGCTATTCATTGCAGATAAATCATGCACTTGATTGAAAGCAGTCACTGGAATTCTTTCATAAAGGCTTCAATTATTTTTCTGCAATTTTTCTGAGCTTTTGTGTCCTTGGACCCCTATTCTCACAGTTCCTTGCCTAGGCAGCTAAGAGATGTCTGACATCATCATTTGTCAGAACCAGCTGTGCCCTCAACATCTAACACAAAACCACCTGTTCTTATAATTGAGCTGGAGGTAGGAGGAATTCGTGCAACCCCACTTAACCCCACTTTTTATCGCTGCTTTTCTCAACCTTGGGTCTTCCAGATTGGTACTGCAACCTGAAATGCCTACCTAGTATTTTGTCTAGTATAATTCACATGTTGTGGTCCATGTATACGGGCAACAGTTTGGGGATAACTAATTTATTCCCAGACATGACCCTATAACAGGCAAATGCTAAGACATTGTTCTGCCATATTCCATTTTGCTATATTATTCTATGAAAGGTCTTGGATGACCATGTCTTTGAATATCTGTCCATCCAACCACTTACCTTTTACGTTTATTCTAGACTGCTATACATAAAACTTCAGCAATATCTGACTTATTTATTTATTTATTTATTTATTTATTTATTTATTTATTATAGTTTTAGAGTTTTAAAAATAATAACAGAAAAAGAACAAAAGAACAAAACAAAAAGATAATCATGATAGAAATACATACTTTGTCAAGGAAGGGGGGAAAAAAAACCACAAAACAAGTTCTTTAAAAAAAGTGAAAAAAAACAGAAAAAAGAAACAAAGAAACAAAATATAAGATATTGTTATAACAGTAAACAGTTTAAATTCTACATATGCTTATCTAATACAAATATTATGCAAATATACATATATTTATTTCTAATACACTCATATAACTAACATGGTTTTTTAACCTATTGTATTTTGTATAAATGAGTCCCATATTTCATTATACTTGTCCACACAAAGTCTACAGGAATACCTGACTAGAACTGGATTAGACAGAAGTTCATGTATGAGAATCCTGCAATATTAAGGAATCAATTCACCCAAGTTCCTTATGTTTCCTATCATTTCAAAACAAATCAAGCATATTGTTAGGGATGAACAATTATTATGAAGTATCTAAATTTACTGAAGTGAAGAGTTGAGAAATGCATATTAAACCATCCACGTGCTTTTCTTTTCCAAGAAAATATTTTTTAAAAGCCTTCATTTCTTCTTTTGCTCAGCTATGTAAATATTTAACACTATGTATTTACATTTAGAGTTTGTGGATGCTGCCTTACCTTGATTGCATCTTAAGAGCATTTTAGTAATATTTAAAAGGTTAAAAAGGTAATTTTTCAAACCTTTCTATTTTAGACACTTTTCTCAAGATAATTAAATCATTCACCACAGATTACTTCATCTAACACAACCACAACATAAATCTCCAAATATTTCAATCCCTTTAGGGTTCATGAAATTGAAATTATTTATTGTACACTGTCAGAATACTTAATTCAAAAGCAGACAGACACACATTCCATTTTCCTAAGATGAGATTTCATGCAAATTTATTGGCATGTAACTGAAGTAAGTAGTTTGAAATAGTAAATAAGTTCCATGTTAATAAACTGTTGGGAAACACAACTCCTCTTACATCCAAAGGGCAACTAAAGATGTGCATGGAATGCAATTAATTCTATATTTACAAATAAATCACACTGTGCTTGAAGACATTTACTTACTAGTAAATAAATTTAGAAATCTAAATATTGGAATCTTCTCTGAGCACATGCTAGAAGGAAATTCTCCTTTACTCCTGAGAAAAGACTCACCTGGTCAAGATCAATCCAGCTTTAAAAGCAATCCAGTTTAGATGCCTCCATTTATTTATGTGAAATGAAGTGAACCCCTCACCTCATTTACCCAAAAATAAATTCCTTGAGTTTGATGGTCTTACACCCACGTAAATACAGCTAAACTCTCCACTTTATACATAACTGTTGGAGCAAGGCCCAAAGGTATTGTTTCTAATTGGGATGATATGTGAAGGTTACAAATGCATAACAAAGTTAGATGTATGTAAGGCAGCATTCCTTACCAGGAAGCTGAACACAATGGTAGCTACTCAAGAGTAAACCTACAGAAGATCATGCTGCATATTAATTCAGATCAAGCATTCTATCACGATACTAAATTATGCAGGTTAAATAAATATTAATAGCATTGTGGAATCAAAACACAGGGCTCAAAGGCAAAATAATCAAGGCTTCACTGCAGTGTTTATTAGGCAGTACATAATGGAGGGGGACCCCACCAAATGTTAGTGGGAGATGCTCCCCCATAGGCAAAATGGATGCCCTGATATTTATACAGTTCTACAAGAAGGGGAAGGGAAAAGAGCACATACGTATACATAATGATGCAGGCATGTTTTAATGAGCAATACTTCTCAAGTTACTTTCTGCCCCTGTTCTTGGCCACTATCTACAAGGATGGAACAACTGCTATCTATAAGGAAAGCAGTAGTGTCAGAGGGGAAGAAACAAACTGTTCAAGGTGCCAACTGCCAGGAAGAAGACATCCTCTCTTACATTGCTATTGGGGATGTTTGTGATAAGGGGTTTACAATCAGCCTAGTTCATGTCAGCTTCAAGGGTGCCGCACACTCCTTTATGTTTCAATTTTATTAAGGCAATCCCCTTCATCTGAGGCCTCTAAAAACTTGCTTCTTTTACCCAAAGATTCACCCAAAGATATATTTTCCTCATTTTCTTCACAGCATTTTGAACAATTGGTTAGTTGGTAGACTGACTGAAAATTGTAGGCTCCATCTTTCTGGATAGATAGATGGATTTTATTGATTTAGCCAACTTACATGGCCAGCAAAGTAACTCTGGGCAGCTAACATAACATTAAAACAACAACAGACCATAATCAATAGTAGTGAAAATAAGGCTTATATGTCATCACCAAAAAAAGTATCCTTTTTTTATCATCTATCCACCAAACTTCATAGAATGCATAGCTCAGAAAACATCTTAAGGACATCTATTCTATACATTGCAGGAATTCTCTAAACCATCCCCAATAAATGGCTATTCAGGTCCTGCTTTAAAAAAAGGAACTCCACCTGGGTGATGCTTCCACTGCTTAGCATTGTTTCTGCCAGGAAATTCCTCTTAATTCTCCCTCTGAATATCCTTTCTTTTTAGGTTTCATCGTTCAGTCCTTATCCTGCCCATGATTTCAACAAAACACAGATCCACCCCCATCTGGCATAAAACAGCTTTTTAGATAGTTGTAGACTGCCCTATCTCTCCTCAGTCTTCCTTTTGTTGGCTGCAAAGCACAGAACCCCTTTCCCCCAGGTTCTGCCCAATAAGACCCCGAAGATGAGAATTGGCTATTTCTCTTTTTATTGAAGTGTTTCAAGAAAAAGGATTCTGTCTCGCTAAAGGGAGAGGAGCCCCAAGCAAACTTTTACATCTGCTTTTATACTTGTGGGGAAAAAAAGGGAATAAACATAATTGGTTACATTGAGATAAGAAAATAGGTATGATTGGTTACAATGTTGCACAGACGCACCTGATTGCATGTTGTACATGAACATCCCATGATAAGCTTACCATGTTCCATGTTTTCTAAAATTCCCGGTCAAGCCTCTAGCTTTGCTAATCAAGCAAAGGTTGCCTCTCAGTCAAGCCTCCAATTTCCTGCATCCCTAACACTGTCCTTATCTCTAACATCCCTCTTTTATGCCAAGCCACCTGCAGTTTTTACATGATTCACACTTGCAAATCTCATCTTCTGACCGCAAGGCCTTATTGCTGCTCTCACTTTTGCAAATGTGCCCAACTCATTTAAGTTATCCTCATAGGCCTTGATTTCTAGTCCTTTGTTATCCTGGAATTTTCCCTCTGAACCTGCTCCAGATTCTCTAGGACCTTTTGAAATATGAAGCCTTAAACTAGATAGACAGATTAAAACAAAAACAAAATCTAGAATAAAAGAGGGGTGTATACTTTTGGGATAAATCTTGCAGCGATAGAGCCAACCAGCATAGTAGCAGATAAGCCTTCCTGGGGGGAAAAACGGTAATTATGCTTCTGGGAGTTTTTTTTCTAGATACCAGCAAATAATAAGAATAAGAATAATAAGAATAGAATAAGAATAAGAATAATGGAATAACTGTTTAACTTTGACAAAGTCTGTGATAAATACGTGAAAGCTTAGCAGCAAAAAAGTCTTTATAATCTTTGAACAAGCAAACAAATGGAAAACAGAGATCTATTTTAAACCAAAATAAAACTTATTTTCTAAAACATTCAGTATTTTTCAAGGAGCATTACAAAGATGATAGACCGTTTGAAGGAGCTGCTGTAATGAAATCTTACAGGAAGAAGGTTTATGTCCAAAGCATTACAGATAAAATGTCTCTTTCAATGACAGTTGCTGAAAAAAGTGAAAAGAGGCTCCTGGAACTGAATTCCTTTAAAAACGAATAAAGTTGTTTACATATAAGTGTAACCCTGTTGAATTCAGGTCAAGATATGAAATAAGAACTTCCATGTTCAAAACCTCATGTCAAATGCAAATTTGAAATTTCCGGGTTGAATACAAGAAATATATGGATTTAATCTGGCTTGGTTGTTTGATACCTTCCCTGACATCATTAAAGGCTGTCTAGCAAATATGTTTCACACATTAGGCACTCTTTGGGAGACATATTGTTTTGAAAGGGTTGTAGGATTCCAGCTCTTAATTGCCTGAACTTGTGAAACGGATGGCCAGGGATGGTGAGAACTGTACTCTAACATCTGGAAGATAGTATGATTTCCACTGCTATAGTACATTATATCAGTGACCAAATGCTGCCAAATTCCAAATATCAGTTAAACAAGACAACCAGTTATAAAACCTCAAATGTCAGAACCAAGTATCCACAGATGTCAACTGCAAATATAATCAGTGATGCGTGAAAAAACATGGATGCTTTCAAAATTTAAATCTTCAGAACCTGTGTACAACAATTACCCTGTGAATATCTTTGTTGAATTATTCTGAAGATGCAGATAGATTTGACCTCTGTACGGAATAGCATCAGCAGATAAGAAAGGAGGCAGAAGGAGAAAGACTTCCACCACTGAGAAAACCTTCTTAAATGTCAACAGTTTCAATGATTTTATATTTTTAAAGAATTTTGATTATAATAGTAAAATCTAAGACAAACTAAAATTAAAGAAAAGGGAATAGAAGGAAGGAGTAAAAAGTGCAAGAAAAAAAGAGAGAGAAAAGAAAGAGAAAAGTTGGAGTATAATAAAGACAAAAGAAATATATGAAGAAGTGACTTCCAACCTTCATCACAAGAAGTATAAATAAATTTAGTAACTCTTCACCCTCTTTAAAATTACAAACATTTATCTCTTCATCCCATATCCCATCTCTTATCTATAGACAAATCCATAAAACATCATCTTTCCAGTCCTGGTGTCAGCAGAAATAATGGGTTGAACAATGAAGTAACAATATATCTTGCTTTAACCTTGATCAAATAAACTAATTTTATATTTCTTCCTTTTAATTCTAACAATCTTAATCTTTAGTTCATTCAAATATTGTCATAGGGTTTGATTTCTTTTCATTTCTTCTTTGTCCCATCACACAGAGTTCTTCAAGGCTTTAACAAGCTTCTTTGTAAATTCAATAGGAAAAAATGATCCACGTCACTCTCTTAGTTTGTCATCTGTATTTCCCTTTTAAATTTTAAAACTACAGCCAGTTTCTTTTGTAGATCCAGTGAAACATCCTTTTCTAAGCCATTCTCTTGGCCTGTCAGTTGTAAACCATCAGCAGACATCATTACTGATATTGTTGATATTGTGGCTACTATTTTTGGATTCCATTCTTCAAAAGTCTCCTTCAGTATTTTTATTGCCATAACATTTTGCATCATTTTACAGGCCTGTAAATCTTTTCTCTATCTAAAATCTTTAATCCCCTCTAGTGTCCAGTTTTTGAAATCATAAAGTTGCTTATCTTCATTATGTTTTGTAAAAACCAAAACAGGATCTATTCCCCACAAGAAGCTGTCTGTACTTAATAATTAATTCCAAAATCTTATTGTAGAAGTTTCAATATTCCAATTTTATCTGGACCCTTAGACCCTTTATAACGTTCTAAGATCAAAACCTTATTTAGCTTTTTGCTGTTTATTTCAGATTCTTTAAATCCTTAAGCTTATGATTAAAATTTTATTTTGTTCAGGGTTGAATGCAGACTCACCCAGCATTTTCAAACTTCTTGTTCTGAAGGTCTCTAATAGCTTAGATGTAGTTAATGAGCAATTTCCAAAAGTGATTAGAAAGCGAGGTTTACAAACTTAGTGTCCTTAAAAAGGCTCTGTTGTGGTTGAGAGCAAGATGGTTGATCCTGTCATATCCTGGTGCTCAAACCCATGAAAAACTGCTGTCCTGCAGGGTCCTTGTGAGGAGCAGCCATCTGGAGCACATATGGGTGATCTCCCACCCTCTCCTTATCCAAAGAGGTCCCAAGGGACTGGTCTACTGATGAGTTCATTGATCTTTGCTGCAGTCCTCAGCTCCACTTTCACAGTGCCATCTTCAGTTCTCCATACCTCCCCCATAAGTCCAAGAATGGACAATGATTTTAAGTGTAGGGATAAAACTGATAAAAAGTGTTGCGAACTAGATCAAGCCTTTAACTTAAGATGAAGACCTTGAATTACGCTCCAAAGCAATGAATCAGGAACCAGGATTGTTATTCTAGTAGGAGGCAGTATCAGCTTTATTCTGAGACAACTACTGTTGCAATCTTCCAAAATTAAATCTATTAGATATAGGATGCAGAAATCCAGATGACAACTAGATGGCAGCAAAAAAGCACCAAAAACTCATCTTCACCATGTAGTGTTAGACCAGATTTTTACAGTTTATACATCCTACCTCTAACCTGAAAGCTCTACTAAAAGTTACTTCGTTTGTCTATTTTTGAAGAATGTTGGCTATATTAAGCCTTGACCGTTGCAAGAGAGAGAGAGAGAGAGAGAGAGACAGAGGAATTGATTTGTATTCCTGGAAGGATGCGTGTGGAGTCAAGGTAATCAATTAAATTTCTCAGCTTTTCATCAATGGAGAGACAAGCGAAGGCAATATGCTTCTCTGTGGGCTAGATTTAGCTCATTGTATTGTACTGTAACAATCTGCATAAATATGATGTTATTTCGTTGAGATACAAAGTAGTGGAATTATTTTTAAAACTAATTGTCTTACTATACTTTTCTGTTTTTCACAATGTTTAGGGTGTTTTTTTTTCTTTATTTGTTTTAAATTTTTCTTCATTTTTTAGTTCATATTATTTAACTTTTTTTAGGTCTGTGGACTTAGTTTTGTTCCTAGCTGTTGTTATTTGGAGTGTTAATGGTACCGATTCAAAAATGATTGTTGCTTTTATTTAATAAATGGCAAAAAAAACCCCAACAACAAACAAACCTAATAGAATGTTTTGCCAAATCTTTCACATTTCACTATAAACATATCAAGGCATCCATGAGATTAATGCTGCCAACATTTAAGCAAATTCTCTGCTTTAAAGAGAGAGCATTACTATTTCCCCAAGATGACCAAAACAAACCTAGTTTGAGAATTCCCCAAGCTATTCCGTAGATGTCTCCCTCTCCTCTCATTAAACGATTGCCCATCTTGAATAAACTCTCAGGAAATGTGTGCTGAAATTGTTTTTTATTCTAAGAGAAACAGAATGGATCTCAAAAGCACTTTACGAAAATCATCAGCCATCAGGCAGGTTTATTAGCTAGGATCAATGCTGTGATCTATCTAAATATATCATAAGATGAAGATATTTTCATTTGGCTTAGAAGATCATTCATCTGGAGGAGAGGGGATTTATAAATGATCCCCATCATTTATAAATGATCTCAACATTTTATTGAGTAAGGAATTATGCATACTTTTAGATAAAAGCTTTCACGTTCATATTGATTGCACAGACCAATAACAGTGAATGGGGAGAAATGGCTCACTAAAGAAAGATGACTGTTCTGTTTTTCCAGGCTTACAAGTATATCATAAAGTTGCCACTATCTAAGGATTCTTTTGCTGTACTTTTGTTTTTATTGTTTCACAACATGTGAGCTGTCAAACTCAAGTTTGCTAATCTCCAATCGTGAATCATGCCCGTCTGGTGAAAAAGTTGCACCTTATTTTTCAGGTTTATGTAGATTACCAAAGTTTCATTTAGCTTGATGGCCACAAGTGTATAGTTGCATCGATAGAAAAATCTTGACCCATTTATTACAATTATGTATATCTCAGCTTGCAAATAGCACTCTATTCTGCAAGGCAGTTAAAACCATACCATTCCAGTGTATATTCAATTTATGAACATTCCTCTTGGCATCTATTATATTGTTGGTTTTATTTGGCTACTACTGGAGCTATTTTCGTTTGCTTGTTTGAACTTTGAGGCTGCCCAGCTCCTCAGAAACTCTGAGTGGCTTACAATAAAAAGAAAACAACAAATGCAAACCAACTCAATAACACAAATGCACCAGAAACCAAAAACCACAGGGACTTATCACCATTTTGTCCCAACAGCCAGGATTTTATGTTTGGGAAAAGTCAATAAGATGAGAGCAGTACAGGTCTTTGGGGAGATGTCATTCCAGAGGGTGGAAGCCACCATCAAGAAGGCATGTTTCCTGCCTTTATTGTCACCCAGAGTCTTTACTGTTTGGGATGGCCAACCAGTATTGTAAATTCTTTTCATAGATAGTTGGTGGTCCAGCTACATCAGGCTTCTGGGATGGTTAGCATGTGCTGCATTCCTTCTTCTCTCTTTAAGGCCTTCTCCCATTGGACAGTCAATGTTAATGGCCCTTACTGAGTTGGGCAGAAGATGAATGGCCCTTACTGAGGAGATGAGTAGAATATCAAAATGGGTTGCCACCTGCCTTCACCCTTCTCCCTTCATGGATCCTTCCCATAGGGCACTTGGTTCTAATGACCTAATAATGGAGAAAGAAGGACATGCCATTCACATACTCATACCCATGGATACCATGAAAGTAGAAGGGAGAAAGATGGTATATGATCTGAAGAGAAACTATGAATACAGAAGTCAATAGGATTCAATGGGGTCACCACCTCCTACTCCTATTTTATTGCAATGGGATTCCTAAATGGAATAAAAGTTGGCTGCAATCCAAGACTAAAGTTTTTTGTTTTTTTTTTAATCTTTGGCTAATTATTGAGACCGACTTGACATTCTAAAGTATATTATTTAAATTATTATGAGATACTAAAATGAAATTCCAGAAGCCATTTATTAGGGGTTCTTTAATTCTGGAAATGGATATAGTTTTACAAGACACTACAGCACCTTTCCTCTTCAGAACTTTGTATTTCAGTTCTACAAAATGACAATAACATTTCTTCATTCAAAGACTGCCCAGTCGCAACCAACAGAGACGTTTTTGACAGTTCTAGACAAGTATAAAGCACTTGTCTCTTGGCTCATTCACAGCCTGGCTTCTTTGCATGTGGGTTATACTGAGAGAAGCCACCTGTCAACAGTGAATCTTCTGATGATCCTCAAAAAGTTTATTTAGCAGGACGATCCCCAGTGAGGGATCCATTTAATATGGACATATATTCTCTTCTATTAATATGGACAAGTGCAAATTAAACCACCTTTTTGACCCCAGCCAAGTTTCATCTTAGGTCCTTGGCAGCACTTGGTAATATTGGGGGCTCTACTATCCTTTCCTCAGAGCAACACTTGCATTTCTGAAAGTGGGCTTGGTCATTAATACCCATCCTAGCATGGATCAGCATCAAACACTTCTTGTTAAACATGGAAAGACTCTGAAATACCCACAATGGAGGAATGGTTAGTGAGATAAGAGAATTTGCAGATATGGCAAAATTGATTTGTCTGATCAGGGAAAAGGCAATAATTACATTTGTTAGTGACTGGAAACCCTTTATGGACTTTTTGCCAAAAACAGGGAAAAAAAGAACTTTGATTTATGGGCTTGATGATTAGAAAGGGTAGAATATGGAAAGAAGGAAATTATGTTGTAACCTTAGAGAGAGAGGGTAAGATATAAATGCATTTATAACTGCTGTAAAGAAGATCGGAAGCCACTTTATATCTTTCTTTTTCTCTTTCTTTCTCTTTTTGTCTTTTTGTGTTTTACTTCTTTTCTATTTACTTATCACTTTTCTTTTACTTTACTTTCTTTTTTCTTTACATTTGTATTGTTTTTGCTTTGTAAAAAACCTAATTAAAAAAGCACTTCTTGTTAAATGGATTATACTACTTTGAGGTCTTTTCCTTTAGGCAAATTTTATATAGCTTTCATCATCACCATCATCATCATCATCATCATCATCATCATCATCATCATCATCTCAACATGGAAGTGCTTCAAGATGTATGCTTGTTAAGGTTCCAGGAGAAAACCAGTTTCATTACAATGTATCACTGAAATCTTCAGTATAGAAAAGGTGCAACTAAAGTTTCTGAGTCTCTCCGTCTCTCTCTAGGTACAAATCTGGACAAATTTCTCACAGCTTTTTCCCTTCCTGTAGAATTTTGTTTGCTTTGTTTTCAAAATAATCTTATGCTAAATTGCTTTCATCTGTTTCAAAGCATAATAACCTTAGCTGATATGCTAATTTATTCTAATAACAGAGATTTTTCTTGTTTTAAAAAAATAATATGCTAAAAAATAAATAGACTCTTGGACTGAGGTTGTAAATTGAATGGAGTTCATGAAATTGAAATATGGGTAAAATAACTGTCTTCTCAAAGACTAGTACACAAGTCAGTGATTCATATGTCATTTAATAATATGATTAGCAAACCAAACTTTGGCTTTCAGACATGAAGCTGGAGAAATAAATACTACATTAAATCTACCACATGATTGTTGAAATGATCTCCATGAAAAAAAAATGCTTTTATGGGCTTTCTTTTTCTTTGTTCATTTCTTTGTCCAAATAGCAAATTATAATCATCATTGTACAAGGTGGCAGCAACGTATTGGGCTTGGTTGATCCAGGAAAGTTAAGTAGAGTTGGCCAAGTTTAGCAACTGGATGGGGGACCCTCTGGGAAGCAAACTCTGGGAAGTCAAAAAAACCCTGCAAGAAAACAATGGGAAACCACTTCCATGCCAAACCAAAACAACCATGACAGCAAAATACAAATATTTCTGTTTTGCTTGCAAAAATCCATGTAATTCACTAACAACTTGGCAACCTTTCAAACTCAGAATGATGATTATTGTACTGACATTATCATAGCTTTCCATAACTGGTGCCCTCCAGAGAGATTGGGTCTATACTTCCCCAGACTTTGAACAGAACACACCGTAGCTAGAGACTGATGATAAGGGAGTTAGGGAGAAAGAATTAAGCTGATAGAACCACTGTGCTCTTCCTCTAATGCTTGGTATCAGTCACTATAGCTCTCTTCTGAGGACCACAAACACAAGGGCCATGGATGCTACATCTTTCTGGCAATGCATCCCACCCCTCCATTCTTAGAGCAAGAAGGGCAAAGAGGGCAAAGAGGTCTGAAGAGAAGAGTGCTCCTATTTAAGTGCATAGAAATAGAGCTGTGGTGCTTACCACACTCAGGCAATGCATTAGATACTCGGGAGGCCAACTAAACCAAACTGCCTTGCAAAGGAATGTCCTTCTGAGTAGTGAAGCCCTTTTTTTCAGTCTGGCAAGATCTTTAAATCAATATCCATCTCCCAACTCCAAAGAGCACTGACATTAGCTCATTTTAATGCACTCCCACAGCTGTTGTTGAAGGCAAATATAAACAAAGTCCTTACAAGCTAACATTGTGCCTTTGTGGAACAAGAACCATTAAACCTATAGCCCGTGTTCTGTTCTATCACATCGTCTATAAGGACACAAAGGCTCAACTCGTAACTCCCTATTTGGTGAAGTACCTAGACAGTTCTGATTTATTTTATATATTGCTTCTTTTGTCAGACCAGGACAATTCTATTTCCTTGGATGTGTCAAAAGGTTACACTGCTGGTAAAACACGACAGACCTTGATTGCCTCGGTAATCTAGTTACAACGTTATGCTTCTCTTTTGCTTTCCTTGAAACAGAAATGATCTAATTATTTTGCAGAATTCTGGTCATTGACTGTAATAAAGATCTAATTATAACTACAGCTTTCGGTCTGATCGGCCTGAGCATTTTGAGGAAGAAAGCCTAGCATTCACGTCCTGAGAGATGTAAAGGGCATGACTGCAATGCATGGCCCCACCCTCCGGCACACACATTTGACACCCATGCATATGAAGAGAGTGTAATCCTTTTAATAGGGACTTCCTTCTTTGGGTCTGATTTTTAAATACAATAACCACAGCTGCTTGAAGGCTCAGCATGGTTGCTTTCACACCCTCCTGAGGTGTTTCTGGACATTTAACCAGCATAGCCAGGAAATTATTTGCACAGGTCTTCAGGAAGCAAGCTCTGAAGACAGCTAGCCGCCCTGCCAAATCTGCTCACATAGGTCTCTTATACAAATGCCCTTTAACAGTTCCCATTTACCTACTAAAAGCAACCCTGAGGGGGTGCAAGGAGTAAACAAGCACCAAGATGAACAGGCATTCTAAAACTGTCACGTTTGTTTTCCCTTTCAGGGATCTCGAGGACTTGGCCGCCACAGCGACCAAACCAGAAGTGACCTTGAAGAAAGCAATATTTATAAGATGGGGAGCTGTTCAGAAGAAATGATGGAGAAAAACTGAAAAGGGAAAATGGATTTTCAAAGAACTTCAACAACGCCAGGGAATGGAATCAAAGAGGATTTCAGCCAGGCTAATCCCAGAGTAAAGATTCTCCAACTGATAGCCCACTAGCGCCATTCATTTGGCCTGTCATAAGCTTGCAGCTGGCTCAGAATATCTGCGCTTGGTCTGCACTTTTCATTTCTGTTTAATGACAGAGGCTGAGAGCATTTTGACCAAGCCGTGTACCTGTGTGAAACAAGGCTGTTGCAAAGACAGACAAATCAACCTGATTTATAGTTTCTCTAGGTCACCACAATCCTGGCTTATTTCTGATGATTCTGGCAAGCAATTCTAAGCAAATCATAGGAGACTATCTATGGGGTGAAGCTTTGTACTAGTTGCATTTGCTGTAGAGGAAACAAGAACATCAGGAAATTAGGAGACACATGAAATCAAAAGGAAGGTGCATGAAACTGCATTCTTGCCATACTTGGGGTGTGTGTGTGTGTTTGTGTGTATTTTATACCCATCATTTCCCTACAATGATCCTTTTCATACAACTTGCTTAACTGGGGAATGCTAAGCAGGAGGGAGTCATGAGAATGTCCCAACCACTTAGAGGAGTTAGATGTCCCCAACAGATCCCATTTTTATAGGGTTAAATTCATTCTCCAGGGTCAACAAATCCATCCCACAATTTGTGGACTATTTAATAGATGGTTACCTATCCCTTTCAACATTCACGATCCAGATGAAATTAGGTGTTCTCTAACCTTTGCTCAAGTCACTAATCACTTATTTTGGTTTTCACGCACAGCCAACCACCACAGTTGTGCAGAGCTATTAATTCCTTGGCAGCAAGTCAGTGATCTCTGGATAAACAGAGACACTGAAGTAGTACAAGATGCTTAGTCATTCATAGCTAAGGATTCTTCTGACAGTGATGAAATCCAAGAGCCAAGCAAGAAAAGAGGGTGTCAAGACGGTCCCGAAGAGCAGCGCTCATCTTATGAGAAGTAGAGCAGGGACACAAGGCCCAGAGCTAAGAAGAGCCCTTAGAATCAACATGGGAAGAAGCACTAAGCCAGGATGGGTGTTTTTCCTTAAGCGCTGCCTGATTAATTAGCCAAGAGTTCTATGCAACTCCTTTTTGTGGTACAGCTATGTCATGCTGTTCTTGTCTCACTTTGTAGTATTGTATTTTGATATGCTTCGGCTAGCATGGGAATGGAGATTGGGAAGTCAGATTTCTGGATTTCCTTAAGGGATCCCTACCATTCCCCCACCTCAGAAAATTTGAATACTGTCTTCTATCTTCTAAGTTGCCTTTGCAAATGGCTTGGCAGAAGTCATCAGTGATTCTGCCTCTCTTTGTCTCTCTGTTCCTTCTATTTTGGTTTTGAAACTGCAGCAGCTTCCCTTAATATATTAATAGAGCGTTTCCCATTTCCACAGTAAATACTAGGAGAAAACCTTGGAACTTTAGCAGCACTATCTTGTTCAGAAAGAGCTCTTTTTTTGTCTGGCAAATTGCCTGTCTAGAGAAACTGCAGAAATATATTAGAGTCAATGAAAATAGAGACTGGGATTAGACCATTTGGAAGGTTAAGTTGTCAAGACATAAACAGGAATCACACAGGGGTTCAAATGTGTGAAGCAGACTGTCACAAGATTACAATAAATGGCACACAACTTATAGCAGCCAGGTTGGTGAATGATGGGAACAGTCTCAGGACTGGTGATAGTAATGACAATGACAAATCACTTTTGGATCTCATTGAGCATAATATCCTTAACTCTATGTTGAAGGCATCCTTAACACTACATTCATTGCAGCCCACTTGCTGTTTAAGTCAGTTCTAAAAAAAACACTGGAGTTGAAAGGGACATAAGTTCTTATTTCTAATCTGTAAGACTTTTATCTTCCTGGGCTCAAAAAATACACAAGGATGGTGACTGAAGCCATGAAATAAAGAAATGTGAGCTGCTTGGGAGAAAGACTGTGACAGATCTAGATGAAATATTAAAACACAGAGACATCATTCTGATAATAAGGCATGCATTGTCAAGGCCCTGGTTTCCCAAACTGTAACATATGGCTGTGAAGGCTGGGCCAAAGGGAAAAAATGATGCCACTGAATTGTGGTGCTGAAGAAAATTGTTCAGATAGCAAGAAAAACAAATGGTATAATATGGGATGAAGTAAAACCAGATTGTTGGCTGGAACTGCCAATAATGAAGCTGAAACTTGAATATTTTGGACACATAATACAAAGGCATGAGTCACTGGAGAAGAAGACTCTAATGCCTTGGGGGGGGGGGCAACTGAAAAAGAGCCCAACTGAAGAGAAGCTGATGACACAAGCATGAGGTTCCAGGAACTCAAAGAAACAATCATTCACAGAGAATCCTGGAAAAAAGACATCTATTGGATATGAAGACTTGGAAGTAACTGGACAATAACAAGCTGCAGTAGGAAGTAACAAAGCACTTCAGATCCATTTCCAAAAAAGTATATCAGGAGCCTGAACATAGCACAGCCGCTCGTTAAAGCAGCTGTGGCTTTTCTCAGGATCATATGACAGCCAGAGTGCAGCCAGGTGCTTCCTTCATCTTTCTATGTGCTCCAAAGCATCTTTTTTCAAATGGAATCCAAGCAATCATTCTAGTGTGCAGGGTTGGGTAATAGATCTGGAGGCACCCACGTGGCTATGAGAAAAAATAGATGGGACCAAAATGGACAATGGGTGGAGCCAAAGGAAAAATGGGCTTGGACCATCATATTCACCCTTGTGAAAGAACGGAAAACTCTTGGAAGTATACGTTTGGGAGAAAAAGTCAGATTCATAAACAAATACATAATGTAGCACAGACTTATATTTTGGGTCAATGGGAAGAAAATAAACCACAATAAAGCTTTTCAGATCCACTGTTTTCAGCTGGGGAGGGGGAACCACCCAATGATAGGCTTCTGCCATTTATTATGAATTACACCATTCTTCTTCACCTCCAAAACTTAAAAGGAACCCCTGGATATTAACCAGGGATCATAATTTCTCAGGATTGTTCTTACTACTTGTTAAACACAGGAAATAGAGACGCAACAAACTTTTCTAGAGGTTGTGGTTGGGCTTTCTTTTTGAAAACAATTTCTTTCTTTTTTTTCCAGGTTAGAGGTAAAGTTAAGGGATGACCACATGTCCTGAGCACAGTTTAATGTTTCTTTTGTGAATCTGACACACATTTTGGATCTAAGGGTTTAAGTGAAAGGAAAAAAAGGTCTGGAGCAGCTGTGGATGGGAAGGTACATCCAAATGCCTTGAAAGTGCAGATGGACGTTGTCTGCGCACAGCTGTGCCTCCAAGTGACGCATCTCTTGATTGGACTTCAAAACTGATTTTCCGCATTCCACCAGAGTGATTCCTTTATAACATACATACGGAATAAAATCACAATTTGCGGTCTCAAAATAAAAAGAGAGAGAGAGAGATTTCCAAATAGATCTTCCAAGAAAATTGAAGTATGTATGACCAATTATTTCTTTTGTTTCTTCTCCCACCCGCTGCTTCTCCTTTTACTTCCAATCCTGGCAGCCTCTTATTTTGAAATAACCCTCACAATTTCAGCTCCTAAAATAAATAATTCATACCCATCCTGTCATGTACACATTCTTTTATGATCATTGGAATTTGCATAAATACCTTATATGATACTATTTATGCCCAAGGTACTCTGTCACTAAGCTTCTCAACTATGTAACTTTGAATCCTGCTTGATAAATTTTCCAAGTCTCTTATCAAAACAAAACAGTGAATCCGAACATGTTCATAAATCACTCCACACACACACAAAGGCAAGGAAAACTCTTCAAACCAGCCACACGAGCTTTCTAATTGCAGAAGTGGATGCTGGAAGGGCCTAAAATGTCGCAAAAAGGAATCCCTCGTGACAAAGACTGATCAGTTTAAGTCTGATGAGCTCCAGGTTTACTCTGCAAAGGGGATTAATATGTGGGGGACTGAACTGCGTAGAAGCTCCCCAGAGAAACACACAAATCTGCCTTAACCACAAAACTAGGCTTACCGTATTTTCAAGCTGTTAAGCTGAGGCAAAGATCATGATCACCAAGCTTGCCTAGGCAAAGCTGAATAGCGCTGAATTTGCCACATTTTCAGAACTGCCTCTGCTACCAAGGGAAAGCAAATTTAAATGGCCGAACCCAGATTCCCCTTTTGAAGATTTGTACAGCTCTCCTTTTGGGGACTTTTTGGGAACTGTGGTCTGGAACATAAAACCAGAACAATATTTGCAGATCTTATGTTCACCCTTTCTTCAAAGCTTGAGCAGCCAATCAATTGATTAAAAACCAAAGATCAGAAACCAATAGAAATAAAATGACATTTAAACGTTAAGGAGAACCAGATGAATACTTTTACTCAGTTGTTTTCAGCTTCTGTCAGCAGTCATGCAAAACTTTGCCACATTACATGTAACCTCAAAAAACAAAATAAAAGATCTGGTAACAGAAAATTAACTTAAAATTCATCAGACCAACCTGGGACATGTAATAACAGAGGATAAATGAGGCTTCTTCAGCTGTAATTTTAAAAGGAAGAAGGTCACAACACATAAAGGATGAGATTCAACACCACCAAAGTCATGGGACAGTCATTAATGTACATTTGAAATAACTCATTTTAAAACACACACAGTGCACACCCAGATCCACCACTTTTCAAAAGAGTACAAATCAAGACAAAATGTTGTTCGTGTGGGGATATACAGTTGGTCAGGCAGATATATGCTACCTCTTTTAGCCTCTTTGCAACCTGATGTAAGCTGATGTTTTGGTAACTTGGATAGGCCGCTGCTGCTCCTGAATTCCATAAATATATTTAGAAGTATTCCATAAATACATTTAGTATAAAAAGACCAATAAGAAAAGAATATCTATTTTCTTCCCAGTGGCAGAGCTTGCATGATACAGCAAAGTCTTTCCTGAGCTGAGCTCACTAAATAAATAAATTCTAATTTCACATTTATACATGTGGGGTATAAACTCGCTATGATTGATCAGGGGAAAAAAATTGGGCTTATGAATAGCTCAATATGGATATCAGTGTGCATTGCTTATAAGAAAGACAAATTCCATCATTGGGAAAGGGAATGAAAACAATCAATATACAGTAATAATAAAGCAGTTGGATGCATATGTCATTATGTTTGGAATACTGTGACTCTTTCTTGACACCACACCGCAAAGAGGATACTGTAGAACAGTAAACGGGATCTACCCAAATCAAGGAGGGGGTTAGATCTGGGCTACTTAGTTTAGGGGGAGGAAATCAAGCAAGGCAGGACGTGATCAATATGAATAAAAATAATGCTGAATGTGGAGAAACCCGACAGGGAGTCCATCCAACCCCATAATATTAAAGGGTTGCTAATGTGGGGGATTCAAGTCAAACAAGATGGCACATTTCTTTTCATGGCATTTAGCAGAACTACATTGGTTTAAATGCAGATTCAAGATATGCATGGTGGATTAAGCAATTGATGGCTACTAAATCATGGCTAAAATCATAGCTAAATTTTTCTTTATTTAGCCTGTTCTGAAAGTCTCATGTTTGATTATAGCAAGGCTACAGCTACTTAATTTAATGGGAATGGTTGTTTTTGCCAAAGCTTTCCTGGAAAGCGTATGCTCTCAACTCAGAAGAACTTTTAATCCAGTAATTGATGTGGTTTTCTGGCGAGGACCTGCTGGAAAGAGTAGACGTTCATGATGTTCAGGATGAGTATTTGAGGAAGAAAGGAAATGATCTTCTGTGTTTCCATGGGGGACAAAGAGAGAAGTCAAGCAAGCAGGCTTGCAGTAACCTGAGATTTCAAACAAAGATTTAGCTTTGGAATCATGGAACAATATGTGATCAAAAGAAATTAAGCACATGTCCTTCTGATATGTAGCTTGTCTTCCTGGGCTTATAAAGTAATTAGTGTGTGTAATACTTTGCTAGTAATGGAAACAGTAATTGGGCTCCAGTATTCTAATTAGTACCATTCTTTTCTTCTTTGTCACTCACAGAACTACAATCATTCCTTGAGTCATTTTATTTATATTGGGCTCTTTGCAACTCTTATTGAGAAATGTGTACCAAAGGAGCTAACATTCTCTGTTTTCCCGCTTTTATTGTTGCATAAAGGTAAAAATGAAAGATCCCATTTTCCACTTCTCTGTTAGGTAGGCAAGGAAATAGCTTCACATCACAACTGGGCAGCCCTTCAGACATGCTTCCAAGAGCATGGGAGCATGAGAACATAGCCCCTCTATGCAATTCCTTAAAGAGGTGATGCCTTTTCACAGGAGGGCATGGATGTCCTCTGCAGCTACCATGTGACCCCAGGAAAAGAGGTTGCTGCTTTAAACATAAAACTTTTAAACAGTTCTGACATTTATCAGGCTAACTTGATTTCCATCTTTCTGTTTTTAAAATGGAGGAAAAGAAGGAGGAGGAGGAGGAAGAAGTAGTACTGCATAAGATGGACTTTGTAGAGCCCTCACAACACGCATCACATTAATTATATGAAGAAATGAAGATCAAAGGAAGTTGATTCCCATTCTCTGTTTCATATGGGATGAATATACTCCATGTAGAAATGCAATTATACAGATACAGTTCCAATTTTGGAATAATAATAATAATAATAATAATAATAATAATAATAATAATACAAAGCAAGATTCCATGCGCAGAGTAATAGAATCAGAAATGGCTTCCATGAATGTGTTGTAGTTTTCATCAATCTATCTTAAGTGGCCATATTCAAAAGTTCATTAATCTACTGAAAATCATTAAAAAAAAAAAAGATTTAGCATTTGTGATGCAAAATACTTCGTCATGCATCAGATAACTGCTATATGAGCCGCTTTATTCAGTTGTCTGTTTCAAGTCTCAATCATTAGCAGCATTTTGGCAGTGTTCACCCAATACTCTTAGTCCAGCCACCCAGTAAACTACTTCTCAGGAGCTTATTCACACAACCTAGATCAAGAATGGCTAATTGAACAGTATGGTCCTCTCCCACTTTCTTCAGGAAGTGCCAGACATTCCAAGAGTATTGGCAAGCCTTCATGACTTCGCCAACCTCCATTGGTTAAGCAAACAGCAAGTGGTAGTGTTTTGAAGTTCTGAGACACACAAAAACATACCACCCCAACTCACTTTATCTGCTTTTCTACATTCCCACAATCTCGCACAATTTATTTTCCTGATCCCTAGTTAGCATCCTTCCCTCTGCAGAGGACTGGACCCAAGATAAGCTGCTGGACACCCATGTTCCCCCACTGCCTGCTTTGACTTTGACCACCTCCCCAACGAGCTAATGAGAAGTAAGACACTTCCATGCTCAGTCTAAGACAAAAAGGGGGCATTTAATGAGGAAGAAAAGCAGAAGGAAGCAGAAGGCAACACAGGGATGGGAGAAAAAGAAGAGAGGAACCCATGCAACTTTTGTAGGGCTTGTTCCTGGCATTTGTTGGACACAATCAGTACTGATATCCCCCAGAAATCAAGGCAGGACCCCAGACCATATGTGCCATATACTCAAGTATCATTTGGATCACTTTTCTTTCTTCAGGGCAATCAGATCTGGCCTGACAAGGAAATGGGTGGTTCGGTGAGTTCCTGCAACCCATCAGGCTTAGTGGGATTTGTTACATGGTGGCTTGGACTCTTGCAGGAAGTATTGTAACGGTGCTGTATAGATAAAAAAAACACAAAAAATGACAAACCTTTCCTGTTATTTATATGGGGATAATCAATGTATAGGATGGGGAGGAGAATAGCAGTGTGTCCAAGGGATCTGCTTACAACTTGCACTCATCAATGGAAATTTATGCATATATCCTGTTGATCAGCTGCATGCAGGAGTGTCCACAGGTAGAGGATCAAAAAAAGTCAAGTTGACAGTCACAGATATGTCATCCTGCTTCCTTTTTTACATGCTTTTCACTTTTTTGGACCCCCTTGTAGACACCCCTGACCGCGCAAGATCATAAATCTAAACTATTATATATCATCCATATGTATTTCTCCCACAATGAGCAGGTGAAGTTGTGAAGATTCCAATTGTCTTATTGTTACGCTATGTGACACTTTTAGAAAAGAGTCTCTTTATTCTCTTTCTGAACATGGGGATTTTTAAAATATCTTTGAAATCCAGATAATGAAATAATAGAGGGAATTGAGATAGCATCAAGGAAACAAGAAGAATTAAGGGATATTCACTCCATGCCCCAAGCACTTACTTTTTATTGCTTGGCTTGGGCTCATCGGAGTTACCCAAACTAAACAAGGTGCTTAGATTTTTCTTGCTTATTAATCCTCTTTAAATAACAGCAAGGAGATACAATCCGTTTGGCAGAAATGCAAAGTGCTTCTTCATTTAATAACGCCTATCCAATTTAACATGCACTGCTTTTGTTTCAGTCTTAAATAGAAGATACAAGAGAGTGGCATTTCTTAGTCCTAACTGCCACAGCCTTCTTTCAAAATATTGGAAAAAGTAGAAAAGGAAACAGGTGTTTATGAGTTCATTGTACTTATTCCTGGGAATTCTAAGACCTTGTTTTATAACTTTAATGGTCCTGGGAGATGATGATGATGTTGATGATGATGATGATGATGATGATGATGATGATGATGATCCCAATACTTCTGGAAGGCATCACATTGCCAGAGGCATTGCTAACAAGCCACAGTGATGTCAAAATGATGACACATGTATCATAATGCCACTGTACGATTGGCAAGATTGTGTAATTATGTTGACATCTGATGCATCTGTTGACATCAAGATGTCATCGCCTATATGCAATCATTTGTCCCCTTTCTTTTCCCAGGCACTCCTGAAACACATTGGAGAAAGCTGCTGTGATCCATGAAGACATATCAGGACCTCAGTTGCTTTACACCAGAAAACAGTATTTTCCAGTTTGACCTGCTCTGACTCATCCTAAAATCATACACTCCAAAAAATGTATCTTCTTCCATGCACTAACTCCCAGTCCTTGCCCACTGATTGACATTCAACCCCTAATTGGAGTATTGCCACTATTCACACAGATATGTGGCATAAAGCTACCCATTATTACTATACCATGAAATTATGTAATGTTTGGCATTGAGAAAATATACTGGCCTTAATATACTGACACAGGCTTCATTAAATTAATGTGCTATTATATACAGGGTTAATATATTCTGACAACTGTAGTTTCAGCGTGAACCCGTAAGTATGATGCATATTTTTGTCATATCTCTTCCTCCCATTATCTGAAGCAAAGGGCAAATCTTGGGGAATGTGCAATTTGGATTTTAATGCTCAGCAAAGAAACTTAGTTCAATATATTTAGTAATAGCAAGAGAGCTAAAACTAACTATGATGTTGTCATTTCTGAATCATACTCTCTCCTCCCTTTTTTCACTGTTACAGGGAGAATGACTTATTTTAAGGTAATTAGTTTCCATTCTGATTTTGAAGCATTTCTGTTTTGCTTTTTGGTGTCTTTCTTCTGTGGAGAAGCATACAATCTCTGTGTGTCTGAGTATGTGTGTGTTTGTGTGGGTATCTATGTGTCATATGCTTCCAGCAAAAGGCAGGATATAAAAAACAATCAGTGAATAAATGTGATCTGATACTTGATGGAAGAATTTGGAAAGATGGAAAAGAATTTGAAAGACTGGAAAATTTTATCACATATACTATGCCAGTGAACAAATTATTTAGGTATTTAGAAGAAAGGCCAAGATAAAATAATTCAGTTCTTGCTTTATTTCAAGGATGGGTGGGGGAATCATGTTTCTTGCTGTTTCCTAATTAAAATTTAGGGGGGGTTATTTGGTTTTTTTATTTGTTATTTTAGTATTCCTTTTATTGTATGCCACCCAGTCTTGTACATTTAATAAAATAACATGAATCAATCAATAAATGTATTAAGGCTATGCAACACTTTGGACTTAGTCCCCAAATAGTTCTTTGGAGCACACAAGGTAGCCTACAGAACTCCTGTCTACAGCTCTGCAGAGGAGAAACAGGTGATCTGAGGAAAAGACACAGCTGCTTTAAAGAGCTGTAAGCAGGGACTATGTTCATGTTCCTCTGTGCTATGAAGCTTCTTTCTGGAACTGAATTTGAACTGTTGCACAGGCCTTGTATTTATAAAGAGTGCCTCTTTCACACATGGCTTAATCCTGGCCCAATACAGGAGACCAGGCTTAGAACTCATGAATTGTAAGTCTGTCAAATTTGGAGTTATTGTGAACTGAACTCTAGGAGGGAGCTTTATTAAGGAATATGAGCTATTGTAGTCTGCAAGAAACATAAAACATATTTTTTGGCTCAGCCTAGTATAAATGCAGGAGCCTGGTCTTCTGCTCTTGTCTGATAAGCAGCCCAGTACATACAATATTGATTAACTGATTGATTGATTGATTGATTAGGTGCCATCAAGTCATTGTCAACTCTTAGTGACCACATAGATTTAGTCCAGGTCTGTTCCTAACCTGGTCTTTCAGATCTTCCAATGGTGCACTCAGCACCACTGTAACTGAGTCCATCCACCTTGCTGCTGGTCATCCTCTTCTTCTCTTTCCTTCCACCTTTCCCAGCATTAAAACGTCTCCAGGGTTAGATCTTCACATAACATGCCCAAAACAGAATAGTTTGAACTTGGTCATTTGTGGTTTGAGTGAGAACTCTGGGTTGATTTGTTTGATGATTCTGGGTTGATTTGTTTGATGATTCAGTCTGGACCAGTATGTAATTCAGTATGAATTATCAGTCCATATTACAATACACCTTGATAATAATAAAATTTGTTTTTTCTCAGATTTTTTTTAAATTGATAAAAGATGGAAATGTTCAGTTAAAGGTCTTCTTTCATATGACTCATCAACCACCACTAGGGATGGTGAAGGTGTTGGTGTAGGACCAGGGAGACCCAGGTTCTAGTCCATCATCCTCCATGAAAGGTCACTGGACTTTGGACCAGTTTTCTCTTTCAATCCAACCTACTTCATAGAGTTGTTGCTGTGGGAAAAATTGGAGGAGGAAATGCAATGAATTGATGTCCTGGAGGAAAGGTGGAATACAACTCTGTCATGTAAATAAGTAAACCCCTTAGACAACAGACTGGGTTGTGGAAAACAGAAAGGGGCAAGTAGAGAACAGCCATCCATAAATCCTGCCATGCTTTATTAAGTATTCAGCAGCCTTATTTAAAGTATTTGAGGTGATTTTGAGGAAGTTTTATTATGCCATTTTCAGATTCCAATATTCTAATGTTCGATCTGGATTTATTCTTGTCTCTTCCCTACTGTTTTTAGAGCACTATACTGGAAGATGACAGGAGCCTTAAATAATAAAAAGAATAATATTAAAAAAAAAAAAGTTAAATGTTCATGCTCATTGTGTGCATAGCATAATCTATGGCTGAGTTTTTATGGCTTTTAAAATTTTATTTGTTTGTGCATAATGAAGCCATATAATGCAAATTTAATTTATCCTGTTTGGATTTTCTCCCTTTGTTTTATTCTGATGTGAACATGTATTATGGATTTCATTCTGCTGTTGGTGACTTTTTTTTGGATTTGATAATAATAAAAGGATTAGTTAAATTTTCCTTCCAGGTTCTTTATTATTTTCTTCCTTTGCATTGCAGTCCTAAGAAAAATTATAGCATCTTTGCATTCACTTAGTGTATTTATTTTGTAGTTACTGTATTACTGGCACCAACAGTCACTTCAGAATGTGGTCCCCTTGCCCCAAATAGGCCAATGAAGAAAACATCAACCTTGATCCAATTTGATGGAAACACTGGGTAAAACCTCATTCATTAATTACAGCATTCTGAAACGAAAGATTACCTGATATTCACTTGCCTTTCTGTAGATATCTATTATTATATGGCCTGTGCCTTCTTTAACCAATACTACTGAGATGAAGAAACCCATAATACCATCTCATCGTGGAAGCCATAGAAGACACTTGAATCAGGAAGAAAGGACTGAAGGCACGCAGAAATACAGATGTTTGCTTCTTCAACAGGAACAGAACAGCAGATTAGGAATTCTTGAGTCCAGCCAGATGCATTTTTAAGTCGAAAAGCATAAGGGCCCTCAGAAGGGATCAAAATTGGACAAAATGTGGTGATGCAAGATCTGCCTTTTTTGTATGTATATGCAATGGGCATACAAAGGGATGGGTTGCATCACAAAGATCCATTTGCTGTCAGTATGTTTTCACACACACACATACACACACACACATTATGTCTTTGGTCAAATATCTAAATCAGTGTTTCTCAACCTTGGCAACCTTAAGATGTGTAGATTTCAACTCCCAGAATTCCCCAGCCAACTTTCCACTTGCTGGGTGGGAAATTCTGGGAGTTGAAGTCCATACATCTTAAAGTTGCGAAGGTTGAGAAACACTGCTCTAAACTGTATAATGATGCTATTTATGCTCCAATGATACGGAAAGTGTGTTAATGAACGTGTGTGTGTATTCATGTATGCTTCCCCCCCCCCCCAATTTGCCCTGTTCTCAGTTCCATAGTTATTCGGCTAGTGGAATAACTATTTCTTTTTCTGAAAGATATGATAGTTTTCAAGTCTATTTTCTTTTCCACAGTCTGTTTTACCAGTTAATATTTGAACACTGAAAGAACACTGCAATTTTAATGGAAGTATAAGGGTGCTTTTTTCCTGCAAAGTTTTATTGATTTGAAATAAGGTCTTGCACACAAAACACGGAAGGAAGGAAGGAAGGAAGGAAGGAAGGAAGGAAGGAAGGAAGGAAGGAAGGAAGGAAGGAAGGAAGGAAGGAAGGAAGGGAGGGAGGGAGGGAGGGAGGGAGGGAGGGAGGGAGGGAGGGAGGGAGGAAACTTTAATGCCATTATGCATTCATAGCAATAACCACATGCACATTGATAAATTAGATTCAAAAGGGAAAATTTCAATTTAAAAACAACAGAAAATCTTTAATAAAAGAGATGCACTGTAGAAACAATATCAGCTAAAACCAGAAAAAAAATCCAATGGGATGAATTTTGTGAGTTAAAATCAGTAGGTAATGATTCTTAATGAGCCAAGAGCACAAAATGACACTGATATATTAGTTGGCTGATACATAAATAGATTAATATTTGATCTCCTTATCAGGCATTCTATAAAACCCTACACAGCCTCACTCTGTTCTGTGTGCTGGTGTGATTTAATTTTGCATTTCTTTGAGTCAGGGAGCAGACAGCATTGCAGCACAGAAAAAGTAATGATATGGTGCAATGACCAGGACTGTTGAGTTTCCAAGGCTGTGCAAAAAATCTGCAGCTCCCTGTGGTCTCAGCCACCACCCCTCCAACAAATGTATGCATGTGACACATGAATAATGCATATCTGTGTGTGTTCATGTGTGTGTATCCCAAGCAGAAGATGCAGTCTATAAAACAGCTGGAACATGACAAAAACATACTGCTATGTTAATTAAATTAATAACTACTGATTAAAACTAATTGCCTGTAAAATAAAGTTCCACATTTAAAAATTAATTGGTGGACCAAGTAAAAGGATGACACTGCATATTCAAGACATTTGAAAATTGTGTTATACTAAGTCATACCCCGGGTCCATCTGCAGACACAAATTTATCCTTCTAAGGGTGTTGACCTCACCAGACAATTAATATGCAATTATTCGAAGAGGGGAAATGATTCTGGACAAATATGGTATTTTGCAAACCATTATACATCTGCAACAAAGTGATAGGACAGCAAAAGCAGTTGATATTTTTAGTAGTGTTAAGATTTCTCTAGTGAAGCTGCTGAAAATGGATTAAGAAAAAGAAGATAATATATGCAAAAGATGGTTTATGAGAGTGATATGAAACTGAGTAAAGAGAATCAGGAACAATTACCTCAAAAAACAGCAAGGAAAAAGCAAATATAGCTCCAGAAAGACACTAGAAGTTGTAATTTTGACATGTTTGGAGTAAGAGGTTAATTAGGACATCTACAGAAGAATCCCAAAGATTAGAACAGGTCTTTTATTGGGGTGGGGGGTGGGGAATGAGACTTCATAAAAATTAGATAAAGTATTTTCCCAGGGTTCCCCAGAAGAAAAAGAGAACTACAACTCAGAAACAAATTTCCCAGGAGAAAATTTTCAGAACAAAAGTGAGCACAGAGTAGAACAGATCCTTAAGAAACAGAAACAGCTGTAGGCTGACAAAATGCCCAAGGCTGAAATAATAGATCACAGAGAGAATTGATGTGACTTATCAAACAAGATTGGACCTCTGTCTAGAAGGATGACAGTTCTTCTTAATGAAATCAACATGTTACAAGCTCTTGGCTCAATTTTTTTGGCGGGGGGCGGGGTGATGATAGGCAAATTCTTTTTAAAGAAAATGGATGGATCTAACACCATTCAGACATGTAGTATTGCAGTATCTGGGCTGCAGAAATCTAGATGACTAAATGGCACCAAAATTTTAATGTTTTCAGTATCTCTCTGTTGTCATCTAGCTTGTGTCTTCTTTCTCCATCTACCTGTTATTTAACTGAATAAAATATGGTGTGAGTAAAAATAAGAGACAAGTAAATGGAATTCAGCATTCCAATAGCCTCTAGCAAGAATAGATAATTGTCAAGAGACTTACCATTTAATTAAGGGTAGAACATGAATTCTCTAAATAGAAGATCATGTGTAACAAATATTACTGAATTCTCTTTAACACTTTAAGTCACTGGGCACAAATAACACTATGTAAAGACTTTTCCTCTATGGCAACTATAGTTAATTTAATTACGATACATGGTCATAATTACCTTATCATTGTAGGCAAGTCTCTATTGTTTGCATTCTCTAAATTACAGAGAGATTATAGGGGAATTATTTCAGTTCTAATGGGTCACAGCCTAAAGAAACAGTTCTAATTATTGTGGGCCAAATCTACTGGTGGTGGTGCAATGAATATAAAAAGAAGAATTATTAGGAGTGACAGTCCAGATCCAAATGATGATTCAGTTGTGTTAGTGAGTAAAGCAATTGCATATCATAGCAAATCAGCTACCAGCCAAGTTCTGGAACAAGACAGAACACAGTATCATTTTTAAATAATAATGCTTATGATGTTCCAGCCATGACACCACACAGCACATAGATTCCCCATACTTCAGGAGACACATTATCTCTGCAACATGTGTAGGTAGGTCTGGAACTTACCTATAACATATTAGAGCATTCTGGTAACAGTCTTAAATTGATCAAGTCTATACAAATTCTGCAAGAGTTTGGTGTGAAAATGTTTATAAGAAGCCGCCAACATGAAACTTCAGCCAATGCAAGGGCAGAATCTCCAGCCTGAAGGATGAACATCTTGAGTGATGATTCAGCTCAGGGACCTCCTAGCTGGTGGCACAAATCAGTTGACTTCCAAGGTAGTTTTTACTTCGTTCAAGGAAACAGTGATGAAAAGGAAGTCACCAAGGGTATGAGAATGTTAAAAAAATAAATGATTATAGCTTTATAGAAAAGAAAAGAAAAGAAAAGAAAAGAAAAGAAAAGAAAAGAAAAGAAAAGAAAAGAAAAGAAAAATTAAATTAAATTAAATTAAATTAAATTAAATTAAATTAAATTAAATTAAATTAAATTAAATTAAATTAAATTAAATATGAATGTGGTTTGCTTATGAAGGGCTTGTTTAATGGCTTTACTAAGATTGCATTTGACTGGATGACTGGAAGAATGTCATTGCTCCATTACACATGGAAAGGGATAGAAAATTTCCGTGCAAAAAGTACAGGGAGGTTAGTTTCTTAAGTGTGTCTGAGAGATGTAAGAAGATGGATTAAAAGGGTACATGGGTGGTGGTGAGCAAAAACTGGAAAGCAAATATAACATCATTCTGGGTAGAAGGTGTCCAAACCAAATTTTTGTTATTCAGCAGGTCGCAGAGAGCTATGTGGGAAATAATTTTTTTTGTACTTTTGCTGATTTAGAGGAAGCATAAGAGAAAGTTAATAGGCTTGGAGTGCTTTGTGGGAATAGGGACTCCAAGGATTGTTGCTAAATAAGATACCAGCAACGTGCGATGTGTGGAGATAAAAGAGAAGCTCAGCGCTAAGCAGGGAGTAAGACAAGGATGTACAATATCTCCTTGGTTGTTTAACATTTTTAAAAATAAAGTTATGCTTATGGTGATATTACAGACGTGTTATTTATGGCACAAATATGTAGTTTTGTATGCTGAAACCCCAAATGATTTGCAGTGAATGGATGTATGGATCTGAGAATTAATATCACCAGAGACTGATGGGGAAGTTGCAATAAAAAAAATGCAAGTTATAGATATATGGTGAAAAATTAAAGCAAGTAGGTTATTGCTTTTTTTTTTTTACTTCGAAAGGATGTGGACTGAATACAAAGTAAGTGTACGAGAATGAATAAAGATCAAATCACAAAGGATCTGTATGAAGGAAGAGTAGATTCCTTACTCTTTTTTTTTAGTTAAAACATTTATTAAGATATATAAAAAGTACAGTTAAAATACAAATCAGAAAGTATAGAAAAGAAAGAGGATAGAATTAAAAGAAAAAGACAAAAACTAAAACTAAAACAGTGAGATCGAGTAGAAAGATGAAACAGAAAGTGACTTCCGACTATCTCCAATGCAGATATGAGTACAAATTTTTAAAAAGTTAATCTCTTACTGCTAATTGATCCAAATTCACATTATTTCTATCAACACAAACCATCCAATCATTAAATCCCACAATCAAAGCTTCATTTTTTTCCCAACCCAAGCACGTAATCTAGGAAGGACAAATTTAGAAACGGTATTGTCTCTTATTAAAGCTGTTAGCTTCGCCACTTGAGCCAAGTCCATTAGTTTGATAATTCATCCTTCCACTATAGGTATTTGTGAGTCTTTCCATCTTTGCACGTATAACAGTCTTGCAGCTGTGGTCATGTATAGAAGCAAAGTTCCATGTTGTTTCCCCAGTCCTTTCTCCATCAAACCCAGTAGGAACAATTCTGGTTTTTTTTTTTTTTTTTTTTAATGTTCACTTCAAGAATCTTTTGACTAGCAATACATATCTGGTCCCAACATTTTTTAGAGTAGATTCCTTACTCTTAAGGAATTTAAGAGTAAGGAATTTTATTCTTTACTTTTAAGAGTGAAAAGGGGAAGAAGACTGAGAAAGACATGGTTGGCTAAAATGATGAGATTCTCCCTAAATCGAGAGGTCAGAAACTTTAAGAAGGAAAGGCAGAGCATGAATCAGTGTATGGATGTAATAGAAGCAAGGGTGCTTTGCAAGGATAGAAAGGCACGGAGAAGTATAGAAAATGGAGTTGGTGTGAACTAGATTGTTAGATTTCTTTTCCGTTTCTCTGATCTCCTGCCTTTCATCCCTTTGGATGACATTTTCTGCACTTTGCACAATGTTGCTTACCCTGAGATGGAATAGTGTGCTGAGTATGTGAGTTATGACATAGCTGTGATATATTTTGCTGTGCCCCAATTCCTAAAGTACAAAGCTATTTTATAAGGGTTCATTCCAGGAGTGTGGAGTGAAAGAAATTCGTTGCCCCTGCTTTTACTCTGATGAGCTTTCCATTGATCCTGGGTCCACTAGAGAGTGTGTAGTCCCAACCCACTTGCTAACCACAAATGCAGCTGAAAAAGCTTTCCCAAACCTACTGAGGAAGTGATTGGAACATGTTTGTCTACAGATTTTCTGCTCGCTGTGCAGCTATTAAAGGCACAGAAGTCTTTCCAGGAAAAAGTTGGTGGTCTTCTTGCTGGAGAGCTTTATTGTTTTTTTAATGGGGAGCTCTAGTATAAATGTCATTTGCTGTTGAAAGAACGGAAGGAAAAGCCATGTCTGGTCTGATCATCCAAGGTTCCGAACACCTCTCCCTAAAATTAAGTGTAACAAGCCTAGCCATAGAAGGAAGACTCAAAGATGTTATATGCCAAGTTAATTGCTGCATATGACAATGAAAGCCACTGACAGGAGGCCTGCTTCTGATTTTGTAG
Organism: Python bivittatus; assembly: GCF_059951505.1. Classification (NCBI taxonomy): domain Eukaryota; kingdom Metazoa; phylum Chordata; class Lepidosauria; order Squamata; family Pythonidae; genus Python; species Python bivittatus. Next base: position 7,314,152 of record NW_028277033.1, read on the forward strand.
CTCATAAGAAACTTACTGTGGAGAAGAAAATGACCACAGGTGCAAGATTTCTACCAGGTATGCTGTCTGTTTGAGAATGAATCATAGAATCATTGAGTTGAAAGGGACCTTAGAGGTCTTCCAGTCCAATCCCCTGCCAGAGCAGGGATCTTCAGTCCATCCCAAACAAATGGTTACTCAACCTTCTCTTGAAACCTCCATTTATGGAGCCCCCAAGACCACAGGAGGCAGGCTGTTCAACTCTTTAATAGCTCTCATGGTCAGTCTTATTATTTTGAGTTTGGATCTGTCTCTGTAAAGTTTCCATCCATTGGTACTTTTCCTACTCTTAGGCAATATGGAGAATAAATTGACATTCCCTTCCCTGTGACATCCATTCATGTTTTGGAGGACTGCTATCATATCATGAAAGAGGCTGTGCTTGATGGCTCTCAGGTTCCACCGAGAGTGGACAGAAGTAGTAAACTGCAGCCATGCTAAAAATAAAAAAAAAGTAAGGAGGAGGTCTCATAAAGCATGCTTTTGGTTCGGCTAATTAAAATGGGATTCTACCTTGAAAAGCCATGAGCTACATCATTACTGATAGTTAAAGTGAGAACTTAAACTGAGCTACCGTTAATGCAAACAGAGATGGAGTGTGAACAGGGGTTAATTATTAGGCATGCCAGTGAAAATGTGGGCTTAATTCTTAACAGTGACAGCTTCTTATACCTGGCATAAATAATTATAAGCCTAACTGGAAGGAGAAAAAAAATTGTATAATATGTACAAATACACGTACTGTCTGTCGTATATTAGAATTCTCAAATTTGTGGAGAAATTTGAATAAGCAGGATTTTGGAAGTTTGCTTAGCTGTCATGAGGAGTGCATGATCAGTCCGTGGCAATTTTGCATATATTATTCATACGTCTATTTACCATTTTTGTATCCGTTTGTGCCTTTTTTTAAAATATAAAAGTGTTCAGTATTTTTGCTTTTTTTCCATAAGGAATGTATCCATCTGAGTTGGGCTTTAACAAATTCAACACTGTAATAGTAGTAGTAGTAGTAATAAAAAATAAAATCTAAAACAGTACCCGGGTATAATTTGTATCCCAAATATGTGTTTTGTGTGCATTTCAATTATAATAGTAAAATTGCAACAAATGAGATCAAGTTAATGTAAATGTGCATGCAGAGAGAGATGGGCAGAAAACAAGAGAAAAGCATAAAAAAATATAACATCTACAACAAACAACACACACTTCAGCATTCAGACAGGGAGTTATATACCCTTTCTTTTTCTTTTTTCTTCTCTTTTTTCTTTTTCTTTCTTTCTTTCTTTCTTTCTTTCTTTCTTTCTTTCTTTCTCTTTCTCTTTCTCTTTCTCTTTCTCTTTCTCTTTCTCTTTTTCTTTTTCTTTTTCTTTTTCTTTTCTTTTTTTTTGAGCTAAGGTCTGCACTGTAAGGTTTGCAGGAATGAAATATATATTTCATTCCTGCAAACCTTACAGTGCAGACCCTAGCTCAAAAGAAAAAGAAAAAGAAAAAGAAAAAGAAAAAGAAAAAGAAAAAGAAAAAGAAAAAGAGAAAGAAAAAGAGAAAGAAAAAGAGAAAGAAAGAAAGAAAGAAAGAAAGAAAGAAAGAAAAAGAAAAGAAAAAGAAAAGAAAAAGAAAAGAAAAGAAAAAGAAAAAGAAAAGAAAAGAAAAGAAAAAGAAAAGAAAAAGAAAAAGAAAAAGAAAAGAAAAGAAAAAGAAAAAGAAAGGGTATATAACTCCCTGTCTGAATATATATAGCTTGTTAATCCTGGAAGTGCCAGTCAAGTCAAGTCACTTAGAAATAGAAACTGAACTAAATGTTTCAAGCATAGAAATTTAACAACAAACCATTTTAACAACAAGATAACCATGTGTTACTGGAATCTCCCTACTGCCGCAAAAAATAATTTACGCTGTCTAGGGGCAGAAAAACACTTGTGATTGATCCAGCTATCAGAAAAAAGTGCACACACTTTTTATCATCATCATCATCACCATCTGGGGAAACTGTCAAGTCTTGGAAGATTCAGGCCATGAAATAAGCCGGAAGGAGTTGGCAACTTTTTCCTTCCTAAATGTTAAAAGAACACCCAATGTTTATCAATACAATCCTCACCCACTGCGTGCTGCAACTGTCTTGCAGGGAGAGTTTAACTGAGTTAGGAGCAGACAAGAATACTCTGGAGAGGACTTCTGCTTTTTCCTGTCACGCCTTTGAATATTTTAAGGAAGGACGTTGGCTGATTGGAGAACAATTCAGATGTATGCCGTGATTTGTAAGATGTAAAATGCTCCAGTTATACTGTGCTATTGTTTTAAGTGAAAATATCTGTTGTTATTGTTGCTGTACTGCTTTGTTAATCCCCCCCCCCTTTGGGAAATAGCCTAGCTAAAGATGCATTAGGTTCCCAAGGTCTCCAGGTGCAGATAAGGGTCCCAACAGCTGATAGGCCTAAAAATATGCTTAAATCCAGCAGAAGACAAGGTACTAACTGCCTGCACATCATGTATTAAGGAACAAGGTACAACAAAATATGTTGAGATATACTACGCAGGGAGAACTGTTCCCTATGACTTCATTATTACCACCCTGATCTTCAACTGAACCAAGTTAAAGAAAACATCTCCTGTCTCAATCTTGGTATGCCCTCCTTTTAGAGAAACCCAGGAATCCTTGTCCAGATTAATCCAACCAAAAGCCATGCATTAGATCAGTAATGCATGGAATACATTAAAACCTTTTTGCTCTTTATTGGCAACACACCTTAAGGAGTCCTCAAAGAGGCCTTATTAGTGGTGTCAGCTAGTCCAGCATGGTCTAATGGTTGCTCCATTAGCCGGCTCCCTATAAATCAATACTTTGAAGGAATATCAGAGCTGTTGGCCAGATAAGGAAATAATACAAGTAAATACATTTAAAAGGAGGCCTTCTGCAAGAAGGCTATGGCAAATCACACAGCCAAGCCAACTACATGGACCAAGGCACGTGCAGAAACTGATAGCTTCATCAGAGTGATGAAATGAGTATTGCAGCTTTGGGGTCAAGTTCTGCCCCTTATGCATGTGCACCCACAGACGGATGGAGTTTGCCTCATTAGGTGGCAATGCTCACAGTGTCATTTCCCTCTTTACCACCACTGCTGATGCCTATCAGCCCAGAGGCTGTCACCGGGAGTCAAGGACACATACAGCAGTGGTTTTTACCCTTTTACCTTCCATCCAATCCCCAAAAGTCTACTTCACAACTTTAGGAAATAATACTGTTTTAATTTGCTGAAGGTTAGTGTTATTCTGCAATGTTCACCTAAAAAAATAAAAAAATAAATACTTTCAGCCACTCCATTCCTATTCTGACATGCAAGACTATGGAAAAGAAAAGTTTTCTCTGGATACAGGCACTAAATTGGATTAGAATATCTACAGAATGAACCTTATTTGATCAAGTTATATTTAACATTGGGCCCTAAAACAATGCTTCTCTTCTCTTCTCTTCTCTTCTCTTCTCTTCTCTTCTCTTCTCTTCTCTTCTCTTCTCTTCTCTTCTCTTCTCTTCTCTTCTCTTCTCTTCTCTTCTCTTCTCTTCTCTTCTCTTCTCTTCCCTTCCCTTCCCTTCCCTTCCCTTCCCTTCATTTATCTCTTTTTGATATTCTATTTCTGAACACATCATGATTGTTGCCATACCTAATAATTGTCAGGCAATAGTTATTGAGATATATATGCCCTTCAGAATCTATGAAAAGGTTAGAAATTGCAGTTATAATTTAAACAAAAAATTAGCAATGGATCCTTTCTAATAAAACCCTGTTTTAATTAAAGTACAAAGACAACCAAATGAAACTACAAAGCTTATTTTCTTTCCTGTCATAATGAAACCAGAATGAATAAGCAAGCATAAACTTGCCATCTGTGGATCAGAATGACAATAAGAAAATGACTGAAGTTATTTGTGTGTCTGTGTGTCTATGGGCATGCTTGTGTTTCAATAATATCTTGATTGCTTATTTCATTTCACAAGTAGATTTTTTAAAGAAGAATTGTACTCTCTCCCTTGCTTTCAAGCCACCAAAATTGGTCTCAAAGCAGCTTTAGCCAATTGAGATGCAGCACATAAATATTCACTAATTTCTTTCTGAAAAGAAAAATCAAATTCTCTTTCCAATCCATTGTATTTCTGAAAGGTATGAAATGCACAGCTGTAACAATTGTGAAGGCTTCACTGTGATCAACATTTCATTCATTCATGCATCCATCCATCCATCCATTCATTCTCTCTCTCTCTCTCTCTCTCTCTCTCTCTCTCTAATTCTTTCAAACACACACACAAACACACTGCTTGGCCAGGGATCTGAACACAATCCCACCCCAGTACTGCACACTCATTGCCAAATGGCACTCTCTCTCATGTGTGCAGTTGCAGTCTGGATACTTCCTTCCTTCCATAAATCAAAATTTGCTGCACTGCATCTTTTTCTGATGTTGTTGAAAAGGATATTTGTAATGTTTGAGCAAAAGAGCAGGATTTATACTGCATGAAAGCTGCAATTTAATAATCACCTACTCCTAAATCTGCCATATTCACACTAAGATAAGCGGCAAAAGTGTGTGTGGTAAGCTGGTGCTACTTGGAACTATTTTCATTTAGATTCTGAGCAAAAGCAACATTAAAAATATTACATTCAGGAGCCATATGTAAAAAAAAATGCAAGAAGTATTTGGTACAGCTGAGTTGATTTTGTCCATTCTTATTATGGATGAAGTAAATTCTGTGGACTGACCACAGGTTCAGCTTGGTTCTGCTGTTGATGAAATTTGGCAAAAAATCTTTTGCACCAATATTCATAGTCATATGCATTTTCATGTATATTCGTGTGCACAGTTCCACATTTCAAAGTGTTAGCATTTTTTACAAATAATTTTCTGTAAAGCAGTGTGTTTAGCTATGTGTAATTTAATCTGCACATTCTCTCTCTCACACACACACACAAGCACATACACACAAAAACACACGCACACTACATATATATGGATTTTGGGGGCGGGGGCAAGGGTGAATGACAAAATTTGAACAAAAATGTCATCACACAAATGGCCCATCTTATGTCCTTGCATATGGTTTAAGATGCCAGGATGTAAATATGCAATGGCAGCATTTGCGTAACGATGTCACTGCACACATTGTCTATTTGACATCAGCACTGTTTGCTTTGGAAGGTAAATATCTATTTCTCCCTCTGTCAACTGGTTCGCCAGAGTTGAACGTCACACCTTCCAGGGGCAGAAGGAAAAATTCTCCTGTGTCAGAAAGTAGTTTACTTTTTTTATGGCCATTGGGGTAACTCAAAAGAAACCCTACATTCGCATGTACAGTGAATAATGAGCCTTGGAGCACTGGTAGGATTCTACCTACCCATGTAGGACAGCGTGGGGGTTGTGAGGTCCACAACTTTTAATTATTCATTACTGCAAAAGATGTCCCTCATTCCATCGAGACCAGATAACCACTTCTTACGGCAATGGAAAGGTTGATTTGAAGGCAGCAGGTGATAAAAATCGCAGGGTTTAATCAGGTGTCCTTCAGGCTTTAAATGTAGGGATGCTAAATGTTAGACCCCTTTGAGATGAATCCAAACTGGAAGAACTAATGCATGAGCTGAAACAAATCAAGTGTGTGTGTGGGGGAGTGGGGGGAATTGGACCAGGTGAAATCAGTGCACTTTGTGAAGAGGTGAAGGTCTCCTCAACCTCAAATATAGCCTCATGTTGGGCTGATAGGGAACAAGAGTAGTAGAGCAATTGGTAGTCAACAATTTCAGACTGAGTTTCCTACCTAACCCGTAAATTATTTTAGTGCTACAGCCTTTAACAGGCAGTCACAGCAATGAAGAAAGCAAAGAATTTTATGAGCTGGTTATGCATCTATTGAGCCAGAAAAAAATCACCACGTCAACATCATTAAGGGTGATATGAATACAAGGGAGGAGAAAAACAACAATACCACACAATCATAGGACATGCTGGATTTCGCCACAGAGACCAGCATGGACCAAAACTAACAGAACTTGCAGAAAAACATTTTTTATCATGAATTCCTAAGTCAAGAAAAATACAGCTTGAAAATGGGCTTGGAAAGTCCAGATGACAATATCAGTGAAATAGGTGACATTTTATCCAATAATCAATCTATTTTTATGGAATGCTCAATTCTCCATTGATTTAATATTGGCAGTGTTGACTACTATGCACAACATTAAAAATCGACATCAAGCGGGAGAGAATTTCTGCAAAATGCAGCAACTTGCATCAACTATCAAATATTCAAGTGTCCAAAAGATGCATTCTGGTTGAAATTATCAGATTGTCTCAGTGCCCCCATAAACCGGATGATAACTTAGCTAAAGCCACCTGCTGAATACTTGGAGCTGTGTGGTCAACAGCCAATGAAGTTGGTGGCACCCAGCAACACAGTCAAAAAGCACACTCTCCAAAGAGGCTAAAGAAATGATGCAGAAGCAATGTCACTGAGGACATGAACAATCAACCAGAACAATTGAGGAATATACTGAATTGAATGAGATCATCTGAAAGTGATTGAAAGAAGATATTAAAGAGTACAAGTGTCCCCTCATACCGAGAATCACTGAAGAGAACAAAAGCCTGAAGAAGACAAAACAGGAACTAACAGCTGGACAGAAATAAGTCCTCAAGGTCAACGCATCTGACAGCTCAATCACGACAAACAGCAAGGAGTTGTAGAAGGCGTCACAGACTTTTATTCTAAATTATACACTGATGGTGTAGAACAAATGGAATCTAAATGCTGACTGTAATTCCAGCAAAAGTAGATGATTTCAGCCACAGCCTTAAATATGGCACAGCAGTTGGCCAGGACAGAATCATTGGAGAAATTCTCAAATTTTGTGATAGGTAAACACACAAAACATTGGCAAAATTATTTATCTGCCCTTACAACAAAGAATCATCCCGCCATCATGGGAAAATGACAAAATAATCATCTTACACAGAAAGGTGACCAAGAAGACATATATAAATCACAGACTGACAAGCTTTCTTTTGATTCTGCATAAACTTCTCACATAAATTATTTCAAAACAATTGAAACAATTTTGAACTTTGCCCATCCAAGAGAATGAGCTGGTTTCAGGAGTGGGTTCAGCATTAGAGATTATATAGAAATAGTTCAGCAAATTATTAAAACTTGTGAATAACAGCTATTGCTTTGGTTAGCCTTCATTGACTTTGAAAAAGGCTTTTATTCTGTTAAATAGAGTGCTATTCAAAGATCCACAGAGGCAAGGTGTTGAAGAAACTACATCGGCCTTTTGAAATCAATATACAGAAATGCCAGAGCTACCACCCACAAAAATGAAAAGAAAAGGAGTTTGACACGGTTATCCAATTTCACCAAACCTATTCTCAAGAAACCTAGAAAAGATATTTAGAAGACTGAACTGGTACACACAGTTCAGTTCATTTCACAGTAGGAATGAGGGTCAACCATGAATACCTTAACTACCTCTGCTTTGGTGATGATATGGTTGAGAAGTTTAAAAAATGAATAACATAATTAAATGACATCAGCATATTATCAAGTTTGAAAATGAACTTCATCCTTTGCCTGTAAAAATGGAAAATCAGGATCTGGAGAAGATCAACAGTTACATCTGTCTTGGCCAAAAGAGGCAAATGATATCACAGAAGACATTTTGAACCAGGCTAAACTAGGTTCTAATTTAGAACCTATGGAAGAGCATTTGGCCAATGTATTCAAAAGCAACATATGAACCTGCTTAAAGAGGAAATTGCTTAATCAGTGAATACTACCTCTGCTGACATATGGCTGAAAAATATGGACGTTAAGGACAAAAGCAGTACAGAAGATGAATGCTGCACAAAGGAGCATGAAACAGCAAATGCTTAACATAACACAACATGACCAGAAAAGAAATTTATGGAACTGACAACAGACCATAACATAATGAAGATGGTAGCTTTATGGAAATGTTAATGGGCTGGCCATATTGTATCATGAGCAGATCCAATGCTGGACAACAACGAACCTCAACTGAATATTAACTGACCTTAAAAGATCCAGAAAATGCCCCAAGAAATGCTGGGCAGATCATGTAACAGTTCAAAAGTGTTAACTGAAAATGCCAAAGCATTTGAAGAGACTAACAACCATCATGGATTGTGGAGATGATGAGAGAGACAGAGAGAGAGAGACATACACACATTATATACTATGTATCACACATTTCAAATCTAATGTATACAGTGTATGGGGCCGTATGGGTGGGGGGCAGGGGAGGAGAGGGGAGGGAGGGAGAGAGACAGAGAGAGACAGAGACAGAGAGTCTGTGCACCACTTAAGATTTGGAATATATGGTAATGGAAATGTAATACTTTTTTGGGTTCCTTTATACTTTTCCAAAAGTACTTTGCCACTTCAGAACTAAATTAAATGCAAATATGTTCCATCCATGAGACTTCTCTGAAATTCTCTCCTTTGACAACTCTTTAAAGCAGCTGGATCTTTCACCAGGATCAAGCAGATCCCTTCACAGCTGCTGCTCAATCCCATTCTCACCTCCGCATGTGCTGAAGCAGAAACACATACGGTCAGGGGTAATTTTTGAGTTGCAATTTTTGAAAAGTGAGGATACTGAAGGGTGCAAATGTTCTTCATTCATGAATGTAGACTGTGGGGATGATGATTGTAAAAGGCAGGCTATGTCCACATGTGCTTTACCATTAAAACTAAGTTAAGGGCAAAAGCAACATATTCCATTCATGAGAATTCACTGAAATCCTTTTCTTCTTCTTCTTCTTCTTTTTAAGACAATACAAAACAAGAGAAATGCTCTTTCATATTGAATGAGAACTGGTAGGAAAAAAATGAGCGAGTATTTTTCTGCACTGTACTACCAGATCTTGACATTGATCAATGGGCCATTTTTAAATTACTCATATCTACACCCCTGCACGTGTGCAAAGAAAAGCAATGGCATGTCTCTTTTACTTATTTTCTAGATTTAGCAGCAATGCTGTTTCAGGTGAAAAGATGTTGAAGAAAGCTGTTTTCCCCATAGCTGTTTTTTGTGGGTGATGGGAGATTCCAAATCATCACCAGGATAAACCAAACCAGCACCCTTTATTCATCTGCTCTCAAAGAGAAGAGCTTCAATCTGTTGATATTAGAGTCATCTTGTCAGATGTTCTGGTTAAACCTTTTAAGCAGGAGTATTATTGTTAATTAGCCAGGGTTAAAAATAGACAGTGTTGATTTGAAGAAGAATTCTAGGGTTCTTTCCCCCAAAACAAATGAAAACATTTGTTATTTTGTTTTGTTGCATCTGCTGTCATAAGGTGACTTCCCTCCATAAAACGTTAAAGCCATACCATAAAACATTATAAAGAACATCATATCAGCCAGTTGGACAAGCCATTATGTCAAACCTGCTTGCTTCCCTTTGCGTAGCACTGTCAGCTCTGAAGACTGTGCAGAAAAGCAGTCCTTATGGCACAAGATATAACCTGTGATGCTTCTGGGGGTGGGCGGGGAGCTGTTTCGGAACATGAAGGCTACAAGAACAACCTTCCATGACATCCTGGGGAAGGGGAACGTTCAGTGTGGCCGCTTGACCTGTGCATGTCAGATAAACAGATTCTCCATGGTGTAGACCATCCTGGATGTAGTGAGGCCCTAAGCCATAAAAGACTTTATTATTAATAATCAGTACCTTGCAGAGGGCCAAGAGGCCCACTGACAACCAATGCGAACACTTCAGTAACAATATCACTCTGCTTGTTTTTCACTGGTCTCCAGGTATTCTGCACTACTAACAAGTTCAGAGTCATCTTCAAGGGTATCCCCAGACTGAAATCAGGAAAAAACTGGAGTTAGAATCAGTAAACTTCTGACAACTTACCCATACAGCTAATTCTTCCACCCTCTTCCAATCAGAGCCCTAATATTCCCATTGTGTCCTCAGCTATCTTTGCATTCCTCCTCCTCTTATTCCTTCTCTCATTCATCATTTTGATGTACCAAACAATTTTCTCTCTGGTTTATGTTTTTGTTTTTAATACACAAATTAAAGTTTGTACCAGACTGATTACAAACTAACTGCAGAAGGGATTGGGGAAATTGCAACAGGAGTAAGAAGGAAGATACACTGTCCTTTAAGAAAAGTTGCCTGCATAATTTTAGGAAAGATTCATTAAGGAACACTATGAATGACAGGAATGCAAATGTGACATCGTTGAAGGGTTTTGTTGTTGTTGTTGCTTGTCATTCACAAAAAGCAAACTGATGGAGTGGACCTGCATGATATATAAAATTTAGGACCTTCCTAATAGAAGTACATTTTAAAAAAAATGTCCATGCCATATGTCTTTCATGTAATGTTTTCACAGGACAAGGGAGAAGAATCAATATTCTACAGTTCATTTCAATTTACCTAATGAGGTAGATCAGTGAGAAATGAAACTATAGGTGCATGTCTTGAAAGTGAGGCAAAATAGCTATTTTAGACATTAAGTGTATGAATCTGTGGATCTAGGACTATTGTAAACTGGCCACAAACTTTTATATTGGACTGCTTATCACTTGCATTCAAAACTGAACAAGCCAGTTGAACAAGCCAGACTCAACCATTTGGCAGAAATATCTTGGACATTGTCAACTCTAGGCCAGGGGGGTTAGGTTCGTGAGGACATTGAGGTGCACCAAGCCACACCATTTGCTGTAGACCAGGCTGAGGTGAAAAATCACCCTGATATTACTTGGAGCTGGGGCTGATTAAACAAAGTTCTGTTTTCTTCTCAGATTTCTTTCAGAATCATAGCTGATTCACCTGTTTAGATCTTGTTCCAGATGTACTTTTCAAAGTTAAGAATAGTGGCCTCCCCAGTATTATTCCTTTTTTCACTCACTCACTCACTCACTCACTCACTCACTCACTCACTCACTCTCACTCATTATAGATCCTGTCTTTCCTCTGGGAACTCAAGATAATGCCTGGGGGCATAAAATGCTGGGGACATTTTACAACCCCTGATACCCCTAATTTTTCCCATCCAAGTGATGAACTAGAACATTTCTATTGTCTTCAGCTAGAAGGGCTTACTTGGAGACAGACTAGAACTTGGATCTCTCCAACCCAGTATGTAGGCTCTACATCAGTGTTGTCCAAACTTGGCCACTTTAAGATGAGTGGTCTTCAACTCCCAGAATTCCCCAGCCAGCCAGCTGGGGAATTCTGGGAGTTGAAGTCCACTCATCTTAAAGTGGCCAAGTTTGGACAACACTGCTCTACACCATCTTGATCATTCCTTTCCTTTCCTATGGCTATGCTAGCCAACAGCAGATGGCAATTTTAGTTCAGGGATGCACCAGGACTTACTGAACCTTCTGATTTTGTCACCAGGGGAAATGGTTTGCCAAATACATTACCAGTCACAATAGTTGACTCATGTGTTGTATTCAATACCACGAGGCCACAAGTTGTGTTAAGCTGAATGAACTGTGAATAGCAAGTCTAGTTTCTGTTGTGACACTAAAAAGATGTCTTTTTAGACTAAAAAGGGAAGATGTCTTTCCTTACCATGACATAAACATTTCCCCAAACATTTAGAGGTTGACGACCATTACTCACGGCCATAATTCTACGTGTTTAAAATATAATGAAGCTAAATGTAATACAGTATATGCATTAAATAATCTGAAGCAATTAATTGGGTTCCCACTCACACACACCTCTCCCTTTGGGTGTGTATTTTTGAGAATGCCTACATTTTTTTCAGATTCAGCTTACCTCTTTGGGCATTTGATTTCCTAAGAAAATTTCAGTCTTTCCAAAGAAAAGAGTCTCTTTAATTTATACAATTAATTAGATAAATTGTAACTCATTGCATATATATTATCTCCATCCTTAGCAGACCAAACTGCAAAGTGTATTCAATTTTACCATTACAAAGGTTAAAATGTTAATTATTATATTTAAGAGGTAGACCAAAAAAGGTTCAGTCTGGATTATAAAACAGTGTTGGGGTTCTGAAAATATACAATTTAGCAGTCATTTGAAAATTAATATTTAAAATGCTATTTCACTGAATTCCAAATGTGAGGCACCATTTTTTCCCATGCCACAAGGTCTTTGTACATTATTTCACCACTGCAAAGACTTCTGAAATTAGCTTTAAGTGCAAATTGATATTCAGATTCATTTTATATTTGCAAGTAAACATAGAACTGGTATTCATTTATTCAGTCAGTCAGTCACCATTTAATTTAAGAGCTCCATTTTACAGGCTTAGATAGTTAATGAAAGAACCAGAACAAATGGAGTAGTATATATATATGGAAGATGGAGACCAATTATGTGCAATTGTTGTAGGGCCTTGGTTCTGTCATTATCTCTTTAGCCTTTTTTCCAGTATTGTTGTGAACTGGAAAAGAGAAAGGAAAATTAAACACATCTACACCTCCATAGAAGGAGGGAGAAAAAAGACAGAATAAAGGTAAAATAAATAAATACATAAAATATTCATCCATTGAACTTTGTTCAGCCTTTGCCAGGGTAAACACTAGGGGAGATCCCCAGCCTGGATGCTTTCTAGGGGGTATGGACTTCAGCTCCCAGAATTACCCATCCAGTTGGGCCATTGCTGAGAATGTTGGGAGTTGCAGTTGACACTTTTGGAAGGTGCTCAAATTTACAAAACAGTTGACACATCTGGAAGATGCTCAAATTTACAAAACGTCTTGGTATACTGGGAATGTCTTCTTGGATAGGGCCCTGTGCATTTCCTCAGTATCAGAGAAGGAGGCAGAGGGAAAATAAACCTTCCTATTATGGAAAGACCTTCATAGAAGTCATAGCAACAGGATATAAAGGGTTTGAATATTTACAGAGGAATAGAAAGTCATTGCCTTTCTTTTGAGGCATTTCACAAAACTATGTTCTTCCAATTAATTTCACTAAGTGGAAAATGGGAAATTGGAGGAATTAGCAACAGTATAAGGTATTAATTTAAAATGTCGGAATGTCAGGACTAGATCTTGTGGCACCTCATTCCAGTTTGAGGAGGAACCACTGATGAACACTCTTTGAGTATGGTTATTAAGCCAGCTGTATATGCATTTAATTGCCCTGTCGTACTACATTTCATCTTTGCCAAAATGTAACACAATTACTTGCTAATCATACTTTCCTACAGTATTTTACCAAATGCTTCAAAATATATCAAGTCTACAACATCCCCATAATCTATTAAGGAAGGTATCTAACTATATCATGTGATAAGATTAATCTGGCAAGATTTTTTTCCTTCACAAATGCATGTTACTGTCTTCTCCAAGAAGACTGAGTCAGTGCAAGATTTGAATAGTTCTGGGTTAAGTGGTTTGTTCATTTTTGTTACCTGTTAGTATCGTGCTGTCTTGATGGAGGAGCTGGTACATTGATTCTTTCCTGAAGAACAAATTGAAATAAGTCCTTTTTCTTGTTCTTAGCATTTTTTTGCCAACTTGATTCATTCTAAGCTTTAGCCTTCCTGATACCATCTCTACAGATCTGGGCTATGTGATCGTACATAGCACTTCTTGCCTTCTTGTCACCTCTCCCTTTTCCCATGTCCACCTTCAATACATTTTCTGAATAGCATCTATGCCATCTCTACAAACAGCACCATGAAGACCTTTCAAGTCCTGGTTTAAAAAAAAAAAGTTTTAAAAACCCATCTTCAAATATAATAAGTTGATAGCTTTACTCAACTTGAGTTGAAGGAAGGCAAGAAAAACAGTGGGAAGCTCATAAAGAAAGCCCTATCCCCAGAAAATAAATTTTGATTACTAATGGGAAATGGGAAGCAGCCTTTAGAAGAATCCCTTCTTTTATTAATCATGATAGTATTTCTAGCTTAGAAGACAAAGGAGGTGACAAACAGAGGAGAGAAAAGTAAGCTCCTCCTTCATAGAACTCCTTTTATTATACTTGCTACTGAAGAATTATGTTTCTCCATAATTCACAGCATGACATCCACTCCAACTTCTGTGCATCCGAGCCAGGCAAAGGCCAAGCTGTAGGAAGAGAGACCATTTTAATATCAAGCCAAACCCTCCTAATTGCTCACACCACTGAATGTTTAAAGTGTCATCCCAACATTTGGCCCCATTCAAGAAGGAAGGAGGAAGAATGATGATGTTCCTCCATGCTTGTTTGTTTTAGATTAACAGCCTGTCAAAGATAGGAAAGAATGAACATTTGGTTTCATATTCACAAGTGTCCTCATCAATGGGAGGAAAATAATTTGAGATGCAAATAATCTGAGGATGCAATGTATGCATTTATCCATCCAAACATTTCATCATTACAATTTCAGCTTGAAGTCAGGGTACTCAACCGTATCTTTGGATACATACTAGCTTTGCCTTCCTTCCTTCCTTCCTTCCTTCCTTCCTTCCTTCCTTCCTTCCTTCCTTCCTTCCTTCCTTCCTTCCTTCCTTCCTTCCTTCCTTCCTTCCTTCCTCTTCACCTTTCACAGCTACTGCCTGTATGGCTAATATTATAGATGGTTATCTCCATGTTGGAAATAACTCAGGCTATTTTTCAAGGGCAAGGTAGAGAAAAATTTGTAGTATATACACCCACATACACACCCACCCAACATGTTTGTACACCTCGTCTTCTTCTTCTTCTTCTTCTTCTTCTTCTTCTTCTTCTTCTTCTTCTTCTTCTTCTTCTTCTTCTTCTTCTTCTTCTTCTTCGTCTTCTTCTTCTCCTTCTCCTTCTCCTTCTCCTTCTCCTTCTCCTTCTCCTTCTCCTTCTCCTTCTCCTTCTCCTTCTCCTCCTCCTTCTTTTAATTTGACAACTTTAAAATATTGAATGCAGGAAAAAAACCTTGATGGGGACCTGTAATATTTCCAATAATAAAGTCTTAAAGCAGGCTGGATTAAAATAGGTCAGGATAGGGCAGAGGTGCCCTTGTTCATGTTCACCTTGCATCTCTCAGCGATCAGAAGGGAATGAAATTCTGAGTATGTCTCAGCCAATCTTCTGAATCCTTTTGGTAATCCACCCCTGAGCTCTAATTTTCTCCCATGGAACATACTTCTCTTCAGGTTTGGTATTGAGCAAATACGGTATGTGGGGATAAATCGTTTCAGGAGTTCATCCTGACAGACTCTCTAGCTGTGATGGACCAGCCTGTGTTCAGTGATCCTTCATAATGTGGGCATCTGCTTCATTCAGAATCACCGTGGGGGAAATGGCCTTTAATCCTGCTGTGAGCTGGTAATTCTTCTATTTCTCTTGCTTAAAAAAATTCAGAGTGACACCAAGAATCTGTCTAGCCAGAAGGAATAAGAAATGTCACACATTCCTTATTACTGCCATATCATGTGTTAGGGTTGGTCGCTAATGTAGATCTTCTTTAAATCTTCTCAGCCTCCTTCTATTTATTCTATTGCCTGCCCACAATCATTCGCCCAGATTCATGTTCTCTGAATGCTAAGAGACAATGCCATGCTTTCTGAGTTACTAATGATGAGAACAGTTCTTGCTGTCAGTGGCAACAGCATTAAATAGGGCTAATAGTTTTTCCTTCTCCCTAAGGCATCCTTCAAGCTGAGTTCCAAATTCATGACCTGGGAGCTACTAAGAGACGTCCCAGCACTTGGGGGAAAGCTGTAATAACTATACTTGATCTTAGACAAGTTAACTACTTTTTTAAACTATTCCATTTTTCTAGCCTAGGTATGTCCTTATTTAGGATGGATAGATAGATAGATAGATAGATAGATAGATAGATAGATAGATAGATAGATATTCAAATTATATGGCTGCATTTCTTTATTTGATTCCTGTCACACCATAAAACCAGAGTAGTAAACTGTAGGTACCACATATACACACTTGTGAGCCCTTAAAATTTAGGGCTATGTGGAAATTTGATTTGGAGATCCAGTCCCAAAGCAATTCTATTGAATTGACTTTCTGAATCAAACTGGAAGATGAAATTGAATTGGACTCCTCTGACTCCATCTGGAGGATTCTTAGCCTTCGGCAGATGCATAAAAATGGCCTCTCTCTGAGTCTGGAAAAAAATGAATTCTGATCAGATCAACTCAGTCTCATAGTTTGATTCAATGCTCTAAGCTGGATCATTCTTAAAAATCAATTTGGATTATTGAATTGGATCCATTTTCCCAACTGATTATTTGAACTAGAACATGTTTGATTTTCACTGACCTATTGAACATATAGAGAGTCAATTTGGTGTAGTGGTTAAAGCATCAGGCTAGAAACTGGGAGACCATGACTTCTAACCTGCCTTAGGCACAAAGCCAATTGCGTGACCTTGGGCCAGTCGCTCTCTCTCGGCCCTAGGAAGGAGGCAAGGGCAAACTACTTCCAAAATCTTGCCAGAAAACCTGCAGAGACAAGTCCAGGCAGATGCCAAGAACCAACACTGACTTGAAGGCAAAATACATGCATAGATACATACATACACATATCAAAGCATTAAAAATGAATAACATCAATCTTTTCACTTCCCCATAAACATGCACAGATTAGAAACAATTACAGAATAAAATCAAAGTAAAACTTACAGTAATGGAAGCATTTTAAAAGCTCAAAAGCAGCCTTTACAAACAGAAGAACTAAAAACCCTGGGAGAATAAAAATATGATGTAATGAAATGGACACATTTTCAATATAATAAACTCATAATCTGTTACTGGATAATAGATTTTTTTACATGCTTCTGCTTTGTCATGCTTTCTGTTTAATCTCTTTTTACTCTTTATGCTTAGCAGAAGTAAAGTTTGGAATTATGGCTTTAGTTAATTGCCATTAAACCTGTTTAGGAAAGGTCTCTCCCCACCCAGGATTCTAAAGGGACTTCTCTGCCCCCAAATCTCCACTTAAAGAGGGAGCAGAACAGTCTTCATTAAATCCATATAAACAAAATAACAAAAAGTAATACTTCTTAAGTTACATTGAACTGAAACAATTAGAACTATGGCATATTTAGCAATGGAGTAATAAGAAACAAAATAAAATGGAACATCTTATTTTAGGACATTGACTTCATGTGAATAGGGAGATTACTAGATAAAAGCAGCTATTAGTTGTCTGTCTGCAAATCTGACTGCAAATGTCAATTGGCTTGGTTTGGATTGCTGCTTACCCACCCTTACTCTATTGATCTCTTCCTCTGTATTCAGCCACCCACCCGGCTCGTGTCTTTATACAGCTGGTTCTGTCCATTATTCTTGGTACCAACACAACTGTGTTATGAAACATCTCCTCTGCTCTTTTGAATATGCCTATTGAGTTGCTTCTGATAAAGCAGGAAGCCAATGAGTATCTGTGTGAGAACTTGCACTAAATTCAAGCTCATGGAACCAACAAGGAAACCTATATCTGTGTTACACTAGAAAATGAAACATTAAAAAAAAATATTTGGATAGCTATGAAATGATGTACAGTGCCCTCACTAGGGACAGCAATAGCATTTTGAATTGTGCTGAGAAAAATTCCATCAGATCTCTTTTTATATCCTGTGTTACCTACCTACTTAGGCAACATGTTGTTCCCAGATGCCAGCCCTACTGCTCATTGCTGGTTGGGGGATGAAATTAAGAAATTTGCAACAGGCAAGGGCTCTAGGAACAAGAAGCAATGGATTAGATAAGTTGTAGTATGACCAGTATTTTGAGTAATGGCACCATAAGTCCAGTCCACTGAAAGTCCACTGAAGGCCTCCTGTACCACCTTTCAGGAGCAGACAGTAGTGGGGCTGATGTTGGAACCTGAAACTGTTCAGCAGCCACTGTACTAATGACCCATATCTTTGGTGGGGGTGGAGATGTTGCTTGTACACCATTCTAACCTGGCTCTGTTTCAAGTCTTCCATATTCCTTACGTGACTGTGAAGAGCTGGAGCTCAGATGGGTGAACCTTCCTCGTCATAAAACCTCTTGTCCCCTGTAATCAATGCCTCCATGTACTGAGAAACCAAATACCAAGAGGACACATGGAGGAGTTGGATTAGAAGATGATAAGAGATGGAGAAACTTCAAAATGTTCTCAAGCGAGAAAGGCCAACTGGGAGACTGCCAAACAAGACAGAGTGTCTTTCCATGCTGGAGACCCAGAACTTTCTTAGGTTTGTCCTTTCCTCTGTTATGCCCAGTTTGGGTTCTGCTTTTGTGTGCATTTTTGATTGAAAACTTTTGGTCCAGATGTATTTCACCTCCTTTGCTAATAATACAGTGAACAGCAGACCACGCATAACCATCTTTTGAGCAAAGTTAATATATGAATGTTGCATCTACTTGTAACACTTTCACAACATATTCTTCTCTCTGGTTTTGGTTTTTGATTTTTTGGACATATATTTATTTTTTACCCAACTGAATAAGGATACAGACTAAACCTTTTGCACTGCACAACCTGAACAAAGGAATCTTAGGATGTTTGAAGGGCAACTGAGTGTAGCAAATGCAACATTTCAGGCTTTTGCAATGATAGATAGTCTACAGGCTCTGGATTGGCCAATCCTGATTAAAAAACCAGGAGCTTGGCCATTTCTCTTTGCCTGGTCAGCTTGACAAGATCCACCTTCTGCATTTGTGTTTTTCCATCTTCCCATTAAGAGTCTGTGTGTCTAGATTTGATATATCCAGCACTAACCGGTTGCCAGCTCTTGGCAGATAGCAGGAAATAGGAAGCAGAAACGTCTACAGAAAGCAATGAGTAACTCTCCTACTTTCTGTTCTTCTCTAATTCACCCTCCCCTTTTGCTATGGGCAAAACATTCAATATGTGTCACTTTTTCTATCTCAGAAAATCCTTGTATCAACTTACACCTGCACACAGCCTAAATGCCTTGCTCAACATCACAACTAAGGCAATGGGCATAGTTGTATTTTGGTGTAGAAGCTGTGAGATTTGAATATGCCTCACCAGTTGACTAGCTGTTTGGGCAGCTGTAGAGGGGATTTTGAGAAATTTGCCTCAATGGCCTTATGGCAGCTGCTTTGACTGTAAAGAATTGCAGAATTTCTGCCTCTTAATACAGTGACAAAGATGAGTCATACATTTCAAAGGACAGTGTGGAAACATTAAAAAAAAAATGAATCACACATGATTCTCCTTGCTCAAACAAATGTTTAAAATTTGAGGACCATGCTCTGCACATAACATTCTGCCCATTCGTGTTCCATATTACCATCAATTGCTTCACTGCTCACTGTAGAAAATGCACATAAGTGGAAATGTTTTCCCTTCCTGAACGGGAGTTTACATCACGTTTAATCAACATTTAAAATGGAATTAGAGGTCCTCTGAGGTCCTTCCTCAAGAAAACAACAAGAACAGCAGCAACAAAAATTTCTGAAATGTTGTGTGGGAAGCCAAGGGGATTTGAGAGACACAGAATTTTTCATAAGGGTTCAGCTCCTGTTCCACTAAATCTGCCAAGGCTCGAAATATCTGAATCTTATTCACGCACAGGGTTCCTAAACCTACAAAAGGAATCAGTGTGGCAATAATGCTAAACTGGGATCTTGGGAAGCATTCTCACTAATTTTGGCATGGGGAAAACCCTGTATTGGCATCATAGTATTACAGAGATTTCTTGCATCATGGCAATGATGTTGCTTATAATAGTCCAACATCTGCCACCATCCACATTACACATGGAATACAGATCAAGAAATGGAAATCCTGGTCCACATGGACTATGAGAAGCTAAGGATATGAATGTGCTTTATCCCCTTGGAATGCATTAATGTTAGTGCCCTGAAAAGATGCTCTAACAAAGAGTACAGAAAGTTTTCATTTCTACACAAATGTAAATCATCAGCCCAACTGCGTGTGTACCATAAACAGAGATGGATTTGTCTCTTTTGGCTTCTGTGGGGCCATACAGAGCTTTAGTAAGGACTTGATTTGAAAATATTCTCTCAAATCACTCCATCAGAGCAGATCGGCGAAACAGCCCAGCACTTCTACTTAGCAGATTGGAGCAATTGCACTGCTTTGCTTCTGCTATTGTTTTGGCTCTTCAGTGGACTTCTGTTTATACAGAGGGCGTGTGCAGAAGCCACATGCCTTGAAATGGACTAGCTGGTCAAGACAGATTAGCCCCACCAATGTCTGGGAAAGGAACGGAAGGGAGGTTAGACATAAATAGTCAACAGATAGAAGGTGGTCCATTGGCAACCTAGTCCATGTGGCAAACAACTTTGGAAGGATGAGGATGAAGATGAGAAGGGAACTTAAAAAGTCTCATCCTTGATTATCTGACTATAAATGAGGGTGGGCAATTCTTCTTGCAATTTCCAGGATTCTGCATTTATCCCAGACTAGTATTGCAGTTACCTGACTTAAATCTGAGTAGTTCTTGCTTCATTGATCTTGCCCAACTGGGTATGGCTTGATAACAGTGCTTCTCAAAGTTGGGAGTATGTGTTGAGGGGGCAAGGAGGGAACTAGTGCCTTCCAAGTTAATGATGACTGCTACCTAGCCATGAAATTACTACTCGGTCTGAAGACTGAGTGCCACATCAGGTATCCACTAATACCCTGGGGCAGGAGGAAGGAGTTGTGAGTTTCAGCCCCTGAGAATGTTGAAGTATTCTACTTCTTAGCATGCATAGTAGGAAATCAGCCATTGTGCGTTGCTTCATTCTTGCCTGCAGTAAATATTCTAATCTTGCTAAGCCATGTCAGAGGATTTTCTGCCAAGCCAAGCAAAGGAGCTGCATGAAACTGCAAAATATCAGGAGATCTGTGATTCACTACTGATCTCAGGTTGGGAAGCATGACCCAGAGTGCATCACGTCTAAAGCTTCACTTTGAGCGCCAGGAAAGATTATGCCCACTTGCACAGGCCTAATCTTTTACAATCATGTTTTTTGCTATTTCCAAACTCTCATTTTTATTGGCATAGTTCAATCTCTTAATGACTTCTTCATTGACTTTGTTCTTTGGTCCCTGTTTGGGATCTCTGTGCTGCAAATATCCAACTTCGTGCCAGTAAGATACACAATTTTAAAACCTGTGCTAACAAAAGCGATGGATGATGATTTCAAGTGTGATGACTCTTCTATCTTGATTGCATTTCCTTTGTCAGCAACTTCTGAAGTATAGGAGTTGTGTTTCATAATTATTAAACAGGAAAGGACAGAACATATAATGGCTTAACTTAATCTTCCTCTTCAGTGTCTTGTTTTGTGGTTAGTGCCAGTAACAACAAACCTTACAGATATCTACCCAGAGGTAGAGAGGAAAGAGAAATTTGTTTGATTCACATAAAGCAAATTTACCTATGTGAATTTCCCAAATGGTTATGCAACCCTGAATATAGTTTAATGCCAAATATTGTGGTGCAATTTGCAACTCACAAATGAATTTATTAAGGAAGAGAGTATTTAAAAAGTAAGGCAATGGGTATTATTTTAGGAAGACACTTACAAAACTGCAATTCCTCGGAGAAGTTAATATAGATTGATACATTAGGAGAAATGGAATAAATAAGAATTTCTCAGCTTGTGCAAACTCTGGCCTTGGAAATTTGGATTTAAAATACAGTATGAGATATTCTAATCTGACGCAAATGTACCGGGGTCTTTATTCATGATGTACAAATTGCTGAAAGCAGATTTGTAGTACTTACAGTTTTAGATAATTGTAAACAAGTATTGCTTGAAATGAAAGTTCAAAAGATGTTTGGGGTTTGTTTGTTTTTAATTAGGCAAAACATTTCACAAAATTTCAAGAGAAGCCACCACGGCTTTGAAAGGATTAGGAAAATGTCTAGGTATTGCTTTAAGTGTTGTAAAGTATGTGTGATTGTGAAGTTATAGGGCTGACAGCAATTGGAATGGTAAACATTATGAATACAATTAATGTCCTTTGCACACACAATAGCTGTATCATTACCACAAGAGATGGGAAATTACTTCATAAACAGACAAGGCAAAATTACTGGGGTCACTCTAAAGCAGGAGTGCCGTAATTCTGTATGGCATATCCATCTCTGCCTCCATCTCTATCTCTTTATCATCTCCATCTCTATCTTCTATATAATATCTATATATCATCTTCACAATGCACATGTTAAGCCATGTTAATAGTGAATACTCTAAATCAGTTTGGATTGTTCACAGTACAGAATCTACTTGACAGATTTAATTGACAGATCAACTGGATTCATCCAATTTCAAGCTGATTATTTTCAGATCAGTTCAGATCCTCTTTGTGCACGCACACATGTATGAGTATTCATTCATTCATTCATTCATTCATTCATTCATTCATTCATTCATTCATTCATTCAATTTATATAGCTTCCCATCTCACTATTGTGACTCTGGACAGCTTACAAAGTTAAAAATCCAGAAAACAAAACAAAAATCAACCAAAAAATAACCACAAAAATCAGTTAAATCAGTTAAATGTTCATCAGTCCAACCCATAACCTAAACATCCCAAAGAAATCAGGTCAAATTTCCAAATCAATATGAATATTCAAAGTGAATTGGATCAATTTTTTGGGAATCAATTTAATGTCCGACCTAATGTCCGATTTTTACTTGAGCTTGGAGGCTGAGCAGGATTAGGCTTGGTTGCTACTTGGATGGGACACCACCACTCTATGCCTATATATTCAACTGGGAAGTCAAAACAACTCCGTGGAAGAAGGCATTGCAGAAGTACTTCTCTACTGCTGCTAAGAAAACTGCATGGATATTCCATAAGGATGCTAGGAGTCAAGCCTAACTCAAAAGAAACTTTACTGATAGATAGATAGATAGATAGATAGATAGATAGATAGATAGATAGATAGATAGATAGATAGATAAATAAATAAATAAATGCCTATTCATACAGGTAAGCTGTAAGGCTATATCAGCCTGCACAACATTTGATCCAATCATATTCTATGATATAAATCTAATCCTGGAGCAATTCATGTGACTATCTGAAGCAAACTCTTTTTCTCTTTTAGAAAGTCATCCTACTGTATATCATCCCAGCCTTCATCTCCACCCTCTGCCCCATTATCACTTCAGGCAGTTTCCTTCCCCTGGTTCCACAGTTGGGTTACAGATGAGAAGTGTTGGGACTGGAAGTACTGGATGTATCTAGGCATGTGAGATAGAAAATGGTTGTCAAAATGATGACAGATTTTATATTACATGTGTCAGATATTTGCACACAGTGGCACAATGTCTGTCAGTACAAAGAAGATGTAAGCAAATGATATTGAAGGAGGAGGAAGAGGAAGAGGAAGAGGCACATGCAATTATTCATAAGGCAACAAGAAATACATTGGAAAGAGACAGAAGGTCAGAGAAAAAACAATATCTACATTTATGGCTGACTGGAAACCCCTTATAGATTTTGGTATGAAACAGGGGAAAAAAAATGCACTTATGACTTGTGGTTTTGATGAATAGAAAAAGAAAAAAAAAATAGATAAGAGAAAAAAGTGAACTTTTTTTTTTTTTTTTGGTAACCATAGAGTAAGAGATAACCTTGTAATCATACTTGTATTTGCTGCAAAGGAGATTGGAAGCTTCTTCCTTTTATTTCTTTTAATTCTCTCTCTCTGTGCTTTTGCTCCTTCCTTCCTTCCTTCCTTCCTTCCTTCCTTCCTTCCTTCCTTCCTTCCTTCCTTCCTTCCTTCCTTTCTTTCTTTCTTTCTTTCTTCTTTTTACTCTCTATTCGTTTGTGTTACTTTTTATGTTCTTTGTAAAACTTTCAATAAAATTTATAAAAAAGAAAGAGACAGAAGAGATACAGAATCCCATCTGACATCCTAGTTTGTCTTTTCTTACCACCTCTTATTTATTTACATCTTGCTTGGTTGGTTGGTTTTACAATTACAATCTGCCCTAATCTGGAGACCCTGAGCAATTTACAAAAGAGTATTAGACCTAGTCAGCTTTGATGAAATAAGAGCCTTGTGTCTTTCAAACCAGTCATTGGGCCCGTGTGCAACTCCTGACTTGAAGGCAGGATGACCTATCTTCAAAACTTTCAGCGACCAATCTACCCAAGTCATCACACAATGGAGTTTAAATTATAATTTATACCAGCAGTAGCCAAACGTTGGGAATTTTTGAGACAGTTCAAGCCATTTTCCCCACACTCTTGGGCATGAAAACAGGAGCTCCAACAACCAACCACGTATGTTGGTTTTATTGTGATAAATGTTGCTTATGTACACACTGTCAGGAAATGAACTGAGATTACACTTTCTTCAGTTGCATTATTAACCATGGAGGAGTTGAACAATCACCAGGGTAAAAGGTATATGGAGATTAATGGGATTCATTCTTCTTAAGAGGCATGGCATTTATTAAGCCATTAAAAAAAATTAGATGGAGATAACCTATGTGAGGATTCAGATTAATGTTTTGGCTATGAATTATCAACTGTATATGTTCTATAACATAATGTTGTAGAGGGATAAGGACTGGCTAATGTGTCAAATACTGAGTCTTGGAAAAATCAGGAACCCCTCCTGTATATGTGGAAGAAAGGCCAATTCTTGTCTTCTTTCAGCTGAGTTTGACTCTTGGTATCCCTGTAGTTTTCTTGGCAACTGTATGGGAGCAGTTTGTCATTGCCCTCCTGCAGGATTTTTTTTAAAACTTTTACTGATTATTTCCCATCTAAGCCAACCCCCCTTCCTTTCTCTTTCTCTTTCTCTTTCTCTTTCTCTTTCTCTTTCTCTTTCTCTTTCTCTTTCTCTTCCCCCCCTTTCTTTTTGCAGCCCCTAAAGAAGATGAAGCAAAAAAAGAACATTACCCTGAGTTTGTTTGCATTTGGGGAGATTTGGAGGAAATATCTCACTGAACCTCATCAAATAGGGCCTTTTGGATATGTGACCCTTAATATGCTATGTAAAGCCTGGTGTGGCCCTTGAACAGACAATAGTTGTATAATCATGCACTAGCACATGAAGCCATGTTGGAGAAGCCAGATGGTTTTCTTAGTTTTGGTTTGGGTCTATATAAATTTTGGGACAAAAGTAGTGTATCGTGTAGTACAAAGCAGAGATGGACAACCTATGGTTGCAGACTTATTGTTAGGGTTGGTCGCACAGTCAGCCAGATGTTTAGACTGGATTTGGCATTTTATCCACCTATCGAGTCCTTCCCAAGGACCTGGGATAGGCAGATGTGGTTGTTTGATGGTGTTAAAGGTATCGTCGCAGGATGGAAGCTGTTCCAAGTCAAGCTGCCTTTTGCAATGGACTGATGGTGATTTTGTCAATGCCGATGGTCTTCAAGTGGTATTCAACTCTACAATGTACATTGTACAGTTACCATGGTATTTTAAATTGTATTTAGTCAGGTCTAATTGTGAGTCAAGTGCGACGGAATTTCATTTTATTATGCACTTGGTGTGTAGTGTATAGTGAAATGACAATAAAGCTATTCTATTCTATTCTATTCTATTCTATTCTATTCTATTCTATTCTATTCTATTCTATTCTATTCTATTCTATTCTATTCTATTCTATTCTATTCTATTCTATTATTCCAATCAAGGTGCCCCCTCCAACCTTGGTTGCCAAACACTGTCGCAGTCTTCTGCTTCGTTGTACAATACACACACACCTGCACATGTACAAATGTGTGGTTTGCCATTATTTAAAAAGCAAAGAGGGAGAAGCCAACTCTAGGAGGAAGACGAAAAAAAATCCATCCCCACTGCTGTGTTTGACATGGGCACTCTCACTTGGCATAATTGCCCTGCCCTTTGAAACCCCCGTCACACCAAAACGATAAGCACAGTCTTAGCCGCCAAAGGTTGCTCACACCTGCTGCTGTGTAGAAAACCTTGATTAATGTCTTCACCCTTTTATATATATGTATTGATTTGTCTTTGGCAGTTCTACTGAGTGGGCATTTAATCTTAGGTATATGGTGCAAAGCACTTCTCATTCAGAAAAATCTCCACAGCTGGCAGTGTTACTATTTGGCATAGATCAGGGCACATTAAGAGTTTTGAGGAAAGCACCTAATAAACTGTTGTCTGTATGAGAAACCCAGGCCCACTTGCTTCCATTCTTTGAGATTCTTTTGCTGGGCTTATAAGTTTGGCAGCCCACCATGACAGTATAATAGCAGGAGGAAACATGCTTGATATTGATAGCATGCTTACCTGTATGTGACAACCATTTTCGTCGCTGTGGCTGAAGGTAACAGTGAAATGTAGACTGAAAGATTAAGGCATGAATAATGAATCAGAACCAAGTTCTTTATGACAATGTTTCTGCTTCTGCTTGGAAATGTAACAGTCGTTTATAAGGAAAGGGACGTACATAAATATTATTATATGAAATGGCGTCAAAGCTTACAATGGGAGGTTGCATTATTCATTCGCGTGCAACTGTGGGATGGCTTTCAGAAAGTCATTTTTAACTCAACCTCAGTGGCCTGTGGGTAAAATGGATGCAAAGGATAACAACCTATAGAACTGTCAAGATACCACTATGGAATGTCTGTTGCAAACTGCCAATTTGATTCCCCACTCCCACCCCAGGAATAATTCTGCATAAAAGAGCAGGCTTTTTACAGAGAAGCATGTTTGTCTGGGCTTCTCCTAAAAACAATGCTTGGAAGCCATTTCTGGTTTTTTTGTTTGCTTTCCTTTCCAAATGTGGCTAAATTCGGGTGAAGCATTCTTATCTTCCTCCTTAGGAGACAAAGAGGTCTCTCCAGTTCCACCTATACTTGAGGGTGGACCTGAACCTGGATCTCCCCTATCCTAGTCTAATGTCTTAACCGATAACATATGTATACGCATAGGGGCCTCCCGGAGTGAATGAACAAGCTGTTCAAGGTGGATCAGACTAGAAAACCGATGTCAGGTAGGTTATTACTACTTTTATTTTAAAACTATAGTAACAGAATCTTGCAAATCTGAATGTGCTTCCTCCCTCCCTTCCTTTCTCTTCATGAGAACTAGGGAGGAGGCTTGGCTGAGATGTTTTCTCAAGTTACTTTCTTGACCTGGATTCAGGTCCTTTTTTTCTGACCTTTGCCTTGGTAGCAGCTCTTCCTCTAGTCCATCAAAATTATTTCCTTTGCTGTCTACATAAGCCTATTCTTGAGAGGAAGACTCAAATCCATGTGTATACAGTGTTAAATGTCCTCCAGGGTATACAGTATCTAAATTTTGTACAGGATCTAGTCTGCTTGCCATGACAAGTGCAACACCTCTGCCTTCCAACAGATGGCTTTCTTTTCAATCTATACTTTGGAGAGCCATATAGGAAATCGCCTGCTGGTAGCCTGACCCAAAATTCTATAAGAAGGAGTGTAAATTGTTTGACAGTGGTGCAATCATTAATTCACCTCTGCTGGTCTGTCCTTGGCTCCTTCACTTTTTTGCAGAGGGTGAATTCTGTCATGTTTTGATATAGAGCATCACTGAACAGTCTGATCACTCTCACTGGAAGACAGAAGAAATGTCTCATTGCATCTCTTCATGAGTAATTGCTCTGAAATTGCTTCTTTTTTTTTTTATTGCAAGGGACAGTGATCACAGAACCTGTTCTCTGTACTTGAAAAGGCCTGGATGAAGAGAAACTATAGACAACCCTCCTCTCGGAGACTTGTTCACTCTTACATAGATTTGTGTTATGGTTATGTTAAACTGCGCTAGCAAAGGTGCATCCATTTCAGGAATGTCCCATTTCAGATTGCAAGATAGGGGAAGACAGTGCATCAGAGGAAATATATACTTTCACAACCTCCATGCATATAGGAAACTAGCATGTTAAGGGAAATGTAGTCTGGAAGTGGAGATTAATGGAATTGCCCATGTTATTCTGTATCATTCTTGGAGTTCTGCATGTTCTGTGCTCCTCTTTCAAATACCAGTTTGCAAATTTAATTACAAAACTGGAACATATACATTTTCTGCACATTTTGATTGCTTTGGTTCACTGAGACTTTGCGGGGGGAGGAGGGAGCAATCTCAGCATGATTACATCAAAACGACTGCATTAAGGCTCTTATTTTACTACAGTTTTAGACTAACGCAACACAAAATGCCAGACCTGTGCAGAGAGCCTAATATATGCATTTGTTTATTAATTCAGGCATTTTATTAAAAATGCACATTCTGCTATTTATCTCTGAGGACCAACCAGGGTGGCTATCAATCCATCTATTAGAATAATGCAAATTACATCATAAATACAGAAGAAAAATCAGACTAGCGTAAGCATAAAACAAACAAGATCAATTTTATGGGGTTAAAAGGCATAAATACTTTCAAAGCAATTTTTGCTATCATCTATTAACACGTGCTGACATGACAAATGACATATAATAAACCGTCAAAGTTACTTCAAGAGTGTTTTGTATGGCGTAGTGGTAAAGATGTGGGACTGAGAGCAGGGAGAGTCAGGTTCAGATCCATCCTCTACCACACCAGCTCAATGGGTGTCTTTGAGTCAGGCACCCTCTCTTTTACCCTATCTCCAAGGGTGGTTGTAAGCAAAACTGGGGACAGAATACTATGTCCACTGCATTGAGCTCCTGGAGAAATGTTGGAGTATAAATCTAAGAAATGATAAGTAAATGGTATGATAATATGTGGTATCCTTTCATGTATCAATTGTCCTCAATAACAAGGGAGATTTCTGCACCTTTTGACAGCAGTAGGAAAGTTTCCCTAAAAATTTCATAAGTTTGCATTTTTATGAGGTGTAGAAGATGATTTGCATTGTAAATCTGGTACCTCCAGAGGCAGCAAAAACAGGAGAGTCAGAGGACTTATATAGCCTAAAGGTCATTGAGTTGTCTACCCTTGCCATAAACCATGGCTTACAAACCATAGTGGTTGGGTTCATACTTCATTTTCAGCCTAACCCCCAATACAACTTCATGAAATCCGCAAATCAAGTCACTGGTTCAGAAAAACCATCCAAACAATTATCTGAATTGTGAGAAATTCCAATTTTTTCCAGTCAGATTCTATTCTGAAGGATCTTATCAATCATTAAAAGAAATTGGGCCTCAACATTCTGGCATGAGAATAAACAAGCATATTCTCCGGTACTGCCTGCAATTTCAGGCTGAACCAGAAAAATGACAACAAAATCCTTATACAGTATTTATGAATAAAGTCAACTAATAGCCTCCTCACTCAATTTACCAAGCCAAGGTCTTCTTAATGTTTCAGCTTACAGGTTCATCCATCCATCCATCCATCCATCCTTACACTAATACTGGACTTCTTCAGGTATTACATAGAAAGCGCAACGATTACTGGGTGAAAGGACAGACTTGGACATAATGATCCTGATGCCTGTTTACCTTCTACTCTTCAATTTCTGCACAGTTGTAACCTTCTCAGATTGAGACAGGTTACCTGCAAGGAAACTGTATTGCATTCAGTACAAGATTAAATCTTCAGATGAGTGAAAGGTCCCTGATAAGAAGAGAGTGGTACTTTAATTCAAGTGAATGTCTGTACAAATCTTCATCATGTCTTTGCATTCCTTGGATTTTGAAGCAGTGGCCCAGGTATATGGAGGGTGTTGGCTTTGTTTGTTTATTTATTTATATTCAATTTATATGGCCACCCATCTCACAAGTGTGACTGTGGGCAGCTAACAACATGTAAAACAATTAAAAAAACAATGTTAACAAAGAGTAAAACCCCACAGTGGTTGCCAAAGGTAAACCCAAACAGAATAATCAACAAAAACTTCTACACAACCCCCAGGTTCCATCCTATATGTTCTCCCTTCTTAGATTTAGTGCACCTGTATTTTGAAGTGAAGTGCCGCCTTTAGCTTGATTTAATAGTCCTCATTCAGAACCACCTCATTCAGCCTCTTGCTAGGCTTCTTTTGAAAAATCCAGAAGTATGCATGATTTTCAGGTTCCACAAAGAGTTCCTCTGAAGGTTTTGGATGCTTATATTCTTAATTATGTAATATAACCCTAAATATTTCAGAAGAAGGAAGAGAGGAGAAGAGAAGAGAAGAGAAGAGTAGAGAAGAGAAGAGAAGAGAAGAGAAGAGAAGAGAAGAGAAGAGAAGAGAAGAGAAGAGAAGAGAAGAGAAGAGCCTTTTGTGTCTGTCACTGATGACTCACCAAGTGACTTTTTCATGTTTGAAACAATATTGAATGGACTTTTCCTTAATAACTGGGCAGGTAACAAAGAAGCTAAGGGCACTTTAAGATGAAATTATATGGAGCTATTTGGCAAAAATAAAGTTTCTCTTTCCTTTCTTGGCTAATTGTCATTCAGTCCATGGCTACTCTTTTCCTACTTTCAACATATTAAAAACAAGTCCCAATGGTTTTAGACAGAAAGACAATCTCAACTTTGCAATCTTTTCATCAAGATCAAAATTAGACACTGTGTTCTGCCATGTCACCGCTGCCCAGCTTTTAATTATGAAATGGCTGGAATGAAATGAATGAAATGGAATGGCTGGAATCAAAGGATGAGAATCTTTCTGTCACAGGCCTTAGAGATAGATTATTGTTCCTTTCTGTATGCCCACATTCTTTCTTCTTAAGTCTTCACGGCAAGATCAAGAAAATTGGTCCATTTCTTTAGGGCGACCTTTGTGAGTTACTACACTTGGTACAAATTGGACTGAAAAGAGGGTGTAAATTTGCTCTACTGGGTACTGATATCACAAAAGTACTGACACTGTCGTCGAGCGTATGAGAGCAATAATACAATGAGAAGGCACTAGAAAGCATGCAGGTTTCCCCAGCAAGGAATCACTTTTAATAAGTCCTCTCCAGTTTGCATAGTGCCAGTCTCTTCTCTACGGTCAGTGCAATCTGAAGAAGAAGACAAGTACTCTGTCTAGTGCTAAATTGGAGAAAAGTGAACCTCTCTATTTCCTAATGGAAAATAAAAGTCTGCATTCTCCATATAGGGAACAATGATTGCCCCAATATTCAGAAGCTATACTGCATTTCTAAGACAAGATAATTCAAGCATATCATTATTCCACTGTGGGCTTAAAATGCCAAATGCAGACATGAGGAATCAAAGAGATATAAGTGTTGGCTTGGGCCAGAATCACTTGGTTAAAATGCAGCTGCTCTCTGAAGCAGCAAAATCTGTTTGGCACCATCTGGCAGCTGTACCAAAAGTTGTATCGGGGTGGCAAAATGAGCAGGAGCATCTATTTTCTATACAAGGATAGTTCTTGATATGCCCAGCTCGCCTTGAAACCATGGCATGCTGGAGCACACATATAAGGATTTCCCAGTTTCAGATTTAATCTTTGAGTAGGCTTTGGTTTCATTAGTATATTCCCAGAAAATGGTGGAAGGGTCACCCTGCTGTATGTGCAATAAGGTCCATTAAATGCAAAGGTGATGAGATGGACCTGCACTTTATAAAGCATTACCCTGGCTGAGACATGACAAATAAGCTGGAGCACACTGTTTCTGGGCAAGTCATCCTTCATTCATGTTATTTGACGTTAAAAGAAAAACTGCAGGATGTTTTTCCACTTCTCAATTTTAAAGCTTCAGACAAAGGCAGGAAATAGAAATGCAGCAAAGGTAAAGTGAGGTTCTAGATGCTGTAAAATCATCCTAGAAAACAAGATTTATGAAACCAAGAAAAGAGCTTGTAATGCTGGTGTGGAGGTATTCAAGGCCCCCACATTCTTCTACAGGCTTATTATAATGCATTAGGTACTGAAATGCAATATTTATAACAATAGCTAATCTGGATTCAGTGATTAAATAGGCAGGTTTAATTTTGATGGCTGTGTTATTTTTTCCCAGGGAATCAATGTAGGGGTGATTACATGACAAAAGTGGAGTGCTTTCATTTGGCGAAAAGGCAAATCAAAGGGAGAAACTTTGTCTTTTGGTTGAGTACTACTGATGAATACTCAGGCCATTTCTTGGGAATTAATGGCGAGCGGAAGCAATTGATGGCTGGAGATTTTTGCCATGGGCAATTAACCCCAGGTGATCATTAATTCTGCTAATATTGTCATGTGCTTTGATCATTATTGCACTTTTACTGTGATGGAGTATAGGAGCTCAACCAGAGAATATTAAAATAGGCAATAGACTTTTTTTTCCTCTCCAGCCTTCTGTTTGAGAAACTGCAACACTAAAAAAAAAATAAACTTCTTCTTCAAGCTATTTAGATGTATTTATTTATTCAGTGGCTTGAAGGTTGAATGACTCAACTTCAATGGTATTTCACCTTTCAGCAGCCTTGAAGATGGTCCTCCTATATAAACAGAGAGCGTAGTGGGAACTTGACTTTGCCTGTTTCCCTCACTTTCTTACACACCTCCTTCGAGACTATCTTTTACATGTGTGTAGTTTTGGTTGGCACTATCCTGCACCTGTCAAGGTCAAGAGTTATGGGAGCTATAGCTGCGGGGAGAAATCTCATCCCCAAAGATCCAGACCTGAAAGTGTTTAAGAAATCCCTGAATTTGGTCTCTCACTCAGATCTAACCTGTCAATTATGTAGTGGGCAGAGACAATCCAGCCCCCTGGCAATTAAAAGCTAAAGAATAAATTTGCTAAAGAGCAGATCAGGAGCAAGAAATTTCCCCCTCTCAGATGAGCTCTGACAAAGGAAAAGGAGAACCCTGTACCTTTTCTCTGATGGAAAAAGGGTAGCATCTCTTCCTGAATGGGTCAGAACTGCACACAGTGTCCCAAAAGCCTAGGAATCCAGGACTGGAGATCTAAGGATTATATGGCAGTCTAGAAGCAAGTTAAAGTTGGGTGAGAATTAGAATTTTGATTTGTTTTATAGAAAATGGTCTAAATAACCCTTTGTGATATTTTATTCCGTTACGTTCTGCCCTTCTTCTTTATGCATGTGGCTCCTGGATGTAGGAGCAGCTTGAAAAATAAATCCTTGTTATTCCCCCCCCCCTTTCCCTTTCCCCTTTCCCTTTCAACTCCTTTCTAGTCCTTCAACCTTGAGATAGATAGATAGATAGATAGATAGATAGATAGATAGATAGATAGATAGATAGATAGATAGATATGATAAAGGCTTGAGTTCTTACTGAAGGAGCACGTTCATTCATTTGGAAAGGGTTTTAACTTGAGTACATGGATCTCCTCACCCAGCTAAACTAAAGATGAGAAGATAGAAGGTTTGGGAAATGATCATATTTGCTATTATCTTTCAGACAAGACATGCTTAATGCTTGAGAAACAGTAATCAGTTCAACCATTGTGTTATGACACAAATTAGAATGTTTGGCATAATCTTCATTAGTGTCCTCCCTCAAGGCTTCTACAGCTGCATAAGGATCTATTTCTCCTTCAAATTGCTTTTTTTATTGTTTAAGCTTTTTAAGTTTTTTTTTTTAAAAAAATTTGCATCGTCTCATCTGCGTGAACACAACCAATTAGAATAAATTATTTTCAAATTAATACACAGTAAAAAGCTTGAGTTTTTTGACAGTTGAATGATTAGACTTGATTATCATAGCCGAATGCTGACAATGCAATATATTCCCCAATTATACCTTTGAACATTAAAACATGCATTGCTCATGGTCTTCTTGTCACTGAGTTTCCTTTTACATAAAAATAGTTTCTATTAAATATACAGCAAGTTAGTTAAAGTTTATTCTGGCCATAGACTAGTATCATAAAAAAAAAAAAAGCATGTCCAGAATAACTATAACTAACTATAACTATAACTAAAATGCTAAAGGATATAAAATATAACAATAGGTGCTAAATGGATAATGCTGTTTCCACTATGAGGGAGAAATGAATCTGTTGGGAACTGAATGACACAGAACTGAGCTATCTTTCTAGAGGTTCCCTTCATATTGTATAAATCTTTTACCTTGTCCATGGAAAAGAACACTTTCACCAAAACAGAGGATAAAATTAATTTCTGCAGCTAGCCTACCCTAATACTATTGCATACTTGTGTATAATTTATACTTAATTCTGAAATAGGAGGAAGAGTCTATTTAGAAGGAATATATGTATTCAAAACCCTGATCATCTGATTGGATGATTCGGGTCAGTCACTGTCTTCAGGGACCTTCAATATACCACCCAGAACTTCTTGAAAATTGAGTAGAATACAGCTTCATAAATCTTGTTAAATAATATCTTAATTTGGAATCAAGAAACTGCAGAACAATTTTCTTTTGGAGGGCTTTGTACAATCAGTCAGTGTTCCTTTAATTAAGGACTGTGCCAGAACTCCCATAAAAATCTGTGTCCATAAATCATATGCTTTTTTAAAAAAATGGGAGCATGTATACTTTTAAAGAAGTCAGCATTTCTTTCTTGAATTTGGAGGATATTTTATTTTACAATCTCATGACCTGTTTTGAACCCTTTGACTTCTGTTCTACACCACCTCAAAATCAGTGAGATGAAGATGGTTAAAAATTATTTTAATGAAGTAACAGAGTGATTAAATAGTATTGGAATGGGTAGCAATATATTAATCATCCTAAACTGAGTCCACATTGCACCAAAATATCTTCATGTTTTATTCAATTATCTCAGTTTTGTTGCAAAATCTGCATCCATTATATTTCAGACTTACATTTGTATGCTGACATTTATATGCTACTTTCCCTTTTTATATGGAAAGGATTTATATGGAATTTTATATCCAGCTTTCTCTACTGTTTTCTTTCTTTAATACTGCTCCCACTAACTTAGGGTTTTAAAAATGCAATTTTACCTAAGAAATACTCTCTCAGTGGCACACCCTATTGAGTGCATTTTTCTGCATTATATGCTTTGTATAAATGTGTGAGCAAGGCATTATATGAGCCAACAGACTCCAGTCATTATTGTCCATTGTTACATAACACAGATCAAGTTTCTTTGCTCCTAATGAAATCCATGATTTCTTTTATATCTCTAGGCTTCAGAGTTACCACCTCTTTGGCCTCTTCAATATCCTAACATTAATATCAGAGGACTTTGGTTAAGAGAGGGAACTATGTTTGGAGATCTCACCACTTGGCTTAGAAGGACCTTCTTCTAAACCAATATAGTGGAGACACGTTTTCTAACTACTAAGTTAGTCAAGATGGCACCTTGAAATAGATGAACAATGGAGAAGCATACTTTTGCCCCTATTTCCATTCTGCTATTATCAAATGTTAATAACTATCTAAAAACTATAGATAATTGCTTTCCCCTACCCCCAGAGGTAACTGTTAAATAACTCAGTGTGTATTTTATTAATCACAAAGGGTCTTTTTCTATCTGTGATTCTCTTTCAACATGGACATGATACATTGGGCACCACATGTAGAAAGTGCTATAAAAACAATTAAATTTCTATTATGTCAGGACACGCTGTAAGTTTAAAGGGTGTCTTTTAATAGTTGATATATTCAGATAAGCCAAGATATTAACTAAGATAAGCTAAATTAATCACCAAGACTATTCAGTGGTTGAAATTCATTTGCCTTTTAGCCAGTTAAATTATATATCTGTGCTTGGGACATCTATATACCTTTTTGAGCAACTGGAAATACTATTAAAAAATAGCCAACAGAAGTTAAAAAGAAGGCCCTCTTCAATATTTAAATGTAATATTTTTATATCTTTCAAACAATGCTAAAGAACCTACAAGTCTCTTACAAAATGAGTGTTGCCATTAAGTTTCAGTCCTGACAATTAATCAACTAGAACCCTGGTTGATTAATCTACTGATTAAACAAATTAAAGTGTGCAGTCCTAATAAAAAATGAATCATTAGTTCAGGTTAATGATGAACAATTGGCTTGTCTCACAGATCTCATTAGCCTTTAGCAAGTGTCATTTGGCTGAACCTTAGAATAGTCTCATTTTTTTCTGAAAAATCTGCCCAGTTCATTCATTTAATTTAAAAAGTATGCATGGAAACAGCATGGACTCTGCACAGTACTGATAAGATACACTCTGAACTAGACTCTCACATAAATGCTTGATTGCTTAAATGTTAAGATTATGTTGACTCCCCCCACCCCACCCATATTTTAAAGGATCATCAAATTGATTGGTCTTGGATGAAACAAAGGGTGTTCATCTAGAAAGTTAAGTTCATACTGTAGAGAGAACAGATCTGCTACAGAATTATGCTACTTCAGCAATTCCCTGGAGAAATTACAGTCTGCATCTGCTAAGAGTAGTTCTGAAAGCTTTTGGAATGCTTAAAGTTTTACAACAAAGATGGAATATATAAGAAGTAGGTTATACATGGACAATTGGTCTACCACAGTATATTGCTAAAATAACATTTCAGCACTGGTAGACAAAGCAATGCTTGGTCATTCCAAAGCTATTAAATTCCAACTTGGCAATGAGTCTTATATAAACATAACATTTCAATTATGTTTCACCTTGGGGTGGGATACTTTGAAACTAGTTTTGTTTCGTTTGCATCTATATTCATGAAATACATCCAAGATTTTCAAAAGTTTGAAAAGCAGATACATTAAAATGCTGATGACGTTTTCCTAATATGTATAAATGTCATCTTGAGCTACCCCAGTGACCCCATTTAACTTCAGGAACTTTTTCCGGTTGCTGAACTGAACTGATTCTTCTCAAGTGGGATACTAAGTTCTCTTTTAGCTAGATTTATTGAGATGAAAAGGAGGGAGTTCCAAGAGTTCCGGCAGCTGAACTAACTTTCCATTTAGAATCAATATATCTCAGTATACAAAAAGCTGACGAAGCTTTAAGCAACCCTGTTGCAACCTGGATGGCTATGATTGACATAACCTCTCTTCACTGATAAAAGGGAGAACTGCACTGATTTATCTAACTGGTGCTTGAATCTTTATTATCCTGAGAACCAACTCTTGTAATAAGTAGGATGCTGCCAAGTCCAGAGTAAACATTTCTGCTTTTTCTCTGATACAAACTAGCCAAGAAAACAATCAAATGGATCATCAAACAGTTCAACCCAGACTTTTCATTCAAGGCACAAATGACCAGGCTTGAACTGTCATTCTTCAGACACATTATATGAAGACTTAGCTCTCTGGAGAAGTCCATAATGTTGGGAAAGGTTGAAAGAAAGAGAAGGGGATGATCAGCAACAAGATGGATGGGTACACCATTGGAAGATCCGAAGAACCATGATGGGGAAAGATCCTCCTGGAGAAAATCTATCTCTGTAGTCACTAAGAGTTGACACTGACTTTATGGTACATAATCAATCATCTCATATATATACTCCATTCCTTCAAATATCATTTGTCCAAGTGCTGGCACTGCCCTTGCCAGTCTTTTTTATTTTCTCTTCTCTTCTATAAGTGTTATGCCCATTACCCACCCTCTGTACTTGGCTACCTTTGGCAAATTGAAGCCATACTGTTGCTTGGGTACTAGTTAAGGCTTTTCCCTTTCTTTTGCTGGTGTTCCATCCCTGATCTGGAACCATCTCTATTCTCTTTGCAAATGCTGAATGTGACTTTTCTGCCATACCTCCCATGGTCACAGGCTCCAGCTTGCCTTTCAAGTTGTG
The DNA here is from genome assembly GCF_059951505.1 of Python bivittatus. Taxonomy (NCBI): domain Eukaryota; kingdom Metazoa; phylum Chordata; class Lepidosauria; order Squamata; family Pythonidae; genus Python; species Python bivittatus. Next base: position 7,351,714 of record NW_028277033.1, read on the forward strand.
TTGGCTGTGGCAGATGTATTAAGTTCACACCCTGTTGCAATACTGGAGCAGCTACGGCTATGTTTGGCATCAACAGCCAATGCAACTTTCTCTTGGACGGGGCCCATATTACAAAATAAGTAGGAGTTTAAGCAAGTCCCTCCATACCACAGTTCAGAAGGAGGTTCAAAATATATTTCTTTTCACAGGCCTTTTAATGCTACCATTTCAGTACTCGTTCTTTTTGCAATTGTGCTCTGAGTTGTTTTTATGAATGTTTTAAAGTTTTCCAAACAAGCTATCCATTATCTTTAATATAGAAATTATTTCACCTATTTTTCATAGTTACAAACCATATCATATCATTCTGGGGAAAATAAGTACAGATCTTGGCACGCTCATACATTCTAGTTCCAGAGAGATGAACATCATAAATGCATACAAAAATTCAGGCTAAACACATTTCTGATCTATTCCATAGCCAGCGAAGGCACAGATTAATACTATTTAAGACTTCATTTAGAATCTTGATTCTTTGTTTTGGGTTACAATAGCCTCCGAACCTTTCAGCTGGTCTCAGCTTCCAATTCATAGCCCTGAACTGCTGGGTTTGTGTTGAAAGAAAATGAACCTGGAAAGAAGTTCCTGTCTGTTTCTCAGCTACCTCCCAGGTAAATCAGGCCTAGGTGGAAAGACATGCTCTAGAACTACAGGCCATTTCATCTGTGGATCTATTAAAAATTCCAGTAAAAACTAAAAAAATTCAGTTAGTGTATGGTTAAATCTACAGCTTATGAAATCCATTAACATATGTGTGTGCGTGTTTAACATTGCACTGCATCTATTTTTGATGGTTAAAAAGTTCCTGCAGTGAAATGTGATTCTCTCAATTTGAACTTTGGGCTTCAGATGAAAGGTAGCTAAAAAAGCTCCCTGTTTTGGGATGGGGGAAAAAAAAAAACGAATGTAGAAACCTAAGATTATAGAGTGAGACAAACCTAGAAAGGAACATGAAATGGTCCATGCTGTTGATTCCTTTTCTTCCACAAAATGCCAAGATTTTATTCATCCACCACAGAAGAAAAACAAGTTCTTCATTTCAATATTAGTTGAAACCATCATGCTGTTTCTCTCAGAGCCCAGTTAGAGGGAAGATTGACCAGGAAGTCAAGCTGGAATGCTGATTTAAATGAGCATAGAAACTACCAGCATTACCCAAATGGTTCACCCATGCATCACTTTTTGATAAATCACTTTTTGGAAAAACAGAGTGAAAGTCCAGCAGTAACAGATGAATGGCTTGCCCTGAGAAATTTAACTGCCGGCAGATAAAAAAGAAAATAGTAATGGACATTTTGGAGGTATTAATAATTTGATTCTTATCATTCATTCTCTGGTGAATTATATTATTTAATGAGTGGTGTACAAGGAGAATCCAACAAAGGTTTGTGCCAAACATGTTAATGTAGAAGTGGAGGAGAAATAAATATACCAGCTGAAGAACATTGACTTTCTCCACAGCCATCAGTTGCTCTAATGACATATCAAGGAATGGATCAGAAATTCCTTCCTGATTTCAGTCCCAGGAATGCTTCTTCTGCCATAACTGTTAAAACACTGATAACTGGGGGCATCCACGGGGGTGGAGAGTGACAAAAAGGGAAAGATGGCAGCTGCAATTTACTTTTTTAATTTGTACCCCATACCTGTGTGTGCCCCTGCTGACAACAGAATTGCATCAGCACCTCATGCACTTGACACAACCTGTTTCCAGTCTTTTATATAAAAATATAGCTAAGCTTTCCTCCTCTCTCTCCTCCTCCTCCTCCTCTTCCTCCCCCTCCCCTCTTCCTTCTCCTCCTCCTCCTTACCCACTACAGTTTTTTGACAAATTGCTTGCTCAAAATCTTCAATATAGTCTAGATTTCCTAGACTAAAGGATTAATGAATGTTCTCATGAAATAAAAGATGAGCTAATGTGATTTACCTGATAACCTGATTTCCAGTGATGTATGTGTCTGTGTTTTCTTTTTAAAAAGGGACTTGTACAGACTTTTGAAACTGCAAGTCTACTGATACTTTTCTTCTGAACTCAGAAAACTAAGAGTTCAGCAGACAGGACAATCATCGGGAAGAACAGAATAATCTACATTAGATCTCCTCCCTTCCCCTTCAAACAGCATAAGCACTTGAATGAGAACTAAGTTGCTGAGGGACAAATAAAAAGAACTAGATTTCTGCCTTGAGGCTGGGGGTGAGACAGAAAGAGATGTTCAGGGTAATAGAGTGTCCTGAAGAAGGTATGATTCTGGCTACCAAACTATGAATGTTCTCACTTTCTCCCCATTTCCAACATTCCTTACTATTGTTTATGTAATCAATGTGACATATACAGCATATAACGCATCAGGAGAACATTAGCAAGCTTGGGGAACTTAACATTCTGATATGTGGCTAGATCTTGAACGTCTTTCAAGATCAATGTCCAAATTATTTTAAAATGGATTCAGAAGGGTTGAGAGACAGTAAGGCTGGTTCTCTGGAAGGTCAGGTCAGGGAAAGTTCTCACATTCATACTGCATACTGAGCTTGGTTGAGATTAACTTTGTCTGGATCTCTTTGAGACTCAATGTTTTGTGTGACCCTGGCGAGTTTGGTTCAATTGTTTTATTGTATTATGCAACTCAGAAAACAAGTTAATTCAGTAACTAAATGTGATGAGTGAACACAACATGGGGAGGCTACTTCATAGTACTGTTGTAAGGTTTGTAGCTTGGGAAATGATTTAGAATTATTCAGAGCAAGTCTTCCCAAGATGTTGTGCAACAAATTATTCATGAAAAGGGAGCATGAGAAGTAGAAAAGAAAGAGGAATATGAAAAAATGGAGTGGATCCTGAGTCGATTTTTAGTATGCATGCATTTTTTAGTATTTATTTCTGAAAAAGTCATTCTCCTTTCCTACAAGGAAAGTTCAGTTAGAAAGAAAACAGGGCTGTACACCACCCCTAGCTTCACACATTTATGCTAGTAAACTTGGAAGAGCTATTACAGTGGTCATATTTGAAATTTTGAAGTCTGTTATGGGCACAATTACAAAAATATATGTAGTGCTTTCTAAGAATGCCTCTGGGGTATCTATGGGGCCTAGATTCATTGGCGGATGGACAGATTATCCTTGAGGGTGATGCTTTAGTTTTCAGTATGGGAATTGCTCATTCCTTGTTTTCATTAAAGACCCTTAAATATTTAGGGAGAGGAGCTTGGTATGTGAGAAGAAACATTTGAGTGGGTATATCAGGGTGCCACAGTGGGAATCTGTTGGATTTCTGGCTGGTAGGCTGTGGGTACTGATTTTCTTACAAACACCTAACTGGTGTCCCAGCCAGCGTTTGGACTAGGGCTCCCAAGAAAAGCCATTTCCATCATCTTCACTGGTTGCAGATTTGCTTCTGGGATCAGCCATTTGTGATTTAAAAAATAAAAAAAATCCTTAAGCCAAGAGCAACTCAACTTTATTTAGACCTCGGCTTTTAAGATGCATGCCAGAGGCTACATTTCAAAAAGCTGGTGAGCCAAGAAGCAGGAAGTAGGTAGGATCAGAACAAAAACTGAATTTGATTGAATTAGATTTAAAATAAAATTGACCTACAATCACATTAAACTTAATTCAATATACCTAATGGGATTGCTGTCCCTGTATTTAAGATTTTAAATATGTAGATATACTTTAATGGACTGAGTTATTTTATTACAATAAGCAGAATATTGTTTTAAGGATTTTTGCCCTGTCTTATACTTCACTTCCCAAGCTAGACCCCAAACCCCATTCCCCCCCCCCAAAAAAAAAAGATCAGCAGAGTGACATTTGGAAAGATCTTATCCACCATTCTTCACTTCCTCTCCAAGTTGCTACAACAGTGAGAATTAAAACAGCCATAGAGATACATTTTAATAGGTCTCTCTAAGACTTTGGCTGAAACTCAGGAGGGGTGAAGGATGTTGTTATCATCATCATCATCATCATCATCACCATCACCACATTTATTATGGCCACCCACTCCAAATGACTCTTGGTGGCTATCTTGATGGTCAAAAGTTGTAAGACATGGCTAACCAGAGGAAACTAGTTTAAACCTATGAATCACTAGGTTCTGCGTAAGGCTAAATCCCTAAATGTTTGCCCATGTCAATTAACACATGAGCTCTCCATCTACTGATCCAGTTAAACACATTATAGGAGCAAGTTCTTGTTCTTTCTTGTATTCCAGTTTATTTTTAAAAACCATGCTTTATTTATCAATGTACATTTTTCCTTTTATTGTAAGCTCTGGGGAATGTTTTATAGGAACTGGAAATAAACATTTTGGCAAATAAATGCATGAAAGATCCCAAAGATCATTTGGCTATAATAGAAGTAGTAAAAATGGGCTTTATCCATCTAGCAGATATTTTCTTGCTTCAAAAGTTGTATAGGTCACCCTAAAATTTAGATGCTAGTTTTTATTTAAAGGTCTTTGCTGCCCAGACTCCTATTAGGGGTCAAACATGCCAACCCAAGGGGGATCCATAAGAAAACAGGATGCAGAAAATAAGGGCACTTTCCTCACTGGTGTATGTGTCATATATGCAGATTATGCTTTTAAAAAAAAGGAAGAAAGGATAATAGCAACATGGCTGAGTAGGTTTTATTTGTATAGCCCACCAAAGCACACTTAAATAGGCCCCAGCTGGTCATTCAATTTTCTGTGAGTAAACATATTAACAATGTAAATGTTTCCCAGCTATAAAATAACGTTAGATTCACACTAGTAGAGGTGATAGTCAATCTTTTCCACCCATTTCCTGGCTCTCATTAATCTCAGGTAGCTCTTAATCACCCTGTTATGATCTTATCACATGCAAACAAGATTTCTGCAAACAAACAAACAAACAAACAAATAAATAAATAGATCCACTGGCAGTTTGGCTTAAACCTAACAATTTTGGGAGGAAACCCTTCGCGCTTAGGTGTGGATTTATTTGTGGTGCAAGATGGGGCACGCTGGACTTCAAGGCAAAGTATTTCTTCACAGAGCACAAGAGCACTCCCATAGCATATGCCTGCCATTCTTAAAGCAGCTCTGGTGCAATCCTTGAAAAGATGTAGCTGCTTTCAGGAGGTGCACACCTGTGCAATTGAAAGCACCTCTGAAGCATCTTTTTGCCTTTGAATCTGAAGGGCTGCATAGCCTTAATGCAAAATGTTCATTAAAAGAAAAAAAAAAGTCATCCATAGCACACACATACAAACTGCTAATGAAAGATCCACCCTGTTTAGTTATACTGATCACCAAGAGGCAGTATGCGACCAGTTTTATTCTTACTGGGAATCATCAGACATAGCTAGCCAGGGATTATTCTATGGGGTTCACACCCTCTATAGCACCAGGAACCAAACTCATGGACCTCTGCATTTCAGAGGACTATATGCCTTTGGACTTCTGTTGCTCAGCTTTGTTGCTGGAAGGGATAAATAGAATGATACATGCAGCCCCCCTTCCCTGAAGCTCTCAGAGGGAGAGATATGCAGATATTATATTATGTCCAAGAGGGATGAAATCATGTAAATCCCTCTACGTGGGGGCATGACTTAATGAAAAAACTGTATCTCTCTCTCTCTCTCTGAGAGCTTCAGGGAACATGGACTACAAAGACCATTCTGATAGATTCCAGTCTCTTCAGATTATCCAAACAAAAAGGACTGTGGGGGAAAAAAATAGTTTTGGGGTATTTTTTTATGCCTGAAGAATGTAAACTTAAGCCCGTGATGGCTTTTATGTACCACCAACAGCCATTTTGGAGATGATAAATTTAAGGGAACAAGTAGCACAATTAGTTTCCTGTTTCTCAGTTTCCTACATTTTAGCCGAAATTGGTCACACACATCTCTTGCCTCTTTATCCATAAGAAACATGGGCCACAGTGAGCCCAAGTCAATAGTGCATTCGTTGCCATAATCCACAAGTAGACGTGGTCTTCTCAACATCTAGAATAGTTGTATAGAAGTATGTCACTAATAATAAAGTTGAATTTGCTCAGGTAATTAAGTTATCTAAACAAATTTGCTTTAGAAATGAATTTCTCCAACATACTCGCTCCCTGTTCAGAGGAAAGACTGACTAAAGATATATTTTCTCTTCAAAACAGGCAATAGAATTTCATATCTTGGAAATATAAGCTGAGATGCTAGGTTTATCTGATAAGAGATTGTTTCAGAAATAACAGTTGGGGGATTCATGTATCTATATAGCTACCATAACTCCGTAAGTGTCATTTCCAGCCTATATTTTTGCAGTAAGGGTATTGCTGGGACAGTGACACAGAAGATATTCACACATGTTGGAAGCAGAGTACTCTGTTCAAGTTTTTAAAAATTCTCAGATTTAATTGCAGTTTGTTCTAGCATTGCAGAAGATTGTGCAAGGAGGCATACTGCCAGATTTTTCATCTCACATGAACAGGTTAAAAGTAATTTGCTGCTTTTCCCACATTTATTTGTACTTGGACTTCTCCCAATGTAGGAAAAGAAAAGAAAAGAAACAAAACCAAAAACTGATACACAGCTATGTAGATGAATCTCTGCCTAACACCAGGCTACTCCTTAATAAGCTCCTCTGCAAAGACCCAGACATACTCAGATAAGGTACTTACCCTTGGCACTTGGCCCAGAGACAAGCTTATGGTCACCAGTCAGAGACACCTGAACTTTTGGGAGCTTCAGCATGGACCCCCCGGAAGATGCTACATTCCATTAGACCATTTATGGTGTTGTCCGCTGCCTTGATGAAACTCTGGCGGCTGACTGGTGTGGGTTGGGTAATATCTCTTTTAAGCTTCTTTCTCTCTTTCTGCACTTTAAAACTTACAGCAAATATACTTCTATTGCATTGCCTACACTCCTTAGGTGTGTTTATTGCCTTTGACTCCCAAAAGAACACCTTGGCTCAGCTGGCCACTGGTGCCAAGACATAGTTATAGCCACAGTATGTGAACATGTCTTTCTTAGTGACACGGTAACTGTTCCATCATAATTGTCAGACAGAGTAAGGTGCATGCCTTAAGGAGAAAGCCCTGAGGAACAGAGGTGGGTGTCCCACATAGGTGAGCATATGCCTTCTCACTTACCCTGCTGCCCTTAAGTGTGTTGAAGGAACCTGTTCCATCACAACTGTCAAGCTTTAACAGCTGCTTATTTACCAACAACAACAACAAAAAGCAAGATTATCAGAGTCTTCTTTAACTTGATTTATTGAAAGAGAAAAGGGAAACAGGTTACAGAAATGCCTTCCCAGACAGTAAAGTAGCTAAGCCAACACATTTTACATATGTTAAGCCAACCATTAGATGCTGTTGAAATAAGAGAGGAAGCACAAGTAAAACTAAAGGTTACCCAAATATGTCTTCCGTGTGGGCTGGGGATGAAATTAAGGCAATGACATGGGAGATAGATAGATAGATAGATAGATAGATAGATAGATAGATAGATAGATAGATAATAGATAGATAGATAGATAGATAGATAGATAGATAGATAGATAGATAGATAGATAGATGATAGACAGACAGACAGACATCCAGAAGATATTTAAGCTATGGTTAGATGCAAGAAAGGAAGCCAGTTTAGCCTAGTGATTAAAGCTGGATTAGAATTTGGGACACTATGAATTATAGTCCTGCCTTAGGCACAGAAGCTGGCTAGGTGTTTTTGGGCCAGTCTCTCTCTCTCACCCCAAAGAAGAAACTGCTAGCAAGCCACTTCTGAAATGTTGCCAAGAAAACTGCAAGTGGTGTCCGGAAAACTGCAATCTTGGTGTCCGGATTTACAAAATAGATGTTGGGTGGGGCAGGAATAATCACCAGGAGTCAAGCTCCTTTGGGGCGATTTCCTCAAGACATTTCTTGGACTTACATTGTCAACAGCACTGTTTCTTCAGTGCCTCACAACCTCCTGATCACAAGGGGCAACAGGGTGGAGCTAGAGAGCTGGGAATTTTGTCATTGGCCCTTCTTTGTTTCTCACTCCACCTTCTCTTTTCTGTGAGACTGCTAATCTCAGGGTCTCTCTTCTGCCTTTGATCCCAGGCACCCACACAAAATGCTTTTGCCTTCTGACTATTCCAGATGCTGTTAGTTCGGTTTGGCGTAAACACATCAGGTAGCACCTTAAACAAATATTTCTGTTGACGTTATACATCTATTTCACTAATCTTTGCTTGGGCTAGATTCCCAACCTCAGGAATACTTTCTCTCAGCCACAAATGTGCTTTTTGCAAGAGCCTTTCCCTTTCTCTCCATGACTTTTTCAGTCCTCTTAATGACCGCCCCAGTTTAACTTTTTCTGCACAATATTCCCTACGTAGTTCATGTAAAAGTATCTGAACCATAAGGTTTTTTGTTTTTTGGGGGGGGGGGGGGTTGGTTGGTTGGTTGGTTTTTACTGTCCCAAAGGTACTCTGAGATTTGCACAAGTCTTTGTCTTCACTTGTCCTTAGTCTTTACTCCTTATCACAAACTCTGGTACTCAAGCATAATGGATAGCAGCCTGCATCTTTTGTTACGGCTACCCTAATGGAGTCTGTTTTAGTGTTTGAAGGTTAAGTAAATCTCTAATGAGTTTTTTTACTACTATCCCTAATCCTACTTTCTTTTACTCATTTTTTTTACATTACATTGTAACAGTAATACTGCATGACTCAACTGAAAAATCAGAGGTGGCCGTAGTATTTCCCATGTAATCATCTCTGAGCACTGTACACCTCGTATAGAACAGAACTACAGTAAGCACTCTCAATATCCATTGAAAGGGGATGGAAAGTAAGGGGGAGTATTCATGACTATTCATCCATACGTTTGAACAGGGAAGGCCTGACTAATGAGATAAGTGTTCAAAAGGCACCTAAAAGACATGGAGGTAGGTAGTCCATGAATCGCAAGAGTGTTCCAGAAGGGCTGCTTGAGAATGACCACATGATGACAAGCTGTAAGTTGTGCTAGAAATGAGACTGAACAGAAATAGAAGGAACTGTTAATGTTTAGCCTTGAGAAAAGAAGATAGGGGGGATTTAATAGCACTTTTCAAATACTTGAAAGGGTGTCACGAAGAAGGTCAAGGTGTGTCCTTCATCATTCCAGAGTGCAGGACATGAAATCATGGAGCCAGGTTACAGGAAGGTAAATTCTAACTGAACATCAGAAAAAAACATCAGAGATACTTTAATTTATGTTCTTGCACTAAGCTGGGGGTAGGACTCAATGACTTCAGTGGCTTCTTCCAAATCTATGATTCCATGTAGCAGGACCTCCTCTAATGATCTTCATAATCACCTCCAAAATAGTTCAGGACACTATATGGCCAAAAAGAAATTTTGAACCTGGCTTGGTAGCTTATTGGCAGTCACTACCAATGGCTTCATCACTAGTAGAAAACACACATGGACAACTGTAGTGTCTAAATAAAGTACAAGGAAAATCCCATGGTGAGTACTTTCTAATGATCTAAATGTAAAATTACCTTTGGAATTGCGTAGCCTCTTTTCACTAAGATCACTTCATTTTAACTGATCCTTCAGTTCAACAGACTTCTTTAGAGCAATAAATCAAGCTTTTACATGACAGCCCCTTATTACCAATCATTCATAAGTGCGTCTCTCTCGCTCTCTCTCCCTCCTCCCTCTCCCGCTTTAAATGCAGTCATTTCCAAGGGAAAGGAAATTGTTGTTTTATTTCCATTCCCATCTAATAGTAAAAAGACTCCAACGGCTAGTTGAAGATGATGATTTATTTTGGAAAAGAAACAAGCAAACAGTGTGTCTACTCCAGCTGATTTGTTCTCAGAACTAGGGTCACAATCAATATACAGCTGTCAACATTCTCTTTAGATAAGAGTGTCACAAAAATTTAATTACCTTAAACTTTTGAGTCTTCTTCTCAGTTTTAGCATAGTAATTTTATCCACAGGAGACAATTAAAGCAAGAAATAAAAATAACTTCATGTACCTAGGGGGAGATATGCATATTCTTCAAACTTTCGGTCAACAAATCTTCTGTTTCATTGTTATCCTTTCACAAGATGATTCTGAAGGGCAGCAAAAAAGTCCAGAGCTTCCTCTGCATCATGTAGATGTTGTTGATTTCTCTGGAATGAAAAAGAAATGAAGACATCAGCTTAGCTGATTTCAGCCACAACTGAAAATGTTTTGCCACGGACTTTGAGCAAATCAGTTTTACCTTTAACAGACAATTAATCGAATATTTACTACAATCATTTACTAGTCCAGAATAAGAAAATAACAAAGAAAATTAACTATTGGCATAAAAGCATGTTGGGAAGGCCCAAAGGAAATCCAGAGCCTGACAAACGTATCGCTAACCCAATGTCTGAAATATCATTTGACAAACCACAGTACAACATTCGGCCACATTGGGAGTGTCAGTTGTAGCTTTCAACAAAAAGCAGGTATAAAACATATCAGATATATCTGGCCTACTGGTTAAAAAAATGAGTGATATGAATTGTGTGAATATCTCAGTAAAGTGAGCAATTCAGTAAGACAGGATTCAAGGTCTCAGTCTCCTCCAAGACGCTAGGGCAGATGTGGTCTCCCCCAAGAGATACTACGAAAGGCATCCTTCAAGACTACTGATGGTAAAGTATTAAGCCAGGACAGTATAAGGGCTCTACCCTGCTTCAGAGGGTTTAGATGAGTAAGGCTGCTTGCAAAAGGACAGTGCAGCCATTTGTGAAAATTTGGGGGGTTTAAATGTGTGTTTAAAGACCACACATCTGGAAGCTGGCCAAATTGGGAAACATTAGGCTAGGAATAAATGCCTGCAACAGAACCTCAGTGCCACCTGACAGCATTTTCCAGCTGTTATTCCACTATCCAAAATAATCTGGAAGGAAAGAAAAGAAGGCAAATAGCAGCAAGGTGGATGAACCCAGTTACAATGGCGATGGGTGCACCACTGGAAGACCGGAAAGAACAAGTTAGGGACAAAACAACATGGAGAAAGATCTATGTACAGTATGTGGTCATTAAGAGTCAACAATGAGTTGGCACATAATAAATAAATCAGTCAAAATCAAAATAATCACAAGCGAAACAAGCAAAAGAGAAGTTTAAAAAAAAGAAGCTGGTTAGGAAATGCAGTTCTTGATTGTTTGATATAGGCATTATCTCTGAATCCACTGTCAATATTAATACTCACATACAGACACAACAATCTGTGCTTTTCCAGTGCAGAACAATAAATATTACCAACATTGCAAACAACAAGAACAAGATCAGGCACCATCAAAAATGGTACCTTCCACCATTCATATTAATTACTCCATTGGTGCAAAGATGCACAGGGTTTTCTGCTTATTCCCACCTATAAGTTCCTTAATTTAGAAATAAAAATGAAAGTCACTGAAGGTGAAGCATCTTGCTGAACTTGGCAGGTATCAAAAAGGTAAGCAGGATCTGACCTGCTTAGAACTTCGATAGGAGGTCACCAGAAATCCCAAGGTTGGAGGCTTAGATGGAGATATTAAGCAACAGCGACAACCCTGAGAGAAGGCGATGGCAAACCAGACCTGCATTGTTGAACTGTATAGATGATGTATCTATCTACTTACCAGAATCCAGTTCAACTTGAGAAAGTCTGTATCCCATTAATAAATAGCTATAATATAATATTTTTTTAAAAAAACCCTCAGGACTACCGATTTGCATTTAAATCTATGTTATGAAATGACGACATTATATCAACATTCAGTCAAATCCTAAGAGTCCAGACTAGTTGAAGTTAACACGGCATTATCTGTATAGTTAAAATGGGATGTCAGGAAGAAAAGGAATATTCAGCTGCTGTGTTTGCTGTGGAGCATAGGTTTCCTGGTATTCCCTTTACTTAAAAAAAAAAAAAGATACAACAGCAGCTCAGATTTAAAAAAAAAAACACTGCCAGGACCAATTGCGGTAAAAAAAGTATAGATTCCAAAAGGGAAGAAGGAAGGCCCCAAACATCATTTTTCATTTGACAGCATTAATCAATCATTTTATGATTCAGAGCACTGCGGGAGGCTGTTTTGCAAGCGACAGAGAAGCCAGACTAAGGCCTGGGGAGACGTGTTCCTGAGACAGGTTGTCAGAGAAATGGCTGCGTTCCAATGGCTCTTTGCAGAACAGGACAGGTTTTCATTTTGCCAACTCTGAGCAAGCTGATTAAGGAATGGATTTAGCTCCCTTTCAAAGTGAGGCATTGCCAGGAGAATTGAGAGACATAAAGATGCAACGAGGAGTTAAAATGTCTCTATAAATTGCACAGGCAGGAACGATGAGGCATTTGGTAAAGAATCTTGTTTCATTTGAAATAGAATGGGAATGGGAATGAGCAAATATATCTACTTCTGGTTCACTGCATATACACTGCGTGCACACGCACACACACACACACAAATAGAGCTTGGTCCACTTCAACTCCTCAGACGTACAACATAACTTGGAGAAAAGTGCAAAACTCTGATGGAAAATTAAGCTCAGGTACTCACATTGCTTTGTGAGTTGTGGAACAAATAATTTCAGACTGGAATTGACAGAGAAGGAATTAAGTAAACAAGAGATTTTTCTTGTCTATCTCGTTTGGAGGAAAAAAAAAATATACTCAGAGAAACACGCCTATGTGCTTTGGAATAATCAGTATGGTGGGGTATACATTCAATAATAAATTAACAAATAAAATTGGAGGCAGATGTTCAAGTTTTTTTAAATTAAACAAAATGGAATGGAACCATCTAACATTTAAAAAAACCACACACACAAAAGAAACTGAGCAAAAGTGAACGTGGCAGCTTCATCCATCCCCTCAGGACCAAGTATCTGCAGTTTAGTTATCATATTTGTCTTTCCGACAGTGTCTACATTTTTGAAATGCATTTGGAGCTCTGAAAACATTGCCACTGAGAGCTCTGCAGAGAATGGAAAACCACTGCTGATGGGGGGGAAAATCCTGCTAAATCTGCTACAACCTTGTACAATAATGAGATGGCTAATTCATGAGTTTTTTCTATCATCATCATCATCATCATCATCTCTTAAACATTAATCAAAGGATATGCAAGTGTGACCTGGTCAAAATATACCCATAGAAGGTTCTATCATTTTTACTACTTCCACCACTCCCAGTAAATCTTAATAATTCATTTAGACGGGCACTTGGAAAGCTCGACTGGCGAAACAGAGCTTATAACAACCTGAACCCCTCATTGCACAACAGTGACACTGGGATGGATCCAAACTAAATTTAAATTAAGGATGGGGAGGAAATAACTTAATAGCAAGAGTTGCTGGATTGTGATGTTGGAAGGAGTTGGAAGTTAGGTATTCAGAAAGCAGGAGTAGGAAAGAAATCAGACTAGTGTGTTACAATTGAATTTATATCTCATGGATTTCAGTGGGAACTAAGGGGAAGTAATTTTGTCTGTCCAGGATGTTTATGAATACATTTTTGAAATGGTTTGCATTTCCTTTTCGGTCTAATTTGAAACAGACCCTTAAGATCCTGATTACGCTTCCCTTCAGATTCCAATTTCTGACTACTGGTTGACTCCCAAATCTATCCACGCCCCAGATTGGACAATCAGTTTTAGGTTGCTTAAACCAGGCAGCAAAAATCTGGACAATCTGGGAAGCCATAAATCCAGATGACCACTAGACAGAAAAAGATAAAGAACTTCTGGACGCCTGGAGTTTTACAGTCCAAATCTGGTAACCCTAAACTGATTATCAGTAACTCTTTCATATGTTGACTTTCAGGATGTCATCACCATCCCATAAAAATAATATGCCAAAAATGTTGTAACTAGGGCTACCAGATCTGGGTTGGAGAAATGTAGATGACAACTAGCTGGCAGGAATGAGAGTTTCTTGAATCTCTCTAGTTCTGTTTTGGGGCCACTCATGTTTCAGCAATCAAGACCTGGTAGCTATAACCTTGCTACCATGAACTGATCTACCTTTTGAGTTACTCTAGGCCAGTTTAAGGCATGAACTAGAAGTGCTTTCAAAGTCAAATTATTTGGCTGGAGCAGTCGGGGGGGTGGGGGGGCAACCCCTGAAAATCTATGCAAAAGTATAGTTAATGGAAGAGTTTATAAAATATGCAAATTGTACAAGAACAGTTTTTAGGTATTTTTGGTAAGACTGGGGGAGAAAATGTAAGTATACTGAAGGAATAAACATGGATAATGGAGCTAAAGACTGAATTTATGGGGAAGGATTAAGAGCCTCAGGTATTAGTTTGTTTTAGAGCTTACTGAGAGAGATCATAAAAGCCTATAGATTTTTAACAAGAAGAAAGGGATTTATTTAATATAGTTATATTATACATGATGCTAGTAAAACAAGGAGAAAATGACTAGACTTGAGGAAGAAGAAGCATATTTTTTTTAACAGCTAGATTAGATTGTAAAAAATGTCTTTGGATTTTCTTTTTTGGCAAAATTAAGGGCTTTAGTGAGAAAGGCTTAAGGAGTATTAAATGCATGGGGAAAAAGAAGAGGTGACTTTGTGAATAGATAACACCCTAAATTGTCATGTTGTCCAAAACAGTGCATTGCATACAGGTTAGTACTTAGCAAACAATGATCTTTCAAGCTGGACCTTGTTCCGTAGCCAAGTCTGGTTTGTTTGTTGAAAGGGACAATGAACTGCTTTTGCTGATTGAATAGCTCATTTAGGCTAATCCAAACCAACTGGGTCTTTATCCATAATAATCGGAACTTGCTTCATCAACATAAGGAGCAGGAATGAGGCAATGTAAAAGCTAACATTTGTTTCACAGGGAACACATAGCCCTCTGCACAAGAAATGGGCTACTCCTGAGAGTTTCCAATAATCTACATACCCTTTTAACCAAATACATTAAGTGTAAATATATTTGCATATGATGACAACTTGAACACAGGTGCCCCTTCTTCTGTGAAGGAACGGTAGACTAACTAAAGTACCATCATGGTTACTGATTACCCTGAAATACCAAAGGTAACCTTCACATATTCATATCTCCTTACAGTTGAACCTCAAAACCAAGCATGTATTCCCAGCATTCCTCAGTAATTTCTCACTGCATTTCTCATTGTACCTTTATGAACAGTAATATTTTCAGTCTTAGAGACTTACACACAGATTTCTCTCTGGTAAATTCTTTTCAAGGCTAGGGGACTGAATACTAATTTGAGCCTTTCCTCTAATTTCCCAATACACCACACGTCAAGAAGGGAGGAATAAATTAATTGCACCTCCTTTCCTTTAAAACTGCTATGATTTTATGCCTTTAAGAATAAAGCCACCAGCATGTTCTGATCGTCACTTAGCCATTGTTCTATCAAAACCACAGTTTTTTTTTTAATGCTCCCAAACTCAGTTTGCCTTCTCATCAGACTTCCCTTCCAGTTGCCCATGCATGATTCTTGGCTACAAACAGATGGTAGCCACCTCTAGGAAATTCATGCTTGTTCATGTCATGGATGAGTTTCCAGATTATACCATTTGGCTTAAGAAGAAATCTGCACAATGTTATGGCATTTTATTTCAAATCATTTTCCCCTCTCTCTTCTAATGGCTACCTAAATAAGACTCAGTTTCATCCTCATCCTCAATATTGAGGGACTGAATCAGTAGGCTCAGCAAACAATACAATTTATTTGGAATGTTTAAAGGGGTATTTCAAAGAAATTGTCCTGAGTAAGCTTAATTAAGCTATGGGAGGTTAATTTTGCACTGATTAAGCTATGGGAGGTCAAAGGATGCATGTGAACGTCCAATACTTTACAACATCATCAAGCCTCCAGTAGTCTGAAAGAGGACAGTTCAGAATCAAAGCCAAAGAGGTCCTTTAAAGCCACAGAGGTGTTTGGGGAGCATCCATCTACAACTTTTTAAAGCACCTGCATCTTTTCTTGGGTCTTATTACCAGCCTCCATAGCTGTGAAACTTAAGCACTCCATAGCCCATTCTTCAGCATCCCTGGTTTTTTCACTTCAAATGAAGCTCAAGGAATGAAGGAAACTCCTCAAGATATTACTCCAATCACTAAGATGGATTCCAGCTTCTGAGAAACACTTAGACATTTCTCCTTCCCTTTTCTTGGAGAAACTACACACACACACACAGAGCGAGAGGGAGGAAGAGGGAGAGAGAGAGGGAAAGGGAGAGAGAGAGAGAGAGATGGGAATGCTAGTCCTGATTGGGTAACCAGTCATGACACCAGTAGAAGAAAAGAACAGAAATGTGTTTGAGACAATTCTACACTGAAATCTCTTTGGGGGAATCTAAAATGTAGAGCATAAGGCAAGACACAAAACAAGAAACTGAATAAAAAAGGATGTGGATTTCCTTCTATTTTCTATTTCCCTTCTATGTTTAATGAAGCTAAGGTATTGTCCCAAATATGTTCCAAGAAAACAAGCATGTAACATGGAGGAACTCCAGTTTTATAGTTGTGTTTTGAAAGCACCACAGTTATTAGTAAATGCTATAATTTTCACTCATACAGCTAAAGAAGTTCACCACATCTGTTTCAAATAGGCCTTTGCTGTTCCACAGTGAGCATAATTTGTCAAGCCTTTTTTTCTCTCTGCAAAATGTTAAATTATGCATGATTGGAGCATTTAAATAATCAACTGTTTTCACTAAACCTGCCCGATTGACAAAACATTGTTCAACCGGAAGTAGCAATTAATGACTTGATTGGACCATTAAACATCTGTTAAGCTTTTTTAACTCAATAAACCTAAGTGTTTTCATTAAAAATCAGTGGAACATGACTGGGGAAAATATCAAAAACCAAGTTTGGGTTCCTTAGTTGGTTTTGTGTGTTATCTACATTTCTAGAACAACTATAACTGCTTGCTTCTTTTACCAGCAGGGATAATTCTCTTCTAAAATGTCTTCCATTTTACTTCCACAATAAATCAGTCTGTTCTTTTATATTTATGCACAGCCACCATGCCTTTGTCTCTTCACATCTGGATTATTGAAAGGCACTCTACATGAGGCTGCCCTGAAGACCACCTACAAGCTTTAGCTTGTGTAACATGCAGCAGCCCAGGTAGTTATGGGCACACCATGGCTTGCCATGGAACACCCTAGTACAGGGTGCCAGTTCTGGGTGCAATTCAAGGTGCTGGTTCTCATCAACATTGCTCAGGGCCTTTACATCTTAGCTGCCTTCTCCGAGTAGAATCTGCTTACCCAGAAAGATCTGGGAAAGAGGGCTTGCTGAGAATCCCACCACTGGGGTAATGTCATCTTTAGAACCCTGGGCTTGAGCCTTCTCACTAGACCATCCCCTCTTTATTACACTTCCAGAGAGCAGGTTGGGTTGATTGATTGTAATATAAAAGTAAGGTCTGACCCCAAAGTGCATACTAGATTGGTCAGCCTTAAGCCTGTACCCAGAGCACTGAGAGGTGAGTTGTATTGACAAGACCAACATAGAAACTTTCCATCAGTACAACGGAGAACAAAATGGAATCTCTCTCTGAAATCTGAGGAAGTGAATGAAGTCCATTCATTCTATGTTAGTTAGCTATGTTAGTCTTGCAACCCCAAAAGAGTGCTGATGAGAAGAGAGTTAAGGAGGTAGTAAAAGTAATTGACCAGCTACTTTTCTCAATGCCTCTCAACTGCCATCTTTGTGTTTAGCACTGAAGCTGCCACACTGTCTCTAAGCACAGCAGAAGCAGCAGAAAAGCCATCCAATCTTCAAATCATTTTGAAAGAGTATGTAGCACCATAAAGCTGCTGGCTTTGAGCTGCTCCTTCTATGCATCTCTGTCAATGGGAGGATTCAACTGAAAGTTCATCAGATTAAAGCAGCCCTTCAAAAATTTGCACCTCTGGTTTTCATATCAGTGCTGGTTCCAGATCTCAGAAGGGCTCATGCAGTAGAATAAATAGACAATATCTAGCCTGGCAAGTCACACCTCTTTTTGGAAGGGTTGCAGATTAATTATGCAGGATGTCTATTTTTATCCTGTAGCTCAAGAAAAACAAACTTTGGATCTTAAGGGGTACAATTGACATGCAATTTTCATATATACATTTATCATAATGAAAGCATATTGATCCTTGAAGACAGAGGTATATGATCTTTGCCAAGCAGAAGATCTCACTCTGAAATGGCATGTGGGAAATGCATCCGAAAAATCCAGCAGAGCCTGGACAATAATTAAACTTGATTTGATTTTCATTTCCACGTAAATGAAATTAATTAGAGTCAATATTTATTTATTTATTTATTTAGCAAATTTATATGACTGCCCAACTCACACACAGTGACTCCGGGTGGCTTACAGAGTAAAATATGATTATTTTCCAGGCATTCAATCTACTTTCCTTTCACTGCTTTTAAAAAATACAATATTGATGCAACTTTTGGAGAAACTCTGAGGTCCACACGGGATGTCACATGAGACCCTAGCTGTTCCTACTTATTTGTCAACTCTTTGCCTTCAAAAATGGATGACAAAATACAGTATGCATGAGCAAGATCTATGAAGTGATGGACTCTTCCCTGTCTCTGGCTTCATTGTAAACTTCTGTGATGCTTGGTGCACCTAGAAAATGAAGCAATGGAGAAATAACAATTTGGGAGGCTTTGCAGCAAGATGAGCAACCATTCAGGTCCATCTGTGCATAAGTGCCATTCTGTGGCAAATTGCAGCTCACAGGAGAAACCAAGCATGACAGGAAAGGTCAAGAAATGATTGTTAATGAAGGAGCAGCTGAAAAAGACAAGGCTGTTTTAGAACAGCAGGAAGCAGAAGTTTGGATAGCTCCAAAAGGTCCTGCTGGAAGGGTCTCTCTTCTGTGAGAAGGATTGAAGATTATTTGTTGAATACTCAAAAGCCAAAGAAGCATGAAAAAAGTAGCCAAGATCAGTGAACCCCATCTTTTCTGGATGTTAGAAGATGTGAGTTCATGAGTTCATGGGAACAGAACAGAAGTAATTTATTAATCTTTTGTAAAACCGCCTTTAAAAATCAAGGTATATTGAAAAAATGACCCCCACCTTTGATCACAAGGAAAACAAATGGAAAGCCTTAAGGAATTCCACAATTACATTTTTTAAAAAAAGTCTATGAAGCTATCTCTCACTCTTCAATTTTATCTGCAATCTGTTATGATATGTATGCTCCCTAAGTGGGATACCTACTTTAATTTTAATAACTACAGGGAAGCAATTTTAAAGGTGATGTTCATCCTCCACCAACAATATGTGGGAAACAAATTGGATGTGTAGAAATAAGGGAGGGAGTACAGAAGTGTGACCTGCTTCTTGCTGCTCCGGATGTAAGTGTAGTTGTGTGGCTTACCCGTGAAATGCCCCTTTCATAACGTGGTGATGCTGCACTCTTAGAAAACGAGGAAGCAAAGGACCATTCAGTTGCCAACACAGAATTATCAAGTGTAAGATAGATCAGTAGCGCCAGCACAACATCCATGGTGCATGGAGGACTGAAAGTTCTCTGAGATGAGATTCTTCAAAGTCTGAATTTAGCATGGACTGGAGCATTTGGGGGAGCTTTCACTCATTCTAGGTGGGACAAGAATCTGAAATGTAACCTGCTTTCAGTTCAAAACCTGCAGTGAAATTTTACTCCACTATATGGCTCTAACATGCTTCAAACAGTGATGCTGTAGCTACCACAACAGGATTAAAAAAAAAAAAAAACAATTGAGCATTCATTTGCATAAAATACCTTGATAAAGGTCCAGAGGGTATATTACAAAACTGAATAGACTAGTTGGTCTGTCCTCAAAACCGAGTGACACTTGAGATTAGAATACCATTGGTAGTCTCAGTCACAGCTTTTGGACAGCTGCTGAGATTGTGGAGGGAGAGAAATAGCAATATTTGTTTTTACTTCAGTCTTGAGCAATTCTGTGTGACACATGCCATGATCCTCCACTGGTCTCTTATCCATTATGGAGGCAACTCTCCACTGTCATTTCTTGCTCTGTTTCAAGTGTGTGTGTGTGTGTGTGAGTGTGTGTGTTAGCCATGCCAAGTGGTCAGGGATAAGTTTAGGAATAGGTCCTACCTAGCTCCTATTCACCACCAGAGGCACAGCCCCCATTCTAGTCTGGGGCAGTGGGTTAATCAATGCCAACGCCTCACTTCTCTTGCCAAGTCATGGGTAACAGGAAGAATAAGGAGAGAAGGTGGGAAACAGGTCTTTTGGGTACTAGTTCCCAAAAGACACACTTCCCCCACAGAATAGCAGCAGAGCTATCTTTTGCCATTTCTCTCCCCAGAGGAAAGCCAGCTGAGAAGATGGAGAAGAGAAGCAGAGGACAGTGGCTCATGTCTACCAGCTCTCCAAACCCATGAAATGATCACAGGTCTCTGCTGCCACTTACTGGAACCAAAGGCAGGATTTCCCAACCCATCTTCTTCCCACTTTTAGTGTAGACAGACCCCTTTCTGCTTTGTTGCAGAGGAGATTTGGGGTTGGAATTGCGCTCAGCCCTTCTTTAAGGCTCGTATATGCTTCGGCCATCTCCTTTGCTGTACAGCAGGACTCCCATGCTACCGTGCAATGCACACACTGATATTTGGAAGGGGCACCTGCCCCCTACCCATTCCTCTCCCACACTTATTTCCTTATTACCATGTATTCAAGGAACTTCTCATGTTGAATGATGCACTCAGATATAAAGGATTATATTATCTTTCATGCAGAAACTGAAACAGAAAGGAAAAGAGCTATAAATCATGAAAGGAAACAGGACAAAAGAGCATATCAAGCAGAAGTTTAAATGTATTTGGTCATGTGTAAATTGAAATGAGTTGTTAATGTAAGACAAGCTACAGAGCATGATATTTAATTAGATGAGTAAAGAATGATACATTTTTTGAAGTCCTGCCGTTTTTGTTAAATGGGCTTTTTAATGAAAAAAGGTTGCATAGAATTTTCAGGAGGTATTTTTACTTTGCTTCTCAGAACTGAAACAATATCAGTTTGGTTTATAAGCACATAATTGTATGCAATAAAACTTTCTACTGATAAAAAGCATTTTTAAAAAAAAAAAAAAGTTCTATCATCATGATGATAAAAAGCAGCATACAATATATTAAAAATCAAACTACCAACCCCAATTATTCCACAATGAAACAGTGAAAACAACAGCTATACTGGCAGTACACCAAAAGCAAATGAGAAAAGTCTTCTTATTAGGTCTTACCTGGAGGAAAACAAAGGAGGCAAATCTATTACTTTAGGGAGAGTTCCATGAATTGGAGGAGGAGGAGGAGGGACAATAACAGCACCTCTGAAATGGAGGGAAGTCAAACAAGTAGCAAGTTAACAGCTCAATAAGCCTGATGAAATGAAGATGGAGGTTACTGCCAAAAACCCCAGCAGTTGGGTGTTTGTGTCTTACTCCTCAGGGTGCAGGAGAATTTCTCACCTAGCTAAGTAGGAAATGTCCTGTGGAACACATCCAACCTGAGCCCAACTGAACACTTCAGAAAATAACCGAGTTTGACCCAGAGGATTCCTACCTTACTTCTGACTTCAGTTTTCTTGATTTTCTTCTTAAAATATTCTGATAAAACTACCTGATCAATGCCAGAGAGCTTGGTCCTATAGCCACCTATCTCGTCAGCGCAGACTAAGAGGAAAAGATAATTTGTAGCTTCCAAATGAACTCCTTCCTCCAATGATTTACTGGAAAAAGATGTGATCAGCTGCCACCAGTCAGGATGAAATATTTAATACACCCTCATCTTTTCTCATTTCATCCAGGAGTCAGTCCTCAAACACAAGTGGTAACTGCAACTATTCAGTTCTACATGGCCGGGGGGGGGGATGTTTAGTGATAATTTCCATTATTAAGCCAATGAAGCCAAAGCTCTAATTATATATTAAAAAGGATTGTTTGAGAAAAGAGAAATGTAGGAAAAAATAGGGAAGGCAGCAATCACAAGCAGAATTCTAAATAAAATCATTAGTCAGCCTAGCTAAACAAGTTATCTGGATTCTTGTGTTTCAGCGTATTAAACTGAATATGATGTTAGACATAGAATATGTCTAACATAGGTGCACAGTAGACTGAAGAGAAGATCATTGGAGACAGATCTGGCCCTTCTGTTTGGAAATTGATAGTCAGGCACTTTTTCCACCTCTTCCTCTGAGACTCTCTTTTTCTTCAGTGCTCTACCTAGTGTTATAGAATGTAGAAGGTAATTAAAAGCCAGGCTCTCTGAGATGGCCATCTGTTGCTTTGCCCATCCAAGGAAAATGTGCCATCTTCAATGTCCTGAATCTAGCCTGCAAATTACAAAGTTTCTAATTGCCTAAATTTTTTAATTGACTCTTCCCAGGGAAGGTAAATTCAGCTACCAAAATCATCATCATCATCATCATCATCATCATCATCATCATCATCATCATCTCCTTCTCCTTCTCCTTCTCCTTCTCCTTCTCCTTCTCCTTCTCCTTCCTCCTCCTCCTCCTCCTCATCTTATTTTCCAAATGGGATTCAATGGGAGAGGTTATTTATTTATTTATTTATTTATTTATTTATTTATTTATTTAATTTGTTCAATTTATATAGCCTCCCATCTCACATATGTGAGTCTGGGTGGCTTACAAAGTTAAGAAGGAGAAGGAGAAACAAATGCTGAAAACCATGTGTTAGGTTTCTCACCATGGAGTCAATTTTACAAGATGCTTCTGGGGGTATTCTTGTGCCAAATCTGAAAATAAAAGTTATCTGTCTCTTATACGTCTGCTTTTAATAAAGGCCTTGATCTTTGACATGTCACTATTGCTTGAGTTAACCTTTTCTTTTCTTTTTTTTTTAAGGTAAAAAGAACAGGTCTCATTTAGTAGTGGCTACATAGGAATTCCTTTCTTACATAGCTCTCCTTTTCCCTAAGTATGTTTGTTCTGAAAAAGAAAGACAGAAATATATTTAAGCTACCTTAAATTAAACTAATATTTCTTCTCATAGATGTGATAACATTAGTTAAATAAATAAAGGAAAACTAACGCTATCTAAATGGCACCTGTTCTTCTTTGGTATCAAAGAACTTTGCTGCCTTGTGAATGAAAAAGCTGTTGGGATGAAGCCCACCTGAGCCACTAAAGGCTCAGAGGCTGTGGTGACCTAGTTCTTTCTCAGCAAGATTCAGGATCTACATTTCTCCTATGTTTGGTTTGTTTATTTGTTTGTTTCCAGTGTGGCAATGTTAGTTGGCTTTCAAAGCCATCCTTGTTCTTAAAGTGCAGGAGAAGATCAGAGTAACAAGTCAGAAGCAACCATCACATCTGATGAGTAACTTCAGGTTACTATGGCAACAGCAGGTGTACCAGAACTGAACCCTCTTGTGACAAAAGATGAGAGAGAAAAAAAGAAGAAGAAGAAAGGGAAGGAGAATGCAATCACTCCTAACACCTCCCATGTTAACATATTGCCACAGCAACATATATGACTTGGTAACCTTGGCCTCTGTGATTCTTCTCCAGCAATTAGTCATGATCAAAAAGGCTAAAAGAAAAGGTAGCCCGTACTATTTTTTTTTAAACCATTTAATTTTCATTTAAAGGAGATAAAAACTTGCAAGGTTGAACAAATGGGCTTTAGGGCCAGATTGCAGTTCTATATAGAAACTCTGGGAGGGCTTTCTAAATTTCATGGCAGAAACTTTTCTCCATCCAAAATTTCTCTATGTACCAAATTCAGACTTCCTGAGGCATCCTCTCCAGAAGTCTCAAGGTATACCAAATTATCTTGCTTTATATTCTCTATTTTAACAATTATTTGGTTAATATATAATCTGGTGTCATTGTTACAAGGTATGGATAGGTTTGGCATGGCTGTCTCTGCCCAGAAGTGTTACTGATGATTTTGCATCAGCTTACAGTGAAGTGGGATCTCGTCACATAAGAACCACTTTGACTTCCAGAGCAGGAAATGGATTCCATGGATTCCTCAAATTGTGAACTTTGGCCTTGAGAGGAAATTCAGAATAAGGTTGAACATAACCTTCCAAGTCCGTTGAACAATTCACTGTCAGTTCCTTTGTATTAAACCTGTATTTCATTAAATCCATTATGGGTTTCAAATGGTTGAACCATATATTGTATTATTTGTAATTTACTGAGTTTGCATTTAGTTCATATATTCATCCTTCACGTTGCTCCCACATACATACCTATTCACGCATTAGCTCCCTAAGTGCGTGCCTGCATGTCCTGGTAAATTATTACCATTTTTTTTCCAAACTTGATGTGATTTTATGAAGTTTCTTTATGGTTGTCAATGTACAAGAGTGCATTTTCACATCAGTAAAATGGGAGGGGGGAGAAGGAGATGAAGTAATGATACATTACTATGTAGTAATAGTGATACTTATACTACTATGATTACAACTATATCACAATGCACTTGGATAATCTTTTATTAATATACATGCATTGGAAGGAAAATCTATTATGAGGCTACGATGTGACACTGATTTCAAACCTTTCATGTCCAAATCCAACAGTTCTGGGTTGAGTGGAA
Source organism: Python bivittatus (assembly GCF_059951505.1). NCBI lineage: Eukaryota > Metazoa > Chordata > Lepidosauria > Squamata > Pythonidae > Python > Python bivittatus. The sequence goes on from NW_028277033.1 coordinate 7,376,297, forward strand.
AGTTCTGAAAAGGAATTCTGAGGGTGGTTAAGTATCTTGGTAACAGGAATCCTACTGTACTATCCATTCTGCTCCTTCAAATTAATCTGGTTCCCTGCTGACTTCATGAATACATCCATGAAGTTTTCTTAATAATATTGAGGGGATTTGTACTGTCTTCTCTCAGATTTTTTTTTTTTCCCCACTAGCCTGAGATATGCCTGAAATTTTCTGGTGGCCTTTTACCCATTTATGAACCAGGTATGATTCAACTTAACTTTTTTTTTTCAAGATGAGCCAACATCTCTAGATGATTCCTGATGGACACATCTATTAAGATTTATTGGCAACAGAATTGAAGTGGTTTGCCACTGCCTTCTTTCAGGATTTTGTTGTTGTTGTTTACTTTCCTGTTTAGCCTACAGCCCTGGGATTTCCTATTTGGTCCCCCATCCAAGTATTAACCAGGCATGATTCTCCTTAGCTTTTTGTTGGCATCAAAGTAGAAGATGGAAATTCAGCTTTCCATAAATATAGACCCGAGCTGAAAAGTAAATCTTTTCTTTTGCGCCCTCTTTTAATGATTATTCCAGGAAGCACACAAATACACATACTCATGCACACACAATCACACACACATACTTCATTTCTTCAGCAGATGTTCACAGTTACACTATTAGACTTTTTCCTCTTGCAGAGTACAGGATCGGAAATCACAGATCAGGGCTGGACATTCATTTTCTTTTCTACAGAAAATATTTTCCTAGTTGCCAAGGCAAGGCAAGAATGTTTCTCCACATTACAAGTCAAAATGAAGAAAATGAAGTATCCATGCATCACCTTGCCAAAAAGGACCCTTCAGGAACTCTCGATTATGTTTTTTTTTTTAAAGGAAATGTCTGCAGACATCAAAAGGATGGTAAGGCCTTTTGAAATTTGATGCATGATCTTTCACAGGCAAGTCTGTGAGTCGATGCTGTGGAATTTGTTTCTGCACGAGAGTTTCTATACAAGGATTGTAGCTGAAATGATACTAGAGGACTGCAGACAAATATTTTGATTGGTTCATTGCTAATGCATGGTCTTGATTTCATCTTGTCTTTTCCCCATCTCAGTCAGTCCTGGGTATACTACACAAAGACTGGCCCTACCATGACAGAGAGTGATATAAGGGGGATTAGCAAAGGCATCCTGTCCCTAGGAAGTGTACGTCATTTATCCTCTTTTGAAGAGAATAGCTACAAGGGCCAGATGGCTCTTTTTCCCCTACAATAGCCTGCTACCCACACAGATCATGGGGAATGCCATCTTATTGCCAGGGTTGAAGATTCAACCCACCTGTTTGGCTTCTCTTTGTGGAAGAGAGGAGGGATTCCATCTTGTTCTTGGCCAATCTTTCTTTGCCTCTTTGCCTCTCATTCTCCCTCCACTTAGCATTGGTTCTTTCATTCACTGAAGATGGAGTATATGTCATTTGTATCAAGACAATGGATAGTCATTTAATGTCAGGCCTAGCCCTAGGAATTCCTGGAGACTGTGTAGGTTTAATCAGCAAGGTTTATTAGCTAGCGCTTATTTACAGAGTCTTCTCAGACTGACCAGTAGTTCCCAGGGACAAGTCTCTATTATCTTCTGAAATGTTTAGAGATGCGCCAGCTTTTTTTGCTTATCTCCAGAGTGTTGCTCTGAAGACGAGAGCACTGTTTTTACCCCCCTTCCTCCATTCCAGTCTATCGCATTTAACTACCTGTGTTAATAGGGAAGCATTCTACTTTATTGGACCTTTCCTTTCCTTTCCTTTCCTTTCCTTTCCTTTCCTTTCCTTTCCTTTCCTTTCCTTTCCTTTCCTTTCCTTTCCTTTCCTTTCCTTTCCTTTCCTTTCCTTTCCTTTCCTTTCCTTTCCTTTCCTTTCCTTTCCTTCCCTTCCCTTCCCTTCCCTTCCCTTCCCTTCCCTTCCCTTCCTTCCTTCCTTCCTTCCTTCCTTCCTTCCTTCCTTTTTTTCTTTTTTTCTTTCTTTTTCTTTCTTTCTCTCTTAAGATCCATTAAAATAATCTGCATTTCTTTTCATTTCCAACTTTCCCAAATGCAGAGTTTTTCTATGAATCCCTCCCCTAATATACATGGCACAGCTGTCAACATTAATTATCCATGAAACTTATCATTTAGTGCAACTTTCCCTGATGTTATTATTGTTGCATGATTTACTACAGTGGAAGCTTTTTGGGGTAAATTTCATGATGCTAGCGCTTTTTTTATTTTTAAGAAAATGTAAAACATCAAAACTTTTTTTGTATGTAACTTCATAAATCGCATGCTTTTTAAAGTCACATCTCTTCCAAAATAATGGTTTTGCGTGTTCATGTGCTGATTTTGGCCAGAGAAAGATGAGTATTATCTAACAAACCAGTGGCTGAATGTACAGCATGTCCACTGTCCAGCCATTGGGCTCAGAAGTTAAACAGAATCAGACCTGGTTTGTACTTGGATGGGAGAACACCAGGAATTCCCAGGGCTGTAGGTGATAAGAGAAGTCCTGGGAGACAGCAATCACAAACCACCTCTGCATTGTTGCAAGAAAACTACATGAAATATCAATGCAATCACTAAGAATCAAGCTTGACTTTTATCCATGCCAGCAATAAAAAAAAAGTCTGCTTTCATAATCTAAGACAATTGTCTGCATCACTGTATAGTTAATGACACATGATCTCCATTGTTCCTAAACATTACAGCAGAAAAGAGGAGATTGTTAATGTGTAAATAATCAAAGCACAAATTGTTTAGAGTTTTATAGATCCAGAGTAGTTCATTCAGGGCATACACCGCAGAACAACATAGCTTGAATTGAATGTGTGAGGAGATGGATTACTGAACACTTCAAAAGAGTCCTCATGCACAACCCTAACATTATAAATATAAAACCATTAAGTAACTCTACCACGGATGATAGCTCCTCTCCCTGTCTTTATTTTCTCAGGATCACAAACTGTATTTCCTGCCTTTTCCTCTACAATCCCATCCTTTATACATTTTCCCCTTTGTGCCCTGACTAATGGGGCTGACTCTTCATCCCTCCTATGAAATGGATCATAGCCTATAAAAACACATGAGATAATAAATTACTTACTCCTTAAGGTGACACAAGAATCTCTGTGGATTGATATGAACTTCCAAAAGCATGAATGAATAAGGACAATTTAAGGCTTTAAAGAACTGAGGAACTGGGGTATACAACTAATATTATTATGGACATCTTATTCCCCAAGTTTCTAAAAAATAATAAAAATGGCCCAGATTCCATATGTTCATTCTGTTGTTTTTAATCTTTAGTGAGTTCCCATGCCTACAATAGGTTATTCAGTAAGAAATTACCATGTCATGTGAATTGTATTGGGTACATAGTGGGTGTGTTTTGTTGGGGGGGAAGAACCCCAAATTTCTATCAAATCCTTCTATTTTTTCTGGTTTAAATGGTATGGCCAGCCTGGCTCACATCTCCTCCCAGTTTTTAGCTATCCCACCTAAGGGCCTGAATCATGTGAAAAATGTTTTTAGTGATGCCTTATCCAAACTTTATGGCAATAGTTTCTTTATGGAAATTAACCTAGAACATACATTCCCCTTCCTTTTTTTTTGGTCAAGGAACTATTCTGCATGCTTTAATGAAATATTTAAAAGGTCATGATAAACTAGGAAATGGATTCACATCATAATTTGCATTCTACAATTTCCCCCTCTTTCTCTCTCCTTCACCCTGAGTGAAAAAGTATTTCAGGACAACTTGTGCAAAGATCATGACAGTGGAGAATGAATTATTCCCAAAGAGAAAACTCTAGGACATCCTTTCTTCTCCCTTCTAGTGGCCTTCAAAGAAGTTAGGACTGCAACTCCTGAAATTCCCACCCTCTAGGAACACAATTGCATTCTGTGCTTTTCCAACAGAAGTGGTGAATGAAGCTGTGATCTCAAAACACGTGCAAATATCTGTAAAGGGTAATAAGCTACAGTAGGAATAAAACTCAGCAAGAACTACATGAGTAGCAGAATGGCTAATTTGACCTTAATGTTTATGAACTGCAGTAGACCTTTTAATGAAGCTGAGTAGGATGAACGCAAAAGCAACAAACCAGAAATACAGAGAAACATCTCTGTTTCAGGTTAAAATGGATCATAAGGAAAGAATAGCTATAGTAACAGTATATACAGTATTTGAAGCTGTATTTTAAACCTCTTGCAGACAAAGCATGTAAATTAGTATTCAGCTCTTCCTACTAACATTTCAGTCAAGTGAAAGAGTTCCACAAAAGGAAGATAACATCTTTCATTCTATGCCTCTCATTCAGTCAGATAAAACTTTTAGAGATACGACATTCTGTTGTCTGATATTTGGTGCAAAAGAAAGGGAGGCCTAATCAAAGTAGTTTGGCCCTGGATGAGTTATTCTTGAATATTGCTCATAGAGTTCATGTTTTATTTTTCTCACCCGCTCACACATTAAAAACCATATGAAACTGAAGGGGTGTGTGTCTGTGTGTCTGTGTGTGTGATATGGTTAAGAATTTCCTGGTTGTTACCCTTTTTGTGCAAGATGAGATTTTGTGGGACATTCTTTTGTGTGCATGAGGGATGTTCTGCAGCACAGTCATGCAATATATTTCTAATGGACATTACAAATCTCAGGGTTGCTGTCATTATGGAAAGGCACTTTTCTGACAGCTGTGCCATCATGTTAAGTGAGGGCAGACTGCAGGCTCAGTTTTGGCCCATAAGGAGAGAGATGTTGAAGCAACTGATGTGAAACAAAGAAGATTATTTACAAAAATCCATTCAGGGGGAAAAGAATCAACTCCATGCTGTCAAAGCAGTGTCCTTCTTAGCAAGATACGTCTGCACAAAATCACACAAAGGATTTCTTTCTTATCCATGGAGCATTCTACTCTGGAAATGAAGAGTTCTGAACACAACTCTCAGTGAGTGTTTCTACTCCGTACTGAGCACAAAATATTTGTATGCTGAACATTCCATGAGCAACAGAGAGGAAGATGTGGGGATTAAAAGGAGCAACCCCATCTCATTACCTTCTGAGAAGTAGATACACCATGACTCCAGACAATTTGTGAAAATGCTCACCAACATGCTCCCAAAATACTAGACTATATATGTTGCCTGTTTTTGCTGCAAATTTTACATTTCAATGGGTTCCTAATGCTATTCATCTCTAACTTAAAAATCCTGGAAACCATCATTCTTTACCACCTTGTGATTTCTATTAAAGCCATACAAAACTGTGATTTCATTGTTTGGAGAGATCAATGATTTCCCAAAAGCCTCTGAAAACATGGTTATTCTTCCAGGCCTTGGGGTGGTGTGCAATTTCTGTAGGTTGTTTTCTGTTGTTATTTAGGATTCTCTCTAATGGACATCCATGATCTGTTTTTAACTTATTGTTCCTTGTTAAAATGTAAGCTGCCCAGAGTCATTTGGAGTCCTATATAACGCCCCTACTCTATGAGCTGGTTACTTCTTGGCTTCTGGGTGCAATTCAGGGTGGGGGTTATTACCTATAAATCCTTTCATAGGCCTGCCTATCTGAGGGACTGTCTGTCTCCAGTATGACTGCCCATCCTGTGTGATCAGATCAGATAAAGTGGGCATCTCCAGGTCCTATTGACCTCTTGTCATCAGATGGGACCCAGGAAGTGGACTTTCTTTGTCATTGGGCCTGCTGTCTAGAACAGCATCCTCCCAGAGAGCCACATGGCTGCCCTCCTGACCTCATTCAAAAGGTCTTTAACAACATGGCTTTTCCCCCATGTTGTTAAACAACTATGTATGTTGGTCTGTATGTTTTGTTCTCTTCCAGACATGCATCATTCTTCAAACCTAACCCAGACTCATTGTGGAGTCAGGCAGCCATCATCTGTGTCATAAATTAAGCGTATAAATAATATCCACACCCCTACTTCATATCTTGGCTTGCTTCTATCATCAAGACATTTCAAAGAAATATGCCAAAATGTTACAAGGAGAGCAGGGAGAATTTAACTCACGTAGTCAGTTTTCACTGGTAACACCTTGTCAGTTGCAATCTGTAATTCTGTTCTAATTCTAAACCTATAATCAAAATTACCCTATTTCACAGTACTGCATACAATTAAATATGCTTTACCGAGCCAGATAACCAGTAGGAATGAATGTATTTCTCCATTTCTGCTCCATGACATACATACATACATACATACATACATACATACATACATGTCTATATGCATACCATCCAATTTCTGCTTAAATCCAATAATATAAACAGTGGGTTACATAAATAGGTATTTGACTGTATATTTTAAATTTACATGTTGATGCATTTCTTGACTGGAGAACACCAAGGGGAATTTTGAAAATATAATAGATGATAGATAGATAATCAATCAATCTATGGATTTGTGCAAGAGGTGCAGATCTGATCAGTTTAAAACAGACTCCATAAAGACCAAGTTATTCAAGCATCTTTAACTACCAACAAACCAATTTTTGATGGTAAGCAGTACAGTTGGCCCTGTCTTAAAACTGGTCTCCTTAGCCTGCTGTATTATGATCAGATCTGCTATTAATGACGATAAGTATAACAGATTCTACAATTCAGCACCAATTCTTTCAGGAGGATAAGAAGTCACCATATTTAACACTTTTGAGCAGCAATTATTGAAATACTATTGCTGGAGGCAATCTATCTATTTGCAGAAGGTTCAGCATTGAAATATACGGCACCAGTGTAAGAAATTATCCTACTCTTATTGAAACTTTACTTGTTTTCAATTTTTCTCCACCCTTACTGGCCTTTAGAAAAGCTTTTAAACACAGCTAGAGGTGATTTGTGATCTCGCATCATGATTTTTGATGCCATCAAAAATTGGTTTGAAATTGGTGCATTTTCCCATTGTACTTGAATTTGTGTATCTGACTGTATAATTTTTTATGATGTTTTTTAACTTTGTATGCTGCCTTGACCCTTTCTGATTTGGCAGCCTTTAAATCTAACCAGATATTATTATCTATTCATGGACTTCTGGGGGAGGACAATGGCAAACTAAGGCATCTCCGAGGGAGTGGAGACAACGTTGTGGTGGAAACTGATGGCTGGGCAACAGGCCTGGGCAAACAGAGCCCCTCTAGAGGAGAGGCCAAGAGATTGCCCACTTGTGCTCTGGATGGCTGCTCCTTGTGAGGGGACTGCAGGATTGTGGTCAACTCATGAGTTGAGTTCATAGCTGCAGCAGAGACTCTAAGGGCAGTGGTTCTGCTAAAACCTCACTTTCTTAAGCACAATTGAATTAAAATTACTTTAAAGCTAAAAGAGATCTTTGGAACTGCAGTTAAAAAAAAAAAACAAAACCCTTCCAATGAGTGACACTTCATTCCGGATTAAAGAAGAGAGCAAAACAACAATTTAAATAATTTAAGATCAGTGGCAAAAAGCTTAAGAAGAACTTAACCTAACAAAGTTTAAAATGGATTAAGAGGCCAGTTGAATTTGAAGTATTAGGATTTTTATTAAAGTGTTTCTAAAATAATTAATTAAAAATAATACTTTCATGGGAATACAGACTGTTTAGAGGAAAGAGGACTGGTGGACCTTGCAGAACAAAGAGATAAAAGAAATCTGAGACAAACCACGTGACCACAGAATTATGAAGTGTCAGAAGGGATCAAGGCTCAAGGAGAAGGAGAAGGAGTCTCTCTTTTAATTCTACTTTTCTATCTGTTGAAATGGCTGTCATTAGAAAAGTAGTGAAACCCATAGGAATGACAGAAAAAGGTATCACACTTGAGACATTTCAAAAAACCTTTGAGGAATTGGGAAAGAACATTACAGCTACAATAACAGCATCAATAACTGTCTATGTGAATAGATCATTTAAAAGACATTTGAAAGAGGAGTTAAAAGTAGAGATAAAAAATAATCTTGAAGAATTTACAAGACAACTGAGCAGAGAGGTAATTCAAAGTGAAGTCAAGATGGAAATTTTGGAAACTAAAACAGAAATTTTGGAAAACAAAACAAAAATAATAAACCAAGGGGAGATGCACACATTAAGTCAAGAAATGTAGATAATGGACTACTACTGGATTTATAAGAGGAAGGAGGATTTACAGAATAACTTGTTGAAAATAATAAGATGAGGGCTGTTGAAGCCTCAAAAAAATTTTTTAGGATGGGCAAAAGTAGATATGGATGGAGACCAAGTCCTATAACAATATTTCAATGTCAAGTTAAGGATTAACAATGTCATAATGCTATGCAAGAGCAAAGAATATAAAATTGACTTGTTTGATCAGGGATCAAGGCAATAATTACTTTTATAAAATACTGGAAACCCTTTTAGGGACTTTTTGCTGAGACTGGATAGAACTGATTCTTGGATTAGTGGATTGAAGTGGGTTGGGATATGGGAAGAAGGGATATATGTAATGTAATTTCAAAGGGAGAGGAGAGATATCAAGTTAGTTTGTGCCTGCTGTAAAGAAGACAGGAAGTCACTTCTTTAAATATCTTTTTCTTTTTGTCTTATGTCCCCCCCTTTTTTTCTTTTGTTTTCGGTGCTCTCTATCTTTTCTTTATATTTCTTTTTCCTCTATTTCTCTTCCTATCTTTAATTTCATTCTGCATTAGCTTTTATTACTGTTAAAAATCTTCAAGTAAAGATCAGTCATTATTGTCTATTTATCAATGGATATTATAGTTATTATTTCCTGGTGACTCAGCTTAGGAAGCTAAGGAATCATGGAGGCATTACCATAGAATGTGGAAAGTTCCAAGCGAGGGAGCATTTGCAAAGCCATGGTAAATTTAAGGCTTCCAAATATTTGGTGAAACCTTTTGGTACCACTCCAAGAGCTCCAATGAGTATTGGTATTACAGCTGACCTTTTTCTTCCAAAGTTTTCATCAATTCAACTGCTTCCTGGTATTCTACAACTTTGAACCAGTCATCATCATCATCATCATCATCATCATCATCATCATCATCATCATGTTGTTATATTGTTGTTGTTGCTATTATTATTTCTCCCAAAACTATAAAACCACCTCTCTTGTTCTGCATAATTACTCTACTGAATGAGGCCTTTGCCTCCCTCAAAAAAATTAACCCAAGAAGGTTGCCCACCAGTCTCTGAAAAATGTGAAATATGTGTATATGTTACATTATGTATTATTATCTAAATACAAACACAATGCTTATCACATTTGAGACTCTCTTTTTGGCAACTGTTTTCTTCATTGGCTTATGCCTTTTTAGTTTTCTATTCTAGGTAAGCAAGGAAAATTATCTCTCCAAGTTTTTCTTCAGATATCTGGGTAATGATATGAGAAATTATGTTCTTCTTCTTAATACCTGAGTTAAGTCTTGCATATTATAAGATAAATCCTAGTTAAAAGTGGGAACACCAATATTCCAGGCATTAACTTCCCAGATCTATCATAATCTCAGTGCTTGTTAGTACTACGTTTTTATTTCTTCTGAAATAAAAGAGCACGAAGGATAAATCACCATCATCTTTAGAAAGATTAATCATCAAATCAAATCAAATATTTATTACGGTCATAGACCGGCATAAGGAAGGTGGGGTACAGTCAATTAAAAAGCATAGAAGATACATCAGGGTCTATAAAGAAAAATTATGAAAAGCTAGAAGAGATTAAAAATGCATTAAAGCAGAAAGTACATATAAAAAACAAGAGTCTAAAAGAATCTAAAAGGAGGGGTAGTAGCATTAGATGGGCGTAGGGCAGCATAAAGGTTAGTATGTGGAATGGGACACAGTTATAAGTTCCAGTTTGATTGGGAAACTCACTTCATGGACTTTTACGAGGATGAAACAAATGAAGACATCATCTCATGCATGCTGCTTTGAATTTCCTAAAGAAAGGGGTGGGGATATAAAGGCAATATTAAAACAAATGAAATATTATACATCTAATCAAACTTAGCTGATCTTGAAAAAGCTAAACAGAGTTGGACCTGGTTAGTATTCAGTTTTGGAGGCTGCCAGAAAATCCCTGTCTTCTGCTTCTACTGAGAAATTAGGGTGGAGGGGACCATTCCAGAAAAAGACAGTGGCCAAGCCCTATCATATTGTCCCCCCCCCCCAAAAAAAAGCACAACACAGCAATATGAGTATGCCCATCTACAGACCTTGTGTGAGTTCAACTACAAGGAGACTTTAGCCCCAAAGGTTGCCTGACCTTGGCTGACCTCAAACAATAAGCAGGCTTAGTACTTGGATGAGAGATCAATAGGAGGTTGATCCCAGAAGAAAGCAATGCCAAGAAAACCATGTGGTTCTGTCCATATAATCATCAGGAGTTCTGCTTGACTTGAGGGAGACTTACATTTGCTTATCAGAATAAAAATCTGGCATATTTCCTCTCATATAATTCTGTTCATGGACAAATCGTGTTTGGAAGAAAACAGATGGGAGAGTTTTCCATTCAGTGAGCTCACTAACAGCAGCCTTGAATAATTCTCCCAAGATACACATGCCCTGGTGCCCTCTTCAAGAAGTCTCCAGATAAACACTAAAATATTATAGTTATAAAGATGGTAGACCTGTTGTTAATCTACAAATGCTTATTTATAGAGTCTCCACTGTCTCTTTGGAAATTTACCATCACTGCCAACCCACCTGAAGACGTGCCTGGTGGGAAATTTGCTCTCCACTGTGTCTTGATTTAGAGTCCAGAAGTCAAGCTGTAAGGATTACGCAAAGAGATCCCCGTCTTTGGCTGCTATTCTTTGAACTTTCAGTCCTTTGGGCTCTTCATTTCACCTATCTTTCAGGGCCTTTTTGAAGAGCAATATGCATGGAACCTTAAAAAAAAAAAATCTCCTAATGATATTTTGCATTTTTAATAGTTGCACAGTGCTTTGAAGATTTAAAATGCTGCCGGTGATGGAACTTCTCTGTGTAATCTCCTTTCATCTTGAAAGCATTCTATAATGTTTCTAAAAGGAGATGACCACCGGCCTTTCACAATCCATAGCCATCACTCAGATGGAAAAACTGTAAGGAGAAAGAAAGCTCACCAAGCATGGGGATTAGGAGATATTCAAGACAAAGGCCACAGATTAAGATGTTAAAATTGGCTGGTCTTAAAGCAGCAATTTCTCTGCCCAGAAATGTAAGGAGAGTAGATCTTTGATGAACAGAATGTGTGTGTGATGGGGAGGGGTGATTTATTTTCAAATCATGCCATTGCTGGAAAGCACAGACCCATTTCTAGATGTTTACTCAGAAAGAATTCAATCACATTTAAAGCAAAAATTCACATCCTGATGCTTCTCATGCACACAGACTCCTGCTTTTTTCTGCTCAGGATTTGGAAAGCTCCTTGCTATTGAGCAAAGAAAGTTGGAGGTGATTGAAGTCATAACAGGATACAAGGAGCTGCTTGCTGACTTTCTTCTCACAATTATTTATAGCTGTGTGTTTCTTTGCAGCTAATCTTCCTTAGCAATTTGAGGATTCAGAAGAGTGTGACCCATGCTCTTTTCTCCACAACTTCTGAGTTGCAGGGTTGCCACAGCTTTGCAGTAGAAATATGAATGTGTTTGCCTGAAGAGATCCACATTATCAAGAACCTCTCCTTCTTCTGGAGGAGGACATGGTGGACTGAAGACATGTCTGTGAAGTGCTGGTATGATGGATTTTTGCTGAAAGAAGAAAAGATTGAACTGATGATTTGGGAATTAAAATAGTTAAATAGGAAAGAATAAGATGGTGATTACTTGATAGAAAGAAGGGTTAAAGTCAAAAATCTGTTTTCTTTCTTTTTTCATTTATTTTCTTATTTCCTACCTTTCGTTCTTTTTCTTTTCATTTCATTTCTTTTACTGTATTGTAAAATTCTTTTTTTTTTTTTAAGAATCTCTCCTTAGAAGCACATTCAACTCTTATAATTATAATACCTCTGCAGACCTTACAAACTGACAAAGCTTGAGTAGCCAGGACACAATAAAGGTGTTTATTGTCACAAGATGGGGGGATGGCCAGTAACTTCAGTAACTTTGAAAAGAGCTGACATGAAGGATAGGCATATCACCAGCAATTAACCATGATAGCTAAGTCAATATTCCATATTCAGTGGACACATAACTCAGAATCAATACCAGTTGCTGGAAAAAGTTTTGCCTTTGCATTGTGCTTACAGAATTCTAATAAGAAACTGTATGGAATAGAATATTGGGCCAAAGAGATGTTCAGTGTTAAATCTGGATGGTTTTTCCTCCTGTTTCTATATTAGTTGCTCATGACTGCAGTCAGTGCCTGACAGAGAAATGTCTTTCATTGTGCAAGTGGTCTGAGGTCTTCCTGGCTTCCTGCACATCAAGTATATCTCAAGGGAAGACTTCGGGGGGAGTCTCTCCAGGGGGACAGCATCAACATTGGCAAGATGACAGATGGCGCATTGCAATGCAAGTCCTGCCCCTTTTGAACACGTGTGTGTATGGCAATGCATGTATAAAAGAGGCAGAGCATGGATTACAACACTCCATCTGACAACTTGCCAGTTTGGACAATCTTTTCTCACAGATGCTGCAACTCCCCCTGCCTTTTCCTGTTGTCGCCATTTTTAAAAAAATGTACTATCCTTGAGCAACTGTTGGAGAATTTCTCTTACCCATGGAAAAATCATTCCTGCAATTTCATTGCCTAGAAATTTGGGGGGAAATCTCAGACCTAATTGCAGCTGTTGTGCTTCCCAAGAAACAAGCACTGCTGAGTACAGAGAATCTTCCTTCTTTGTAAGAAGAGTAATATTCATTGAAGTTAGATGTCAAGATGGTACCCTATGTGGGGGTTAGATGTGATGCTTTATCTGATCCTTCAGCTGTTACCCCACAGCCTTTTCCAGGACTGCCATGGAACATATAGAAGCTGAGTAGATCCAGCTGGACATGACTTGTCCACCCAGTTGCCGGTTTCTTGGCCAGGAAGGAAAAAAGTCAGACAGCTCGGCTTAACCATATGGTCCTTGTCTTGAAGATGCTACCACTGATTGCTATAAGGCAAATCTGCCATGGAATTGCTCCAATACGTGGCTGGAGAAGTAAGAAGGGACAGTTCACGAAAAAGATGGTTTTCATTGTACATATTCTATTTGTTCCAAAGCTCAAGAGGGCAAAGGCTCTGATTCAAAGTGAAGCACTACCTAAGCCAAACAGATCAATAAAATAATGAAAAAGTATGTTGTTTTAACATAGTAATCCCTTATTTGGTGGGAGACATTCCCATCATAGCCAACCTGTTTAGGAAAAAGATTGTGACCTCTGCTGTGTTGACTTAATAATGTTCAATAGCGAGCTCACTCAGTTCAGCTGATTTTATGTCAACATTTAGATTTGCTAGCTTAACATCAATAGATATTTAAATTGAGACTTTTTTCAACCATGAGATTCCAAGAGTTTCCATTTAAGCTATGTCATTGTTTCTCAGAAGTCACAGGGCTTGGACACAAGGGTCAGAAGTACAAGTGGGATCTAAGCAGGTGAGAGTTGTGTTTCAAATACACAGAATGCTAGTCCCAATAAGAAAAATGTTCCTGTATAAATAAAAGTTGCATTGGCTTTCACTGAGTGGATTTCATGCACAATTTTTTTCCTTGAAAAATGTCTCATGAATCAATTCACATGCTATGTATAAATCTCAGCCTGATCCTGACATGATAGCCTCCCTCCCCACCCCACAACTAATATTAAACGTGGCATTGAAAGGGAGATAAAAATCTATCAAAACCAGCTTAGCAAAGAAATGAAATTTAAAAATGTGTTACAAAATTTATATACAGAAGAAGCCAGCTTAGCCCCAACCCACCAGTTTGTTATGCTGTTGTGTCTTGTGAGTCAACCTGTTGGGATTCTGTGACTCAGCCATTACTCCTCTGCTTTGGACCCTGAAAATCACTGCATATGGATTTGCTCATGACTTTTGCCTGACTGACAAAGACGGTTGAGGAAGTATAAACTAGTTAGGCGCAGGTCTAATTCTGCACTGCCATCAAGCAGGATAAACCTCTCCTGATTGTCATTTATTGGTATGTATCAGTATCAGTAAAGTATTTGGAGATATGTATATATAGTTTTGTGTGTGCGTGCGTGCATGCGTTGTTGAACTGTGTTACCATCTCTGATGGAAAGCAGGCAGTCCATACTGAGATCTATCTATCTACCTACCTACCTACCTACCTACGGGAAGGATTTCAAGGAAGGAAGCAAATTAATAAAAACCACAGCACAGTTGAAAAAATGCTGAAACCCGAAAGCATGGGTAAGGTGTTAGTTGTTTGCAATCTGGTCTCTGTGTGAGTGTATTCTCAAACTGGATATAGCAACTGAGAATAATTGTTCACATGATGCCCCAGTTCCAATAGCCTTATTGTAGCAATACACTCCATAAAAGGGGGATTCAATCAATCAATCAATCAATCAAATAAATAAATAAATGTTTTAGATTGCATTTTATTGGCAGATTGTACTTCTCAAACTACAGGTGGGAGTGGTTTGCCTATTTGTGCCTTACAACTAAAGGAAATTCTATTCTCATGCAGAAAAAAGAACTTGTATTGAGAGATGTGGGGAGGCTGGAGGGAATATTCAACATAAACAAACCAAAGATAGTAGAGGAGTCTGTTGGTTGCTTATCTCATAAATGGCAAGACAGTCCAAGTGTTAAGAAACCAGGGAAGAAAGAATCCAAATCTTTCTACCTTAATGAACTTGCCATGAATGAAGGTTGGAAATTCCTCCTGCCGTTCCCAAGGTATTGTATTTACCTCTAACGCTTGGCTAAAAAGATACCTTACTAAAGGCTGGTTCTGGGGGACTGGACACTTGCTACAGAAGAACAACAACCCAGCCTCACTTCCTTTATCCTGTTGTATGTACGTTTCAGTAGTCTCTGATTCACTGACTGTTTGAAAGTCCGGACTCCATCTGAACACTTAATGCTGATGTGATGGAGGTGACACTTCTGGATCTCCCCAGTGCCCTGACCCCAAGAACGTTTATGAGTGTTTCTTGTGGTAGAAAGCATGGAATGGAGCCCCACCTAAATATTTTCAGATTTTCCCTTAACATTCCTTTGAAAGCCATTTGCAGATGTGTACTTTATGTCACATCGGGCAGAAAGGATACTCTGCTGTTATTGCTGCAAAAATAGTTTGCATTACTTATTCATACATATGTATGATTTCCATTCAGATTTCTTCCCAGAGGGCACAAAAGAAGTTTACCAGGGAAAAAAAACGTTAAGTTCTGATAAAAACCGCTTGGATCACTATTAATTCAAACTGAAAAGAACTGGCTAGAGAGGAAGCTGTTAACTCCTTGCCTAAAAACAGAAAGCATGTTATGTTTGGGAGAAACACAGGAGAAGCCCTCATGTGCCTGATAACAAATGTTGAAAAATGAAACCGTCTTCAAGAGAGCATTTCCTACTAAACTTAAGACCTGGAGAAGATTATATTGAGATAGGTAGCTCCTTAGTTTCTCAGCTTCTAGCCTGTTTAGGATTTCAAAACCAGCAGCTTCAGGAAATAAGTAGCTTACACACTGAGTCTTTCAACACGGGTGTTATGCGCACTCCCTATCATACATTGATTACGGCCTGCTGACACTGCCCACATTTTACAGCAACTGAAGCTTCTGAAGGTCTTCAAGGGTAGCCTCAAATAGGCCACATTGCAGTACTCAAGGCATGGGTAAGTGTTGCCTGGACTCATTGGGTCAGGAATGGTCATAGTTGCTCACGAGTCACAATTGCACAAACACACTTCTTGCTACTGCTGTCACCAAGGAACCCAGATAGAAGTTTTCTTATTCAATTTGTGTGTGTTTGTGTGTGCTTGGACTATTCCCTGCAGTTTTCTTGGCAAGGTTTTCAGAAGTGGCTTCCCTTGCCTTCTCCCTAGGGCTCAAAGAGAGGGACTGTCCCAAAGTCCCCAGCTGACTCCATACCTAAGGCAGGACTAGAACTCACCATCTCCCAGTTTCTAGCCTGGTGCCTTAACCACCCCAGTGAACTGGTGCTCTCATGATCCAAAACTCATGTAATAATACAGATACTACTGGGACAACCTCTACCACCCACCCACCCAGCTTAGCCCCAATTCTCCAATAGTTTTAAATAAAGCAGCCGGGCTGTATTCTCAACGTGTGCTGCTGTTTCTTTGGCCGGATTTTCGACCTTTCACTTGTCCTTGAGAGGTCTCAGTTGTTGGTTGTTCAGTCGTTAAGTCGTGTCCGACTCTTCGTGACCCCATGAACCATATTGCGCCAGGCCTTCCTGTCCTTCACTACCTCCCTGAGTTTGCTCAGTTTCATGCTCAGAGGTCTCAGTGGGTAGCACCATATGGCCAGAAATCCTAAGGATCTCAAATTGAAGGAGATATTACCTTGATTGATAGACTGAAAAGTGATGTGCATTTTTTTCTTTCTATTACCCATCTTTTCCCTACTCTTCCTTAGTTGCCCAGGCTTCTTAAACTGAAATAAAGCTCCAAGGGAAGAGCATCGTTCCCTCGATGTAATAGAAGTAGAGGAACCTGGGAACATCATCGATCCCTACAGAGATAAGTCAACAGTGAAAGACAGAACATCCGTGCAGTGTTTTCTCACAGTACGCTTATCCATGAACTCTTCCCAGGAGAGTATTAGTATTCTTCATAACATCATTAGCTCCTTCTCCAATTGCTAGGAATTTGGCAGTAGGCATGCCTTAGTGTTGAAATCAACTGATCAGTGTTTGAGAGGTGTGTCCTGTCCTGGCAGATCTTCAGGTTAAGTTCTGTAATGGGGGGCTTATGATTTCAACTGCTCTTTCTCCCCAGTTGTTTTTCTCAGAAGGTAGGCAAAATATATTAATTGACAGATGCTAGGTATTCCTACATGGGTGGAATGAGTTTGCCTCTGGGCATGACTGGATTTCTTTCAGGTTAAATATAACCTGAAACCAGAGAGCTGTTGACTGGGTTAATTAACCCCTTTTTGGCATTTATGCAACACATTATCCCCCTCATTAACCTAGTTAAGCATGCTGTGTGAACAGGGCTACAATGTGCAACCAGCTCTCGTAACTAGATATGTGTAAGAACCACCCACACCCACCAAAGATTTCACCAAATGTTCTTCCTCCTTAAATGATTTGTGAGCAGTTTATTTCCCTCAGCTGCAGTTAGCGAAACACAGAAGAAATTTTAACTTGAGCATTAAACAGAATACTTTTTCAAAGGTATTTTAAGCATCCCCTTGAAAATGCAACATTTCCAGCTTCTCTTTCTGGTGTGGCTTGCAAGAGGGAAACCAGCCACACGTGGGATTCTTACAGCTGATCTTCTCAGGGCTCTAGTATTGACAAATCCACTCCACTGGCCCCTTACTTGTATTTGATTGGATGCAGGCACTTGCTATGCATTTCCACCTCAATTGATGTCAGATGAATTTACATGGATGATTACTCCCTGACCATGCTTATCCATCATCATAATGGCAAGATGTCACCCTCCCAGCAAAGCCAAAGAGAAAAGATCATCCAAACTCCCTGGGCTTACTGGAAGGGTGCATCAACCTTCACCGATTGATTTATTCATTATTTATACAACTTCGGTCTCACAGGTGCTTGCTGTATGTATTTTTATGTCCTGTTTGGCTTTGATTCAGATGACTGCATCACTTCTGGGACTTACTTTTTGGGAGCAGCTAGACTTGTTGCTGTAACTATGATATAAAGCATAACAGTCAACCACCATTTTGTTTTCTGAGCCAAAAGAATATTAATCCTTTCCATCTCATCTCATCTCATCTCATCGATGGGCAATTCCAGAACAACTCATACCACGTGTAACAACCCTGTGTAATAATTTTATTATTGATTATTATAGATTAATATTTTCTGTAATATATTTATTTTGCATTCACTTGTAAGAACAGGAAATGTTGAAAACAAAGGAATGGACAAGAAGGGTTGATGGCTGAAGACACCACTGCTAGAAAGCATGGTTGTCTTTGAAGATTGTCCAGAACAATACCTGCTGCTTGGAAGAGGATCTTTGGTGAATATAATCCTTTTTGTAACATCTAAACAGGGTCCCTCGTTTTTCTTTCCTTCCCCATCTGGTTATATCTTCATTTCACCTCATTTCTATTCAGATTTCTTCCACCTTCTCCTTCTTCACTTGCTAGTACAGCAACTTTATCTCTTCACCATCTTTATGCAGTCCCACCTGCCACCCACCACTACTTTTTGCTATTTTTACTGGAAGTTAGCATAGGAAGGTGTATGCTTCTGTGCTGAAGATGGAATTGTAGGTATATGCAGATAGGACTCAAAGTAATTTTGTAATTTACAGACAATTAATTCTATTATAGTCTTTGACTTGCCCAGCCCTTCCCCTCTTTCCCTCCATCCTTCCCTCTTTTAATTTTTTTTAATACCATTGGTTCTTGAAACACTAGATTACAAGGTGGGAAAGCTGAATTTTGCACAGGACTTTTGTCTTTTTTTCCCCTCTTTCATTTTTCTTTTGAGGATGTCATACTAAACTGAAGTACACCTTCCTTTCATCTGGATGGATAACTGTAATAAAATTTAGGGCTTTAAATCCCTATTTTCTAAAGTGGCATTTTAATATTTCTTCTAATTTGTTTATAATAGATTTTCAATACAGTGAAGCAGTATGTGAATCAATGGGGCTCTTCTTCTATATGTCTTCTTTTTCCTACGAAGAAAAGAAAATATGATACCTTTCCTACGAAGAAAACATAGTAATTAGAAAATGTCATTTCATTTGAAGAGTGTCTCAGAACACTAAGTACTTTTTTACTCAAACACTTTTGAGTAAAACTGAACCTTCTCTGTGACAGATTAAAAGCAAATCATGTGAACATGATTTTTCTTTCCTATTGTTGGTACAGCTATGTTGAGATCTATCTGGCTAGAGTGCACAAATTATCCAAGATCCAATTCAAATCATCTAATTGATGGGATGAATTATTTTTATTTGAATCATTGATTCAAATGGAAAAGTCAATTTAGTTTGAATTGAATCATCAGTCTGAACTGCTGAATGAGTTCAATTCAGACTGCTGACTCAATGAAATCAAAAGTGCGCACACATACATAGAATTCCATCTAATTGTCATACTGGCTCAAATGTAACTCATTTGATGAGATTCATTGAATTAGCTTGAAGATTCATTTTGGAGGGGTATTCAGCTGAATTTCCTTTAAATCAAAGCTTTGAATCAAAGCTTTGCACAGCCTTAGAGTCTTGGATGTGCCAAATATTTCCTCTTTTGGACCACATCCAGAACACTATGAACTACCTCCTGTATGAGAAATTTACTTCCAGGATACTGCCGGATCTCTCTGAAACAGCCAGATCAATGTGCTCCAGAGGAAGGATGGAACAAGTGTCCCCAAATGCTCCATCTCTAGAATTGGAATGATTGTGACTGATACGAGACATTTCATGAAAGCCAAGTGTATGAAGAACTAAATTCCGTAGCAGTTGGAAACATTCCTTGTTCTGCCTCCTTGATCCACTGGGACATGCAAGGACTAACTAAGGTCAGTAAAAGATACCATGGGCAAAAGATTCTGACTCTATGATGTAGGGGAACAGGGCTAATAGACCTCCAACAGCTATGATAGGCAATGAAATCTTTAGTCATGTACTGTAACTCTTTGGTGTGTTCCCACTCTTTGTTAGCCCCAGATATCTAAGACCGAACAATGGGTGACTTCCATGTTGCCTTCTGCATTTCTGTACAGATATTCAAGCACAAAATCAATTCAGAGCACATCAGTTGTAAAATACCTGGAAGTTATGATCAGAAAAAATTAAGATGGAACCATGCTGAGGTCTCTGGATCAAATGGGACTAGTTCTGCTGTTGGAAATATTTTCACTTCTCTTGAAATCTCCAACCTGTTTTCTCCAGGTCAAGTATGCTACAGTTAACTTACATATAAGAATAAATAGGACTGTGGCCAGCAATGTCTTGAAATACTAGAATCTCATCAAGTGATAAATTAGTGGAAATATTTTTAAACTGTCTTGGATTTGGGTTGAGGTGCATTATTTTAATAAGGATTTACAGCTTTTTTCTCTTAAAGAATTCATCTAGGGATATGTACCCAGCCCTCCTCTAACGTGAATTTCCCATTGAACTGGAAATGTGACTGTCTTGAGGATTGCCTGACCCACTTTTCAGTTGGATGTCTGGTTTCATAGGCAGTCCAGCTTTTCTTGTGTTGGTCGAGAAGGCTGTCCATCATAAACCCTGCTTCTGTCCACTTCTCTAACACAGATCAGGAGAAATAGAACTCATTCCCCCTGCTTTATCGCATGGAAAAAGCATAAATAACTCAAAGTCTCCATAGCCAATGCTTTTTTTCCCTTCAGAACTGGATGACATTGGCAGGAAAGTGAGACCATGAAGCACCTGAAATTTTACAGGAATCAGTGTAGGAGATTTACTAGAGGCATGCCCCTGCTGCATTCTGAAATCTCTCAATTATCCAAGGGCATTATCTAGCTAGTTTGCTGAGAATGAGTTGTTAAATTTTTGCATACATCAGACTCAGGGGAACACTCAGATTTTTTTTTTCCCCTGGCTTGTCTAGGCAGAGTGGGAAGGAAAGCCTGGAGCATGTCTGACTAAGATGTGGCTTTCCATGCACAGGCAAAGCCATTCCCCAAACTGGATTGCTGTCTGGGTTTTCCAGACAGATAGTTTGTCCAGGCAAAACAGGGGAAATGTGAGGTTTTTTTCACTTCGCCGGGACTTAAGTAGCTAATGAGGAATTTACCTTCTATTAATTGCTTTTTAGTAGAACATGATATGCATAAATGTGGTTTATGCATAAAAATGTATCCTTAATTTTCATGTGAACATACAGTATATCTATTTAGTTGAGTAGGATTCTGGGCGCAACATTGTTTTGTGAACCCTCTTCTCAGCAAAAGTGTGCCAATGAGTTTAGGACTGCAGATGATGCCTCTTAACTAGTAAAGCCTTTAAAACTCTTTTAATTATCTAACTGTGTGCCAGATCAGCAATATTAAAAAGAAGGGGGGGAAAGTTAAGTGAAAGGGGGGGGATATCTCTAAACACTCATGCTTCCACCATCCAAGCTCAAGAGAGATATCAACCTATTTCTCCTTATGTCTTCAGTTCTCTGAGTAAAACAACCAGGACCAGTTTTTCTAACTTTTTATTATCAAGAACTCCAAGGGAATTATTCATGTGGCAGATTCATATCTGTCACTCTTACATTTCAAAACCATGCATTTCTCAGGTTTTCCATTTAACTTTAGTTAAATTGTGTCATTCAGAGCAGATTGGTGAATCTGTGATGTCAAGGGAATGAGAAAGGTCACTCCTATTTGAAACTTTGGGGGTCATGGCAACACAATGTTTCTGAACTCCTCTCTTACTGATGTTGTTGTGACTCACTGTGTATGTATAAAGACACACACAGACATGCACACATACACAGTGAGTCACAAAAACATCAGTCGTGTGTATGTGTATTCCACACATTGAATTCTAGAATGTAGGAGAGAGTTTAGGAGTTCATGTGGGCTGGAGGCCAGCACACAATTTCATTGAAGCACAAAGTGTTTTATTCTTGGCACCAAAGGTGACAGACAATACTAAAATGGGCAGGGACATGACCTCTCTGTATAGCCTTATGCAAATTACCATATACATTTGATTGAATTATAGCAGAAGCCCATTAATGAGATGTAGATGGTGAGGGAATGGGGTGAATATAATTGCTTCCTTGAGTTAAACAAAAGGGTCTAAGTATGTCTCTGTTGAGATGTTACATTTCCCTACTTCCCAGGACTATATGAATCTGCATTCCTTTATATCTAAGTGTTTTATAGCTGAACTAATAGTTCATTTTTCTTTGCACATTGATGTGAAACGTCACCAAAATACCATTAAAAACAGCAGCAGGAAGGAGGGAAAATAGATTAAAATGAAGTTCAATTCACCTTTAGCTCAAATTGAACTAAGCAAAACAGAGTTTGACATTCTGAGACCATTCCTAAAAAGGCTGCTTCTGGTACATAGTGAGGTGATGGTCTTTGATAGACAGGATCAAAGACCAAAAGCTCCAAAGTTGATCTTCAGGATTCAGAAATTCCTTAAAGTATATGGTTAAATGTGAGTGGCATAATTCCTTAATTTTCCAGCTTCATAGCCAAGAGATTAAGCTCGCTACTGAACCAATTTCAAGGAAACCTAAGAGTGGGATATCAGTCTCCCATTCTCAATTATATGACATAGTTTATAAATGATGTGAGATGTATACTTAACATCTAATGGCCATAATGCGGCAATAACATTTTAGGACCGTGTTCTTCCAGTAAGATGTTTTCTTCTGTCTTCTGAGGCTCAGCTTTCTGCTCTCATGGAAAGTAGGCTGATATGGTCGATATTTATTTATTTATTTATTTATTTATTTATTTATTTATTTATTGAAAAATTCTCTATTAACTGAAAGGCTGAAAATTCAAACCTGCCAAATGTCAGCTCAGGAGTTAGAAAATTGATGTCCTGATTTTTAAATCTATTTCATTAAACTTCCTACAGATTTCACTTTCAGAGAGATATTTGTGTATATCCTGAAAAAAAGTAGGTTTTATTCTTTCTTTTTTTCCCCGCAAATGCCCTTTTGGACATTCAGTCTAAACTCAGCCATGAGCAAATTCTAGTTAGCCTCCAGCGTATGTCTACCTTGGTAATTACCAGAATAAAGAAAAAATAAATATAAAAGAAAAATAATTTGATGGATTCTCAAATGGCAACCTTTATACAAGGAGTAATCGTGAGTTGGAATTTCTTTATTATTTTCCTTTTATTCTTTCTGAGATGTCTGAAAGGGGTAATATCACCACCTGAGATGAAAATGACTTTATTGCTGAGTAATATTTATAAGTCATTTAAATGCAATCGCTCCACAACTGGACCATAATTTAAGCACAAATGAGAGAAAACATTTTGTGGGAATCATCTAAGCGGGAGGGATGAAAGTGAATATTGGATTATACAGAATTTCCATACAGAGAGAGAATATGCCAGACTTATCTTCCTGGAACATCCTCCAGTGACAAGGAATATATTCTATGATGCTTTGACCAATATTTACATTCACAAAATGGAATCAGTGGAATCTTAATTCGTTGGTTATTGGTTCCATGAATAAGGGCTGTTAAATGAAAGTGTGGGTTGGCTGACTGATATCCTTCTTTCTTCTCATACCAAGATTGTCTAAAGTTTTCTTAGCTATTGCCTCAGCTACTGCAGATTAGTTCCACACATATAGGTTTGGGAATGACTGTGCTACTTGGCGAAGTCCAGATCCCTGAAATCGTAATGTACCACAGGAGGATAAGAGAAATATGCCTTAGAAGTAAAATGACGTCATGGACCAAACTGGCTGTGATCCATCATCCTTTTGGTGAATTTGCTCATGGCTGAGAAATGGGCAGCAAATAGTATCTATTGAGGAAACATCTCAGAAGAAAACATTGCCAAATAATTTTCCATTTTTTGGTTAGACAGCACTGTGGATCTGTCCACACCCCCCAGTAAGTCAGTTTAGAAGATGCTTTGCCTTTCTATTAAAATACCTTATTTTTATATGGTGGGACACTCCTTCCCCCACAGGATTACTCCATGTTTGTTTGTTTGTTTACTCATTCAATGTTTATCTCCCATAAATTGCTCGCTGCAGTCTTGTGGGCAATTCCAGACAATAAAGCCAGAGTTCCAATCAGCCTTCCACAGTTGTACGTAGCCAACAGGATATGTATATACTCACACAATTCTGCTGATTAGATACCTTGGCTGAATACTATTATATCAGCACTATTCTGCACCATATATTCAGAATTTTCTCTTCATTTTTTTTTCTCATTCTGCTGTGCAAAGAGCCATAAAAAAAGCAAATTGGTCAATATAATTAAACATTTATTGCTTTGCAAAGTGACCTGTGAACTAGAGGATTTTTTCTAATAAAGGGCTTTCTCCTGTATAATAGCAACATACAATTACAAATTAAACACTGCTCATGTTGAAGTTTACTCCAAAAGTGCCAAGGCAGCATCTTATGTTTCTCCTCCTCTGGAGACCATGAGGTTGGCAGAAGGGAAGCAACACAAAGGTCCTTGCCTTAAGGCTTCCCATTACCTCTCTTTTTGGATTACCACGTTCCCTTACTTTACTACAAGATCTATTTATACTGTTATTTAAAAAGAGTCCATGTTTCTCACTGAAGTAAATGTACTGTATTTAAATCTTGTATAAACACAGAGTCTGGTCAAACTAAAAGTGTAGTTAGGGATTTTAAAGCATACTCAACTAAGCACATATTTAGGCATGTGGATTCTATTTGTACAATAGCTTGGATAGTTCCCAAAGAGCACATATAATAGGCAGCGAAAGTAGCTTGATTTTTTATGGATTATTGACCCAATGGAACCTTAGAGGTTTCAATGGTTTCCCTGTAGGTAAGTGACAGTGGAAAATACAGATGCTGAACATCACCGTTAATTCCACCCAATGAACAAATGAACCAACACTACAGTGCAATGCTCATATCCATAGGTCTAATGACCATCGCCGTGCAAAGGAACATAAGAAAACTGAGATTTGTTGACAATTAAGAGGGAGCTGAGATGTACTTAGCAATCTCAGTGATGACATCCTATTTCTTTTTACATGGCACTCTCTATTTCATTTCGCTCCGTGATTTCTTCACCTGGCCAATTCAGATTGGCCAGGTAGCTTAAGACTTCCATTTTGTTTCCTGAGTAGCTCCTGATTGGCTGGAATTAATAGCATGATTAATGCAGAGATTTGTCTTCCTTTGAGTACTTTGGTCTTCAGTGGCTTCGGTATTAAACAGTCGTGATAATGGTGTACCGTCACAACAAATCGTCATAACAACAACAAGGTCAGCATTGAAGACTAGCTGCAAAAGAAGGATGGTAAGAGAGTTCTCCAGCTGAGTGAGTTGTCCAGGAGATATTGGTTACTGAAATGTGGTTGCAGTTTTTATTTAGAAACAGTGACATGGCCAGCCTTGAGACAGATTTTTACCAAGTTATATTTTCAGCCTCTCTGATCGCAAATGTGCAAGGGTTCCAATCTACCAAAGAGATTGCGTTTCTGGCACTGCACACACGGAGAACATCGTTCATTATGTTTGATTTTGCAGCATGGATTCTAGTCCTAGAGAGAGATTTCTCCCTCCACTGATTAGGAAAATGGCTGCTAAGACACCCACTGAGATCATCTGTGGGTTGCTATCAGATAATAATAATATTTATATTATCCATCAGATGTTTCTGTTGGCAGTTGCTGCCCAGAGGGTTAGGATAAACAACAAAAAAATATTGTTATAAACTCAATGGAGAGTGTTTTAAGTAATGTGGAAATTATATGGTAGATTGCTTGATCTTGGGGCGTACCAAGTCATTTCGAAGTCATATAGTTACTTGTGTTGATCCATGTGGGAGTATTCCGTTCTCTTTTCTGTATTTCTGTATTTCTCTGACACCTTTTAAAACGGATTTTTAATAAAAATTGGTGCAAATGTTTGTCAGAGCATTAAAAGAAAGCTAAGAATACAACTTCTCCTTCTATGTTAAGAACAGCAACATATCCCCAAACATACAATGGCATTTCACTCTCTTTCAAAAATCAGGATACTCAGAACAATGTCATCTCTGCAAATCCAATATGAACTGACCAACCCACATCTCCCAGATGCTCCTAAACATTCCCAAACAAAATGTTGGATGCTATTTATTTAATGATTCTTACATATAGATGGATGAAGCAATGAGACTCTACAAAGTGAAAAAGGAGAAACAAAGAGATTTGTCCATTTTTAGTGGAGAACTGTATTCTCAAAACAAACCTCATCTATCTTTTCTCCATTGTTCCTCTCTGGGCTCTTAGGCAGGTCTCTACTTTTATTTCATGTTATGTACAGCATCTGGTAACAGGAATCTCCCTTGGAAGAAGATCGTTCCACTTCCACCATTTCCATACCGTGGACAAAGCAGCCCTTTGACAATATCACCCTGTGTCTTTTCAGGTCACGGGGAGAGTGAAATAAGTGAGAAGGGAAAGAACAGGAAATCTGCATTATTATTATTATTATTATTATTATTATTATTATTATTATTATTATTTCCTTTAGAGAAGAACAATGTGTGTGTGTGTGCCCTGACAAGAAGAAAAGATCGGATGACAGCCCTTAAGAGGGAATATTAGCATATAACCATTTTAGACCACTATTTGATTTTAATATCCTTCCTATTTTGGAATGATATGTCTAAGGATGATGGCTGTTCTGGACACCAGGGCAAAACTATCAATTCTTCTCTCTCTGGGTCAGTCCTAGACATCTGGCAACCCTCTCTGAATGTCACAGCAAACATTCTTTGCTCACTCATACGTTGCTGGAATGAACTGTGCTCCAGATGATATTTAAAGGTCATCATTGAGGACTGCTGCCCGTTTGCTCTTCTCTGGACTAAATCTCCCAAGGAAAACCATGACAATAAATTTGCCCAATGTTATTAACATAGTTTGGAGGGGAGAGAGTGTATGTGTGAAATAGTGATTTCTCATAAAGCCACCGAACAATTATCTATGGGAACAGAGAGTTGCCAGATCCGAGCCATAGTGCATTTAGCTTTTTTAATATCTGGAATTTTCATTTTCAAAGGCAGCAAACTGGGATCCCAGTCAAAAATCAAGGGTTTATCTGCTCTCCTCTTCATTGGAGTGAACTCACATGGACATCTAATCATCTTATATCAGTCAAACCAAGTTGGGTTGTTGTTGTTTTTCCCCATCTTTCCACCTTAATTTTTTGCTTGGAGTTTGCTCAAGTAATCAAATGTTCCCCATGATACCAAACGTCAGGGCAATCTGAGGCTCACCCACTAACCTACTTGCAATATGTTCTGTGCCCAAGTTATTCCCCTATTACATGTACAATAGGAACATAGAGCAAGCTGTTTGTGTGAACCATCATTGACATTTTACTTGATAGAGTCGTTTTTGCAGGATATCATGACACTTCGGATCTTCAGTTTTGGTATTCAGTAACACCACTATGAAGAAATATGTTAATAATTATTCCTTTACCAAACAATTTACTAACTGCGTGGCAGCTTTAAAAACTGGCCTCATGAACATTCCTAGTTCAAAAAAGCCACACATATCCATACGTTCATGCACATACATACATTCAGTACTTCTTGATCCCTCTCTAAAAGCTAACAGATAATGTGGTTGTGGACCTCTGCTTCAGACAAAACCTGAACATTGAATTAAAGTGAATTATTTTGAAGAGATAGGGATTGTTTGGCTCCCAAGTCAAATTGGGCTGTGTCAGACAGCTCCAGGAGGATGTGTCAGCCTTTTTTAAAAGGTTTTATTTTTCTGCACAGGGGAGGGGGTCTGTATATTCTACTAGGTATACCATAAAACTTTGCCTTTAAAAGCTTTTAAGGTGAAGGTTGTTGTCCAACTACTTTATGTTTTGCAGTTATGCATTTATAAGGAATTTAAACCATGAGAAAAGAAACCATTCCTTAAAACACCCCAGCCTAATGATGCCAACAATGTGTCCCTCTTGACAATTGGAAACACAGTTGTATCCTCTTGAAATGACAACGTGGGACAGTATTTTAAATTCTGGCTGAAATTATTGTTTTCCCAGTTAGGATAACTGTTGGACTACTTATGACAGCCCTTCAAGGTAGGCCAGATCAGGAAACGGGCTCCATAAAAAATACTGGAATGCTACTTTTTTGATATAGGCTACAATAACAGATTCTTGAAACATTGACAGCATTTCCTCTTCCCCTCCTCTTCTACCAAAGAGAGTCAAAGGGGGGTAACCTTGAGTTTCTTTCATGCTTTCCTGGGCTAAACTCATGTTTTAGCAATGGTTGCTGCATATGCCATCTATTCTTTTACATCTTAGGAAAAATAGTGGATTAAGAAGGAGGATGTTCAACACAACACTGGGTGGGTTTGCTAATATCCTGGAAGAAACAACATTGAAATGATCCTAATAGAATAGAGAAATACCAGAATAAGATTAATAGAGAAAAATGCAAAAGATACACCTAGGAAAATAGTAATTAAAAGCATAGAATGGAGGATGCTTGACTTGGTAGTAATGCTTGAAAAAAAATATTGGAGTAATTGTTGATTGCAAGCTGAATGATTCAACAGTGTGATTTGGCTGCAAAAAAAAGCCAAAAGGAGCCATTTTAGATTGCATCACATAAAGATAGGTCCTTAATTGCAGGAAATGATAGTTTGACTTTATTATACATTTATCAGTGTATATTTTGTTAAGTATTTTGTCCACTCCTTGGCACCACACTTTAACAAATGGAAGTAGCTTACTAAGACAGAGCAAGGATGATCAGGAGATCAAAAGCAAACAAAAATAAAACCTTAAGATTGATTGAGGGAACTGGAAATGTTTAACCTTGGGAAGAAAAGCCTAAGAGGATGTGATAACGCTGTTGAAATCTCAGAAAGTTATTTGAATATTTGTGCTGTATCATTCCAGAGTAAAGGACATGGAATAGTGGATTTAAATTACAGGACAATAAATGCCTGAAAGTTGGGGGGGGGGGGAAGGGACTTCCTAACAGTTCAAGCAGCTTGAGAGTGGATCCAAGACCCAAAGAGATGATGTGCCTCTGTTTAAGCAGAGGTTGGACAACCATCTGTCTGAGCTGCTCAATGTGAGTTCCTGTACTCAGCAGAAGGTTGAATTCAGGGACCTAAATGCCTTCTACTCTAAATGTCCTCAACTCTTGGAGTCTATGATTTTATGATCTAGGATTAGAAAGGATCACTTCACTTAGCTAAGATTCCAAGAATTGCTGAATATTATTATATAATTCTTATTAAGAAACGAATGTCCTCAGACTGTGGGGAAAGTCATGAACTTTTGCATCAAAGCATATTTGATGCCTAGAAGAATGGCCTATACCTGAGCTCTGTAAATATCTCAGTTTCTTTCCTGTACTTTTTCTCCTGATCAATTATCATAATCAATGATGTACCGATTGATTGAGAAAGTGCCCATAGTTCTCTGAGAGGAAGCAGCAGCATCTTCACAGATACTACAGAAAAAGTGGGTCTTCACACAGTATTGTGAATAATTCATCACTTGGAGAGGCTAAAATAAAAGCAAACAAGTGTTGAAACAAAATAAAACCTTCCTTTCACTCATTCCCTTTTCCATAAAATGCTCTGGGAGGGGGGAGAGTAGGAGGAGAAAGTGATGGACGGGTGAAGGGGCCTCCCACCACAGAGCTTTAGGGATGTTCTTATGTGAGAATATGCACAGGTCTCCTCTCTGTGCTGTGCTAATTCAGTGCAGTGCAGTTAAAGTGCACTGAACTTCCATCATGCAGAGATTCTGTCAGCTTCTCTTCACTTTACCATACTGTCCGGCCAGGGTTATTTAGAGTTTTGCATGCAACCCTAAGCAGAAACATTTCCAGAAATTTGGGCCATTCTGTCAGAAATATTCACCGCCTGTGTGTCTCCCTGCTCCAATTAGTTCTCATGTTCACTCAATCCTCATTCCAACTTCTTGTCTTTTATCTAAATTCCCCCCTTTACTCATCCATTCCATCCATTCCTGCTGTGTGCTCTCCTCTGAACATGTATTTTTCAAGTGTCAGGCAAATATGTTGCTTTGGAAAATTATGATGGTTGTCTTTCTGTCTTCTTCTCTTCATATCTGAAAATGAGGACATGAAAACATTGCAGCTGCAATGATACATCCAGTTCCTTATGTTGAGCTGTTCTGAATCTTTTGGGTAAAGAAACATTGCATTCAATCAGTGTAGTTTCGTTGCCAAACTCCATCAGAAGTTGCACTATGATTTAACAATCTCTACTGAGACTGAATCAGAGTAAGCAGTTCCTCCCAGCCAATCCAAAGAGTTTCATGCTGCCCAAAACTTTTTTGATTCAGAATTGATCCCTGTGGATGTCTACTCAATGAGCCCAGCTAGATAATGTACAAATAAGTAATTTTAGCATTAGCACTAGTATTTGGCAGAACACTTACTTTTGTCCAGCCTAGTTAATCTTGCCTAATCTCAGAAAGCAAAACACGGTCAGTCTTTTCTAATACTTGGATGGGAGATTACTGGAAGATTCCATAAGCTAGCCTTTATGTTTATTCTCAAGATGGAGTACATAGTACTGAAGCTCTGGTGAAGATGTAGACAGTGTTGGCTCTTGCCAACTGCCTGGACAAGTCCCTGCAGTTTTCTTGGCAAGATTCTGGAAGTGGTTTGCCCTTGCCTGCTTCCTAGGGCTGAGAGGGAAGGACTAGCCCAGGGTCTCCCAGCTGGCTTTGTGTCTAAGCTGGGACTAGAGCTCAGATCTCCCAGTTTCCAGCCTGATACCTTAACCAGTACACCAAACTGGCTCTCCTAGTGAATATTGCCACTTTGTTATTTAGCACACATTCTTTGTCTCACTTTCTTTCACACACACACACACACACAACTTCCCTGTTCGTGCATATGTCCTAACATGTCCAAGGGGCAAGGAGAGACATATTTCACTGACATAATGATGTCATCATGAAAATTACATGACTGAAGCAAACCACATCTTCCTGTCCTGAGTGCAATTACATTTTGTTTATTTATTTATTTGTTTATTATTAAATTTATATGCCACCCATCTCCCCCAAAGATAGGTTGCATCATTCCACCAGATACCTATGTCACCAGGAGCTGAGCATATCTCAAAGGAGGCTTTAGTTTAGGACCAAATAAAAGCAGGAAAGTAAGTATAGATTGATGAAAAACCAGCAGTGTTAGGTGGTTCTCTAACAGACAGAAATGGATCCATCAGGATCTCTACATCAGCTCTGGAGAGACCACATCTATTTGCTTTTCCTTTCCCAAACTATCTTCATTCAATGTGTTTATTATAAGAATTTAAGAGCTACATTCTGAGGTTTCTGCTTCTCTTATCTCCTGTCCACCTCTTTTAATATTTTCTTTGTATGTCTTAAATGATATGGTTATGTGCAGGGTCTATCTTGTTTGCTATTAGACATATTTAAGCCTTTTTAGCTGAAGAGTAGAATTTAAAAAAAAAAACTGTTATAAATGAGTGAATAAATAGATAGATGTATCTTGAAAGCTGTTCCCTCCTGGATTGCTGTAAAAACTCAGGTCATGCCAGTCATCAGGCAAAGGGAAAAATGAAAACAAGGCTGGGGAGGAAATAGGAGAAACTGCAGCTGACTTTTCTTCTGCCACACTGGCAGATTTAAAGATACATAAATATTCTCTGGTTTTCATTCTGGAACTCTGGAATTTTCTTATCTTGAAGGACTAGGAGGCTGAAGGCAAACCACCTGCTGCTTTAAGATTGCTACACTAATCTGCTGCAGTAAAAAAAGCTCAGTCCATAGAAGAAAAAGATTGCTTGGGTACACCCCTTTCGATGGTGCTGAACCAAGCTGAATTCACATTATTAAGAAATAATCATAAAAGAATCTCCCACTTGCAAGAGAAAGTTACTCCAAGAGTGTATTGTCGAAGGCTTTCACGGCCGGCATACGATGGCTGGTGTGGGTCTTCCGGGCTGTGTGGCCGTGGTCTTGAAGTCTTGTTTCCTAAAGTTTCACCAGCACCGAAGGTCAACGAACTCAGCTCAACCACCAGGACATGTGAACAGTTCACACAATGAACTTGCTAATCACCCCCAGCAGCCCCTCGTTAACAATTCAGTAGAAGAAAAAACCCTGCCTAATCCCCAGGAAAATACACACAGATGCTGACTCCAAAACAAGCAGCCACTCAGTAACCCAACCCCCCCCCCCACACACACACCCCAGATCTCTATAAATACCCACAGAAGGGTCACTTCACCCTGGGCACAGAGAGAACTGCTCCTGTCTGTGCTCCTGCACTCTGAAGATGCCGGTCACAGGTGCTGGCGAAACGTTAGGAAACAAGACTTCAAGACCACGGCCACACAGCCCAGAAGACCCACACCAGCCACCTTACTCCAAGAGATTTAGGGTGAAGAACTCAGACAGCACAGTTTATGCATCACTGAATAAAAGAGTGATTAAAAAAAAATATATATAGTTAAACTGGACAGTAGAGATCCTGATGGATCCATTTCTGTCTGTTAGAGAACCACCTAACACTGCTGGTTTTTTCCATAATGAATACTATATTATTTCCTTTCTGTCTCTTCCTTATCTTCCTTCTCCCTGAATGCAGACTTCCTACACACCATGAGTTTTATCTATGCTTTATCATTGAGTTGAAGGGTTGGAACAGCTAGTCTCCAACCAATTTGTGGTCCAGTAACGTTTTGCAACCTGCTCACTCCCTCTTCTCTCTTCTGATCCTCTTCTTCAGTGCATTGGCTCCATCCTTCCCTTTCTCTCCCAGCAATACCAGCAGGATTGTCTCACAGAAGAGGGAGTGGACCTATTCTCTGTAGCCCCAGAGAGCAGGACTAGAACCAGTGGATGAAAACTGCAAGCAAGGAAGTTAAAGTTAGGCACAAGGAGGAACTCCCTGACTGTACCAGCTGTCAGAGAACTATACAGGCTGCCACATGTAGTAATGGATTCTCCTTCGCTAGAGGTCTGCAGACCAAGGCTGGACGGTCAGCTGCCAGAGATGTTTTAGTAGATACTGCACTTAGCAGAGGAGTGAACTAGATGAGGTCCATTCAAACTCTATGATCCTGTTACCATAATTGAAAGGCCCCATCAGTATCTCTGAGGTGTTCTTCAGACAGATACTCCAACTGTGTAAGGATGCTGGAGTGATGTTGGACAGTCTACCCACCAGACCTCACAACAGGAACAGTGGTAGTAGGAAGTTTGCAGCAGCCAGGACTCTAAGCTAGACCTTCTCTGCTTCCTGGAAAGCACATGTGACCCGTTATGTTGTATAACCACCTGGCTATTCCAAGAAACATTAGTGGAGGAAACCTCTCAGAGAAATGCTGCACATCATTTATATACAGAAGCTTCTGACAAGGCAGCCAAAGCACTTGCCAGTACATTTTGCTATGCTGAAAGGTCGTTTCTACATTGGGTGAATAAGAAATACATTAAATCGCTAAAGATCTTGTGAGTTGTCCATTGTGTGCCTGCCCTTAGTTCTTTTCAGTCATTTCCCACTGGCAGCCTTGGAAAGATTTTCTTTAGAGAAAGAAATAAAAGGAGAATTTTGACCTTATCTCACCATAGACTTCAATCCTTTCCTGATGATCTTATTTAATCCTATTAAACCCTATTTACAAAAGTATCCAAAGAGTCAAAAATAGGTTCCTTCATCAATGCTTTTGGTCTCTCTCTCTGAAACAGAGAAAATAAACTCAACCGAGAATAGGTTCTTATTCTTCCCAATCTAAAAGTATACATTTCAGTGATGCAAAAATGGACCCTAACTCTGGTCTGAATTCTGAAATATTAAATTTTTACTTAGAGACACTATACTACCATGTCCATCAGAGGTTTGAGGATCATAGTACTACTATCCTTTCCACCTTCGTTATTTTTTGACTGCTCTAGTGTTTCCATGATATGGAAAATTCAGCTAACTAGACTTCAGGGGAAGAAATGGTGAACTGAAGATGGCTCCACTTTCATCAGAGCTGATGAAGAGCCAGAAAATGGACTTAATCTTCATGATCCCTCTCCAGACAAGGAAAGGACTAGGATCCAGACAGTTGCTCCTCATGAGGAGACTGCAAAACAGGAGTCTCCAGTGGGTTTACAGCTCTGAGAGACAAGGGAACGCCATCCTAGCTCAAACCGTGGTTTGGTGCCTTCAAAAGGACACTGGTTTGCATACTCCCTTTCTTAATCACTTTTGGAAATTGTTGGTTAACTGCTTTTCAGATATTAGGAACCTTCATAATGGTAAGTTTACTACTCCAGGTAATCCTTAGCAAAAGAAGTTTTATACAAGTTTAAGGACTTAAAAATTTCTTTCTTTCTTTCTTTCTTTCTTTCTTTCTTTCTTTCTTTCTTTCTTTCTTTCTTTCTTTCTTTCCTCCTCCTCCTCCTCCTCCTCCTCCTCCTCCTCCTCCACCTCCTCTTCTTCTTCTTCTTCTTCTTCTTCTTCTTCTTCTTCTTCTTCTTCTTCTTCTTCTTCTTCTTCTTCTTCTTCTTCTTCTTCTTCTTCTTCTTCTTCTTCTTCTTCTTCTTCTTCTTCTGGAACTGACAGCAAAAGGGTGATTAGAACATTGATTTTGGAAAGTTGCAAATGGACTAAGGGTCCAGATGGATTTGAAATAAGATTCTGAAACTAATTGTAAGAATCCTTCCCATGGGAAAATGCTGTTGTTTATAATACTTAAAAAAATATGATAAGATGGGATTTTGAAGGTTGGACACTAGAGGGATGGAGCAAAATACTTTAACATTGGATGTACTGAAGGATATTTAGGGACAATGGACCCAGAAGTTAATTTTTAAAATGTCTGCCATTATAGATAGACTGTGTTTGGAAGATGATATGGAAGAGGAGCAAGCTTTACCAGATAGGTCTGAGAGTGATTTGAAAGTGGATTTAAAAATAATGTACTACAGGAATGATGTGAAAGGAGATGCTACACTGGATATACAAATGAAACCAGTTGATGTCCTACCAAACTAAAAGAGTGACCTAGATAACTTTGTTATATTGGATTTATAAAAGAGACTTGTTAAAATTTTAAAGAATTTTGTGAGACAGGACAAAGAAAAAAAACGAGAAGAAGCTGAGTTCTAGGACATTATTTGAGGGGATTAAAGACCAAGATTGTTAAAAGTAAACAAAAGGAATATAAAGTTAGTTTATTTGATCAAGGTTAAAATAGATATGTTGTTATTTCTGGTAACCCTTCATGGACTTTTGCTGACCAGGACTGAATGATGTGGCTTTAAGGATTTGTTTATAGGTAAGAGAGGGGATGTGGGAAGAAGGGATCATTTGTTGTGTTTTAAGAGAAGGTGATAAGTTACTAAAATTGTTTATACTTGTGATGAAGTGGGAAGTCATTTCTTTATCTTTCTTTTTTCTTTCTTTTCTGCACTTTCTATTTTTCTTTTTATTCTTTTAGGGTTTTTTTAGTTTATATTAGTTTTTTTTTACCTGTAATGTTCCATAAAATTATATACAAAATTATATATATATCTGCTCTTCCCTTCTAGCTAACTAGAAGGGAAGAGCAGAGAACTGCTGAAAGCACTGAGATACCCTCTTTTTTGAAGTCATGACAGTTATATGCCAAACTCATTATTATTTACATCTTCTCCTGTGCTTTGCTATTAACTTTCCTTTGCTTTGCATGAATGACTGCCCTTGAATCCTATTAGCCTTACTCTTAAAGTGGAACCCTCTTAGTGGTGAAGCTCAACTTTTGTGCATTTATGGGTGTTCCAATAATTAATATCTCACATTTACCAGCCCTCTCTTTTTTATTGATTGCTAGGATGGCTTTATGAGTATTCTTATCCTTGATCTTGTGTTCTGATAGTGTAGCAGCAATGCAGTGAAGGCAGAACTAAATGTCTTTTGGGGGTAATGGAAAGAGTTATAAACAATTCTTTCTATTAAAAATGTGCTGTTAAAGAAGAAAAAAGCAGGGAAGTTTATATAAGTGACATTACTGTTGTTGTCGTTGTTGTAGAAAGTAAGACAATGGTTTAGAAGAGTTGCTGTTTAATTCACTATCATTGAAGGTTTAAGGGACATCCCAGCTGGAAATTTGGTGTAGGAAGTTCATATTATTTTG
Organism: Python bivittatus; assembly: GCF_059951505.1. NCBI lineage: Eukaryota > Metazoa > Chordata > Lepidosauria > Squamata > Pythonidae > Python > Python bivittatus. The sequence goes on from NW_028277033.1 coordinate 7,412,189, forward strand.
TGTTGTAAACCAAACCAGAGCAGAAATAGGGAGTACTAATTGTTTTCTTGGTAGCAATACAAAATTGATTTGTCACTACTTTCTTCTGGGATTTGTCTTTATGTCACATCCTAGCCTGTTGTTCTGGAGTTCTTTGGAGGTCTCTCATCCAAGTACTAATTGGGCCTACTTCTGTTGCGCTTTCAAGCCCAGACACATTTGCCTGAGTGTGGCATTGCACCACCTCTTCAATCCTGCTGGGAAAGAAGCAAAACCTTCTCACTGCTTTGCATTGCTTAATTCTGACAGCATCCTCTGGCACTGCCAGCAAAGGGAGACAGTATCCTCCAGAGCTTCTTCTGAGCTCTGAAACACCAGAGGTGTCCCTCGGAGGAATGCAAAGCATCTTGAGGAGGAGAATCACATCACTGCATGCTTTGAAGAGGACAACCACATTTCTTCTGTGGCACAAAGTGTTCCTCAAGCCAAAGGGCAGCGGCTTTTCACCAGACATTTTTCTTTACACTGAGTTTTTTGTGTGTTCAGACAAATGTTTGTAGAGTATAATCATAACTCAACTATACCATACAATGTTATTCTTTCTTATGCTTCCTATTGTTGGCTCCTTTAGGCTTAACCATGGACTCTGCTAACAAGAAATGATGTTATTTTTGTGAGTTACGAACAGGAATCATTTGAACTGATGGTGGAGATTGAGGCACGGCACCATAGGAGTGATCCGGTAGTGGGGAATTCCAAGTGGAGATCATGACTCCCGTGACTCCTGGTGATTAAACTAACCAGCTGCTTATCTTTTTTCAAATTCAACCAAGGCTGACTGTCATCTACTGTTGGAGAATCTCAAAAGGAAGCCAAGATAGGAGAAATCGTGAGAATCCAGAACTCATCTCATTTTCAGAAGCCTTACCCAAGAATGTTAGGAGGGAAATTGGAGTTATAAGCATCCTGTCCCAATACCAGTTGAAATATTAAAAGTGCTGGCCAACTGGTGGGTTCCGCCATGCTCATTAACATGGATTACCATCTGCAGACACAGAAGAAGAAGCATAGGTATCAAATAAATACTGAAGGAAACAAGGGAAAGCCAGAGGTAATATATTGCACTGGTCAAGTCCAGCCTCAGCTCCTTAGATGACTTTGGGCCAGTCAAGGTTGTTGTTGTAGGGAAAAATGGACAGAGAGAATGCTATATACACTACCTTGACCTATTGGGAGGAAAGGCAGGATATAAACCTAATAGAAAATTGAATATGGGAAGACCAGTCAGTGGACTGAATCAATACTTTCCTATAACATAATGCTTTCCTGGCCATCTTGGCTCTGTAAAGCTCAGTGGACAATGGGTATCTGCCCCAGATGGCAAGGATGTTAAGAAGTGTTTTAGAATGTAATGGGACCTGTCTCTGTAGAAATGTCCTGAAGTGCTATACACGCATTTCCTTCTGAGATTGATTTACAGTAATCCAAGGAGATTGAAACAAGCACTCTTAAGTTTCAAACCATCCATTAATTTGGAAAAGAAGGACAGAAATCCTGCCTGAACACTTCTCTGCAAAGTATTTAATGTAGATTGAGTAGCTATTAGCTACCTATTCCATTCACACTTTAGAAAATCAGAAGGGAGCCAAGTTATCTTGTTTGTTCTTCTGGGCTCTGAATATCATGGGTCAAAAATGGGTCCTTTGAATATGGATTGGAAGCTGCGTCTTAGAAAGTCATGGCTTCTGTTCTGTGAGGCTAGACACCATTATCAGGCTCAACCTATGAATCATTAGCAATTGCATTTCAAATGCCTTTAAACACTTGGCCTGCCCAGGATTCCTTGTTCTGTGAAAGTCAACATTTAAACTTCCACTGACATCAGTGCAGGGGAGATAGCTGGAGAGAGAGAGAGAGAGAGAGAGAGGCCAAGCACCACATATTGTGAGACATTTCTAATTTCATTTGAACAAATGGCCCAAGAATTCAGGATTGTGTTATTGGAAAAGTCATTCCATTCATACTGTATTTGCTACTTCGGTTTTCACCTTGAAGCTTGATAGATTAATTTAGCTCTTCTGAATGCATGACCAGTCAGACCTGAATTTCTCTTACATAACTAAACGCTGAAGGTCATGCCTAAGGACTCAAAAAGTCCCTCGTTAGATTATGTAGAGAGATGGAAGCCTCTCTTTACAATCACTCTTTCTCATCCAGAAAGGTTTTGGATGAATGAAGTGCTCTCCACAAAGCAAAGTCCAGAGTGGGACAGTCAGTGCAAAACAGTGCAAGTCTTTCCTTCATGGATTCATCTGTGGTCCACAGATCACTAGTGGCCTATAAAGTGGACCATGATGCATGGAGCAAGGGAAAATGATTTAATAAATAATATAATTCTCTGCAGTTCTTACATACAATGCTCAATGTTACTTTAGTACTTTTAACACCTAGTTGATCTTGGCTATCTCAAAAAAAGCTCAGTAGGATTGGACCTGGTTAGAACTTAGGTAGGAAACCTCCAGGAAATCCCCAAAGGGAAAAAAGAATCCAGAAGAAGACATTACAAATTACTTCTGTATTCTTCCAAGGAAAGGGCATGGATGTCTCCTGTAGACAGCAGCAGCTGAACTCAGCTCAAGAGAGATTTTGCTTTTAACTTCCTTGTATAGTATAACATTCTCTGAATTTAAATAGTGGCTCTTTTACACGATGTCAGTGTGAACAGATGCTCTTTGAACATTTGACACATAGGATGTAGAAAATTAAAAAAAAAAGTGGATGGGTGCTTTTATCTGGCATGTCTTCAAAAAAAATTGCATGCATAAAAGTTGATTAAAAAAAACCTTTCTATAATGAGGTAGTGGTTCACATAAAGAAGAAGACTGGGAACTGCTGATCTAATCCCTGGTTTATTAAACATTTAGAATAAAATACAATCAAACGTTAATACATTTCTCAAAAGGAAATGAGAATGTTTTAGTCAAATTCACTGCCTTTTTACTTAGCGTTCAAATCTTGTATTTATTTTATTTCCATCTAGAACTGAGACTAAAATACATGTTTACAGGTCTCTTATGACATCCCAGTTCCACAATGATGATATTAGCTTTTGGTAATGGAATGTCTATCATCCTGTTATGGCTTAATGGGCATTTTTGTAGAAGAAGGAGGAGGAGGAGGAGGAGGAGGAGAAGGAGGAGGAGGAGGAGAAAACTATCCCCTTCTGATAAAGTTATGGAAAAATTAATTCATGGATAGCGAGTGAATGTGTGAAATATATTTGGCTAATGAAATTGAGGGGAAATTAATTAATGGAGAGAGAGACAGTTTTAAATGTATCTTGGCTGGTGGCATCACATTACTGACTTTTTCTAGGCTCAGAAGATAAACTGCCAGGAAATCCAAGTATTGATTTAAGCTAGACTAGGAAGTCAAGAAAATATTATGGAAGAAGGCAATGACGAACTTCTTCCATACTGTTGCCAGAAAGCTTTATGGAGATATCTGTGTAGTCACTAGGAGGTCAAACTTACAAATGTTATAAAAAAATAGAGGAGAGGTTCCTATTTTAAAATGTTTTAAGGTTTATTCCACCCATTTTTAAAAATTCTTTAGAGTGCGTCTCTGGCCCTAAGATGCCATTCAACAACTGTCACTTCATCAGCACAATGGGAATTGGCCACGAACTGATTCCAGGTAAGGTAGTCACAGAGAGTTGTGAGACGGGAATCTAGAATTCTTCTGTTCCAAGTGGGACGATTCCTTCATAGCTTCAAAGATAAGAATCAACATATATTCAGAAGAAGGGACAAACTCACTACAGTTTCTATAGCACTCACTCTGGGGTCATATACAGTAATACATAGGTGGCTGTCAAGGCCTAGCCCAAGGAACTCCAAGAGACAGTGCAAATTCAGTCCAGTTATGTTTATTAGCTACAACCTCTAGCAAGAATCTTCCCAGACTCAAACCCCAGTTCCCAGAGTCCTCCAGCTACAACAGTGTGAATTCCTCAGGGAGGTGCAAGTCTCATCCTTTTGTTCCTCCCACGTGGTTCTGGTGAGCTAAGAAAATGTTTATCTCCCTGAGCCTGGCCTTCATAATTCCACTCCATCACAGTGGCTCCATCCTTTATAGGGATGTGGCTGAAGGAACAGAATGCCCCATTTTCTCTCCATCATGCAGCTGCTAAATTATTCTAAACTATAACTCCAACTGACAGAAGAGATTCTTCATACTTTCCCCAACTCTATCCTTGAGGTTGGAGTTGGTTCTTCCTGACAGGCAACTCCTCAGGTCCAGCTCCAAATTTTTCATTTCTTCCTACCCTACCCTACCCTACCCTACCCTATTGTAACAATACTATAATGAAGTTTATACTGGAAATGATGGTTTCATAATGAATGCAACATGATATTCAGGTTGCAGCACCAAAACCAATGAAATTTCCATTGAATCATACCCAAAAGTTTGAATCCAAGTTTAGGCGTACTTGAAATAAAGCCATGAGTTTATCCTGCTCATCATGATGTCACTTCCAAACCAGAAATTCAGGAAGATGTACCATCTCATCTGAGGATGATACCATTTGTACCATCCCATTTGAGGAAAATTGGCATTTTCCTACAAACATGTTCTAAAGAAATGTTCATTTTCGTTGGCAGAGTTGCAGTGAATATGAATTGATTATGCACTGAAAGGAGAGGAGAGAAGACATGAAGTGCAATACTTTTTAAGATAATCATTTGCAACTGGAGATGAAGGAGAATTTGGGAGACCACGTTAAAAGCCCCAACTCAAATACATCTTCCCAGGATAAACAAAAGCACTGACTCAACTATGCATGTCAAATTGGGCAACAAAAACACTTTCCCAGGAAAACTACATTGTCAGCTTAGCCATAGAACATTTGGAAGGGGAAGGAATGCTGTTAAGCTGGAGAAAAAGTGCATGAAGGCTTCCTAGTGTTAGCAATAATAATGTATGTATCCACAGAGATGGGTTCTTAAAATGTTTCTGTGCAACTTAGAAATATGTAGCTTCTTGAGTATACAGATGTACACACAGATCTCAACCACGCTTGAGAAGCCGTAATGTAGGGCACAAGGTATGAATCAGGAACTACAAGGATAACATTTCTCTACCAAATATGCCTGCATAAAGCCTGTGTTGTCAAACAATTGGTTTTTCAGTCAAAAAATATTAGGTGCACATCTGCAGAAGCATTATTTTTAAAGAAGTATGAATTTGTGGCCCAAAGAGAAAAGAATTTCTCTTCCCTTATCACTCAGGGAATCCATCTGGCAGTTGGTTCCTCTGTGTCCTCCTGACCCATGCTTCTTCCAGATCAGACAAAGGGCAACTGAAGTTCAAATGGGTAAATGTCTCTCAGGGGCCATTAAACATCAGTCTTCTGCTTGTCAGGAAGTGCTAGATTCAAGGTGATGATGAACAGAGATGAGAGGGAGGAGAGAAATTCAGTTCAATGGGCTTGATGAGAATTAGGTGAATTTTGTGCGGGGGCCAGAAGCCCAAGGAACAGAGCACTGCTGTAAAATGTAAGTGTGTGTGAGGACAGTACCTCTAGACTGACAGCCAGCCCAGCTGGAATTATGACACAGTAAGTATAAGCCTGAAGTAGCATACTGTATTGCCAATAAATTAAATTTACATGAGTCTATACCCTCCCCACCTTTCAGAGTAAGAAGCACCTGCAGGAGTTAACACACTTGGAAGCAAAAAAGCAATTGCTGTAGAGCAACAAGAACTAATACACTGGAGGGCGCATTTCAGGCTTGTGGGACCTTGTTTATTTCTGCTTTGTTTATGAGAATACCTATATCCACCAAGCATAGCCAAACTGCAAAAATGCTGAGAATTCACGAATCCAAGGCCCAATGTTCACTAAACCACTGTGGTGATTCACTTAATGACTGTTGTAAAAAAGGTCAGAAACTGCAATCACATGACCGCAAGGGGGGTGCAATGGTTTGCAACAGTTGTAAGTGTGAGTACAGGTCCTAAAGCACTTTTTCCGAGGCCATTGTAACTTCGAACTGTCATTAAATGAACAGTTGTTAAGCGAGGACTACCTATACTTTAACCTCCGTCAAGACTGACTTGAAGGCACCAAAAAATTAAATAAATAAAAGTCCACATAGAAGCACATACAGAGATAGGTTTCTTCATTTCAGCAGTGTGATTTAGAGAGTGCAAAATTCTTGCCAATCTACTTCCAATCACTCAGAGATTGAACAGTAGAAACATGCCTTAACCATTAGCCAGAGAGGAATTTCTAAAGGGATGAGTGGTGTAGCTCTTTCATGAACAACTCCTTGTAAGTCTGATTAAGGATAAGAGCATGCCAGTGCAGTTAACAAAATTCTTTTGGGGGGGGGGGGAAACAGTTGATTTTATCTCAAGGAATTTAATGTGACTGTATATCACTCCGGAGAATTCACCTTTCTGCCATGTGATGGCCATCACTGATAAATATGCCTCACGAATCGATTCGTATTTCCTAAAGGATCCATAAAAGAACCCTAAACTATCAAAGTATTTGAAAATATCACGGTTTGGTTGTCATTAAGACTGCAGAGCAGTAGAGGGGTTGGAAAAGAGAAACACATTAAGCTAAGCATTCGTTCATACGAGTCTTTAATATATTAGTCAACTCAAAATGTGGATTCACACATGTACATAAGCCCTTGAGGTGGGCATTCTTGTATGCTTGCATACACATTGTATATGCAGAGCCTTTCTAGCAGTGATCAGGCCTGTGTTAGCTCTCCCTGTAAGAGTCCTGGGTTTTTGTATGTATTAAAACTGAACATATGTAAGTGTTCAGTGGCTTTTTTCACCATTGTGAGTCTCCCTTAGGAATTATTCTGTATAGGTTACATGCTGGCTGGGAAATTCTGAGAGTTGACATGCACTCATATCTTAAAGTTGCCAAGGTGGAGAAACACTGCCCTAGACATTCAAGGAGTTCTTTGATATTCTTTGCATTCCTTTGGAAAGCACTTGTATGAAATTTTATTTGTGATACCAAGTCACTTATCCATTTCAATCACTACATACAGTAACTGATGACTGAAATACACTGTGTGCACAATTATTAGGCAAGTGAGTATTTTGACCATATCATCATTTTTATGCATATTTTCCACCTCCAAGCTGTATAAACCTAAATGCTCATTGGATATAACCATATCCGGTGATGTGTGTTTGTGTAATGAGGGAGGGTGTGGCCTAAGGAGATCAACACCCTATATCAAAGTGTGCATAATTATTAGGCAGCTTCTTTTCCTCAGGCAAAATGGGCCAAAAAAGAGATTTAACTGACTCTGAAAAGTCAAAAATTGTAAAAAGTCTTTCAGAGGGATGCAGCAAGCTTGAAGTTGCTAAGATATTGGGGCATGATCACAGAACCATCAAACGTTTTGTTGCAAATAGTCAACAGGGTCGCAAGAAACATGTTGAGAAAAAAAGATGCAAATTAACTGCCAAAGATTTGAGAAGAATCAAACGTGAAGCTACCAGGAACCCATTATCCTCCAGTGCTGTCATATTCCAGAACTGCAACCTACCTGGAGTGCCCAGAAGTACAAGGTGTTCAGTGCTCAGAGACATGGCCAAGGTAAGGAAGGCTGAAACTCGACCACCGCTGAACAAGACATATAAGTTGAAACGGCAAGACTGGGCCAAGAAATATCTGAAGACAGATTTTTCAAAGGTTTTATGGACTGATGAGATGAGAGTGACTCTTGATGGACCAGATGGATGGACCCGTGGTTGGATCAGTAATAGGCACAGAGCTCCACTTTGACTCAGACACCAGCAAGGTGGAGGTGGGGTACTGGTATGGGCTGGTATTATTATAGATGAGGTAGTTGGACCTTTTCAGGTTGAAGATGGACTCACAATCAACTCCCAAACCTATTGCCAGTTTTCAGAAGACACTTTCTTCAAGCAGTGGTACAGGAAAAAGTCTGCATCTTTCAAGAAGACCATGCTGTTTAGGCAGGACAATGCTCCATCGCATGCATCGAAGTACTCCACTGCGTGGCTAGCCAGTAAAGCCTCAAAGATGAAAGAATAATGACATGGCCCCCTTCCTCACCTGACCTAAACCCTATTGAGAACTTGTGGGCCCTTCTCAAATGGGAGATTTACGGTGAAGGAAAACAATACACCTCTCTGAACAGTGTCTGGGAGGCTGTGGTTGCTGCTGCACAAAAAGTTGATCGTCAACAGATCAAGAAGCTGACAGACTCCATGAATGGAAGGCTTATGACTGCTATTGCAAAGAAGGGTGGCTATATTGGTCACTGATTTTTTGTTTGAAATGTCAGAAATGTTTATTTGTAAATGTTGAGTTTTTGTTTATTATTCTCACTTTAACAGATGAAAATAAACAAGTGAGATGGGGGAATTTTAGTTTTTCATTTAGTTGCATAATAATTCTGCACACTAATACTTGCCCAATAATTGTGCACACATAGATATGCTCCTAAGAAAGCCAAAACCTCACTTTTACTTTCTTAAATATTCAGGTGTGAGGTGTATTAACATTTTGGATTGACCGAGAGTACTGTAGTTGTTCAATAATGAAATTCATCCTCAAAAATACAACTTGCCTAATAATTGTGCACGCAGTGTATGATTCAATCATCAAATATGAAATATGCATATGCAAACTAACCCCAAAATATGTAGCAGAGGGAAACTGCCATACGACATCCCCAGGCTTTATATTACTCAAGTAATTTTTCTGTATCACAAGGTGCAAAAAAGGTGACACATGTGATTTGCTAGTATTCCTTTTGCGACTTCCAAAGGGTACGTTCCAAAATTTTGGCTCATTTTAAAATCTCTTCAAAAAAACTGTAGAGGCTTAAAAGGTTAAAGGTACCCCTTAAAACTTGAATTGCCTTCCATGGGTCACGGCCCTATCCACTTTTGGAACATGTCCATCAACATGTAGTACAAGCCTAAAGCAGCCACTGAATCAACAATGTTGCACACAGGACAGATTTCTTCCTTTCTTGTAGAAGTCCAGTTCATGCAAATTGCTCATGAACTTTTAAATAGGAAACCCTTCATCTGGATAGTACCACTTCAACCCTCAGGGTTCAATATTTATCGAGTTGGAAAGGAATATAGTTTTCTTGCACACAGAAGCCTACTACATCAGGAAGAATGCCAAGGTGCAAGTAGTCCTTGCTTAACAATGGTAACTGGGACTCCATAGCTAACCAACGCGTCATAAAGCACAATGTCACTTGATTGCACCAACTTATGACGGCAGTTGCAGCAGTCCCAGTTGCCGTCGGTAGACAAATCCTGCGTGGTCTCAGCATCCCACATTTCATCATTTGTGACCTCCTGCCGGCTTTCCCATTGACTTAGCCTCTCAGAAGCTGGCAGTGAAGATTGCAAATGGCAGTCATGTGACTGCGGGACACCGCAACATCGTAATTGGGAGCTGGTTGCCAAGAGCCCAAATTGCGATCACGTGACTGCAGAGATGCTGCAACAGCTGGAGCTTTGAGCACTGGTCGTAAATCCCCTTCATTCAGTGCCGTCATAACTTTGGACGGTCGCTGAACAAGTGGTTGTTCAGCGAGGACTGTCTGTATCTCATTTTCTATGGATTGGGATTTGTATTTTTAATGGAAAAGCATTCTTATATGATTACTCCACATACACTATGTATTGGTACAATCCAAAAACATGTTTTTAGGCAGCAGTCCTATATAGGTTTACTAGGGTGTAGTCCAGTGGACACACTAAAGCTTACTTCTGAGTAGACATATATAATTCTGTCATTACTATTTGTCTGAACTATATTTTAACAGCCTGGTTTTTTTAGCAAAATGAGGGACCTTCCTGTTCTATTTGCCAGATGACTGGATTAACATATCCTTCTGTATTTCTGGTGAGTTATACCTGTCTCTTTTCTTTTCCCAGGGAAAATTTCTTTTAATCTGATGGCTATGGATTACGAATTTGCTCAACTTTGCTGGCCAGCATGACCCAAACTAGGCAATCTATCCTGACTAGGTTATGGATTGCAATAAAATGTATTGATTCTAATTTTCCAAAACTGTTTTGCACAGTCTCACGCTCTCTGCCCATTTGTCACTTGGCTTCAATATTCATGCTTAACAAAGTATCTGTCAATAGCCTGGCCCTGGATTCAGTTTAAACCAATTACATGAGCTGCTTCTTGGGGATTGCATGTGTCAAAACAGCATGTGGTGCTTCTTAGAGAGTAAGCAAATGGGATTGCCATGGAATCTAGATTATCCATTTTAAAAAATCTCTGCAGATGAACAGAGGGTGTGTTTAACAAAAATCTCTGTGGATGCGTATTTCGTCTCACTTCAAAGTAGGATGATCAGCAATGCCCTGTCCCTTTCACATCTTAAATGCAGTTTTTAAAACCTGTAGCTCCAAGTGTATTGGATGATGGTGCTTTAAAGAAGAAGACAATGATCAGAATAGATTATATCACTGCTAATAGAAGATACAGATAATTTGTTGTACCCGCCTATAACACTTATTGTTCGAGTAATTACTTAAACTGAGGTATATTCAGAATATGAGGTGATTTGATTTAATATGAGAGGCACTAAGCCAGTTCGTAAAGTGGCTTTTTTAGACATAATGCACATCTTCTCCAACTTGATAAGCTCATTGTGTTATGTCTACAGCTCCCAAATTCACAAAAAGCAGGTTAGTTGGGAACTGTGGGAGCTGAAGTCCTAATCCATCTGAAGGGAACTAGGTGAGGAAAAGGTAGATTACCACAATAAACAGATTCAAATAGCCCATGGGTCAAGTCTCCTCTTTCTCCCCCAGCCCTCCAAAATATTTTTATGGGGGAATCGGAATCTGGTTTTAAATGAAGGCAATATGGGCAAGCAAGGGGCCAATATCTAGGAAGATCAGATAATTATTAAGAGGACCTCCTTGTCTCAGATATAAAACAATCATTCACCATATAGTACCTAAAGGTTGTGTGGCTTCAGCAAAAATTAGACAACAGCTAATGATTTACTGGTTGTTGATTGAAATATAATTGATTACCTGCTCCCAAAATTCAGATGTAAAAGGGCCAATTTTTGGAAGATTTCATTTGTTTAGATTTACAAAATTAAGGGTAGGAATGAAAATTGGATGCTTCTGGGAAACAAAGCAATTCCATTCTCATCTTGTAAACTCTCTCCACACCCAAAGCTAGTTGAAAATCAGCAGAGGCCTTCTTTGAAGAGGTCAGACACAAGTCTTCAAGTTCAAGTCTTTATTACATCTCAGTTGGACAAGGGTAACATACTTCACAAGGGTTCACTGTTGAAAAAGGCTTGGAAATCAAAGCTGGTCCCGAATCCTGTGCTCAGATTGATGGTTAAGGAAGATTATATAGATCCCATCAAAAAGCTTTCCTGACTTTTGCATTGCTTCTCTGCACAATTCAAAGTTTTGGTTAGAATGATGACCTTTAGCCTACTAGGACCAGACTATCTGAAAGATCATATTCTCTCTTAGGAACTTTCTTTGCCTTTAATATCTTTAGGTGACACTTTTAGACACTCTTGGAGATCATCTTGGATCATCTGGTGGGAATACAAGAGAAGCATTAATCTAACCCTTTTTGTTTTTTCTTCTACTAACAGGCAAAATCATTTTATTTATGTAGGCCTTTGATATAAAGTGAAGCTTTAGATGATGAACATGGGGCTAAAAAGGTGTTTCTGCTGTTTCTAAGCTATGTTTTTATGTAGCTTAATTGTGTTTTAAATGTATCATTTTATATAACAAATTTCTCTGCTTTTTTACTCTGGAGAAAAGAAAAGAAAATGCAGCTGTGTGTGTCAGAAATAAAGGAATAGACTTCTGAAAAGTTGTCAAGTGTCTAACAAAAGCAGCAAAAGTCCTGATTTGATGCACAAGAGATTGCACTTAAGCCAATTGCGCAGAGAAGGAGGTGAATGTTTTGAAAAATAGTGAAGCCCCTGTACATAGTGGTCTCTGCATTTTGAAAAAGAAAGGGTATAAACAAATCAAAGGCATATTTTCCTTGGGGAAGAATACATTCAGTTTTGCCCTAAATGTACAGTACTTTTTTTTTTTTAATATGATAGAGTATCAGTGCAAATAAGAGGAAAGATCTTGTTCTTTTCTGCACTAAAAATATAAAAATGACACAAAAATGTTTTTCATGCAACATTATCAGTTATCCCATTCTCTTCTCCAAAGACACTTTACCTTATTCCAGTATTTTTCCTCCAGGTTCTCTCAAAGGAGCTATAATAATGCATATCCTTCCAAAAGGTGGATGCACTCTCTTGAAAGAACAACAGCCTCCTGCCCCTGCTTAATTAATAAATCCCATCCCTGATTTATTTTACTGATTACAATTATTTATTGCATTTCCCTTTTAGGATAATGAACCTCCTCAAATGTCCCATCAATGATATAGACAACAGTCAAAATCATCACCCAAATCATTATTCATTTTCTTAAAATGTATTTTTTTTTTTAATCCATGGTGTTTCCAGCTCATTCATGGCATAATACGAAATGACCACTTCCTAGTATTAAAAAAAAGACTCAAGGAGAGAAGAATCATGCTAGATTGGGCTGAAGATCCAGCTAGTCTAGCATGACTGAACAAATACTCTCTGTTGTTTGCCTCTAGTATGTAGCTTTCCATGGTATGCTGCTACTAAATGTAAAACAGATTCAAGTTAGCTGTTTTAGGGCTTTTCCCCACTTCCCCCTAACCAAGAGACCAGTACACTTTGGCAACACCTTCCCCATTGCTCCCCATTGCTCCCCATGAGATTGTCTTCATCTCATTCCCAGCCCGTGAATGTTCCTAGCTGGACCAGTATTAAACAGTACTTTCCCCCATATTTTGAGACTGTCAGAGGATAGTCTCAAGTTGTCTAAAATCTGTTAGACTTTGTTACCCATTATCTTGGGGCGAAGTCAAGTGTCTTTAGCAACTGGGAATTGAAGCAAGAGAGGTAGGAGAGGGGTCAATAATGGAAACAGCAAATTTCATGCCAGTATAATTTTTGCTGAATCAAGGAGGAGTGTAGCACTTTTTTCCTTAGCACTAGGAAAAAGCCCACAGTCAACAGAGTTGATAGGTCTCTTTATCCCTTAAGAATTTGTCAAATCCTCTTTATAAACCATCTAAGCTCATGCCTTATTCATGACAGACAGAAATGTACTTTAAATACATCTTTTGCTCATAGTTAATAATATAAAAGCCACAAGTTTGCAGAATTTCTTTCTCTGAATGTTAAAAAGGTGGTGGAATAAAGGGGCTCAAAAAGTAACAGATTCCCCAGAACACATCAGTATAAGAAGAAAGGAAGAGCAGGATTTGTTGTGGGGAATCTCTAAATATGAGAGGTTGATTTCCTATTTAATGAAGCAATTTTGTCATTTTTTTTTCTCCCAACCCAAATAGCAGACATTGATGGTTTATGGGCAAGTATTTGTAAACTGTTTGTAAACAAAGGAGCTGGAGGTCTTTTAACCAATGTGGTAAGACTGTTTTGGGACCAAATCTTTATCTGTTTTCTTTTAAACAGAGAAAGGAAAGGAGGAAGTTTTACAAAATCTGGGATGTGTCCATTCCAGCATGAAGCCCATTGCATTCAATGGGTTTAGGCTCAAGAACCAGAAATCACTGCAAAATTAGCGGCTCATCAGATACCATAATCAATCAAACATTCTGAGGTCCAATAAACTAATGAAAATGTAATCCCTACTTCTGTTGAAATCAAGATAACCTATCCACATGCACAGTCTTCTGTACTTCTGATGGAGATTCTTGGCTGGAAGCCTAATGGGAAGAATGGATGTTTCTTCTCTAAGAGGCTTAACTTTTGGATTGGGAACCCTCAGAGCAGAAGCCAATGTAAGATTCAGAATTTATCACATGAATAGGAGGATTTCTCCTCTAGTTCCACTCTGAGCATGACTGTGCAGTCATGATGTCTGTCAGTTATAATGCCTACCACACACACATCCATACACCCATACACTCTCAAACATGACATCATAGTGGGTATTTTCTGAATGGTGGTTAATTTGCTTCATTTGAATTCTCTGGGATCTGAGCAATTCCAGTTTCAAAAGTGCAAGCTGCACTTGGGTGAGAATAAATTTCTTTCGAGGCTTCCTTCCTGTCAGAATATCATCTGAAGCTCTGACAGAAGGGAACGTTTTTTGCCAGTTAACACTAGGTTTGGGAAAGTTTGTTGCCATTTCTAGCACTCTACATGAATCTCATCACTTTCTTTACCTGTCAACTTTTATTACAAGTTTCAGCTCACGTTTCTTTTCCGTAATCTTCTCCATACCTCCATTCATTTATTTGAGGAACAAAGCAGGTGTAACACAGCCCTGCTTTTATTTTTATTTTTCCTTTTTCTTTCATTATTAGCTGCCCTGAAAACTACCCATTCTGAAGGGAAAATCATTGTGATCCAACACAAGACTGTAGATACCCAAAACATATCTCTATAGCCTACTTTGTCTACTATTCACTATAGCAGATACTTCATTATCATCTTCATTGTTCTTCCAAGGCTTTTTGGTTCTTGCCCAGCATAAGGAGCACTCAGGAATAAAACAGATTGTTGTCAAGAAAAATACAAGGTGTTGAGCAGACTTCAATTCATTACCACATTCATATTATCTGTATCCAGGGCTGTAAACTTCAAATAGTTCAGTTGTGCAGGAATGGAAACATGAGGGGGAGGAGGGAAATTGTCATGATACTTCAGGATCCTTCTTCTTTTTAACAAAGGCCTCTGTCTCATACTTCCTGGAGGGAGAGATGACAAGTAACATCACATACATCTTGTGCAATCTGCATCATTTGGGTGATGATGCCCTGATGTCTGTGATGTCATAGTGGCTAGTACTAAATGCCTATGTTGAGGTCCATCACATTGTGGGTGAACCAGATTGGAGAAGGTTGGAATGGACTGACCTGAGAATAGACATGTCTTGCTCCAAATCATGAATGCAAACGTTCTACACTACACTACCATACAGAAGGTCCAATCTGCACCCATTTTTTAAAACCACTGATCCATTTGACTGTAAATACTGCCTTTCTGAACCATAAATATTTGTACAGGTATATTTTTGAAAAGGAAAAAAAGTCTTGTCTCTTTTTTTGAGGCCCAAGTATTGAGAGGAAACCAAAATACGTTAGTTATACAATGCCAATTCCTTCTCACTTACACTGAACAAGCAAAGCAGAAGAAGATGCACAATACCTGTAATCATTCTGGCAGGGAGCAACAGAATATTCACATTCATAAATAATGTTTTTTATGAGTGGAGGGAAGTTCTAGGAAGGCAGTGAAGAATAACATTCCTGAGAAGAGAAAACCTTGAGTCATTAAGATTTTTCTACTATGCACAAATATGCTATTAGGTGGCACTTCAGAGGTAACTTTGGCTGATCTCCAAAAGTGAAGTCAGGTCAAACCTGATTAACACTTGGATGGGAGACAATCAAGAAAGCCTTCGGAAGCTATCAAAACACCCTTTAAAAAGAACAGCAAACCAGCTTCTACTGTTGTTCAGAAATATATATGGTTGTGACCATGAAATAATCAGACATCAATTTCAACTAAGAAACTTTACTACTGTTGTGTACAAGTTAACCAACTTTCAACCAACATTCAAGATGACATACTACATCATCTTCTTTTGACTCTAGTTTCACAAACCTTTAGCACTGATTTCACCTACTCTCCACATGAATCTCATCTCAAAGAATAAAGGCTTGTTCATTTGTGCCAAAGTTAATCTACCTTAGAGCCAGGAGCAAGGGCCAGCATGACTCTTGAACTTCATGCAAATGCAGTGAATGCTTATGGCCACTGTCACATGAGGACTTTGCATCAATTCAAAACTGATTCTGGATCTGCCTGTGTTGATTCATTTCAAAAGGAAGTCAGCTTTTTTCCCCCCTGACTTTCTGCGGCTGGTTTGTTTGAAACTGGAGCAAAATTGGGCTTTTCTTTTGCAACACTGGAGCTGGTGACTAATCGATTTGCTAATTGGTGGGAACCTTTGTCTCTTCCTAGCTCCTGGATTCAGATCAGCCCATTTTAACCTTCTACCAAAGAGAATGGAGAAATAGACAGAACTCTTGGCAATTCAGTCCTTGCTCACATTCCCGGGCTATTGACACACGTAAAAGATTGCAAGATCTATACATAGTCAACACAGCCTGGTACATGCAATCATGGTTAGCAATATAGAAGACATATATAGATTGCCGACTGATCAGCTGGATGGACCAATGATTGGCTCATGGTGATCTCAGCACGTTCCCAGTATTCTGGAGGCAGAAACAGTGAAGAAACTACAGTTGCATTTCAAACCTTTGGAGGGATTGAGGAATAAAATGGTGGTGAGCTTCCAGTGCCCTAAGATTGCTATTAAATCCCCAAAATAACTTAAAAATGAATCTAGTATCAAATAGCAGGAAAGATTTCAGCAGTAATTACCTGCCTATATAAAAAGGGCAATGAGACTTATCTTATACATAAAGGATTTTTCTCAGAGCTTGAGAGCAGATGAGAAACTATCAAAGTGATAAAAGCTGTTATACAACCTAATTATTTGCTTCTGTTTTTACCTTCTGGTTTTGGTGTGTTTGCTGATATGACTATATGTTGGTGGTAGTCGTGATGGTGTTAGCTGTCTTTAGTATCATCCAATGATGAAAAGTTGCAGTGGTGCATAAGGAAAGTCTCCACGGCTATTCAAAGCCCAGTTCTCAAATGTCTTCATATTTCTACAGGTTAGGGGAAATTTTAAAATATTATTTTTGCTGAAAGTAATGAAAGCTAGATTTTTTTTCTCACCCTTCTATACCATAGGTGAGCTTAATTGAACCTTCTTATGTAGTTGTCTGTTTAGAGGTAGTTATTTCCAACCATGTTGGAATAAGGGACAATAAACAGCTGACCTTGGCTGAGTTCTGTGCTTGGATCCCAAGTCTGGAAGGAAAATTGTGAAAGCTTTCTTAAAGAAGGGAAAAGCAGAGCAAGAAAACTACATGGACATATTAATTAGTCACCATTAATTAAAGGAGCTCAATTACTTTTTCTCCTAAATATGGATGTCCCTGTGGAGAATTTTGGATGTTTAGATGAGTACTAAGACAGTGAGAGTATAGGAGTTCCCCACATCTTCCCAAACCCTTTTCTTCTTAAAGAGTATAAAGTCTCCTATCTCCAAGCTACTTCTCTTCTTGAGTTCTTTGAGCCATAGTGACCTAAAATGGTCACCTTGGATATCAGCATTATGATCACTTTAAATTCTTCACAGACTCAGTTTTAATAATATTCCACTTGCTTTTTTATTATTTACAAAGAGAGAGAGAGCAAAATTCTGATTATTCCTAGATGAGGATAAATAAACACATGTAGATGAAAGATGGGTTGGAGGCAAAGGTAACATGTCCATCAAGTGAAGCTTGACACCTGGTTGGTGGCTACATGAACAGGTCCATGTAGTTTTCTTTGCAGCAGTATGGAAGTGGCTTTCCACTGCACTCTTCTGGGAATATGTGATTGTGTGTATGTGTGTGCTTCGATTACTCAGTCTTGCTTTCAGCCATGTCATTTCCTGGTGGTCTCCCTTCTGATTCTCAGCCCATTCTGATTTTATTTAGCTTTCTCAAAAACCTGCCACAATCAGCTAAGTGAAGCTGCCTGCTGTGGGCTCTGTCATTCCCTGTTCAGGCTACAAAGACTGTAACTTTTTGGAACAGTTAAACATTTGAGAATCTATCCTTATGTATTGCAGTTAATTGGTAAATGGTGTGCCTGATATAGAAAGGATGACATTGCTCTTTGCTAAATGGCAGATTGGAGGAGAATAACTGTAAAATATAACAGGGAAGAAAAGGCCAGGTAAGGTGAAGAGAGACTGACAGAGGGTTAATCTGATTTAGAATCTGAAGGGTATCTCTCTAGTTCAGAGTTTTGACAGGGTATCAACAGAGTTTGACAGAATGTATGAAGAAGGAATACATTCCTTCTTGAATTTGAATGGGAACAGAGTTGAGAAAGTTTGTAAAAAGAAAAGACCATGGTTGTAATTGGTGGTGAATTAGACGCTAGTTGAAATTCAGTGATTATCTAAGATTGAAGCAAAAGATTTCTGCCCAGAAAGTTTGAGCAGTTCAAGAGGAAAGTGAAAAAAAGATGTTGTATCTGTTGTAAAATGTAAAACCAGAAATATAGTAGATGTATACCGAACAAAAAGAAATCTGACAGCTGTGACCCAGAGATTAACTTTCTCAATAATTGCCCCTTCTTTCTAGAACAGCATGTTCCCCATGGTTAGCTGTGCCCCTACGCTGATGATGTTTTTTTTCGACGATGACAAAAACGGTCCTCATTAAATAGCCTTTGGGCTTATTTGGCAGTTTTGGGTTTAGTTATAGCCTGTTATAGTTTTACTCATGGATCTTATGATAATATTGAAAGTTGCCTAGAATTGGACCAGTAGACAGCATATAAATATCAAGGAGAGGGGAGAAAGGGAAAGGAGGAAAAATACTAAAGAAACTCATGATTTCTAATACTTAAAAGAATGTCAGTAAACCTTACCATCAAAAACTGGAAAAAGAATGGGAACTTTCCAGATATGTACAGTGTTGTCCTTTAAATTACAGTGATGTTAATTTGTTACCATGTTTTAGGTAAATAAATTGTTATTTGTAATTTATACAATGGCCTTAGATTAACAAATTACTGTATATGGGCATTTCTAGACAGATTTTTCCATGTGGAACTTTTCGTAACTATTCCTTATCACAACTCTGATATGCTCACTTCGTTAAACACTTCAGTGCTTTCACCTCACTTCATCTCACAACTAGCTGAAGATTGCATAACCTTTGAGTGATCCACTCATGTTCATTAATGCATCTACAACACAAGGAGCCTCCTCCCTTCTTCCCTTCCTCAGATTAGCATGGATGCTGGAAAAATAGTGGACTTCTTTAACAGACACACCCTTGAGCCACATACCCACACACTTCTTCCAGATTTTCAAAGGTTGTGCATAGCCCTGAAGATGATCCCCTCTCGCGCACCTGAAATGTCACAGGACCAGAAGAAGAACCTAAAAGAGAGAGAGACCAGCTCACTATGCGATTTCTACCTTTACCATCTGGAGATCGCAGCACTGTCATTTGAAGGCTATTAATGTATTCCCAAAATAAAATGAGAAGAAATTAAGCCTTGTCTGCCCAAATAAACTGAATTTTGCTATGTGTTCTATAATAAAATAATCTGGTAGAATTGTAGGTGAGTAGACTCCTCAGCTTCCTCCTCATGTTGACCTTGCAATCTTCCTCAGCAAAGAACATCCATTTAAATGCATTTGAACTGTGTTTCATCTTGCATGACCTTGTTGTTGAAAAGCTAGTTGCCTAGGAGACTCATCGCTCTTTCTGCTCATCTACAAAGTCATCACCATTGATAGGCCTATCACCAATTAATCTGCCTTCCTTCTTTCTGAAAAGATGTCCATGTGAGTGACCATCATATTGCAAGGTAAGTTATTGTGCGAATGAATTCTGGAAGGTATAATTGATATACTCTTGTAGAGCTGTTGTATTATCATTATTATCACTACTAACCATCACTGATGTTTGCCTTGGTCCATGACAAGGGAACCCTACTCTATAAATACTCTATAAATGCTAGTTAACTTGCCCTTATTAATGCACATTTGAACAAAGTTCCCCTTCACTTTTAACTCTCCCTTTCAAAACTCTCCTTTCACTGCTGGGCTGCCACTGAGTTTTGAGGCTGCAAAAGCTGTGACTGAAATGTTATGCTAGCGTGCCATCCCTGTTTTACATTTTTGTGACAAGTGATAATTCAATTTCTGAGCCGACACAAAGTGTTCATTTTATCGAGGGCTGTATCTTCATCTTCATGATTTGCCCATTCATGTGAGTAATGTTCCAGGAAGTGAGAGAGCAGTTTTTGGAACTCAGAAAGCTCCTGTTCTCCCTTCCTCCTTTTTCTTCCCATCTTCCGCTTAAGAGCTGAGTCATTACATTGCTTTCACAGATGTCTTGCACATTATTTGATGTTACATTTACTCCCTCGGTTGCAGATTATCTGCCTTCAAATGTTTCCTAGGGGAAGCCCGTCCAAGGCTGTAATTGGGACGGTTTATTGGAACTGTTCAGGACTTCAAACTGCTCACATCAAGTTCAGACATTTACCAAGATGGGAAAAGCTTGTGGCTGAGACATCATCTTCTGCACCAAGCAGATAATTTGAAATGGAGGCTCTGTGCCAAAGTACATTCACAAAACGCTCAGTTCATGCCTTCCTTTCTTCTGCCCAAATGGAAGCCTACATGATGGATGTTTGTTCAGCCTCTCCTTAAACACCTCCGGAGGAAAACACACTCTCCTTTGAACCTCTCTTACATTTGGCATGATTTTCCTAACATTCAGTTGGAAAGTTTATGACCAATATCCTACTGTATGTCCTGCACTCTGGACTATGGAGAATCGGTGTTGACTATATTTTTTGTTTGGGGTTTTTGTTTGTTCGTTTGGTGTGTGTGTGTGTGTGTGTGTGTGTGTGAGATTCCCTCCCAATATTTTCATCTTTTCTCAGGGTTAGCGTTAGCCAGTTCTGTCTCTTTAGGTTCCGGTCCATTGATCATACCTGCTGCCTTTTTATATGCCTGTTCAGAAGCTTTCTTACCAAGGACAGCACTGGGATGATCAGTGCAGAATAAAATGGGACTTCTGCTACCAGCGACTTGGAAATTATCCTTTTACTGATGCAGCTTAACGTTGTGTTTGTCTCTTTGATAGCCATGTCATACTACTGACTCATATTCCCTAATTCCAATTCCAATATCCTTTTTGCACATATCATTGCATGATCAAACTTGCAAAATGCCTATTACTGTGAGCAAGGGGAGGGGAGAGAAAGGCCATATATGCATACACATAGATTCATACACACACATCAAGGAACCTGAGTTAGCATCACTCTTTTACGGAATCCCTCTTGGAAAGGCAAGTTGTACTAGATCGGACAGAATCCCCCAAATACGAAGCATTACTATTCATATAAAAGTTAAGCACATTCTTTCACTGGCCTGGGAGTGATTAAAATAGAGTCAAACACAGTTAAAGTAGATGTTCATTCCATCCTTTCCCTATCATCATGATATTGTCCAGTACATCCAGGTTTACCTTTCTTAACCTAGATTAGAGTCAATTGATCTTGATCCATTAAATTTATTTTATCTGAATACCCCTCTTCTGGGCTGTTAAGTATATATAATTCATTCTCACCTAATCAGGAAGGAGAAAACCATGAATGATCTTCCCTAGACTGGGAAGGTAAATACTTGTTATCCCATAATCTTTGACAGTAAGAAAAAGGTAAAGATTTAGCCTTTCCAAAAGAAATTATGTCTAACTGTTTCACACAGAGGGACAGAAATAACTTGCATTTTACTTCTCAAACATTCTCACTATCTACTTCTACTATTGTGGGGGAACAGCAATAAACTCTTGGGGAGTTTCCAACAGTAATTTATTTAACATTGGTCAAGTATGAACCGTGAAGTGAAAATGCAGCTTAGCTGTGGGAGACTGTGATTTAACAGTGCAACAGGATGTTGAGCAGAGAGTTTGACAAAGAGAAAATGTTGGAAACACATCATTAGGGAGAAAAATAAAAAAAAATCTTTTCATGAGGTTTGCATGTGCTTAACAACATGGATAATGCAAAGGCATTAAGTGTTTTCACCGCTCTTTCAGTCCAGCACATTTTAAGAAATCTTATCTCAAATACCTAAACAAAACATTCTTCAGCCTACTAATAGATAGATGTACATGTGAAACAAAATGGGAATATCTGTAAAGGGGAAAGTGGAGCAGTGAAAGTTCCCTGTGATGACTGCAAGGCCTGGGAAATTTGGATGCAAACGACAGGAGAGAAAAAGATGTCAATCGTAAAAGTGATTGCTGGTTAAAAGGAACAATGACAAGCTGTAAACATGGACGAAATGCATACTACAGGGTGCACTTGAAGAACCTCAAAATGTATCATGTTGCATAAGAAACAAGCTTAGGCACTTTTCTAGAAAAAAAGATGGAACTCAAAAATTCTCTCTGCCACTATCTCCTGCAGGCAATGAGTAAACTACCTTGTGCGCAAAATGGTTATTGTCCCCAGTCAGATACATTGTTTTAACTTTCCCTTTGTAGCATTAAATAGAAAGAAAACTACCTTGGTTTTCTCAAAGACTACTCTTTGACATCCCTCTGCTGAAAAGGGGCCTATCTTGCTGAGAATCAGGAAGAGAATCTTTTTGATTGCCGTCAAATCACACCATATAGCAGCCAAGCATAATGACACTCCTACCAAGAGAGTCGCACTTCACTCTAAACATTTCATATTCCTCTTGCATTTGGGTACGTGTGAGTGCACATTTGTGCTTGTGACAGCTGCAAGGACTCTGAAGAGGCCTGTCTGATTGAAATGTCACTCTACCTTCCGTTCATTTTTCTGGCTTTTTCTGTAGCCATGCATAAAAACATTCTGTGTCTGTGTACTGTTGAAATAGAAATATTTGCTATGAACTTAGACTGAGCTAGTGTATCAGGTAGGTAGGTAGGTAGGTAGGTAGGTAGGTAGGTAGGTAGGTAGATGATAGATAGATAGATAGATAGATAGATAGATAGATAGATAGATAGATATTCAGCCAGATCCACTTGACTGAATTATTCAAGATGTGTGTGTGTGTGCGCTCACGCATACATAAATGTCTGTATGTGTTCATTTGTGTGGGTACACAACATCACCATTTTTTCGCACCTCCGAACAGCTCTGTGAAATGGTTTAAAATGATCTGCAAATGTTTTCACCATTGGCAACCTTGTATCACGGAGTACATCACTCAGTTGACTAACCGTAAAACAACATACTGACCAATATCTTGTCCCCACCTTTGACAAAGCTCTGCGTTTGACATCAGTCTTGATGGATTGATTACATTTGTCGCTGGCCACAATCAATTCCAACTTCAGTGGCTTGCGCAGATGAAAACAAATTTCAAACATCCATGTTACACTTAAAAACGTGAAACAAAATAAGAACAACACAGAAATTAAACCAAGGGTGGCCCTGAAGAGGTTCAAACGCTGTCTGGAACAGCTCTGTCTACAATATCTTCAGGAATGCATTGGGGGATGGGGCCAGTCTGGTCTGTAGCACAAGACAGTTCCCGAAGGTTGGCACTGCCACCAAAAACCAGCACTCCCTTGTTTCAGCATTCTGTATTTCCCAGTGGTGGGCATAATAATTACAATGGGTAAAGTTTTCCAATTCAGGCTGGGCTGCTACCGAGTACATTCAGCTACCAGGTGCAGGAAACTGTGTGGAAATGCAGAGGTACAGAGCTGGACATGGCACCTACGTCTTGCATGGAAGCAAATGGACATGTCCTGCATGCAATTGTTGAATAAAATGGGGCTCAGCTAGGATGCTATCAAAGCTGGAGCCCTCCAAAGCAACAGGTTTGTCTTTCCAATTTGGGTGGAGGGATTTTCAAGCAGCCACATATCTACATCCCTGGACTAACTCCTTTTTGAGACACTTCTAACATTTAAAGGACATTCCAGGCTGTGGAGAAGTGGAGAGGGGATCTTGAGAGAGGACATCCATTGATACCAATGATCTCAAGGACATCTTAAAAGAGGGCCCTCACAAGGGTTGCCCTTGATATGAGAATGCCGTCTCTCTGTAGACTGGAAAGCCATAAAGGAAATGTCACATCCAGAAACTAGAAACTGGGTTGTGACTACAGAAACTTTTAGTTCCATGCTATTTCCACTGCTAAGAATTCATCACATGCCTGAGTTTTTCTGCCCGTCCCTATTCCTGTCTGCTATCTATAATTTCTGGGAAGTAATACAAGAAGTCATTGTTTCCTAGATGCTATAAGAAATAATACAGTAAACAATTTGAAGTGTTATGAATGCTCTTCTTGTCACTAAATAAGGTGCTTCAACATTCATGGATTTTTTTTTGTTTTTTTTTTGCACACGGCAATTTTCTGGAAATTACATACTGTAAATAATGATTATTGTTGAGTCCTTGGTGCTCTCTGAGCATGGCTGTTTGCTTGCAGACGTTTCATTACCCATCATCAGTGCACTGATGATGTTACCGAGTTAGGTAATGAAACATCTGCAAGCAACCAACCAAGCTCAGAGAGCACCAAGGGCTCCACAGTTCAACCCTGAGCTACAGAAATTCTCTTGTATTGGATGATTATTATTGTTGATACATTGGATATTCATGTGAACCATATCCAGACAATTTTGTGGATTCCAGTTAGTAAAAGCTGTATCTTATAAAGAATAGTTTAGGTATTAAAAACATTTCTACCCTGTTCTTCATCCCTCAAAGGCTTCCAACAAAGTGTGCATTTTGGAAGGAGAAAGATAGTCCATGACTGCAGGTTTATAATCTAAAAAATAGCATAAAAAGAAAGGAAATTGGGAAGGAGAAGGGGAAAAAAAATACTAGGACACTAGTTCTTAGGGTCAAGCTCTAGTAATTTAATTACATAAATTAAGCTTTTGGGGTTTTTCTTACATAAGCATGGAGAGACCCAGTCTAGCTAACAACACCATATAGTGTGACACTCTGAAGGTTGAAGCAAGTTCCTTGCTGTTCTACTTTTCCTGAACATGAGTGGAGTGTGGATGATCTCCTGATTTCCATAAAGTTCTTCCTGGGAGGGAAAGGTTATAATATCTTGATAATCCTTAAATCTCCAGATAATGAAATCTTAGGGTTGGTGAATATTATTACAGAAGGATTGGAAAATCCTGAAAGTTTATTGGGTTTCCGAAGCCCAGATTTTCTTTCCCTATTAAAATAAATATCCAAGCACTGAAGGAATTCTCACCTCCATCCCCCATAATCAACACTGTCTCCTTCCTTCCTTCCTTCCTTCCTTCCTTCCTTCCTTCCTTCCTTCCTTCCTTCCTTCCTTCCTTCCTTCCTTCCTTCCTTCCTCTCCTGTCCATTAGCATGAGGGGACTGGGGGATATAGCAGTTCTCTGGATCCTTGAAAGCCTCCTACAACTGCAGAGACACCTGTGAGAATTGTAGTTCCTTAGTCCCTTAGTTCCTGCTATGACAAACCATTACAACATTCTGGTCAGTGTATCTAATATTGAGGGTAGAAACCCTTTAAAAATGGCAAGGACTGGGTCTTCTGCATTCATTCCTCTGTTGAATCAGAAGGGAGAAAACCAAAGAATGAAGGAAGCCACCACTAGTCTTGTGGCAAGTCATACATTAATACTGAACTAAGGAAAGCAGAATCTTTGTCTGGAAAAGCCAGAATAACCTTGAAAAGGTAATAGAAGGGGAATGCGGGGGCAGGGCGGGGTAGAATAATATATTTCCAATGAATCAGAACATTTTTGCTAAGTTTTGTGTGTATGTTCGTTTGTTTTCCTGGGAAATTTGGAGAAAGCCCAAAGTTAGAAGGATTCACATGTTCTTGTAGAAACAACAGTTCCTTCACCAGTCCTTGGACCCTGGAGTGAAGAGAATTGACTTTTATTCGTTGCAAACATCCTCTCCTCCTTTTTAGTACTAGCCCAAAGCAACAGGATCTATGAATCAACAAAGGGTCAATTTGATTCAACTGAAGCTGATTCAGCACAATTTGACTAGATGATTCATGATTTGTTTGAATCAAATTGGACATTTGGATTCAGTTGGCTCAACCTGGACATTCAAATTGATCCAACTGTTCAAAACATTTTGAATCCATTTGGAGATTCAAATTGATCCATCTGAATCAATTTGAATCAATTTTCAGGTTGAATCAATTCCATCCATCAGATCAGAACCAATTTCCCTTCCTAAACATTAACCAAAAATATTCTGCTTAAAACATTATCTATCTATCTATCTATCTATCTATCTATCTATCTATCTATCTATCTATCTATCTATCTATCTATCTATCATAGGTACATTTGACAGATACTTGATACTTACTAGAAGTATCAGCTCATGTAGAATGGGCAAAATGTTTATTTTAAACATTATAAATAGATAATTATTCATGACTTAGTGATGAATTCACAGTTACAGAAAGTGTTCACATTTAGGTGGCTGATGCCTCCACACCAAAAGTGGCCAGGCTGAATATCAGTATGGAGATAAACCTCAAAATAGTACTGGGATGAAAACTATAAAGCCTAACACACTTCATTTTCTCCCCTTTCAGGCAAAAAAAATGGAGAGGATTTTAATAGAGTTTCCTAGAGCAGAGTGAAAATAGAGAACCGGGGCCTCTGCAGGGGAGGGTCAAAAAAGGTCAAGATGATAGCCATTAACATGCAGCCAAAGCCCTATCCCTTTTTTTGTAATGCAGAAAAAGGTGTGAAGCTTCTTGACTTATTTGACCTCCTCCCAATACTCCTGTTCATAACACCTTTCTCTGCATGATATTTATTTATGTATTTATTTATACTTCAGATTTAGACACCATCCATCTCACGAGGTAGTTTTTTTTTTTTTAAGGAGAAGGTTCTTTTTAAAAATCATCATCGTCTAGATACTGGTGTGGATACATGTGGAAATGAAGCAATTGACAAAATGCAAGACTTGTATTAAGAAACAGCATCAGTTCCCCCCTGCCCCCCTTATTTGAAAGGATCAGTAAGCCATTTGCTCTTCACCTCACAGAATAACATACCCTACAAGAGGGCAGGACTAGCTCCATGAATTACCCCTTTGCTCCCTGGTGGGAGTCAGGAAGCAAACATGCAGACTGTGGCGTGAAAACTCTCTTGCTAAAACCAGCCCATTCTCACAGGTTCAAGTTTCCAACTCTGACCATGATAAAAGATGCCTGTCATCCCTGTGAACTAATTCTCTTTCACAGTCAGTTCCTCTTCTTCACAGATAGATTTCCATTTAGCATGATTGCCCAGTGCATTGAGATATTTTGTAACAATGAAGGAATATAAAAGGAAGATGGGGTGTTATTTATCCCAAGGAGCACAGTTTGTGCTCCATTATCAAGATTTTAATTTGGGCCTGCAGTTAATTGATGGGAGGAGTTTTCCCCTGAAAAGCGTGTCTGCTTTGAGCATCTTTGTATACGGAATGAATCAGGTGTAGAGGCAGAGATGTTCTTAAGGGGGGGGGGGGACAAGCAGTATCAGGCTATCAAGATGCGAGCTCTGCACCTTTGGCACACACGCTGAAATCTTGCACACTTGTATGGAGGGAGTGGAGCCTGCGTTACAATGGTGCAATGCTGTTTTTGTGGGTTTGACAAATCTGAAGTGATGTTTACAGGGTTAGGAAGAAAGAACAGCTAGTAGGACCTACCAATTACAACCAGTTAGAAAACTAGTTAATTTTCTTAATGGGGCTAACAAGCCTTGGGACGGGTGGTAAATGCACATGTGAAATAGCTCTTTCATATGCATTTCTGGGAAGAGAAATGGCGTAATAAAGTGGGTGTCTTCTCTTGTTGTTCGGAGAATATCACTGCACAATGGAATTCTGAAAATGCTCACACAGCGTGCCTTTTCTTCTAATTAGCATTCTAATTGCAGTGCATTTGTCATAAAATTAATTTTCTATCCTGTTGCTTCTGGATATGGGAATAAAAGCAAGAAACAAAATATAAATGATGTCCCAACAGAAAGGCTAACTAGGATAGTTTTTCAAACACTGCTAACTCTTCGATTCATAAACTCGGATTGAGTCCTGGTAATACATGAAACAATTGTTTGCTTAACTGTTAAGCATTAGGAATGGCTGGCACTGGGAAGGCCTCAAGGCAGGCATGACAAGGGTTTGGAAGGGTGAGACGTCAAGAAGAACTAAAAGACTACCAGATCCAAGACTTGGCACTTTACCGAGTTCCTGCCTTTGGGAGAAATTTAGACCATTCCCAGACCCAGGCTATGTATCATTTTACTATTTACAATGAGAGAGCAATACTATTACAAGTAGTACTATGACTACTACCATGACTACTACTGATTGCGTCTCCTCACACCTCCATCATGCTAATCATGAGTGGTAGTGTTCATCAGGATCCTCTAGAGAGACATGAATCCAAGCAGACTGTTCTCTAAATAGGAAAAGGGTCTTCTGAGCCCAAAATAGCACTCTAGTGCTTCTCTGACCTGGCCCTGCTTCCATGAAGACCCCAG
This sequence comes from Python bivittatus, assembly GCF_059951505.1. Lineage (NCBI taxonomy): Eukaryota > Metazoa > Chordata > Lepidosauria > Squamata > Pythonidae > Python > Python bivittatus. The sequence goes on from NW_028277033.1 coordinate 7,440,492, forward strand.
AGAAGAAAGGCCATATCAGTGCATCAGTGTATCGATCCTTTAACAGCTCCCAAACCCAAGAGTTTCACCTCCAGGACAGTGACTCCCCAGGGACACACTTACAATAAATATAAATCTCTTTAGGGTATATGCCCAAAGGATTGTACACGTTCACTTTCAACCCAAGAGAACAGCCTATCTGAACTTGGAAAAACAGGGTCAGTTTAAGAACATGAATGGTACATATAGCGCACCTCGATTAGAAGCCTTTTCTTTCAAAGCCATGTTCACATATTGGTTCACATATCCCCAGACAGGCAGCGAATTGCACCAGGTGAGGTGACGCTCAACTTTCTAAAAATATGTGTAAATCATCCTAAAAGCAGGTGTGACTATATTTCCAAAGGCAAGTAGTATTTCTGAAATGAAGTATCTGTCACGCTCCTGAGCAAGGGGAGGGGGGACAAATAATGAAACGTGAATGACGGCATAGTTAGACAAATGCCACAAGTTAAGTCCTTACATTGGATATTGGCATGCAAGTATGTAATGTGGGATAATGTCACCCTGGGGATGTCATTATTTTGATGTCATGACAATTTGTTGCAGGTACCGCTGTCTACACGTCAGATTAAAAAACAAAGAAACAAACATTAGTTCAATCTGCTCTGTTGTAGATCTGACCTCTGTTTCTCTTTGATACCAAACATCTGTGTGACCTGCTATGACATGTTTTGTAAACAGTGTTTCTGCATCCATTTCATTCCAGTGTATCTAGGTCAACTTTTTTTACCTGGGATAATAGGGATATTGTGTAAAATTCTTACATTGTTCACATCCCTTTGGGGGAGTTGGGGATTTCCAAAATTCCTCAGTCTCATTAAGCTTATGAATCAAGCAAAGTGGCAGATATATTTGAGCAAATAAGTACGTGCACATGAATACTAAAGCATAATTTCATAACACTACAGCTGACAATTGATGGCACATTATTGGACAACTATATCTTTGTACATTAGTTTTCAATCCATGCAGGATAGGCCACTGAAGAGGAAATGAATGCAGCACAAATACCAAAAGGAGTATTCAGTATCAACAACTTACAATAATGGGAAAGGGCCTGGGGAAAGAACCGGGAGTTTAGCGTAAGAATGTTCCTGTTTCCATCTTTAAAAACTTGACAGGTACGCATTAATGTAGGATTCATTTACACCCAGTTATTCCCGCTCATACATAAAATAATAATTTCAAGTGTTCCTATTTTTATTCCAGGAAGGTTAGAAGATAATTTGAATTCTGATGATTCAAAAATAATAATATGGATATGTTTCCTAGGTAGATGATAGATAGATAGATAGATAGATAGATAGATAGATAGATAGATAGATAGATAGACAGACAGACAGACAGACAGACAGACAGACAGACAGACAGACAATAAACAACACAAGGGGATTCAAACATTGTCTGATTTTTTCCTTGCCCCATTTTTAATTTGAATTGCTTCCATCTGAACCCCTCTAATTATAATCCCTCTTTGTTCTCTTGAAGTACAAGACTTATAGAGATTTGAACAGCTACAATTACAATTATTTATTAGAAACCTAATAAATTTCAAGTGACCTATCGGTCCTCAGTAGAAGCATCAGCAATTATATTGGCGTCATAGGCATTTTCAGCTAGCCATGATGAGGCCAAGGGCACAAAAAGTGCATTGTGAGGTCACAAGGCACACTCTTCCCTTACTTGCACATGAAATCACACTCAAATACATAAAGGACAGAATGCGTGCTGTAACATTATGGTGCATATTTTATCACCTGGTTCCCCCCACCCTGGAGTACCAATGGTGATGGGCATAACCCAACAAATGTAGAACAAGATCTACATAAGATCTAAGATACTATACAGTTCCATACACATAGTGCTTCTAGGAATACTTACATTGGGGGCTCAGTTGTGAACCGAGTGCATTGGTGAAACTATTTTGCTATTCTGCGGGTTTCGTTCTTTATTTACACCAATGTTAATTTTCATTACAGCCCTGAAGATGATCTGGGTGTAATTCAAAATACATTGGTTTTCCAGACGGTATTTCTTGTAATAAAGTTATTTCCGCTTTCCATTACTGATTACATCATATATTCCAGTGTACTTGATTGCAACCTTTTTGGTAGATGAGTTTCTTGCCTGTATTTGTCCAAGGCACTAATGAGTTCCTATTTAATTTGTGCCTCTTTGGGGAGATCTTAACTTATCCTTCTCCAATTTTTCCCTGCAACTGCTATTCTGTCAAATAGTTGGCTGGAAGTCAGTAGCTGATCCAACATCACATAATAAGCTACCATGACTAAATATAGACTTGAACCTGGGTCTTCCACCACTACACCACACCATATTTATGTGTGTTTGTCCTGCCTCTGTGTTTACATGGAGTGATATTTCATATTTGCTAGAAATTAATGGAATGCCCTTATAGCAGATACTATTTCTCACTCTGACATGTAATATTTACTGTCAGCATGTGATAAATACTATGTAATTTTTGAATGTTGAGAACATGAATGATGACTTATTTGAATTTGGCAAAAATGAATGTATTTTATATGGCTGCCCATCTCAAACAAGTGAATTTAGTTCTCCAAAAAGCTGTTTATTTATATAATTATTTCCAAAATGTTATAGTAAAAGTCTTAATATTCCAAATTTGTCTGGTCCCTTAATTTGTTTATAACCTTCTTGGATCAGAGTCTTATTTAGCTTTTTGCCATTTATTTCTAATTCTTTAAATTCTTAAGCTTATAGTTAATTTTTCTTTTATTCAAGAATGATGGTAAACTTAGCAGGTAGTTTTTCAAACTTGTTATTTTGAAGATCTCTATTAGCCTTAAAATAATTAAATGGGGAATTTCCAAAACTACTTAGAAAGAGAGGTTAGTGAATCCAATGTCTTTAAAAGGCTCCACCGCAGTTGAGAGCATGATGGCTTTTCTTGGTCTCCTGGTGCTCAAACCTGTGGAAAATCACTGTTCTGCATTCTTCTCATGAGGAGCATCCATCTGGAGCACATGTGAGTAATCTCCCATCCTCTCCTTAGCCAGTGAGTTTCTGTAGGACTGATCTACTCACTGTTTTTTGGTCTTCGCTGTGGTTGTTAGCTCTGCTCATTCAGACATGTGCTAGTTCACCATTCCTCCCTTGGAAGTCAGTGTCTAACAACAATTAAAAAGAAACAAAAACTATAAAATAGACAATTGGCAGCCGTGATAAAAACAACCATAAAAACAACCATAAATACAAAGACAATACAAATATTTCAATAAAACAATTTCACAAGCTCCAATAGATACTCTGACTCCCAGCCTAGAACACAGCCGTGTCTTTAGGTCCTTGCAAAAGGCCAATAGGATTAGGGCCGATCGGTTCTCCAGGGGAATGATGTGCTGCAGAAAAGGCTTTCTTCCTGGGTTCCACCAGGTGGCACGCTGTAATGGATAGGACCCATAACGTGCCTCTCCTGCCTGATCCAATAGGATGGGTAGACGTGGTTCCAGATGCACTTCAAGAGCAGCCCCATGTATAGCATATTGCAATAATCCATCCAGGAGATTAATAAGGCATGTGTGACTGTGAGCAGAGCCTCCCTTCCAGGAAAGGGCACAACTGGCATACAACATGAAGCTGTGCAAAGGCTGTCCTGGTCACAGCTGCCACTTGTTCCTTGAACAGGAGCAGGGAGTTGAGGAGGGTCCCCAAATTGCACACTAGATCTATTGGGGGAATAAAACCCATCCAAGAGGGAGAGATGAAAAATCCCCAAAACTGGGAGGCCCTAGAAACCAAAGCCACTCAGAATTACCAGGGTTGAGTTGAAACCTGTTCCACCCCATCCAAATCCCCACAGGCTCCAGACCCCAGGACAGAAATTCTACAGCATCACTTGGATGGCCCAAGGTGGAGATATATAGCTAGGTATCAGCAGCATATTGATGATTCCTCACCTTGCTCTGTGGCTTTATGTAGATGTTAAACAGGACTGCAGCATCCTGCAAAGCAAGGGCCATGGGCTAACACACCCCCCCCATGAACACCAACTGGAATTGTCCCAGTTGAACACAATGATACCCATTCCCAAGTTCCAAAGCCAGTCCAGAAGGATACCATCATCCAATAGTATCAAAAGCTGATAGAGATCCAGAAGAATGAGGATGGATGTACCATCAAAAACTTGCTCCTATCAGAAGTCATCTGTGAATGTGATCAATGCCTTTCCAGGCCCATGCCCAGGGAAACAAATTAATCTGGGGTCTTCATTCAAGGCAAAAATGCCCACAGTTTAATTGTCATATTTTGGACACATGACGCAAAGTCCTAGCTGTCTGGAGAAGTCTACTGTATATCGTTGGGAAAGTTGGAAGGAAGTGAAGAAGCAAAGGACTAGCATCATGGTGAATGGACTTGATTATACCAGTAATGGGTACATCTTAGGAAGCCCTGAAGGACCAAGTTGGACAAGGTCTAACTATGTCGTTGCTAAGCATTAATACTAAGTGGATCTCACATAATCAATCAAAATCAATAGCAATAATGATGCCTTTTACTGTATAATAATTTTGGAACATGCATTTTATTCTGTCTGTTCCTGCTGCTACATTTTTTCTTGGGCTTGCATATCTACCCTCCATAGTTAGCATGTGATCTGGGGGAAAAAAACACATTTAGTTTTAAGGTGTACGTGGTGTTTCCAAAAGGTGCTATGTAGGAGCCCACACACTCTGACTCACACTTTGCCCTCAAATCTAGATCACTGCAGAGTTCTTAAGAATAAGGTAAGTTTAACCATAGTATTTTTAAAGTAGAGGGAGAAAAAAATGGTTCTATCAGGAATAGAAAATTTAAAAAATGCACATGTTTATGTATGTAAATATGAAACTTGAGAGGGCAAAGTTGTTGAGAGCATTGTAGCTCACCCTACATTTGGGCAATATTAGGGTGCTGTGCTATTTCCATGGAGATTCTCCAGCTAAGCTACATGTCATGGATCAGTCTGATGATACTTCTGACAACATGTCAAGCTCCTGGTAACAGAAAACAAATTTCTCACAAAGATCTCTCTAATCAGATTTATTGAAAGAGAAAAGAGATTAGGTTACAGAAATCTCAGCGGCTAGACAGCACCCAATTTATCTCTGAGTTGCTAGGTAGAGCTTTCATAATACTCTCACTGGCCATCCTTTGAGAGTGAGCTGATAATTTCCAGAATAAAGAAGGAATATGCTGATGGCCAGGGCTCACGTTATTTTCCAAGCCATAATTCTCTTCCACAGGTCCTGTTCTGTTAGTTCTGCTACATCTTCAAAGAAGGGGTGGGGGGAGGATATTTTAACTCAGGAAGCATGTCCCCCTGATCGATAGCAGCAGCAGCGCTCTACTAGAGATATGACACTTGATCTGCAAAAAGTCTGGAAGAGCAATTAAAATGCTAAACGTTTGCTGCCACCCAGTGGTTCTCCAGATGTTTGCAGCTCAGATCTGGTGGCTCTAAGCTCCACTCCCCCCAATTCCAACCTGAAAGAAGAGACTAGACCTCTTTGTCACAGTGCAAGAGGATGTGTATTGTAGAAACATGTTTTGGCTTCAGAAAAAAATATATGAACATATAATGAAGTGCAATAAGCAGATCTGACACGCTTAATGTACACTAAATGCTTCTAGTTAATGCATGGTTATAATCGGTATCAACCCGTTATGAACCTGCTATCTTGGTTAACACAGCACTTGGATTCTGATTGCTCTTTGACTTGATTAGTTCCTTGATTTTTTAATACTTTTTTGATAGGGGCTTCTGATTTGTTATATTGGATTGTTGGACCTCTTAGCTTTGACTCCTGAGTGAATACAGACATCTATGTTGGTTCTTTCGCCTTATAAACCTCAGCAACGATTTTCACCCTTGGGCAGGACATTATAATGAGATGGGAGTGTTCAGTTGACCTCCAATTATCTGTATTTGTATATATTACAATAGTCTATTTTGTTATAACTTGGACATATTCCTTTCTTCGTGACCTACATTTTCACCAGCTTTCATCAGTCCAGAGCATCTCATTCGGGACAAAACAGGATGACTGCAGTTGACGGCTATAACAAAGCACAATAAACCCAATATTAACCCCTGTTGGTATTAATTATGCATTATTATTATTTCTCCACTGCTGTATTTCCTCAGATACATTGGGAACATAAGACATTGTGATGCTGGTATTGATGTATTGGTACAAATACCTGTCTCGCAGGTACTGGAAGCTTGGAACTACCACCATACACTGTTGTCCTGTCGGTTAACTAAGTCCAGGCCAGTTTCAATGACTCATTGCCATTAGAACTATATGATAGCCACATTTACTTATTATACACTTTTTTTCTGATGATTGGCTGGTGGCCAGGATCCCTTGGGGGAGGAAGGAGCTTCTATAAAGATCAAGACAATCACTAGATGGCAGCAAAGAGCTTGGTATTACATTTCTTGACTGCCACCTATCAGTCACTCCAATTGTTGCAGCCCAAATAGACTATCCTTATAAAAAGTGTAGAGCCCTTGGAAAAAGGGGACCGCCCAGAAAATTTTTAAATATCCCCACCCTTCACCCCCACTAAATCTAGGGAAGGACCAATCTCTTATTGGGCCTGAGAGAACATCTGAAGCAGCTCCAACTTTTCAGGTCAACATCTGACACAAAGCTTAGGATAGGGTAGTATCTGCTCATATCATATAGGCACCAGGTATGGAATATTTACTCAGCTTACAAGCCCTAAATGGATTCATTCTCCAATCAAACTCAACATGATGCAAAAGTTGATTAAGGCCAAATTTTTTTTTGGACTGGTGTGATTGGAGTCTAACTCATACAAACACATACAGCTGGGGTATCAGATTGCAACACACAAACTTAACTTCAACTGTTAAATAACATACACGTAGACAAATGCCCCCCAGTGTTGTATTGCTTATACAAAAGAGAAAAGGAGCTTTTGGAGAAGGGTAGAAGTCTCCAGAGAAACTCATATGGTTTCGTCCTTATGCCTTGCTGCAGAGGTGTTAAGGCAAGTCAAAATTTCCCTAAAATATATGGCATTAGAGAAAAGAATCCCCCATCCCATAATAATGATCTTGTAGGAACTGGAATTCTCTCTTGAACTTTTGCTCAGTACTAGGTATTTTCTATCATCCAATCTATTCTCAAAAGAAAAATAAGCTTTCATTGTCACAGGAAGCATTTTGTATGTCCTTGATAAGAGAAAAGACAATATCTACATTTATTGTTGACTGGAAACTCCTTATAGACTTTTTGTGCAAAACAGAAAAAAATAAACTAATGACTTACGGTTTTGATGACTGGGAAAAATAGAAAAAAGAGAGGGGTGTTTTTTGTTTTTGTTTTTTTGTAACCATAGAAAAAAGGTAATTGTATTTATACATAGTATAATTGCTGTAAAGAAAATCAGAAGCGACTTCTTTCTATTTCTTTTCGTTCTTTTTTTACATTAGTTCTTGTTAGTTCTTATTTTCTTTTTTAAACACTTAATAAAAATTATATGAAGGAAACATATTGTATGGACAAGATAACAGTCATTTTTATGAAGCTTACTTTTAGCATTATCTTAAGAAAACTCTCTAAAACAGGATAAAACTTTCCTCTGTACATTTATTCTGTACACTGATGGATACTAATATCTACATTTGATACCTGGTGGAACTCCATTCAATTTCAGGGATAAACACTTAAGGGATAAAAGTTGAATACAATGGGTTTTGGAGCCCACAACCATGCATCTTCTTTTTATTATACAAGTAGATAAAGTTCTGTTGGGCCTGATGGCTGGGGCATAGAGGAGAAGAGAAAGTTCTCCTCCTGTCCTGATCTTCACCCTGTTCTCCTTCCACAGTATCCCCGTGGCCATCCCTCCTTTGGTTCATCACCTCACGTGAAGCAAATGGAAGGTTATGTTTATTTTTCCAACTCAAAAGCAACCTCTGAATCCTGTGAAAAAGGAAAGAGGTAGCCCCTGCTGTTCAGAACAATTGCTCTGAACCCTTCCAATGGTGAAGACAAATGTTAGAAAGAGAGAGGGACATATATCTCCCCATGACCTAACAGCCGTCAAGGTGGGAGAACAAGGGCTTCTCCTCTCATCCGAAATAGAACTGATTGGTTTGACCATCCAATGTTTATCTTGTTGGTTATATTCCCACCATGGTGTTCCTTCCAAGAGTGGCACTTTCTGTTTTACTATCTGTTCTAACAATGATACACAGGCACACACATACACACTTTGCAGATCAGCTGTTTTCCTCCAAACCATCTCTAAAGTGATTTGTTTTCTCCCTTCTATGCATTTTCAAACTCTATTATCCCCCACTCCCTCCCCAAACATGTCTTAGTTTGATTTTAGGTTGGCTGGCTAGTTGGGTGAGATTTGAGATATCTGGTTAGGGAGATGACTGTCATAGAAATCAGTAGTAATTGGGGGGGGGGGAAACTAGAACTGACACTTTCAGAGTGTCTAGGTTACCCTCAGAGCTCTCAGGCTCATATACATAGACAGCCTAGGAGTTTCAGATTTTGCAACCCAGTGTAAAAGATTGGCCTGCTTGGAATTAAAAACCCTTGACTTCCCCAAATTGTCCTTCTAAGTAAGATGCACAGATTGCAGTTTCAAGACTGTAGAGCAATGTTCATATGCCAACAGTTCTAGACACATACACTGATATGACTTATATGAGTAAACCAAGTCCCGTTTTAAAAAAAAAATCTTTTTTTTAAATTAAAACAACAGTTAAAGAAGGAAAATCTTATAAAGGCTGAAAGAAGGAAGGAGATTTATAGGGGGTGTCTATGGCTCACATCTTCCACCTTTCCTTGGAATGGAGAAAACCACCGAGTTTGGGATTTACTTCCCTCCTGCCTTCGTTTATTAGCTTGGTGCTCATTTCATCCTACTTCTACAGCGCTGATTTTTTAAAACTTTCTAAAATTGCACTTTGCTCCTAATGTACATATTTCTATAAGCTTTCCTCTAAATTGCATGCATGCTGTAGATGCATTTCTCCTAGTATATTTATTTTTAAAAGCAGTTTCTCCTAATGCATTTTCCTAATATAGTCCCCTTGCCCAGGGCAGTTTTAATATAGTGAATTGTATGGCAACTTCTGGAAGGGGAAAAAAATACCTTCAACATGTAAGTTATGTTCCTCTTTCTTTCTTTCTTTCTTTCTTTCTTTCTTTCTTTCTTTCTTTCTTTCTTTCTTTCTTTCTTTCTCTCTCTCTTTCTCTCTTTCTCTCTTTCTCTCTTTCTCTCTTTCTTTCTCTTTCTCTCTTTCTCTCTTTCTCTCTTTCTCTCTTTCTCTCTTTCTTTCTTTCTTTCTCTTTCTCTCTTTCTCCCTCCCTCCCTCCCTCCCCCCAAGAAAACTTGGGTGAGCTCTTACCAAATTGCAAACAAACAAACAAAAATAATTATCCTTTTTCCTAAATTTCAATTCCTGTCCTTCAAGCTAAACTTAAGAAATGCTGACAATATTAGGCAGGACACAATTTTCCCCTCCCTATAATCAGCAATAGGGAAATGTCACTGGACTACCTTACATGAGTGCTGTTCTAAGAGTTATTGAAATCCCACCTGGATTGTCCTTTTGGAATACTTATAATATGCTATAGAAACAAAAGGCAATTATTATTCCCTTGAAATTCTCATGTCATAGCCTGCCTGCCTGCCTCCTTCCTTCCTTCCCACACCTGTTTCCTTAAACATTTTGTAACTTTACTACTCAGCAAAATGCATGCATACACAATATTCATTCATCATATATTTTTAATTACTGTTCCACTGAAATAGTTTGTGTTCTTGGCTTAGAAAAATAGATATTATCAATGATAATGTCTATTTTTATATATTTTGCCAAAATATTTAGAGAAGACATTTGCAGATTTGGAGGATTATTTTCACACACACACACACACACACGGGTGCACACACAAACTCACACACAGACACACACACCCTCCCATTCATGAGAAACTTGGCAAATTTGCTTTCTTGGGGTACTCACATTTTCCTAGATACAGAAAGAGGAGAGCTGTACAGTTCTTCAGCTGCTACAAGTGGTTCATTTTTTTTTAGGAGATGTGAAGACCTTGTTCTGATCAGCAGAAGAGATACCCCACTTTGCCTGATTACTGTAGTTCTGGATATGGGCAGCACACACACAAAAATCACTTACAGTGAAGCAGTTTAGCTGATCAAGGCAGGTTGGTTCCACTTCAATTTTTCCTTGAGGTGCACCAGCTCCAAGATGTAGATCAGACCAAGAAATCAACTCCTCATTAAGGCTAAAACTACTTTTATTAAGATTTATAATAGCAGAATTGTGCTCTACCTCTTCCCTTTCTTATACTCATGTGAATCGGGGTGTGTGTAAGAGAGAGAGCAAGAGCACATACCTTCTTCATTCTTTCAGCAAAAGCAATGTTAACCTCCTCCTTGCTTTCGTAAAGGATCTCCCTGGTCTCCTTCAAGGCCATCCTCTTTACTCTCTACAAGGTGGAACTATGCATCCCCTTTAGCCATCTTGCTGCATTGCATCTTCACCAGGTAGAATACTATGATAACTTAAGAGAAAATGGATATAAAATGTTTGTTAGATGTTAAACAGCCCCATCAATAATGGCCACGATGGACATTTTACTATATGTGGTGGACATGTAAAAATACTCGGAAGTAGGGGAAGAAACAGCATTGTTAAGAGAATCTTAAAAATCAAATTTGAAATGAAATCACAGTCCTTCCTACTAGGAATAATTCCAAAACATATCAACACAAAAAGTATCACAATTTACTAAGACAAAAGTTCACGGCTGCAAGGATAAACTTAGCACAGCATTGGGAAAAAAGTACATTACAGATGATTTCAGACCTTAAATGTGGAGAACATGCAGTAATGGCAAAATTAACAGCATATATTCACACCAGAAATCTAAACAAATTTAAGCAAGAATGGCCTCCATGCATATTATATATCAAGCAGCAACACAAATACAAGTGTTTAGAGTATGCTTTTTAGGAGAAAAAGAACTGACTAAATAACTGAAATCAGAAATAGACAAAAATGTAAATGTTTATAAATATTGTACATCAACATTCTACTTTTTAAACCTGGGGTGGTATAAAAATTAAGCTAGAGTACCCCCAGATGGCTCTCTTGTGCTTAAGAGGCTTCTTATCCCACCTAAATTGAAGAAGAAGAAGAAGAAGAAGAAGAAGAAGAAGAAGAAGAAGAAGAAGAAGAAGAAGAAGAAGAAGAAGAAGAAGAAGAAGAAGAAGAAGAAGAAGAAGAAGATCATCATCATCATCATCATCATCAAAATTAGGAAGGTGTTAAATGAGACACCAGCTTATAGCATCATGATAGTTTGCTCAGAGGCATGGCAGAAATAATTCTGAGAAGTAAAGCATGGAGATTTTGGATCTGATCATGTTGGTTCTGCAGCCATGTTGTGAATAGACAAATCAACCATGGCAATCACTTTGTCAGTGTCCACCACATGGTCTCAATCTTCCATATATGCTCACATCCCAAAGACACTGCATTAAGTGTGAAGCCAACTTTACTGTCAGGGTTTGTCCTACTCATCAGATTAGTAGAACAATGAGACAATTTAATCGCAGGGCTATTTCAGAGGCCAGATGGTATGTGTGTGTCTGTCTGGCTGTATGAGTGTGTGTGTGTGTGTGTGTGTGTGTATATTAATGCCACACTTTCACCCAGAAAATAAGCAAGTCAGATAGAAAGCTCAGCTGGGTTTGCTTCCTGTATGTGGGGATGATGATGATGGTGATGAAGGTGATGATGATGATGACAGAGCTTTGTCCAATTCCCACCCATCCCCCTTCCCAGCTGGGATGGGGAGATTTGCTTCTTTGTTCTACTGCTGGTAAAGAAATTTACCCTTCCAAAGAGCATTCCAGCACATCCAAGTCTGAATTTTGATCGTTGTTTCTTTATTATCCCTTCCTTGCTAATGTTATTATTTCTGGCAAGTGAAGCTTCCATTCTCAGTCATACAGATGTACTGTATTTCTGGCATGGGTTCAGCAAACAATTTCAAATATTCTGCAGCCATTTGAGAGATACACAGGAAGAGCTTCACTAATGCAGGGAGGAGAAAAGAAGGAGGGAGGAGAGAGATGAACTGAGACAATTAAAGGGAGAACGGAAACAATAGCTTGTTCCAGAAAGAGAGCATTTGGTTTACTCTTCTATTTTTCTAACCCCCATTTGTATGGCTGCCAAATTGATATGCTGTCTTTATTTTGTGAGCTTAGATAGCAGGCAACCCTCCTGTGCCTGCAATGAACTGTCACTCATTTTGCCACCTGTACCAGCCTGACATAATGTTAACTGGCAGCTTGCTAACAGTCCAAATTGCCACCACACTCTTTAACACGGCGCTGGAAGTCTCACTTGGAATCGTCTTGTGTTGCTGCGGCCTTGACAGTCCCGAAACCACTAGAATTTATTATCACGTGGAGAGCTGCAAGAAACACCAGCTAGGACAAGGGAGTTTTTTTTAAAAAATAGAAGTTTGCAAGGCTTTTTTTTTTTTTTTTTACAGCAATTGGCTGTTTATTTTAAGGGCTGTTCCTTCAGAAGGTTGGAGATGGAGGTGACTATCTGGGCTGGAAGGAAGGTGGTTTGAGAAAGGAGAAAAAGGAAGAGTGCGTAGTTAACACAGCTCTCCTGCTTCTTATTATTTCTTATTTTCAGCTCCCCTAAAAAGAGGACAGAGGAGAAAGGGCTGTATCTCCAAGTCTTGCTTGCAGAACTGACCCTGCCTATTGCTTACCCATCTACTAGAATCCTGTAATTCTTGGCCTATTTGCTTACTCTTGTATGTGACTTTGCCCTTCTATGTTTCTGGACTGATTATCAGCTGGTCTAGAAATCCCCAACATAGATGAGATACCTCCAATGGGTATGTGTGTCCCCCAAGCCAGTCTTGCTGTACTCTGGTTTAAAGGGAAAAATCACATTTTTACAGCAAAGTAGAATGCAATATTTTGAATGAACCAGACCATTTTTGCTTCCCCATCTAGCTATATCTGACCTGCTGTCATACTTAACATGGGATGAATAAAGGCGACCAGTTTATCACACAGTAGGCTTTTCTATTCACAGCTGCTTCTACTGCATAGACAGATGTGTGAATTAAAACATATTTTTCTTATAGTGATAGAGAAAGAAATCAGGCAGGAAGGGGTGGGAGTAAAACATGGAGATAACGGGCAACCTCAGTTCTCTTCATATTGTTTGAATTGAGAAGGAAACAAGGATAAAATAATTCTGGCTAAGAAAGGGTAGTCATATGAGTGACAAGATCTAAGAACTTTTCATTTTTTGCCTCCCATAATCTAGCAATTAGAGTCGCAGAACAATTTGGTGATAATTCAACATATATATGACTGAATAACTGCTTGAAACACCCTACACAATCCAACACAATGTATTAGAAAAGAACTTTTCTCAGTATGTAAGCAATTAGTTAGGGCACTGAAGAAAGACAGTCAGGAAGATGAACCCCATCAGGAAACTTGGAGGTTATTCTGAAAGCATCACAAGAGAGGCTCATAAAAAAAAAGCATATATGTTACAGATATAAAAGGCTACAAACTTGTCCAAGAAAATGCCACTTTAAGTGTGTGCATGTGCACACACATGTGGTATTGATTTTGGGATTAGGAGCAGGGATTGCAGGTTCTAGTCCTCCTTTAAGCACAGAAGACAGTTGGGTGGCTTTCAACCAGTCATTCTTGGTCCTAGACTGGAAAGTCAAAAAACATCTATTTACCAAACCACATTGCACCAGCATGGCGAATTAAAGTCCATAACCGTCAGTGAATAAGCCTTCAGTCTGTAGTGGATTGATTTGGGCTGCAATTAATTATATTAATAATATAATCTTAGACTGAGCATTTTCAATAGCTATAGAATATTAAGTGAGTGTACTTGGAATGAAAAAATGGAGTGAAGAAATTGAATCAAAGCTCCTAGAAGGAACATAACTAGCTGACTAGTAACTTGACAAGGAGCAATTTCAGGTCTCGCTTGTATTTTAAAGTCGTACTGTCAACTAAAATAAGAAGAGTTCCTTCAAAATGTCAACTTTTTACTCAAATGCGGGGGGGTGGGGGGTGGGTGGGAACAAAGCACACCAAACATATACAGATTGAATGCAAGGCAAGCCTTATGATCTTTGAGGATCGAGTTGCCGAACTCAAACACAAATATGTCATTATTTAAACAAAAAATGCCATAAGCAGAATAAGAGCTTGGGCACAGTAGGGCTTTTAAATAACAACAAAGAAGGAAGGAACATGTCAAACACTCAGCATTGATGTTTCTTGTGGAAAATGACAGACAGCCAAACACTGTCTGAAATTTTTATTACTTTAATTTTTGGAGGTTATCTGAAAATCATATAAGACAGAAGTGGGAAAGGGGTGGGGGAAGTATTGTGAATTATGAAATTAAAATCACTGAGAACAGATGGCCCTCAACCAAGACTTCTTAAATATTATAACTCAGATGTGGAATGAGCTAAACGTTTAAGAAAAAAGGGAAAGTAAATTCAACTTAATGTCCTTAGCAAAGAATCAAGACAGAATCAATGCCATATCATTTTAAACATGGCATTCTTACTTATAAAAGACACATTCCCTCCCTTTCTTGGTCCAGAGGATGTATTAATTTCCCATTGTTCCAACCCATTTCTAAAAATGATATATATGATAAGATCTTGGGCTTTTTAGCATTACAGACGTAAGCTACTTGACTTCCCTGTGTAAACCAGCTGGAGATGAAGCCAGCTTAAGAAATCCTTTTTCAAAATTCAGCCCCTTTCTCTTCTTGGCCACATGTATGGCCAGTTTTCTGTCTGGTCCATACTTACCATGGCCCTTGACTGGTGGATTCTCCTGCTTCTTCACCTCTGCTACTCATGTCAGGAGAGAAAGCACCAATCACTTTCGTTTCCATGAGTGGGTCTTCTAGGGCAGGGTTCCTGAACCTCAGCAACTTTAAGATGGGTGGACTTCAACTCCCAGAATTCTGGGAGTTGAAGTCCACCCATCTTAAAGTTGCTGAGGTTCAGGAACCCTGTTCTAGGACATGGGGTTTCTATGGTTGGAAGTTTAGTTCTCTCTCCTCATCCTTGACAACTGCAAGTTGGATTCATCCACTGGTGGGCCAGTTAGAAGAGAAAACACCATGGCTTTATCCTTCTTCCTCTTTCCTTGGGCTGGAAAAAGGATGTGGCAGAACTGTCCATTTCACCTGGATAAAATAAAAACAAAAGAAGGGAGGAAAGGTCCACCTTTCTTTTGGTGGATTTGTAAAAATAAAAAAAGCCCAACTTTTTACTGGTCCACTGATGAAATGAAGAAAAAAATGAAAAAGTTGATTTCTCAAAGCCCCTCCAGAAGGGAGCAGGCAGCCCAGAAGTCCGGGACACAATTGCTGTGGAAGACAGTGACCAGGGGCCAGAGGGGATGGAGGAATTCCTGACACGGTGCACAGTAGTCAAATGGAGTGGAGGTGTTCACCTGCAATGAAACTAAGGGCATCAGGTGAACTGGACAGGATCACTTGAGTCAGTACAAGTTAGAAAGCAGCACTTCTGGTGCATAGTTTGGTCTAGTGGTTAAAGCACCAGGCTAGAAAGCAGGAGACCGTGAGTTCTAGTCCCACCTTAGGCATGAAAGCTGGCTGGATGACTTTGGGGCAGTCCCTCTCTCTCAGCCCAACTCACCTTACAGGGTTGGTGTTGGGGGGGGGGGGAAATAGGAGGAGGAAGGAGTATTTTCGCCACCTTGAGTTATTTATAAAAATAACAAAGGTGGGATAAAATTATATATCTAAATCTAAATCAATAGACAGATGGACAGATGGACAGATGGATAGATAGATAGATAGATAGATAGATAGATAGATAGATAGATAGATAGATAGATAGATAGATAGATAGATAAAGACAGGTGAAGCTGGGGGTAGAAATAGGATGACCTTGTGAGTTCCTGCCCTTAAGAAATAGTTAGTGGCACATACTTATACTGAGAAACTTGATTATATAGATCAACTCTGAATTTCTTAATCTACTTGTCTCCAGTGTATTGTCCTTTGATTCCTTTGTATACCAGAGCTTCATAATAATAGTAATTAATAGTAATGGAGAACATATTAGCCTTTAGACTGTCTTTTTGCTCACAAGTGCTCATAGCATTTCTCTTCCAATTCCTCAGAGATACCATACATGCAGAATCATGGAGACTAATGACTCAGGTCCATTGCCACAAAATAAGTTGAAAGGTCTTCTGTGAACATTTAACATGTGAAGCAAATCAAATGAAGTGGACGGTTTTCCTAATGAACAAAGCTAAGCATGGGCAGAATCCTCCAAAGATTTCTATCAGGAGCAGAACGGTTGAACTGACTTATGGAAGGAGCAAAGGTTTTACTTGAAGCAATCCACCACTGGATTCGAACCAGAGAAGAGCCACATAAATGCATTTACATTTCCCAGATGAGATCTGAATCATTCTGCTATTCTGTGCTATTGATGGATTGCATTGATATCTTCTCTTCGGAACTCAAAGTAGTAAAAATTAGGGTGCCCCTTTGTTTAATTCCAGGAGCAGCTCTACATGGTAAGTTAGGCTGAGTGAGAGTAACTAGCTCAAAGTCACCCAATGAGATACCTGGTTGAGTGAGGGCTTGAACTTTGGGTCTCCCTTGGCCCAAGTCCACCTCTCTTGGCCCGAGTCCAACTCCTTCACCACTATGACACCCACCATATACATAATAGTAGGTAGATAAGGTGATGAATGAGGTGTCTAAGATGGGGTTTGCAAATGCTGTTTTGAGTTTGGCTTTTTGAGAAGAACCCTCATCTCATCTCCATTAAAAAAAACCACCCTGGGGCAAATTTGCCTCTTTTCTGTGTAAATGTGTACTGGGATGAATTTTGCCTTCATGGCCTTTGCTATGCTATGGCTTAGGAACAGACAGACAGGGTAATGGAGTGATCCTGTGCTGCGGGGTTTACCTCTTGAGTGCAATGATGGCTAGATATTTTTTATGATCTCCATGTGAAATGGGTTTCTTATGCAATTTTTCCTACCCCACCATATCAAGGTTGCTGTTGTCATATCAGTGGATTCTTCTCCAAAGTTTTAGCAAGCCAAGAATTCTGTTTCCCCACCTCTCTTTTCCTAAAGCTGAGCTTTGCGCCTTTCTCCTTCCAACTGTCAACCATACTAAGTTCCCAAGACAAGTTGGAAATCATATTAATCATGAATAACTATGCATTGCTGATCACCTTTGATTCTCACTGTAATTGTTTAGACTGGCTTTACTTCAATCTTTATTTTTCCTAACATACATTATTGAATGCTGGTTCATCCCGTGTTAGGACTAAGGAGAACAGTCAACCATCAGTTAATCATCTTTTACTTTTCTTATTTTGTATTTTGTAGAATAGCACCGCTCCCCACCCCCCTGCCAGAGATTCAGACTGAGCATAAAGGGGATTAATTACTTAATCAATGAATCCATCACTTATGCATTGAAAGAACTTTCAAGAAAGGTCAATGGACAGCTAGCCTTGGTGGCCCCATCACCAACACTATTAGATAGTACTAATACTAAGATAGTACTATTAGATTTAGATTGCAGTTGGAAGTGTGACAAATCGACCATATCTCTACTTGCACCTAACCTAGGCACAGATGGGGCCACATCTTTCTGCCATACCCCTGATGTTGGCCTCCATCCTGTCTCCAGCCCAAGAGGGATGCAGGTTTAAGTCACCCTTAGCTGCACGGAACTATTCAAATTGCTTTTCCCTTCTTATTCTGACCCCATCCAAGAGTAGCCAGCATAATTTGCCAGGCTTTGCCCCAGCTGCTTTGCAGAGATGAGATTGTGAACAGGAGCAAGAGAAGGAGAGGCAATTCTGGGGGGGCTGGCAGCGCTTTCCAAGAGATGGAATTGAACTCGGTGGTGGAGAAAGGTTCTGAATGGCTCGCCGGAGCCCCCTCCCCGGGACCCCGCGGTAGGAGAGGCAGTTCAGCCTGCTCCCTCTCTCTCTTTGCAGCTCCTTCCTCAGCACCAACGCTTGTCACGAACGGCAGCGATTCGCTGCTCGGCTCTAGAGAAGCACCAGCCTCCAGGAACAGGCTGGGCAGGAATTCCGCGCCGAAGGACCGGCTGCCAGGTCCCCCCTTTCCATGCATCCCTCCCTGTGCGCGCGGGCGCGCCTGCCCAAGCGCGCCCCCGCACGCGGACACCCGCGCAGCCCCAGGCGGGCGCGCGGGCGCTCCTTGTGCCCTGCCACCGCAGGAGTGCCGGAGACTCCTCAGACCGGCTCCCGGGCTGGGCAGCGGGACCGCCCCGGAACAGCCGACCCGAGCCCGCTCCGCATCTCCTCCGAGGAACCGCTTGGACCCCTTGCTCGGAGGCGCAGTCAGGCAGCCCTCCTTCGAGTCGAGCAAAGTGGGAGGGGGGCGCTTCCTTGCCCAAGCAGCAAACTCGCTTTCCTCTCCTTCTTTCACGCCGTAGGAATACACAATCGCCTGGGCCAAAGAGAAGGACAAGCGGCAAACGGGCTTGGGAAAATCTGTGCAGCCCAGCCTGGAACGATTGTTACTCCCGCATGTGTGCGCGCGTGTGAAGGCGCGGGCGCGTGTCTACCTCCCTCCCCTTTCTAGGTTTCAGCGCGCCTGTGTAATTTCTTTTTTTGCTGGGTTTTTTTTTCAACCTCCCCCCCTCCGCCCCCCGCTCCGTGCAACGTTTGGCACGCCGGCGCCTGTGCTTCGTTTGTCAGGAGGCCAAAGCCGACCCCGCTTTGGCTCTCGGCTCGGCTTCAGAAAGGATGCCGGTGGCGGCCGGCAGTCCAGCAGCCCCGGGGCTCGCGCCTCGGCTTCCCCTCCAGGCGGCCGCCTTCGGATTGGTCTCGCCTTTTTCCAAGGGCTGTCCGAGGACTGGCGGCAGGGCTGCTGAATAACAAGTGCTCCGCCGCTTCGGGAAGGGGGGCGAGGAAGGAAGAGCGCGAGGCAGCCGAGGAATGTGGCCGCGGCCGCCGCCGCCGGGGCTGCTCGGCGGGGACCAGGGGATCGTCGCCCCAAAGCAGGAGCCGCTGGAAAGGAGGCGTCTTTCTCCGCTCGCGCTCCCTTCTCCTCGGGGAAACGGGCTCCGGCTGGCTGCTGACTGCGGATCTTCGCTTTGAAGGGGGAAAGGCTGGGCTTTCCAAGACACCGACCCGGATCCTTACCGTCTGAGCGCTGCGGCTTCTCGGGACCGTTTCGCGAAGAACGCCCGGGATCTTAGGGGCTTTTTGGGGGGCGGGGGGATCGGAAATCAAGGAAATCGGGAGGGGGCGGGAAATCGCAGGGAAAAGGAGGAGACCTCGGTGGCGGCGGCTGGCGGAAGGTGGAGAGAGCTCGCGCGTTCCAGCTGATTCAGCAGCGGTCGTATGAATGCGCGGAGAGGTAGCTGAAAGGGCGGGAGGGGTGTCGCGCTCTCCGGATCGAAGGGAGACAAGGTCTTTCTGGTAACTGGCGGCTGCGGCCGCCTCCCCCACCCCGGGCCATCGGACCTTCCCGCTCCTCTCCCCCTTCTTTCTTTCTCTTTCCCGCCGCTCCGCATGCTGCTCCCTCCCCCCCCATGCCGCTGCTTTCCCCCGGGGGAGGGGTAGAGAGGCGCCGAGGAGGATGAGCGAAGGGGTCGCCTCGCCACCGGGTGCCGCAGCCGCTGCCGAGGAGGGGGCGGCGGCGGGCGGGGGCCCTGCGGCGGGCGATGGAGGGCCCGATGCAGCGGCCCGGGAGGTGCGGTGCGGCGACTGCCTGGTGTGGAACCGGCAGCAAACGTGGCTGTGCGTGGTGCCCCTCTTCATCGGCTTCGTGGGCCTGGGGCTCAGCCTGATGCTGCTCAAGTGGATCGTGGTGGGCTCCGTCCAGGAGTACCTGCCCACCGAGCTGATGGATTCCAAAGGGATCGAGCAGGACCCCTTCTTCCTCTCCAAGCAGCCCACCACGCCGCCCAAGAGCGGCGAGCCCACCGCCTCCACAGGCACGGACGCCGCCGCCGCCGCCGCCGCCGCCGCCTCGAGGACGCCCAACCGGATCAGTACCCGCCTCACCACCATGACCAAGGCGCCCACCCGCTTCCCGGCCACCCGGGGCCCCATCCGGGCCAGCCCGCCGCGATCCACCACGGCGCGCCACACACTGGCGCCCCCGACAGTCTTGGCTCCCACCACGGCAGCCGCTGTCCCTTTCAGCACCACCCTCCTGATCGCCCGGCCAGCGCCCGGCACCCCCAGGACTCAGCCTCCGCCGGCCTGGCCCACTGCGGCGTACACTACCTCGTCCTACAAGACTTATCTTCAGGACTCGGCTCCTTCCTGGACCTTATCCCCCTTCCAAGAGGCCAGCACCACCACCACGCCAGAGACCAACTCCAGCCCCAAATACCGTAAGTGAAAGAGAACTTTTGCCTTCGCGTTCTCTCCTCTTCTTCTGGGGGTGGGGTGGGGGTTCTCTGCTGGCCGCTTTTGCTTGGACTAGAAGGGTTCTTCCAAACCGGCCTGGTTGTCAGCCTGCTTGGGGGGTCTGGTGGGGGTCGGGGGGTTGAATTCGAAGCAAGGATGCCAAGTGGGTCTTTTGAAGTTCCTCTGCTTCTGGCCATTTTTCTGGGTCTTGTGAAGATGGAGAGGAAATCCTTGTGGTGATCATCCAAGGAGGAGTTCCTTCACAGGGTGAGAAAGGCAGGGATTGTATTTCTGCTTTTGGTACAAGGGGATGAGATCCCAAGGTTGAAGCCAAAGAAGACCTCCCAATGATATGGGGACTTGATCTTACCAAGGGTGTTGAGTTTTGGTCTAGTTTGTTTGGTTGGGGGAATGCAATGTTTTTAGAAAAGGAAGGCTGACCTTAACCATTTGGTGACTTTTGAGAAGACTAGGGAGAAGTTAAGGAAAGAGGTGAAGAAGTGCTTTTGAATCAGAGCTATGCTCAAGGATCTTTGACAAAGGGCATGCATGTTCTTTCCAAAGAGGTTTCCTTCCTTCCTTCCTTCCTTCCTTCCTTCCTTCCTTCCTTCCTTCCTTCCTTCCTTCCTTCCTTCCTTCCTTCCTTCCTTCCTTCCTTCCGAAAGCCTTTCCCTTATTCTCCTCCCTTGTAGGCTCCACTGTTTCAGTTTCATGGGTGCCAGTTCTACAAACATGTACTACACACCCCATCAATATATGGAACAAATCTGGGTGGTTCCATTCCCCCCCCCCCCCCAGGATATAAGTGGAAATATATCATGCAGGTGTTGTCCCAGGAATGAAGGTGAATAGATTGGGGTGGGGGTGGAGGGGAAGGGTGGAAGAACAGACATATTTGCGTCCATCACCAGTGCTCCAAATCTCCATTTTCACACTTCACTCTTACTCTCTCTTTTACTTGAAAATGAATTGGAATTGAACCTTCAAGATCTTGTGAAGGTTATCTAGGACATATATCTCCCCAACAAATCAGCTTCTGGATGCCACTATTTAAATGGGAGTTGGAAAAGTGTGTGTGTGGGGGGTGGGGGGAGACTGCATATTTATCCCCAGTATTGCTCACCATCCTTTCCTTAGTTAGATACATGAGAGGAAGCTAGGTCTCCATTGCTACATTCATTCTTCTCACTTTAGAAAATGTAAATCCAGTTGAACACTCTCATCCAAGGTTATTTTCTTCCCACGTGGTCCCTTCCCTTTCACATGATGAACTGCTGGATTTGCTTATTTAAGTCAGCTGCCTTTTTTCTGTCTCTCTCACAGCTTAGGGCTGATTGTTCTTAACCTGGGATGGAGAACCATTATCGAAGATGCTGCGATGTGAGGAAAGAGGCAAATGCAGTAGCAGGGGAGGGGGAGATGTTTCCTCTCTGAGGATTCAGCCAGAAAAGGAGAGGACAAGGCAGTACATTAGTGGTCACTGAGCGGTGACGTGAGAATGAGTCCATATTCTGTTTCAGAGGGGAAGGTGCTGGAGGGTCTGTTTGAGAGGGGCTCCTTTTATGTGACTGAGGAAGGGGAGGGGAGAAAGAGAGAGAGAGAGAGAGAGAGCTGATAAAGATGCCATTTCTTTAGAGGATGAAACCCTGGCTGGTATTTGTTAAGCGGTTCCTTCCTCTGGCCCACACTGCCTTCTCCCTTTCTTGTATCTGAAGCCCAAGTGCCCTAATTTTATAAGGCTCTGAGCCATAGGACAGCAGGTGGGGTGATGTTCAAAGAATAGACTAGGTGTGCAAACCGCTTTCCATTCCTGTTCTCATTAAAAATAAATAAACAGCTCCAACATCTGTAAGACTGGGAAACCCATTATGGCTTTCTAACCTCTGATGATTTCTTTGACTATAGAAACTGCTCAAAATATGATTTTCAGCTGCCAGGAACCTATTACACCCCTCCTGTCCACTCATATTCTCTCTCACCCACAAACATGCCCACCAATATCATCATTACACATAGGCGATCAAGGACTCTTTATATCTGCAAGTAATTCTTTGTTCGGGTTTTGCTAATATCACTCTTTCAATTAGAGATTGGATCTCAAGGTTTCCTCCTCTTCTCTGCTCCCCACCCCCCACCCCAGCATTAGCAAAGCAGAAAATACAAAAACTGCCAATTCACCAGAAAGAATATTTCTGGAATACTGGAAAATACTGGGATATTTAGGGCACATGGAATGTCTTCCCTTCCTCTCCCCAAAGTACTGCTGCTATTATTATTATTATTATTATTATTATTATTATTATTATTATTATTATTATTATTAGACTACTACTACTACTATTATTATTATTATTTCAGATAATAGTTTTCTCAGGTTAGCAGAGGGTAATTAATACTGCAATCATTCCTTTGTAGGCAGTTGCCTTGACCGTGTGCATCTTTCATTCTTCATTTTGATACTTGGTGGTTTTTAAAGGACTTTTGTATTAAAGGATAGACAAAAGGGAAGGGAGAAAGGATACCTGTTTTCTGAAAGGTTTGGTTGCCCATTCTTTCTGAACATTACTGTTATTTAAAGAGAGAATGAAGCAGTTCCTGCCCCCCACCCCCCAAAAAAAAGTATCCATAGGAAGAGAGAGATGGGAAAGTTTGATATCTTGGCAAAAGAGATTCCAGATTATTTCAGAAGAGTCATCTGGATTTTTCAAAGCCCTTATTAAAAGAAAGATGTGCTATCCTGCTTTAATCCACAGATCTTTAGAAAACTCAGATGGTGTGGGGATCAGGACAGCTAGTTGGATTAGCAACACCTTAATGAACTTGAGTTTCCCAAGAGCCTCTAAGGCAAGCCATGGTGTGGAACTGAGAAAGGCTGGTTTATATCCCATGAAAACTTGGCAAGTGTTTTGAAGGAGGAAGATTACTCTTCATTGAATTTCCTCATTGCTTTTTCTCTGACTGCTTTGGACAGTGAAGAGTCATTCATCTACAGTCATCACCAGCAAACACAATCCCTATCCATTGAGTACCCTTGGAGAAGGTTCGGGGTTATCCTATTATGCTCTTCCATAGCATTTCTAAGACTAGGTTAGATGATTCCATGGGGCAAGGATGCCATGTCCATTTGAGGCTT
Source organism: Python bivittatus (assembly GCF_059951505.1). Classification (NCBI taxonomy): domain Eukaryota; kingdom Metazoa; phylum Chordata; class Lepidosauria; order Squamata; family Pythonidae; genus Python; species Python bivittatus. The sequence continues at coordinate 7,464,204 of NW_028277033.1, forward strand.
CTGAAGGCCACCCTTGGCCTCTGAGTAGTGCAGCAGGAAACCTCCCATCTGAAACAAAATACATAAGTGGGTCTGAGTAGGCAAAAACTAAATTTAATTTAATTTAAATGCAGACAGAATTGCATTCTACCCATACAATTAATGTGGTTATAGTTGATGTATTAACAGTGTTTCCTTTTGTCACATTTTGGAGAAATTCTGGTAACTGTTTCAAGGTTCTTTGCATAAAGTGGAGAAAGGTAATCTGATCCATAATGTACAGGATGAAAATAATCAGGCAATGAGCATTAAGCCTGCTTGGCTTTCATGCAAAGCCACAAATACTGCATTATATAAAAACATTGGCAACAACAGATACATGGAAGTAGACAGTGATCACTGGAATAGTTCAACACCTCCTATAGGTTTCGGCTGTTTATAAAGAGCTGGAAGAAAAGGATCCCTCTGGGTTCCTATCCTTGGGGAATATAATCTGCATAGAACACCCATTAGGGCTTTTCAACTGCTGTTCCATTTCTCTGGAATAATACTCTCCTGGACATCAGTTCATTCCCAACAGTCTTGAGTTTCCCAAAAGCAATAAAGACCTGGCTTTTTCAGTGAGCCTTTGGGATCTGATGTGTTTGGTTTTGATCCTTTCTGCAGTAGGAATATTCATATGGACTTAATTGTTCATTGATGCCTGGGGGCATTTTGATTAAGTACTTTTGTGTATTGTTTTGATCTTATTACTCCGTTAGGTTTGTACCCTGCTCAGAGTTGGTTGGAGTGGCAAATAGGCCTGGTAAAGTAAATAAATATGTAATAGATGCATTCATATTAAGTCTAAAGGGGATTCAACCCCAACTTTTCATCAAAGATCTTATATCATTTGTTAGCTTCATCAGATCAGTATCATGTTCAGGTGTAGCAAAAGGCAGCAAGGCTAGCACAAGACCTTTCCACTAGACCTGATCTTGCAGCCTAATGCAGAAAACCACATTCAGCTTTGACCTCTTCAGTGCAGTCTAGTAGGCATATGACCTTGGATGGAAATTAAAAGCAGGACTTTTTCTATAAGTGCTTTTCAGCAGCAGCAATCCTGTTGAGCAGCAACAACTTGGTGTCTTAGCTCCAGCGGTGCCAGCTTAGGGCTTGGGGGAAAAATGGTATAGGGCTGGGAATAGTAGTAGAAATCGACATCTTTGTATCAGCAAACAGAGAACCTCAAAGGATGGGATTTGAAACATTGAAGTAAGAAGAGAGTATTTAGGCTCTCTTCCTTATTATACAGTTACTAATAAAAACTGAAGTTTTTTAAAAAAGCTATATTCAGAAGGAAGCATCATTCATTCATTCATAGATTAATTGACAGATTATTTCACTGCAGATTAAGAACTGATAATTGGATTTCAATTAGAAACATCTCTTGTGTTCCATGCTGTTGTCACTGCATGCAATACATCTTTCTGCATCTTCTCAGCTGATTTTCCAGATACTTGCCTACGTTATTTAATTGAGAGAAGCAATAATTTGCTGCTCTTTCTCTGAATATCAGTGCAGTTGGTATAAAATAGTATTTAACCTGTTAATGATACTAGGAGTCACTGGGAGTTGGGTGGCATATACATTTAATAAATTATAAATCAGGCACAGGCAAAATAGTTGATTTATTTAGGAAACTAAGTGCTGGAGATATGTTTTCCTTCAATATGTTTGGTCCTATGGTGACTTTATTGGTACACAAAGCTGAAATATTGTCTTTATATTATTTCTCTTGCAAGAATTTATCAGCAGGGTGAAAATGGTTACATTTATAAAATTTATGGTCTACAAGAGAAGCAGCCCAGGTGAATCATATAATGCAGAAATGCCAAAATACAATGAGATTCCAAAAATCATAATCAGTATCTGTTTAAGAAATATAAAGATTCTTTTGAGATTTGCCATTATTTCCTATAGTTTTCATTGAAAAATAGAAAGCTGACCTTTGATAGGCAATAATGTACAACAAATACAACAAAATAACAACAACAGCAACAATAATAATAATATACACACAGTCTAACAGATAGTTTTGACTGGATTTGGTTGTTCTGGCTATCAGAACCTGCATAAGGATCTAGAATAGTTAATGATATTGTCATAATATATGTGCTCTTCCAAGCAATATGACTTTTTATAACTGATGAGTTGAAATTCTGTCCATTCCTACTGTGTCCAGGTACTTTTCCAGACCTTTTGGTATGGCACCATCCAGTCATATTCCTAATGCACATATGTACAAGAGTGAACCTTAGTGGGGGTTCTCAGCTTGCTGGTTGGGAGGTCCAAAGGATAGTGTTTATTTCTCCTCAACCCTCATTCAAGGAATAAGAAAAATATTGATAAGGGTGATGATTTAGTAAGAGAAATGTATAGTGATGCACTTAAGAATACCATTGAAATGGAGCTCAGCTAAGCCTGCTCTCCAGTCCTGACGATCTAGATTCTGGGTCCCCTCTTGCTTTTTTACCAAGTTAATTTGCTTTCTCTACTGAAACTCTTGAGAGTCACCAAGAATTGAACCAACTGCCTTCTTTGTTCTCCATCCTTTCCAGTGTGTACCCTCACAAATGGCTTGTTTCTCAGGCTGACACACCAAAGTATGAAGGAATTCGGCAGAAATTCCTGAGCTTTGAAAAGCATGGCGGAATAGTTGAGATACAAATATTATCTCTAGGCGACATTGTTGTTGTTTATTTGGAATGCCAAATCAAATAAGGTAGGACTTAAATATTTCTGTGGCCGTATTTTAGCTAGATACATTTTCTTGAATGAGAGAGGCATTTTAAAATATTGATTGTACAACTGAACTGGAACAAGCACCAATAAACTAAAACTCTTCACAGTTGATGAAAAACACCAACCAGCTTGTTGGTGCCCTCATTTAATAATGTCTTGAAACTTGACCAAACAGAGGCTGAAGTCAGTGGAAAGTAAATCAGAGCACCCTAGTGAATTATAATAACTATTAGAATTCTGCACATAAATTATTTTGGACAATGTTTTACACTTTTAACTACATCCTGAAATGACATTTTTTCCTGTTATTGCTAACGCTGCTATAGCTGGGTTGAATAATAGCGGTGTTAAGGAGTAGCCCTGTTTAGCACTTCTTCAAATCATACTAGAATCGTAACTGTTAAGTCTTTTTGGAGCTTTACTTGCTCCATAAATATGCTCAATCATCTTGCAAAAGCTAGCCCCAAATTTAAATTTCTTTAATATTTGTATTAAGAATTGTAGTGCCAGAGAATCAAAAACATTAAATATATTTAAGGAACTTATAGCTAAAGTTTATTAATTTTACTAATTTGTATAATATTTCATTGTTTCTGGATAGGGGTAGATATATTTCAATTTTGAATAAAATCAGATTGATCTACTGTATATGGATAATGTTATTTATAATCACTTTTAGATGGCTAGCTAATCCATATTAAAAAGTGAGATGGGCCTATAAGATGTAGTTCCTGAAATTTTTTACCCAGTTTAAGGATAAGAATTTTCTTAAACTGTTTCCAAGGGATATCATTGGTGCAGAGTATTGCATAACAGTAGAAATTCTGGTATTAAGACCTTTTTAAATTCTTTGCAAAATTCCCCTGACAGTCTATCAAGGCTTGGAGATTTTCCATTTTTAGTCATTTTAAAGACTTCAGAAATGTCTGAAAGTTTCCATAAATTCTATATCCTCTGGAGCTAGTCCTGAGAACATTAATCTATTTCAATATTACTTAATTTTTGCTGGTGATGGATTACATGTACATTTTAAGACTTTGTCCCCAAGTATGATGTAGCCACCCTGATGAACTAAGCAGTTTGGGGTTGGTTTTTTCCTGAATGGTAGGTCTCCCTACAATTTCCATGTATTCCATGATGACATAAAGTTGTTGAGTTCTTGGTACTTTTTGAGCTTGGTTGTTTTCCTGCTAGCCTGGTAACAAAACTTCTGCAGGAAAGAAACCAAGCAAGAAGAAGGAGGTTGTACTATTCATGTGCACTAAGTAGGACATCCAGCAAGTGTTCTCTCCTCTAAGCTAGCAAAAATGCAGATTTTTTAAGATGTCTTCCACTGGTTCTTTACAGCTGTCTTTAAACATGCACTGTTGGGTACAAGGATCTTTGGAAACTGATAACTAAGCCACTGTTCAGCTCTTAGGGCCTTGCTCCCTTCTTCCAATTCTTACTCAGCAATAGATGGCAACTCTACCCTACAAAAAGGCAGCCAGGTTATTTGGGCAGGACATTGCTTCTCCCAACCATAAAACCAGACAGAGAATGCTTGCAGAGCAGACGGGATACAATACCTGCATTTGTTCCCCAAAATGTCCATGTAGTTTTCTAATTATGCAGAAAGTTGGTATAGCCTTCTAAGATGCTTTTTTGATTTCCCAGCCCACTTAGAGATTTCTTGTCATCTCCCGTCCAAGCACTAACCCAGATCTAATCCTGACTGGCCATTTGAAATCCATCAAACCATATCTGTAGTGTTGCCAAGAAAACTACAAGGAAGTATACATGAAATCATCAGGAGTACAGCTGAAAGGAAATGCTATCCTTTTTTATGAAAGTGCATGAATGTTTGAAGGCATAACTATGAATAATTCAAAACAGACTAATGGGGACATTGTGAGAGAAAAAGAGGAGGAAATGGAGTATCCTGGAAGAGGGTTTGGCTGACTATCTAACCCAACCCCTGAACCACATTACATTTATTTACTGGCTGCCCATTTCACATGTGACACTGACTGCCTAACCACAATCAATTCTGTGTCATCATCTCTAACACAGTAATAATAATCAACACAATACAGTGGGATTGAGGTCCCCAGCTCACCTAATATCGTGGTCTAAGGCTTGGGGGAACAGTCAGGTCTTTAAAGCCAAGAGGGTTGGGTCTGTCTGGACCTGGGGGGAACATAGGCACCCCTTTATTACTCAAAAGGTTTGCTACATTTGTATTGACATTCAGTAAAAAGAGCAGAAGACAGGAGTCTTTTCATTCATTCACAATGAAGAGAAGTTCTACTCTTGCTTGCTCTCCCGCCCCCCCCCCCCGCCCCCCCATCTCTTGGCATGGTTAAGGAAAGCTTCATTTGCAGAATGTTTGCTTGTGATGCAGCTATCAAAAGGGTGGATTTCCCCAGGGAAGCAGATGGAGGAAGGGCTGGCAGTCTTGCAGGGGAAGGAGAATATTGGCAGCCCTATAATTAGCTGGAAATAGTTTGATACAGCCTTGGGGCAGGCTGTTGAGAGTTAGATGGCTCTTGTCCCAAGATGGTACTCACTAGGAGGACTTTCAGCTTCCCTGCTTTGATCATTCTAATTGCATTTAAGGGCTGGGTGGAGCTTCCACCGGAAGGGAATTGGATCAAATCCCCCTTTGAAGTGCATACTGGGTATCACCTTGGATTTAGTCAAGTGCTTTTGGGTTGAGTTGAATATTGGACAGCATTTCCTTCATGTTCACACAGGCTTTTTTTGAATCCAGATCACATGTCAAATTCAAAAGCAATTTTGCAATTTGCCCACCTCCACAACATATCAGGTCCTGGAGCAGATGTGGGGTCTACTGGAATCCTCAAAGGAAACCTCAAAGATACGTTAGATTTCTGCCAAGCCCTTTCTAGCAGGTATACTTAAGAAACAAAGCCATTTGGACTTCTGGAAAAAAAAAAAACTTTATTGCTGGTAAGGTATTGTAGCTGAATCATGAAAGCCCATCAGAACAATCCTCCAGCTTAGCTTCTGTCTGTTATAATTAAGGCTGAGTGACCCTGAGTTGCTTTCTCTGAGTTACTGGCCCTGTTTCCACCTATAACTGTCATGCTCCCTCCTCCATTATTCCTGGGTCTGTTAGATACAGTATTCCATCACAGTTTCTTACACTGGCAATGTCGGAAAGGTTCTTTAACTCACATGATTTGGTCTTGTTCTGTTATAGCTTTAGAAGAGAATATACGTAGCTCAGGATTGAACCGTGGAGTCCATGGGGTTCTCTGAATTTTGTTGTTTTCTTGCAAATGTTTTGTTACCTGGCTAGGTCACATCTTCAGGGCTAGCTTTGTTTTGGTTTCAAATCGATCCCTGTGTTAATATAATTTGGGGAAGAAATACTCAAGAACCTCAATGGGATGCCGAATTATATTCATAAATGCAGAAACTGCTCTCTCATGAAGAGCTTTAGCTTTATCAAGTCTGGGGTATGGCAAAGAGGTTAATCCTAGATAACTGGGAAGAGAGTCAATCTCCTGATTGTAAGGAATGGATACATGAGTGGACTGGTATGAGTTTGTTATCTGTTTTTGGAAAGTGTTTTAAAAATAAAAAGATGATGCAGTAATGCTGCTGCAGGACTAGATATAATGATAAACGTAACAATTGAATTAATGCTATATATCAAATCTTTATTATGGTCATAGACCAACATTAATGCCATATAAGTATTCTCTACATTGTTTTTGTACTGTTTGTTAGGGCTTGTTTTTTTGTTTTCATCACTATCCTATATTTGGGGTCTTTTATTCACTGTATAATTACTACTCATTGTAGACTCTTTGCTTTTGCATTTCACTGTTTAAACAACATCAAAGTTCTTGAAGCAGATTATTTAAATGTGGAATAGGTGGTCTGTGGCAACTTTGGGCTGTATTTCAAAAGTAGAGAAAATTTGTAAAATTTTGTAAATTTGCACTTGTAAAAAAGTGGAACAAAGAACTTCCTATAGCATACAAAAATCCAGCTTACCCCCCCTACATAATGGCTTTGTTCCCATTGATCACTTAGCTGCTGGGAAATTAATAATCAATCAATGCATTAATAATCTTGGCTACTGAAAGTTGGCTGTTTTGGTTTTGACTCAATTATGCCCTAATCTTATGCACTGCTGGTAAAAACAGGGAAAACAAATAAACTGAGTGTTTAATTCTCTGCACACATCCTTGAATGCAGGAATTCATGAAGTCAGAGCATCTTCCTTTCAGTAAGCATTCTGGGTTTGCAGGTATGGAAAATTTTGTTTGGAGACTGTGGTATTTTTATTTCTAAATAAGATTGGGGCAGTAGCATCACTATATACACCAGTAAAGGAAAAATAACCCTAAATTCAAATCAGCCTCTCCACCCCTTTTAACCTAGGATTGCTAATTCCATCTGAAACCAAACTTGGAGATTTTCTCCTCCCCAATAAAAGTCTTCATGAGCAACCTTTGGATTTCTAAGGAGCCTCACTTGAAAAAAGAAAAAAAATATATATGCCAGAGTGAGGTTCCTCTCTAGCTATTCTTTTTAGCAGTGACTGGAAGATGGTCTCCCTAATTTACAACATGTTGTGCATGCATGTAAAAGCCTTCTTTCTTTATCCAGTAAGGTAAAAAGCTGCTTTTGTCTCTGTGGTTTGGTTAAATGTCCTCCAGAAGGACCCCTTCTTATAGTATCTATAAAACAAGGTGTTAGAACAGTGTTAAGCTAAGAATTGAGCAAAATAGGACGTTGGTACCAGCCCTGCATACAAACTTAGAATTTAACTTGATTTTGACCATGCATGCAAATTTACAATTTGGCTGATGAGTTGATATTGGCTAGGCATATAAATGTCTAATTTGGCTCTTACTTGCTGATTAGCCATGCAAACAAACTTAAAATGTCAGTGGCAACTTGGTGTTGACTACATATGCAAACATTTAACCACAAATTTGCAAGGTTTTGAAACTGAAACCCAGCTTTTATTTTTAATTAACATTTGTGCTTCTTTCACTAAAAGCATCCTTCCGGGGTGGCTGTTGCAGTGACAGACAGACATGTTTTCAGAAGTCCTATAAGCTTGGCCATTCCTTTGTATTCTAAAAACATGCTTGTGACATAATGCATTTCTCCTTCTGACATCTCCATAGTACGAAGGTTCGTTTTTATATACACACAACAGTTTGGGAACCCCCTTCCCTTGCTTGAAACTCCAGAATTCTAGCTCATTAGAAGCTGAGATTTGATTGCTGGCTATTACCAGTTAGAGGGGCTGTAACACTGCAGAATAGCAAACCATTAAATTAGCATTAATAGCAGAGAGCTTCTTTCCACAGATTGGATCCTCCTTAGGACTCATAAAGAAAAGTGCCTGAACAAAAACAGACTGGTTTCCTTGTAGTCTACTGTGGTCTCTTTATGGGAACGGCAAAGGTTATTCCTCACTATTTCATTTGGAGGTGATTTAAACACATGCACGGTAGCTGTTTGCTATGATACAATCAGGGGTCTTAATGAAATCAATTTAGAATGATTTATCTTTAGTTGGATTGTAATGCCTGAAAATGACCTTGCATTCTGCCGCACCAATGTTTTCCTTCTCTTTGCATACAGTAAAACCACATGAGATTTATGATCCCTTTCCTTAAAACACAAGTACTTCATATTCCACTGTATTTAACATAGGCAGTGAACAGAATCGATTTGCTGTGCTGGGCTAGCACTGTTTGTAGTAAAGGAACTGCTGAAGAAAATGACCTAGTTTTATTTCTGGGTCCCTGTTTTGTTGCTGGAAGCACAAGACCATTCGCATTCAGCCATGTAAGATGCAGAAAGTACAAGGAGACTGAGGCTTGATCCTAGATAAGTGTGTGTTGGGTGGAATCTTTGCTGAGTTTCGTTGTATTTTCAGAGGTAATTATGTTCCATCAGCAGACCAGTTGCTTTGCATTGGTTAATAATGCATTGGTTGATGTCAACTGTATTACTGTTAAAGCTGCATGAATATTCAGTTTCAAGATTTCATTAAAGCCAGTTTGACTGAATCATCTCTTCAAATTGAATATTTGGGGAAAAAACGCTGCATCAATTGACTGTGTCAAATTGGGTACCTTCCGTTTGAATAAATTATTCAGTTCAGATCTTGGGTGGCATACCTCTGGTTACATACTAATGCTAGGGTCCTCTTTTCCCCCTCTTCCTCTCAATTTTTTTCAACTACAGGTTCTATTTGGAAATCGATGTATACTTAGAGGTTATTTATGTTTGGTTTTAACTGGAATGTAAATTTCATTAAGAAGCCTAAAATACTTTTAAAAAAAATAACAAGAAACCTTATAATGGAAAACTGTAGCCACTTATACAGCAGGAAATTATTCCAGCTGTTGGTCATTGAATTCTTCCAGTAATAGCAATGACTAATGGATTTCCTAGATGTAATATAATGTGTGTATGTATGGTTATTTTCTTTTATATGTTCCCTGTCCTATTTTTTCAAAGTAGGAGTGAAGAATTAATGCCCTTTCCAGATCGGTGAGTGGCTTTGTTATAAAAGAAATGAGATTTTTGTTTGAATCTTGCTGAGATAAAACTGCACTGAATTGGTATGGTAATTTTTCCTTCGGTACTATTAAGATAAAGGCTTTGCAGAGCAGGCTTCAGTGGGGCAAGAAACTTAACAGAGTGGATTATCCATATTAAATTTCAGTGCAGGTAGGTTAGGTTGAAGGTGGTTTATAATTACTGCATTTAGCAGGTATTTTCCAGGGTGTCTAATATGAACACTTGCTCACTTCTTTTTTTCCCCTGTCTTTCTTCTTTCTCCTATGGCTAACAAAGGCTTAACCTAACCAGAAGGGTTCATGTCCACATTTTCCTTACCAGCACAGTTGCATTTACATCATGCCATACATGTTGCTAAGGAATGGATAATTTATTGAAGAGAATGTCATGTGAGTTATGCCAGTCCCTCATTGCTGTGGGCAAACTGCATCTTCTGTCTTGCTTTAAGACAACCATGGTGATTCATACAGTAGACCTTTGCCAGTGGTCTTCAGCCTGACAAAGCACTGAAGATATTTGCAAAGATAGGGAACTCTTTAACACAGGGGCTCCTTCCCCATCACCAGATCATTTTTCCCTCTGTGTCTAGAGAAACACTCTTTGCACCAGAGTAGTCGACTGATCTGACCACAGAAAGACTTCATGGTTTCTTTGCCTCTTTCACTGCATTACTGTTTCCTTTCTGCTTGAAGAAGAGGTAGCACTTTTTCTCCAGTGCAGAGACATATGGAAGAGTCAGGCATTAGAGCCAGTAATTTTTGTAATAGAATGAGGGCTACCTCTAATGGGTGATTGATCTTCAGTTTCTTTAAGGAGAGAAATCTGTGGTTTTTCAAAAACCATTTCCAGGAAGGCTGTTTGTGATGGCAAGAATCACAGCAAGATGGGGAGAAAGGGTCAGAAATGCTACTGGGTGTTAATAGGCATTTAAGTTTGTCTCTGTTCCAATAGAAAATATGAGTTTGCATAAGGCTACAAATGCTATTGTTTCCTTGCAAACATTTTTTTTTTTAAATCTTGGGACTTTTTGTTTGTTTAATGCAACCTTGTGTCCAAATTAAAAAAAGTATTTTTCCCTTCTGCCTTTTCAGTGGATATTTTATACCTGCTGTTCTTAATTCATTGAACTTCAATTTGTTGTATTTTATTTTTTAATTAACATTTCCTTGTCTGCTGAATTGAGATGCCTACAGATGATTGTGTTGGTGTGCAAATAAACTGACCTTCTGAAAAGTTGCTTTTCCTGGTAAGAACATCTGTCTTCACTTCAGCAGTGCTTTAGGCAGAATTCAATGTCGAATTTAGGATCTCTCTTCCTTTCTTTAAGAATTGTGCTAGGCTTTCTGAAGCTAATTCAGTTCTCTAAGTGTTTTGCAAACAAGACTCTTTTAGATCATCTTTGAAACATTAACCCAATGGGAACCATGCACAGGGAATCCTTCAGTCGTGTTCCAATTAGATAGGAAAAAAATTGCTTTGAGACACATAAGTTGCCTTTTTTTTTTCAGAGCTGCCAAGTCTAATAAAATGTGCCCTGGATCTTTCTCATCTTTTCCAATGGGATAGGCTCTAAAGTAGATAACTTTTCAATATGCTTGTTTGATGGACATTCATATCCATGCTATGAACACATCCTGGATCTTCCAACATGGATTCTTGTGAATTGTAGGCTTCAAAACTTCCATCTCTGGTCTGGCTTCAAAAGTACTGTAGCCTCTTAAGGCACAGTTCAGACAGTTCCCTTGCTGACAAATGTACATTTTTTGTGTTAGTTGCCTTTTTTCATGAATAATTTTGCTCCCAGAACTGTATCATTTCAACTAGTGGTTCTCAATCTTTCATATCGTATGGTTTGCCAATCATGTGTATCCCACCATGATAGAAACCTATATGTCTCTTCATAGGCATTCTGTTTTAAATTAAATTTTGAAAACTAAATTGAAATTTCAGTAATTTACCCTGTGTCCTACCTAAATTATTGCTGGCTCTTATTGATAGCCACTCACTTAAAGGATGTGTGTTCTTTCTGGAAGTACAGCCTGTTGGAACATGGAAGATGAAATGCAACAGATGCCCCATTCTGATCATTGTGATGTGGTTATGCTAATGTTAGCAATAATTTTAGCAGTTGCCTGAGTGAAGCCATTCTGTGACTTTTTCCTGATGCACTTAAGCAAAGGGGGAAGCAATGCTGTAAAAGCTTTAGAAAGCAGGGTTCTTTCTGAAGTAAGGTTTAAAAAAGGACCAAATTTACAGGATTGCAGGAAAAAAAAATACTGAGCAATACTCACCCTACGTTTTGTGCACACCATACATAATATGAAAGCAGCTGCAGATTTATCACAGAGCTTTATCTGTGTTTTTCCGCTAATGATGGCCATATAAAAGGATACTGTAAGATTATATCTTGATAATTAAAATTATATTACATTGGGATTACTATGCTGGAGATTATCTTTAAATCTCGTTTCCTATCGTGTTCGAACATTCTGAAATATGTGCAGTTTTAAAAGGCATTTAGAGGTTTAGGTGTGATAACTTGCTGATTCAGGCTATGTTTTTACAATTTGAGATTTATTCTTGACCTCCAAATTGTGCATACTGTTGCAGAAAGATACTTTTTTGTTTCTTTTTGCTAAATGCATTACTACATTTAATTCTAAATTAGTATTATAATAAAAAGGGAAAGACAGCTTTGAGTTTCATCTTCTTCAACAATTGTTCCATGATGGTAGAATTTGGGTTGTTTGAATTTATCTCGAACTGGGTTTTGACCTCTGGACTTCTCCATTGTTCCTACAGTAAGACGCAGATTCTGTAAATGTGATGAGTAGCTGATTAAGATTAGGAACTGTGAAATAGTCTGAGAGGGTAAGGGCAAAGAACAGAAATGGAATAGGAAACAATTTTCTAAATTTACAGGGCAACATGAGAATGGACTTTTAAAAGGAAGAACAGCTTATTTATTTATTTGGTTTAGATGCCGCCCGATTCTAGCATGACTCCTGAGCAGCTCACAACGGAGCATATAAAATAGAAAGACAGTATAAATAAGAGCAGTGGAAGTGAAGAACAAACTTAAAAGAAAAATGGCCTATTCAGCTGGCACCACCAAAACCATATGCAGCCCTATCCATTCACCATGGATGCTCCATCCACCCTCGCTCAGGGCCTGGGAGAAGAGGCAGGTCTTTAAGGCCGTTCAAATGCCACCAGGGTGGGAGCGATCAAGATTTCAGAGGAAAACTCCTTCCAGAGGGCAGATGCTGTGAACCTGAGTGAACCATGGAAAGGAATGCTAACATTCCATGGATGTTCACGCAAGGTGGATCGTGCCCTCTACAAGTTATTCTACAAGGCAGACCATACAGTAAGATAAACCTCTACCCAACTGTGTCCTAATGGTAAGGTCAGGGAGAGTTTAAGGAATCTCAGCTTGTATGAAGCATCCTCGTTGGGTTCCAATCCGTGGTGTGCTGGAGCTGGCTTACAAGAGTCAATTGTTAAATTTTCAGGAATTTTATGAGCTGGTTGAGAGCAGATCTGAGCTACAATGCCTCTTCCACAGCACAGTGCAGCCATGGAGCTGGCAGAGCCAGTTCGTAGACATTTACCAGCACACCACTGGTTCCAATTCACATGTACAGCCTTGGACAGGGATAGGCGATATTCCACTCTCAGCTGGCCCTCAGTTTCCTGGGGTTCCTTCCAGACTCCCTTTTCTGTCTGACTTTCATTTTTATGACAATGATTTTAAATATATGGGAAGCTGGGATTCTGCAAAATCGGGCATTTAACCTCCGTATTATCTCCATATTATTTGTCTCTGAGCTCAAAAGACGGTCTTTGAAAATAAAAATGGTGGATAGCTGGAACCCAGTTCTTGGTTGGAAGTCTGTCCATCTGCCCAGAAGAGACCAGAGTTCACCATGGGTGGCAGCAAATACCATAAGAGAAAAAAAGGATGGATAGGAATAACTTTCCTGTTTGATTTCTGATAAATTGGTATTTTGTTATTATCATGTCTATTATGGTTATCAGCATCCAGAACATGTGTAGAAAATCCCAGTGCATTGACTGCTCAGATTATTTAACTTCTCCTGGCCTGAGCTTCTGGAAAATATAGTGAAATGTTTATTTCTTTTTAGGTACCTTTGAGTCAGTCTTGACTCCTGGCAACTGCCTGGACAAGTCCCTGTAGATTTCTTGGCAACCTTTTTGGAAGTGGCTTGCCATTGTCTTCTTCCTGGGACTGAGAAGGTGTGACTGGCCCAAAGTCACCCAACTGGTTTCATGCCGAAGGCAGGACTAGAATTCACAGTCTGCCAGTCCCTAGCCCAGTGCCTTTAACCACTACACCAAGCTGGCTCTCATTTATATACAATATTACTGGAAAATATATTTGTAGGAACTAGGGATATGAGCTGATAGTTTGGGAAGGCTGCCTTATCAGCCATAAATCACCCCCAAATGTTTTAGAATATAGCTCTTTCCTCAAATGTACTGGGGTATGGGGAAACACCCCCCCCCCATCAAATTCCATGCAGGTTTGTTGAAATCCCTGTCACATCATGAGTTATAATACTGTATTTCACAAACCACCTAGACATCTCATTAGCTGAGTTGCATGCTTTAAGCACTCTATATGCCACCAAACTGATTAAAGGTAACTTTTCTTACTTTTTATGAAATGCCCTTAGAGAAACCTAACTGAAAATCTGTTGGAAACATAATGCATTAACTTGTGGAGATTGTATTTTCTCCTTTTAAGAAAGTGTCTAAAAAGCACAATCAAGGAAAAGAAAGGTGACCTATTCCAATATAAAGTGCCCCTTATAAGATCCTTGGGATGAATTGATGGTATGGATTGAGAGAGTCAAAAAAGCAGTTTTAATCCTAGGATAATCAAATCGTTGTTTTCTAGTTTATAGTTACAAGCCAGAGTCCTATTTCTCTTGCTAGCTATTATTGTTACCAGTAATTTCATCTGCTGTTGGCCTTACTAAATTATTCATGGACTTTAGGATTAAAAAATTAGTAATAGTGTATATTAGCGATCCAGGGAAAAATAAGAATTTACATTAAAGATTGCCAAATTCTCCTCATTGGTCTTCATGGCGAAGTTGCTTTAGGCAGTTGCTTGTGAGTTGGGCTTTGTATGTTCCTGTTAATGCTGTTTAAGTGTTTCCTTCAAAACTAGATGCCTAATGAAATCAAAGGTAGCTTTAGGGTTGTGCAAACCTTTACCTTAGGGTTGTGACTTTAGGTCAGTTAAAAGAGTGCCCTTACTGGCAGCCTTCTTTGCCACTAGCAAAGCAAACCAAAAAGTCACCCTTAGACACTCACAAGAAGCCTTGCTGGGTTCTTGTATATCTTTTCTCATTGCTTTCTTGTGGGAGACAAATTGTGGTAGGAAAAAGTATTCCACTATGTTGATAAAATTGCTTTCTCAGCACTTAGGTTTCAGAACAAAGGTTGATATAACAGCGTTTTCCATGTGCTACTTTTTAAACTAAGATTAAGCTTCTCTACTTTTGAGCATCCCCACCCCATCCCTGGACATCTAAGTGTCTTCTCCTCCCAGGAGGCTGACAACTATGAATCTCCACTGTGTCTGTTTTGACTCATGATTGACTGGTCTAGAATGATAGGGCAAGGCTTTGATCTCTTCTACATTGTGTCCCATTGACCAAATCAGGTTGGTTCATCTCACCTCAGAGGCAAGAGAATGCCCTAGAGGCTGTCCACCCAAGGTCCTGTTGAGCACAGAGCCATTATAGATGGCTGAGGGAGCACAGAAGGGACATGGACTTGATTTATTCCCCCCAGGCCCACCTCACACTTTTTGTTATTCATATATTTGGAACATCATCTATGTCAAGAAGCTGGATTGCAATTTTTTTTTTTTTATGGTTCCACCTAAAGCAATCTTCTTGTAACAACCACAACACACTGCATCAGTTTTGTCATGGTCCTTGGCAGCGGCCCAAACTGAAAGTAATTTTTCTCTGAGCATGGTTTGCCTAGAATGCTCTTTAGTAAAAGTCACTGAATTGAAAGAGAAAGGAGTATAATAATTTGAGTAAGTGAACAATTTTCACTTTGGAACCAATATGCTTCCATGAAAAATACAGCAAATCATATTCCTGATTCTCTTTCTCAAAGGTTTCCTATGAGCTAGTGAAGATGTGGGTCTTTTTGCTGGTAACAGGAAATTTGCAGCTGGCTGTTCGCAAGAGTTTCTTGATTTTTTACCAGTCTAGAACTAGCTCTTACAAGTACATTTTCTGTGTATTATAACATTCATAGGGTTTTACTAATTCAGTAAAATGTATTTATCTTTAATTTACAGTCTAGCTCCATGCTTACTTACATGGAGGAAAGTCCAATGGATTTTATTTCTAAGTGCACACAGAGAACTGTACATGCTAGGCAACTTGAATACATTAAATAATCTAAGACTTGGTGCCTAAATTGATTTGTTCAAGTTTTGTTCATTGGTTCTTTTCATTTCAGACATGTTTCAGACACTTCAGACATGTTTTGTTGTTTTTCTATACAGCTTTGTGAGTTAGAAAGCATTATTTGATTATTTCATGTTTTGTTATGAATTATATACTTATAACTTGATTAATGGAAGGGCTGTGTGTTGGTGGGAAATTCCTCTTCCTCTTTTACATGCCAGATGATGGGACTGTAAATGGAAATAAGTTCATGAAGAGGAAAGTTCTTGAGTAGGAAGGCAACAGCCAGTTCCAAGTTAAGCCAGTTCAGCCTAACTTTCCTTTTCTTGATCCCTGCTTTCTTCAACCCCTTTTCTCTGGACCTTTTTTCCCAACTGCACCCTCATTTCAAACTGTAGCTTCTGCTTCTGTTCTGTTCAGTATGTGGATTCTGTAGTGAGGTTAAGTTAAAATGATTAAGATTATGCAAAGATGCGAAGAGATGCTTTGCTTTGACAAAGACTTGCAGAAGTGCCCCTTTGAAGCAACGCACCGTGAGCCTCTTCCTAAAAGCGATTTTGGTCAAAGAGCTGGAAACAGTTTTCCATGCATAGAAGTCTCTTCTGGCTATTGGAACTGTCAGAGAAGTCTGCTAGTGATGCATAGTACTTTGATTAATTTAAATGTTTTGTTTAGCATACAAAAAAGAGAAAAGAGTTGGGGGGGGGGAGAGCCCAGAAAACAGGAAAAACAAAAACATACAATGTTATATATAGGAAATCATTCAAGCCTAATCTTTAAACCATCATTAAACCTTGACCAGATAAAATAATATTGATCAGTCCTTCTATTACACAGAGAGCCAACTCAAAAATCAGAAGACACATCACTAATCCAAGGTAGCAAATATTTATAAATCCATAACCTTCAAGTTTATAAGCAAGTAAACACAGATGTCCCTTGAGCATCAGGCCCTACATTTTAGGGCTTAATATTTGAAGGTTGTGTATATTTTTCTTTGGTTGGTTTGTAGGCTGAAAAAAATGTCTTAATAACTCTTTTAAACATCCGTGTGAGCAAAGTCTTCTGGAGAAAGCCCACGCTTTCACCTATTGTGCATAAATTGCCTGAAGAGTGCTTGAATCAATGCAACACAAAGGAGACCAGTAGAGTTTTCTAGCCAAACCTATCCCTAAGACTATGCCCTCATCGAATGAACATAGTTAGGAAACAGATTCATTCTTCTGCCGTAGGCATTAAAGCTTCTTCTTGACCCTGATGTGCTCGTAATGAACTGCCTACTTCCACTGCAATTAAAGCTCATAATAGATATTTCTAGACTCTTGGAACTGTTTTGGGATGATTCACGAGTTCTCTTTAATTTTGAAACATTTATCACCTCCTCGATTCTAAATCTCAAGTATTAGATGTAATCTTTGATGTTCAGGGTAGTAAGTGAAGGAAGCATGATTTAGAAGATAGATCTGGTAGTAAAAGGGAAAGCACTGTTTGTATTAAACTTTACTGTTGATGGAGCTTTCAGGGGCACTAATATGAAAAGTGATTTTATTCAGAGTAACCAGCAACTATAAAAGTTTAACTCTTTTGATGCTTAATGTTTTACCCGGTGAATAAAGCAAATGTCAGGTGGAATGGATACATAAATCTGTCAGCTGCTTAAATTCATCAGATTCTGGAAACCTAAAAGAATAACCCTGTCTTTTCTCTTTTTTTTTGGCTTCTGCTTTTTTTCTGATGCGTTCATGCTGCTTCTGCTTTACGTTCACTAGAACCACATAAAATGCGCTTAATTTTCTTAGCATGTTGATAAACAATGTCACAGCTGTAAAGAAAAGTTCAGAAGCTCCCGCTTCCATATTTGATTAGCCATAACTGATAATATTTAAAGAAACTGTATTTAATTCTTGCTATGGTTTGTTGGACCAATTGAACTGTGCCATTTGCTGAAACAAGATGACTTGGTTGACTTAAGTGAAATGAATCTGACATAGAACATGCGGTTTCTCATTTTGAGACCGAGACAGAGACAGCCAGGATGGAGAAACAGATTATATTTGCTGTAAACCACCATACTGTTAAACCATAGTTTAGTGTAATATGCATATTTAATAGGGGTTTGTTCTCCCATGTGTAGCTCATGAAAACGAATGATTATCATTACTAATTGCGACTTACATTGTATTTCCCCTGAAAAAAGTAAGCACTCAGTTGTTTTTATGCTCTAATTGCAGAGGTCACTTTGATCTGGGAATGAAAACCTAAAGCTTTATAATGTTAATGCAGAAGAATGCTATTTTTTTAAAAAAAAAAAAAACCCACCTTATAACTTTGGTTTTGTTGCTGCTTTGAATATCACAAAAGTGGCAGAAAGAGGACTGAAATTCGTATTTAATTCTCCCCACATAAGTAAATGGCAAGAAACAGCCATAGATGAAAAGAACAGCTAAAATCATCTTTCATCATTACATTTTTCTCCATCAAATGCCCATGATTTGAGAACTGCACAGAAGCCATCAGAGAATGGCAGCTGAAGACTCAATGGTCTGATGGACATAGTAGAGGGCTGCTGTCTTAAGTTCACTGAAATTGGTGCATTTACCAGTTCTCAGGATTTTGACTCGACAACTCCGTAAGAAAGAATTCCACCCCACTGAAGAAAATGAATGCTGGACATCATGATAGATCAGGCATTTTCTGTTCCAAATATTTTGATTTCTTACAGTACAGTCAACTGAAACAATGCGTAGCTAGTGAACTGCCTTTTTAACTTATTTATATTTAAATACTGAAGGGAACAAAAGCTATCATGTACTGCATTGTTAGAAAATACTAAAGATGATCTTTTCTTCCTTCTTCATCTTAGCATGCCAGAATAAAAATATCTAAAATAGATATGGCACACTAGTTAACCTATTGTTTTAGAAGCAGTAGAAGCTTTTAGACGTAATTGTTATAGCCGATGTACATTTAATTTAAAATTTAAGATAGGGATTTATTTATGATTGTGCGGAGACTCAACGACTCTAAGCAGAATCCCCTCTGAAGAAACCACAATTGAAACTTGACCTAATTTGTGTTTGCTTTTCTAGATGTGGAAAATACCAAGCAGGGCAGAGATGGGAAGAAGAATTAACCCAGCTTCTGAATGTTAGAGCCTACTAGGGCTTTCCCCAGGCCCAGTGTTTTTGGTTACAGAGATTCAAGATTAAATACCTTGACTCTCTGTGACCAAAGCCACTGTTTTATCAAATACTTTGTTATGCTGTGTTTTCTGGCCTTTATGATTCTCTATCTTAGATGAGAAAGAATACTAGAAGGGCTTTGATCAGTCACTAAATGTGAAATGGGAGCTAAGGTTGCACACTGTCCAAAAATGTTTGATGCCTCAGTTTTATCCAATTCTTAATCTCATTCTTCTAAGTCAGTGTTGTCCAAACTTGGCCACTTTAAGATGAGTGGACTTCAACTCCCAGAATTCCCCAGCCAGCCATGCTGGCTGGGGAATTCTGGGAGTTGAAGTCCACTCATCTTAAAGTGGCCAAGTTTGGACAACATTGTTCTAAGTAATCCATAGTCCATGCTGGATGAAAAGAAACCCATTGTAAAATCATAATCACATTCTCAGACAATTCTGCCCTCAGTTTCTTTACAACCATTAGTAGATGGCAATTTACTACTCACACTGTGTGAGAAGCTGCCCAGATTCAGTTGGGGCAAAAGCTCCTCCAGACCAGCTGGGGAAGCCTCCAACTCTGGTCATTTCCATGGGGGTCCACACTGGTTGATGAGCCATGCTACAGGTGCCCACACTCCTTTAGATGTCCACTCCAGTTTTTGTCCCAAAGCATAATTTCCCCCTTTCCTCCATGGCTCTCCATTTATTGGTATCCTGCTCACAGCACTGATTGTTTTCTGAAATTCTTGTACTGCTGGCTAATTTAGAATTTGCAAGATGGATACCGAAGCAGGAGGATGTTAAAAGAGGTGCCAGGATTGAAAGAAACAGCATCATGTTTATTTAAATTGTCCCTATCAATTGCTTACAGACCAGGGGCCCTTCCTCCATCTGCCACAGGGAGCCTGGTGAGGTGGTGAGGACAGTCTCTGGAATTCATCTCACCAAGGGGTTGCTTTCATTGGGCAAACTGCATAGCCCTGCAACCTCTCTTTCCCCCTCCATGCCCAGAGTTGCTCATTTTAGGCATCAGCTAAGGATGGTTAGATGTTAATGAGGATAAGTGTCTAGCAGGTACTGGGCATCTGCTAAGACAAAAGAGGGAAATAACCATCTGATTGGGGTTAGAGCAAACCTTTCTTATCTCGCAACTTGCAAGAGTAAATAGGAAGAGCTGGCTTGTCTAAGCGGTCCCTCTTCCAGGAATTAATTGAAAAATGTAGGTCAATCACAGGATGCAACCCCCCCCCCCATTTACCATTTAAAATGCTTAGTAATAGCGTGACTCCGTTATTTTCATATTTTGCTTATGGGTGCATGAAGGCTTAATAGTAGCCTTCTGGAAGCTACTTTATGGTTTGATTTTATGAGCTGTTTGGGGGTTCTGTTATTTTGTGGACTACATTCCTTTCCTCTCTTTTCTTTTTTTCCATAGATGTTTTATTGTATTTTAACTTGTAATCCAAGATTGAATTGAAATGATTGGAGGCTTACAAATTTTGAGGATGATGATGATGATGATGATGATGATGATGATACTTTGCTTGAGGGTTGAAAGGGTTCCTTTGGTGAAGGAACAACAGCTCTTCAGTGTTCAGTATGACAAGAAGCATATTTGTGGTGCATTCCTTGAAGGGAAGTTCTTTTCTGATGTCAACCTTTGCTCTCCAACACAGAAAGGTACTTATTTATCTTGGATTTTACCTTTCTATGAATGAAGACAGTTGGCTGCAACTTGCAGTTCTTCTGTGCCATCAGCCCACAATGACTTCTGACTGGATATTCCATTTAGTTACCAGGCTGACATTTTCCTTCTAACTTAAATATTCATTTATTTCAAGGGGCTCCATGCCATCCTCTGGCAAATCACATTCTGGGGTGGTGTACAATAATATAAATAAAATCCTATGGTTTGCAGATATTGCTGTTTGAAACTTTGAGCAGTCGGAGAAGGACACTACAGGAATTTGCTACATGGTTCTGGAAAGTCATTTTAAAAAGTTAGGAGCTGAAAGTGGGGGTGTGGGACCAGCTACAAATACATGAGAATCTGCTTCACAAATGAGGTTTTTAAAAAACTTTCTGAAGGTTGCCTTCCATGTAACCAAGGTTGCCTCCCTACTCTGGACAGAGCTTTAGGTTCTCCTGTACAAGAACTGCCTTAAAAGGTTTTGAAGCAAGTGTACTCTCTCAGATGCTCCATCAAATGCAAGTAGCTACTTCAGGGACTACAGACTGCCAAATTCAGCACAGCCCAAATTTCTAAATATCCATCCTTGAGGTGGAAATCTTTTTAGTGCAGGGCAGCTCTGGTTCATTTCCACCAACACGTGGTGGGAACTTGTCTTCGTTCCATTATTCCCGACCAATAAACTTACATCAATTGGAAGAGGACTTTGGAGAAACAGCTTTTTTTCTGAATTTTCTTTGTATTGGGTCTAGAAAAAACTCTTAAAGGTAGATTACAGACCCAATGTGAGGAATAAGTCTGAAAAAAAATCAAGTCTGCCTTCTGGTCACTCTTGTGTAAGGTTCCTAAAAACAGATTCCATCCTTTCCATTTCTGACTTGCTCAGGTGACAGCTAAGCAGGATCAGACTAGAACAGTTCTTGGACTATCATTAAATTCTGGTCATTAGATTTGAAGTTCAAAGCATGCTGGAAAGAGGAAATGGGAAATCAGTGGTGCCAAGAAATGACACTGACATAGCTGTGTAGCCACTCAAGAAACTCTTTATCTTATTCTGTCTTTCCAGTATTACAGTTTTGGATCTTTATGTTGACCCATTTCAATTTCCTCCTTCAGCATTTTAAGAGTCAGACATCATAACATCTACATAGCTGCCTGTCTGAGCTCAGAGAAGTGTAATTGGTAGCTCGTTGTTATTTTAAGCTGTCCCAACAATACAGATGTTTGTACAGCTGTGATTGCCCTGCTGCTGCTTTTTCTATACCTTATTTTATTATTGGACCCCAATCTCTAAATTTCTAGTAGGGTAGCCAAGTTTCCTGCCATTGTTTCTTTCACACACTGGTTGCTGCTAAAGAAAAACTCTGTGCTCCAGTTTGAAAGTACACAACATTCTTTTTGCAGACTTCACCGCTTGAATACTGTGAAGCGTATTTATAAGAAATCATTTTCTGTTTTGTAAAAAATATACTGTGCTGTTTTTGTTTTTTGTATTTTTCATAGTAATGAATTTTATCTTTCAAAAAAGTGTAGAAAATCATGCAGTAATCGTTTTATGAACTGTAAAAATCCTAACACCATAATAAGAGACTAATACTTTATTTGAGGCAGATGGCTGGATTATTCAAATTAAAATAGCTGGGAAAATAAAAGGGTCTTAACCTCATGCTAAAAATATTGTAAGGTGGTTATCAGGCAACTTTCTTTAGTAGAACATTCACTGAGTTGTTTTTGAAGTCTTCTGGTATGTGTAGATAGTTTGAGATTGTTGTATAAAATCCAAGCTTGGCAATTGGTTGGTTATTAGAAAATTGAAGCATTCTAGATCTCAAACTAGAATTCCCAGGATTCCAAGCCAGCACTGACCTAATTGCTGGGTTTACTATTAATTAGTCTATTACTTTCCTATCACTTTTTTGATGCAACCTTTTCGGGCTCTGCTGGTTTGATACTCAGCAGTAATTATAATAAAATAATTGCACATCTATCTTGCTTTTTTTTTCAGAGGGCATCAAGTAACATTAAAAGGTACAGGAAAACCACATCTCCAGTACTCTGTTTAGCAGACTTCAGATACAACAGGCAAATTGTTCCCTTGGACTTCACTCCCAAATAATGGACAAGTCCACTATTTTTGAGGCATCCCAGACAATTGATGTAATTTACATCCTTTGTTTAATTGCTTAATTTACATTTTTATGCCTTTTAGGTCATTTCTGTAGGGATGCAAATTGATGAAAACGTTGTAAAAATGTCAATTACACAGTTACACACACGACAGATTACATAAATTCAGATGTAATGGATACCCTTTCCCCCCAGAGGATCCATTAAATTGAACTTTTTATTCTCCAATATCCCTCAACTTTCAAAAGTGGTTAATGATGTTTTTCTCTCCATGGTTGCCCAAAACTGTGCGATATGGGTGGGAAATAAGGGTTGCCCTGAAAACTGAAATTGTGGCAATACTGCACAAAGACCAACATTTTTTTTTTTCTTTTAAAATCATTTATTTACATTTATGGGAATAAGTACTGCTTGTTTCAAGTGCATTTATCTTGAATTGTATACTGGCTATTATAAAATTATTACTTGTGATTTTACCTGGGGATATTTATGTTTTTAGTGTTTTTATTGTCTTGGATTTTAATTGTAAGCTGCCCAGAGTTACCCTCTGGGGGAGATGGGCAGCATATAAATTTAATAATAAATAAAATAAATAAATTTAGTGGTAAAGGTAGCAGTTGATAGCACCTAGCTGAACTTGTCTAATCTCAAAAAAGGGAGAAGAGAGAAGGGAGAAAAGAGAAGGACCTGGTTAATGGGAGAGGTCTCACATGGAAGTTGGAAAAAAAAATCTTGCAAGAAGGCAATGATAAATCACTTCATTACAGTCAGGAACACTACATGTACCATTGTAAAGGTGCAATTTTTATGGGAAATTTTGATCACATATTTCAGCAGAATCTTTTCTCCTGAATGCAAGTAGGAGCCTTGAGTAATTAACAGCTCTCACACACCAGAGATTCCAGTCTGGTGGAGGCTTCTGTTTGTACTTTCAGTGAGCACCACGAGGAGGATAGGTAGGTCTCCCTCCTCAACGAAAGGAGAGTGGAGTAAGCAGATAAAGATCTTGCAAACTGCTGCCTCCTTGTGTAGGAACAGGTTTCTCCAACCTGGCACTGTTCCTATGTGTGCGCACATGACTTCCCTCCATTCATTTCTCCATTCATCTTTCAGAATTCTCAACCTTGCTGAAAATTCTGGAAGGTGAAGTAACATCTGGAGGGTGCTCAGGCTGGAGTTGCTACACTAGGGCACCCTATTCAAACGCATCACTGAAATAGGCCTCCTCTGTTAAGTCTTATTCAGTTGACTCGGTCTTTCCAGGCTGCTTCATAATCTTTCTTCCGTTTATTACTCTTGGGCTTGCGTTTCTCCCCCTCCCTTCCATCCCACATGCAAATAAGTAACTGATGATATTTATGGAAAGTTATTAGCATTTATTATTTATCTTGTGGGTAGATTGATCCTCTCCATTCATACCGTCAAGGTCAAAGCACGTTCATCCCCGTGTCTTGCAGATTGCTGGCTCCAGTTCTTCCTTTCTTCTGCTTTCTGCCGCTGTTCCGCCACCTGCCATTTCACAAGAGAAATATCTTCAGCCCATCTTATTCCTCTTTGTGGCTTGCAGCCAGGGAGAAAGCCGGCTGCAGGGAAATGAATGGAGGGAGAAAGCAAGAAGGACAGGAGGTTGGCAAGGCTTCTAAGCCAAAATTCTTTAAAATAGCTGGGATGCAAAAAGAGCATACTAGAAAGCAACGATTTTGCGCATTAGCCGAATACCACTGTAAGCGATAAAGCTTTGGAGAAAATGATGCGGACGACAATTTCAGAAATGAGACACATTATTGCACCTCAAAGAGATGGCATGGAGTAATCAAAGTGGCATTGTAGAATATGAATCCATGTTATTCCTTCTTTGTTTTTAAAGTAAAGATGCTTGTGTGATAGTTTTTCAGTTCCATTGGCTAAATAAAATCCTCTAGGCTGTCCCTCTGGAAGAAGGAAAAAATTGCTGACTGCACTGTATTGTTCAGTCCATCGGAAAGGGTGCTCTTCCACTGCAGCGATCGTTGTATTCCTGCAATGTGCAGCCTCATCTTTAAAGCAGTATTAGGGCAGATGAAGGTGGCTGAAGCACAAGAAGTTGGCCATCGTATCAGAAGACCTTTATGAACAGTCTCTTGCAATATGGAACAAGGATGAGGTGATTCTTAACTGGGTTTACAAGGTGAGGGTGAGTGTCTCAGTCTATTTGGTGAGACGGAGGTTGCATCTTCAAGGAAATCTCCCCCTGTGTCCTGGAAAACGAACTCAGGAGCAAGGGGTGTAGGTTTTGTGATCCCATTACTGTCAGACTGCTGTGGGATTCATCTCCTCATTTAAAATGGATAAGAACTCTCTTCTCCATTGTGAGGGTGACTTCTTCAGTTACTGGCTTTAATCTGTACATATTTTTTAGTTAGGTGAAAGCACAGCGGTCTTCTCATTTCCTGTGGAGCTCTATTGTCATGTTTTCAGAATGGTTTTAAGTCTGACTCCTACAACCAATTTTTCTGCAGTGTTGGTGTATTAGCAACTTATTCTTGTGGTCCTAGCGTAAAAGGCAAAGAAATAGCCCCCCTCCCCAACATTTGCACTTTTCTTCTGAAGGAACATGCAACATTCAAGCTATGCTGAGTTTTTTTCCCATTGGAACACAACACAAAATGGTCTGTGGGATCACGTTTTCCATTTCATGACTTTTCATGAACTTGGTCTTTCCTCTTTTTCCCAACAAACATTCCTCCTCCACATTGGGATACAGGTTAGATTTTGGCTTGTCCTTTACACCACATGCACATTTTTTGCAAACCATTTCTTTTAATATATTCAATCTCATATTGCATGTATTTTTTAATAGGTATCCTGAGCTGAAATGGCATTGCAGAGTTTCAGACGTTATGAAGCTTAGGATATCCCTGCCCTGATGTTCAGGCAGAGGATCAGGAGATGGAAAAAGTAAATGCAAGCACATGTTTCTTCCCACCCTCATTTGCTGGCTCCCCCCCCCTTTTTATCATATTGTTATAAATCGTGATACATTGTATTGTTTCAACACAATCATGTTTATATGATATGATTAGAGATTATTAGCGATCTATTATTTAGACAGTTTAAAGTATTGAACATGAGAAAGAATAGTAAAAAAAAAAATCTATCAATACTAATTACAATTTAGGATGTCAATATTACAAGCATAAAATTATTTGGCTTTTTCTTCCCAAGTTAAATAGAACCTCTGCAACTAACATCAAAGTATTGGTTATACGATAATGGTTTTGATATTAAGCTAATTACTTAATATTAAAATCTCCGCTGTATTGTTACTTTGTGTGTGTGTGTGTGTGTGTGTGTAAGTTGATTAAAGGAAAAGATAGATGAAGCAAATTTAACAAAAGTTAAAATACCTACAGTAAAAAGTAAAAGAAAGAAAGAAACAACAAGGAAAATAAAAATAATAAAAGGAACTGTTGGTTTCTGACTCCCCCCTTTTTATACATTAGCTAATGTGCTATATTTGTGGACATTCAGGCATGCTTAAAAGCGAGACCGTAAGTGGTTATATTTGCCATGTTGGGTGATGTGTTGTAGGCATGGGAACAATTCTTGCTTAAATTCAATTAAACTTCTATTGCGTAAGTATACGGTTAGTATGCTAACAGTATGCTGGCTTGTTCATAACATGGACAATGATAGTTAAATTGTAATCTTAATTTCTGGAGGCAAGATATTTTGGCTACCGAAATATCTAACAGGACTTCAGGTACTCCTAGTGAGCAGGTATCTGGTCACGCCCAGTTGAATGCAGAAAGTTAGGCTAAACGGCTCCTTGAACCGATTCTTCCCTGAGAATCTTCCCTGAGTTGTGCTTTTTGAGGTCACCCAAGTTCAGGTAGGTGGTGCCTCCTGGTGTGATAGAAAATCTTTTAGGACTCTTCTAAAAATGTTTGAAGGTAGCTTTTTCTTGAGACACAGTAGAGAGTATCCTTGTACAGGGTTTACACCATGCTGTATTAAAGTGTCTTGTCTATCAATCAAAAAGTCATTTATACTGCGATAATTGACAGATCAAGCTGTGAATGGACTGCTTTGTAATAGATCATTCTGTTTTGTCACAGTTACAGATTTATCACATCTGCGAAATGCATCTACATCAGTTGTTTTGCCTACATAGCAAAGTGCATGCATATGTTGTTGTAGATAGTAAGTCCTGCCATGTTCTGGAGTTTTTAAATATGTGTCATCTTGGTGCAGGTGATACAATCCTTTTGTGTACAAGAAGTGATCCAGAATTGGTGCTGGATGACCAGAGAATTGTTCTTATTCAAGGTAGTTTGGGCAGCTGCAATGGGATGTTTGTCCAAATGTTCAGAACTTTGTTCAGTAACAGCTCAGGAGATGCTGAGTAGAAAATTAATATCAATGTTGTGCATTGTTCTTTCATACCTATCTTGCATTGAAATGGAAATTTCTTTCTCCTGGTTTTCAGGTTGGACTTCATATGGAAGTCCATGTGGAAGTCCTTCATATGGAAGTCCATGTGGAAGTCCTTCATATGGAAGTCCATGTGGAAGTCCTTCATATGGAAGTCCTCAAAGTCGAGAATATCACATTCATTACTGTTATTTCTTAAGTTTACAGGCTCTTTCTCAGTAATTTTCTTTGATTGACAATGTAGAATGGGTTCGATTCTGATAACTGTTGCAGATCAGGCTAGATCCCTCTGGGATTTGGGAGGCATCTTATAGACATTGGCACCCCCCCCCCCCAGAGCTTGAGTAGAGAAGCAGCTTCCGCACACACTTATGATTTTTCACTTTGAGGGTCCACTTTAAAATGGTGCTGCCATCAACGGGCTTTCAAAAACTGATTACACACCTCAGTGCAACTTTCAGTCCACTCCCTCAGTATCTAGGACACTGATTCTTACTCCTTGATCCTGCCTCTTTGCAGGTATCAACATTCCGGTGGCCAGACTAGATCCTACCCGTGACCTCAGCCCTCTGCCTCATGTGGTAAAATGATACTTAAATTTGGATTCCACCTTTTTAAAAGGAGAAGGTGGGAAGCCTTAAATGCAACTGATGAAGATGATTTAATTTGTGAAGAAAGCAAACTCCAAGTGGAAAATTTTCGGACAGAATGTTTGTTTAATTGGGTGGTCCCTCTGTTTTCCAACATGTATTCATTGCAGAAGGTTCGAGAAGCCCTGATCTAGGGGAAAAAGTATCCAGAAGTTGGAAACCCTGGCCAGGGTATATATTAAATAAATCTCCTGCCATTCTATTCTTTGAACTTCCTATTTCCAAGATCGTTTTCTCAATATAAGAGTTGCATTGAGGTTCTTCTTAATGAATTTTCTGATGACTCGTTGTGAATGGCTCCACAATTATCTTATGAAAGCAAGGCTTTAGTAACTGCTGATGCAAAGGATAATTTTTGCTTAAAGTAACGATTCAGTTGTAACTTGTGATGTACTTTGGCCTGTTTCCAGTCCTTCCACTCTATTGACCCAGCCTGAGCTCTTGCTACACAGCTAGGAGAAGGTAAAATACTTTCTCCAAATAAATCATAAGGCACAGGCTGCAAACAAGCAGTTTAGATTCTTGCATCAAGACTAACTAGAGGGAGATTTTATCTTGTTGTTCGAGAAAGCATTTCTGAACAGAAAAGAAACCGTAAGAATATATATTGCACTGATTAAAATAATCACACTCCACTGAATATCCATGCAGCTCCTTTTAGCCTACTTTAAACAAATATATTATGATTTCAAACAGCAATTTCCTATGTAGATCAGTGCAATGGGAAGGTTGCATTAGCTGACCAAAGCAGGAAGCTTATGGCTGCACGTAAGTGTTTGCAATCTTAGAATGTGAATTATTATTGCCAAGTTGTATTTTACTATAAGCAGTTATGCCGGTGCTTAGAAATACAAGTGCATTTAGCTTTCAAAACAGAAGAAAGGAAATGAGCAATGGGAAGCTGAGGTTTGATTTGGCCACGCTTTTGTGATGATGTAATACTCTGGAGAAGTGCAAAGCCTGCAGAACCAGATTCAACACTTTCGCTAGGGAGAAACATCTTACCAACTCTTTATTTTCTCTGTATCTCCATATTTACTTCGAAATTTCATTTTAGGGTGAAATAGTGTGGGAAGGAAAACACCAAATACACTTCAATCCCTTTTTGATATTAGGAGATGTTGAACACATACTATAAACAAGTTGGCTACAGAAAAAGGAACAGCTTCTGAGTTTAGAATCAACACTGACGGGGTGGCAGCTGAGGTCACAAAATGAGTTGCCTTAATAGCTTGTAAAGAACTTCTAAGGAAAGTGAACTTCTGATGTTCACTTCTCATGTGCCAATAGTGACCTACATGCCTGTGGTTGAGATGAACACGCTTTCAACGATTACATCTTCTGGTCTTTCAGACAATGGGATACTAATTGGATTTTATAGGCACTCCTACCGTTATCTACGGTCTGGCAATAACTCTTGTCCTCATTAAGACATGTAAGTGTTCTGCGAATCCAAACATTCCGCTTTTTTTCAAACAAGCTGATATTAAGCAACATGCAGGAGAGCCTTAATTTAATGGATCATTTAGGGAGATAAGGATGTTCATTTCTAAATGTCTCCTGAATATGAAATTAATTTTTTTGCATCTGTTTGGGTAAAGACAGCATTATGCAAATATTGTACATTGATTCAAATGTAATTTATATACTGGCATCATTTTGACATAAACCACTGGAAAGAAGATACTTTGCATTGTTGGTCTTATTAGATTCATCTGGCGTACTCTATATGCAATGAACGTCTGCTATTTTGGGATATCTGAATGGACATTTTGACTAGCGCATCCAAAGACTGCTGAATGATGTTCTATGTAGCATACTGTAGTATATTAGATTGGGTGACTTTGATTTGTAAATCCAGGTTTTTGGAATTTCAGCTTTGATATTTTTCACGAGAATCAAATTGAGGTTGTCCATGTATTATCTAGCATGTGTTTTATTTAATTATTTTTGCTGCGTTTGTACCCTGCCAAATCCAGTCAGGCTCAAGATGGCTTAAAACAGCAAAATCTATTGTCAATTAAAACATCCGTGGCAAATCAGTCACAGAATATAAATTCTACTAGATATAAAAATGCTAAATTATTGTAACATCGTAATAAACCCGCAATTCATATAGAAAGGCACGAAAGGGTCTTTGGGGAAACCCAGTCTTTGCCAGTTGCTAGAAAGCCATTACCATGGGGGCCCAATCTAATTTCCAAAGTGAGGCTCTTCCATAATGTCAGTGATATTACAGAGAAAGAACAGGGTTTGGCCTCACCTTCTCTTACCTCATGAACAAGCAGAATAAAAAATAGCTCTTCCCCAAGGCACACCCTGCACGGATCAATTTTACTTGGAGGAGGTGGTCATGAAATATTCGGTGCAAGAGTTTCGTAGGTTGAAACCAGCATTTTGAATTGCTTGTGGAATTCAAGGCTTAGTATGCTCTTAACCAGTTGGTTGGACACTGAGCTTTGTACCAACTAATGAAGCTTCTCTGGATGGTCCTCCAAAACAGCCCTAAGTATTCATGTCAATGCTTGTTATGAGAATTGACTTCCAGATGATGATTGACCATTTGATCCACTTTCTCTACATCTGTTAAGATTGCTATAATCGCTGCTATGTAAACCTTCACATTGTATGGATGATAACTCACTCACTCATGTGTTATGATGGTTATTGCTAGCATATTACAAACATAAATTTTGAGTGCGTTATGAAGTTCAAGTTCAAAATATTTTGAAATGCCCATTTTATATGTTCCACGTTTTAAAGAAATCTCTTGTATTTCAAGAGGCTTGTTTCAAGGGCAGAATAAACCATGCTATTCTGTTCTAACCTTGGAAGAATGAATGAATGAATGATGGGTTCTTTATTATGACCATTTTGAGTGTTCTGGGTATAGAAAACAGGCCATTCTGACTTCCAAACAAGTTGCTTCAAGTGCCCTGATACTGAGACAAATGTGTGTGTTCTTGGAGCATTGTTTCAAGGTTGGAACTAAATGTCCCCAGTTTATCAATGTTTTCTTTAATAGACCACAAGCAACCTGGGCCATCTTAACAGAGTGCCTTGAGTGGGTCTGTTTTGTCCTAAACTTGAAATGAAACAGTTCCTATGAACCACACACTTCTCTTATGTTAGTCCAACATTTTGTGTGTTTCCCTGGTGTTTTTGGTTTTCATGTGAAAGACAGGTTTTGCTCCTTGCTCTTATACTTAGTCAAGTTTTGCTTTTTGATCTAAAACGTATCATTCAATAGTAAAAAGTGGTATCTCTGAATTGCTTCAGAATGATAATGGAGGAAGGGAATATTGGCTTTCAACAGCAGGTTTTATGTGCATGGAAGATATTTTGGATTCCTACTCATGTAATCACCCCAATGTAAAATAATCGGACACTTTTGCTGCACTTCTTAGCCTTCTAAGATAAGGGTATTTTTTTCTAAGATAAGGGTATTTAAGATAAGATTATTTCAGAATCTTTCCATCTTTGTGCATATAACAATTTTGCTGCAGTTACCATGTGCAAAGCAATCTTCCATAACTCTTTTCTGGTTGTCTATCCATTAGTGCCGGCAAGGAAAGTTCTGCTTTCAGTTGGATATTAATCTTTGAAATTCTTTGTATCACTGTGTACATTTGAACCCAACGTTTTCTAGCTTTTTTACAAGTCTACCAGACAAGATAAAATGACCCCTCATGTTCTCCACATTTCCAACTTAGATTCGAAGTATCTTTATACATTCTAGAAAGTTTTTCTGGTGTCATATACTAATGGTACATCATTTTATAAAAATTCTCTCAGATTGTAACATTGGAGCTGAAAATTCTTTGGAGAAGCCTTTTTCATACTTCAAATGTGCAACACAGCTTGATCAATGATGTTTCCTATTTTCTGAGTTCATACAGCAAAACCCTCAATTTTACATACTAATTGGGGGAAAGGGTGTCTGTTGGACTGAAATGTCCGTTAAATGCAAGCCATGTAGCTGATGTTATTTGCTTCATTTGTGTCAATTTATATCACTTGGGTAATTGAAGTCATTGGCACAATTACAGAAATGATATAAATTAATGCAAATGACAGCAATTGCATCAATTAGTAGTTACACAAATGACATACGTTGACACGAAGGAAGTCAATTTCATTAATTGTCCAGTTTGCTTTGGAAACAGCAGACTTTGCCTTTATTTGGGGGTGAACTAAAATGTTGTCTATTTCATCCAAAGTCCTCTGAATGATTTGGGCAACATCCAGATAATAAAGACTAACCTGGTTTGAATCTGACCAGGCTTAGCATGTATGAATTTAGTCACTACACCTGTAACTACATGTCATGAGAACTCAACCTGTCTGTTCTGTAACCACTGGAGACATCTTTAATGGGAATCAGGAAAGGCCCTTTTCAGTTACTGTGCTTAGACTTTGGAACTGTCTACAATTTTAAATAGTTCTTCATCTGGCAGGCATAGATATGTTATACTCCAAAAAGATTTTGACTTTTAAGCTCATTTTGCTGAAGGCGGTTTGAACAGATGTGTGCCTTTTTTTAAATGGCATATTACTTCACTGGCTTTTATGTTTAATTAAAAGTTTGTATTTGATCTTGGTAGCCACCTAACCTTTGGAGTAGATAGGCAGGATGGAAATGTATTGAATTAATAATAAACCCAACTTTAGCTTACAGTTTGTTTTTGGACAAGTTGTGCAGATGATTTGGGGTTCCAAGTGATTGGATAAACTTCCTTGTATTTTCTGCACTTGCAAACTGCAATTCTCAAAATTTGGGGGAGGATGTCATAGTAGTCCCCAATCAAAATGTAGCAATAATACCCCAAAGGTCCTAATGTAGAATGATTATTTGTCCCACCCCAATCCATCTTTTACATTAATTTCATACCTTAGCTTTCCTCTTCAGTGCTGATATTTTCCATGCTGAGACCCTTGGCAACACTTGAAATATTAAAGAAGCACAAGACTGCACTTGATGGAACACGGTCATCAAAAGATCACTTCTGAATTGTTATCCAAAGGCTCCATACAGCGAGGCTGACAGAAAGAAAAGAATGAGCAGTTTAAGAAAAGCATTGAATTTGAACATATACACACCCACACATACATACATGAACATATAAATGTGTTAGAAGTTGTAGAAAAAGACCTGAATGGGCCAGATTATAATTAGTGTACAACTATTAAAATTAAGATTAATTTAAACTCAGATGCGTTCATTTTGTAATATGTGTGCTCCAACATGACCAGGTTTGGTTCAAGCCCCTGATAGGCATTAGGTGTTGTGCACAGCCTGGGATTTGCACAACCACAGGTTGCAGATTGCATTAACATTCACCCAGCTGAACTTACCCAAATGCTCTACTGTCCATTTCTAAAAAAAAAACAGAAAACACACAGAATAATGGTGACCCACCTTTAAAGAGATGTCCCAAGATCAGACAAGATTAAAATAGTAAAGCAATTAGAAGGTCTTATAATTATTATAGCAAATGACATCTTTGGAAGAGATTGTGTATCAGATATGTCCTTATCAGCATAGCTTACAAAACACATCATTAGCTTCTGCCCCTTTTGTGAGTAATAAAATAAGGTTTGATCTAGATTGTTTCAAAATACCCATTATAACAACGGATAAACATCAGTTCTGGAATTTAGTTTGACTGATGCCCACATTTTCATTAATGATGCGGCTGAATGCTTCTCTCTCTCTCTGTGTGTGTGTGTGTAATCATTTTTGCCAGTATTTTCCTGTTAGTATTCTACTGCTTTTCTTGCTGCCAGCAAAAGCCATTTCTTAAAAAGCTTCAAACGATTATTTCATTTTTTAAAGTTAGTGGTTTTCAATGCTCTTCTGCTGGGATTTCATCAGTTCATCATCTAGGACTGCCATTTTCTTTTTGCTTGGCCAGACATTCTTCCAGATGTGACAAGATTGTTGCGTGAAAGGAAACTGTTTTATGATGTGATAGGATGTTTTATGATGTGATATGATCTCTCTCCTTGAGATAACTTATTAGTACTTATCTCAAGGAAAGCTGTGTGGTTTTGCTATTCTGTGAAGTGTAAATAGGTGACCTCCATTGTAATTAGGGGATAGCAGAGAGCAAGGGAATCCCAGTATAGTATTTCTTCAAAATGATTATTAGTATGAACACTTAACTTGGTTTATTAGTGTCAGGAATACCTTTACATGTTTCCACGTGTAAAGCAACATCAAGTAAAAACTCAAAACTGCTTGTTTGCACAGTCAAGAGAAGTTAAATGATTCGCTTTTTCACAGTGAAGATCTAGTATCTGATTCACCACAGTGTTATATTTTTAAAATTTTGTTTTCCTCGCTCGCCTCTGTCCACCCTGTGGAAAGTAGAACTGACTTATCAATAACTGCAGACTCGGTAGCCTAGGGTGAGTTTGGTTCCAAGTGAACATTTATAAATCAGAATAGCAGTGATCCTCTTTTTTCCCCTACAGGCCATTAATGCACCAAAAAATGTCTTAACACAGTTATGTGTAGTCAAGGTGGACAAATATATGTTGGGGCTTTATTTGCAAAGCTAATTAAACACATCCATTATATATTTCCTCTATATCAGCTAAGCATTAATTTGCACAACATATTTAGCATCTGCATGACTTGCCCTGATTCTCCATGCCTCCATGCTCAGATAGTCAAACGCAGTGGATCAGTGAAAGAATATCCATTTCCACAATGGCCAGAAAAGCACTGAGTTTAACTACACTAAGTCATTAGTTTAAAATTAAATTAGAACTGGAACTATGTGGAAGTACTGATGGTTGATGATTAACTGAATTGTGTTGACTTTAGATGAAGTCCTATTCAGTTTTTCTTAGTTAGAGGTGGCAGAACTTAGCTACCCTTGGGCTATTTTGAAGAAAGCTATGTAAGGATGGGCCAGGTTGGTATTTGGATGGGAGATACTGCCAAGAAATCCCACATCTGTAGAGTAATTTTAAAAAATCCCCCTCACCCCTTGGGTGGTCTCTGTCTTCCTCAGTCTCGGGTCTTCTACCAGAGGCCTGGGAGTTTGAGAGTTCTGTGCAGGATCTGAGCTGTTCCTAGCCCTACTCTCTTCTGGACAGAGAGCACTGAGGTTGTGCCCGGGATCTGTGGGAGCCCCTCTCCTAGCTTAGGAGTCACAGCCCCAAGTGCTCCTACCACCGCAGGGACCACTTTGGCCTTGACTTTCCACATCCTCTCTAGTTCCTCCTTCAGGCCCTGGTACTTCTCCAGCTTCTCATACTCCTTCTTCCTGATGTGCCGTTCGGTGTATGCTGTTCCTGCCTGCGTCTTACACCCTGGCACTATGTGTCGGACTGTCTCTGAGGCCTGGATTTATCCATCCATCCATCCATCCATCCATCCATCCATCCATCCATCCTGGAAGGTGGCTGTAGGAAATTTCTTCCATATTTTCTGGGATGTCATCAGGAGTCCAACTTGCCTCAAGTGAGTCTTTCCTGTAGTGCCTCCCAATACCATTTAGACACACAGGCAGGAAGCTATGGCTAAAGCAGGTTGACTGTAGCTCTTGTTAAGTTTTTAGTTCTTATATGAATTCAGTGGATAGTCTTTTGTTTTTGGAACCGCTCTTGAACAAACTTTCTATAAGCCCTTTCAGGAACAGCCATCTGGTGGGGATGAGAATCAACAGAAATGCTACTATTGCTTGTCTTCCTTGGAACCTCTAATATAATAATCAAGACCTGTCACCTGTTGAGGTAGGGGCTTTCCTTATTTCTAGACATTTACAGGCTTATTTTGCACTTTGGATTATTACGTCTATTTTAGGCAATCACAGTTTAGTGGAGAAGCCAGATAAGAGCTCTTCTTTAATTCTGAAGCTGTGTAATTACTTCACTAGATATAATCAGCGTTAAAGGGAGTAAAGTGAACAATAATTAAAGTAGTAAAGCCTGATGTACTGTCATGAACAATTGGAACATAGTATGTTTTACAACTCTAAGAAGGAGAAACTCGCTTGATTTTGAGAGTGACTTGCTATTGTAAGATGATGGATCTTTCTATCTTCTTATGGTAGTTGACCAAGGAAATAAGTGGGCTTCAGTAACCAAAATGTGGCTCCTTTCATTCCTAGATCAATGCATTTTATATGCTTCAATCTCTAGCTGAATTATCCCTATTCTTTTCCTACTGTTACCTATTTTTTTCATGGTTTCTTTTCTTTTCTTTTTGTCTTTCCTTTGTCTTTGGGGAAAATATTTTGAAATAACAAAACATTTGGAACAACTTTCTCATGATGCTTTCAGAAGGCACTGATCCCTTCTACATTTTTTTTTTAATCCCAAATGACTATAAAAAGGTGACGTGGTAAAGAGTGATAATGTGACAGAAGAAAAAGGGGGGAAATGAGTTGATTTGAGATAGAAATAAGATGAACAGGTTATTAGAATTATTATGTAGAATACTATGACACAAAATCGAAAAAGAAACATGCAATTTCTATTGACCAAATTCTCTACCACTACCACGGATGATTTATTTATTGTAATATTTGGATTATCTTGAAGAACCTCAGCATCTTGTATTTAAATTCATTTTCTTACTCATACTGGATCTTTAGTAGATGTTTGATTGTGCTTAAAATGTAACATGGGAAGCAGTTTTATTTGTCTGCTTATTAGGTTGTTTTAAACAGAAAAAAAGAATGCCCAAGTGTTGAACAATGGACCAAATGTTGGATTTGGTGCTAGTAAAAATTTATGCACAACTGGTATAAAGTCCATTGGAAGTTTCATTTGTCCAGAAATATGGGGAAAGAGTGAATCACATGGAAAGAGGCACTGGGGGCATTTTATTTATGTTGTTTTCTTTTTTATTACTTTATTTTATTGCTTTTTGTTTTATACTGCTTTATAATCAGGTTTTCTGGGTAATGTACAATGAAGCTAAAAATCTAAAATAAACAATGGCAATAAAGCAGCAGAGGATAAAACCAGCGGCAGAGATAAAAAATGTCATGCATAATAATAACATCACCACTAAAATCAGTGGCAAGCATAAAAAAGTGCTAACATCTGAAAATAAGAAACTGTTCCTGAAGTGCTTTGGAAAAGAGGATCTTCACTGGTTCCTGAAAAGCCTGCAGCCTGCTCCAAACAACAGTGCTGATCATGGTTAACACTAGGATGAGAGACCACTGGGAAGTTGCACTGCCTAGAAGGAGGCAATGGCAAACCATTAGTGTAATAATGGCATGAAGCCCACATGGAGCTGGGTGGCCCAAGGGCACAAACCATGTCTGTCTGTCTGTCTGATCAGCAAAGTAGCAGACCGTCAGGTGTAAGGGGGGAACAAAATTATGTCTTTCCTCATCTATTATAGTTTGCAGATGTGTGCGAAGCCTTCCCTACATTTTTAAAAGCCTTGGCCTAAGACAAATGTGACTCTTTTTTGTGTGTGTATTTCTGGGAAGGATATTCCTCAGACAAAGGGTGTATTTTTTTTTTCACTCTAGTTTTTTTTTTTTTAACAAATTTTTACCAAATTTACCAACGCAAAGAGCTTTTTCAAAGTCTGAAGAGTCACATTTGTCTCCACACCATGAAAGCCTAAATTGTATTTAATGTTGATGGCTATTGGGGCAGGGGGCTGAGCCCTGAAATACATTTATAAGGAGGGAAATGTCTGAAATAGTCAAATCTTTAATGCCCTTTGAAATAAAGGCCTTTATTTTTTCTTATGGGGTATTTTTCAACTCTACCCTATCCTTCAGTCCTAGAATTTCCTGGTGTCCCCCATCCAAATAAGAATCTGGTTTGATCCTGCTTATTTTTGCAAGATCATTCATGATTAGCTATGTTCTGCATTGGAGACAGATGCCAGTTTTAAAGATGAAATTGTATATTAGAAGATAAGCACAATTTATGAGCTTATGAGATCTTTAAGTACTGCTAGGTGGATATTTGATCCTGGTAAAACTTATACTGGTTGATCCGGAAGAGCACTATTGGCCTTACTTTGGACTGGGGCATAGGTCCTAACCTCTGCAAAGAAGATGCGATAAATGAATGTAACATTTCTGCATTTTCCTTGTAACCTTAAAAAAAAAATGTTGTGGCTTGTGCCTTCACGTTATTTGTGACTCCTGGTGGCTACATGGACAAGTCCCTGCAGTCTTCTTGGCAACATTTTCAGAAGTGGTTTGCCCTTCTCTCCTGCTCCCTAGGGCTGAGCTGGAGGGACTGGCCCAGAATCCCCCAGTTGGCTCTTGTGCCGGGCTAGACACACCAAGTCCTGCTATGCCAAACTCCATTGTCCTTTAGTACACATTAACATGACTGCCAGCTAATGATCTAGCCACGTCATTGGCTTGTTTCATACTTCAGAAGTGTGTGTGTGTGTGTGGGGGGGGGGGTATGTGTGCTTCTTGTCCCCTAATATCATCTAGTCTGCCTTTCTCTGGCAGCACATGATCCAGGATGACAAGAGCTTCTTTTGCTGGTCCAGTTTTCCTCTAAGCAAAGGCCAGGATGTTCCATGGTGTGTAGCGCAGTGTCTTTTTATGTGAGAAAAATGGCAAACCTGAAAAAAGCAGAAATGGTCAAGCCAACCTGGGAGTCATAATTCACACTGGGCTTTTCCACAAGTCTGGACTGCTTTAATAATCTCCTTGTTATATATTTTTTTCTCAGTATGAGCTGCTATTGATGTCTCAACTTAGACTAAAAATACATGACATTTTGAATGCTAGCTAAGCTGTGTCTTTTTGCCTTTTCAGATGGCTATACAACAGGGACTTTTTTCTCTATCGATCTGAATTTTGGCAGGTTTTGGACTCTTGGATTGTGTCAAAACTCTTCCCGAGTGTATGGAAAGTACAAATGTTAGAAGCTGCAGAAAAAGACCTGAATTTCCAGTGAAGATGACTCAGAATAACCCAAAGAAGTTGTGTATTAAGTAAATAATAAGGAAAGGGTAAACAAACCTCCTAATAGCAAACAAATTTTCTCAGTTACCAAAACAAAAACAAAATCAAAAACAGAGAAAGAAATACAATCATGTTCAGCCACCCTAAACTCCTTGCAACATTTCAGTTTTGATTCCAGTTAGCTCCTTTGCTATTTGCTGAGCACAATATAACCCATCTTTCTGGCAGGCTTGAAAGCATTTGCGTCTTTTCTGGGGACCACATGATGGTTGCAGGGAAGGGCAGCCTTTCGCCTCCCGTTCACATCTTCTGGAATCACCTCCAAAGTGTTGCATAATTGCACAGCTGTGGCTGGGTACCCCAGTGTAAACCTTGTATTACAAGAATATCACAAATATGAGAGGATGTCGCTGTGTTTTGTAACTGGATGTGAACTAGATCTGAAGATTCTGTAATTCTGAGATGAGTCCTCGAGGCTTAAATGTTGACTCGTATTCATAGGCTCATGAATGCCATTGCTGATTTCAGTGTTCACTGAAATCTTGTTTTGTGAAACTGTTCTTCCTCTCTCAAATGCATTAGCTTTGTCCATCTGATACATCTTCCTTATCAGTGTGTTCATACCCCACTGAACTTAATGATCTTTGAGACACTCATCAAGATGTTCGCTTCTGCTGTAGAACAGTAATGTAGAGGCCTCTTCTAGACCTGAATTTGTATCTCCTTTTGTCTTCCATCGTTCTGATTCCCTAGTATTGATTCCATGACTTAATTTTCTTTCTTCTGCTGGAACAGCTCTCCTGGATCTGATGCCAAAGGTCTTCCATAATCCTGATTCCTAAAAATGCTGTTATCTGGAGCTACTGGGAATTAAAGCTGGGACCTTCTGTCTGTAAAATGTGCTGTGCCTGCTTTTCCCATTCCCCTCGTCACCCCCCTCCCCCCTTTCTGGTTATCTCAATATTGTGGTGAGCATAATCTGTGAGATGATGAGTCAAATAAAATCCTCCAGAATGATGATCACGCAATGAGGATTTATGATTTCTTCTATGAAGAAAGGAAAACTGTATTTTCAGCCATGGGAGACATCTGTCAGATTCCTTTTTTAGTATTTATTTCTTGCAAAATGAAGGAGAAACTTTAAAAACAAAAGCACAGAACTGGAAGGAAAAATCAACCAACAGAAGCAACTGGGATGAAGATGGAATTTAG
Source organism: Python bivittatus (assembly GCF_059951505.1). NCBI lineage: Eukaryota > Metazoa > Chordata > Lepidosauria > Squamata > Pythonidae > Python > Python bivittatus. The sequence goes on from NW_028277033.1 coordinate 7,504,178, forward strand.
AAATTTAAATACAGTATATATATATCCACATCTGTATACAGTAAAACTTCTATTTAACAATCTGTTCAGGGAAGGTCTTCCATTAAAGCTAATAGCCCATTAAACCCAAATTTAGACAATGTTATTTGCATGAACTTACCTCATTTACATAATCACATTATGTAATTTAAATCATTTGGTATGGAAATTGATTGAGTTGATGCGAATGATGAATATGCCAATTGATTGATGTCAGTTGTCTAGACTCCTTAAGAAACAATGGGTTTTGTTATGTGGTGATGAAGCCCAAACCAAGATTTTGCTCATTGCATTTGAATGGGATGTGATTTAAAAGTTAAATAAAAACATTTTAAACATTAGAATGTGGTCAGAATGACTTTCGTATAAATGAAGAGAATCTGTAAGGAGGAACTTTGTCATTTTTACCAACAAATGAAGACCAGATTTGAGTAAACTGGAGAGTCGCGTTGTTGAGTTGGACAGCCTTATAAAGCCGGTAATAAACAAATAAATAAATGTATCCTTCATTGTAGAAGCCGTCAAAGCTCTTTCTTATATCTGCCAAAGCAGTTTCCCACTTTCAGGTACCTCTGATCCAAGGAAAGAGAAATTGAATGTTTTTTTTTTTAAATACTGCATCAGTTGATATGCATTAAGGGAAAATACCACCAATAAATTAAAAGCAGGATGCATTATGACTTGTCTGATCAATTTGCTAAGTTTCTTTAAAACTTTCAACCAAAGGAACAGACTAACTAGACGGGACAACGAAGGATGGGTTGTACGTCTCAGCCTATGAACTGTGAAGTTCATGTTCTTTCCACCAGTGCAAAGTGAGCCTCTCTTTGACTGGTGCTGCACAGATTTTTGTGCCAAAGTGTCCTGAATCATTTCTGGTATTTACAAGTGGTGGCTGTTTTTATTCTCATCACACCACTAGCTGTGGTTTCCCTGCTTCCATTTCTACATCAGCTCCATGCGTGGTTTTCATTCTAAGTTAACAATTGTTGTTCAGCAGAGCTTGAAACGGCAATCCTTAGCCATCGGGACCCAAAGCATGCCCATCCTGCCTGATTGGATCAGATGGGTAGAAGCAACGGGGAGACACAGTCCCTCAAATAATGTGGTACCTCAGGTAACCTGGTCTGAAGCCATGAAGGCCTTTAAATGTGACAACCAGAACCTTGAATTGAACCTGGAAGCAGCTCATGGAGTAGAGGTGTTACATGTGCCTAATAACCAGCGCCATTTACCACCCATGCTGCTGCATTCTGCACCAGTTGAAGCTTCCAAATGCTCTTCAAGGGCAGCCCCATATAGACCACACTGCAGTGGTCCAGACAGGAGATCATGAGGGCATGAGTGACAGTGGGCAAGGCCTCCCAGTCCAGGGATGGGTGCAACTGGGACACAAACCAAAGGTGTGCAAAGGTCCTCCTGGCCACAGCTGCCACTTGCTCTTTGAGCAGAAGCTGTGAGTCCAGGAGACCCCCAGATTGCAAAGCAGGTCTGTCTGAGGTAGTGCCACGTCATCCAAGACCAATGATGGAAAGTCCCCAGCACCAGTGGGTCCAAACACTCAAAGCTACTCAGTCTTGCCTGGGTTGAGCTGAAGCGTGTTGTGCTCCAACTAGACCCTCACAGCCTCCAGACACTGGGACAAGATGTCCACAGCATCACTCAAGTGGCCTGGAGTGGAATTATAAACCTGGGTATCATCAGCATGCTGTGATACCTCACATCAAACCATTGATAACCTCACCCAGTGGCCTCATGTAGACGTTAACCAGGAGGGAGAAAGGACTGAGCTCTGACCTTTCCCCTCCTGTCCACACCTACTGGAACCAGCCCTGATGAAGGAGGAGAACCAAGCACAGTGCCTGTTATTATTACTTCTGTATCAATTTAGCATCATGCCTATGCATATTACAACAGGGAAAACTGTCCTGCCATAAATGGAAACACATACCTCTTTTTTAAAAAAGTATCTTGGGTTATTTAGCCAGACAATTCTTGTCTGAGCAAATATGTTATGAGACGTTTCTGTGCTTGGCATTTGGAAATTTGGAAAGGTTACCTAATTATTTAGTTTAGTAATTCTGACTTGGCCTCTTTAAGTAAATCAGTTTGCTTTAGTATCTTCTGTTTATTAATAGTTGTAAAGTAGGCTGCAATCAGATTAAGCTTCCCTTGACTAATAAAGTTCTCTGTTACACTGGGGTGTTTGCAATTATTACAAAAATAACATAGGTATTGCCAGCCCAGGTAGAGAGTTGACCTAGATAGGCCAACTGTCTAGGTTAGATTTTGGGTCCCTCTTACCTAGCAGTGTGTGTTTTGACTATAAGCATTTTTACAAGATATTGGGCAGAGCATTCTCCCAACCCTATTTCTTTTTTAAGGTATGAGACGGACTGAAATTACAATATTTTGTATGCCACCCCAGAAGCTTTTTTAAAATAAACTTTGTTTTTTGCAAAATTGTCTTAGATGATGCAGTGGTTTTCCAGAAAACCCACACTTTGTTTCTTCAAGGACTTCTGGTTCACAAAATATATCTTTAAACAAACAGCTCTACACACATAGGGAGATGATACTTATGAATTTTAGCACGCACTGGAAATCTACTGGAGTGTGTAGATAAAGAACTTGGGTAGGTTTAATCTTACTACTCCATCAGTCAGTAAACATGGATGGTCATGAAACATCTATTTTTAGTTTTTGCAGCTAATTTCTGAATGAGAACCATGACTGTGTGAAAGGAAGCGCAGCATATTTATATCTATACCAGTAACAGTAGCACCTTACTTTGAAGAAAAGTGAAAAAAACTAAGCAGGGTCAGATCTGGTAAGTACATGAGTCGGGGATGACCAGAAGTCTCAGAACTATAGGTTAGATTGGGAAGATGAAAAAACAGGAGAAGAGGTGAACTCCAGGGAGACTGTAGTCCTGTTACACCCGTGTGTACCCACAAAAGCAGAAAGTGCTCCTCAAATCAAGGTCAACTTTAGGACTGCCATCATCGGGGGCTTTCAAGTGGGTTTTTTTTCAATCACTGTCCCCCTCCTTTGGAACATCATTCTTCCCCCAAGATCCATCTGGCTCCAATCCTGTTGGGTTTAAGGAACCCCACCAAAACTGGCTTTTTCAGCAGGCCTTGGGGATAAGCTTGCTATGAATTCTTCCCTTTTGCAGTATTGTTTGCCTGAGTTCTTTGCCGCTGTTTTCCTTTGTGGCTTTGTTTTTGTCTTGGCCTAGAATTGTAATTCTGAGTGCTCTGTTTATCACCCTCTGGGGGAGATGGGTGGCATATAAAGTTAATAAATAAATAAAAGACATAAATAAAATGGACATCTCTGTATCATTTTTAAAAATGTTACTGATAGAAACAGAGTATGTAAGTAGCGCGGAGTCGATAATGATTGGAGTGGCATATAAGCCCAGTAAATCCATAAAATTAAAAAGCAAATAATTTTTTTTAAATCTATTTTTAAAAATACTCTATGGGAAAATATCATGTTCTTATGTACAATTGCAAAGACCATTATAGGACAAGATGCCAGATGCATGTTAGAAATAATGGTCCAGTAACAGAGTTGACTCATGAAAAAGTCCTACCTGTTTTCGAAGGCCCACCTCAAGTTTTGGGTGGTTGTTTGCGACTGATAATGCTTGGCCTGATCCTTGGGTGAAATCTGGCTGCTGCTTAATCTCTGATAATGCTCTACTAGTACTGGCTTTCTTTTCAGAATTTGATGTGAATTTCTACTCTTTATGAGTAGAAGGTCATGAAATTGCAGAGATGGGGGTCTTGACCAGCCCTGCATTTGGTGGGTGAAGAGTCAGTGGCATGAGCCCTGGGTGTGATGATAAGATTCGTGTCCTTGCATCACAGGACTCAGAAATAAAAGCAAATCACTGCACTTCGTCATTGTTCAAGGGCATGTAGGGTTTAATGAACATGCAAAATGTCTGTTCCTTACCTCCCAAGTAGTGGCCGCTAGAAAACTCTGTCAGCCTTTATGAGAAGGGTCTGCCCTTACTATAGCGCTGGAAAAGGGCTAATAGTGCAAATTGTTCTGTTCTGTATGAGTCTCATTCCTTTGCAAGCCTCCTCCTGCAAGTGATCTTGTTTGACTGATAGGAAGACTTTTCATGAATAATTATCCATGAATTGCCTGAGTTTTATGTCTATGTGTTTAGGAGAGTTAAACTTTTGAAAGGAAAGAAGGAGCAAAGGATGCCAAAGAGCAGCTCACATCTTGCTGAAAATCCTTTCAAAGATGAGTTGCTTAGAAGGGCCTTTTTCACCCTTTTTCAGCAGAGATTCTCTCTTTTTGCCTTCCCTCCTGGGTTACTTTCTCTCCTAATCTCGCCTCAGTCCAGTTCTACTCTTCCCTTTCTCTTCCTTTTTTAGAACAGGCATCCCTTCCTCTACCTCTACCTCTACCTCTACCTCTACCTCTACCTCTACCTCTACCTCTACCTCTACCTCTACCTCTACCTCCAGCTTGATTCCTGTCTACTCTTTCTGCCTTTTCTGCTGGAAGAAGAGAGGAAAATAAATTTTTGTCATGTGCTCTTAGTGTTTGTATGTGTGAGAGAGAGAAAAAAAAGAGAATTATTTGTCTATGCAGATAGGGAATCCATTTTGTAAAAAGGCAGGCTTATTTTATTAAAATTCAATGACTAATTTTAGCAAGCAGTTATTAATTCAGTCTCTGTGTCTCTTCCATTTCGAGTATGGTCCTTTTTTTGGAAAAATGTCTTCTGCAGACATAGACACATATGCGCATGAAACATTTATTAACAGATCCACACCAAACATCGGCTTCCAGGATGGGATTCAAGAAGAAGCTGGGTATTGCATCTATTTTTTATCTGCATTCATAACTTTTGGAGATGTTGTTTTGTGTTGTCTTGTCTGTTCTTCCTTTTTGATCGGAGTGTCATAAATTCAGAAACATCTTTTTGGGTAAAATTCTCCTCCCCTCTTCCCTTGGTAAGCTTTAGCGTAGTCCAGCGAACATGTCATTTCAATGCCATTGTTTTTCTTTCCCGATGAAATCCACTCTAGGTTTTTCTTCTTCTTCCTGCAGCTGTGGTAACAGGCTAGGGAATGGAGAGAGAGGCTGGTAGACCAAAAGAAGAAGATGGCAGATGGGAAATAGTCTTTTGTTTGCTCCCATCCAATCACTGAGCCTTCTTCCAAAGCAACACTGTCTGCTGCTATTAAAATGAGAAATCTATTTGAAACTGGAATGCAGTGGCAGGAGCTTTCTGACTGGGGAATAATAATATGTCAGGATGAAGTTGGAGGTTTTGCTTGCAAAGGTCCCCCCCCCCCCCCGCCCCCAGTAGTTAATGCTACCAAATTCCAGAAGAATGTTGTGGGATAGGGAAAAAAGTCTCCTCTTTGGGTTGACTTGCGTTCTTGAGAAGTTTGGTCATCAGAAGCACAGATTTTAGGTTGTGGAAGGGGTATTTAATGTTGTGATACAAATTGGAATGTTGTTTGTTTATTTCTCCATTTCTTGTTTTGATTCTTGTGGTAAAAAGAACCTATGTCACATCAAATCACACTTTCACTTCCAATTAACCTTCAGTTTGCCTGCTTCTCTGAATTTGGTTGTGCAGTCCTTCCTTCCTTCCTTCCTTCCTTCCTTCCTTCCTTCCTTCCTTCCTTCCTTCCTTCCTTCCTTCCTTCCTTCCTTCCTTCCTTCCTTCCTTCCCCTTCCTTCCTTCCTTCCTTCCTTCCTTCCTTCCTTCCTTCCTTCCATTCCTTCCATTCCATTCCATTCCTTCCATTCCATTCCATTCCATTCCATTCCATTCCATTCCATTCCATTCCATTCCATTCCTTCCATTCCATTCCATTCCATTCCATTCCATTCCATTCCATTCCATTCCATTCCATTCATTCCATTCCATTCCATCATTCATTCATTCCATTCATTCCATTCCATTCCATTCCATTCCAGTCCATTCTGCTCCAGTCCACTCCATTCCATTCCATTCCATTCCACTCCATTCATTTCATTCCATTCATCATTCCATTCCATTCCATTCCATTCCATTCCATTCCATTCCATTAAATTCCATTCCATTCCATTACATTCAATTCCATTCCCTTCCCCTTCCCTTCCATTCCCTTCCATTCCCTTCCCTTCCCTTCCCCTTCCCTTCCTTCCTTCCTTCCTTCCTTCCTTCCTTCCTTCCTTCCTTCCTTCCTTCCTTCCTTCCTTCCTTCCTTCCCCTTCTCCTTCCTTCCTTCCTTCCTTCCTTCCTTCCTTCCTTCCTTCCTTCCTTCCTTCCTTCCTTCCTTCCTTCCTTCCACACAGCCACCCACCTACACATATAAGGGGAAATTGCAGAGCAAAAAAATACACACCTATACAAACATGCATATCAAATCCTTTAATGCAACTCCCAGTCATGCTGCTTGGAGGTGATGCAAATTGTAGGGGAGGGCATGTCATTCAGCAAAAAACTATCGTTTCTTTTTCTTTTTTCCCCTCACACGCACACACACAGTCATACAGACACCACATTCTAACTCAGTGTTTCTGTTTGTACAGCCTAACAGATATGAAATGCTACTTACAGGTTTTCATCATAGCAGCACCATATTGCTGGGTTGTTATCAAACAACCTTCTTTTATTATTACCTGCACTGGCTCATTCTTTCCCCCACTCCCTTTGGTTCTGCTTTAGTCTTATAGTGGTTTTCCTTACCTCATTTGAAGCCAGCCCTTTCTTTTAATGGATCTTCTTTGTGTTGCTCTCTTAGTATCCTTGGACTTCATGAGCCCCAGATCGAATTTTCAAAACTTTGCTCTTTTAATCACTTGATCCATCCATCCATTTTTGCCTTGGGTCTCCTCCAGTTTTGGCTCTTCCCCTTCCCCTCTCCCCCCCCCCCTGCTCTGCCTGTCCATGTGTTGTTTCTTAAAGGCAAATACTCTCTACTGCAAGTTGTGTAAATTCCACGAGGTTGCATTCAGGGTTGCCTAAGTAGCAGCCATAGCCAACTTAGCAGGAGAGTTTCTTTCTTTTACTCCCTTTCTCGATACTTACCCCTCACGAGAAATAACTTTTCCTAAGCAGCTGGCTGCATTTCAGAACAGATCAGGGAAAGCTTCATTTAATGCGCAGCTACCAGCAGGCAGTTTCTGTGAGACCCTGCAAGAAAAAATTAACTTCCAGCCCTACTTGGCATTCCATAGGGCTGCGTGCTGCATAACAAAGAGGTGTGCACATTAGTTGCATTCACATAATTAATATTGCTTCCAGTTTGGCCCTTTTGAGTAGAAAGCCTGAGGACAGAACTGCTCTTTCATTTTGTTTTATGTACAGCTCTTACTTGCTGTACCCCAGGCCTTGAAAAACTGCTGATCCATTAAACTCTACGTAGGTTGCCCTCCTCCACAGCTTAGTAAACCTTCTGTGTCTGCTCCTGTCTCACCTAGGAATAACGAGCAGGGTTGAATGGTGGTGTTTGATTTAGTCATTCCCAGGCTGTGTTCGCTGGACAGTTAAAAACTTTATTTTAACTCTGTCTTCTTGGGGATAGCGGTGACTTGACTGCATTGATCTGCTTATTAAAGAACCACTAATGTTGGCGTAGGTGTGAGTTGTGTTTCTTGTTCTATGTTCCAGCTTTTGTGTGGGAGGATGCTGGCTGTGATATCTTTCCACTATTCTCTGAGGAATCATGACACTTGAAATAGTGAAATTACTTTACAGGAAGGCAATGTTTGGGGGGGAAAACCAAGATTTTGGAACCAATGAACCAGAGAGATGTTGGGTTCCCCTCCATTGGATGTATTCCAGCAGAAACTAAACAGCCACCTGACTGGACTGTTTAATTTTAACTCTTGTCTTGAGTAGAAGATTAGATTCAATGCTTATTCTGACTCTGCAGTACTATGACACTGCCCAGAATCCAATAAGGATGGTGAAGCTTTTTCTCTTGCTTGAAAACTCTTATTTAGAAGCAAAATTTCCCAAGTGAGTGCTCTTTAGACTCTTAACTTCCATAATTCTTAGCCAACATGAACAAAGGCTGGGAATTTTCGAGATTGAAATCAACCTGATCTGGAGGTCAGGCTCATCATAAGACAACTAAATATAGAAAGAATGTTCTTCCTTTCTTCTAATATTTCTTTCCTGGAAGCAAATTCTTTAGCCAAGTTTTTCTCCCCATCATTTCTGAACACTAACTCCAGAACTGAACAGCGTTTTGATGTTATCATTTATCATCCTACTTTGCCTTCTGGTGACAAGCTTGAGTGACCTTTTCTTTCTGAAGACACTTGTCAAGGATTCTGGCTTTGGACAGTTTTGCGTGCTGATCATGCAAAGCTGATTCATCTATTTTTCACACAAATATAGATTGCAGATGGGTGATGCCTGAATAATGCATTTCCTTAACTAACGCTGCACACATTTTATATGTGTCTGCCAATTTGATGCTCAGTTGCATTTCACGATGCAAATTAAGATAGGAACACCAGAATATATCTCATGTAAAATAGATGTTAACTGGTAGATTATGATACTCAATCTCTAGTACTTGGTGGCTTGAACTTTCATTTCCCTGAAATTTTCAGTGAAGTGTGATACCCCCACCCCAAACAAATGAGAAACAACCCCCCCAGAAAAATAGGAACAGGACATAGAGTAACAGTGAAAAGAAATCAGTCAGATTCTTGCCAATCTATTATGAAAATCTAGAAGACAAAGACTTTGTTCTCCATCTTTTAACTGATACATTAGCAACAACTCTTAGGAATGTTGGACATTTTTGTCCAATTGTTGCATTTTGCCCAGATTTAACCATTGTATTGTACACATTTCATATTTAACCCCTTTTATGTCTAGCCTCATATTCTATCATACTTATCTAGGCTTAGTTCTCAGTTATCTTAATGTTTTAGCTGCTATTAAATCAGCATTTTGGTATCTCAATAGCTTAGCACTCAGTAATCTAGGACTGCATTTTTAGTTCAGTAATTTTGGTAATTCTAGTTCCTTTAAATATCTTGGTTCCTTTGTATCCTAGTATTTCATAGTATTTTAATCCACACTCTTTTATTCTGTTTTATCTGGGAACCTTTATGCTGCTTTTCCAAGCTCTATACTGTTGTAATGAATCTTGCCATTGACTATAACAAAAGCTCTTTTATAATGCTTTGAAGTGATCAGAAATCTAACAGTTTAAACTACTGTAAATTGATTTAATTAAAGTTTTCACTTTAAACGTATTTTCTTCTGTATATATAAACAGAAAAGTTAATTCTGATTATTTGAATTTGATTTACAGAACAGTGGAAAGCTACATCTGAATCAGCAGAATATTTCTCAGTACTTTTTAAAAATGAGAACCAAATGGCAACTGGGGGGAAAAAATGCAAAACCTGAGGAATTGATGACTGTTGAACATGGGAATTGTATGGAATCTCCAAGGCAGGATACTATTTTTTTACTATCACAATAAGGAATGGCTGTTCCTGTTCACCATCCTTACAAAGTCCCAGAGTTATATAGCAGTCGCTACTGGAAACCAAATTGTCAATGTCCACTTTTGGAATGCTTGATCTGAAAAGAAGTTTTCGAGCTTTTTACAAGTCTTTCCATTTACCATTTGCTAATGTTACGCCTCAATTGGGTCATATAGATCGAAGGCTGCTAAAACTACTCTTTCAAAAGAAGTCTTGTTTTCATTGTGTCTTCTTGAAATACAAACTGAGGCTTTGTAGGCATCTCCAGTAATAGCGTCTCAAAATTTCCTAATGTTTATTTATTGGGCTTTTTAATTTCTTACAGTCGTATTTTCAAGTGCCTATGGTTCCCAGAACCCATAAAGAAGTCTCTTATGATGATGATGATGGTGATGATGGTGATGATATGTTCTGGAGACATCATGGAATTACAAAAATGATATTGAGTGGTATAGACTTGTACCCCAACTGGTGGTTGTGTTTTGCATAAGGTAGTAAATGCATCAAGTTTTTAAATTTGTATGTGTTTTATGGTAGATTAAATCCTTTTGGACTGCAGCGATCTTTCATCTCTGCTGAAGCTGGATGAGATACTACACCCATTCTTGAACGTTATCCCATATACAGGGCCATCTGCAAGGGGAAGCAGATGGGGACAAGTGACATATGGATATCAACACACAAATTACATACTGTGTGTTTGCACGATTATGTCATGACATCCTTGACATCATCATGGTTTATATCAGATGCCTGCTGGATTTTAAATCAATGGCTTATATGGTGACAGCTCAGTCCTTTTCTTGTTCTTTCTTCTATGTAGTGATCCACCTAATCATGATTTAAAGATTGATACCATCAGATAATGTTGCTTGGAATTCTATTAAACTCTGCCATGGTAGGTTAAATAAAATAAACACACATGATTAAAAAAAAAATAGAAACCCCTAGTATTTTCAACCCTACTATAGGTTACTGTAGCTGTTGGTATTTCATCTGCAATATTTCCTTATGTGGCTAAATTGAGAAAAGGAAGACACATTTAATTCCACTAGAATTATTTAAATGAATATATGGCATAGCTGGATCTGTCCTTCCATCCTTGATGCTTTATAGCTATATATATATGGCGTGTCTGCTTGGAAGATGGCAATTTGCAAGGAGAGATTTGGAAAAAAAGCATAAGGTTCACTGAACCTAATTTTTTTTTTTCCCATAAAATGTTTGACTTGTTTTTTTAAAAGTTGCCATTTACTGGGAGTTATTTCTCACCCCCTGAAATGAGTGGCCTATTCTGAGGTATGGATCTACATCACCATTTTATCCATTCAAGGGTGATGAAGCAATAGGTCTGAAGCTTTGTTATGTTATACCATTATGTTAAAAAAAAGTGAGTAAAATCATTTTCTCTTCCTCTTTGTTTTCCTCCTAATAAGTGTGGTTGATAAGCAGGTTCCCAACAGAAATTAATCTGATATTAGAAGCAGGATCTTATTTCCAAAGTCTCCACATGTTTTATTACTAAGACAGAGAGCCAGCGTGGATCTCAGTTCTAAGTGGACATCTTAGGACATTGGTCTATGGTCTTACAGTTTGCTTGTGTATTGTGTCTGCGTGTATATATGCCAACACCTTGCATCTACATTACACACACAGCCATATGCATACAAACATTTCTGGAACTGTGCTTTCAACCAGAACCTTGGTCAAAAAGCTTGTTTGTGGGTTAAACATGGCAATTAAACTTCTGAAGTTCTTGACCCTATACACTGTGATGATATTTAATGTAGACTTTGCCTTGAGGTCTTAAAGAGTGATCAAAATAACTGATTATGTGATTTTTTTTTTTTTTTATGCTTAACAACATACAGCTATGCATAATTTGGAGAAAGTAGTCGCATTTTGCAGAACAATATTAAGGGCACACATGAAAGTAAAGCTATCATTCTCTCCATCCTTCACCTGGCACTGAAAGAAATACGTAGAGAGAGTGAAAGGGAAAACAGACAGTCCCCTACTTGCGAACTTTCATGTTGCAAACTTCACTGATACGAACAAGATCGACCCGGAAATCAGAACTGAAAGTCGGGCCAGAAGTTGGGCCAGAAATCAGGCCGGAAGTCGGGAGAAGGCAGGAAAGGGTTAGTTTGTAGTACACCACAAATGAGCCTTTTCCCACCTTCTCCTGCCTTCCGTTTGCATTGGAGTTCCCAGAAAGGGTTAGTTCACTTGGTGCACTCTGTTGCCAGGTGAAGCAGGAGAGGGGGTGGTGGCAGAGAACAGGGGAGAGGGGCTGGAGGTTTCCTGCTTTGCCCAGCAACAGAGCGCACCGCACTGGCTTGCCCTTTCCCCAAGGAGCCACTGCCACCCCTCTTGCCTCGCCTGGCAATGGAGTGCGCTGTGCTCCACCGACTTGTCCTTTGCTCCCCTCTCCTCCACTACCACCCCCTCTCCTGTCTCACTTGGCAACACACTGGCACCAGAAGACAGGGCTCCTCTGCCCACACTACTGCCCTGCCTCCTTTTTTGTTTTTGTTTACTTTTTACTTGGTTGGACTTATGAACAAAATGGACTTACGAACAGCCTCTTGGAATGTAACCTGTTCGTAAGTAGGGGACTGTCTCCACTAAAGCAGCAATCATAGCAAGTCACTTTCAGGAATTCTAGGGGGGGAAAGGGTAAAATCAGAGTTGCTACAGCAGCATCTTCTGAAAAGCAGATACCTTCCAGATAAATTGGATGATAATCCATCATCCACCAATTAACCATGATCATGCTGGTTTGGAAGATGATGGCTATAATCCATCACCTCTAGAAGCATTTGGAACCAGGTTGGGAAAAGCTGAATCAGAGTGTAAATCACTGATTTTTATAGAAGGTATTTCTGAGTAACCATGGATGAGACTAGGTGGCCATCTGTCTGCAAGACTTTAATTTAGATTCCTGCAGTGGGCAGGGTGCCTTCACTGAACCCTTTCAGTTCTGGAATCCTATGATGATGATTCACGAATCAATGTGGCTCTGTGGAGGGAGTGGCTCATTTTTTCAGCCTTACAGAAAACCCCTCTTATGAAGCTGATACTTTATTTGGGATGAAATCCCCACGTCGGCACTAAAAATAAGTCAGTGAAATAATATTGTTTGTGTCATCCATCGTAAGCGATCTGTGAAGAGGATATTTCTGTAGATTGACAACATGCTGTATGTGATGGTATAAACTAAACACGCAATCACTGAAAAAATCTTAAACCTTTCCTTCTTACCTAACAAATCGGGCTGATGCTTCACATTTAAAATAAATGTATTTGAGTAAGACCTTCACTTGCAAAAGGAAGCTCAATAGTATCCTCACATAAATTAGCTGAGAGTAAGCATTAAAGCTACTAAAGATATTTAAATGTTGATTCATTGGATCTAATACAGCTGAAAAGGACCTAAAGGGTTATTCGAGACAGACAATGGGAACGGCCTTCACGCTGTCTTTTAAATTGCATTTAAAAAGGATCATGCAATTTCAGCCACTGTCTTCTTTTGACACATTCCCCAGATGTTCTAGGTCTGTTTCTCACCTAGCTCATTATTAATTAACCAAGTCTTATGTTTCAGGCACGAGAAGAATTTCCAGTCTTTTTTCTCCAATTCTTCCTTCTCTCCAAGAAGTAGGTTAGGTAGAAGTGAGGCTTTTCCATCCACATGTGTTTCTTACTAAATCTACCTTTTTCTTCTGTTATAATGAATGTCTGTTAGCATTCATGGATAGCTGGACAACGTCCATAACCTTCATCCAAGACACGTTTACCTTTTTAGTGAAAGTTTTTGCTACTTCATTGCTCAATATTATTTCAGTCCTCTGCTTATGTTCAGGAGCACTTTTTCTAACAAGGGCTCCTGCTGAATTAACGTCTTTAACGCATTCATTATGCTGTCAGAGGCGTGAGAATGCTGCTGGATTCTCTAATAGGCCTTCTCCTGCATGTCTTGCTGCAGAAGTTTGAAGTTCTTGAAGTAGCTCTTGAAGTTTGTCTTGAACCTCAGCAGCTTTTTCAGGTAATGGGCATCATTATCCAAAATGCAATGTTATTTTAAAATGAGTAAATAAATAAAGAGAAGCCAAAATCTTTCAAGACCTCAGGAGACGTTGTAGGGTTTGTCTATCTTGAAAATATTCAGCTATTAAAAAAATAGCTGCAGGGCATAATCTAGATGATTGCAAGCGTAGCATTGCCAACTCCTATGCTCTTGCTAGAGAAATTCACTCATATGCCATATTTCTCAGCTAAAACCTATATAATTTTTAGTGAGCAAAGGGAGAGACAGAGAGCGTTAAGCACTTTGAGCCAAACTACGTATGTGAATTCTGCTAGCATTATTTCATGGAGTTTTCACGTGCTTCACTGTGACTCCTTAATATCACCGAGATGAAATGTGATATGAACCTGAAAGCTGATACATTTTGTTCATATAATTATTCAAACCAGAATCTGTGCCAAGGGAGTAGAAGGTAATGAAATTTCATTTCACAACAGGTTTTTCCCCTCCCTGTTGTAGACAGACCAGCATTAAGACAGGGGTTGTAACAGACTTGGTTTCTGCCCAGCTGGTTAGGTGAGAATAGTCCCCTTAAATCTTAAATCAAGGGAGATGGCTGATGAACTTGAATCAGGGCATTTTTCTGAGTTCTTGGGATACTTAAATCAAGTAATAAGTGCTTCACTGTGCTAGCACTGGAAGTCAACTTCTGTTTGTCCTCCGAAAACTTTACTAGCTTTAAAGGGAGTTATCTTGCCTCAGCAGAACTCATGTTCAGCTGTTTAGCAGAACTTACAGTGTCTTCCAGAGACAGGTTCTGTGTTATACTGTTGTCTTTCAGATCAATAACACTGAAGCAAACAGTGAATTTTGTTTCATTTAACTGAGCAGCTGTTCCTGGATCAGATGGTAAACCTTAGCATCTCTGCTTGAAATCCATATAGACATTTCAAATACTTCAGCTGACAACAGTTTCATTTTGACAAGTATGAGCAGAACATGAATGGAAGCCGAGAACCAAAGCCAGGGTGAATTAGGAATGATTGGACCTGTAAAACTCAGTGATGAATTTTCATTTGTGGTTTTAGGACAGACTGTTTCTGTTCATAAGCTCTTACATACACACACACACACACACACACACACACAATCTGCTAGCTGATTCTTTTGTTGTTAACATATCTGATTTTCTATCTCCTCATGATCTCTGGAAGTCAATCTCACTGAATTCATTGAAGCTTACTCCTATTCTTAATTATCTCTGCCTATATACTAGTTTTCTGTTTAATACATTTCAAATGAAAATAATTTTAAAGGGGGGGGGAAAGCAGGATGTCAGCATGTGCCAAGAGAAGGATTTGGAATCACATCTGTCTCCATGAGCAGTACCTCTTTACATACAAAGAAGTAAAGCAAAAGTCTGGATAACTGATGTGGGATGCTCTGCAAACTGGAGGGATTATGAAATACGCTTAGAACAGTGTTGTCCAAACTTGGCCACTTTAAGATGAGTGGACTTCAAAGAGATATTATGCAATGTCCTACTATTAATTGTTATTCAATTATATTAGCTTTGGCCATTTGGGAACAGAAGCATCCATAATGGCTTTCATTTTCAAAGCCAGCTCTCAGCACAATATAAACCTTTTTCGTTTCTACCATTTTATCACTGATTGGCTTATTATTTTTTATTAGGGTTTTAGAGATGCCATGAATATTGGGGACATTTTCCTTATTGTGCGAAAGCCACAGGTTTATTATTACAAATATACAAACAGACAGGACTTTTAAGGTTAAAGTTGTCTCAAGTACAAGCAAGCAAGTGAATAACGAAATAAATAACACATTTATCTGACAAGCTGGTGCACAATTAAACGGATTGCTGCATAATTGAGCCAGTCTATAGAAATGTGATCCACAGCAAAGACTGGGATTGTATGAGCACTGTTTCCCTCCCTTCCTCCTTCCCCTCTTAGAAATATCCTAGCTAAACTGATGAAATTTCACACAGACCTATCATTTTTGCTTCCTTCTCATTGAAATGTTTGCACCAAGACAGAGTTTCTTAGCGTGCACCAGAGATGCAGCCTAAAAAGTGAAAGCAATCCTTTAAAAATTCTTGGATAATCCTTCCCCATGCCTCCAGCAATCTCAGGCAAGAACACTATATGAATTGCAAAGGGTGGGGGGGGGGACCCTCTTTGTATGTGAAATCTGTCACAAAAGTTTTTTTTTAAAAAAAAAAATCTAAAATGAATAACTGAAAGCTTCATGCGAGGAGAACTGCCAGCTGTTAACACAGTTCTCCAGATGTGACATTACAGGCCACCTGCCAGGGTTTTTCAGGGAACTTCAGTTAGAAGCTCATCACAGTGACCCACCTTTGAAGGCTGGTTGGTCATCTGTGGGAAGGTAGTTCTGGTTTTGCTTTTCATCTGGCCTTGACTGATGCTATTTCACATGAAGCTGAAACAGGCATACTGAGCTGCTGGCCAAGATGACGTGTTACCTTCAGGACTTGCTGTCGCTTGTCTAAGCCTTGTTACTTTTCAAAAATCTTGACAAAACAGCTGCTTTCTCGCTCTTATTATTTCAGCTGCCAAATTAGAATTTAAAGGATTGCTCTGACAGAGGGGACCTTGACAAAATAAAGGATGGTAAATGGATGTGGGGATTATTAGTCCCTGTTTGAGATCTGAGAGTCATCTTTTACTCAATAATCCTGTGATGGAATCGACTTATGAAGGCCAGGCTCAGGGAGATAAGCGTGTTCTTAGCCCCCAACAGGAGCGTGGGAAGTCCAAGAAGATGAGGCTGGCACCTCCCTAAGGAATTCATGGTGCTGTGGCTGGCTGGCTTGGGAACTTGGGTTCAGTCTGGTGAGATTCTGTCATGACGTGGAAGCTAATAAACGCAACAGAACTGTATTTGCATTGTCTCGTGGAGTTCTTTGGGCTGAACCTGACATATCCTTAGATAATTCCTTCTGTAAATTTCCTCAAATCCCACCTGGCTGCATCTTCTTTACATGGCCCATGGTGATTTTCCAATATACATTTAACTAATTTTCAATTTTGATTCTGCCTAGAGTCATGTGGTAGGAATTCAGTGGCTCAGAGGGGATTAACTTCAGCAGTCCAACATATAAGGTGGTAAATAGTAGAATGGAAGAAATGGATCAGGGAAAAAGAGTTTCTGACATATCAGAGTTGGAGTCAACCTATGACTAGATCTGTATTGGCTAGGGCATATTCAAGTAACCATGCATGGATGAACTGTAATATAAAGCTATCAGTCTTGGTCTTCCAGCAAGCCACCATGATGTGGCTACTATTAAGCACACATACATAAATTGTAATATTTTTCAAATAGGGCTACTGTATATATTTTTGCCTTTCTATCAATATTTCCCTATCTAATTACACACTATTTTAATTTTGTGAGTTCTATATTTCCTATGGAGGTGGGGAAACAGTCAAAATGTTCCCACCAGAAACATCTCATTTTGATCTTAGCAGAAGTTGCCCAGTTGAGATACCAGTCATTCTGATTTTCCGTTGGAGGTCAGATGAGAACGGCATTTATTAAGGGAGTTAAAGGAGGAGGAGGAGGAGGAGGAGGAGGAGGAGGAGGAGGAGATCAAGAGAAGGCAGAGCAGGGGAAGTGGGACAATAATCTGTAAAATAGAAGGCCACCTTATTTCCACTGACATTCCCCCCCCCCCCCTCCATGCACACACAACAACTACCACACGGTCATTGCCACAGCCCAAAATACTGACTGCCTTTTGGGCTCAACTTGAAAATTATATAATCATCCCAACACATAATGGATCCCTGTTTCTATTTCAGTTCCTGGACTTAATGCTGCAACCCCTTTATGGAAATATTGGGACCCGTTTACTCAAGACAAGCTAATTTTGCCATAATCTAACTTTAATAATAGCACTGAAATCTGTTTTTCAGGGTAAACAGATGCTGTTGATGTTTTTGAAGCTCCATAGTGGTTAGAGGTTCTGGAAGAATTATTATGGCTATTAAGCAAGGAAAGCTTCAGATGAAATATTAGTTATTTTCCTGATCTCAGGAATAGCCATTTTGAAGGCCTGTTTCTGGTAAATTCATTGAGAATTGCATTAAACAACATGAAATGTTATATGTAACATTAATGCATGATGAAACGTACTATTTAAGAAAAAGAGAGAAAGAGAATACCCATACCCTTTAGTAACTTTATTTAGACCAAATAGTCCAATGGAATTGGAAAGTTTAGAGAGGACCACCCATTGGCCATGATGGAAAAATATTCTCATTTTGTTTACTGAAATAACCCATTTTCTAGTTTTATATGATTTTGAACCCTAGAATACTGAAACAGCATGGGCTCACACAGAGCTAAAAAACAAAACAAAACCCAACAACGAAGTTAGCATGTAGAGTGAACACACTTGCTAGTTTTGTAAATAATGGCATCCAGTAGTAGAAAATATTTGTTGCCCAGGATTGAACTGCTGGGTTCTTGATGTCCTCTGAGCTTGGTTGTTTTCCTGCAGATGTCTCATTACAAGGCTAGGGAGCAACATCAGTCCGAGGGAGAGGGACATTTGCTGGTTGCTTAGTAGTTAGCCCTGCCAGTTTTGGTTGGAGTATGGTCTTCGCCTTGAGAGTTCCTTGATTAGGGTGTTGTTTCTTCCCTGATGGTTGGTTTATCAGGTGCTGTTTCCTGGTTATCTGGGTGCTGGCTTCTGGGGAAGATGTGCTCTGGGCTGTTTGCTTCCTGCTTTGACTTTTGGTTCTCTCTTTTAAATGGTACGCAGGTGGAGTTTATCTCTAGTGACTGTAACATCAGAACCCATGGGGCAGTGGCTTCTAACCATGGCTTTTCAGAACAGAATTCAAGGGCCTAAAGGGTCTGAAAGCAAGGAAAGGTTTACAAGAGAACATTAATGAAGATTCTCAAAATGAAAGCCTTAACAATATACCAGGCATAAAATTCTCCACTTAAGTCAACCTAAGAATCCTGTGCTGTGTCTCCATTTGCCTTTCAAATGTTTCTCTTCTTCTCTCAAAGGTCATCTGCTCAAGATGACTTGTGTGTGTCTAGTGACGGTACCGATAATGAATAGGTGATTGTGTCCTTTAAAGCTTGGAGCAGATTGAAACTCTGGGAATGGATGGTAGCATATAAATCTGAAAAAATACCTTGCTGTTTTGCTAAGAAATTCAAGGACGTTTGCGGGAATGACTGCCGAAAAGCTTATTTTAAAAAATGGTAGACTTGTGGAGATTGCCAGCTATTAGTGCTGAAAGATATAAATTGCCATTTAAAAAAAAAAATGACTATGTTTATAAATCGTGTCTCCCTCCCCTTATTTAACAGTCACTTCCATAAATCCTGTGATAGGTGTACAAATTACAGTGAAATCAATGAGGTGCTGAAGTTCCATAGATTTATTTTGACTAACAATGGTGCTCCTTATCAAACAGTCACACCGTTTGGGGGCTCTGAGAACCTTGATGGTCTTATGGCTTCTCTATTTAAGTCATATCAGGATCTGACAATAATTATTTGGTCGACTACTGGTTAATGTGTAGTCCCTGCTGATCTAATTACAGAAGAGAACCAAAGGTCCTGG
Source organism: Python bivittatus (assembly GCF_059951505.1). Taxonomy (NCBI): domain Eukaryota; kingdom Metazoa; phylum Chordata; class Lepidosauria; order Squamata; family Pythonidae; genus Python; species Python bivittatus. Next base: position 7,523,347 of record NW_028277033.1, read on the forward strand.
AGGAAATGTAAAATGCTACCTTCTTTTTTAGTATACTACTGCTTAACTGGTATAGTAGATCTCGGAGGCAGATTAAATGGATTTTCCTTTCTGTAACAACAAATACTAAAAACTATGTAAATTCTAGGTAATGGATACCTTAGAAAGTCATGTTCACTTGTAATGACATCAGATAGGCATCTCGAAATTAATGTTAATTATTAAGAAAAGTTTCCTTAGTTTGGTTTACAAGGGAACTGAAATTCTGATTTGCAAGCAGTCCTTAATCTGTAATCAGTTTTCTGAGCTATCTGCCTGCTTGCTAACAAATGTTGCATTAGTACATCTTCTTTGCATTGTGTAAAATGATTTGCAGAGATAGAAGGATAGAGAATATTTTATTAATATGATAAGAATGCAATTAATATATATGTTGGAAGCAAAAGCTGTCCATTCAGCATTCCAGATAAGAATTTTATGTTTTATAGCAACAGGTTTCTAAGTGTTTCTTGGAGAACTTTAGAAGAGTGGTAAGGAGATAGATGACTTTTGCAAAATAATGTGTAATATATTAGCGACTGGACCAACTGATTTTTTTTTTTTTTAAAGATAGTCCAGCTGTATACAAAATAGCAAACAAAACATCAGGGTTCATTGGTTCTGTTTAGGAGTTCCCTGTAAGCTGTTCAAATGTGCTATTAGCCAGGACTATAACTAAAGGATTAAATAACAGTTAGGATCCTCCTGCACCAAAGAATATTCCATTTTGTTTTCTATGACCAGGCAGAAAGAAGGGGATCTGAATTTGAGGGGATTTTCTGTAACTTATCAGTCAAAGACAGAGTGTTTCCTTGTGATGCTTCAGTTGGCAATATCAGAATCGCCATAAATTGTCAACCAGTAGGGCCTTGCCATGATGTCCTTGGTTCTTAGAGAAACTTTGGGTGATGGAATGACTAGAGATAAGGAAGCCCATGTGTCAACAGGAATACAACCAGGCACCAGTTGAAAACACATGGAAATTGGGGTGGGGTGGGGTGGGAGCGGGGTGGCATGATAGCCATGATCATGGTATTTTTCTTGGTGGCAAAGTGTTTTATGGATAATGGCCCAGTAGTGATGACTCCTCTTGAACTATTTGTCACCTACTTGGTAAACTTGCTACAGTACTTGTTTTTGAAATAGAATCTCTTGTATTTTTGCTGACATTGCAGTTGTAATGGTATCAGGCAGGATGTCCAAATAAATGATTTGTCATATTTGGGGGAACTTATTTTCCATTTGAGGATGTGGAGAAGATCCTAGCATCTTCATGGACAATTACCTTTTGTCTCGATCTTTGCCTGTTGACATGTAGCAGAGGGGAAGTAATGAAGTAGTCAATGTCTCATTACATCAGCAAGTGGTCCCCTGACTTGAAAGAGTGCAGCCACTTCTAAAGAAGGACATCTAAAGAGGGACCAGAGGTTCTTTAGAACTGGTGCCCTTTTTCATACAAACCCTTTGTGGGCAGAGTAATTGGAGCACCTTCCCCTGATAGCCAGATTGGTACCAACATTATCTGTCTTTCAGCACCAGAGGAAGATTTGGGTGTTTGTGGTCATATTCAAGATTTAGCATCCATACTTTGACCAAAGCTTTTGGTTCCTTCAGGGCTGCCTCATTACAATTGCTACAATATTTATTAATGTGTGTTTTAAATCTATTATTTATTTTACTTGACTTTATTGTTTCATCTTGCATTTTATGGATTGCAACCCACTATGAGATCCTCCTGGGCAATGAATGTTTTAAATTGTGGATAATTTTTCACTGAGTTGAAAATACTCATGGAAACAATCAGAGTCGGACCTCCGCATGGGTATTGAATGATATAACCTCTTCAAACTGTTTTGAAGTATTGGTAGAATGATAAAAATGACAATTCTAATTACTGTGCTCTTTTATTCTGTTCACTGAGATTGTTCTCAATCTGCTTTCTTTTCTGAAAGCTTTTAGGTTTTTGTTCTTGCTTTTGATAATATGATAAGGCTGTAACCACAATGGCTGGAATGATGCTGAGTTCAAAGCGCTTCTAAAAGTCTGAGCAATGTAACTTTTTGTTGAAATGTTTTCCCAGTCGCTTACCATAATGGAGAAAGTTCTTTCCCTTGTTCTCCTGAAACAAATTCTTTTAAGTTGTAAGTGATAACATTAGGCCTTTGGAAGCTGAGCAAAATTCTTGAGGGGTCTCATATGAGCTGAGAACAATGAGCTCAAGGCAGATAGTTACTTCTGGTCCTCTGTGTCAGCCTTACTAGGTAGATCAGACCAGGAAATCAACTCCACAGGAAGGCTAAAACTACTTTTATCGAAATTGGCTATAATAACAGAATATTACAAGTCTGATTATGCTACACTTCCTCCCCCTTCTTGTACTCCAGTGAATCATGGAGGTGTCTTCCTGAGCCACTCCCATTTTTCAGGTCCTTTTGCCTATGTACTGGTTCCTGCATATTTCCATCAATGTCATCTTCTTTAGTCTCTACACCAGTGTTTTTCAACCTTGGCAACTTGAAGATGTGTGGACTTCAACTCCCAGAATTCCCCAGCCAGCCAATTCTGGGAGTTGAAGTCCACACATCTTCAAGTTGCCAAGGTTGAAAAACACTGCTCTACACCATGCTATTACTAATTTTCTGTACATGGCTTGGTAGCTAATGGATTCAGAACTGCATCCAGATACCCCTTGTTGTCCAAAAGTGTCTGCAGCTGAACCATTGTCACTCTGTATGAAACTTGGTCCCAACAGGTGATATTCATAACTGCAGTAGTTACCATAAAACTCTGGCTCAGGGAAGGTTTTTCATGACTTATCTGCAGAATTTTCTTTTTAAAGGAATGCCCCCCTCCCGCATTAACTTCAATGGATGATGGCTGAGAGAATACATTTTGGGCCCCATAATTTTGTCCATGTCCTCATTACATAGCCTAGTCCCTGACAGAACTGGAATCCTGACATTCATGGGCATGCTGGTCCCCTTCAAGAAAGGACAGAACTTTTTTTTTTCCTGCAAAAATTCAAGCATGCAGGTGGGAAGATGTTACGTATCTTGGTGGGTGGGTGAATGAATGGCAGTTCTGTCTTATTTTTAATTTTCAGTGGCTCTGCTCTCATAGCCTCACTGTGGTATGAGCGAGCTGCTCCATGCACAGTGAAATTTGGCCACACAATTATTGTGTAGTCAAGCACAAAGGAAGATGGACAAGAAGAGCTCCTGCTTCTTAACAACCAGGGTGCTCTTTAGAATTGGCAGTAGGAAGAGCAACTTTTACTGAAAAGGTAAGCCTTCTCTTCCTCTTCTTCCAATGGAGTTCCTTGTGCCCTTTACATTTGCTCCACCTTGAAGACCCCCCTCTTCCAAAGGGGGAATTAATTTGAAGGAGAATATATATATATTTTAATCTGATATCAGCAGAAGCTAAAAACAGCTCCACCAGATTATGCAGGGCAGTCCATTTGGTACCAGATCGAGAGATACACTATTTCATCCTTCAATTATCAAGGCAAGAATTTTTCTTTTTCTCTCAAATTGTCCAGCAAATTTGCAATAGTAGTTCAGTGAGCAATCCAGCACAATATTTGTCAGTACAGGTGATTTTAAGCAGTGGTGGGTGGCTTCTTCAGGATGCGACGGATTCAACATCAAGGTTAATTCCTCTTTGTGGTCCTCATTGCCACATCATAGCTCTGGTCATGTATTTCTAAAAGATGTCATTCTCACCATCCCAACTACTTAATTCACATCGATTCCAGTGGATATACCCTAAAGATTGCTGGGTTTCAATCCAATCCACATAGTTTGCTTTTTAAATTTTAATGTTTAAAATATAAATATGATTTATATTGCTTTTAAAGGGGGGAAAACCCACTCTCAGCTTCTCAATGTGATTGTTTTTATTGATTCCAGCAAATCCCTTCAAAGAAATCCATAGGTTAATTAAAAATAGTATTCTTTTAAAAGACATGTCAGCCACTGATCTTTGGTCATGAAGGCTTATGGCTAATACTATATTTTAGTATTCAGGATTTAAAAATTGATATGCTTACCTTAGAAAATCCCATCAAGATTTTCTATTATTGTTACATTTTTTTCTGGGAAGACATAATTAACTCTTAACAAAACACCAAAAATGAATTGCTTTTTCTTCTAATCCAGTAAGTCTCTCAAGCGGCATTGCGGAGAATAAAATTTCTTTTTTTCATTGCATCTAAATACAAGTACTCCTTTGGATTAATTACATTCTAACAATGATCTGCTTTGTCTTTTCTGTAATTGGATTTCTCCAAGGGTTAGAAATGATTAGTGCAATACCTCTGCTTCTCACACCCATCTTTTTTTTTGGTAGGGTTTTCCTCCTATTATTAAGGACACCAGCAAAGCCAACAGAACTTATGTTTCTGTTTCAGGAAATGAGATGACTGACCCTTTCATCGACAGAGAAAAAAGGGGGGAAACCCCTTGTTTCATGGGCCTGAATGTGTTAGCAAGAAATACTCTAACAAAAGATATGGACATCTGATAAATAGTGACCTTGTGCTATTCCAACTTAAGGTTGTTTTTTGCAAGGATTCTTGTTATTTTGCACATTAGTAAGTGCACCAGCTAACAAGATTCCTTGCATTGGGTTGGCGTCAAGCGTACTTTATGTGAGCATGACTGTCTTCATTTAAGTCCTTAGTCTTTCCTGGTCGGCCCTTACGTAAAACAGTAGCAGGAGTTGTAGTGGCCATGATGAAGATGGGGTTGTCCTCATGACTGTTGGTTTTGCTGTGTCCGAAGATGTTTTGGTGGCACTGACCTAGGTTAAGGTGAACTTTCGACCTGTTTGGGTTGAAGGTTTGGAGGAACAGGCCAGACCGGAGTGGAGCACAGCATGTCAGACGGCAGCTCCATTTGTTTCCTAATGTGTTTCCTGTGTCAGCTGCTTTTCAGTGTTTTTGTGGCATTTTTGTGGCATTTTGTTGACCTGCCTGTTGATTCGTCCTTGTGGCAGCTTTTTTGAACTCAGATTTGATGGCGTTTGGAGCAGGTGCCTGCTTTGAGCTTTGGGCTGCTTTTTGGAGGAGTGGGCTGAGGAGTGGGCCAGAGGACCGGCCATGCTGGTTCTCCTGCCACCCTGGCGTCTGGGAGCTGTGTTGAAGACGGCCCCCTCCTGCACCACTTGTCTTTTTGTTGCTGTCAGACGCTGCTGGACGCTGGGGCTTTTTGCTGCTGAGTGCTGCTTTTTGCTATTTTTCGCTATTGCTGGACGTTTCCTCCTGTACCATCTGCTTTTTTTGCCAGCCATACATCTCTTCCCCTGGCAAATTAAGTGATGCTGTGAATGTCTTATCTCAGCGTCTGGAGTCTGTGAGGGTCTGAATGGGGAACAACAGGCTTCAGCTGAACCCTGGCAAGACTGAGTGGCTGTGGGTTTTGGGGCCTTCTGGTGCTAGCACTATGCCATCTTGGCTGCTGGATGGGGTGGCACTGCCCCATACAGACCCAGTATGCAATCTCAAAAAGCAGGTGGCAGCCGTGGCTAGGAGGGCCTTTGCACAACGTTGTGTGGTGCAGCAGTTGTGCGTCTTCCTAAATTGGGAGGCTCTACTCACAGTCATTCATGCCCTAGTCACCTCCAGATTGGACAACTGTAATGCGCTCTACATGGGGCTGCCCTTGAAGAGTATCTGGAAGCTTCAACTGGTGCAGCATGCAGTGGCATGGGCAGTTATGTGCGTTCCCAGAACAGCACAAGTTACACTTCTGCTCCAGGAGCTGCACTGGCTACCAGTTTGTTTCCAGGCCCAATCCAAGGTGCTGGTTTTGACCATTAGAGCCCTTCATGGCATGGGACCAGGTTATCTGAGGGACCTCCTCTCCCTGATTACATCAGCCTGTCCCATTAGATCTGGCAGAGAAGGCATGTTGGGGTACCATTGGCCAGGGGCTTACATTTGATGGATCCCAGAAGGCGGGCCTTCTCTGCTGTGGTACCCACTTTATGGAATATTCTCCCCCTCCTCCAAAGTCACCTTAGTTCCATCCCTATTAAGGTTCAGGAAGTCCCTCAAGACCTGGTTCTTAAGACCTAGGCTTGGGGGTCCCAGGGAACCAGTGACATTTTAAGGTGACTCCCCTATTGTGATTGATACTGTTGGTTGATATATTTATTCTCTCCATTTGTAGTTTGTATATTCTAATTTTTATAATATTTTAATAATCACTGTCTATATTTTATAACGATTGTTTTTATATATTGTTGTTTTATTTGATTGCTGTACGCTGCCCAGAGTCACTTCTTCTGAGATGTCCAGCTATATAAATTTGATAAATAAATAAATGATAATAAACGTTAACAATTAAAGAAGAACCATGGCTTATAAAAAGGTACTTGTGAAGGATTATAATATGAATGTACTTTTTTTTACTTTGGGTTTGATCTCCAAGTACAATTCCTCACCTTAGAATTGACCCATCATGTAATACATTATCTCTTGATTTCAAAATACTTGTCAGGGAAAAAAAAAAAAGATTGTAGGTCTGATGTTTGCATGAAGAGAACAATGAAAAAAATTCAATGCTGCAATGTTTATGTTAATCTAAGAAATTCAGTTTTAACAAAATTAATTTTTGTTTCCATTTTCTCCATTACCTTCCACTCCAAGTTAAATGTTGGATTGTGTTCTCTTATATAGACTGTAGACATGCCTTTCTCTTGCATGAATAGCAGAAGATCTACTGTTAAAGTGTAACAGAATAAACATGATTTGCATTTAGAGCCGGCAATTCCTACCATTTCTGTAAGAAGCAAATATGTCTTTGGAAGTGAGCGATTTCAGAGTAGTGATGTAATGGGTGAGTTCTGTTTTAGAGGGACTGATCGCTGGTGCAGAAATAGCTGCCTATCCCAAGGGGAAGCTGGCTCAGAAATATGATTTGGAGTGATTGGAACTTGTTTTGAGTGTTGATTCAATTCAATAAATCAAATCAAAAGCTTCTGAACTGATTTGCATTGATTCTGATTGATTTGTATGCTTTCTGCACACACGCCTATGCCTTTTAATAGTGAAAAATTGGTCCAAATTAAATCATAGCTGATTCAGACATTTGATCCAAACCAATGTTGGAACTACACTGGATTGATTTTCCAAATTGGTTCAGATTGAATCAGACCTAGTTTGCACAGCCCATTAAATAACTTCTTTACAATTTAACATTGTCATTTATTTAACATTTAAAATAAGTCAGCCGTTTTACATCTGTGCCTGTAGGCAGCAGACACTAACACGAAAGGTAACATCATTCAGAAGTGCATGTGGGGCAGGGGTACAGCCCACACACACAGACAGAGAAGTGGAGCTAGCAATGCTCTGCAACTGCCCCTATCTTGCAGAAGAAGACTTTGGTTCCCCAGAAAGTAGCAATGTTTACCTGGACAGTTACTTTCCCATTATCCTTTATTTATTCTTTATTCTGATAATTCCTGAATCTGAGTCCTTCCAGGTCTGATTCCTCTTCCTTGCCTCCTTTCATGCATTTTTGCTCAAAGTCAATAAAAGAAGTGATACATAATACAAAAGAATCTCTAGGAGAAGGCATCATGTTGTTAATGGCTAAGATGTGTATAAATGAAAGTGTAATTTTCTCTTACAAATTAAATCCACAAATCAGTAGACTCTGAGATGTGCATCAGGATAAGGTGAAAAAAAAAAGGGTGTATTGCTTTAGGCTGGTGCTACGATTAAATTTTGGATGTTAAGCAGCATGAAAATATCTCAAAGTCGGAACTTAGATTGGATAATTGGTGAGAAAGCTTCTTACATGATAGTGTTCATAACGTGGCATTGGCCACATGTAGCAATGCTACAGTTCCATGGTGTAGTGCAGGCCACAGAACTTGTTAGATGATGGTGATGAGGATGATCATTCCTGAGACCCCTAATCAAAAAGCAAAGCTTTAATGATAGAAAATTGGCTACCTTCAATTTTTACCCCATTAGTGTCTCTTGGAACATACTGTAGTTTGAAAAACCCTGCTGTAGTAGTTCATTCAGTTGTCTTATTATGATACACGTGTATGCCAGGAGTCCAGATCACAGTCGATAACCTTTTTTAATAAAGAAACATGAATGAGAAAAACTTGAGGCGAATTCCCAAGATGCAAGATATGACAGATATTCTACCTATCAAAGTTGCTGAACAGTATTACACTTATTAAGCCACAAGAAACACCGCTTGATACATACTCTTTGTGCTATCTATGTCCTATCCTAGTTTCATTTCTTCAGTACAATTATGGGGTATCTTCTTCATATGAAAATCAAGCCAGAGAAAGTTCAGCCAATATATTTCCTTGAAGCACGGTCATATAAATATGTAAGGCAAGGGTTTAAGCATTTGGGATGGATGAATTGGTCAATCTTAGGCATTCCATTTTGGGTTCAGGAATGGTTAAACTGGTTTGCCCCATTTCCACCTAAGTCTGAGATTATCGCCATAATTATTCAAGAAGTCCAACCTTTATTTCTGCGCAGTTCTCCTGATTTTGATCGTTTCTCTGCAGCAATTTTCTTGATTATTCCAATAATTTCTGCAGAAACAGATACATTTTGATGAATTTTTAAATGGTAGAACAATACCTCTGTGTGTGTGTGTGTGTGTGTGTGTGTGTTTTGGAGTATATGGCTAACTATAATGCTTGAAAAGAACCATTTCTTCTGAAGTATCAGCAAAGTATATATGCAGAAGGAAGACTAAGATAATATGCTGCCCTACAGAAACAAACTAGGATAGTGTAAGCTCTATTCTATGTGTAGTATTTGAGCTGCCCGTGCAACACCCTGCAGCCACCCATATCTGTCTAAATTCCAGGTACATATATTCTTTTTAGCTAATAATGACCCTGAATGCAGGCAAGATAGCGTAAGTTTTCATAACTTTCCCATGGGAATAAAAGGATGTATGTGTTACTCTGTTGGTAAAAGGAGGAGAAGAAACCTGGAGATTAAAAGAAGGACTTCTGAGAAGAAGGAGAAGGAACAGGAAGAGAATGATGGAGATGTACTGGTTGCCTGATTAGAATGGATTAGGCAGTTTAGAACTACTGAAAATGTGTTAGTGTGAAGTCTGTTGAAGTAGAGCTGGCCAGGGTTTGGAGAACACTACTCAGGAAGGTCCCCATGGAACAAATCTCCATGACACAGATAGCTTCCTGGAAGTTGGAGGAGAAAGAAGGACACCACATTGTGCCAATTTGAGAGAGAGAACACCAGCTAGCATAATTAACACTGTATTTTCTGTGAGTAGGGACAGAATGTAAAAGTAGTAATGCTCATATTTAGTTAGCATGGTGGCTAAACACATAGCAAGGTATATTGGACCAGAAGATGAAAGCTTTACTTCCTTAGTAGAAAAGCAAGTAGACTACGTATCAGTCATGTTTATGCCAATTTTACTTTGCTTTATGGTATTACTGCCATAACTTATCAGTAAGAAAGAGAGAAGAGAGTAGAGAAAGAAATTTGGATGATTTAGCTAAGCTGCTGCAATGAAGCTTTGCCAGAAAACAAAAGTTGTTTTGCTATGCCGGGCTAACAGAGACAGAGAAAAAGAGGGGGGGAAATCACAAGAGGGATCTTGTGTGAATTGGATCCAGTCCTGTGAAACCATGAAGCTTTGTGGCTGGCCTCCTGTACCAGTGGCCCTGGGCTTCAGCTCAGGTAAACTAAATTTTAATCTAACTTGGTGACAAGTTCTATCTAACTATCCACTGTGATGCTAGACCATGCTCTAAAACTTTGGGGAGTCAAGTTTTAGTTTTTCATCCTAGTAACAACCCTAGGTATAGAACCTGAGTTTTTCTCTAAGTGTTACCAAGTCTTCCTCCCTTATGTTGAGAATAGATATTTGAGGGTACTTAATGTCCCCAGATTCTTGGTAAATGTGGGTTCTACATCTCCCCCCTTAACAATGCCTATTGGAAGTGGCAGCCAATTTGCTTTATCTTTAGAATTCAATGAGAAGTGTTAAAAATTGATTTGGTCCTACTAATTAGCCACTCTTGTCTCTTAAATATCCCCACGTGGAATTCTGGTTTGTTGTTGAACTGCTGCATGGTGGATACAAACCTAAGAACTGCCCATAGAAAGTAACCAAATTCCAATGAGCCTAGTATTGTATGGGGATAGATAATTAACATGCCAGTCATATGGTGACAAGTGAATGGGTGAAGAACAACGCACCAACTTCTATTAGAGAAATAATGACCTCCTTGGCTGAGTAATTTTTTTTTTTTTAATTAAATACTGACAATTCCTAGTAATCAGTGAACCTATTAGCCATGAAATTTGAATCCCTTATCATGGGCTATTCATTTATGAAATACAGCTGAGGATTGAATGCACATATCATTTGCAAGCTAAAATTGTATAGAGCTACAGCATTGCCAATATTTGTGTCTCAAAGTGTTTTCTGCAGTGTGTTGTTTTATCATTTCTGGGACGGATTGCCAAGACCTTGAGCAAGAAATAAGAGTGTTTCTGTTCAGCTGGTGACAGAAGAAATAGCTTCATTGGCCTGTATATGATGTGCTGTATTAGCTGATTTTGATTTATAAATATTGCCTCCGATTTCTAGAGACCACTTTCAAAAATCAAAATATTCCAAGTGGGTGGGAGAAAATCTTTCCAACACAAATTGCATTATTACAATGCAGTCTTATTACCACTATTTATGGAGTTAATAAAAGCTAGTTATTTTAGTGTATTAGAAACACAGAAGTACAGTATTTGTTGTGCATTTAATAGGGAAGAAAATACACAGTTGTGCTTTTCGGCAATTGGATTTATGAGGGCCATTTCACCCATTCCAATTTTTATCTCCCCAGATATATTTGTTTCTTTACTTCCACCAATGACCATGCATTTTGACAAGGAGCCTACATTAGAGTGAAGTGGAATGAATTGCATTTCTTGCAGCTATTTTTACAAGTGGAAAAAATGTCACTTCTGAGCTTTTTCTCCGCACTCTGTTCAAGAGTTTGCTCAATCGTTTATATTGCTGTTTTATTTAGGGAGACTTAGCTCTCACTTTTGCTGAGCCAGGAACTTCATGTTGTTGAACTAGATGAACTGCACAAAGTTTTGATGAAATCCTTTCTTTTAAAATCAGAACCGAGGAAGCTATTAGGGGAAACATTTCATTTCAAAGTTTCCATTATTTTTTTATTTTCAAAAGGTACCCAGCATTTTCCCATTCATTCCACAATTTATATTTCTTGGTACAAGGAGTCCACATTTCTGATGAGACAATCAAGGTTAACATCTAAGTTTCTGATCTTTATACATAGGACTGCCTGTGAAGTTCACACATACACAAACACAATTCTCCACTGTGACAATACAGAACTCAAAATTGATAGATACCCATTTTTCAGTCCATTATCTTATTTCACCATAACAGCACATGCCACTTCATAGTGACCTTACTGAAAGCTGTATCTTTCCCTTATGATTTTCTAAAGTGTATCAAAAGGAGCTACTTTTGTCAATCACAACTATCCAACAATACCAACAAGAACATAGAAAACTCAATTTTTCAACCCAACGGAAGGCTGAATTCTTAAGATCAGACTTCAGGTCTAGATTCAATTCTCATACAACAGTATGTCTTGTTTAAAATACACTCTTATGCTTTATGATGATTAAGAAAATATGTTATCCTCCACTTACTAGTAGTGAAATAAAATACAGGCTTCCTTTTGTTTAACTTTACTCTTGTTTATTATGTAGTATAGTATACAGTATATTAATATCAACAAAAAACCAAATCAATGAAGCTTTAGCAAAAATAAAGACAAATATGCTGCAGGATAGAAATGATTCTGGTAATAATAAAATTCCAATACAGTGACTTCCTGTGAGTGCATTTCTAAAATTGTATTGTATTGCTGCAGAAGATGCCAAAAAAACCAACTGAAACGATCATACGTGTCTAGCAATTCCCCTTTGAGGACAGATTACATTTGAGAGCCATTGAACCTTTGAAGAAAGCTGATATTTCCAAAAATGATGGAACCATTGGTTGAACATGGTGAACTAAACAAATACTTTGAGGGTCATCCAGTGAATTGCAGAGATTCAGAATAGATAAAAATAAATACTTCAGCACATAGTATAATTTCCCTTTGGAATTCATATCATAAAATGTAGCCATGGCCTTCAGACCAAACAGTTTTGAAAGGGATTCAGACAAATCCATAGAGTAATGGCTAATAGTAGTTGTTCTAAAGCGTAAACCGAATATACTTTAGAAATTGGAGGGAGTGCAAAATTTAAGAAACGTCTTAAGTTGCAAACAAGAGAGAGTTAATATCTTAACCCTTCTTTTTATCAGATTCAGTGCCTGTTTGCTTGGTTTCAGACTTAATGTAAGGTAATTTAGCTGTATCTCAAGTGGAAATTCCCACCTCTTGTACAAAGACTAGAAATCATTAAATCTTGATTAGCCATTCTTGATCTCATGAGCATCTTAGCTAATAATTCAGTTTACTTGAGAAATAAAATCAATAGGGGATGTCGGTGTGATCTTTTTTAGTATGGCACTCATTCTGTCAGAGTTTGAACTTGTTTTCCCAGAAAGCTATCTTGTTATTTATTAATGTAGCCATTTGTCTTGACCTCACCCAAGCTTATTTGAGCCATATAGGTTTTACTGAAATCATTATTAGTCTGTTGAATGATAGCACTGAGAGTTTTTATGTGGTGCCTTGGTTTTTCATGAGGTTGGAATGAAAAATTGGTTACCATTTCAACTAAGAACGTTTATGAAGAACTAAAAAGGCAATGAGGCAACTTGTTAAGAAAGTCTGTGGAATGGTTCAGTTTAGCAGGTCTGTTGTGGCCCTTGCCCTATGGAGCACCATGTTGCCCAAGATTCATACAGCTGCCCAGCCTGACCCTGTTTGAATGAGCCCTTAATATCTGACTCTATCCCCAGGCCTTCCATTAGAATGAATAGTAGACCCCTTGTGAAATGTTTTGGACTTTAACTGATTGTTGATTTCCTCTGGACTCCCTTCTGTGTTTTTATTGTTGTATTTTCTAAGTCACCCAGAGTTGTAACAGATTGGGGCAGCCTATAAATGTCAAGTACATAAATAAATGTTACCTGAACCGGCTCATGTGGCTTATCAAAATGCTTACATCTAGTTATTTCTTAGATTCCTAATATTTGGCGATATGTCCATGGCTACTAAGCAACGAAGAATTGCACCACAGAGGAAACAAACCCACAGGAAAATAAGCAGACATAAGAAAGAGGTAGTTGTAGGGTAGCCAGCTCAGCAATTATTTAGCTTATTCCAAACTGAGGATGACCAGGAATCTAAGCAGTGTCCAAGACTATCATGAGGAATGATCAAGAGTTAAATTCTTGATGTTAGCTCTGGTGAACTCTTAGCAGCATTGGACTTTTGTCACATTCTGGCATCCCACCAAGACTTGGAAGGTCATCTGATGCTATTCAGGTGGGGCCCGGTCAGTCTCCAATCATTTCTGTTGAATACAATGGGACAAAAAGATTGAGCCCTCTGCAGATTTCTTATCCACTTCTCTCAGTAGGGTGCTTTGCCTACACTGTCAAGAATAATGTAGTGCTCAGAATATCTGACTTGATACACAGCTAGCAGGGAAAAACTTAGAAATATTCGTTGTTATGTGGTGATATTAATATCAGGCTAATTTTAGAACTATGCTTTAATGCTTTCTGGACATCCATACATGCTGTGCCTGTTTATAAAGGTGGCTTTTTCATTGTAACCTTGAGTGGGAGAAGGTTTTTGCTGGTATATTTGTGAAATGTTGCAGTAGACACATATGCTCTGTTCTTCAGGAATATTGTGCTATTCAAATATATCACCACTTGCGTAAGAATTCATATCTTCCCTCTTTTTTAAAAAAGAAAAGGAAGAAAAGAAATCAAATTCAGTTGCAGTAATTTAGTTATAAAACTGCATTATTATTTTTTTTAAATATCGTATTTCTACTATATGCATCTGCAATGCCCTATATTTGAGATACTGAATTTAGTTCTTGTTAGCCATCTGAAAGTACCTTACACCGCTGTTGAGAGGGAAATGTTAACTAAAGAGAAATGCAGCGTTTCCCTCATCAAGACAGGCTTAGGGGGCTAGGTTTTCCCCCTTTTCCCTTTCCTTTTCCATCGAGAAAAAAAGTCTACTAAGGTGGACTGTAAGAGAAAGTGGAGAAGATTAAAAAAAATCTGTTGTAGTGATTAGAATTGTGTGTTCTAAAGGTGTTCTAAGGAATTAAAGTATTTTCCATGCAGCGATCACTTTTGGAACTTGCTTTGATCCATCAGAGCAGAACCATAACAGAATGGGAAATGGTTCTGTCCACTAGTCCTGACAATTATGACTTATTTAATGTTCTCTTTGGAGACATGTAACAGATCTTGCCCGTGTTATTTGTAAACTAATTAGGGTAGTGGAGAGAAGTGTCAAAAATGCTGGTAAGACATTTGTCAGCCTGGCACTTTCTAGATGTGGAGAGGCTAGAAGAAGCATCGCCCCAAGCCATTTGGAAGGTGTCAAGTTAAAGAAGTCCATCTTGATCTGCCTCAGTGAAGAGGCAATTCTTGTCCTTAGCATACTCTAGGACAGCCTGTCTCTGTTAAAATTGGAACAGTGGAAAATTAGATCTGAGCTTCTGGAGTAATGCTTAGGGCTGAATACCGAGCTTTTGCAGTGACAAGCATACTTAGGGCTAAAGGCAACCATCTACATCCCGGTGCCAAAACTGGGGTACCTCCTTGCCTAAAAGAGATTTTGTTTGAAGGGGCACACAGTTGAGTGAGAGCCCTGGTTTCTGTTTCTGCTGTCTTCCCCCCTCACCCAATCTAATGTGAGGAGCCTTAATCAAGCAGATAACAGGGCATATGATAGAAGGAAAGGCAAGAAAGCAATCAATGCTATTAATAGTTAGCATCAGGCTTGTAAGATGCAGCAGAGCCCTGATCTACAATCTGTAGCCCAGAATGTCCCTTAATGATACTGTAAAGTGAGATGTCAGTAAGAAACAGAACCTATTCATTCTTTCCCCTCTTCCCATTCACGTGTCCTGTTCTAAAAGTGGAACAATTTAATGTAAAGTATTTAAGCCTGTTTTGGAATATTGGGGAAAACATTGAGAAATAGAAGCACAAATTATTTGTGACTTCTGGTGTGATCTGGTATATACTTTTCAGGCTGTTGAGGTCAATTTTACTGCTCCAGACATGTGGACTTACAAATTTCCTTAATCTTGCTTTCTTATTCTTGAATAATATCTGGGACACATGTGAGAGACCATTTTTGTTTTAGTTCTGTATATAGTTCAGTTTTCAGTTTCCACAAGAAAGAAATTAAAATTAAAATCATTTATCCTCATTAACTTCTGTTGAATTCTCTCACATGATGGTCATCAGCCCAAAGTGTGAAAAACAACTCTCAGAGTTAGAGAGCCTTTCTGAGGCAGAAACTGACAGAGAGTCTATTTGAAAATCACAGAGAATTGAAAAAGGTGTAAAATTTCTTCTTCATTACTAATGCATAAGATGGTGCTATTTTGGGATTGATTTTTTTTTTTTTTTAATTCCTGAAGGCCCTTGAATGCTAAGGACAAGATGGCAGGTTTGCAAACTCACTGAATCTCAAGGAATCATTCCAGTACCCCAACTAGTTAAGATAAATATATGCTAACATTTCAGGATATTAAATATAGGCTGTATAATAGGTGGAAATACAGAAAACTCCTTTTATGCATGCACAGATTTTAATTTCCCTTATTGGCATTGCATATTTGGGACATCTCTCTGGATTTTTGCTCACTCAGATCCCAACATGTCTCTCTACATGGGATAAAGCATACATGAATTTTATGTCCTGGACCACCTAGACAGTTGACTTTGCAGTAGCACACACAGATTCTACTCCTTGCCTCCTTCACTTGTACACGGACCCTGTGATAATCATTTCAAACTTGTCAATGTGATTTTTTTAAAAAAAAAAGAAATTGGGGTTAATACTTTTTTTCTTAAAGACTTGAATCAGTTTTTTTAGCTTTTTTTCAGAATTAGATTGAAAGTGTAGTTGGTATCATTGAGGCACCTCATGTGGGGAAACGTTTGCTGGGGGTGGGGTGGTTCACTTTTGGGGGGAGCTTTAGCTGGACCCCCAGGGTGTGGTCAAGGTCAAAGTTTCAGCCTCACCCACTTGAGGTTGCAAATAGGACAGTGTAAGCCTAGATTATTATAAGTCAAATGAATGTCTTTTTTGCTAAAAAATACTTTGGAATTCAGGAAGGTTAGAAGAATGAAACAGCTTCTTTTTGAAGCTATTCAAAGTTTACTGTTATCCCAAGTACTGGCACAGGCAACTCCAAAAGGTGTGATATCAGAAAGTTGCAAAATACTAAGACTCCAGTCTTAAACTGATGCCTCTCAATGTCATCAAAATCAATGGTTTGGTTATTTGTGAAATTGGCAGTGTATCCCCTTGCCAACTAGAGACGGACTTTAGGTTGGACTTCTGGTTCTGGGACCACAGTTCAAAAAGGACAGTGACAGACTGCAGCAGGTTTAGAGGAGGATCACCAAGATGGTGGAGGATCTGAAAACTTAGGAATGGTTAAAGGATCTGGATATGTTTAGCTTACAGAAAAGACAGTCTTCAAAATCAGAAGAGTGGTCACACAGAAGAAGGAATGGACTTATTCCTGACTGTAGAAGCTGTCAGCTGCTGGAACAAGCTGCCCCATAAAGTAGTAGGTTCTCCTTCACTAGAAGTTTTTAAATAAAGGCTGGATGGGCATCTGTCAAAGATGCTGTTGTGGATCCTGTACTAAACAGGGGGTTGGACTAGGTGATCTGTAAGGTCGCTTCTAACTTTATAATTCTATGAAAATCGGAAAAGGCTACCAAAAATATGTCACTGTTCAAGCTTCCCTCCCTCCCTCCCTCCTCTCTCTCATTTCTTATTCTCTCTCTCAGGGTTGACAAATACATTATCCAAACCTGCCCTGAAGACCATTTCCATCAGTAATATTTACCTAATAAGCTTGATCTAAGTCCCCCTATTCTTTCACATAGAACAACTGTTCTCCCATCAAGGCAGCAAATTTGACACAATAAACACATTCTTAAAATGATCAGGAAGTTTATGATTAAATATCTGATGGCCAGGGAATGGGTGGCTGTTTCTGCCTCCTCCTCCTCCTGCTTTTCCTTATAGAAGTAAAAGAAAGTAGAGTCTATGGAATCCCATGGCTTGACCAGTAGGACCTTTACTGGAATGGGGGTGAGAGTGGTTGCCTCAGCTGACCAAGGTCTGCCCCTGTCCTGTCTGGGGGAAAAAAAATCAACAGCTAACTGAGCAAATCTGAACTATGCTCAGCTCTAGCAAGTGACAGCGTGTCCAAAAGCTGCATATTTAGTAGAAACAGAAAAGCTAATAGAAGGGCCTTCAGCTGATTGGAGAGAGAGAGATACTGTTTTGGTCCAGGACAGATTGAAAGCCTAGGAAATGACAATCCTGTTGTAAATTGGGACTGGGGAGCAACTGCCTAGCATCACAGGGTGAGAGTTTCCTCTGTGACTACTTTCCTGCACATGGGTGCAGTACAGGGAGTGCACACTGGAGAGGAGGTTGTACAGACATGCCAGAAGGTTGTTCAAGGAAGCTTCTTAGACTCAGATGGAATAGGAAGAATGGTGACCTGGCCACAAGCTACTTCCCTTACCCTAATCTGATACCATACTAGGATGTACCAATGGTGGCTTTCTCTCTGCTCTTGCAATATTTTGCTTTGTTTTACTTTTTATAGGTTTTGTTTTCCCTTCTACGCTTTTCCCCCAATAATTGCCCAGTCAAAAACACTGTAGGCAATGCATAGCACAACCCCTCTGAGATAAGCAGTTCTTATTCTCTGAGACCCCCACCACACCCCCAATTCCAGGGAAATATGAAATTCAAGATGAGCCTCAGACCTCATATGGTGGTCCTGAAAACAGTACTGCGATCTGTCCTTTGTGATATTAACAACTTAACATCAGATAAGCGAAAGACTGAAATCTTTGAGTCAAGAAATCATCACTGGTGTTTCTGAGAACTGAAACTATCCTTTTTCTTGCCTGCAGAACTGTAGAGAGAAAAGGAGTTAAGGTCTTCAAGAAAATTGTTGCTAGTTTTTCCTTTGTCTGAATAACAAGAAATTTGACTATGTGCTGACAGACCTTTAGCTTAGCAATGGATAATTATCTATGTGTAGGCTGATAAACTCCATTTAACTATATAAAAGCTCATTCTAGATTAATAAATTAACTTTCTGATCAAGACTCTTGTGTTGGAGAAGAATGAATCCACTTAGGCCTGATAACACATTCCTTTAAACACATTTTGATGTCTGCATGATCCATTTAATATATTCTGTTTTTATGTACCTTTATATTCCTTCAATATATTCTAAATGAGATAAAATGAGTGTGCTTCTCTGTCTTTTTCTTTTATTTATTGATCCTTTGAAATGCAGGATAAAATAAACTATTTCCGATGGTGAGAATTTATTTGGGGGATTTATTACTTTGACTCAGCAAATCTTGGGATATCAATCTCAAACACATTTGGGGAAGATTTAAAGAAAGCATAACCAGCATCAAAGGAGAAAACAATACTGATAATAAAATCCCATAAAATAAAAGAATAGGAGAATAATAAAAATATATTCAGATAGTTATCTCCAATCACTCTACAAGCCAAAGACTTGCTGAAAAGTGTGTGTGTGGGGGGGGGGGGAAGGATTGAAAAGACTTCAAGAATGAATGAATATTGGGGCTCCAGCTTTCATGATGAAGCCTCACCCTTTTTGACTTCCATGATTAATGCTCATGTTACTCAACTAATGGCATGACTATGTTTGAAGCAAACAGTACATACCAGCAGTTGAACTTTTCACCCATGCTTGTTCTCAGCAAAAGGGGAGAAAACAGTGGAATTGATAAGTGGACAATTGTATTTTATTGTATATTGTATATGTAATCATATCATGGTTTAATTCATACCCATGTGCTGGCTATGGTAAACCCAGTGTTTTGTTATGGAAGGTAGCAGTTGTAAAAGCAGCATAATCAGGATTGTTGAGTGTTGAATCATAAAACAGCAACAACAAATCCATCTGTTTGTAACCGAAATCAGCTAAAGGAGTTGCTATCTAATAGTAGGTTGATGTCGTGACAGAGAAAATGAAAAAGAGAGAGGAATTATTTCATCATCTGTTTCATAAGAGATTGTTGCCCTTCAAAGGAAGGATTAGGTTCTAATTATCTAAATTCAACTCCTTATAGGATTTCTCTGCCTCCATTATTTGCCGAGTCAGATCCAAGTGTGTGTGGAATAAAGCATCAACTGTGTTCTTGAGATTCACTTTTGTTTGGACTTGATGGTGGTCATGACCTTGAAAACGCTAAGTGGTTGAAGACCAGAATGGCAGAAGAACATTTATCTCTTCTGTGAATATTCCCCAGTTTGTGGAGTTGCCTCTTAATATCTCAGCAATAAATTATGCATCTAATTTGAAGCTAGGATAAAACCTTAATCTGGGAAGCAATATGTCCTGGGATGTTCATGCCATTTTGGGATGCTCAACTACCAAATAATCTAGAGTTGTAGACATTTGAGTAGATACAGTCCACTTCTGGAAACCACCAAATTTATCAACCATTTAATCCTGCATTTTCAGAATTATGTGGAAGTCATGAAATCACAGTGTTCATATGATTTTGTTTTTGATTATAATAAAGATGTTGACCTTTGATATCGCTGTGTTGTTTTGCACAAAAGAAAAAAAAAGGAAAGGGAAAATCAATTTTTCTTGAGAGATAACTTAAAATTGTCAGTTATCCTTGAGAATGAAACAAAAACTCTACTTCTCATATGGTGCTTTGTGGAGAAGAACCATTGGAAGTCAGATCTTCCTTAAGTAATCCCTTGTTCTGATGCATATTGGGAGAAGAACCTATTAACTTATGTGTCAATATGTAATGAATCTCCTAAGTGTGGCAATAATTTCTAAACCACTAATCTAGCAAAGGTTACGAGCATTTTCTTTGTGCAAAAATGTCTATGCATACATCAGAAAATTAGGCAATGTGTTATGCGTTTTGGTGGAATATGGACTCTTCTTGTGGCCCAGCATGTTTGTATTCTATAGCATGCTTTGCAGGGGTTATGAGATGACATTTTGTTGCATATATCAGGAAATGTTTTATTTATCTTTAAAATGCAAACTATTGAGAAACCGTTGATGCTTCATGCTATCCAAAAATAGAAGTAATGGGATGACACAAACATGCATACATAGAGAGGGAGAGAACAAGCTGTATATAAACCAACTGTATGAGTGTTGTGTGAATCAACCCCAATCTGATTTGAACTGTTATTTCAGTTTGGATCATTGAATTGATTCAGAAAACTCAAATCCAGTTGATTTCAAACTATCAATTTGAATAATGGATGCAAATATTCAATTGATTGAAATGATTGATTCAAATAATTGTAGAATAATTGAAAATAGTTAATTCAGTTTTCTGCACTGATTTAAGGGAAAAAAAGGATGAGCGTGCATAAAACTAATCCAAATTTTCCAAATTGTTTAACTGATGCATGCCCATCAATTAAAAAGGTTTTGGTGCATTCATTCAGAACTTGGAGATTCAGTCAAATTGAACCTTCCAAAAAACTTCCCGAATCAAAAGCTTGCACACTATTATAAATCAGATATGCAATATTTAGTCTAATTCATGATGACATATGTTCTCTTTATCACCCCATAAAGACCATAATAATGTATGAAACTGGTCAGAGAAACCAGAAGTTCTCAGATGTTGGTAGAAATACCAAGTGACGCAAAACAAATTTCCATGAGCCTTCATGATACGGACTAAAAAGTGGTGTAGAGAATAATATTTTTAAAGCAAAGATTTCATAATACTGGCAAAAACAATGACGGTCTGAAAATATTCTTCCTCAGGTTTCTTGTGAGAAGATGTCAAGTGTAAATGAATGCCTCTTGTTAAGGTGTTTTGGGGAAGCAGAAAATAGAAGATCAAACAAACAATTACATGCCTATTCAGCTTCTTGAAATGCTTGATTGCCTATGCATTTCCATGAAAGTTACACGCACACACAAAGACGTACCCCTAAGTGATTCCTATTTTTATGTGTGCAACGGCTTATTTCTAACTCCTACCTGTCAAATTAAAGGTTCAATTAAGTGTGCATTTTAATGGGAAGGGATTTAAGAATGCAGAGTAAAAAATCATTTGCTTGAGTCTCTGGAATAGAAAATTACAATGAGTAACATCCTGAAAAATAGCTTTCCAGGACTGTAATAGCCTGACCGTATTTCTGCCTCTGCTTTTCATCTGTCCAGCGTCATCCCAGACAGGGATTCATCAGTGGGGAATTGGTTTTGGCTTGTTCAAGTTTTTTCATGGAATATTTTCAAAGACTCTTCCATCATATTGGCCAAAAATATCCCAGAAGAAAACCAGGTGATTCACTATTTATTGAGGTCACTTCTCTAAACCCAAGGGCACGTTATATGGAGCAATAGATCAGAACTGTAGATTTTCATTGCAAATCGGGTGATACAGGCAACATTATTAGAAGCTGGGATTTTTTTTAAAGCTTCCCTGCGTATATTGATTGTCTCTGGCATTTTTTTGATCTCATTTCGTTTCATTTGTTTTGCTGCTTGTTTTTCTATCCAACATCTGGCATGGCATTTAGGAAATTTGATCTGATGGAAGCCGACTGTGCCGGCACATTCAATACCAGAGAAAATCACATTTAGCTTTGAGATTACCCAAGTGAATTCGATTAATACTAATGACATATCCAAAGGCACACCCCTCGATTTGCTGATTTGCACTAATCATATTTTAATTTTTGTTGCTTTATTTTGATTTTATATGGCCTTTGAGGATTGGTTTATGCTTTGTATGTTGCACACCACTAGGACTCGTTGAGGTCTGGCAGTATAGAAATACAATGAATAAATAAAATAAATGTCTTTCATTTGGCACAGCTGCCTGTTTTCAGACATGGTGATTAGAAAGTAACAACAACCAGACATATGGATAAGTTTAAAAATGGATTCACAGTTGCTTTGCACAACATAAATGTTTGGCTTTGACATCGTGTTTACAATCTGATGCTGACTTCTCCCTCGTCCCTTCCCTGGATCAGCTATTTCACTGGGCCAATGCAACAATACTTTTATTTAATCTGAGAATATCACTCAGATACTGATAACATACTGTATCTGCACATTTACTTCTGGACACTTGGCAGCTGAGTACGCTCGGTCGAAAACAGCAAACTGCTAAGCGTATTATTTGCACCCGATGGCATCGAGGTCCTGGGAACCAACTGACGTGTTTCGAAAATGGCTGTAACCTTTGCAAATAACCCTGAATATTGCAGACTGTATTTCTTTCTATCTGTCTATAGCAGTGGCTTTTTAAACACATAGTCTATCCACAGGCCATTTCAGGAGATGGCAAAGTTCCTGATAATTTAAAGCTGTCTTCAGCCGCGCCGTGCAATGGACAATAATGGCATTATACTTTTTGGTAAATAATTCTTACAATGAAATCATAGGGCCAGTTAGACTGGGGGCTCCTTATTTTATATCCTGATTTTACAATTGTTGCTGGAATGGGACAATCTGAATGGTTGCTTTTATCCTGTGCCTGCCCTGATGCTGTACTGCATGGTTAATATTTTTACAAAACAAACAGAAGCATAACATGTAAAACTTGTATTTAAAAGAAAATAATATTCACATATACATTTCAGATTGCAGCCAAAAGATTGCCTCAGAATGAGAACAATCATTAGCTTTTTTCATCTTTGTCCTTTTCCTTTTGAAAATTAATTATAGCTGTTGCCAAGATGTCTGATTTGACATTTCTGAAGGCATTTCTTGGTGAAAGGAAAGAGTGTACCAAATTTTAAATAATCTGCAGAGGGGGGTTGCAATTAGTGTCTGTTTTTTTTAACGGCAGAAAGAAAATATTCCATGTGAAGTTGGAAGATGACGGGAAGTAAAGCATAAGATTTGCAAGGAAGGACTAAGGAAGCTGTTGCCTATTTTGGATGAATGATATTCCTAACTTCCCCATTTCTTTAAAAAATGTCAATTCATGAGCACTTCTAGAAGATGAGGGAGAAGATTGAATGCATAGGATTCTACCCATTTTATAAGAAAAACCATTTACTGCTCTTTCTGTGTTTTGAGCCAACCAATTAATAGTCACATTCTAAAGAGAAGACATTCTAGAGAGAAAGACGTTTCTGGTTCATTTTTCACAGTATGGGACATTTCCTAGGTGGAAAATAATGGCTGGCCAATTTAAAAAAAAATCAGAAATCCAAGCAGTGATAAGGCAAATTGTCTCTGTTTACCCCTAACAAGAGAGGCACAATTTTTAAAATATTTCTTTAAAATATTTTTATTTTTTTTTAAATATATTTCTCAATCAAGTTTTTTCCAGCAAGTTTCTAAATATTTGAATATTATCTTACCATACATGCAGATGAATTCAGATATTGATGTTGTGGAAAGCAAGACAGGCCAAGTGAGTGCGTTATACCAAGCCAGCAGGTAAGCTCAGTTCATGCCTGGAACTGGGAATAGACCTGAGGTATGATGGTTCTGAAGGGATGGCTGTAGACTAGAAGAATAAGTTTGGGGTGGGGAATTATGGAAGGGAGAGGGAATTGAAGTTAAGGAAAGTTTCTTGTCTGTTACTTAGAGAGCAGAGAGCAGGGATACTACCAACAATATAAGAACTGCAATACTGGAAAGGTGGTGGTGGTGGTGGTGGTGGTGGTGGTGAAGAAGTAAAAGGACTTCAATTATTATCTAGACAGCTTTACTCAAAGAAGTGTAAGCTGGTAGGCAAATTTGTCAAGAACAGATTTACCTATATGGATAGACCTGATGTCCAGAACTCCAGGAAGTTATAGCTTTGCTCCCTGAGGCTGTCAGATCTTTTTTATTACACAAAAACTGCAGTTACGGAAACAAATTTGCAGTTCCCAGAACATACTAAGTGTGCAGTTTATAATGTGAATGGATGAAAAATCAGATTGATCAACAAAGACTGAAAGTGAATTGAGCTCCAGATCCTAAAAAATATCAATTTTTTAATCTGGGAGGAAAAATGTTCCTTGCTAATTCTCCGGCATATTTGGAAGATGAAGGAAGAGGCTGTTGTTTGGTGGTACAGCCTCTGCTTTACTTTCAGAAGATTCCAGTGTGCAACCTTGGCCTCTCCAGACAGAAATGCAGAAGACTCCATTTTGAGGCCCTGGAGATTTATGAGATGGATTCTTCTGAGCTAGACGACCAATGATCTGATTTGATGCAAGATTATTTCCCATGTTCTGTGATTGAGTTGCTTCTCCAGGCAAAGTACCTCAAGTGATGAAACCTATGAAATACCCCTGGTTAAAGGTTTTGTGTTCATGTTTCTTGATCAACAAAACCCAACCCTTTGTACCCCAGAGTTGACTTAATCGGATACACTTTAACAATTTGGAATCTCTTGAGGGACATGGACTAAGGGAATAAACCGTAATGGTTTTCAGGTATTCTACGCTGGCATCAAACTTGCTCAACCTGTATTGATTGTTTATTCTGATGATTCATTCTGTATGGTCACAGAGTATAACTAGGGATCCAAATTCATGTTTGGCTCCATGCTCTATGTGAAAAAGAGAATAACCCTTGTTAGAAATATCTTCTGCAATGTGTAGATAATTTGTTTGTCCCATGCTGAGTTGCATATGTGGCTTATGATTTATGACATGAATCGGAAACTGTGACTTATTAGCATCAAATCTCCAAACAGGGTGGACAGTCAAACAGAATAAAGACAGAAAGGGGACATGCAACCATCTTCAACTGAGGTATATTTCTAACCCCAAACTCATTGGGCTTTTTTTTTTTTTTAATAATGCATCAGGGTCTCCACAAGAGCAACTGTATATTTTTTAACATGGTGTGGATGAATGCAGCTGAGGGATTTCCTATCTGTGAGTTCACTTTCAGGAAATATTGAGTTTGGGGGAAAAAGTGGTCCTTTTCAAGTCTGGTATTTGGCCAGGTCAATTTTTCTTTCAAAACATGCTTGGACAACCACCTTTTTTTTTTTTTTTTTTAATGAACGTGCAGACATGACACCAAGCTATGTAAACATACAGAAAAAAATCTAGGAATCCCTTCAGTTTAGATTGATATAGAAACTTTGTTGTCTTTTTATTTGGATAAAGATAAATGTTGACTTCCATAAGACAAGCTTAAGTCCTGGTGTCTCCATAGACACGACCATGTAGAGCAGTGTTGTCCAAACTTGGCCACTTTAAGATGAGTGGACTTCAACTCCCAGAATTCCCAGCCAGCATGGCTGGCTGGGGAATTCTGGGAGTTGAAGTCCACTCATCTTAAAGTGGCCAAGTTTGGACAACACCGATGTAGAGTTTTTGAGGGACGATACAGAAGTGTTTTGCTACTGTCTTCTCCCAAGAAGGTTGTTTTGATTTCTTTTATTATTTTTAATTTTATTTATCTTCTAGCCTAAATCGTGGAGTTTCCTAGTGGTCTACCCATCCTAGCAGGTCCAATCCTGCTTCCAGGATGGCTGAAAGTAAAGCTTTATTTCTGCTACATTGCCTAATAAACAATGTTAGCAGTACACGCTTGTCCCCCATCCTGTCTCTCCCATAGATTCTAATCAAAGGCCTTTAACTCTCTTATCCTTGGCTGTTTCTGGTACCTTGCATGATATCTTGGTGCTGCTCAGTGTTATCATATCTGGGATGATTTTACTTTTTTATTTATTTATCCAATGTATGTAGCCGGTCATCTCACAACAAGTGATGGTGGTGGTTGCCCTGCTTTTATTTTGCACAATGAAATGTTCCCTACTTCTATTTCCTCCACACACACACACACACACACAACCTATAGTAAAATGTTTCACTTAATGTTTTAAAGTCTGCCATAGCACTTTTTCTCCCCATTTTTCTACTTACCTTTAAAAAGAAATAGAGAATAAAATAGTAGGGTTCCTGATCACATGGTACTGAAGATTATTTCCCTTTGATCAGTATCCCCTTTTAAGACCTTCTCAACCATTTTCATTAATATCATATGTTGGTTGTTTTGGGGTTTTATTTGTGTGGTGGTTTTATCTGTCAGCTGCCCAGAGTCACAGATAGAAGTAAATCCATCTCTCAGTCAATAGCAGGTGCTGACAATTGATTCCTTTCCCTTACTGTCCTGATAGGCAAGGAATTAGTTTCATTGTAACAAATACTTTTTAGGCAGATATACAGATTTTGGATCAAACAGGCGAATCAGAAGGGCATGTGTGCTTCAGAGCATACGTACCATAACCAAAATGTGTATGTTAGAGAAATGTACACACAAAATGTATTGTGAGAGAGAATGAGACCGAGCATGAATATTAATATGGAATCTCACAAAGCTTTCATCAACAAGATTTATCGAACTGAAAGGGATAAAGTTACAGGAATTTCAATTGCGATTGTAACTCAGAACTAATTTATTCCTCGAAATATCTTAGGACTTACTCTGTTTCCTTTTAATGACTTTCCTATGAAGTGGTGAGGAAGAAGATCTCTCTGCAGATTATGGCAACCTCTCCTGAATCTTTATCAGCCAGCAAATCACCAACTGTACTCTCTTCTGATGAATCATCGAGTTGTGTGAAACTATTCCCCATTGTTAATTTCCAAACTGCTGGAACAGGGTAAAGCCCTCATCTAACACCCCATCCCCCAATTCTTGGGATGGACAGTGGGACCAATCATTTTTGACCCCCCTACAAGGTTTTGATCCTAAAAATCTTTGTTGAGTAGCCACATGTAAAAACATTATCATGAACAAACTCTGGAGTCTTTGGTGCTCTTTGAGCTTGATTGTTTCCTTGCAGACATTTCATTACCCAACTAGGCAACATCATCAGTGCGGGTGAATGTGGGGTTTGCTCCCTGTTTACATACAGTAGCTTGCCCTGCCAGTGTTGGGAATGTGGTTTTCTCCTTGATAGTTCCTTGATTAAGGTATTGTTTTCTGCTTGACTGTTTGTCTGGTGTTAATCCCTGCTTATCTGGGTGTAGGCTGCTGGAGGGGAGGTGTTCTGGCCTTTTTGTTTCCTTCTTAACTTTTTTATTGCCTCTTTTGAATGCTTTGTGAATATGGTTTATTTCTATGTGTCTATTGATGTCTGACCATCAATAGCCACATAGATTCAGCCATCAATACATAGACACATACATCAATAGAATGAGCAAAGCATGACAAACTCTACACTATTCTGGGAGTTCCCTAACCTTTAAGATCAGGTTTCTAACACCATCACCAATGGAGAAGTTCAATGGAACTTGTAGTACTAATTATGGGAAGCATCAGATGAGGAAATGAAGGGAGGTCTCAATTGAATATTAAGCACATTGTTCTCCTAATAGGTCTCCATTAGTGAAATTCCTGAATTGTGATTTGGACCAAACAAGCTTAGAGAAAGCTTAGAGAAGACCTATCCTGCCCCAAATGATAGTATTCTATTTGTCTTAACTAACTTCCTTGAAAGTTTGACTGCAGCTAGACTATAATATTGTAAAGACAAATATCAGTTCTTCCCCTCCCTCTCCGATTGAATTTTAGCAGGTGATCAGGCATATTTTTCTGCAGTAAATCTTCTCTTTTTGATAAGAGTGACCTGGCACTATCTCTTTAGGAAGCCTAACAAGTTAATTCCCATTCCCAATTATTTGCTTGCCAGGATGAAAATTAGGTCTGAGTCTTGAACATAAATACTAGTGGACATACAAATAGAACTAATCTAGAATTTGCATCTAGAGATGAATGGAACAAAGAAACTGAATTTGCTGGGAGACTTTTTATACACTTTAGTTTTCAGAGAGCACACATTTATTGCTGTAGTCCTTAAGCAGAACTGGATGACATGTGACTAGAAAATTGTATTAGTGGGAACTGGCTTTGTTTTTCTCTTCAAGGTTGAGAGCATTAATCTTTGCAGGCTTTTTTTCTGGGGGGAGTAAAATAATAATGATAGATTATGTATAATAATTGGAAGGCTTCCATGGAAAAGCAATTAAAATAAACTATGCATTCTACCTCTTGTTTATTCTGAGTTTAAATGGTAGCATTTATTTCCTGCATTAAATATCACCTCTATAGAAAGAATGACATTTAATTTAGCTACTGAATTGAAGTTAAAAGCAAGCAATTAATGGGGGAAGGGGGGAGGAGAACTTCAATTAAATGATGGCCATCTTTTGTTTTTCTAGTTGTATACACACTATTCCAAAGTGTCTAAACAGAAAGCCTACAAGGGCGGAGGGCGGGGGGATGTTTCCTTTTTTAAAACTTTATCCTGCTGGAGAGCCCAGTGAATGTCTGGGACTTCTGATACCAAAGCAGAAGAGATTACACAAGGACAAAAAACTTCCTTTATAACCTGTATGTGTATTCCCTTTTAAACTTATTCTGTCCTGTTCCTATGGTAGACCCCTGTATTTTTTTTTAAAGAATCCTGCATGGAATTTGCATTTAAATGTTTGTGTAACTATGCATTGTGCAACTGAAAAAGAAAAGTGGGACATTTTGATCTGCCTGCTAGCGTCGTAGGCCAGATCACTAGCTCCTCATGAAGCAACCACAGGCACAATAGTCTTTGCCTTGTAGAGACTCCATGGTGGTGCAGTTTGGATTGTCAAGGAACCTGCAGCCTTGCAACAACCTCTTCTAGCATATCTGCTAGATGGAAGAAGCTTCTGAGCATATGCGGTACAGAGCATCATTGCAACCGTTTTGCTTAATTCTTTATATTCAGTCCAGGGATATTCATGCATGCAGCTTAACACTGCTCTTAGCGAGCGGTCCAGGGCACTGAGAATCATGTTATTTTTGCTATACTGACAGAAGTGATGCGTTCTCCCTGAATGGCTCTAAGTATTGCTGTATGGCCTGGGAATATGAAATAAGGTATAACTGCTCAATTGTCTGTGAGAATTTAGACAAGGGTAGAAATATTAGTGTTGATGTATATAGACTACTGAATAATCTGAAGCAATGGGAAATCTGCTTGGGTTGCCAAGATGGTGTTGTGTGCTGGAGGATAGACAGTACCCATACATTGCTTTAAGCCATGGTTTGGTTTATCGTGACTTATTGAATAAGCATTGCTTATTCACAAGACTCTGCAAACCATTTATCTTGATTATAAATCACAATCTCTGGTTTTAGTCAACATGTCAAGGTAAAATCAAAGAAACCACAATATGACCCAACTGTAGTAATTGGTGAGAGTGTCAAAAAGCATACTGAAGAATCCTTAAGATCTATCAGTTAGTTAGATCAGTTTATTTCCCTTCTGAAATCTAGTCTTGGGGAAAAAGTTATTTCGGCAATCAGACCGCTGTGGCATCCAGTGTTGAATGCTGAAGAAAGGAAAAGAATGCTAGAAATGGAAATAGTGCTTTTGGGTGCTTTTCCATTAATATGAAATACTAAGATGCTGAGCCCTTTTTAAAATAAAACAAACTTCATCCTTCTGCTAATGGATTGCCCTCCCACACTGGGGATCTGCTGCAAATAAATTCATTATTTTAGGTTCATTATTTTAGGTTCCTTTTAAACACAGTTTGCCGTTCATCGTTTGTGAAGCAAACGAAAAAAAAAACCATGGTCAGCATTCTCCTTTCGGGGTATCACTTTAAAACAAGGAATAAAGATCTTTGTAGTTTTGCTTTCCCAAGGGCAGAGCTGAAATCAAGGGGCCCTCATTTTAATGCATGAAATTTTTAAGAAAGTTATCAGAACAAAAATGTTGCAAAAGGGTCAATGAAGTAAAAAGATGAGACGTAAAGAAGAGAGAACTTAAGCATTCCTTTTATTACCTGGGATTTGAATTCCAAATCAAGCACAACAGATTTGTCAGGGTGTGTGTGTATGTGTGTGCATTTAAACTCTGGTTCAGTTGAAAGAGTCATTGTGGTTACATTCAATGTAAACTTGGAGAAATTAGAAAAATAGGTGAAATCAGCTGATGACAATAAAGTTTTCCTCTCTTCCTTTTCATCTTTCCTGTTATACCAGTCAAAGTCATACTGTCTTAATTTCTCCACAGGGTATTATTAAAAGAAGCTGACCCAGTAAAATTGCAGCACTTCCATTCATACATCCCCAGATCAATTATTTAAGGAGAAACAGGAAGCATAACTATGAATCCTTTCCTTTAACATAAACTGTTGCACATAAGTGAAGCTATCTGTTCTCAGCCTGCTAAAGCTTTGCATTAAACCTGTTTCTGGAAGAACCAATAGCGTAGGAGGAGAAATCTCCATTACTCAGTTGCTGAGGAAGGAAGGTATTGTTTCAATAAAAAATATTTTTAAAGGAAATTAGACTACAGATCAACATAACATTTTATCAATATCTTCTTGGTAGAAAATTGCGTGAACTTTTGATGCTCTGGAGGAATTTAAGCACAACAATCTCTGTAAGAAGTGTGGGAGGAAGCTGCAGATTCTATCATAGGCATCTGTAAGAACCTGCAGCGATACAAATGATACAAAGTGTAATTTTGGTCAGTTGCTGTAATGGTATGTGGGAATGATCTTGGGAGACAGGGCACTGAGACGTAACCCAGGGAACAGTCAGATAAGAGGCAGCTTAGCCTGCAGCAGGAATGTGGGCAGGGCAAACAACTCAGAAGGGAGCCTCCCTAGTTTCTTGGGCTGTAAAGGCAACAGGGCAGAAATGTATTTTCAGATTTGCAAGATTCTGTTAATGTCACCTTAGAATAAAGTAGAGCTAGTACTTCTGGGTGTGCTTCTTGTCTGGACTACCTCACAAGGCCGACAGCTGTATCAAGGGGTCCTGATGGAAATAGGTATAGCTCGAAATTTGTACCACCTGTGTAATGATGTCATGATGTATGTAACACCTCTTGCCCCTCCTTGCCCTCCCCACAGATGCTGAAGGGGGGGGGGGTATAAAAGACAGAATATACAAGAGGATGTCATCAGGCAAAGCCCTGACTTGCATACTGATCTCTGAGGAAGCTATGCAAAATCACGCTGTGTGTGCCATTGTTTCGGCACTGGTTCCCTGTAGGGACCACTGAGACAGGTATAGTTACCTGTGTCTTATTTTAATGTGGGCATTATCCAGATGCCAAAACAAGATTTATTTGGACCAAAGTAGCATGTATTTTAGGGAGAGAGAGCTATCCTTTAAGATGTCATTGCCAGTAAAATGATAGACTTAGAAGTCTTAGATGGATGAGTGAACATATACTCCAGTTCTCTGTTATTCTTCAGCTGGGAGATGCTGTGCTTAGTCCCCTGATGACCAGAACCAGAGGAATCCACAATCTGAGGGAATGATGAAATGATGGTTGTGTTATCATGATGTAAGTTTCACTTCTTTTCTACAAGTGTCATGATTTCACACACATATACATAAGGGTGGGGCTTGTGTTGCAACGTCATTCTATGAATCTGTTGGATTTTTTTTTTAATAGTTTTAATGAGAATTACAAATAGAATAAAAGCTAATACAAGCTACGAAAAATATAAGAATACAAAAAGAAAAATATAAAAAAGGAAAAAAGCGTAGAAAAGAGAAATAGAAAAAGAAGAAAAGAAAAAAAGTAACTTCCCCCTTCATCCCAGCAAGTAAAAATAATTTTAATAGCTTATCACTTTCTCTTAATACAACACGTTCACCCCATAACTCATCTCTTAACTAAAAAATAAAGTCCAAACGCTTCATCATTCATTCTTTGTCAGCAAAAGTCCAGTAAGGGAAAACAGATATAAGTAATTTTCTCTCATAACCTTGACTGAATAAGCCAACCCTGTATTCCTTCCCTTAATTTTAACCTCTTCCAAAATAGTCCCAGAGCTTGATTTCTGTTCATCATTTTTTTTTTTTTTTGGTCCCAAGAATCTTTAAAAACTTTAACAGACCTCTTTTGTAAATCTAGTAACAAAAAAGTTATCCAAATTGCTTTTCTGGTTTAGTAATTGAACATCTCCTTTAAGCAGTGAAACATCCCTTAGTTTTGTTTGAAAATCCAGTGGATCTTTCTCCATATCCTTCTCATTGCTTGACACAATTAAATCCACATTCAAATTAATTTCAAACTTATCCGTTGTAGCTTGATCTTCTTCTGTAACTTCATTGACACATGATATGACTATCATATCAAGTAATTTTAAAGACCAATATTCAAAAATGCCATTAAAGTTGTTTACTCCATTCTTCATTTCTTTGTTAACAAAACAAATTTATTGTCCTCTAGCTCCCTCTAGTGTCAAACCGTCAAGGTCCTATTATCATATTTCCTCTTAAAAGAACCCAAACAATCGCCATTTCCCATGGGAAGAATTAATTCAAAACTGTAATTCAAAGTCCATCTGCCCTTAATCCATTGCTAACTTTCCAAAATCCATATTCTGAGCGCTCTTTTTCTGTTTAAACCAAAAAATAATATTTTCCCAGAGCTTTTAAAATCACCTTTAAAACATTTTTCTCCAAGGTGAAGGCAACTCACCTGCTGAATACAGTAAAACCTTGCTGTTCTTAAGGGTCTTAATATTTCCAGTACAATTAAAAAAAAAAAATCCAAAAAGTGATTAAGAAACAAAGCTTGGTTGACCTTTATGTCCTCAAAAGGCTGCATTATGAGTATTTGCTTGATGGAATCCCAACTCTCAGATATTCAACTCATCAGCTGACTGAAAACAACACTTCCTATGGTCCACTCACAAGGAGCAGCAGGTTATCTTAAAATCTCTCCTTCCTCCGGAGAGATTTTGCCGGTCCAGATCCAACATACAGCCACAATTTTCCTTGTAAATGTGGTCCTACTGCCAACAGGACGTCAACTCACCATGAAGCACTCACCAGAAGCTTCAGATCTGTTGGATTTTGAGGACATTTCTGACTCAGAAGACAAGCTGATCATGAACAATTAAATGATTGTTTAATAGTAGCAATTTTATGAACAACAAATATAGGAAGTATGTTGTTTTGCTCTAAAAAGTCCCATCAGGAAAACAACCCTTCCATACATAAAAACAGAAGGAGTGTTTGACACATTCTCATCAGTTCTCAGTTTCTCATTTTCTTTTGTTGAGGATATGCTAGTTGCCTACATTTTCTTTCCTTTTCCATCTTTTTTTTTTTTTAACATTGCCCAACTGTGAGTTATTTCTTTTCCTTGTGAACTCGCTTTCTTAAGTGTTCCTAGCTGCCTGGCTGCCTCCCCTTATGTATATATTTATTCATATAGTATTTTATTCTGTTTGTTATGTGGTGAGCTGTCTTTCTGGAATTGGGAAGCACCTAAATAGGAAAAATATATAATAATTAAAGAATGAGCTCAGTAGCCCTTTGCTTAATTGTTAGCGTTCTAACAGACAAAACATCCTTTTGGCACAGTAGATTCCAGTCTTATGATAAGGAATGAAACCAACTGTGTGAAAGGGTACAAAGTCTACTAAAACAAAGCTAATTTCCTTGGCTTTTCTAATTGGCTTTAGTTAACACTATAGCTAAAACTAAATGAGTTTTATATGAGTTGAAGGTCTTTGGATCCCTCCTGTTGCTTTCATTCACAGCTACTTGTACTTAAAGGGCTGATTACATGGTGCATAATGTGATGGTTATTGTTGCTGGAACACTGAGGTTCCATTTGCCTTTGCTTAAAGAGGAAGAGAAACTTGGCAGAGCAGATGTTCAGGACCTTAGCAGAAATTGACATTTAGGCCTTCTTTCTCTCCAAATATGGTACAGAAAGTGGCATTTGAAAGCGGTTCTGCTTTCACAGAATGGCCAAGAGCAGAAATTAAGTTTCTGGTATCTTTCAGCTGGGTTCAGAAGTGGGATTTGAGGTGATGCCGTTTGTGACTTTCCAGATTTCCTCCCGTGTGAACAACATTTAGAGCTATAAAGATTTGTTTTCTTGTTGATACAAAATGTAAATCAGCAGCCAGGTGCTCCTCTCTCTCTTTCTAAACCCAAAAGTTCATTGAGAGCCTTTCATTCAAATTCTGCTTCCCTGTCACCTTGATATGATTTTTTTTCCCCCTTCACATCTCCAGTCTGTTTTGTTGCATTGAATATTACAGTCTCCTAAGGAGATGCAGATTGTCAGCTAATAAACCAACTGTTGGTTCAGTGCTTTGGGGCAAGGCAGCTGGAAGCTTTGATGCTCTAGCCCACCAAACCCTGGTTAATGCCATATTACAGAAGTAGATAACCTGGCATCATCCAGATGTTTTGTGCTATGGCTTCCATAACCCTTAGCAGTTCCTTGTGCTAACTGGAAATTCTAGAGAGTTGTAGTCCAAATATCTGAAGGCCATCAGGATGTTTCCCTTGCTCTATGTACTCAGCTTACAGAGCTGGGCTCTGATTATGGGCTCGAAAGAGACTCCCCTGAGATCTTGCTTTTGTGAAGCTATAGGTGTGTAGGAATTTGCTCCTACGTGTCTCCAATAACTTGTTCCTTTCCTCCTTATGTCATGATTGTGGTGACATGTTTTTGAGTTTCACCTTCTTCGCTGAGACTTCTGCAGCTTATGCAGTCCACTTTAGTGGTCCTGCAACCATCCTCTGTTTTCAAGTTTCTGTCTCAGCTAGTTAGCAACAGAATTACGATTATCTAGGAGGGAAGGGCGATTTTGGCCAAATAGTAAGGGAAAGTACAATAGCAAGAGCAGTGGAATCAGCTACTCGGGGAGGTGAGGTGCTTTGCTTTATCAGGATGGTTCAGATGATGGGTGGACAGTCACCTGTCCATGATTCCTGCACTGAGTAGGTGGTCTTACTTGAAGGCCTAAATGATTCCTAAGAACTCCAGGATTCTGCTTGTCTTTAACCATATTGAGTGGGAAGCATATATTCTGTAGTTAATCCTTCTATCTCCAGACTGTGAATTCAGCCCAAATTGAGGGACATCCTTAGTCATTTTATTTTGCTTCCAAGCTAGGTCCTAAATTAGTCATGTGACTCTGTCCCCGAAAGAATAGTGTGAGTTTAAGTCATTAAATAGTCCTCTTTATCCCTCTGTGTTTGCTTACTTGTTTGGAGATTCTTATATCATTCGTTTTTGTTCTTTTCAGCTTCATGATAAATGCTGTCAAATGATAACCAAGAACAGAAAGCAGTGATGCAGGAAATGCTAAATAGCTGTCTTCTATGTTGAATTAAAAAAAATATATACTAAAAAGTGATTAGAAATAGCAGAGTTACTGAACCACTTTGTTTCCATTTTCTAGGTTGCAGGTGCATTTAATAATTCAGTTTAAAGACACACACACAGAAGTGGGTGGTTGTTTGTGATTTAAACATGAACCTCATTTCCTACATGGTTTATCAACTGTCTATGGTTGGTTTACCGGTCTCTAATTTTACTGATTCTGCCATTTTTAATTAATGGGCTCTGCTCTTAGCAGAATTTTATTATCATCATCTGAAGGTCATGCTGCTTAAGCCAAATTAAATTTGCTTGCTTGTTTTTCTTTTCTCAAAAAGCAACATTAATTTGAACAGACTATTAACACAATCTGGGGGTTTTCAAACACATTTCTGGGAAGATTTGCCTGTTGAGCCTAGTTAAGAAGTAAAAACCACCACCTCCTCCATGTAAAACTATCTTCATGGTTTAAAGACATACTTAGATTATTAAAGCAATCTGAGTCTCACGTCGGGTCAGTACTCGGATAGATGGGGTAAGTCAAGGATATCCACATAACCTGGATATGATTCCTTTGTTTGGTGTGGTTTTTTAAAGCCATGTTACTATAACTAGCAAATCATATATATATAACACAGCTTTTTCTATTAAGGTAATAGCACTAGTGAGCATATTAAGTGATAAAGAAATCTATGGAGGACCCAGGAAGGGTTGGATGAGTCAGTCAGAATCGTGGTGAGTTCCGTGATCAGTAACTTCTGTATTATTAAACTCTGCATGGTATTTCTTGGAAAAGCCTGTCTATGTTTATATATGCGCAGTATAAATGGTTAAAATGAGCAAATAGGTTTTGCCACAAGCTTGGGATGGTATTGATGTTGATGATGATGACGACGGTGATGGTGGCAGGGAGAGATATTTTATTCTTGCAAAGTTTCTGTTTTGTGGGATGCCGAAATATATTTATATGGACTATTTCCTACAGATTCTCAGAGGATGTTCACATGAAGAAATCCCTCAATTTAAGTAAAAACAAAACAGAAGCTCGCTCTAGCCATTGCCTTTCAGATTTCAGGCCTATTTCCATCCTCTTTTTTGTACGCATAAAAGCCACTGAAGCAAGACTCCCTGCCTGAACTTTGGTTCCTTTTGTCATGACAGATAAGGAAAATGCAAAATAAATGCAGAAAAATTGTAAACAACAATGTCCTGTGACCAGCTCAGAAATTAATTAACCACGTTGTTAGAGGCACATAACCTTAAAAGGAGAACAAAATCTGTGGTATATACAGTATCTCACTACCTAAACGAGCTCTGCTTGTGTAGAAATGTTGATTTTAATTTACAGCCTCCACATATACAGGGCACACATTTTTAAATGCAAATATTACATTATTTATGTAAGAAAATAACGTGGAAAGATACTGGGATGTGTATTTGGATGTACTGTTATTGTGCAGTTCATCTCTTCTTGCAGTTACTGAAGTGTGAGGGCAATCCAATCCATGCTCAGTCCTTGCACACTTATATACGGTATTGTGGATATTGGTTGGGCACATTAATAACTGGATGCTGTGCAGGACAATCTCCATCAGAAACATTACACAATTCTCCAATACCCACATCTGCAATCTATCAATTTTAACATCTGTTCAACTGTTTTGTGTGCACGTGGAGCGTTGTGTGGACTTTGCACATCCATTAATACAAATGCACAACAGGGCAGGCTTATCCATGACACAGATCCCAGGCTTAGTGTAATCCAATCATTTCCTCTCAGGACAGATGCAGTTTAGCGACAGTAAGCAAAATGCAGCTGCAGAAAATATTCGTGCTTTTTTCCCCCCTGATGAATGGCCCATAATAAACAAGATGATGGGGAAAGCTGTGCTTTTGCATCATGTGGTTACCTTTGCTGCTACCATGAGTGCAGAAAAAGACAGATGGAAGTGGTTTCATTTGGAAAACAGCTGTGAAAACAGGGCAGGACAATAGTTCTGGTTCAACTATTGTTTCCCTTTCTTCCTTTCCATGACTGAAAGATCTTGAAGCAGCTGCTTGCCATTACAAGCCCGCCCGTCTTGAAGTTCTCAGTATCTCTGAGGAGCACTTCTGTCTCCTGATCTTCCCAGACTTTGCCAATCATTAGGGCATCATTTCGTTCTAGCTTGGCCTCGCTGATTAAAGCGTGCATTCTTTGCCTTTATCGTCTTTGTGTGCAGGTGTCTGTGCAGGCACATTTAAAGATGCCCCCACCATGTAGTCACAAGCAGTAATCTAACTGGGCTTGAAAAATACAAGTTTGACACGGATGCTCAGGCCCCACTCCAAACTTCCCATGGAGTGTTTGAGTGTCCCCTCTTCTTAACGTGTTTGGGGTGTTCTGCCATAGGCAATAATGGGAACTGAAAGCCATCCTGGGCTTCATTGACTTTCCCTTACTGCTCATCCCTGCTCCGTTCAGACAGCTCCAGCCAAGGGACAGAAGCTGGGCCTGCTTTTTATGGGCCTGTCTACTCTCCAAACCTCCAGGCTTGGCTGAAAGGGGAGGAGGAGTGGGCTAATTACTGAACACTCAAAGCAACTTGATGTCAAATATTTCTTAAAAAAAAAAAAACAGATTCTGGAACATATGTCGTGTTTTGTGCTCTGAATACTCAAAATGATGACTTCAAGACCAGAACATATAAGTTCAGCGTACTTTGCATGGCCCTACCCAAGGGTCAAGTAACTAGAAATAATTAGAAAAGGGTTCCTGTGCAGTTAGAGAAAATGCATCCAATCCTGTAGGACAACAACTTTTATTAGGGTTTAAAGCTCTCTGCATGTCTCTGTGTACACCCTCACATCCAAAAATCAACCGAGCAGCCCTGTGACTTAGCTTAAGCCACAGCAACAGATGCTGAATGAAAGACACCCTGTGGATTTCACTGCTGAGGGGAGAAACCGAGCCCAGATCTCCTTCCATTTCTAAAGAAATAGTACTCATCCTCTTTCCCCCCACCCCACATTTTTTTTAAATAAAGAAAAGGATACATATAAAAGACGTTGTACAGTGTGTAAATTGATTTTTTAATTAATCAAATTGTATGAATACAACAGTCTGTGAAGGATGTATCTAGTGCCTTCATGTTTTCCATTCATATTCCACACGATCTCCTAAATTTGTTTGCTTTTTCCAAGTTGAGAGGAAATTCTGAATTAGTTCACAATTTTTTTCCTCTTCTTTGTTGCAATGTACCTTTGCTGTGTCCTTTTCAAGTATAAATGCTTAGCTGTGACACTTAATTAATCACATAATTTTTGGATACCCATCTCAGGGTAGCAGCAGCACAGACATATATATGTCCCCAGATAGGCGTAGGTGGCACCTCTGCTTCATCAGTTGGTTTGGCTGCCAGTTTGCTTTCAGGTCCAATTCATGATGCGGCTTTGACCTTTAAAACCTTACATGGCATGGGCCCGGGTTATCTGAGGGACGGCCTCTCCCCACTTATATCTACCTGTCCCATCAGGTCAGGCAGGAGAGGATGCTGTGGGTCCCGTACGTGCAAGATGGGACCCAGGAGGCGAGCCTTTTCTGCCATGGCACCCGCCCTCTGGAACATCATCCCCCCTGAGGTGAGGTTAGCCCCAACCCTTATGGTCTACCAGAAACATGCTTTCTTCAGCAAGCCTGGGGATCCCCTGGTAATAGGAAGCCTGTGTGCTAGTTGTATTATATGTAGTATCTTCCCTCTCATGGTCTTGTTTTATCTATTCTTACTATTTTAATGGGCTTATAAAATGTTTTAATTCCTGCTTTTATTCATGTGAGCTGGGCAGCCATACAAATTTGGCTAAATTATCAAATAAATATTGTTCCAATTTTAAAATTGGGGAAATAGTGGTGGTGTCATCTATAAATTTGGAAAATGCATAGTTAGATTATATATATTTCTATTAGGATTGCAGGTAGTCCTCAGGTTATGCAATGGTATGTGGGAATGACCTTGGGTGATGAGGGGAAGAGATACTGCCTAGGGAATGATCAGATAAGTGGGGTGGGGGACCCCACAGCTGTGTAATGGCCACAGAAAGAAACTCAGAAAGGATCCTCCCTAACTTATCGAGCTGTAAAAGAGATGGCAGGAGATTTGTACTTTCAAACTTGCAAGATTATGTTAATGTAGCCTTACGATAAAGTAGAATAAGCTCATCTTGTCATGTTTCCTGTGTGGTCTACCTTGGAAGGCTGACAGGTTACGACCCTAGCTGGGACCAGAATTTCCGTTGCTAAGCAAAGCAGTCATTGGGCAAAACATCAGGGGACCATGCCACTTAGGGACAGCAGTTCTGGCAGTACTGGCTGTCGTTGTTAGGCGAGGACCTCGTGCTTCTCCTGCCCTGCCACACTTGCCTCTGCTTCAACTCCCCCACCCGCCTATCTCTCTCCCCCCCATCACTGCTCTTTTGGCTGTCTTGCACTCCACTGCTTATCTGTAATGGTGTGTGGGAAAGACCTTGGGAGACAGGGTGAAGAGATGCTGCCTAGGGAACTGTCAGATAAGAGAGGGCATAGCCTGCAGCTGGATAGTGGGTGGGACAAGAGGCTCAGAAGGGACCCTCCCTAGCTTCTCAGGCTCTAAAGGAGACAGCAGGAGAATTGCACTTTCAGACTTGCAAGATTCTGTCAATGTAGCATTGCAATAAAGTAGAATTAGCTCATCTGGTTGTGTTTCCTGTCTGGTCTACCTGGGAAGGCTGACATTACTCCTGCCATACCCCCATCCCCAGCTGACCTTCGCTGTCTTCTTCCTGCTGCTGCTGACAAGGTTTGCCCAGCTGAGGCAGCTACTGGTCCCCTTCACGAGGAGGCGGAGGGGTAGGCAGTTGAGTGCAGGATGGACAAAAGGGCAGAGATGGGGGGAGATAGGCGGGTGGGGGAGTTGAAGTGCACTCTATGGTTATAAATGTGGACAGACTGCCAGGCCCCAAATTTGAATCACGTGTCTACAGGGACACTGCTATGGCCTAAACTTCAAGGACTGGTCATAAGTAGCATTTGTTCAGTGCCGTTGTAACTTTGAATGGTTGCTGAACGAATGGTCACAACCCAAGGACTACCTGTAACCCAAATCCTATAAATTTGTAAGCCAAATATTTAAATTTTTGAATTCTCTGAAACCATTCATCAAGAAAGATATCCCAAAAGTAGTTGATTGTGAAGATGACAGTTGCCAACTGTGAAGCCGGTAGTTCTGTCTCAATCTCAGGATGATGTTTATAGTGTACAAACATTTATTGGAGTATCAATTTGTATAGTGTGAGTTATAATAGGATTGGGAAAACTTTGGGGAAACTTCTATGAAAACTGAAATGCAGTTAGAAATTCACCATTTTCTAAATTCTCAAATGCAGTTTTCAGGTGAAAAAGCATATCCAGAAAAAGTATCCCTGAATGTATATATTAAGGAAAATAGCACTGACTTAATGGGCTATTCTTTGGGGAAAAGGCAGTGAAAAGTGTGTTTTAAACACGATGTGCATGGATGGACTCTTTTCTTCAATGCTAAATATGAAGAAGTTAAGGCTGGGGAAAAAAATGAAAACTGTAGCACTGGGAAAACAGAATTTATCTGACCCATTCATATATCAGCCTCTTCTTTCCTATGCTGGTCTATGTACAAGTGAAAGACGCGCTACATTTGAGGCTTCATTTCCTTCCCATGGCAATTTTAGCAAATACAGTTCTTCGTGGTCCACCCTCCCAGCATATGAGTGTTGTGTAAGTTGTGCTGGACAGTTGTGCAGGCATGGCTTCTGGATCTAAAGACCGCACTTCCATGGAGAAAACACAAAGCAAGAAACCCCAAACCCCAAAATCAACAATTTGTCTCTTGCTGAAAGCCTGAAGCTTACAATGTGTTGTGAGGCATTAGACACTGGAAGAGGTCTTTTTGTGCTTGATGAACGAGTAGGCTTTGACACAGCGATCTTGAAATAAGTTCCAAGTGAAGAAGCATTGTAAGGAAGTTAGCCCGTTAACCACTAAACCATGACGACACAGCCAGTGTCAAAGGAACTTAACAGTAAATCAGCGTTTATAGGGTGACACTGCACAGTAATTGCTCCCAAGGCAAGTGACACTGCTTTCCTTCATATCTGGTGACAGCATACATCAAAGGCCGTTTACTCATCCAACTGTAGAAGAGCATCCGAGCCAACGGTGGCAACCGAAGGCAACTGTTTGCTCTCCATAAAGGAACGGACAGTAAAATTTCAATGTGTAGTTAGGCAGGCAGGGGAGGGGAGTGACTGAAGGGGTCCACCCAGTCTGCAGGTCCTTTCATCTGAGTACCAAAGTAAGCTGGAGCTGGAACTGAGTCCTTATTGCTACCGTACATCATTCCGACAGCAAGCATGTCTTCTCTCTGGCAACAAAAGGAAGAACATGAACGATACAATCTGTGATTTACCACTGGCAATAATGGGAGCTTACCATAAGCTTGATACCTAGCCATTTTTTCTCCTCTTGGGCAAGCAAAATCAAGTCCTTTATTGAGATAGCGCTACTGTTATTGACTGTATTTGGCTGGAAAACATTTACGGCCATGCAAGTCTACTGTAAAGCTGAAAGTAATCTTCCCTCACCTAGTACCATCAAGGGGAAGTGGACTATAATCCTCCTCATTCTCAGATTGGAGGAGAATTACATGAATTTTAGTCCAGTCTTGAAGGAAACCTGATGGGGAGAAAATATCCTAAAAGAAGTGTGTTTCACTTTTCCCAAATTGACAGGGCCAACTAGCAACTCACTGTAGTTCGTTTTAGGTCATTTTTCTCCTGAAATTCTGTTCTCTTACTGATGTCTGGTGTTACTCTGCCCTATGATACACTTCTGGTTTAACTAGACCAAATTATTTCAGATTACATATTAGGCTCCCTCTACGTTACCACACGGCAAAAGAACAATGTTGGTATTACTGCACATATCATAGCACAAACATTTTGTTTGTGTCTTGCTTAACCTTGTATGTAGATTCTTACTAAGGACCGCACTACATAATGCACGCAGACAATCTGCTTGCCTACCCTACATAAGTTATTTAACTATCATGGAAGGTAGTTAATTTATTTTCCCCTGGTAGAAAAATACTAACCTCTATTTCTTTTTGTTGATGCATGGAAAGGCAGAATGGAGATGGAAGTTTGAGTGGATTGCTGTAGGGATAGAAAAGGCAGCTGGTTTTCATGTCTCTCTTCATATCTTCAGTATGGAGATATTGAAGCTTCCTAGGATAAATAATAATAATAATAATAATAATAATAATAATAATAATAATAATAATAGTTGTTATTAATCTACAATTAAATTCATGGTCTAAGACTGGTGGGAGCCTAATAATTCAAGTCCTAACCAAGGAGCTAAGAATTATTAAGGTAATGTCTGAGAAGATAGGCAGTTCCTAGCAGGGTGGAATTGTGTGTGTATGTGTAAAATTAGGGTGTTCAGTCCAATACATTCAACATTTCCAAATATTAAGGGAGTTCTTTAGGTATTGCTCCAAGGGCTCCAGTCATGACTGGTGCAACAGAGGATTTCTTTTTCCATAAGCGTTCAGCTTCGATCAGCAACTCCCAATATTTCGTAATTTTTTCCGATTGCTTTTCCTCAATCCTTGCATCACCTGGTGTAGCAACAGCAAGGAACAAAACTTTCTTTTTTTTTCTGGCTGTTATGTCAGGCATGTTATGAACAAGGTGCCTGTCCATTTGGATCTTAAAATCCCTTAAGATCCTAGCCCGCTCGTTTTCCAAAACCACCTCAACTTGAGTGGTTCTTGCTACATTCGAATCCAAACCTCTGGCAAAGTTTCCAATGAATAATTTTGGCAACTCGGTCATGATGCTGCTTGGTGTCAGCTTGTGTAATCTTGGTGCAGCCACTGATCAAATGGATGAAATTCTTTCATCCTTTTCGCTACTGCTGTTTGTTCCATGATGAATTTTCGCTTTCGTGCAATTTGTCAGCAAAGCTTGTTCCTGAGCTGTTAAATTTCCGGTTAAGATGGCAGGAGGGACGAGAGCTGTGGAGCCGCTGTCCTTTTAATTTTAGGCTTTCTGTATGTGTCTGTGGTGTATGTGTTTGTTGTGTGGAGGATGCCCTGGACCGGCATTCACCTGAATGGAAGCTGGACCGCTTGGGTCTGTGTAGACTTCTTCGGCTGGAGGAGTGTGAGTGCAGTGCTGGCCGCGCTTACCGCCCCAGCTGTGTTTGCTGCATTTGCAAACTTGGCGGCTCCTTTGAATGTGGTGATGGTGTTTTTTGGGACTGGCTCAGCTCTGCTGCTGTGGCTGCTGCTATGCTTGCAGTGTTTGCTGCATTTGCGACCTCGGCGGCTTTTTTGAATTTGGGAGCAGCGTTCTTGGACTGGAGGGACTTCTGGAGGGACTTCTTCGTGCTGTTTTGGAGAACTGTCCAAGCTGTTTCTTTGGGGAGCTGCTCCAACTGTGTCTTGGAGCTCTGGGGTGCTGTAGCCTTTTACCATCTGGCTACAACTGGCTCATCATCTGGATGCTGGGGCTCTGGAGGTGTGGGCAAGGGCTAGGCGGGGTGGGGTGGGGGGATTGCAGTGGAGCGGCAGACACCTGTAGACCCCCCTCCCTGCGAAGGCCTTTCTGCTTCCCTCTGGTAGCCTCAAAAAGAAGAAGAAGAAGAAGAAGGAAAACACCACTACTCCCATTTAATGGTGAAGTGCC
Organism: Python bivittatus; assembly: GCF_059951505.1. Taxonomy (NCBI): domain Eukaryota; kingdom Metazoa; phylum Chordata; class Lepidosauria; order Squamata; family Pythonidae; genus Python; species Python bivittatus. Next base: position 7,567,473 of record NW_028277033.1, read on the forward strand.
TGGGAGTTGGACTGTGGGCTCCCCATCCAATATTGAATGTTATTCCCCCTCTTTGCCTTTCTCTGGGTGAGAGCCAGAGGTGGGCTGGTGGGAGGGTGAATGGTCGGAGCCTCTGCCAGCTGGTGGGAGTTCCTGGATGCCGAGTGGGGGGGGTGTGAGTCTGAGTGGGTTCGGATGTGTTGATCCTCTCTCTGGGTGAGAGTCGGAGGAGGACATTGATGAAGGGTGAATGGGTAGAGTGCCCACTGCCTGCTGGTGGGAGCAGCAAGGGAGGGATCCCTGTATATGTTTGTGTGTGAGGCTGTGGGAATGAAGTGGGGGAGGTGGTTGCTGGGCTCTGATGGCTCTGAGTGCTAGTAAGCTAAAGAGCCTCAGGGTGCCCAGCTCCCCTCCCAGGTATGGCTGGTAAGGACAGCGGATGCTCCCTGGTTTTGAGAATTGAGGGGTGTCGATATAGGGATGGGGCTGTTGGGGGAATGGGGACAGGCCAAAATATTATGGTGGTGATGGGCATGGGGAGGTATGGCAGGAGACGGGGAGCAGGCCATTCCCAGGACCACGGGGCTGTTATTTGTTGCCGGTTTCATGTTCCAGCTCCTCCTCGGTCTCAGCCCCGGTACTCTGTTAGCAGACCTTCAGAGGCTCTGGTCTCCAGCTGCTGCTTCTAAAAGCCAGGTCAGTCTGTAATAAGGCATCCCTCACTGGTGATTTAATCATGGATGAGAGGGCTGACCTGGCATGCATCACTGAGACCTGGCTGGATTCAGAGGGGGGGTAGCCCTTGCAGAGTTATGCCCAGCCAGGTTTCGAGTGTGGCATCGGCCGAGAGTCCAGGGCAGGGATGGAGGTGTGGCAATTGTCATCTGGGAATCTCTTACAGATTTCAGGGGTGCTGCACCACAGGTGAGACCCTGTTCATCAGGTTGGGCTCTAGGGAACAGTTGGGACTGCTGCTGTTGTACCAGCCTCCCTGCTGCACAGCAACTTCCCTGCCTGAGCTCCTTGAAGCCATTTCTGTGATGGAATGGACTCATGAAGGCCAGGCTCAGGGAGATAAGCGTGTTCTTAGCCCCCAACAGGAGCGTGGGAAGTTCAAGAAGATGAAGCCGGCACCTCCCTAAGGAATTCACAGTTTTGTGGCTGGATGGCTTGGGAACTAGGGTTGAGTCTGGGGAGATTTTCTGTCTGAAGGTTGTAGCTAATAAATGCAACAGAACTGTATTTGCATTGTCTTTTGGAGTTCTTTGGGCTGAACCTGACAATTTCTGGGTTGACAGTGGAGTTCCCCAGGCTTATGGGCTTGGGGACTAAAATTTGCCTTCTCTAGGGATGGGGTATCAGGGGGCTCAGGGGTTCATGGCCACCATGATGGCCATGGGCCTATCCCAGATCATCCAGAGCCTGACACGAAACAGTGGTCATACACCAGATCTGGTGTTCCTGTCAGAGCAGTGGCTATGTGAACTGAAATTGGGGGAGCTTCTGGTGTCCACCTTGTCATGGTCAGATCACACCCTGATCACAATGGGATTCCCTGGCACCACTGTCCACTGCAGGGAGGCTGGGCCTATGAGATTGGTCCGCCCCCAGCAACTAATGGAGCCGGATGGGTTCCAGAGGGAGCTGGGGGCTGTTCCTGTTGGTCTGCCGCACGGTCCATCTGAAGCCTTGGAAGAAAGGGGCAGCTGAAGGGGCAGTCCATCTGGTAGCTGCTTGGAATAAAGGGGCAGCTGAGGCTTTGGATCGGATTGCACCCATGTAGCCTCTCTCCTCTCAGGGTTCCTGGCACTATCCTTGGTTTATGGAAGAGCTAAGGGAGAGGAAGCGAGAGAAGAGACGTCTAGAGTGTCGCTGGCGCTCGACGTGGGACAAACGTGACTGAACATGGGTTAGAGTGGCTATTCATGCCTACTTAGTGGCGATAAGGGTGGTGAAGTGTCTTTACTCTGCTGTTATTGTGTCCGCAGATAGATGCCCTGCAGCCCTGTTTCGGGTGATATGAGTCCTCCTGGGTAAGGATGGCTCAGAGAACCTTTTGCAGGGAGGTGCAGAGGAATTTTCTCAGCATCTGTCAGATAAAATCACTCAGATTCATTATCAGTTGGAAGCTGGCTTTACTGCAGGTCCAACGGAGGTGCCTAGGGAGGAGTCTCACCCTGTTATCTGGGAATGGTTTGAACCTGTTGGACTTGAGGAAGTGGACAGGGCCCTTGGGGCTGTGAGCTCAGCCACCTGCTCTTTAGATCCATGCTGCTCCTGGCTTGTGAAAGCAGCCCAGGGGATGTTGTGTGAATGGGTTCTAGCAATGATTAATGCATCTTTGAGTGAGAGGGTTGTTCCCTCACCTCTTTAGGAGGCCTTGGTTCACCCCTTCCTCAAGAGGCCATTGCTAGACCCCATTATACTGGACAATTTTTATCCAGTATCTAACCTCCCCTTTTTGGGGAAGGTGATTGAGAAGGTGGTTGCGCAACAGCTTCAGAGGACCTTGGATGAAACGGATTATCTGGATCCCTTTCAGTCAGGATTCAGGCCTGGGTATGGGATGGAAACAGCATTGGTCGTGCTTTTGGATGATCTCTGGCCCTCGTGGGATGGGGATTGTGCATCCATCCTTGCCCTACTTGACCTCTCAGCGGCTTTTGATACCATCGACCATGGTATTCTTCTGGATCGGCTCAGAGGACTGGGGGTGGGTGGCACTGTGTTGTGCTGGTTCACCTCCTTCCTCCAGAGCCAATTCCAGTCGGTGGTGGTTGGTGAGGAGAGATCCTGCCCTCAGCCCCTATTATGTGGGGTGCCACAGGGTTTGATGCTCTCCCCCTTCCTATTTAACATCTACATGAGGCCACTGGGTGAGCTCATCTATCGCCATGGGGTGAGGTGTCATCAGTGTGCTGATGATACCCAGTTATACATCTCTGCCCCTGGCGAATTAAGTGATGCTGTGAATGTCTTATCCCGGTGCCTGGAGTCTGTGAGGGTCTGGATGGGGAACAACAGGCTTCAGCTGAACCTGGCAAGACTGAGTGGCTGTGGGTTCTGCGGCCTTCTGGTGCTAGAGTTATGCCATCTTTGCTGCTGAATGGGGTTGTACTGCCCCAGACAGGCCCTGTGTGCAATCTGGGAGTCATCCTGAAGAGCAGGTAGCAGTCGTAGCTAGGAGGGCCTTTGCACAGCTTCATGTTGTGCGCCAGTTGCACCCATTCCTAGATCAGAGGGACCTAATCACTGTCACTCATGCCCTGGTCACCTCCCATTTGGATTTCTGTAATGTGCTCTACATGGGGCTGCCCTTGAAGAGTATCTGGATGGTGGAAAATGCAGCGGCATGGGCATTATGTGTGCCCCTAGGGTGGTACACATTATACTCCTTCGTGAGCTGCACTGGTTGCCAGTTTGCTTCTGGATCCAATTCAAGGTGCTGGTTTTGACCTTTAAAGCCCTTCATGGCATGGGACTGGGTTATCTGAGAGATCACCTTGCCCCAATTACATCAGCCCATTCCATCAGATCTGGCAGAGAAGGCATGCTGTGGATCCTGTCTGCTAGAGTGGGTCCCAGGAGGCAGGCCCTCTCTGCCGTGGCACCTGCCTTGTGGAATCTTCTCCCCCAGAAGTGAGATTAGCCCCATCCCTCTTAACATTCTGTAAGTCCCTCAAGACCTGGCTGTGTGATCAGGCCTGGGGCTCCCAGGGGACCGGGGAGATTTTACGATGGCTCCCTTAGTAATTTTATGCCCTCCTGTTTTGTGTCTGTTTATATTTTTTTTATGTGTAATTGGTTTTATGTATATATTTTTTTAATTATTGTACGTCGCCCAGAGTCACCTTGTGTGAGATGGGCGGCTGTATATATATAAATAAATAAATAAATAAATAAATAAATAAGATACATAAAATAAAGCCTTCAGTTTCTTTCTTTAACACTCCTGATCTTAAACAGCTCCACGTGGGGTTTTTATTGGCTTTTCCTTCTGTATCCTTCAAGTATTGATCATGTGTTGGCTTGTTCTTCCAATTAACAAATTGGTTTTTGATTGTTTCTTTTCTAGACTCAGCCTTCACCATTGTTGTTTCCAAGATCTTTCCTTGATTGACTTCCTTCAATACGGGATTATCATTATTATTACTAGTAGTAGTATTTCCATGTAAATAAAGCATTACATTTTGCTCTGATGCTAATCACTTTCTAAGCTACCTTAAGCAATAAAAGTCCTCATGGCACCAATGCACGCTCCTGGTAACTATGCTTTAATTGTCCTTCAAATGTGTGCTGTGACATTGCTGAAGTCTCTGCTCCATAATTATCCTTAGATATAGCCTCTCCCATGTTCTGCTTAGAATGGCAGGGCACAGATAACCTATGTTGCTGCTGTTTCCCAGATCTAATGATTTACCATGGAAACCTAGATGTTATCGACTTACTGAGGTCTTCGATAATTTAATCATTCAATAAATGATTTATCATCAAGAGACAGTTGCAGCAATTAAACCTTTGCAGGGAAAGAGCAAATGAAAATCCTCAAGTCTCTGCGCTGTGCTTCCTATATACTTTAGCTGCAGAGAGAAGAGTCCTTCAAGCTTTCATCCTGTGTTTGAAGGAAAAGTGGGATAAGAAATGGTCATCGTGTCTTTGTACTTTTCTGCAATAAGCCTGAAGGTAACAAAATGACTTGATTTAAAAGTGAATTATAGACCTGTTTACAAAACCTACCCTATAAAGGAAGAATCTTTTATACTTTTTCATAAAAGAAGCAGGAGATAGATCTAATGGAAAATGTTTGCTTGTAGAAAACAGCCCTCCTAATTATAACCGCAACTCTTTAATGTCCAATAACTCAAAACTCATGTCATTATGTTAAATAAAGTATCAAGCATTTCCCTGCTTTTGACTTCTAATTGTAATCACTTCAGTTTCTAACCTTAATCAACCAATCTTTCTGTGCAGGAACTCTTGAAAGAAGCTCCAGCATGCAACCACATCACACCTTGATGTGGACTTAGGATAAGGGGAGTCACAATTTTACGTGAGTCCAGCAAGACGGGTTCAGCTAAATAAATAATTCTTGAAGAACATTCTAAAATGCAAACAATCAGATATGGGTGTCTTATATTTGTAAATATAATTGCAGGCTGCCATTGAATCAATTTTATAGATTGAATCTCAAACTTAATATCCTTGGTTACAAGCCCATCATTATCATCATCGTCATCATCATCTTAGTGTGGTTTAGTTTTTAAGAAGAGGCTGGACAGCTACCTGTCAAGAGTGGTTAGGGTTTTTCTGCACATTGCAGAGAACTGGATTAGATGTTGATCACTTCCAACTCCATGATTCTTTAGAAGACAGTGGAAGATGGGATATACAACCATCTACATTTTAGTAATGGGTGTAAAGAGGACCATTCCTCCAGGGGCAGCAGGGCTCATGTAATTTCATATTAATAGCAAACATCCTATGTTACTAGATGAATTAAGATATTTTATACATTATTATAAGAATTAAAGAATACATTATTAAAGAAGAAAGCACATTTTCCATCCAGGAGAACAATGGAGATGATGTTGAGCTATTCTATTCCATATCCGCAATCATCATCAAATCATCATCATCAATCATCAGACAAGCACCTGCCATACAACACCCTAAATTTAACAATCATTGATAGAGACAAAAAGTCTGGATAGTGGACATAGCAATACTTGGAGACTAGAACAGAAGAGAAAGAACTGCAGAAAATCACAAAATACAAAGACCTGCATATAGAAGTAGAATGACTGCAGCAGAAGAAAGCAAAGATAACATCAATAGTAATAGGCGCCTTGGGTGCAATCCCAAAACATCTGGAGCACCACTTGAAGACCATCGGCTTTGACAAAATCACCACCAGTCCATTGCAAAAGGCAGCTTGACTTGGAACAGCTTCCACCCTGCAATGATACCTTTAACACCATCAAACAGCATCTGCCTATCCCAGGTCCTTGGGAAGGACTCGACAGGTGGACAAAAATGCCAAATCCAGTCTAAACAACTGGCTGACTGTGCGACCAAAAATTTATTAAATTTATATGCTGCTTGACTCCCAGTGACTCTAATAGGCAGGATTAATGAGCAGGGATTTTAAAAAAAACTAGAGGATACTCCTCCTCTGAAAATCATCACGCCCAGAGCTTTAGTAATGACAGAGTAGAGATAGTGGGTTTTATGTGAGCCAAGTCTGACTTTTGGTCCTCAGCCTCTTTAATCTAAAAAGATAAACCAGGAAAAGATTTTGGTCCAAAAGTCTAAACAGTGTAGACATAACTGAACTAAAGTGATTGTTGAACTGATACAATATGATATGAGACAGATTAGTATATCCAGGACATGGTGGATTGTTCTCCAGGCCAGTTAAATATAAAAATATATACTTGCATGTTCTTTTAAACACTGTGCAACCAGAAAATCCCTCCTGGAGAGTCAAGATAATATCCCTTCTGAATGTTTCTAATAACCTGCTTAGTGTGCAATATATCACTGTAATTAACAAACAGACAGAACTGAATGCCATAAGCACCTATCTTGGTGCCCCATGCTTCACTACATCTCATAAGCTTGTCTTGTACATGCTAATTAAAAATATATTTCAATAAAGAGCATCATAACTCAGGGCTAACAGGTTCCTGTTAATCTGACTTCCTGTTTATGATGAAGCTGCTTGAGATGCGCAGGGTTGTCGATAAACCATGAGGATACTTCCAGAACATAATGCCATGTTCCTATGAAAACTGCTACATTCTCACAAGCCTATTACTAAGGGCAAAATGTCCATCAGGAGGACTTGGGTGTCTGCCACATTAATGCCTTTTATTCCACAAAAAGTTTTTCTCCCTTCCTCCATGTATCTCAACATCTCCCAAGCTAACTCTCATTCTGAACCATTCCAAGGCTTAAAATCATGACTCATTGCTCAGGTTTGGAAGTGCCTTTAGTTCACTGTGTGCCGCTCCAAATTTGGCACAATCCAGATTTCCCCAAGCAGACCTTGGAAGAAAGGCATTTGGCAGGAGCTCTTTGCCTCGTAGGCTTCTTCTTTCATCGATTCAGAATCTGACCTTGAGTTTCACAAATGAAACTTAATTCCTAATCCATACTGGGGAAAGGTCACCTTCTCTTGCACACCTGTATGGAAGTCAAAAGGGTGTCAAAGTATTACATAAAGAGTAGGCCAACGTGTCTATGTGTTGATTGAATATAACAGTTCCTTGCCTGCCTCTCTTGCAACAGTTATGGTGGTCTTCTGTCAGAAGGAAGCCTTGACTGCTCCAGTCTTCCAGTCTAGACAATGGCCAGAAACCTCCTCCATATCCATGTATGAACACAGAAGAGGCAGCTAGTGCTTACACCCATTTCCATAATCTCCATAGATCCAATGATACGGTGTAGTGAATTTCTACATCAGTAAATTTGGAAGGCTCTCTCTGAATGTACACAGGTAGTCTTTGCTTAACAACCCTAACTGGGACTGGAATTTCCATCACTAAGCGGTGTGGTTATTAGGCAAACATCACATGACTGCACTGCTTCGTGACTGCAGTACCTGTCATCCCAGTTGTGGTTGTTAGCCCAGGACCATGCCGTTGTTGGACGAGGACCTCGTGCTTCTCCTGCCCTGCTTTGCTCATCTCTGCTTCAACTCCCCCCACCTCCCCAAGGGCCTCACAATGGGCCGGCAACTGCCTCAGCCAAGTGCATCTTATCAGCAGCAGGAGGAAGAAGACAGCGAAGGTCAGCTGAGGGCGGTGAGGGCAGCAGGGGTAGGCAGCGGAGTGCAGGGTGGCCAAAAGGGCAGAGATGGGGGAGATAGGTGGGTGGAGGAAGTTGAAGCACACATTGCAGTCATAATTTTGGATCATGTAACCATGGGGGCACTGCAATGGTTGTAACTTCAAGGACTGGCTGTAGCTACCGTTGGTTCAGCACCGCCGTAACTTCGAATGGTCGCTGAAAGAATGGTCGTTAAGCAAGGACTACCTATAAGCATAAGTTTGTAAACTGAATGTCCAAATTCAGGTCCCAAGGTTTTTCACTTACCTTGGCACTGCTCACTCTAAACAACTAATATTAAGTAGGATACCTTTTCTGTTTTCTTGTATGAGTTGGTTATAAACAAAACTTTCCCAGTACTTTTAGCTGTTCTCTCTGCTGAAATGCCATACCCTTAGAATCTGTCTGCAGCAAAGTATCTTTTCCCACACTTTGTAGATGCCTACGTTGTTTAAATTGTTGTTTGTAGACTGTGAAGGGATTCATCAGGTCCTAATTCTCTTTAGACAACTATCTTCTACTAAATTCCATCACTAATCTTCTATGAGCACAATATTGATTTGTAAACCAAAGCCAAATCTGTGGCATTCCTCACTCACAATTTATATGAAACTTACTTGATATCTTTGCAGATTTCTGCTTGAGCTTTATACTAGTAATTCTGCAAATTATTATTATTTTCTTAATTACTGTAGACAGCAGACTAGAAAGCTGGACAGCATATTAAATTGCTTTGCAATCATGCCCATTTTCATACGTGAGAAATGTACTACTGCTGAAAAGACTTTGATGTGTGCATATCCTATTTGTTGGAAAAGCACAGTACCAGTTCCCAAGGAAGAATTTTCTGGGCTATGCTTTATTATCCACTCATTGTTATATTAATCAGAATGTTTTGAGGCTGTTCTAGTTGCTAGGAACTGCTATTTCAATTACTGTCATAGTTGAAAGGCAACAACGTAATGAAGCTATGTTGTAGTTTCTTGTTGTCGTCTTTGAGCTAATGAAGGCAGAACTATAGTACTTAGGTCCTCAGCACTGCAGTTCCTCTCTCACATTTCTCAGATGAAAAGGCGGTGAAGAACTGGTTCACAAAATCAATGGATTGCTGCAATACCATCCTCTAACTTGTGATCATTAGCAATCCACATTAGGTGCGTTTTGTGAAATTCAGATATGTAGTCTAAGGTGCCCATGTAGCTACGGCAACTTTTAAAGCCTATGCTCTTGATTTTTCCCCATTAATTTTCTTCTAAACTCCACAACTGACCAGTCTGTCTTCAAGAATTGTTTCTTGAAAATGTCTATACAACTTTCATCTCCCCACCCCACCCCATCACGATAACAGGAGCCCTCACTGTCTTCCATTTCCTTCACCTTTTTATCTTGACTAATCCTTTTAACTCAGCAACTTTCCACTTTTATCATTCTGATTCTGGTTTTTTTCAAAACACCCTGAAAATATTTTGAGCATTTTCTCTTTGCTAACTGCACAAATGGGAGGAAAGAAGAAACAAGCGTGCTCCAACTCAAGACATCCAAGCCCTAGCATAACCACAAAACAATTGACGATCAATGACTTAATCCCATCTCCTTTAACTTTGATCTGCCCTTCAGTTGGAGATAGCTTCAGCCTTATGCAGAAAGTTTGTTCTTATTATTCTTTGGTCACTTATATTGATCAAGTACAGCCTTTAGAGTTGGGCAAAGGTGTAGAAGGTAAAAAGGATGAACTTGACAGAGATGGGTAAGATCTGTTACCAGAGGAATGGGGTGAAAAATATGGTATAATCCCAAATCATGCAGAAGGTATGTGAAAACATCTCAGACACTTCACTAATTCACAGGAGCACAAGGCGAGGGCGGGGGGAGGTAAAGGACAGTGAGACTTGGAAGATTCTGTTACTATAGTCAATATTAGTAAATCTAATTTAGTCCTCCAGTGGAGTTGATTTCTTGGTCTACATTGTGTGGCTGACAAAAGGTGTGTATGACAGCACAGATCTTATAATTTATTGCCATGAGTTTTAAATAATGCTCAAGAATTTAAATGTGTGATTAATTATCCATTAACATGGCAAAGAGCACAACAATCAAAACTACAAAAAATGCATCTGATACTTTTACACATGATAAAAGTGATAACTTAGAACCAATCAATTACTGTGCCCAAAAGCTAACAGACCCTGTTTTGCAAGATAAGTATTGACAGGTTGAATTCCGGGAACACTTGAGTTTTATGTAAATTAGATCCAGATATTGGATTGCCTTAACTCACAGAATTCTTTCTCCCTCCTTAGCATTGCTAGAACTTAGTGAGAATCTTGTGCTTCATTTATATTTTACCAAGGATGGATCGATAGATCAGCATAGCACATAACAAAATTTGCAACCAATCAGATAAGGATTATTTTAGCTGTAGACTAAACATAGTATCATAAACGTTTAATTTTAATTTAATAGATTCAGATATCACCCAATTCCTATCCATTCTGGGCAGCATTCAATAAAGATAACAGATTAAAAGCAAAATACAATAATTATCAAAGAATAGAAACAAGAACTGATGGGAAATCTTGCTATCCGTACCCACACACAACCCAACCACCCTAACTAAAGGCCTGGGAAGACAGCTGGGTATTTAAGGCTTTCTGGAATGCCAGCAGGATGGGAGCCACATGAATCTCAGAAGGGAATCTCATTTCAGAGGGCAGGCTCCGCTATAGAGAAGACACGTTTCTGGGGTCCCAGAAAAATAGATGACATTTTTTAATTGAAGGAACCAGAGTGAGCCAACTCTGTGGGATCAAACTGGCCGGGTGGTCCCTCACATAACCAGCTCATATTCCATGTAGGACTTTATAGTCATAACCAGCACCTTGAATCCCACCAGATTCATACCAGCACCCAATGCAGCTCATAAAGCAGAGATGCCACATGAGCATATCAAGACATGCCCAACGCTGACCATACCACTGCATTCTGGACCAGCTAAAGCTTTCAAATGGTCTTCCAGGACAGTCCCATGCTGGCCTTTAAGAAGTAAATACAATAACATAAATGTTCATGTACAAGTGAAGTCTAAAAAACTAAGGAAACTATAGTAATAACAAATATACAAAATAAAAGGCAAGAGATAGTTTAAACACATGTAGCAAATCACAATATTAATCAGATTTCTGCAAGAAAGAAGGCAAGCCATCATTTTAGAGGAAATGTTTAAAACGTCACTTATTACTGAAAGAAGTCAGTATATACATTTTCATAGTCTTAAGTATAAGTTATTTTAGAGTTTATTTTTCTATTTCTAATCACCTTAGCTTTTAGGATGTTAATAAGCTTCTGGTATCATTGCTGAGCATATATTTTTCAGAGGAGGAAGAGGAGGAGAAGACAATGATATCTGGCCACATTTTGTACTGATATGTGCTGCTCAAGTTTGTCCTTTATAAAACCAATAACTATGCATTCTTTGTGTTATTTTACCATGTTTTGTTGGATAACTTAATCACACAGTTCAGAGAAGAGTAATTGTGTTTCAACTGACATATTGGTTTAGGAAGTGAACATTCTGAGAATGCCAATCCATGTTTGGCTTGTTAAGTTCTCACAGGATGGAAGGAAACTAGAAATGTCCATAACTGGAATTCATATTTATTGGACTTGGTTGGGCTGAGCTAACCAACCTTGGATTTCCTGCCATATTTAGAATGCTTTCTGTGTGAAATTCTCTGTCCCTCCTTCATTCATCTCATAGGGTATGATTCAACACACAAAATCAGACGTTAGATCCTCAGTCAGACTTGGACCCCAGTATTGCATTTACCTGAAAATCTTATCTAATTTTTAATATATATATTTTATTAGGTGCCTTAGAGAAAATACATAAATGGGAAAGGAAAAAAGAAGAAAGGAAAGGGATAAAAGAGTAGAATACAAATGAAAAAGCAAGGGATTTACAGATATCATTGAGCTTATAATTTTCCAGTGTATCATTACTTGATTGTGAGTAACTGAATATGGTGCATGATTTTAAAATCTTGAAAATCACTATTAAGCTTTAAGCAAAGCCTCGATATAAGGAACCATGGTCAGCACCATATAAATGCCCAAATGAAATTATAAACTGCAATGCATTATGTTCATGCTAGTCAAAGTCTATTCTAATTTAGAAGTCCTATAAAATTAAAATGCAGACCTTATGCAGAGAAAAATCCAAATTTTGGATGTGGTACAAATCCATGTGTTGAACTATAATCTAGGAATGGTTTCCAATTTGAATTAACGGATCTGATTTAAAGATGACCCCAGCCCCCACAAAGGGTGAGGTGCCAAACAAGGCTTATGGACTATATTTCATTTAGGCAATGACCACTAGAGTAAGCTTGGCTTGTTCCCATTTTGAATTAACTGTTTAGATGCTTATGGCATCTCCATGTGGGTTTATCTCTCTCTACCTACTTCTAAGCATAAACAATATCCGTTTCTTTAAATGCCGCTTTAATTTAGTTAGAAGTACATGTGTAAGCCTTTTATTCCAACTGCACCTTGATGTTTAATGATGTATGTGAGAAGGCAAAATAACCCACCCTGAACTATTCTGGTATGATCCCAATAACCCTGACTGTACTGTCACATTTTTCACTTTTCTGCTTGAGTGACCATAAATTTGTGATCGCTGATCCATTGAAGTATATACAGTAAGCTCTACAAGGACATTTTAATTCTGCTTCAGTCCTTTTTTGCTGTACTTAAATGTCTGTTTAAACTGGTTCCTTTTTCCTTTACCTGATCAGCGGGTTAGTGAGAAAGAAGGATCTGAACGATGGGATTTATATGGAAGAATACTTTAGGCTCCGATGAATGCGGATTGTTTATGCAGTTAATAGTCTAATAGCATAATAAAAGCATGGTCGATGTTTTACGGCTGTTGGAAATTAATATGTATACAGCTTAAGAGAACTATAAAGCATTTTGGATAAATAGGAAAATCCTTGCAGTTGTCAAATGCTTGGAAAATTAAATTTGGTTTACTATTTGGAATCCGTGTTTGGTCAGGAGAATGAAGAAATACACACTCACTAACACCCAAAAACATCCATCCACTCGTGCAAGATTAAGCACTTGTGTGTGTGTGTGTGTGTGTATGAAAGACTTGTTCTCTGTTTTGATAGTGAAACTAATGGTCCAGAGTATGATGAGGTTCTTTTTGCTGGATGCACTCAAACGGAGGCTTGATGGCCACCTTTCTGAGATGATTTAATTAGGGAATCTCAACTGAAAAAAAGACTGGATCCAATGGTCGGTCCACCTATGTATTATCTAGTATATGCTTTAAAAAGCCAAAAAATGATTTGATACTCATTTATAAACACAGATGTCACAATATTCTATTTATCGGATTGCTGAAAGCTCTGCTGTGAAACTTCCTGATGGTGAACATGGTTTGGCTGGTTGTTTAAACTTGGGAAATAGGATTCCCTCTGGTAAATGTAGTGATCTTTGCAGTCTCTCTCTCTCTCTCTCCCCACGCCCCCCCCCCCGGGTCACATATTCATTTAGCAACCATCTCATTAAAAAAACAAGTTGTTGGAATGGAACATGGTCACTAAATGAGGAATGGGAGTATATGATTGGGGCTAGATGCTCTGGTTTTAATCCCACAGATTTTTCTAACTATTTCAACCAATATGTTGAAAAACAAAGCAAAAAGATAAATATGGATAGATAGACCAGGAATATAAAATAAAGCATTGAAAACATGACAAAGTGATAAACGGGGGGGGGGGGGAGGAAATTGTAATATTTAAAAGAGGGCAGTAGAATTGGGCTAAAATATATGGATTGACCACTATATCAGCTGAATACCATTTTTTTCCTAGTAAGATAATGCAGTTGGAAACTATATTGCAATTTCAAGGCACTTTGGAGCACATGGGAGGGTGGATGGAGTACCTGTCAGCAATTTCTTCAAACAAATGTGCCAAGAATGTTTGGCAACTCTACAGTCCTGGGAAAGTTACGTGCTTCAAAGCCCTTGTTTGGAATCAAATCTAAAGAACTGTACACCTTAGTCCGCTGTAGTCAAAGAGATGCAAGAAAGGTTCTTGAAGAGCCTCTTCTCCTACCAGAGTAGATGCAATTCAGATCTTTGGCTGTACTGTTAGATGCCAAGTATGGGCAGTTCCTCCTCCCATCAGATGTCTTCTTTATTTATTAGCCTTTGATGGCCACAAGAATAACACAATGGCCTCCCTGGAGGATGACATCCTTTTAACCCTCCTTTTTTTGGGGGGGGTGGTGGTGTTAATATAACATTTTGGGAGGTTGTTTTTATTCAAAATAGCTGTGTTAAGCCTATCAGAGCCTTACCTCACTGACTGGGACTTATTTCACTGAAAAATCTGTTTATCAATGAAACAAAACTGGAAAAAGACAGTTTGCCACTAAATTTTGTTTTGAATACCTTTGGAAGTCCTTGGGGGCCATAGAAATGGGTTCGGGGCCTGAGGTCACTCATACATCATATATTTATGATGAACAGATGTAGGGTCAGGAAGCAAAGGATTTATGACTATCTGAGAATTTTCTGAACTTAACTTGTTCAGAGTTCAGAAAGACCTAACCACAGTGGCCACTCAAAGTTTTTTTTCCTTGTAGTTGTTCCTAGATGTCCTTAGTAATGCTACTTAGTCAGTAATGCTACTCACACTGCAGAGGGGGATTACAAGAAGACAAGGAATTTATTTATTTATTTATTTAGTAATATATTATATATTTCATGCATTCAGATACTTGTATAATACCATTTGCTATTGCACTGAATATTATAGTTTTGAACTTCTTACCATTAAATTCTCTTCAGCATAAGATGAGTGGAGTTGACCAGATTATTGATTCAGTAAAGAACAGAGAGTAAACGATGATAGTCTTACATCTGTAGCCCCATATGAACTTACCTGGCTTCAGCAACATGGAATCCATCAAGAGGATTTTTTTTTAAGGACTATATTATACTGTTGCATTAAAGAATAAAGCTGTACACTAGATTCTGTACAATCTACAGCTGGGCTGCAAAAAGTTTACCCCGCTGTGGGTGGAAGCAAAAATTCTTTGTTTGTGGGTGTTTAGAGGGTGTTAAGGTACAAAATGAAAGATTAATGTATTAACGCCACCCTCTAAAACTCCTGCAATTCCTTTTCCAAGAGATTGCCCCCATCTTCTTTTCAGATGGAGCACTTGTCAGCCTTCTTCTCAAGGCAACCAAAGTATACAATTGAATGGTTTATAATGTAAAAACAGGATAACCATAACATCACAAAGCAACACCCACAAACAACCCACATTAATTTTATAAAAGTAATTTTAAAGAAAATATTTAAATGCCCCAAATTTCATCTTGGATATCTGAATCCTTATACTGTATGAGATGATACAAGATTCAGGGTTTTCACATAAGATCTTGGAATATCTCAAACATTTGAAAGATTGCACGAAAGCTAACATGTTGTGTGTAAATAAGTTTGCATTTTTTCCACCCTACAAGATCCATTAAAAACAAGTATGCATAAATTATTGATCTAATTTTTAAATTTATGCCTTGCACAACAGCAGCCTCTAATCTCAAGAACTCTGGACATCTCGAGAAGTCCTTTAGTTTGTGACTATTTAATTTTATTGTAGTGCTATCTTTCACCAAGTTTAAAAAAAAATCAAAATTCTCTGACATTTCTCATAAAGCAATAATTCCTTTTAATAAGCACATCATTAAAAAGGCTTTGAGGTAGTAAAAGCAGGTGTCAGCTAATATAAGCATGAGTTGTTACAGTTGCTACATTTTAATTTTATGACTGTGAAATAGATGCTTAGAGGGGTATATCTGAATCACAAATTACGAAACAACTGATTTGGGTTATTTTTCCCGCCTCTAAACGAAAGGTAAAAATGGAAGCAGGATGACTCATGAGACTGCTTCATTTCCCACCCTTTGGCCTCTCTTCAGATGAACCAAAATTGTCCTACTGAAATACTTTGTTTTGGAGGGGGGGCTGTAGTAGTGTGGCAGATGGCCTTTCTGCCTTCTCTCCTGTAGCCCCGAGAGGAAAATGCACTGCAGCTCCTATTTAATAGTGAAGTGCCTGAGAGTTGGACTTTGGGTTTACCACTGTGGACTGTGTATTGATCCTCTGGGTGACAGCCAGGGGTAGATTTGGTGGGGGGTGAATAGGATAGGAGCCTCCATCAGCTGGTGGGAGCAGTAGAGTGGGGGTGCCTTGGGTGTCAATGGGGTGTGAGAGGGTGTGAATGTGTGAGTTCCTTCCTCTGGGTGAGAGTCAGAGGAGGAACTGACGGAGGGTGAATAGGAAGGATGCCCTCTACCTGCTGTGAACGTTTGTATGTGTGGCTGTGTGGCAGTGAAGTGGGGAGGTGTTGCTAGACACCTTGATGGAGCTTAGAGATGGTAAAGTTGGTAAAGCCTCCGAGTGCCTGACTTCCCCTCCTGGGAATGGCTGGTGAGGGCAGAAGGTCCTTCCTGGTCTTGGGAACTGAGGGGCTTGGATATGGAGATGGGGCTGCCATTGAGGGGGTGCGGGCAGGCCGAAGTATAATGGTGATGGGCATGGGGAGATTCTCAGTTTCAGCCCTGGTCAGCAGACCCTCAGAGGGTCTGGCTTCCGGCTGCTGCTTTTTAATGCCAGGTCAGTCTGTAACAAGGCTGCCCTCACCGGTGATTTAATCCTTGATGAGAGGGCCAACCTGGCATGCATCACTGAGATCTGGCTGGATCCGGAAAGGGGGGTTGCCATTTTGGAGTTATGTCCAGTTGGGTTTTGGGTGTGTCATCAACCAAGATCCTGGGGCAGGGGTGGAAGTGTGGAGACTGTCATCTGGGAATCCCTTAAGGCCTTCAGAGGTGCTGCACCACAGGACACCAGATGTGAGACCCTGTTCATTAAGATGAGCTCTAGGGACCAGCTGGGACTGCTGCTGTTGTACCAGCCTCCCTGCTGCATGCAACTTCCCTGCTTGAGCTCCTGGACACCATTTCTGGACTGGCAGTGGAGTTCCCCAGACTTATGGTTTTGGGGGACTTCAATCTGCCTTCTGGGGGACGCGGAGGTGCGGCGGCTTAATGATGCTGAAAGTTGCTGGCCAGAAATGGTCAACGCTTCAGCGGTTCGAGTCCAGCCTTCGCGTTAGAAGGTGAGCTCCTGTTTCCTCCCCAGTTCCTGTAAACCCAACAGTTCAAAAACTCACATAAGTAGATAAATGGGGACTCTCACTCCGGTGGGAGGAAAAATGCTGGCGGCGCCTTGCAAAAGGAGTCGGGAGCAATTGCCGGTAAGCACGAAAAACCGCACGCACCCGAAAAGGGCGCGAAGCAATGGAAACTCCGCCTCCTGCACTCACCAGCTGGGCTCTGCTCTAGGAAGGAGGCTCTGGCAAACCACTTCCGAAACACCTTGACTTGAAAACTGCAAAAGGACTCATCCAAAGCAGTCACTGCAGAGTCGGTAACGACCGAGCGCAGATTTAAAAAAAAAAAAAATCTGCCTTCTCTAGGAGTGGGGTCTGAGTTGGCCTGGGAGTTCAGGGACACCATGATGGCATGGGCCTATCCCAGAGCCCGACATGGGACAGTGGCCATACACTGGATCTGAATACCAGTGGCTATGTGATCTGAAATTGGGGGAGCTTCCAGTGTCTTTCTTGTCATGGTCAGGTCACGCCCAGATTTCGCACCATGGAATTCTCCAGCGCCAGTATTGGTCCACCCCTGGCGACTAATGGACCTGGCTGGGTTTCAGAGGGAGATGGGGGTTGTTCCTGCTGGTCTGCTGCACAGTCCATCTGAAGCCCTGGTTGCCACTTGGAATAAGGGGGTGGCTGAGGCCTTGGATCGGATTGTGCCCATGCAACCTCTTCCCTCTCAGAGATCCCAGCACTCCCCATGGTTTACAGAAAAGTTGAGGGAAATGAAGCAAGAGAAGAGACATTCAGAGTGTCGCTGGTGTTTGGCAAGGGATGAATTAGACCTAACACAGGTCAGAGCTGCTATTAAGACCTATTTAGTGGTGGTAAGGGCAGCGAAGCATCATTAGTCCTCCACTCTTATTGCATCTGCGGACAGCCATCCCACAGCCCTCTTTTGGGTGACACAAGCTCTCCTGGGTAAGGGGGCCCCGGAAAACCTCTTGCAGGGGCAAGCAGAGGAATTTGCTCAGCATCTGTTGGACAAAATTGCTTGGATTTATTTGCAGTTGGGCATTGGCTTTGCTGAAGGTTTGATAGGGAGGATTCTTGCCCTGTTATCTGGGAATGGTTTGAACCTGTTGGACCTGAGGAAGTGGACAGGGGCCTTCAAGCTGTGAGCTCAGCCACCTGCTCTTTAGATCCATGCCCCTCCTGGCTGGTCAAAGTGGCCTGGGGTGTGTGATGTGAGTGGGTTCAAACCACAGTTAATGCTTCCTTGAGTGAGAGGGTTGTTCCTTCACTTCTTAAGGAGGATTTGGTTCACCCACTCCTCAAACCATCTCTGGACCCCAATATACTGGGCAATTTTCATCTAACCTCCAATTTTTGGGGAAATTGATTGAGAAGGTAGTTGCACAGTAACTTTGGAGGACCTTGAATGAAGCGGATTATCTGGATCTCTTTCAGTTGGGATTTAGGCCTGGGTATGGGACTGAAGCAGCATCGGTTGCTTTTTGGATGATCTCTGGTGAGGGCCCTTGCCCTTCTTAACCTCTCTGTGGCTTTTGATACCATTAACCATGGTATCCTTGTGGATCAAATCAGAGGATTGGGGGTGGGTGGCCCAGTGCTGTGCTGGCTTGCCTCCTTTCTTGGGGCCAATTCCAGTTGGTGGTAGTTGGGTAGAAGAGATGTGGGGTGCAGCAGGGTTTGGTGCTCTCCCCTCTCCTATTTAACATCTACATTAAGCTGCTGGGTGAGCTCATCCATCGCCATGGGGTGAGGTATCTTCAGTTGGCTGATGATACCCAATTATATATCTCTGCCCCTGGTGAATTAAGGGATGCCATGAATTTCTTATCTCAATGCCTGGAGTCTGAGAGGGTCTGGATGGGGAACACAGGCTTCAGCTGAAGCCTGCCAAGACTAAGTGGCTTTGGGTTTGGGGTCCTTCTGGTTCTAGGACTACGCCATCTTTGGTGGTGGATGGGGTGGCACTGCCCCTGACAGACCTGGTGCACAATCTGGGGGTCCGCCTGGACTCATGCCACCTTCAAAGAGCAGGTGGCAGTCATAACTAGGGGGGCTTTTGCACAGCTTTGGGTTGTGTACCAATTGTGCCTGTTCCTGGATTGGGGGGCTCTGCTCACTGTCACCCATGGCCTAGTCATTTCCCAGAAGTTTGGACTTCTGTAATGCACTATGTGATCAGGCCTGGAGGTCCCAGGGGACCAGGGGGATTTTGTGATGGCTCCCTTACTACAGTTAACATCCTCCTCTCCTGTTTGGGGTGTTTCTTGTAGTTTTTATAGTTTTCATGATTGTTTTATATGTATTTATTGGTTCTTTTTAACTGAGTGTTGTATGCCACCCAGAGTCACTCTCTTGTGAGATGGACAGCTATACAAATATGATCAATCAATAAAATCTCATGGTTATATTACTATGCAATTTCAGTGATTTTGGTTTGGGGCATTTTGAGGAGATTGGGGGATTTTGAAGGGCGGAAATGAAAGGCATTTCCCTCACAGAGAGATCCTGCTCCTATTCTCATTCTTAAAAGACTCCCATCCCTGGGAGTTGTGTCCACTTCTGTGATGTCATCATCCTTCCTGTGATGTCATTTATAGTCTTGCTAGTTAGGAGAACAAATGACAGCTACTAATCCTTTCAGTGCTGTCTCCCCTTAAACGCATTCCTTTCCTGCCCAGAACATCTTGGCAAATCTTGGACCACTCAAGATCCATGCTACCCAAACACAAGGCTATTAATATTGTAAGGGTGAGGTCGAAACTTGATAGCTCAGTATATGTGTGTGTGTGTGTGTGTGTGTGTGTGTGTTTATCTTTTCATCAATCCATCCATCCATCCAAACACAATTTCAGTAAATAAGGCTCCTGCAGAAATAAAGTAATTTTATTCCTAGCCATTGACAAATTCTCTGTGTTTCAATACACGTAATTACTTGCCAGACTCTCAAGATAAACTAGAGACTTAAGGGACTGGGGAATGGTGTTAAAAATCCACAATTTGAGACCTCTGTTGTCTTTCTTTATTGTTGACTAACCTTGCTTATAGCTCCACAAAGAGTGTATAGATCCTGTCAACACATTTTTAAACTCTTAAATGCTTTTATTATTCTTATTCATAATTATATTTATGTACCAAACAGAAAGGACAAATTAAGATGTACCATGGACCTAATCCAGTTTACGGAGACCAGTTGCCCATTCTACATCTTCCCTGTAAAATTCCACCAGTGAACACTGTGTGCTTCCATTCTGAGAAATGTTCAAAATGTATGATTCACGAGTAACCTATTTTCAGCTAACTAGGTTTAAAAAAAGAACACACCTGTCCAAAATTAATAACTCCGAATTGTCTTCACTCCAATTCACGCAGGATTTACTTGCTCCTGCTCTATGCTGTGCTCAGCAGTTAAGCTCGGGCTGGTCTGGAAAAAAACCTCAATTTTCCTGAGCTGCTCTTTTGTTAAGTTCTCTGCCAGAAATGTCAATAGGTGTTGGCTTTCATTCACTGCAGTAAATTTGGCTGCAAGCAAAAAGCATTGATTTTTTTTTTTTTTTACCTAGACCACCTTTCCTTCTAGCACCACTTCAACAGGCGAAACTAAAGAGGAGAGCTGTGCAGAGACTTTTGTGAAATATGCCAATAAAAGCAATTTTATAAAAGTATAGATATGCACAGACAACTACAGAGAGAGAGAAATGCAGACACTTTGACGAAGAAGGAGATCCATCCAGACTTAAAGTAATATATAATAGCCTGTTATGGACAACGAGCACAGCTGTACCAAGTCTTCTCTGTATTTCTGTCTTGCTCTCCTTTGCAACACTCCAACCCCCCTGCTGTTCCAGGTGCCAGAAGAAGCTTCTGCACATGGGCTGTGCATGGACTGCCTATTCACAGTATCCTCTTCCAACCACTGAAACTCTTGACAAGGACTCAGAATGATGTGAATGACCTTGTAAGGCAAGTTGTATGCCATCTCACCACTCCAGGGAGCGAAGTATCTTGTCAAGGCAAAGCTCAGATCCCTTGTACAAGCCTTAACAAGTAGACTTATAAACTGCTTCATTCACCACTGAATTTTTTTTTTCATTTACAAGATTATATTTTTTGCTGATGTGCAGATTTCAGCACTTGTCAGCTGGCCATAATTGTTGCATTGTGTATTCTCACCAGTTTCATAAGAGTCTGGTGCAGGGCAGTACCCCCATTTAACCATGTTGACTCTGCTCCCTTTGACCTGGGTACAGAGGTGATCTCTATTCTTTCAAATAACACATTCCTCTTCTACTGTACTAGGGAACAGCTCTTTCACATTATGCTCCTATCATCCTTTATGGGATTCTTAATCTTTTCTGCCATAGTTCCAGTCTACCAGAAATTGATCTGACATTTAATATTTTCGTGGCTATAAGAAAACTTTTGTAGTGTTAAAGGCATCAGACTAGAAATAGGGAGACTGAGTTCTAGGAGGCAAGGACAAACTTCTGAAACATCTTGCCAAGAAAACTGCAGGGACTTGTCCAGGCAGTTGCCAGGAGTCAAAAACTGACTCAAAGGCATGCACACAGACCCACAAAGTATATCCATCCACAATGAGGTTTGATCAAGTATGTCTAACGCATTCTAATTGTCGTTTGTTCTCATTTTGAATGGCTATAGGTTTCCTGATGTCTGGAAGGGCTATTACAGTAAGAATATACAACTCACTTAATATAAGGTGGTTCAAACAATCTGTGATAATTCAGCAACATTTTTAATTTTTTCTCCTGTGTGTTCCCTCACCAGCCATGTATATTTGGCACTTGAATAGCCAGACCAGGGGAGAGCTTTGCTTGGGTGAACAACCCCTCTGCCCCTCATGGAATTTTGCAAGCTCTAGAAAATGGGCACTGAGCCTTTTTTGACATTTCTCTGTATTTATTTCAGATAAAAATGTTTGATCAAGGTTCACTCAAAGGTGTTGGTGGTTTTTATTATGATTTAGCCATTTCCCATTCTAGTTAATACTAAGGTTGCATATCGGTTTCTAACTTGTTTTTATTGGATTATTGTTTTAACTGTTGTAAACTGCCCAGGGTCACTTAGGTGAGATGGGTGGCTATATAAATCAAATAAATAAGTTTCTGGTTTGCATCTTGACCATAAGATTGGATAAGCCTGACCAGACCTGGGCCTTATTTGCACTTGGCCTAAGTTGGTTGGCAAACCAATTGTTTTCTTTTCTTGCTCATTCATATAAAAATTAAACAATGGTGCCAACCCACTCTTTTTCCTTGTAAACCATTTTTGTGAACATGCCGTTGGCTGGATTCCTCCAAACTCAGTAGGACAGTGGTATTTCCAATTACAGAAATATGGGTATTAGTTTGAAATCCTGTGTCAGATTATATACTTGTCATAGCATTCCTGCCAAGGTGTTGACAAATTCTGTCCCTGGAATCTCTGAAAACTGTCTTTGGTATATTGGGTAAGGTTGAGCATTTGGCCTGTACACAAATGTTTTGGTCGAAATCAAGCTTGCTCCTATAAAGTCATGCAACTACTTCTGAAGATGTTATGGGTGTCTTATGAAGGCATTAGACCAGTATTGTCCAAACTTGGCCACTTTAAGATGAGTGGACTTCAACTCCCAGAATTCCCCAGCCAGCCATGCTGGCTGGGGAATTCTGGGAGTTGAAGTCCACTCATCTTAAAGTGGCCAAGTTTGGACAACACTGCATTAGACAGACGCTTTTAAGACCTGAAGTAACTTTGTTCAGTTTCAGATACCTGCCTCCATATTTTAGGTGTCTTTCCTCTTTACAGGTAGATTGAACAGTTCCTCTTCCCCAATTCCTATGCCCAATCCAAAATGTTTTGCTTGTTCAGACTGAATGTCATCGAGACCAGAAGCTTCACCAGATTTCATATGCTTAATGGCATTTTCTAGCTCCACTTTTGTAAAAGGGTTTTTCAAATACTCATGCTCTTGATGTTCTTGCCCTTTCATTTTATTTTCTGTAATTCGTTTGCAAGTTTGCCATTTAAGAGTACTTGGTGTGTGCTAAGAATTTGTTACATTGTGGTGCTGTTTCATCTTCCTTGGGTCATTGTTCAACTTTCTCATTGTGCTCCAAGCTTTCTTGCTTTTGGGGGGTCATATTTGTGCTCTCAATCATTTGCTGCTATGACCTGTGATCTTCAACCAACATTGTTGGAACTCTCCTCCAATTGCAGACTTCTTTTCTCTTGTTTTCTTCAGAGGGATCAGCAATGTACACCTAAACAGAGTTGGCATACGTGGTGGATGATTTAAGTTTGTGGTTAGTCCTACAGCCTGTTGGTATCTGTGCTTAACACCACTTTGCAGGTCTTTGACAGTGTTTTCATAGGGTTGGGATTTTTTGTGGGGGGGAGGATTAGATTTTGTTGTCTTTTTTGCCAGTCTAACAAAATCCTTAGAGTTTGGAGCACATTCTCTGCTGTTCGCTTTGCAAAAACCGCTAGAAAATTTGACTCCAATGAATCTGTAAGAAATTCTAGGTACATAGGCAGGGCAAGATGATTATGTAACAATATGAGATTGCAAGCATACATAAGCAACCAATAACAGCAATAATTCAATATACTGGAAATTTTATATTTACATCATATTGTCAAGATTAGCCATGAAGCTCTGCCAGTTAGATTTTTTGGAACAGGACTGATATCCCAAAGGAATTATCTTTGGAGTATTTATCAGGTAAACCTCAAAAGCAACAGGGCAATGCTAGGAATGTGGAAGTGTGCCTCAGATTTCATTAGTGATGCAGCGTTACTGCCTACAATGAATAAATCTGGATTGTTTCCATTGACTGGTAGTGAAGGAACGTCTTTGGGTTATGAAGTTGAATTGGTTTATTTTGCCCAGGTTTCCACTTGTCCCACTGTTCTCATTTGCAGAGCAAAATCCCCATTTATATCTCTATATTGAAACCATTTATTGGAGTTGGGATCTTTCTTTTCCATATCTGAAAAATTAAAAGCAAGGTGATTGAAGTTTTTCCTGTTTTTATATTTAAAATCTCAATATCATTCTCAACCCTCATTGGTGTTGTCTCAATACACAGATCTGGTCTCGCCTCACAAAAAGTCTCTCTCTCTCTCTCTCTCTCTCTCTCTCTCTCTCTCATCTTTTTACATTTTTTCATACCAGTGTTCAGTTGGTTCTTTGTATATTTCTTATAAATAGAGCGCCTTTGAGCAAATGAGAAGAAACACAAAATAAACAAGCCATTGAGATGCTCAAGGAGGTTCAGAGAGTATCCACTTCTCTAGCACCCTTTTAAGTTTGTCGTTAGGAGAGCTTGCTGCAATGGTATTAGCAGGATTAGTAGCCTCAGCTGGTAGTCAACCAAAGCAAAAACTCTCCTGATTCTCAGGATTGCAACATGGATGCTTCAGCAGTTCCTCTCCCCATGAGACATTTGAATGTATTCAGTTCTGCAGACAGACATCAAATAGCCCCCCCATCTCTCTATAGCCAATTGAAGACTTATCTAAAAGAGGAGGGAAACAGAAATAAGGTGGTTTTTCCCAATCCTTGTGGAACCACAAAAGTTCTACATCTTTCCCATCTATGATTTTGAAAAGGCTGCTAGAAAATCAAAAGACCTTTATACTTAACCCTGGAAAATAATTTGTTCTCTTCCCCACCCTATGATTCTTGGAGGGCTTGAGATTTGTTTTCATATTCTCCTGGTGGTGATTTGAAACCAACTTCATTGTCAGAAATGTTAGTGGATAGACCATCCATGATGTTTTCTGTTTTCTTTTATTCATCTTTTCATCCCTCTGAAGCCTCTCTGGCTGTCCGTACTTCCTAGTCTGGGGGGAAAAAACAGTGCCTTTTTGTGAGGTGAGATTAAAATAAATAAATATATCTCCTATGTGGAATATGTAGGATGCTGTAGAGGTAGCTAGGAATTGTCCATGGGGAGCCTGGAATTGTGCCATAAAAGGGGTAGATGATTTTGGCGTTGTCGTTTTGTAGATCTAAAACCCAAATCCTTCGTTTAAGGTCAGTTAATGCTTTATTTAGGCCTGAGTGACAATGTCGTTAGGAGTGAGAGGCTAGATCAAAATTAATTTGCCTCCTCAGGGATGAGAAAAGGGATGAATGCAAAACTGTGAAATGATTGAATGGTTAAAGACAGAGGATTGACCACTTCATGACTAACCAAATGCAGGAACACCACATTCTCCCCCTGAGAATTTCACTAAAATTCTCCAAAAGAAAATGTTGCGTCCTAAAATAGAAGGTGAATTGGCAGATTTACTATTTAAGTAAGTGACAAAACGACAATGTCCTAATTTTATGATGTTATCTTAGTTTATAGTATCTTATAGTGGAAATACATTGTAATTAAAATTACACTCATTTCATCTTTTTCTTTTCTGCAAAAATCCTGAATTACTTCACCTTTGTTTATAGCATAAATCCAAATGTTATTTCTTTTAAGCAGGGACATAAATCTATATCAATCAACCATAAATGAGGATGATGAGGATGATGACATAAAAATGATATGTCAGAATAAAATTAAATAAGTCTATGCATGCTGCTCTGAGTTTCTTTAAAACAAAGGTGGGATAAAACATAGTAAGAGCTGGCAAGGAAAATTGTTAAACATTTTCTATCAAATCATACAATATTTTAACAATATTTTATTGTTGATTGAACCTGAATGTAAATTCAACTTGGGGGTACTGGGATTAATATTTAGGGGTTTTTCTCCTCTTAAAAAAACCTTTTGTGAATAGTAATTCAGAATATATGAAGACATACAAATTATTATGCATAAACATTCAAACTGTAGAGGTAAGGTCCCTAGCCTCTAAAAGATTGTGATTTTTTTAAAGTTTTTGGATTTAATGAAGTATATCTAGTATTTATCATTTTAGCTGCAGTAAAATATTTATGCAATCTTTATACGCTCTAATTACACCTCAATTACATCTTTTTAAAAAAGCTCTACTGTACCAAAAGTCATTAAATTTCATTCTCACTGGTTTCTAGTATATTTTTCCCTTTTAGCCAAGTATAATAATGTTCCATAACTAGCACAAACATCACTTTAAAAAGGAAGAAGAAAGAAAGGAGATTGTGGAACAGAAAATGTGTGGGAAGTGAAATACTTAGATGATAAAATTACCCACATATCAGTTCACAATTTTAGGTCTCAATTTATTCCTTGTGAATATCTCTGAAGTTCAAGTGTAAGTCAGCTGTTCTTGATACAAGGAATGATCCTACTCCTACATAAAAACCAACACTCAAGTGATTACATTACCAATTAGGACTGATTTTCAGGTTGGCTATTTCTGTTCTGCAAATGACTGTGAGAATGTAATCTTAAATTTAATTGGCTTCTCATCCATGGTGTCAAAGGTCATGGAGATAGGTCTTGTTTCCCTTTGGGGCTACTTTTGTTTTATTCATATAAAAAATCAGATGTATTAGATTAAGATTTATGCACATGTATTAGATAAATTCAGTGAAGACTTATTTAATTAAAGGACAGCCCAATACAGTCCAATTTGGTTTCAGAAGAGTAAACTTAAAAAAGAAAGAGGGGATTGGTGAGAAGAAAGTTGAAATTAAGAATCAAGAGTGTCAATTTTTTCTGTCATGCCTGAAAATTACTCAGAACCAACAGAAGAATTTGTTTTCTCTTTTTTTCATGCAGCACAGAGTCAGACTGTAGAATTTATGGCTAGCAGTTGAGATCATGGCAGTTAATTTGGATGGTTTTAAAGAAGGGCTTGTCAGGTTCATAGAGAATCAAGCTATCAGTGGATACTGATGGCGGTTTCTACTATATGGATCCCAGACAGCTGATTTTTAATACTGGTTTATGGGTAGCAACAGTAGAGGTAGCAATTGTCTTCCAGTTCAGGCTTGTGAAGTTGCCAGAGCAGAACAACCTCTGTGCTGTGACACCAGATTAGATACTGGATTAGATGGGCCAGCCCTGATCTATCAGGGCTCCTTTACCGTTCATCTTTACACATGTTTTAAGTCAAGAGGAAAGACCTCTAGCCACTGAGCTACAGGTCTCAGTCAACATGGTCAATAGTCAGAAATGGCAAGAACTGCAGTTCAGTCACATTTGAGGACCACTTTTTCCTCAGCCCCCTTTAAAGTCTCCTTCCCTGAACTGATGCCCCCTAGAAAAAGATACTAGAGATTTTAATCCAGAACATCAGTATCAGCTAATCTTGGTTAATCTTGGAAGCCAATCAGAAGCCAACCAGGAAGCCTGGTTATGATGAGAGACTGCCTAGGAATACCAGGACTGTAGGCTGGAAAAAAGGAGGAAGCAGTAGCAAATTCTTCTGTAGCCCTACGAAGAAGACTACACAGATGTCCTCACCAGCAACACACTAGATGTGAAGGCATTTTTATGTTTATATTGGAGGATACCACATATAGAAAAGATGTTCCCCAGAAATGCAGAATGCAGAAATGGATCTCTTTAGGCAACTGAAAATAGAATAGACAGGAAAAAGAAATCATTTGTGCTAAATGGCAAACATAACAAAGGAGAAATGTCTGAACTCAAGATAAGGGCATGATCTGAATTCCATGGGATGCTCATTGTATTTTTAATGTGTTAAGAGAGGAAGGAGAGTTTTGCTGGTGAAATTGGATAGAAGTTTTACATTGAAGCAGAAGGTGGATTTCTGTAATGGAAATGTTAAACAAACAAACAAAGAAATAAACAAACAGTGATATGATTGCTAGGCTGGATTTGTTCTTTCTCTTTTTGAAGATCGGAGGTGGAAAGACCCTTTTGTTTTAAAAATGAGTGTTTATAGTTATCCTCCCAGTGAAAGTGATGTCAGGAACCACAAATGACAGATTATTTTACCAAGTTCTAAATTGTGGAGTAGTGAGTATGGCATTAAACCTGATCTGTGTTCAGCAAGGATTTCAAGAACTCCAACACCTTTGGTCAGAAGCCTCATATTTCATGTCTAAATGGGTTTCACATGTTATGAAAGTGCTACTTACAGTAAACTCATCAGATAAACTACATATATAACATAAAGAACCTGGGTTGCTAAATTGCACCTGCCTTCCTATTTATGATTTATTAAATGGACAAACATATTACATTATGTTTAGACAGGGACCCTGATTTAATAAAATCACTTACAAGAGAGTAGTGTATTACATACAGTACATCCTATGCATCTTTGTATCATGCTGATGAGTCAGCAGGCCACAGACAGAAAGCTTTATATGAAGCCCAAAATTGGGTGATGGCTAGGTGTACTTAAAGGATGTTGGCTTATTTGAATGAGCGTGACTATCCTCCAGGATTCCATTGTGATACAAACACTCTCCAACTTGGCTTGCTTACCCACTTATGAAATTGGGAAATGAAATACATTGTTTTCACCACTAGTGTCAGCCCTTCATGGTAGACCAGACTAGGAAACCAAAGTTATAAATGTTAATACTACTTTTATTATAAGGTTACAGTAACATAATCTTGCATGTCTAAATACTCTTTTCCCCTCCCTTTATCTTCATGAAAACTAGGGAGGATCAATTCTGAGATGGTTTCTTAAATTACATTTCTGCCTCAGATTCAGATTTTCTTTATCTGACCCTTGTCTTGGTAGTGGCTCTTCCTCCTATTCCTCAAAGTTATTCTTTTGCCCATGATAACCAACCTGTTTGTTTACATTGTGTTTAATTAGGATTCCTGATTTAATATGATGCCCAACTGCAGCCAATGTCTGTAAGTTCTAGAGCAAGGGATTCGGTTAATTGGACTTGCATTCCTTTATTTCTTGCCCCTTCTGGGCATTTTATCACAGTAATTTAAAAATTAATGAAAAGAATCTGCTGCAGATCATCTCAGATTTTGTCAGAACATAAGAAAGAGAGTTTCATTCAGTATCCTAAGACTTTGCTCTGACCTCTCAGAGCAAAGGAGCTGACTCCTTGAGTAAATTTCTTCCCTCCTTCTCATTACCTGGTTACTAGCATACATTTGCTTAATTATAAGAATGGTTTGATGATTTTTGATGGACTATTGATTTGATGGACTATTGGGTTGTAGGAGTTCTCTGAGCTTGGTTTTTCATTTGCAGATGTTCCATTATCTAGCAAGGCAACACCTACAGTGCTATGATCTTGGAGAATTGAGGTTTGTTGCTTAATTTTAGGACGTATAGTTGCCTATCCTGGGAGCCTTATACAATTAGGTGGGCTGGTGTTAAGTTCTGTTGTTTTCTATCTAACTGACATGTTGTAATCTGGTTTCTTTTATGTTGGTACAGTGCCATTTTTTACTTATCCAAGTGTTGGTGTATAGTTGTTTGATAAGCAAGTCATTGCGCTCTATCCTGTTCTTATTGCTGTTTAAGCCATGGCTATTTACTTTCAGTGGCCCATAGATAGGGTGACCATATCATCCAGACCAGGACACTGTCCAGGGGCCTCACAAGGAAAGGATAGCATGTGTGCACACAGGTTAACCAGATAGGATACTGGGACAACAGGCTTAAACTGGGACTATATCTATTGTTTGCTAATCTATATCTTTCTGCACGCTTATGGAGCATTTACTGATCTGGGTCTGGTAGGCTACCTTGACTCTTCACTGGACTTTTCATTCTCTGAACGTTATCAAGAACAATTTACCATTTTCTAATATATTCTGTAAGTATTCAAAAAAGAAAAAAAAAGGCCCTATATGTCACCTTCAGTTGCGAGAAGAGGTAGCATGCAAATAATAGTAAGTAAATAAACATTCAATACTCATTACAATGGATTTTTAAGAGGAAATGGAACAAAAGTGAATTCCAGGTGAAAGCATGCAGGAATGAAGAGAAGCAGAAACAGAATAGAAATTTCTCCCACCTTGCCCAGTGCTTCCCTTGCATCATTTTGTCTAGCCCGTAAATCTATCTTGTCATTTGCTGCCTACCCTGGATATTACTTTGTCTGGTGGCCAGTAATACTCAGCTTCTTCCATCAGACAGATATCATCTGGCCTTATGGCTGGACTGACTAGCTACTCCATGTATGACTCTGTAATGGAGCACACTAAGCTTTAAGTGGCAGATAGCTATTGGAAAGCAATATAGTTTCCACTTGTCTGCTGGATGGTTCATTTACAGCTGACATTCTATAGCAAATCTTCTTATATTGATATTAAGATAGAATCTTGATATTAAGATCCAGTCACTTCAGCCAGAAGAAAAGTCCATATTCTCTCAGCAGCCATTGCAACCAAGACAGACATATGGAAAAAGAAGCCAATAGACTATTCCATATGAGGCTAAATTGATTCTAATTTATAGTAATGAGAATCATTTGGGTTTGAATACAGTGGTATATACAGTATTTCAGTCTACAGTTTCAGTTGCAGAATCCATTGTACCAACACACCATTAGTTTCTAATTAGTTGGGAGTAGAAACTTTCTTCTTCATAACATCAAAGGCTTTTTTTTTTTTGCCACAACATCTCTTTTATAATTCTTTATAACTCTTTTATAATTATCACATAGACTAATCAGCCATTCTGTGAAGTAAACTGTCTGTAACAGTCTACTTTGTCTTTCTGTGAACTATTTATTTTTAATTAATTTTAATTCACTTGCTCTGATCCCAAATATGTGTCAAGAAAAAGCTGGTTGCCTTAACTACCCAAATTGCATAATTTATATTATTTTGCATAATTCAACCACTCCTAGGAAAGTGGGGTACAAAGATTATTCAGCATATTTATTACTGATAAAATAATAGAGTCCCTCCTTGTGGGGGAGTTGGGCAGTGATATAAATCTGACATATAAATAAACAAACAAACAAATAAATAAACAAACAAACAAATAAATAAATAAATAAATAATCCTATTCTTACTCTTAGGAAGGTAGAAAGGACAAACTATTCCATGCTATGGTCAAGACAGCTATATGGATGTATCTGTGAACTCAAGGAATTCTTAACAGTACTGACAATTGTGGAATGTTATTAAGTCACTTTTCTAGATCGGGACATTTCATTGAGTTTTGTCTGCATTTATTTAAGCATTAAGCATTAATAGTAAATGAACAGCATTGTTTTTGACCACTTCAAAGACTGTTGAGAAAATTGTTTTCAGTGATTTTGTAAATTCACTGAATTTTGTCTGGTGGCCAGTAATACTCAGCTTCTTCCATCAAATAGATATCATCTGGCCTTATGGCTAGACTGACTAGCTACTCCAAGTATCACTTTCTAATGGAGCACACTAAGCTTTTAAGTGGCAGATAGCCACTTAAACATCAGTTAGAGGACAATAAAGGGGAAATTAGAAACTAATACTTATTTATACTGTTTTTGGAGTTTCTCTCTCTCTCTCTTGTTTTTTAGACAATAAACAGTGGGGATTTGGGGACTTAGCTCAGAGATTTAAATTCTTATATTGTTAAAACAATTTAACATAATTAAATGCAATTCAATGAATTCTATAGTTAATCTCTAATCAAAGATCCACAGAACACTAACTGTAAAAAAACTAAAGTTCTATTCCAGGCTTAATCAAGGGTTAACCCCCAGCTACTGATGAAAATGTTCTCTCCAAGATCCTTCACGCAGAGTTCTTTCTCCTACAGAAGGCTGTTCAGGCAGGATACATCTGGCACAAAACATTGTTACTGAAGTTTTTACCCCCTTCATGTGTGGACCTAATGACAGCTGTTAGAAATAAAGTGGGCCAGATTGATGTCAGCTTAGATCTGGGGAGAGTTTTCTTGTATTTCCAGGTGATTGTGCTTGGTGGCTCAGTGTAGATTTTCAGAGTAGAACAGACATTTATTACAGAGGAGGTGTTATGTGCACAGTTTAATTTAGATGACAGTATTAGTGGATCAAACACTGAACATCTAAAATGAATAGCATTTGATCACAGGTCAATAACATTAAAAGGATTCTGGGAAGAAGAAGTTGACAGACAATTTGATAGAAAACAACCTAGATTCCTTATCATTAATCTGATTCTCATATCTAGTGATGTTCTCTCAGTGGAAGTTAGAAGAATCATGGAACAGGGACTGTTAAAAGTCATAAATTGTTGGTGAGATTCATACATAGAGAGATCTCTGGAAATTGACAGAAAAAATTGATAAAGACGACACATGTTCCATATATTGGGAGTATCATTTTACCTACCACAGGAATACATACAGTGTTTGACACAATGATGTATTATGGTTTGGGAAAGGAGTGGGTATTATCTCAGTTTATCTGTTCATAGATATCTGTTGAACATGAAACGTGTACTATCAAGAAATCATAAGGCTAGGAAGAGTAGAAAGGGGAAACTAGAGGTAAAGCTACTTTAAGTGACCAAAATAGGTAGTTCAGTTTGTTCTTATTAAACTTTCATACAGATATGGGCTAGGCATTGAATTGTGGGACATTTGTGCTGTGTAGGCCCAATTTTGAGAACTTCTGATACACTTTAACTTGAAATAGTATTGTGGATTTTTGGAATGTGTGTGTGTGTTTTAAAGTAAGTGAACATTTGTCCTGAGTGTGTCTTAAAGAGAAAATGGTGCATGTTTAAGATCCCAGGAAGAATTATATCCTCAGGGACATTTAACAGAGTACTTGAACATCTCTAGGTTTGCCTAGTAACTGCTAAACTACTGACTGAATTACAATACGATACAAAGAGAGTTTTCAGTTTGGAGTTTCACACAAATATTTTCTATATAGAAATTATACTTAGTGTAAGTGTTCACAGCTGGGCTCAGCAATAAATCATCTTTTTCCTTAGATCAGCTTCTTGGCTCTGCTTGGCCGAAATCTCACAAGCAAGCATGGTTAGACTTTTTCCTGCAGATAAGAAGGAAGTCACGTGCAAAGCATTTGATTGTCTATATCAGGGCAACAATGCCAGGGACCTCTAGGGTGTCTCAAGGGATTGAATTGTACATTTCTTTCCTGTGCCCTTACAAATAAATGGATATTTGGTGCTGACCTTGGTGGTCTTCAGATGGGGTGGCTGGTATGTTTACATAATGACCATCTCTGCTTCCGCCCTCATTAACCTCAACGGTTCTATTTAGAAGGAAGCCCATAGAGATCCATAGTGATCGTGATGTATGTAAACAGAGGTGGTCTTGAAGTTACATATAACTCAAACGTTTTTTTTTTTTTTAAGTTTTACATATCCAAAGCATAGTTTTTGAACTGTGCTTATATGGGAACATGACATTATTGTAGCCCAGGGTATCTAATGTGACATGCTCTTAGCAGTTCTCTTCCACTGATACATGCATTTCCTCTTCATATACCAGCAACATATTTTTGTTAATCTTTAAGATAAATTCCAAACCACTGTATAAGACTGACTGGCTATCAGTGTAACAATAGCATGTCATACATAACATAATATTTTCACCCAAGGGTTTTTTTTGTTTTTTGTTTGGTTAGGAACATGGCAAAATTAAATCTCTGGGCATGAAGAGATTGCAAATACCTGGATGACCCTAGATGGCACCTCTCTGCTGCCACCTACTGATTGCCTATAGTTTTGCAGCCCTGCAATGCATGATTTGTTGAAGGTGTAGCAAGGAGTGGGCACAAGAAGAAAGCCTCAAAGTAGCTGCCACTGGTTGGGAACCTCTAGAATGTCATTCTGTAAAGCCAAGATAGGAGACTTAATTCGCTCCAGATGTTTTAGGTCAACTTCCATTAACCTCAGGCAGCATAGCCACTGAAAAGGAATTATGGATGATGTGATCCCAAATATCTGGAGATTGCCTACTCCAATCTTAAATATTAATGAACACTGTTTCTCCAGGCATTTTTTTTTTTTACAGAGGATGTAAAATGAAACCAATCACTATATAACTGAGGAAAGCACAAGATCCTAGCAAATCCATCTATCTTCCCACCTCCTGTTATTGATTATGCTAGAGGTAAAGCCAACCTCTTCATGCCTCCTAGTAATTTAATAAATATTTCTAAAATATGGCAGCTGACACAATGGACAATTAGCAACCTGCTAACGTAATTTGGTGAAGACTGACTTTCAGGAACTGTTCTGTAAATATAACATACAGCAATCTTGAAAAAAATGAAGAAACATATGGCAAGCTCTCATAAGGTAGCCTCAGGGGACTGCACCAAAATCTTGCTTCTTATATCTGTATGACATTGAAAGGAGCATTCCTTCCCCCACCCTTATAAGTAATGAATGCTAAATCAATGGAATTGCAATTCTGAAGCTGAAAATGAAAACCTGGGGGCCTTTCAGTCTGCTAAGTGATCTAGGAACCAAAAGCAATTTGTCTGAGCATTATTAGCGTACCGATTCAGTTTCTTATTTGCCCATTTCTCCACTTAGATGAGATTTCTTGGCTCCATAAGGGGGAAAAGATTTGGGGGAGCTTAGTTTGTACAAATAAAAGTAGGAATGTATCAGCTTCATGGAGAAACTCTAGCTGGTGGTAGGATCTTTTAGAAGAAGTTTCCATGGTATTTGTAGTACCAGAATGATGTGGCCATGGTTTTTGCTCATCTGTTGAGTATGAGCAATAGCAGGGTTCATGGGTGGGACAACTCAGAAGGTTATATACAATTAAAGATGTTGTGGTAAGTCAATACGTTTCATTAATGACCCAGAGATGTTAGCTCCACTGGTGTGATCACAGATCTAGAAGCTTATGGCTGGCTCATTTTTTCTACTATCTGCTCTGTTAAATAGTTGTCCTGACAGAGGAAAGCAGCTGGTTAACCTTGTCTTGGCTTGGAAACCAAGCTGAGTCAATCTTGTTAGTATCTGGAAAGGAGGCAGTGACAAACCATTTCTAGACAGGTGCTTAGAAACTGGCTGGAATCATCTAGGAAGTTACAAAGAGTTGAGCTTCAGTTTCAGCTGATATCCAATACCACAAAACAGAATAATAAAAATGACTGGAATAATAAAGGAATGAATTGTGTATTCTGGTTGCACATTATGAAATATATAAAAACTAAGAGACAAATGTCATCTTTGTAGCATGAATATAGCTCTTATGCTGCTCCCTAAATCATAAATGCTATTCTTGACTTTTATGGCAATGATGGGGGAGAAATGGCCATGTCAAATCCATGCTCAGTGTCTTAAGGTTAGCCTGCCTTCATCTTTTATTAGCTGATTAACTGGTTATTCACTAGATGCTTTGCTAGTGATCATGATTTGATAGCCCTTGAACTGTCAGTTTAGGAGCATCTTATGGCACCTGGGGGCATGTCTTCTCAGTGGCAGTTCCTGCCCTTTGGAGTGATCTTCTCGCCTTGATTCAGTTGACTGGCTATATAAATGCTTAAAATAAAAGAAAATAGGCCACTGAGAAACATTGTTCTGGGGTGAATTTGGTTCCTGCATACCCAACAGTGTGCTGTTATAGCCTGCTAGTTAAGGAAGTTCAGAGAACAAGTTGTTTTAGGACATCCAAGCCAATCAAATGCTATGAGGACAGTGTACAGAGCTAGCATATGGAGAAATTAGGGCACGGTAAAGGGGAATGTATGCAGAGTCTTTTGGGAAGAGAAAGTATATGATGCCTTGCCAGACAGCTTCTCAGATGGAATAATTCATCATGCACCACTAATTTTAACTGCGGAGGAAATTGCTTTCTCACAATGCTAGTCATTTGGGTGAAGAAAAACAACTACAAGTTCAAAAGCTTGAGAGAGAAATACAGGATAGAATGAAACCAGCACGTGCTTGAAAATGTTAAAAAAAGGAAAGATTCTCTTGAGTCCAGCTTGACTCTGGATGTCTGTACAGAAACATCCATGTAATTTTATTGACAGCAATACTCAAATGGCTTGCTACTGCTTCATCTCAGACGATCCCTCCTTACCAACTAATTTTCCAGTCTAGCCTAAAACTCTGGAATTTTCTGGTGGTCACCCATCCAGGTACTAAGTGTACATCTGCTTAGCTTTTTGAGGATCATCCCAGGTTGGCTATGTTTAATTTAGTGTGGCAGCGAAACATCCAGTACTTACTTACAAACCACTGTACTTTGCATTAGGGGATCTTGTAACAAAATTATGCAGCATGGAGGCAGAGCATGGAAAGGCGAACTGCCCTGAAATAAGAAAATGTTACGGGCAACTGTCAAGGTCAAACGTTTCTCTCTCTCTGCATGTGTTTGTCTGACTGTCAGCTGCCCAGCCTAGTCACACAGGCAGTGGCAGACAAAAGGGGAACAAATAAATCTCCTTAGAATCTGGCATGTCAGTTTGAAAAAAAGGAAGTATAGAAGAAGCCAAAGCAGGTCCATAAAAAAGGAGGGTTCTTTTCCCCCCTCACTTTGGTAAGAGATGCTGCTGAAGTGAAAGGTGATTGGGTGGGACATGGAGCAGGGGAAACCATAGATGGTGGCAGAGCAGGCTCCAAGTGGCTCAGGTGGTGGGTAACGGGGCAAGAACGTGCTGAGGAGAGAAGTTGTTAGCATTCCTAAGTCTGTGTCGTGGATAAGGACGTGTGGGAAGAAAAAGAAACTACAGTAACAGCTAAGCATTTTATATTATGCAGTAAAGGAGTAGAAGTTCAAGTTGTATGGTTAGATTTTGTTGATATACATGTTTATATTTACACTTGGTCAAATACACAAATGCACACATACACACCAACAACCCCCATGACCCCACACATACATTCTACTAAAATTCTTGTAAATACAATGTACACTAAACCTGTATAGCAGTCAGCAACACTGTATAGATTTGCTAACTTTGTGTATCTGTGTGTGTGTGTGTGTGTGTGTGTGTGTTCATTCCTGTCTCTCCTCTCCTCTCCTCTCCTCTCCTCTCCTCTCCTCTCCTCTCCTCTCCTCTCCTCTCCTCTCCTCTCCTCCCCGAGGCTTCCACCCTCCCAAATACAACAGAGGACCAGCGACTCACCTTTATGAGCAACACAGGAGATTCAGTCACAGTTTTCCAAACCTTATGATACCTTTATTCATGCTTTGATATTTTTGCCCATGGCCAATGCATTTCGGTTACACCCTGAGGACTTGAGATCATTAGAAGGAAGGCAAACTGCATCATTCTATCCCTAACACTGTTTTCAGGATCTGAACTCCAAGTATCTGCAGTACTTTAGAAGTTCTATTAAAAAAACAATAAACCTGAGATTACAGCCATTGGCGTTTGTAGAAGAACATGCTGTGCATTATGTTCCTGGAAGGCCCCCGAAGTATGCATTATGTGTGCAGCCTGAAGGCAAAACTCTGGACTGTATACAGCAATAATAAGCAATGACATAAAAAATCAGGTTAACTACCTGGGCGGGAATAGGAGATTCCCAGGAAGAGGCTGAATTTTACTGGAAAGGCCCAGTCTAAGAGGGGAAACCTCTAATGACTGAGATACATTTCAGGACAGGTGTGAAGAGCGAATAGTGACAGAAAATGGAGGGACAGCATTTCTTCTGTTATCTTATCCTTTATTAGATAGCAGTGCTGGAACAGAGATAGCATGTTGGGTGACAAGACTGAGGGCTTTAGCAGAAGGCTGCCATTTTTATAAACTCAGGGTGATGAAAGACGAGGAGAGTTTATTTCCAGGGCACTTCTTCCTGACCTTGCAAATGTGGCAGGGACCAGGTTCAGTGCCCCACTTTATATAACCCCATCAGATCCAATTCTTGCCCCTAAACAAAGCCCCCCCCCCTTCCTTGCTGAAAAGGAATACACTTTCCTCACCATTAACAAGGGTAGAATGAAATTGACTAGTGCCAGCAAAGATTAGCCCTGGGCAATTAACTAAAATTACTTTTATTGCAGCAAAGTAACTGGGTGATAGGCACCTAATCCCATCATTGTTTCTCAGCTTGGTAACAAGAGACCATGGCTATTTCCAGTGCCCCTGTTGCCTCTAACGAGCACAGTGTGTCCTATCAATAAAATGGCTCTCCTTACCCAATTGAACTTATCTAGTTTTCCCTACATGGCCCCAAGATCCTGAGAGCAAATTGGAGTCTTAGAATTTCCTGCCCCACAGTTCAAAACCCTTGTAAAAGATCTTCCTTCTCCATTCTTCTCCCTTTTGTAAACTGGAACCCAAGTGTGACTTTCCTCCTCAGAGCTGCCCTCCATCTCTGGCATTCACAACAGAATCAAGGCAGTGTCCAGTTGCTAAAATTTTGCAGTGGACACCAAGTCCTGCTCCACTTTCCTCCTAGAGATGTACAACCTTATCTGGGCAGGAGGATGTCATGGGGAAAATATTTTGATTTCACAGTCCATGTCTTCCCAGTCCTCGATCAAGCCCAGAACTGTATTCACATCAGGCTAGATACAGAGAGGTAACAGACCTTCCATCTCTTTTTTGAAAGCCAGAGATCTTATGGCCTCTGCGTAGCTTTTCTCCTCTGTTTCTCCTCTCCCCTACATGACTGACCATTCCATGTATCTCTTATCAAAGGTGGCAAGCAAGACATTTACACAAAACAAAGCCATCCTGTACGCAGTTCACATACAACACTTTGCATGCATTCTTGTACTCAGATCCTGCCTCTCACTACTATCTACTGATTCCTGCTTGCCTGCATTGTATATTCTCAGATAAAGAGATCTCTTTGGCTTCCCAGCCCATTAGTTTCTTCCACCTGGCTCTGTGTGACTTTTCAAAGACTTCTTTAACAAAAGGCATTAAGGTAGGAGCAGTATGTATCTTGGGGGGCGGGGGGATGTCATTCCAGAAGGTAGATGTTACCACAGATCCTGTAACCAAAGCTGGCTTATGTTTGTGAAATAGAAATACCACTTTAATTATTGTAGCTATCAAGGCAAATTAAATGAGCACTGAGATTTTGAAGAGAACACACAGATTTGTCTTTGTGGCCATATTTTCGTTTTCTTTTCTTTGGACTTCTTTTATGGGTTAGAAGCCAGACTGGGCAACTTTGCCGAGAAAGTGGAGGATGAAGAAAGCAAAAATGATATGGAACCCTTACATCATTTAAGCGTTAAAAAAAATAAATAAATAAATCTGAAACCATTCAATTTACCTTCTACCTGCCCACATTGCACATTTCAGATATTTTTCCCCCAAGAGGGCAAGTAATTATTGCATATCAATGAGCTTTACGGTTTCTGAATGTGCATCCTTGGTGTTCCAAGAACTATACAACCAGCATATAGAAGTCATATTCAAAAGCACTAATTCAGAAGAAAGAGTGTGTCTGAATCACAGTGCGATGAGATTTTTCTTGAATGGAACCATACTGCTTCCTATTCAGAGCATTTAATTCTTATTAAATGTTATTATTTATCCTTTATTTGGTTCCATGGTGGGTCTATTGACTGTAATAAATTTTACTTCTACTTTAACCGCAAGTTTCACACAAGGAAAGGGTTTTGTGAAAAGACATAGCATTCATACTTCCAAGTCATTTTTTTCTGCACAACAGGATTTGTTTTATGAGTCTAAATATAAATTCTTGGATTTCATGGTTGAGAGCTTTCTGATTCAAGCTGTGGAATTCGAAGTCAGGATGGATATACATGTGAATCATCTGAGAAGTGCTTCATACCCACGAAATTCCATCACTGAGCAACTAGCAGCTATTCTAGGGCTAGACCTTATTTTGTACTTTCTCTTTCTGTGGAAAGTTGGAAAACTGAACTTGGAAGAGTTGGATATATTAGTACAGAACAGCAGCAAAAGATCTAAACGTTGACTTTTGTCTGAATAAAACCTTTGCTCAGATCCTGGTATGTTCATTTACAAGTGTTCTGGTTTGTGGCATCAGAAAAGACTTCTTTCTTGAGATCCATTGTCATAATGACACAGTAATATGGCGTTTATGCCGGTATAATTACTGTTGGATTGTTTTTTCAATCTGCTAGAGGCTTCTGGCTGAAATATCTTTGTGTTGCATTTTAAACTCCAGTGCAAAAAATGCACAAATTTAAATCATAAAACCAGCTCTTGATGCCATCATTAATTAAAGACACACACATGTTTAACAGGCTGGCTTTCTTCCCAATAAATGTAAAAAAGGCAGTGGGGAAAGCTAATCATTTTAAATTCATGATTCCTCCATTTGAGGAATTGTGTCCTATTTCAAATGAATGCCATACTACAGCCATGGAGTAATTTTAGAAAAGGGGCATCCTGGAGGAAAAAATAACCCTTGGATCAGCAGATGGCACACCCATCCTGAGCAACATGTCAAGGGAGGTCTCCTCTCCTATTACTTTGTGAATTACAACAATCTCTTCCTCTCTATTCCTTGGTTCTCTTAATATATTTCATCAGCCACATGAAAGAGAAAGGTATTTTCACAGGAAATTTTTATTTGAGGCTGGTAATTCTCAGGAACTGCAAGTCTGATATTTCTGGCTTGCCCATCTCCCATAGAATTATAGCATTCCTACCACTGGAGTCATCTTCCTTGTGTCAATATCCATGCAGGTTGGTTGGGTTTCTTTTAGATGTTTCAAAATCTGGCCTTTTATCCTAGCCCTGTGTATTGCTAAAGGCTGGCGTGGAAGCAAA
This sequence comes from Python bivittatus, assembly GCF_059951505.1. Taxonomy (NCBI): domain Eukaryota; kingdom Metazoa; phylum Chordata; class Lepidosauria; order Squamata; family Pythonidae; genus Python; species Python bivittatus. Next base: position 7,608,044 of record NW_028277033.1, read on the forward strand.
GGTGTTTGAAATTGCCATGTTTAGCTTCATCATATCCTGTTATCATTTGCTGTGATTTATGAAGACTTCTGAGTTGGGGTGGGGGTGGAATGAAACACTTAGGAGTAGACTTGGATTCCCAATTCCCTGTGTCTATTTTTCTCTTATGCAAAGTGGAGTAAAATGATGGGCAGAAAGGAGAAGCAAGTGTAGAGCATCTGATCCTTCATTATCTCCAACTGTGACTTGCAACCTCCCTTTCCGTTTCTTTCCATGCCCATGTTCTTGGATGTATTTTTCCAGAAAGTTAGAGAAAAAGCAACTTGGAAAGGAAAGGCAACAGGCTGGGGAAGGTTTAAAGTTGCTCTTCAGAAGTGTCTCTATTTTGTATGGTCATGTGAGTCCTAGCCCACGTTCAGCACCATCCTGCATTACAGCTGAAGCAAGCAGAAGAAACCGTATGGGAAAGTCTCTCTTGAGTTGACCTCAGCTTAACAACAATACAGAAATAGGTTGCTTTGTCTTCCAACAGAGCACTGGAAGGTGGAAGTAGCCCTTGAAGGGGAGCCAGGAAATCTTAGGCTTGGTACCAATTGTAGACTCTGAACATCCCCCCCAATACACACACACATACAATTTATACAATATTTATAGGCCATTTTAAGTCTTTTTTTTTTAATAATAAGGTAGCTTCCAAGATAAATATTTGGATAATATTAAAATAAAAGATAACAACTATCCAGGTCAAAAATATTATAATCAAATGCCATAAATGGGCAACCCTGATAGGATGAAGTTTTGGTTTGTGAACTAGACATTTTAATATTCTTGCTATAGAAGATTATGCTTATATCTCTACTGTGGATGTTTTGTGCTTTTTACTTTTGTGTAATACCCCCAATGTTTTAAATCCTTGCATGTGAGTCTGAAGAGAGTTGGTGGCATACACGTTTAATTAGTGATGATGACGATATTGCCATAGTTCATGACATTGATCTAATTGCGAGGCTGTTTCACCTAATGATTTGTGCTCCAAGAAAGCCCCCACCAAGCATAAATGGGAGGAAAATCACTCCTTTCCATGTACTTGGTATATCAGAGAGTAAAACATCTATCGGGAAAGTACAGTTTTACCCTTACTTATGATAGAAGTGTAAGCAAAGACTGTATATCTGTAGTTATGTAGAATATTTTAGGGGATACGTTTCTTCCTGCATGCCCTCCCCCCCCCCCCCGCCATGTTGTACAACAAATTACAGAAGTGGTATCATCAGAGTTGTTTACATGTCCAAAATAATTGGTAAAATGCAGCTGTCTTGCTTCCCTTAATGCATCTTTTGAATTCAAATGTTGTCTAATGATGTGCTTCTCCACCTCTGCAGTGCCAAAAAGCAGGTTGTGTTATGAAAAATTCACTATGGAGAGCAAAGCCAAGAGCATTGCATATAAGTCAAATGCAATGCTGAGTGTTTACTGGGTGATCAAATGGGTACCTTCAGAAAGCAGCTGAATAGAAATGAGGACTTTACATGCCTGTGGACTTGAGCGTCGATTCCATAATCCACCTCTGAGGAATCAAACGAGGAATCTCCCAAATCACAGGAAGAGCTGCTGCAGTTGCACATCTACAATTTCTCTCAGATAACTATTATCTAATATAACTATTATCTGAGAATATGCATGGAAGACTGCAAGCCTAAAATGTCCTTAGGATAAAATGAAAGCAAGAAGATTCTTTGTGGTCCTTTGAAAGTAGCACGCAGCTTTGTTTCAAGCATGTGTTTTCTTTAAGGCATTCTGGAACAGGTGCTGGACAACTGCTTTAAATTGGCTCTGAGTTGCCCATCCTGATTCATAAGCTACTTCCACGAAATTATTGGATATAGGGAGCAATTGGCCATGTTTCTGGGTGCAATTCAAGGCTCTGACTGTCATTTTTAAAGTCCTACATGGTGCCATGTTACTTGCAGGATTGCCTAACCCCAATGGTTTCTGCCCATGCCACTAGATCCAGTACAGTGGTCATGCTCTGAATCCTCTTGCTGAAGCAGGGTCACTTCGTGGGACCTAGTCAACATGCCTTCTCTGTTATGGCCCCAGACTTAAAAGAACATCCTTCCCCCAGATATTTAGATGTCCCCAACCCTGTTGGCCTTCCAAAAAGCCGTGAAGACCTGGATTTTCCCTAGGCATGGAGCCAGGATGTTAATGGAGCCTGTCCTGTGCATATGGGACATGCTCATAAGATATTTCTTTTAAAGTGGCCTCAACTTGGTTCTTTTAACTGATCCCTGTATTGTGTTTTTATTTTTTGTTCACTACCCAGAGTTCCAGTGATAGACGGGCAGCTGTATAAATAAATAAACAAGTTAAAAGAATGTATGCATGCATGCATGAATGAATGAATGAATATTCTTAGAGACTTCTGTCTAGGTTTTCCATAGTTCCCTGTACAAAGACATACACTCATACATGCATCGTTTGTAAACAGAGATTTTTCTTTCCTTTGATAGCTGTTATATAGCTATCAAAACTATATAATATAAATATATATATATTTATATAATGTAAAATATATATTATTTTATACATAACATAAATATATATTTATATAAATATAATATATTTTATATAAAATATAAGAACGTAGCTGCCTAGGAGCACTGAGTCCTCAGGACTGAAAGCATTTTAATCTAATTGATGGGTAAACAGGGAAGGCAGACAAAATGTGCATCAGAATATTGCAACTCCCCCTTCATGTACTTGCATTTTGACATCACAGACAAGTATATGAGCAGCAGAGGCAGGTTTCATCATTTTAATAAAACGTGGGTTGCTACCAAGTTAACAGAACTCACACCCTTCTGCATGTGCTACTCAGATCATTGGAGGAGCCATTTCTCTCCCTCCCTCCCTCCCTCCCTCTCTCCCTCTCTTTCTCTCTTTCTAAAAACTTTATTAAATTTTTAGGCAACAAAGATAAAAATGAAGAGAAACTAATATTTAACATGAGGGAAAAAAGGAAGGAAGGCAGGCAGGCCAGCCAAAAGGAAAGAAAAAAGGAAAGAAAAAAGAAATATAAGGGAATGACTTCTGATTTTCTTTTACAACAGTTATAGGTAGAAACTTAAATTCATCTTTTACTCCATGGTTACAACATAACTTCCACATTTTTTCTATCATTTACCATTTTTTCTAATCATCAAATCCATATACCATAATTTCATTTTTTTTTTTTTTTGCTTCATGCAAAAAAGGGGTTTCCAGCTGGCCTTAAAGTTAATCAATGTCTTTTTTATAATCAAAGCCATCCATTTAGCCATCTCATCATCTTCACTAGCCACTCTTCCATTGTGGTTAATGCTGAATCTTTGTACCGTTGTGCATCTAAAAGTTTTGCTGCTGTTATTGTACATAAAAACAAAGCTCCAGGAGCGTTCCCCAACTTTTTGTCAGTCAGTCCCAAAAGAGGCATCTCTGGATTCAGTTATATATTAATCTTTAAAATCTTCTGAATTAATGTATGCATTTGAGTCCAGGTCCCTCAGGTTCCTGACCTTGATTTGGATTATAAATTCTATTACAATTAAGGTGCAAGGTTTCCTGTGTGATGATATGTACCACATCCTGCAGAATTTTAGCCTCAATCTCTCTCTCCTTTTCCCTTTTCCTTCCACTCCCCACCTCCTGCTCTTCTACTGCTGTGGATGGTTATATTTTGTTATCTACTTGCTCTTAAGAAAAATCCATCAGGTGATCATCTCTTGGCAGAAAATACACTGCTTTAAGATAAGGAGTGGATATTGAAAGAAACACTTTTAAATTATCCTGTGAGTGTCGGTTATGCAAAGCATTAATGAGTGTTCAAGTTCAAGGACAGCTGTTCACCATATCTCACATAGTATTCAGTGAATCAAGACCTTGGTGTACGTAAGAGTTGTGAAAAGTTTGTTTTGGCAGTTTTGCAAAGGGAAAAAAACAACACTGTTTTTCTACCTTATCTGTGCTTCAAGTGCCCTATCCTCTTTAGCTTTACCGGAAGTCCTCACACCCTTGGAGGTCCTATAGGACTCATGGTCTCTACCTCCTTTCTTCTTTTAAGAAGGAAGAAGATGGAATTGGTGAGCCTTCACCTCAAGCTGTTCTGAGCACATGCAAGGATTTTGGGTTCTTTTTTAGCTTCCCTTCCCATCGGCCACTGAGAAGAGCAATTCCCTTTCCATGGAATTCTAACCAGAATTTCGGCCCATCCTTTTCTAGATTCTTTCAGTTTTCTTGAAAGACAGAAGCTGTGAGAAGGTAAATTAGAAGTGAAGTGATGTTTAGCACCGTGGTATGCAGAATACAGATAAGTCTCTTTTTACTGAGTTCTGCACCAGTTGTATTATAAGATACAAATGGAGAGCGTTTACAGCAGGATAAATGGATATAAATAGATAAACAGAAAATGATAAATGGGACAAATTGAAATAGAAATGTTGGTTCTTAAGGGTAGTTGCAATACGTCTCTGAAATAATACTTACTCTTAAGTTCATTCTAGAGTGCGGCTCATGACACATTCTGTTCTTGCTCTCTTCTAGTATACAAGTTTAGCATAATACAACTCTTCATGCTATTGCTTTTGAAAATCTTACATAGTGTTTTTTTTTTCTTCGGTCTCATTTGCTACCTTTGTAGTACAGCTTCCCTGATTATTTATTTATTTATTTCCCTTTCCACTTGACCTCCAAACTGCTTATTTAGATCCTGGCTGTTGGAGCAAAAATAATTTGAGACCAGAAGCAGAATTTGCAATGTCATAGCCATGAATGGAATTGCCCTACATAATTTCCTTTCCTAAGTAGTGGTTTGGTATTACAAAACATAGCAATTTTGCCTGCATTCATGTCTCACTGGATTATATAGGGGGTGGTTGCATTCCAAAGAGAATGAAGGCTGCCTTCTCTGCCCTTCTGTCCTATGCTTCCCAATGAAGGACAAGCTACAGTTCACTTGGGAAAGAAATTGCTCCACATTCCCCTTGCAACTTACTCTGCAGTTCTTTTGAGGATAAAAAGTAAACCTAACTGCCCTGGCCCATGGGTCGTCTCAAATTTATAGCTGGATAATATCTTCATTAGCATAAAGCAAATGTCATAAAAGAGTGTGCAAGCTGTCACATTGTCCAGAATGTTTATGAATAGTTCTGGAGATTTAGGAAGCTTGCAAGCTGTTTTGTAGTATTTCGGCTCAATCTAACAAAGGTGTTATTTAGCTATAGCTTTGGATTTTATTGGTCAGAAGCTGAAGATCATGGAGCCCCCTTCTGCAATCTGGTGCCTTCCAGGTTTGTTAACCTACAATTCCCATAATATCCATCTGGAAAGGCCAAAGGTAGGAGACGGAAGAACCTCGTTTGAGAAGATGCATTTTCTCATTCTAGTCATTCCAATGCATGTAACTGCGATTAGTCTGGCACAGAAAAAAAAAATATGGACAATCATTAGATAGCAAAAAGATGTCAAACATTCTCAGTGCTATCCTGACTTTGCAGTCCCAGTACAGCACCCTGGATGTATGTACACCTACATTGTATTACAGAAACTGCATCAAACAAGTGGTTCAGTTTAAGTGTTTAACTGTTGTGCTTATTTATTTACACTACAGTCATTCTCATGATAAGCTGGCAATTATTTTACAAATAGGAAATTAAGATGAGCCAAAATGATTGTTAATGGTTGTAAACTTTGCAGAGCTATCTGAATAAATATTACTGCAAGCAGTCTAGAAAGTTTGGCATAAATTTGTCCAACAGCCTAATAATAACCATATGGACTCACATAGGTGTAATTTCAAACATCTTATAGTACAATAATCAATTCCACACTGTCAAAGGATTTGAATGGCCTTTTATTATACTTGCTGTTGTCACCATATTGTTTTCAATGTTGCTATGCAGTTACAATATATATTGATTTATGCCTGCTTGTCCCCCTTTTCTCTCTACACACCCACACTGTGCTATGTATTGTGTAAATTATGAATGAACATGTTTGGAAAGTGGAGTACACAAGACCCACTAAAAACTAGTCCTAGAGGTGTGTAGAGAGAACAAGAAGCCATTCTACCGATCTCCTTTGAGTAGAAAAAAAGGACAATGTGTTTTATTAACCATAACAATTATGGGGGTCAATAAGGGGCTATTGAAGGCCCCTTGCCTTCCTCCAAACAGAAGTCTTCTTCTTGACTAGACATGCCCGCCAGTCTCCTTCCAACAGATATAGAAGGGAATCATTCCCTACAATCAACATTTTCGATCTGTTGGCTTGACCATAGTATTACAATTGTACAAACATTGACTCAAATCAGGAGTACAGATCTGAGGGGTGGGGGGAGCAATTCAAACCACAATTTACTCTGATATCTGGGATTTTATTTATTTATTTATTTATTTATTTGGTTATCTTACACTCTTAGCTCAATTTGTAATTCTGTCGAATTATATTTAGTAGGATCAGTTAACTAATTTCAGTGATGGACTTAAATTTTATCCAGTGACTTTAAGGTGATGAATGATATATGATAACCAAAGAAGACTGGAATAATCTTTAAATATTTGTTTGAATGTTATAATATTTGCTATAATTTGTAGATCTGTCTCTTAATCCTGCAATACAAAATATTAATCAAACAAAGCTAAGTGATATGGCCAGGGTCATTCAGCTCTTTGGTCAGTACTGAACTGTTATCTATTTATTTCTAAATGGAGAATGAAGTTCTAGATACTTGTGGTAGTCTGAAAGCTGATCAAACCCCCTTCTATATATTTTGGAAGAAGACTGGCAGGCATGTTTAGTCAAGGAAAAGACTCCTGTTTGAAGAAAGGCAAGGGGACCCCAATAGCCCCTTACCTTGGGAATATCTATAGTTGTGCAGTACACTACATTTTTAATATGCAAAAAGATCCAGGTTTAAGTTCTGACATCTCCAAGATCGAAATCTTAGGCAGCCAGTGTCCATAAGGATAGACTTTAATGTTTTAGAAGAACCAATTATTATGAACTTGCAGAAGACCTAATTATAAAGACCCATAACATCATCCATTCACATGGGCAAGGTTTGCCACCCCCTTTCCCCCAAAATGTCCTCAAGTAAAGTATGAGAGGAGGGTCAACTCATCAGTTATGTGTGAGTCAGGAAGGGGATATTTTAGAGCACATCATGAAACTAAAGGCCAAACGTGTGACTTCACACATGGTTCACAGGCATACAATTGTTTATTTCTTCTATTTTTACAAATAACAAGAATGGTGAGGGAGTTAGCAGGATCAAGACCATGGTATATGATAAGGAGGGCAATAGATGCTCATTCCCACTTCATTCTTGATCAGAATCCTTCCTCATGCATCGCGGGAACCTTTCATTTTGATGGGAAACAGCCAAGAAAATGTGAACCGAGTGTTTTTGTTATAATCATGAACTGTGCATGGATAATGAGAGAGTGGAAAAAAAATCCTGGTTGAGGAATGAAAACCCTTCCTCACTCTTTGGAAGGTTTTAAGCATGTATATGTGGAAGATGCTGCTTTGATTCCAAAAGGAGAAGTATTCAACCAGATAGAACATAAATAATAATCACATCCTGAATCTTAAGTCAATGCACTGAGTAACTAATGATGGGGGTGCAGACTAGACAATACAAGAGGTATTCTAGAAAACTGACACTGACATAGGGGATGCTGTGATTCTGTTGTCAGATACCCCCAGGAATTTACAGATGAAGGGGAAATCTAATTTGTGGTTCAGGTCATTCGATTCCTTGGACAGAGAGTACTAAGAATTGGGAACATGTATTTATTTTTACAGCTGGAAGTAGCGAAGTTTGGCATCTCTGCATAACCTGTCTAGACTTATTCCCCTGAACAGAGGATGGCTTTTATCCTGATCAATTCATGTGTATTAAAAACAAAACAAAAAACAAAATAAAACACTATAATGCAATTAGGGTGATTGCTGTTGGTCATATCAATGTCTACCAGAATATAAGAGCAAAAGAAAAAAAAAACTTTTAGGGGTGTAATCCTAAACGTACTGAGTAGAATTTGCTGAATTGCTTATTGAAATACGCTTAGCACCGTGTTGTTTACTTATTTAAAATGTATCTTGGGCAGACGTTTTATATGCTGGCATCATGTTCCCTTCCATCAGTTTAGATGCAAGAAGTCTGACACAGGGACAGGGGTAGCAGATTAGCACAAGACAAATGCTGTAAACGAGGAATTATTGGGTGAAGGAAAAATCCACTCTTTGATAGCCATCTGTGTGTCCAGAGCATCATTATCCCAAGGTCACTTAAGCATCCGGTGGCAAAACAGAAGGACAGACTGCATTCTTCGAAGCCCTGCGACTTGTACCGTGCCTCCTGCTCTGTGCTTTCATTAATAATAGGATAATTTCAACGAAGTGATGCACTATAATTTCAATGAAGTAAGTCACTGAAGGCCTTTTAGATGGAGGATGATATGGTTTCTCCCAAAAACATTTCTATGAGTGACTTTGATGGATCAATCTGTCACTAATATAGAAACTGATAAGGTCAGCTATCAGCATTCTCTCAGAAATCCCCTGGTTCCGACTTTTGATAGCTCTTGTTCATTTTTTCTGGGTGGGGGCTAGAGGGGAGGAGAAAGTCTCCTTGTCTAGTCCTTGTTCCGCCAGAGAAAGGTGTGAAGACACAGATGTCAGGGTTCTTTTTTTTTCTTTTTCCCAAACAGTAATTTAATTTTGATTTACACAGACTCAGAGGCACCCAAAAGCACTGGACCCTAGACACTTGGGTTTTTATGTCTTCCTATAAGGGTTAGGGAGGTTTTTTATTTACCTCACTATCCGAGAGATAAAAGTGATAATTTACAAACGTGTGTGTGTGAGTTCTTTTTATAACTATGATCTTAACCTACACTCTATTTAATAAACAATTATCTCTATAGTATAGTAGTAGTATATTCTAGTATTGCTATTACTATACACTAGACTATTACTTCTACTACTAAGCTATATTCTACCAGTACTGCTACTAGTATATTATTTCTGCTGCTCCTTTACTACTGCTATTACCAATATGCAAGTGTTGTGCTCTTGCAGACCGAAGTCTCTCTCTCTCTCTTCCTTTGGGATTTCTTCTTCTTTTTCTTTTAACGGCCTGCTTGTAGACCTCTTGCACCTTCTTGGCATCATGCCTTGTCTTGCTTGGCTGCTAAATGTCCTTTGCTCTCGTTTGGACCTTCAACACCTGCTTCCATTTGGCACCGCGACTGCTGCAAAAGCACGCGTCTCTCCTCTGTCCTCCTCCCGCTTCCTCCATTCTCCTCTCCCACCTGTTCCAAGATTACAGCTTCATTGGCACCTCTGCCGTGCTGACGCAGGGGAGAAGGCTCAGATAGGAGGGGAGGGGGCAGCCCAGGGCCCTGCAAGTCTTCCTCCACAGCCTGTTCTTCCACAACAGGGCGGAGGCCTCTTGCTGGATATAAGCAAGACCAGGCTTGTTAAATGCATCTCACTGTTTATTTTCCTATGAATTCTGACTGATTTCTTGACCAAGGAAAACTATAAACTAACCAAACTTACAATATAGACATCTTTCTGAATGCATTTTCTATCTTTGTCAGTCTTTACAAGGGTAAAATTTCATTCCCAATGTATCTAAGCAGCATTATATCAATGCTGCTAAAGCAGGGCAAACATTATTAAATAACAGCTATCCAACCTCAATAACGTAAAATGTCCCACCCAAAAACTTCTTTCCTTGACTGAAGCTGTATATTCTTTCACTCACTTTTCACGCTTTCTCCCTAGATGCTGTTGTTTGAGTTAATTACATTTTCTAAACTGCGTGAATACAGGAGTTTATCAATGAGCTGGGTGACCTTGGGCCAGTCCCTTTCCCTCAGCCCTAGGAAGGAGGCCAGGGCAAACCACTTCTGAAAAACCTTGCCAAGAAAACTGCAGGCCTAGTCCCAGGAGTCAAAAGCTGACTTGAAGGCACCAAAAAATATAACTTTTAAAAAATGCCTCTTTACTATGCTGTTGCAGATTAAATTCAGAAAAGTCTTTGGAGTTTGCCCTTGCCTAAAACTCTTTAAATCAGCTGCATCTTCTTCCAGGATCACATGGCGCCCCTCTTTTGTTTTGTAATGCAAGGTCAGTATATGGGTGCAGCATGTGTTTTAGGTGGCAAAAGTGCTTTTAGTCCTCTCATAGGTAAATATAGGACACTGGGATGGACGAATATGCAATGAAGCTGTTCCTTTGTGCTTGGGAGGAGAAGGAGGAGAGCAGGAGTGGATTGACTTTGGGTATTGATGTATGTGTGTGTGTGTGCACTTAGACAAAGTGTTGTGGTTCCCTTGCAAACAAGGGGGAGGAATGGAAGGAAAGAAGCTGGAAGTGGTTGTTGCCTAACTTAGATAACATTAAAGCATTAGAGCCATGCATAGTGGTAAAATGAAGCATTCTCGTGGTTCTGATCTGCGTTGAATACCTGCTTTCCTTCAAGGAAAATGGTATTTGAAGGATGTGCTGTGGATGAAGAGAAGACCACTGGAAGACTGAAGAAGCACTAAAGTAAAGCTGCCTAAACACTCTGATCCAGAAGATGGAAGTGTCCCCGTTCTTTGACAGTTCTGCCTCGATGGCATGATTTAGCTGAATTATCATCACACCAAATCACCCCCTCTAATCCTAACCTCTTATGGTTAGAGGTCTCAGCAGGTAACAGCACCTAATCAACCTTTGTTGATCTAAACAATTAACAGGGTTGGGCCTACTGGGGTGGACAACACTTGGGAATCTTAGATTCTAGTTTAGATTGGAAAGTCAACAGAACATCCCATAAGGCAGCACTGAAAAGAACTAAATCGATGCACCCATTTGGGCACCAGGAATCAAATGCGTCACAAGGACATTTTGCTTTGAATAGCAACAGGAAGTAGGGTTGAATGTCCCATATTAAAGCCACTGTCTGTACCCAGGAATCCTTCACTGATGCCCTCTAACTTCCTGACTTTTTTTTCCCTTGAAAGTAATGTATTTAATAAAAGCCTAGAAAGTCTTCAAGTGCCTTAAGGTGGAAACTCTCCTCTTGGTCTGAGTGCTTGAGCCAAGAACAGGAATGTGTGGATCAAGGAAACCCCGTGCTATTGAATAGTTTATGTTTGGAAGTAGATTTATTGCCTGTTGTTTTGTTCTAAACCAAATGTGGATAAATTGGCTGGAGTGAACCCTTTAGAGGGTTAAACTGCTTCCTGAAATGACCATGGGACTATACAAAGAATCCAGGTCTGTTTTTATGTGAAGGACATTTTAAATATTAAAGAAAAGGAAGTCCTGCCCACAGTCCCTGACATTAGTACATCCAAACTAACTGATAACTCTGCATTTTTAAAGGTCTAAGGTCCAAATGCTCTCTGTTGCTTGGGCAAAATGTATCAATGTTCTGCTTAATGGGATCTGTGGCTTAATTCTTTTAAATCCCTAGCCATGACTGAGCATTTGCAGAAAGCAGCAGAGCCATAGTCTGTGACAAAAATGCTAGTTTTTCATGGAGCCACGTTTCATTCCACCATCGATTTAGTTTCTAAATGGTTAGTGCTTTCCAGTAGGAATTTTTTGTTAGCCAATATATATTGCAAGCCACCATTCTGACCTTAGTAAAATTATAGCATAGTGACTTTCCTTTTTTGAACTTATTTTCATCCTTCCTCCCTGTTTCCTTCCTTCCTCCCTTTTAGAAGTGTGCTTGTAGAAATGTACTTATATCTAACATGTATAATAGAACTTTTTATTTGGAATATATAATATTACATTTCAAAAGGATTATCATTTGAGTTTCTATGGTTGTATAGCTGGCAAAAAATGTCATGTAAACAAGACTAGTAATCTAGAATAGATTATTGTATTTTTTTAATTAATTTATTTTTTTGCTACTATCTCATTTTCTCTAATTACAGCAATCTCAGCAGTGATTGGAGGGGATTAATAATTAAGCACTGCAAGCTTTTATTTTGTTCTGCTTTTGGTCTTAAATAAAAGATTTACATAGTTTGTAATATTTAATTAATTAGCCCTTATGAGAATCATAAAATAAAAGCATTTGGAGCTAACATATAATTGTTTGATTCTTAAAAGTTGTAAGTGTGTTACTACATAAAGGATAGAAGTGGGAGAAGAATGAAAGAGATGAAATGATTTATGGGGAAGTTTTTGTATTTAAATTTGTAAGCTACCCATGGTTGATACAAATATAGTAAAAGGAACATGCGTTATATAACTTCAGAGCGAATCTCTGAATTAAACTGACTTTCTGAATCAAATCAGAACGTAAGTTTGAAATGTCAAATCAAAATGGGTGCCTCCAAATAAATTTGTATGCATGTAAACCCTTTTCTCTGTTGATTCAGATATCAGAATCCACCCCAATTCAACAATTTGATTTGAATATCTGCGTTTTGTCACATCGAACTAGAGCAATTTGAATGTTGACTGGTCCTGATTTTGTGTGGTTACTGATATGCAGAAGACTGTTGATAGTTTAGGTGAATTTCATGCTTTTCTGTAAACTGAAGAGACAGATTATTGAATGCTGGTAGTTACCAACATTTAATTGTAAACATTCACCTGGGTTCTGTGCATTAAGGAGAGAACAACCCCAAAGTTGAACAGGGCTAGGTTTGGATTGTCTCCAAAGAACATATATAGAAAAGCTAAGGAAGCAACCTGATTGCAGGAGAGAAAAAGGAGATCTTTGTGTGTGCTTTAAACATGGCATGTTTTCATGACTGATTGTGTGCAGTGGTACATGAGCCACTGAAGAGAGATGCTCTCTCTGGCTTGTATTCAGAATTCATGACCTTGGAGAAGTTACCTGTAATTTAATCTCCCCAATTACACCATGAACTGGATTCACCATTTACATTGGGACCTGTAAAATCATCTTAATAACTTGAGCCCAGCCCTCCAGACTTGGAGACTGTTGATGTATCTTATGAACTTTTGGTTTATCTTGAAGATTTTTATATATCTGTGTCCAGAGTGAGGGAACAGCAGTGAATCAGTGTTCCCCTTTGTGATAGCTGTATGAATGTTGAGTTGGTGGAGTAGAAAATGTTGCATATAGCTAGTAACTTATTGCCTAATTCATAAGCAAGAACGTGGATAATTTAAAGTCTGACTAGAGGATAAAGGCAGAAAGTCATCTAAAAATGTTTTTTTGTAACTAAAACAGAATTCCTCAAACTTCCAATAATGGAACTATGATTTATCCTGGCCTGAATTAAAATTGGGGGTTGGAATCCATACAGCAAGAACATTTTGCTTTCATCCCACAGCCTGTCTTTCTCCATGAGACACTTTTGTTCCAAGGGTAAGTAATTCTACCATTTCTTCTGTTTAGAATTACTGGAAAATCCAATTGTTCTTAATGCAGAAACAAGTTCAACTAATTCAGTTGAGCAAAAACCAGTTGGTTGGCAAGATCAGAAAGTCATTTGGGGATGCCCCAGGAAAATGCCATCATATTTTGGGGTGTCATTTATAATGGCCAGCAGTTTAGAAATTAAGCAGGAGGTTTTGGGCTGAATGACCATGGTCTAGTTCCACTGTTTGATTAACACCGGTTGTGAAAGCCTATTCCAGTATATAGTCTAGATATTATACATTTAAGGCAGGAATTTCCAACTAGGATGGACTACAGTTCCTAACATCCAAAGCCACCTAGGTGATGAGGAGTGTAGTCCAGTGTACATAGGAGATACCACTTTGAGAAAAGCTGTTACAAATGGACCTTTTGTAACATGCCTAAATTGTTCATATTTATGGGGGAAAAAATCCTTCAGCTAAAATGTATGTAAAAAGTTCTCACCAATTTGAACAATCATATGCTTATTAAGATTAAAACTCACACACACACATGGAGTTATCCATTTCTGCTATGGTATATATGCCACTTACAGCAGACAGGGATTTTCTTTCTCCATAAAGATTAAAAACCTTTTGTGGTTTTTGATTCAGGATTAATGCATTTCTCCTTGTTTGGCTGAGAGTAACTGTTTGCAACTTCAAATTTAGCCTCATCTTCTGAGCAGTCAGGAGAGAAATGTCAGCAGAGGAAAATCCATGGTTTGGCATTTAAAATAAAATAAATGCAGAGACGATCTTAGACATCCAAGTAATTGCAGTATCATTTTTTTATATTAATAAAATATTATTTATGTGGATCAGTCTGCTTGTGCTTTCATGATTGGAGAGGTCAAACCAACAAACTCCATCCAGTTGACTGCATCTTAAGAAGTTGTGTGCATCTGTGTGTATTTTCCATGTCTGAGGGAGAACTACAATCCAAAATATGAAACAATATTTCTGATTAAACTAGGAAAAATGAAATATAACAATAAAGCAAATACTAGAGTGCTAAAGTTTTAATACTTAAGACTAAATCACTACCTTTTAAAAGTATTTTGAAAAGCTAGAAAAGAGAAAATGTGCTGAACTATAAAATGGAATAATATAAAATAACCCTAATAGAATAAATTAGAAGGTAGAATTTATAAGATCTGGAAAATTAGATCCAGGTATCTAAATATTTTCACTTGTTCTGTTTTATGTCATTTGATCTGCCAGTCATATTTGGTTAAATGCTTAGAAAAGACCATGACTTTGGTCTTCTTGAACAACCTTTCAGAATCTCATTGTCCTTAGGCTATCTTCAGGGGCTGTTGCAGTTTGAAATATCTGTATTCAGAAGCTTAAGCTGAATATAGAAATGAAAGACCTGACAATCTAGTTGTAACTTTAGCCTTTAAAACAACATTAATTTCCCATAAACAAGCCGACTTACTCCTGAAATCCCTCAAAGGCATTTCCTATTGGTAAGATGATCTAAACTCAAAACTTTTCTGTCCCCTTCTCTTTCTGCATTTCACCTTTCTCCAAGCAGGTGGGTAGATATGCTCAGCCAAAAAAGTCATGGGTGCTCATTTAAGCAAACAATGCATATTTATTGATTCTTAATAGCTACCCAAACGCAGGATATGATGGCTTTATTGGTTTAAATCAGTGTTTCTCAACCTTGGCAGCTTTCAGATGCGTGGACTCCAACTCCAACTCCAACTGACCAGAACCATAAAAGCAGTAACTATGTTCCTGAAATTAATTGCTAATCTAAATGCAGTGAGCGTCCCTTCAGCTGGTCTAGTAATTCTGCAACCATTTTTTTTCTGTTATTCTGTGGAAGTTATCAATATCCTTGTTGGAGTCCACAGATCTGAAAGCTGCCAAGGTTGAGAAACACTGCTCTAAATTGTCCAGAGCGATGTGTTATCCACTGCCATTTTTCCCTCTGTGCTAGCTAATACCAGAAAAAGGAAGGAGAACACAGGGTAATATGGAAATTAAACATGTAATCAGTCTCACTTGTTTTCAAAAACATCCAGCAAGATCTTGAATGGTAAGCAGCCCTCTATTTACCTAAGAAGAGTATGAATTGTCCTAGTTTTTAAAGTACAGATAAGACATCTATATTATTACTGTTTTTATGCTCCCTTTCTACAAAGCAACCTGGTAGGGCACAACTGCTTGATTATTACGTACAAAACATTATTGTCATGGGCAAATGGAAATAACACGCAGATTCTATCATATCCAAAGCAGATCAGTGGCTCTAGAACCCTGTTCAGGGCAAATCACTCTGGACTTTCATAAGACAAATGTTTGTGATCAGAATGAACTCCTGACATGGCCACATAATAAACTCAGTTCGTTGATTCAGAATATTTCCATAACTGGATGTTTCAAATCCTATCTGAACTGAACTATGGGCTTCTTCTGGGAACCTTTGCCATGTGGCAGCTGGTGTCTTGAGAGTTCACAAAATTATTTTTATTTTGTATGCTGATCTTAGAACCTTGTCTAGAAGCCTGACCTTGGAGTGATGGCAAGAATTACAGCCCCAAGCCTGAGCAGGTCATTATCCTCATATCATTCTTAATTTCTGGTATGAGTTCTGCCTGACCAGAACCATAAAAGCAGTAACTATGTTCCTGAAATTAATTGCTAACCTAAATGCAGTGAGTGTCCCTTCAGCTGGTCTAGTAATTCTGCAACAATTTTTTTTTCTGTTATTCTGTGGAAGTTATCCTTGTTTTACAGTAAAATGGCAGTAAAAATATAGTAAAAATGTTTGTGGCTATCTAGTCATTTGAGAACGACATTTGAATGACACTGGGACTATCTGTAGGTGTGTATAATCTTCTGTGACTCATCTATTTATACCCAGTTAAAAATTAATCACCATATAAGAAAGATTAATCATCCAATTTGCAAAGCAGGATGTATCTTGTTATTTTGGATTGAGAGATGGATCAATTTCTATACTGCTTTTCATCAGCGAGTTACAGAATAAGCCTGAATGGATATTCAGTAGTCTGAATCAGTTTCAATTGATTCAGATGCTTTATTCCAAGGTGTTACATGCCTTTTACTGGCCTGGATCAATCCGGATCAAATTAGATACATTTCACAGATCTGGTCCAAGTCGATTCAGATTGTTAAACTGAATGGTTGGATATGACTCAGTTTGAATGAACAATCAAATAAAGGCAAATAAACATTGTCTACATAACACACACACACACACAAATGTATCCATCACTCAGATCCTTTTTGTATAAGCAACACTATGCAGAGTGCAGAAAAAGAATAAGAAACAGTGAGCCAAGGAAAATAAAGGCATGATAAAAAAAAAAGGAAAAAGAAAGATCAACACCATTCACTATGTTTCTTCATCCCTTTCTAACTTTGCAGATTATACTTGTTTGCATCACATCCATGGACTACATCACCCATTGTCTTTTCTTCTATACACTCTCCCCCCAACCCCCACTGAAGATCTCAACAACTCCATCCAACCAGGAGTCTCTCAAATATTGTCTTTCTCTTATTTGCTCTTCCTTATTTGTTTCATTCATTCATTCATTCATTCATTCATTCATTCATTCATTCATTCTGATTAAACCATCTAAATATACTTTTTTATTTTAGTCACTCATTTTACATCCAATTCACATTCATTCAACACTCAATCATTCTTGACCATGTTTTACTATATGACACTTGTTAGGTACTCTTTGCCACTACATTCAGGTTGTAGATTTCTCCTGATATCCCCAGCATTTACAAAGTAGGCAAAAACATTTTTTTATACTCAGCTTCTTTGGACAAATATTCATTCCTCACAAGAGACCACCTACTGCCTACAATGTTTCTATCAGTATTTGAACACCTTAACATTTCTCTACCTACTTTCCCATCTTTTATAAATCTTCTGCAAACATCTCCTAAGTTTCCCCCCACTTACGTATAGCCTGCAATAATTTATTTAATTTTTCCTGTCAAACACAATTACCTCGGGCTTTGATACATTAACTTTCAACTCCATACTCCTGGTTCAGTCATGCAGAGTGTGCAACATTCATGGCAAACTGTTCAGGTCTTCAGCACTGTACATATACTCCACTTTCTTGTCTCCAATCACCATACCTGTAGAATCATTCATTATTAAATATACACCTTCATTTTCCTGCTTATATTCATCAACTCAGATCTAGCATATTCTTTCCCTTTCTCTTAGTCTCACAAATGTGTAATATAAATCCCTCCCACCCACCCATCCCAATTGCCATAAATTTCATCCAAATCCTGAAGTTCCATGTTTGGTCATCACCAAATGCATCTGTAGAGAACTACCACTGGGCACCATGTCTTTCATCACTCAGTGATATAGAGAAGTATCAACTAGATGACCAAATTTAGCCATACTTGTGCCACGTATTGATTTCCCTGCTAATGGTAGGGATGATACTGGTCAGTTTTCTTACTTTGTATAGCACATATGCAATCAAAACCTAGTTTATCCCAAGGTTGGTCACCTTGTTCTATGCAAGCTAGTGAGAAGGGAATGATCTTATTCACAGCTGTCACAATCCAGTCACAAGAGCTTACAGTATGTATCTTCACTTATCTTCACTCCCCAAGGTAGATATTTCCAAACATATCTGTCAGGACAGAGAAGACCTTTGCATGGGTAATCATTCTCTGGGCATTCTCACCAAAGACCCTCAAAGAAAGCCCATCTGTAGAGATCTGAAAGGATTTCCAATATATATGTTCAGATTCTCTGTCTTCTAGAGAAGGGAATCCAACTGTTATGCCATATCATTGCATTCTGGGTTTTCCATCCAGTCAACTGGAGACTACCTCACACTATATCTGGAGGAAATTGTGGTCAGTCTTAGCATATCAGCATTTGAATAAGCTCTAAGTCTGATGTGTGGTCAGTTCTCCAAGTTCTCTTCAAAATCAAAAGTGCTAGATTCCATTTTTATTTCACTTTAAGCTTCCTTAGCTCAAATGTTTGGGATGTTTGATATTATTCTTCTAGTGAGTGTTCACTTTTTTTTTTCCTGAATCAGAGAAGACAATGTACTCAACATAATGAATGATACTTATATGACATTAGGGTGACGATAGTACAGAATAGTGACAGCAGTTCATTTAAGTTCCTCTTGCTCTTCCTTTATATGAATTTATACTTCTTCTAGATATGTACTTCAAGCTTTAAATAGAATAAGCTAAATGCTTTTAGTTTAGAGACAGAGATGGCAACTGGCATAAATCTGCAAGTTCCCCTCTGCACTTTAGAAGCTGTCTTGAAACACTTTATTTAGAGTTTTAAGGGCTATATGTAAGCTAAAGACACTTTTATAACATCTGAGGCTCTGATATTTTTGGTATAGACTTGGAAGTATCTTGTTGGTTGTATCAACAGAGCTGATAGGATTGAGAGAAAATAAGCTTTTGCCAGTGAAATAATATTTAAGGAGGGAGATTAAAAGAATGAATGAAAAATTTAATACATTTTTTTCTCCTTCTCTAGTAAATATTCATACTGCATACTTAATCTGGTTTAGCAGCCATTCATCCCAGATTTTCATGGAGAATACATCACAACTCTGTCAATAGTCCTCACCCAACGATTGTTCTGTTTGAACTAAAATGTGGTGTTTTTCCTCAAACTATGAAAGCCAACCTGACTGGTTGAAGGCGATTGAACTGAAGTTTGGTTGGCTTCCATGGCGTGATGATTTCTCAGGTGACAGCAGAAAGTGATAGGTTAGGGTTTCAAAACAGGATACTGGAACAAGAGCTCTGTTCCACAGAGTTTGGTGCTGGGCCTGATATACTTCAACAACTTTACTGATGAGTTTGATGATGAAATAGATGTTCTTTGCTCAACCAGATCTGCAGATGACACAATCATGGGCAGAACAGCTAGCATTTTAATAAGAAGGGGGGAAATGAATTAATTTAGAACTTGATAGGTTCTAAAGGCTGAACATAACAGAATGGAAAAATAAAATTGAAAAAAGGATACTGAATGGGTGATAGGTAATAGTATGTGTGAAAAGGAATCTTTGGTGCTATAGTTATTAAAAGCTAAATAACTATTCCTGGTGCATAAGTGTCTGAATATGAGTCTTGACAAGCTGAATATGAGTCCTGAAATGCAATTTTAAGCTTCTTCAATAGAAATATAATTTTCAAGTCAAGGAAAGTAATAGCTCTATTCTATTCTGCATTTGTCAGATGCCTCCCCCTCCCCTGAATATCGTGTCCGGTTCTGAGCACCATATTTCAAGAAAGATTTAGAAAAATTGGAACAGGTGCAATGAAAAGCCACAAGAGTGATTGGGGGGCTGGAAACTAAATTTCAGGGACAGAGACTAAGAGAACAGGGTATGTTTAACCTTAAAAAAAGCATAGTGTGATGGGTGTCATACAGAAGGAAGTCAAGACCTGGTCCAGAGTGTAGATCACAGGATAAATTACAGGATTCTGGTGGATTTTCTGTCTTCTAGAGAAGGGATTGTTAGAAAAAAATCTTTGTGACAGAACAGTGGAAATAGTAGAACCCAGAGAGGCAGGGGCCTCCCTTTCTTGGATCCGTCTAAGCCAAAGCAGGACATCCTTCTTCTGGGGCTGCTTAAATTTGGATTCTTGCACTGAGCAAGAGGTTGGATTTAGCCCCCTAAATGTTTCTTTTAGACTTGAAGGGTCTATGAAATGTCAGACTATTTTATCCTACTTTTTATCTTTACTGAATCTTATCTTATTACATTTATCTATTTTATCTCACTGTAGTCTATGTTATCCTATTTTACTGTACCTCACTTTATTCTATTTTATTGTATCTTACTCTGGCTGATGTCCTCGCTTTGATCTGGTCAAATGACTAATCAATAAAGTATACTATACTACTACTACTATGAAATGTCAGTGAATACTTCAACTTGGTGTTCATTGAAATTTTAGAAAGAAAGACTGACTGATTTTGGGAAACTAATTGAAAGACCAGAAGGTGTTCCTAAAATAGAAATTGTCCCAATAGATGTGCTCTTAATGGACTTGACTTCTTCCATTAGTATGTGGACATTATCATATATTGACATTGATCAGAAAATAGCAACATAGACTTTTTATAAACCATACAAAAATGTTTAGTGGATATTTCTAGGCAGCTTCCTTTGTGAATTTGGATAACGTGAAGCAAATAACTTCAATTAACTGATTGATTAAGCATGGTCTAATTGCATTCCAGTAATTCTTTTTGCCTGTTTGCACACAGGAATGTTTTAATGCTTAGTCTCTGGTATCTGTAGACTAAAATATTTTCAAAACAAACTTTAAAAAGAATAAGGATTGTTACGTTTATGAAAGTTTGGGTGAAATACTTTTTAGGCATAATGGGGTATCAATTTTAATAGACATAGTGTAGTAAATTATTACATGGTCCTGACTGGCTGTCTGCATCGTGACTATATTAATTCTGAAGTTATAGTATGAAAAATATGGGCTTGTATTTGTGATAAAATGCATTTCTCTGCAAAGGAACTGTGCTATTTGGAGGAACAGACCATGGAGAAAATCATAGTTGTTCATTGTTCATCCATCATCCTGACACATTTGGTTCCTTAACTGCATGGATTTTTTCTTTAGGAATGGCATAAAAGGCTTGATCCATTCATGGAGAGCTTTTGCAGGCTCAAATCTGGTAGCCCTTAATATGTCCCAAGTGTTCAGTCGTTTCTGAACCAGGTCTCAGGTCTCTAGTTGAATCCAAAAACAGTGGCATGTTCAGAAAATGGATCGAGTTTATCCTAATTTAATTGTGGTCAAGCATGAATCATATGGAGACAGGATGAAGGGAGATTGAAGGAAGGTTAGGGAAGTTTGTACAGCAGTACCAGTAATGTTTCTTCAGTCAGTGACCAGAAAAACTTATAAAATACACAACATGAAAGTCAAATCAAATGGCTGAGATAAAATATCAATATAACAATGTGATCAAATTAATAAGCAGGCAAGTAAATAAGCTTCCCCTGAATTTACAGTAGACTGTTTCTAGCGTGTTCTCAACTACGATTGAAAAATAACTTGGCTGATTTGGTTGGCTGCCCTGCGTTTCTTCTCTCCTGAAGCAGGTGATGATTCTTATAATGAGCTCACTGCTTCTGGACCACTAAAATAACTGAATTAGGGCTGGATTTTAAGCAAAGTGACACCCCAGGAAAGAAAGAACACTTCAGAGGGACAGAGAATGGCAGGTGTTGGCAGGAAAGGAAAGAAGCTATCTGCACAGTTTGGCTATGAATCTTATGGGCTGCTTGATGGGAGAACAGTCAGCCAATGAGAGAGCTGCTATAGGCAAGCCAACCCACAAGGTCCCTGTGGATCCCTCACAGAGGCCTTTTAGCCACAAAGTCCAGACAGGCTGGTGGCTGAAGGTGTCTTTCAAGGACACCAGCATTTCAGACCAGCTAACATTTCCCTTTCCTCTCTATTTCACCCATTCCTGCTCTGTAATTGCCCAGCACCAATGGGGTTAAGAATTGGGGAAGAGTTATACCTACTGTAGCTGTTGCAACCTTTGACCAACCAATGCCAGTCTCTTTTCTCATGGAATTTCCTCCTTCAGTTGTCACGGCTTTTGCTAAGCTTCTTTGTTGCTGCTGCTGTTGCTTTTAAGTCCAATAACTTCCTGCTTCTAGCAGCCCCCCCCCCTTTTTTTTTTAATCTAAAACCTTCTTTTGCAAGAAGCCAGCTTTTTGTAGAAGAGTTGGCTAGATGGGGAGAAAAACTCATATTTTTCCCTGTCTCGCTTAGAAGCAGTACTGGGTATGTTTTGAAACCTTCTCCACGGAAAACTGATTGAACCTGCAGCCCTTTCTGGTTGTGCATTTTTGTTTCTGTTGTCAGCCTTGCTATGGGGAAGGAGGAAGGGAAGAAGAAGCCAGAGGGAGGAAAACCCTAGATATCAGTAGTTATGAGCATATATATGCTTACAGTCCGATTAGCTGTTCTGATGCAGAGACAGACCTATTCCTTTCCAGTGAGAAAGCCTTCACACAATGTAGTCTACATGGAAACCTTTACATGGAAAGGTTAGGCTGCGGAGCCAACTCCTGTCCAGAATTCCCAATACGTTAGTCTGAGTGCTAAAGTGTCCTCTGTTTTTGATGTTGCTGAGCCTTTAAATTCCTAGGAACACCTTCTCTGCTTCTAGGGATGGGAAACAACAGAAAACAAGTAGGAATATCGAAGCTGTGTGCCCTACGGCTGCACTGTACAAGCTGAGTGAGAACAGCTTGTTTGCAAGCAAGCCTCTTCTTCCTATATATCTCACACCTTTGAAGTGTGTTCTCCCTTTAACAGAGTTCGGTATACCGTGATTCAGCAGATTTGCTCTGATATACCCAGTGACATAGATGCATAAAATACTAGCCTATTCCCTTGGAATAAGCGTGCTCCAAGACCTTCCTTTGATGTATCAGCTTGCGTGTCACTGATTTGTTTGTGTCAAAGTATTGAAAAATTAGGGTCTGACACAGCTGCTGTTTAACAGCATCAAAGCCTTTTGATGCTCTGGACGCCATTGAAACAGTATCTTTTTCTACAAGAAACCCCAAGATATTACTGTCTCTCTGTAATTATCAATGTCAGTTCAGAACAACATGCCCCATTTTCTACTGTTTTTTGTTCTCTACACTGCCCATTAACATCAATATATGGAAATAGTATTCTCTTCTTTTTCCATATTCATGTTCAGATTATACAAGCCCAGTTGTGGTTTAATGCATATAAAATAAGCAGCAGAAACTGGGTTATGGATTTCCCGAGCCTCCAAAAGCTGTTATGGATGCCATTATTTTCAGAATACCTTACTAACTCATTCCAGACTTGTTACATTGTGTTCCATGGGTTTTGCCGAGACACAGATGATAAATATTAGAAAATGCAGAAGAAAATGTGATGTACTGAACGTGTTGCAATATCTCAACCCTGACGTTAGCATTCTATTTGCAAGTGGTTCGTGAGCTGTATTTATTAGTGTGGTTACTGAAAACAGTTGCCCATCCTTTTGTTGCTCTCATTGCTTGCCTTTGTATTTCTTCTGCTGTAAAAATCAGTCCATCAGTCCATGTAAACATCAATATCTTATTTTGGTGCAGAATCCTCAATAGCCTTTGCAGGCACAAAAGAAGTATATTTATGAAGGGACGTCATCTGCCCTCCGTAACATCTTAGCAATGTAGCAGGGTGGACCATGAAAAAATAGTATAATTGCACCAGTAATACCTTATCCTAGAGCAGTGTTTCTCAACCTTGGCAACTTTAAGGTGCGTGGACTTCAGTTCCCAGAATTCTCCAGCCTGCATGGCTGGCTGGAGAATTCTGGGAACTGAAGTCCACACATGTTAAAGATGCTAAGGTTGAGAAACACTGTCCTAGAGGAAAGGAAGTTTATTAACTGCTGTACTTCAAAGCACTCCTCACTGTAATTTCTCAGCATGCTATGCAATTGAGACACTTCTATTCTGTCCTGGAATTTCTCACTCATTTCCTCCAAGCTGATCTTTGTAATCCATCACTGTGTGATTGGACTATAAGTCATATATTGAGCCCTTAACAACCCTGACTTACATTTGTATCTTCCTTTGTGGGATCTGGGAGGGAGAGGTATGCAAACAGATAGACACACTCAGGGCCCTTCTAAGGACAGCACTGATAGCACTGATAGACAAAATCAAAGATGACGTTAATGACCCTTATCAACATTTCATGGTTCTGCGTGCTTATGATGCAATAATCAGATGCAATCAAACATAAAGCTTTCTTTGCATACTGACTTTGGAGGGAGGTGGCACCTAGATGGGCATATGAACAAGAGAGGAAATGTTCTTTCATGAGGCCTGGGAGTTTAGGAATAGATTATAGTAACAGACCTGTTCCTTTCTTATTGGTCCTATTTCACAATCCCTTTTTCTATAACTCTTCTTCTGTTCCTTTTTGACAAAAATTGTCCTCCTCTTCTGCTTCGCTCTACTGATATAATAAAAACCAGGAAAGACCTGGTATATTGACAAATAATTAAGAAGGATAGGTTCCGATGAGACCACAGCTGGTCTTCCTAGTTTATTTTTCTACTTTACGAGTTTAAGATTAAGCAAGGGCAGGCTGTTCCCTTCTTCAGGATAACTGCTCTGCAGGTTTTGAAAGAAACCCTCTCAGATAGAAGATGAAGTGGCTGTTGACCATAATCCCTTCTTAGAAGAACAATTTCTGGACTAAGCCATAGTGTAGAAGACAGATGGAAACCTGTGACCCTTCAGATGTTGCTCAATCCTAATTTCCAGCAGCTGGGTGTTATAATTCTCCAACTATGATGTATTTGCTCTGATTAAAAGTCTATTTACACACATACACACATACCCCAAAACAAAAACAAAACCCTGTTTACAACAATTTCTAAAATTTCAAATGTAATGCGTATAAACAAGATGTAAAGCCCTCTTTCCATAGATGTTTATCTGTGGATCACAATAGATGGATTATTATAATATATATATATATATATATATATATATATATATATATATATATATTGCGAACATAAGTTTTTTGTTATCTTCCCAGTGTTTGTTTGTTTGTTTGTTTGTATTTATTTATTTATTTATTCAGATAGATAGATAGATAGATAGATAGATAGATAGATAGATAGATAGATAGATAGATAAAAACACTGGGAACATAACATAAAACTTATGTCTGCCCCTCCTAAGCAAAGATACATGCCATCCAACTAAAGACCTTTAGACAATATAAAGATTTCCCTCCATTCTGAAGAGGACAGATCACTTTTAACATATGGCTTGCGATAACTTACTTAACAAAACAAGCTAATGATGCTGTTTGCCTTTTGGCTTGTTCTCATTATCAAGCAACTGACACTAGCGAATAAACCCATTGGCGGGGCAGGAGGGGAGAAAGCAAAAACATTAACAGTCAGAATCTAGCTTTGCCTTCAAGTAGGTTAAATATGCCATTTTTTTGAAACAAAGCTAAATTGCTCTGCCCAGTGTTTGTCTTCATTATTACATTTGCATTTGAATATTAGTGATTAACACTCAGAAGTGATGGTTTTTCCTCTGTGCTGGAAAACAGTTGCCAAGGACCATTCAGCTTTCACTGATCCCTCTTAGTCTTGGCAAAAAGACTTTGTTTTAGAGACTTATTTCTTCCTGAAAATATTCCTCATTCTCCCTTACTGGAGTGAACAATTTTTTTTACAAAAGTAAAGGTTTGTGAAAATCAGATGCCTTACCCAAGTGAAAGTTTATTTTGCTTGTTCTATCATCTTGGATAATACTCAATAGTGATTTCAAGGTATGCTTATCAAATCATAGCCCTCTATAAAATATAGATGGATTAAGTGATAATAATTAATGGTAAAGAATGACTTTTTCTGTTAAATTTCTTCCAAGGCAACCCTTTCCAAATTCTCCTTTTTCCTTCAGAATCCTTTTCCAATACTGTTATTAATTACCCTTCTCCTTTAACTCTTTGCTAGAAGTAAATGCTAGAAGTTAACTTAGGAATATTAATTGAACTTCCTACTGGTTTTATTTGTTTGCGTGACTCAAGGGTTTCAGTTTTATTTATTAATTATATTTCTGTTGTGGACAAACAACTATAAATTGCCATGCAAACTTTATTCTCCCCTGAGGCTGTTTCATACTTCAAATTGCAATGCAGTTCTTTGGGTGTCAGAAATGAGATATTGGCTAAAATGTAAGGAGAGCCATAAGCCACACTGATACAATTATTTCCTGGGAGCTAGCATGTTATATTCACACTCAGGTGCAATTCTCCCACTCCACAAAGTGCACCCAGCATCATAAACCGACAGTTAACCCTGAGCATAGGGGTTGGAGTAGTAACTTCCGAGGTCCCTGCTGACTTGCAAAGGTCTGTCATTTTATCCCCTGCCTAAGAACAGTCAGACTGAAAGATAAAAAGTTTGGCCAAAACTTTAAAACAATCCTATTGGTTGGTATCGTTTTTAGTCCGCGTTCTCTGATAGCCTGGTCCTAAAATGTCTAAACATTCCTGAAAAGCTCTCTGCTTTCCAGTTTATGATTTGTCCACACAGTCACCATTACAGGTGGCTTCAAAGATCTTTTTCTTCACGATAATGGATATGGATTTCAGTTGTTGAATGGAGAGCAAGCTGCATATTCTAAGATAATGCAAATGTTTACTGTACAAGTGGAACATAATATCCAGTGTACATTTTTACTTATGTCTGGGAACTCTGCCCACTTAACAAGACATTATCTGTGCCATAAGGCAGGCTATACTGTAGTTTATATAGTCTAGTATATATACTAGAGTTTAAATGTTTGGAACCTTAGGAAGAAAGAATACAGTAATCATGACGTTTGAGGAAAGGGTGGAAAAGTAGATTTTATAATTGTTCCTGGTGAGTTTTAATTCCATTTCACCCAATGTTGATTCAGGCAATTGCTCCATATTTAGCAAAATACATTAACATTCAGCCCCATCAAAACATGAGCAGGACCTGCATGGATCATGTAATAGTTTCAGTGGGTTAGGTGGGTTCAGTGTCATCTGAAATCCTAACCCTAACCCACCAAAACCATTACATGATCAGTACACAGATACACACAGATGGTGGGGACCAGCCATTGCAGAGTGAAAGCATGGGGGATGAAAAGGAAATAATAGTTTTGGGTTCTGCAAAGAATGTGCTGAAAGGAACTGTTTCACCCGCCCAAGGCAATCAGAGCAGCTGAGATTTCATCCTCAAAAGCAGCAGAACTTATATCAACCATTTTTTAAGCCAGGCCATCACAATGTTAATATTAACATTATGTATTGCCCCTGGAGTGAAGACTCCAACAGTCTCTGCAAGACTCAGAATGGTCTGATCTGTGGTGATCCTCTGACCCCCTCTTGTCCCACTGCTCAAATGGGGTGCAGAAAAGACCATGACTTGCTTTGGTCTTAGCTTAAGTTGACATGTGAAACCAGCTTCTATTATGTGTACAAGCCAAGTTTTATTAATTCATATTATGCAGCATTAGCTGCAGTTCTAGCCAATCTGGCATCTTAACCCTCTTAACATTCTGTAAGTCCCTCAAGATCTGGCTTTGTGATCAGGCCTGGGGTTCCCAGGGGACCAGGGAGATTTTATGATGGCTCCCTTAATAACTTTATCCCCTCCTGTTTTTGTGTGTTTTTACTGTTTTTTATATATAGTTTTTTATGTATTTATTTTTTTAATTGTTGCACGCTGCCCAGAATCACCTTGTGTGAGATAGGTGGCTATATAAATATGAGATAGATAGATAGATAGATAGATAGATAGATAGATAGATAGATAGATAGATAGATAGATAGATAAATCTTGAAGCAATCCATGGATAAACAAGCTATAACATATTGTGACATGTGGCTCTACCCAGTGCTGTAGAAAATGGCAGTGCAGATTCTTGGGTCAATTTACTTCTAAGTTGGTCTGTGTCTCATCTATGGTTCAGTTTTCCAGAGCAGAGATGCAAAGTTTTTGGATTTTTTTGGAGGAAAAATTATGCTGTTTTTCTTCACTGTTTCCGAGGGAGCGGGGGGGGGCAGGGAACTGACAGTTTTAATTTGCTGTTTTTAAGGGAGAAAAAAATGTTGGGAGAAAATGGAAATCTATGAAATATTCATTTTTGTAGGGCTGTTTATGAATCTAGGTTCACTTTGCTATTTTAAGAACATGTAACTGCATTCTGCATATCTAGGTTTATTAGTACAAAATCCTTTTTCAGTATATTAAATATTAAAAAGCTTAATTTAGTCAAATAATAATTACAGTTGACCCTGAAATGTTTTGTCAACATTTCATATCATTCTGGAACTAGGAGAAACATAAAATCTCTTAAATTTTGTCAGTTTGACCAGTTGGCAAAAATAAAGACATTAAAAAAAAAAAAAAGGAAAGTGAAGTGAAGAAATTATAAATATGATAATAAAGCACATTGACATGTTCTGGTCATAGACTCCTCCACATGCTTGTATTTTTAGGAAAAAGGGCTGAGGAACACAAGGAGGAAAATGAGACTCATTCCTTAAAACCTTTGCCTTCAGACGCTGTTATATGTAATCTCCTTTCCTGAGCTATCGCTATTATCCAACCTTTGTACTTCTTTTGAGACTGTGGTTTCATTTCTGTCCTCTTAATAGTCTTTTGATATTGGGAATTGAAAGTTTGCTCAGACTGGGAAAAGTTTCCTAACCCTTAAAAAAACAGTTAATTTTCTGTGTATCAGGAATATTGTAACTAAAATCTCCCAATTGCAAGTTATTAGAAAAAAAATTGGTAGGAGGATAAAATATATCAGTATTTAAGCATCTTAACTTACTATATTATCTCTTTAAAAAAAAAATTATTTACTCTTCCAAATTTTGCTTTTTGATTTTTAAGAGAAAAGAGGAGAAAAAATTACTGCCTCTACTTTCTCTGCTTTTGTTCCCCAAAGCTTTCACTTCATTGTTGGTCTTAGACAATCAACAAATGAACAAAGTCGCAGCTATAGTCTGTCAACTAACCCTTGTTAGTTGGTAAAATATGATAGCTAAGAATGCAAAATTATTTCATTGTAAGCTTGCTGAGAAACCAACTTGGCTGAAAAATAAAGAGTTCACCTGTGAAGCATTCCTCAAGGTCACTTGAGAAGCTGGAAATTAGGAATTCTTAGACTATGAGTGGAATGGATGGTCAAAATTCCTTCTGAGGTCAAAGATATGGCAACCCCTGATTTAGGCATTCTTGTAACCTCTTAGGTCATTCTTCCTAATAAGGAAGAAGCTGGAATGTCTAGAAACTGGAAAAACTGAAGTGAAAACTTACCAAGTCCATATACTACCATTAATAGTCAGTTTTGGGGTTGGCTGGCTCCTTCGTCTTACCTTTGACTGATATTATCTGATCATAGGCTGAAATAATATCACCATCTCTTGGATTTTATTGTATTTAATAACTGTATTTTATATTTGTATTATTTATGTTTTTACTGATTTTAAATTGTTTTGTTGTGAACCACCCAGAGTCCCTCCTTGTGGGGGAGTTGGGTGATGATATAAATTTGATATATAAAAAATAAATAAATTAATATCCACTGCTGCCTTTCCTCTGTTGGTGGTTGTAAATATCACAGATCTATTATTCATTAAATATAAAGCTTGAGCACTGTCACTTAGACATCCATTCCTTTCACTTCCCAATTACTCAACCATGGATTAATTGGCAGTAATACAAATATTTTGGGCAGCTACAGTAGGAGATGCCAGTCTGGTTACTGCATATATATCAGCACAGAAGCAGAGAGAAGGTGTGTTGTATTTTGGCAACACTGTTTATGGTGGACTACTTTGAAGCATCCTGGCAAATAGAAGGGATAGAAATGGAAGCAGTAACAGACTTCATTTATTTGGGCTCCAAAATCACTGCAGATGGAGACTGCAGCCATGAAATTAAAAGATGCTTGCTCCTTGGGAGGAAAGCTGTGGCAAACCTAGATAGCATATTAAAAAGCAGAGATATCACCTTGCTGACAAAGATCCGCATAGTCAAAGCTATGGTTTTTCCAGTAGTAATGTATGGGTGTGAGGGCTGGACCATAAAGAAGGCTGAGCACCGAAGAATTGATGCCTTTGAACTGTGGTGCTGGAGAAGACTCCTAAGAGTCCCCTGGACCGCTAGGAGGTCAAACCAGTCAATCTTAAAGGAAATCAACCCTGACTGCTCATTGGAAGGATCGATAATGAAGCTCAAGCTCAGATACTTTGGTCACCTAATGCGAAGAGAGGACTCTTTGGAGAAGACTCTGATGCTGGGAAAGATTGAAGGCAAAAGGAGAAGAGGCTGGCAGAGGATGAGATGGTTAGATAGCATCACTGAAGCAATGAGCATGAAACTGAGCAAACGCAGGAAGGCAGTGAAGGACAGGAAGGCCTGGCGCAATGTGGTTCATGGGGTCATGAAGAGTCGGACATGACTTAACAACTGAACAACAACAACAACAAACTTTGAAGCAGGTGGGCTTTCTCGGCAGCCCTGCACTTTGAAGAGAAGACAACAATGTAAATAGTGTTTAAACCATCTGTGTTGTGTTCCTGTGTTGATACTTGGAAACAGACTTAATGCTGAGGGAGAAACAGCTTATCTCCTTTCTTCTACTGAAATTTAAACCAAATATTATTCCCCACAAAAGTGATCAGGTGGGAAAAGTTCACTGATTCTGTGGTAAGATTGTACAAACATATTCCCCAGTAGTTGGTTTTTTACAAAGGTCAGCATTCATGCCATCATTTACACTCAGGATTCAGGGTTTTTTGACAGTGATCTCTAGCTGAAACTCACAGCAGTAGCACACACCAAGCTGACATTAAAGTCAAGCTTCTCAAATATCTTAATAGGGAAGAGATTTTAAACTGCAGGAAGTCAGATTAACATCTCAAATCTTCCAAAAACAGTCTGAAAG
This sequence comes from Python bivittatus, assembly GCF_059951505.1. Lineage (NCBI taxonomy): Eukaryota > Metazoa > Chordata > Lepidosauria > Squamata > Pythonidae > Python > Python bivittatus. The sequence continues at coordinate 7,639,003 of NW_028277033.1, forward strand.
CTTTACTGTATCAGGTCAACAGCCCACTACTTTGACTCCTGTCTTAGAAGAAGACAAAAGATGAGAATACTAGAGTCATTCCCATGACTTGATAACAGCAAACATTATAATAATTTATAATGCACTTTTCAGCAAAGCCCATAGCAGGAGATCAGTTCAAAACAATTAAAACAATTAAAACACAAATCCTTGCACAATAAAATTACAAAAGTTATAAAAACATATCAATCAAGCAAAGCCAATCAACTTACAAATGTCAAAACGGCAATATCAATTAAACTGGCAATCCCATACCTTGCTAGTATTGCCAATTAAAAATCAATTAATTAAATGTATGAACAATAAAATATAGATGCTGACTTTATTATCTACTTAGCTAAATATGATTTTTGCATGATTGCCTGGCCTGTTGTCAGCATCTTCCATTACATCCCTGAACCATGTTCTTAAAACCTCCTTAAATATGCTAAAATTGATTGTGGTCCAAAGAATAGAATACTAGGGACCTGATTGCATAACCTAAGGGCCAAGTCCCTTAGCTGTGAAGAAACTGAGGAGAAGCGTACTAAGAAATGTGAAAAAAGATATAAGTTGGAATGTTGCATTGCAGAGCAATTAGAGAACAAAACCAAAAATTTTGCTTAACCCTTAAAGCATTTCCTACAGTAAATAGAGATTTTGGAAAACTGGACAAAGGCCAGGACAGAGAATGCAACATGGTTCAGGACTCAAATCAAAGAAAGAAGAGTCATCAATAGATGGTAAATGTAATCTAGATGTGTTGTAATTATGACTGATCACAGATCCTTACAGCATTGCAAGTTGTGAAGAGGTACTGTGGATCCAGCAAATGTTCATTAGACCGAAATTCCAGGCTGTGGTTGGAAAGACTCCTGTTATCCAGTAGAAGCCCAGTCCCTGACAACTAAGAGAGGGCAGTATTTAACGTCAAGGTGTTTTGAAAGCTCATTTGAGTTCAAATCTTTATCAAAGCAGTATCATCATGACAGCTAATCCAAAGCAGAACTATTGTCATGAAAATCTTCACTATTTCTAAAGATCCCTTCCTCTTTTGGAATTCCTTCCTAGGACAATAGGGACTGCTCATTTGAGTGAGAGCTGTATTTCACTCAGAAAAGGCTTGGTGATATAATGCCATTCAATAGGGAAGTTCTGTAAATGGAATAGGGGGATGAACATAACCCATTAACAAAGATCCTACGGGGTCTCAACTGTTGCATGTATCATTCACAAGTATTAATTGGTCCCAGCGTTGCCAAACCCATGGTGGTCATGAATTGGATTTTGCTGCTTCAAGTTAATGCTGATTATATTTGGAACATGCATTGGCCTCAGGCATTTAGTGCTGTCTAATAATTAATATCTACTTGATATTGGCATTTGACAAACTGGTGTGTGGTAAAAGACCAAAACTCCTTCAAGCTGAGCTTTAGTTGGTGAAGATTCTCCAGACTGAGTAATCCTTCCATCAAAATAAAATGTGTTGCTTCAAAGAGGAAATGTTCCTACTTTGTTGTCTTGTAATGCATGTTTCCATTTCCATGCCAAGTCTAGACCGAGCATAATTATATCTATTGTTACATTGTTTTGATAGACATATAGACTTGGAGTCACCTCTACTATCCAATGTCAGTGTTGGAATCCAAAGTAGTATTTTCTTTGCGGTCCTACCTGTAATTAGCACCCTTTCTCCCCCTCCCCACAATCTCTCTCTGGCTGAGCATCTGGAAACCCATGAACAAATATAGTTTATTTTGTGAATTACAAAATGTGGCTGTGGAGGCAAATGTCTGTGTTTTGTCTTCTGTTCCCAGTGCGAAGTAGCACAGTGGTGAATCGGTTCTGGTATGCATAATTTAACATTAGAAAGCCTAGATCTCACTACAAACAAATGGATATCTCCAAGGACTACAGATTTGCATATGGACTTCACATCATCTTGTGTCCCTCATGTTCTACATCATTTCCTTATAATAGTTGTTCCCCATGAAGATAAGCTAATTATTCTACTGTTCTGTGAGTAGAACTAAATTGTATAACTAAAGCCCCAGATGAAAAATGGGTTATGGCTGAGAGACCCCCTATCCCATCTTCTTGACTGTAGCCTTTGTTGCTTCTGCTTCTCTCTTCCAAAGATTTGGGCCTTAAGCTTGATTCTCCTCCTGCTGAAAAAGCCTACATTTCTTTTCTTGGACCCATTGTTCATCTCCTGGATGCTCCATTCGTTTAGTTCCTTTTAAGCTAGAATATGCACAAACCTAGTTTATCATTAGGCCATGCAAGGGAGCTATCATGGGTAACTGAACCTAGGCAACCTTTTATGGGGTGGGTCATGAAAGGGCAGAAGATAATGATATCTGTAATTTAATTTTTTTGCATTTTATAGCCAAAGATGGAGAAATACTTCTGTGGGATGTTCTGCCCATAGGTGTTAGAATAGCCAGACTAAGGTACTGTAACGTGTGTGTGTGTGTGTGTGTGTGTGTGTGTGTGTATACACCATTTGTTTTAGTTTAGTGGGGCCCAGTTTAAGAGGACTTCTTTAAAGACAGTTCTGGAAGACAGACCAGAATTTAAAACCATTAACTCTTAAGTAAAATAGAGTGTTAATGAACAGGAGAAGTTGTAGATTAACAGCAGGAGATACACAGACTCCTCAGATATCTGGCTTGGTTCTCTTTGCAACAAATGAAGGCTAGATGGATGTTTGTACTGCTTTTCTGAGTTCAGAGTTATTTGTGGGTGAAGGGAGAAGAGCATATAAAATTAAAAATAGGCACTCTTTTTCTGGCACTCCACAATGAGGGGGAAATATTAAAATATGAGAGAACATGTCCATTCTCTCCAAATAGTGTTTCATAATACTTGTTTTAGAATGATTTTTTTTTTCTTTTTGCCCTGAGAGAAACATCTCTCTATCTCCAAGAATATAATAATAGTAGTTTAGGTTATACAGCTGCTGTTTGAAAAGGTAAATGGTTTTGATTGCAGTTTAATATTCATGGGCAACATTATTCCTAATAGAAGAATACTCTCTATTTGAGAAGTATATCCTACCTTATTGCAAGGGTTTGCTGTAAAGTACTGTGTTATTTATGCAATATCAACCATGCAACACTCTTCATATAAACAAGCAATTGCTCCAATTCAATGCAAATCACCTACAAAGAGAAATACATTTCCTCATGCAAATGTTAGCAGTGAAAATAAAGAAATGACATCCATCTAAATATATGTGAGATGTTTGGATGAATGCACTTAAGGACTATCACACCATTGCTTATAGGCGGAAAATGGAAGAGGGATACGGCCAAATTTGAGTTTAAGGACCTCTGGCAGGGAAGGGTAATCCATTAAACCCAAATGTCTATTAAATTTGGAGTTACTGTACACAATTAACACAATTTATATCATTTACATTTTTTAAATCACAGGCATCTGTTTACCCAAACTGCATCAAATTGACAAAAAATGCAAAAAAAAAAAAAAAAAAAATCAATCAATCCCATCTTTGCGTAAATGATATAAATGATGTCAGTTGACCAGGGAGACTTCAGAAACATTTATCTATAATTTCAGTGGTGAATTCCAAACGCAGATCTAGGCCACTGCATTTGAAGTCCAAGAAATTGAGCTCTGTTAAATCACAGATTCACTGTATAAGCTTCTGGGTGTCCAACTACCAGTTGAGGTGAGCCTACCAATTATTGTTAAGTTGCAACTGCATGCTCATTCTGAAAATAGTTAAGCATAATATTCACAGACAGATAAGCTTTTTTTTTCATTTTAAAAATGTTATCAATATTGATTAAATCCATGGAGAGAGGTTTTGGTAGTGGCCATGGGATGGTAACAGCCACTCAGCACTTAGACAAAAAATATTAATTGATACTATATGATTCTGCTGTATTCATACATATATCTTCTGAGTATGAATGTCTAAGATAACATAAATATAGTATAATGACAAAATACTGGTGATAAAGGAATCTTCCTTTTGCTGATGTTCTCATCATGTTCAGTGAGGGCAAGAGAAGATCCTCTTACTGGGAAAGAAAGAGAAACAGAAGCTCACAGTTGGGGGCCTTCCTGGTAGCTGTTACATCCATGTATGGCCTTTCTGTACCAAAATTTGGAGAGCTTCCAGATGAAACTCTTCCACAAGAATTTGTGGAAATGGATAGGAAACACATTTTAGGAAGGGAGGAAGGGAGGAAGGGAGGAAGAGAGGGAGGGAGGGAGGGAGGGAGGGAAGAAGGAAGGAAGGAAGGAAGGAAGGAAGGAAGGAAGGAAGGAAGGAAGTAAGGAAGGAAGGGGAGGGGGTTAGTTCTTGGATTTAGGAAGATATTTTCCTTTTTTTATTTCTCCCACTCTGAAAATTATCTAATGAAGCAGGATAGATATGTTGCAAGTATGAAATTAATAAATAGTTGTTAAGCTTCCATGGTCTATTCAACTGTGTAAATGTCATCATAAATTGAAAAAAAATGCTTATCAGATATAGAGAAGCTAACCTTAGTTGTCCTATTTACTACTCTTTGGTTACAGTGTGTGTGCGTGTGCGTGTGTGTGTGTGATCCATTTAGCTATCAACAGAACTAATAGTATCTACACTGTTATAATAGCAAGATTAATATGCCCGATGTTTGTACGTACTCAACATTTCAAACATATGACAGGCTATGTTAGGTTTCTTGGTGCCAACTATAGTTCTATTGCTATTGAACAGTACTTGCCTAGTCAGTTCATAATTTTTGCCAGTCACATAATTTTTGGTTCTCCATAAAAGGTGAAATGCTTTTCCCTAATTTAATAGCCCTCAGTTTGATACAATTTCCCTATTCCTCATTTTTTTAGTATTTATTTCAATCACATTCCTTCCCTAATCCCCCCATGCCAATGCTGCATACTTTGGGAAACCTTGGCATTGAAGTTTATTTAGTTCCAATTCTTAAGATCAAAGGCAGTTGTGTTTCCAGTTAATATTAGACTTTTACTTCTCCTGCTATGTTCTCTAAGACTCTACGATCGGGAAGGGAGGGAGCAGGAAGCAATATCAGCATGGAGGTTTGGCATGTAATTTCACCTGGCTGAGCTGTGCAATTCTTCAGATTCAATTCTTTAAAAAAAAGTGTCCCAGAGCATAAATGCAGCACTTGCTGATGGCTCATTAAAGCTGACATGGTGCTATCTTCACACTTTTTAGCATCAAATCCAAAACATTGAACAGCTCTATTGTCAGAAAGCAAGGAGCAAGAGGCTGTACTCTTGTGAAATCTTAGTCTCAGCTCTCCCTCTCATACACACACACGCATACAAAAACACACAACCCAGGTTCCCCATTTTTCTGCTTTAAGAGTTCTAAAAAAAAAAGTGTCCATTCCAACTAGCTGGTGATTATATATGTAATCATGGTAAATGGCAAGGTAAGTAGGAGAACGGCTGTTTGTTCTTTCTTAAGGAACATAGAAGGTCAAGGGAACCATCCTGGTTCATGTTAGTCCTTGGAGACAAGATTATGAGATGCAAGTTAAAGGAGCAAAGTTCTGCATCTTTTCTACTGGGGGGGGGGGGGGACTAAGCATCATGACAAGATCTTTGGTTCCTTCATTTTCTGCTACTATGCTATGGCCACATGTTAGCTACTGGTCAAAAGGATGGGAAAGAGTTTTGTCCAGGACCATGACCAGCCTCATCCTTCAGATGATTCACTTTTTCTTTAAAAAAAAAAACAATAGAGGTAGTTGCTAACTATAGTATGTTGTTCATGCTAAACATTTTTGCTATAGCTAACATAAGGCAATGGGCATTGGGGCAATTCATGTGCAGATAGTTGCAGTTTGGAACTCTGTGAATCCTAATCGGTGATCTTCAGAAAGGACCTTGATGTGGTCTTTAGGGTACAGTCAAGCTCAGTGGGGTAAGTTAACAATATCCAAGTGCCAAGAGTCCATTGGTTTACATCAGGATGAACCTTAGCTGGGGCATTTCAGAATGTCATGTCCCCAAGGTCAGGAGTCAAGTGTGGACTTTGCAAAAACTCAGAGTATCATTAACCTCAGGTTTCCATATTAAGGGAAAGTCCTGAACATCCACCTTGATACACTCCAAGCCTAGTGATGCCATTCTCCCAGCTTCTGAAAGCTCATGGCTTGTGAGAGACTGTGGGTAGGCTGGGAAAGAAATGGAAAAGATAGAAGTGGCCAACCAGATGACAGCTTATTTCATAAATAGTAACTCAACCCAGGTGGGTAGAAAACTGAAAGAAAAAGGCCTTTCAAAGGATACAAAAAGAGGGGATGGGGATGGCAAATTACTGTTATAGTTTTCACTTCTGTATTTATCCCAACAAGGATTAACGATACCTACATCTATGTGGTTCTCCTTTTCCTTGGTCTTTCCCAGCTGCACATGACTTGACATATCCAAACTCTTTTCAGACATTTATTTATTTAGAAAACTTATGATGCTATCTACCTTATGCATGATAATGCTAGCCAGCTCACAACAATGTTCCATAAAATCAAAATAAATATAACCCATCAAAAAAAAAAAAAAAAGCCCCATCATATATCCCATTGCAGTTCCACAACATCCCATCAACTCTACATTTTCATTTGCTGGAATCACTTCCATCCTAGCCCAGTGCCTAGATAAAGAGCCAGGTCTTCACTGCCCTCTGGAAGGCTAGTTTCCCAACCACATGGGAATCTCAGGGTGAAGATTTAGAAAGGGTTCAGAGCTCTTTAACTGCATAGTGAACAGCAAACAGGGAGGGGACAAATGAATACTCTGGTTCTTCACCCTTTTCAAGGTCTCTTTCCAAGGTCACCACAGCCAGCAAGCCTTTTGCGCTGTGCTATCCAAGGTGCTGAAAATGCTTTGTGAGGCTGAAACCAGATCAATCTTACGAATACTAAGTCTTCAGACAAACAAGGACAGGGAGGAACTCTCTGACCGCAGATCAGTAATTCCCCCCCCTCAATTCTTCTTGTAGGCATGTCCCTAATTCTGTTGCTGCAATTTTCTTCTGAAAACAAAGCACAAAAGTCTACAGTATCTGCCTTTTTGCAGAAAATATGGTGCTTGGATAAAATATGATGGGGAATAGGCTTGTGAAATACAAAATTATTGTGTAGCAAATATGATCTAGTGATTTGGCACCCCTCTCCCTTAAGATAAATATTTCCAATGTTCTTCAAGACAAAGGAAAAGGGGAACATGTGTATACCTCCTATAAAGTGTGCTATAAAAACTGATAGTAACATGGAGAACCAAGACCTTATTCAGATTCTAAAGCTGTACTATATCAAACTAATTCTGCCAAAGTGGGGGGGGGGGAGTTGAACTTAGATTTGTTTGGAGTGAGTTTATTGTGACCACCTCCATCCAGAAGCAGAGGACACTGAGGGATTTAGACTGCAATACGTATTCCTTGCAAATGAGAGACTTACCTTAGATTTCTCCATTGTATATTGCATCAATAGCCTTCACACAGTCTGGTACTGGAAGTAGAAGGCTCACAAGCAGAGATTCAAGGACATAACTATTTTATTATAGGTACTAGAAAAGCCATTAATATGAAGAAAACCAGCAAGTGCAAACTATAAAACTCATGCCAGATATATAGCAGATCCAAGGTTAAAGTTTTATGTCTTTTTCTCCTACCTGTGCATTGTAACAGGCTGAGATCCACTTTATTTTTTTTCAGCAAGAGGAGCAATTGATATTGCCGGATATTGTTAATATAATGGTCTGTTTGTCTCAATCCCTTTGCTTCTGACCTTTCCTGACCCAGCCCTCCCATAAATTAAAGGATTACTCCACCACCACTACACACACAAACTTATCCACAGACATTGAAGTGATTAGTAAAGTCTCCGTCAAATCGAGGTTGATTTCTGTTGACTTCATCTGCAAGTCCAGCTAGAATACACAATAGGTTTACTACTACCTATTTTTCAAGTTCTCCATCTAGCTCATAGCCTTGGGATTTTATGATGTTCTCATAGCTCTGGGATTTACCAGTGTTCTCTTATCCAGCCCACATAACGTTTTGTGTTCAGTCAAGGTTTGCTAGGCATTACCACCTAGCTGCATTTTTCCTGACACTACATTCACAGTGAAATAATATGTCATGTAGATGTAAGATACATGAGATGTTCAAATAATATGGCCCTACTAAGAAATGATACATCACATTGCTTTCTGTCTAGAACAGCACTTGCAGAACACTGACTCTTCTATTAGAGATGCTGGTGTGCAATGAGAGAAACAAAAGAAAGGGGAAAAAGTCATAGGCATACAATCTCTAAGCTGTAGCAAATGGGGTGTCATTCTATGAGTTTTCTTGGCTTCTTCCAATCAGCTTCTGCTGAGTATGGGGGGGGGGGTGACAGGAGCGATTTGTTTGCTCAATCCCTAGCAGCATTGCAGAGGTGAAATAGAATCATGCCTCTGCAGAGAGGATGTCTGTTGAATCTCTGTATGCTCTGAGATTGTTACATTCCAGTCCAGAAATCAGTAAAGAAAACACAAGGAAGTAGGCTTACTTATGGAACAGCAATATCTGTATATTCACATTTTTAAAGATTATATATATCCAGGAGTACATCAGTAAGATGGCACCCAAAGATGAGCTGCCGAGAGAATGCCTCAGGCAGCAGCAGACAAGGCAGGAGGTTCAAGCAGAGGAAGTGCCATGGCAAGACAAGCCCCTGCGTGGGATGTACCATCGACAGATAGCTGAGGTGGCTGACATTGGGAAATCCTACCGGTAGCTGGAAAGGGCCGGACTAAAAGACAGCACTGAGGCACTGGTCATAGCAGCACAAGGACAGGCACTAAGCACCAGATCGATAGAAGCAGGGGTCTACCACACTAGACAGGACCAAGGTACAGATTGTGCAGGGAGGCCTCAGAGACAGTCCGACACATAGTGGCAGGGTGTAAGACGCAGGCAGGAACAGCATACACTGAATGGCACAACCAAGTAGGTGGCATTGTGCACAAAAACATCTACACACTGTATGGGCTAGACCCCCCCAAGTCCAGATGGGAGATTCCACAGAAGTTCATGGAGAATAACAGGGCTAAGATCCTGTGGGACTTCCAGATCCAGACAGACAGGCAGGTACTGGCCAATCAACCAAACATCATGGTAGTAGACAAGGACCAGAAGACAGCGGTAGTGATAGATGTAGTGGTGACAGCAGCATCAGGAAGAAGGAATATGGGAAGCTGGAGAAGTACCAGGGTCTGAAGGAGGAACTAGAGAGGATATGGAAAGTTAAGGCCAAAGTGGTCCCAGTGGTGGTAGGAGCACTCGGGGCTATGACTCTCAAGCTGGGAGAGGGGCTCCCACAGATCCCAGGAACCACATCAGTGCTCTCTGTCCAGAAGAGTGCAGGGCTAGGAACAGCTCATATCCTGTGCAAAACCCTCAAACTCCCAGGCCTCTGGTAGAAGACCCGAGATTGAGGAAGACACATACCACCCATAGGGGTGAGAGGGGAATTTTGTATATAAAATAAAATAAAATAAAATAAAATAAAATAAAATAAAATAAAATAAAATAAAATAAAATAAAATAAAATAAAATAAAATAAAATAAAATGTGTTGTTATTACTACTACTACTGGTGCCATAGTAGTAGAAAATTAGTTTTTAGTCCTTCCAAGTCTCTATAATCTATTGCTCTGTAGGATACCTAGTATATTTCATCAGCACCTGGACTATAGTAGTAATGATAAGGGCAACCTTGTAGAGAGTTGCATCAGAGTATAATTTAAATAAAACATTTATTTCATTTATTCATTTTAGTTTAACTGGAGAGGTTGACAAATTAACTATTTCCTGATGCCAAGTTCTATGAATAAATGAATTTGGATAGATTTGGAATTGGTGGTTGGCCTCGAAAATTGGAGGACTGAGGATATCTGTAATAAGGTGAGTGTAAATCCATTTCCCAAGTGCTTCCTGGACAGGAGGAAAGAGTGATGGAGTCCTGTGCTATATGACTTAACAAGGTGCTCCTTGAGGAGTAAGCCAGCTATTTACAGAACTGAACATAACCCCATCCTCTACTGCAAAGTGGGAGAGAGAAAAGCTAGCAGACACAAGAGATCAGTGGACTTCATTAGGAATGTCTTTTCCTTCAACTTGCCCAGAATTTTCACAACTTCTGCTCCCCTGTCAAGACACGCTTTCTCTGCTCATTTGATGCCTTCCATCAGGGATGCCCCTTGTCTTCTGTGCCAGGAAGATGCCCTGCTGTGGCAAGCTTGGTTAGCTGATATACAGCTCCCTCCTGCAAGTCTATCAAGTGTAGTCTTTAATGTTGCAACACTTTAGTCACTGGTTCCACTTTGCCCCTTGGACACCTCTGAAAGAATGAATAAATGAATATGTTAAAAAGGGATATTTTTTCCATTTTATCCCTTGATAACATGAACAGCTCTGTCAATTTATGGCTACATCAGCCAAGCAGTTTTCTTTATTTTACTCTTCCTTTCATGGAAGTCTTGTTGGAGTCCAATCTTTAAGTGCATGATTTTATTTGCTAGCTGGTCTATGGCTGTTCATTAAATAAAATAAATAAATGCTTACTATCTTTGCAGAACTTTGTATCTATGCTCTATTTAGCTTCAAATCAGTATATATGAGGAGAAAATTAGTATCTAGGCATAAGGCTTTTAAGTTTATTCCAGATAGTGAACATGTCTTTCTGTACTGATGTCATAAGTCACTATATATTTGAACCAGTCTGGACTAGTTTAGAAGAAAGCAAGGATGTTTGAGATAGAGATAGAGACAGAGACAGAGACAGAGAGAGAGAGAGAATGTGTATGTGTGTGTGTGTGTATTCTCTCTCTCTCTCTCTCTCTCTCTCTCTCTCTCTTTCTATTCATCTGTAAGATTTCTATTTGGCTTGGTGCTTTTGAATACCACATTTTGAATACCACATTTGAAACTTTTCATCTTCTTCATCATCAAAGTACGAAAAACTTTTACCTCCTGCCCTCTCTCACAAACTAATATGAAACTTTTTGCATCTTTGTATTCAAATGAAACATTAATGTCCTTGGTATGTTAATATCATTAATTAGTGTATCCCCCCCACCCCAGTTCCTTCGCTAGTTTAATTAAAGAAAAAATGTTTGACAGATTAATTTTATAATGATGATTTTAAGTCTGGAAGAAGCTATATCTGTTCCTGGGAGAAATAGCTGTTTAGGTTTACATATTAATTATTAATTTTCCTCCCAAGGTCTTCCCCGACCCCTCAGAGGACTGTCATTTTTAGTAATCATAATTCTCTTGCATTCTTTCCCATTAATTTTGGTGGCAGTGAATTTCTTTAACTGAACTGATCAGAGACCAATTGGTCGCATTGTTCCTCAGATGGAAAGTCCCATTGAGTTCAACAAATACTGCTACCATTATGTAACTATGTACTATAGTATCAGTTTTAGAAGACATCCTAATCCACTGATGCATTGCAGTGAAAGACATCAAAGAAGGGAATCTTAAAATACACTATATCTTACACACCAGGGGATGTAGCCAAGATCATGTTAGATTAATATGCACCTTTTTCTCTCTCCATATGAGATTATTTCACAGCTGCTGGCCTACATGTTTCTGAAAACTCATGCAGAATTTGACGAACTGTTTTGCACAACCCTATTCATGGAACAATTTCACTTTCATCCATGTCCCATGAGTAGACATGATCTCCTATGATTGGTCATTGCATTGCATGTAAAAAGCACCAGTCCACCCCAGCCATATGGAATTGTCACCACTGAACTATTTATTTAACACTCATGATCTGCTTATATGCAATTTCTAAACAAATCTTGATGATGATGATGATGATGATGATGATGATGATGATGATGATGATGAAGTGCGAGCTTCAGGATTCTCCTTCTCTGTTGAAATTGTAACCATCCTATAAATGTTAAAGCAAAGAACAAAGATATGTTGCACAGAACTACTGTAAGGTATTGTAACAGTTCCAAGAATGACAAAAGATTCAAGAGTCCATTGTAGAAACACTTCACTTCTCAGTTCAAAGGAAGGCTGTCAGAAAGAAAGAAAACAAGTCTTTATCCAAATCTACTTTTAAGATATATTGGTTTTAGAAGCAAAATAGTTCACTTGCTGAAATCTTGTAACCCCATCCTTTCTTTCTTAGTAAATCCTGATGAAGATAATTGGCGAGAATCATGTTAGAAGAATCTTTCTCAGCTTTAGGCAGATGGCATCCATGAGGTTAATGTTTGATAAATTCTCACTCATTATGCAGTTGGTGTATACTAAGAGTGGCACATTTTATTAGCAACACAGGTCCTTACTTCTGTCATTTTTATTATTTATTTAATTTTATTAGTGAAGCATAACACACAAACATCAACAATAAACTGGGAAGAAACCACCCACCTTACAGTGATTAAAATAAATTAAACATGAGTGAAAGTGAGAAGGAAAAGCAAGAACCAATGTAGGAGAAAAGAAAAACTGTCTGTTAGCAGAAAAGAATTATTAACCACTGTGAATGTTGAAGTTTACAGAATTATTTCCCTGGTAAACAAAAGAAGACTTGAGCGGTAAAGATGTGTAAGCAGAAGTGCTAGAAGCTGGTTTTAATTGCTTCTAGTGGAAGCAGAACCTACAGACTGAACAGTCTGTGAAGAATATTTATTTTGAAGTGTGTTGATTTATGTTCAGTAATGTATATAGCATCTGTCAAAGTGGGCTTTGAGCTTCTTCATTTCCTTCCCCCCCCCGCCCCCCCCCCGGCAATAGAAGAAAGGTGTTCTTTTTTCTTGAGAAACCCATCCAGAAACAAGCATATCAATTGAAGGCATCCATAGAATTCAGATCTCTTTAAATAATGCAAAAGCTTTTTCTTCCCTTCTCTTTCTTCTTTGGTTGAATTTATATCTATAGCAGAATGAGATGGTCAAATTTGCTATTCTAGCAGGTGAAATATAGCAGTCTTGGGGTTTGTTTATCTGTATGTTTTAATGTAATTGCATGTAGTAAAGATTGATTCCAGCCCTGGATTTCCTAGCTGTGTGAATTTTCCATTGGAAGAATTTTTTTGTTTTTAATGAGGCACCATATAATTAAATGAATAACATATAACATAGTCTATATGGCAAAAATGTATTGGTTTCCAGAATCTCACATATCAAGTCTCTTAAATACAGAATCTGAACCTCAACTGAGTTTCATCTGGAAATGTGACATTTTCCCCCATCTAATCCTAAACTGAGTTCTGAATCACACTGACTTACAGACACGATTTTCAGACCAATTTTTGCAATGTCATTGAGCTTACAGCAGAGATATGGGGAAGTCAATGACCTTTGTTTCCTTCTTTAGAGAAAATTGCAGTGTGGAGTTATGCTGATGGCTAAACTAGTATTTCTACTACTCCATTTCTCACATGGATTGGATTTACACATTTTACTAAGCTATAGTTTGGGTGAGAACCAGTTTGGGATAGTGCTTAAGGCTAGAAACTAGGAAGCTGTTAGACAGGAAGCCAGCTGGGTGACCTTGGGCCAGTCACTCTTTCTCAGTCCTAGAAAGAAGGCAAGGCCAACTCTTCCCAAAATCTTACCAAGAAAACTGCAAGGACTAGTTCAGACTGTTGCCAGGAGTCAATGCTAACTTGAAGGCGCACACACACGTTTGGTTAGTGGCTAAGCTACATTTGGTTGGGTTCCCCTAATATGCTATGCTGTATCTGCAGATCCTTCTCATCCTGGACATACATTGTTTCAACTTCTCCCTTCAGGACGGTGTTATAGAGCACCGTATGTTAAAACAACTAGACACAGGAAAAGTTTTTTTCCTCGTGCCGTTGCTCTGCTGAACACCTAATTAATGCAGTATGATATAATGGCTGACATTGCATGAAGATATGACTGCTAAGACGTGACTGATAATGCTCTATAAATGTGAATATATGTTAGATAATAGCTTTTCCTTTTAAAAAAATGAATATATGTTAGTTAATAGCCGCAGTACTATCTTTCCTCTAATTCTCCTCTTCTGACTGCACAGTTTTTTTAGTATACTGTTGTATGTATGTATGTATGTATGTATGTATTTTACTATTCTTCTTATTCTTGGTGCTATGCAAAGACACTGAGAGCTCTTTGCACCAAAGTCAAATTCCTTGTACGTACTTGGCCAATAAAGTATTCTATTCTATTCTATTCTATTCTATTCTATTCTATTCTATTCTATTCTATTCTATTCTATTCTATTCTATTCTATTCTATTCTATTCTATTCTATAAACCATGGTTTGCTTTCCTGAATGGCTAGGCTTACTGTCAGCCCCATCAAGTAGACCAGACCAAAAATGAGCTCCACAGGAAGGCTAAGACTACTTTTACTAAAAGTGGCTCTAATAACAGAATTGTACAAATCTGAGTATGTTGTGCCTTCTCCATTTCTTATACCCATGTGAATTAGAGAAGTGTCTGTCTGAGCAGCTTATCCATGCTTTCTGCTTGTTATGTCATGTTTTTTCCCTCATCACTTTGGTAATGGATCTGGCCTATCTCTGTCAAGGTCATTTTCCTTACTCTCTACATTTGAGAGCTTCCCACAGTCTGTACATCTTCCCATTTATATTTGTTTGTTTGTTTGTTTTTTAGTTGACTACCAATGCATAAGGGAAGCTTTAAGGCAGGAAAACCTTCAGAGTGATAAATGCATCTGGCCCATGGATATAAAACCAGCTTGGTTGCCATCTCACCTCCTTAGCAATTCAGTCACCAAAAAAGGAGCATCCTTCTAACTCAGCCCTTTAGATGATTTGGATAGAAATTTTCCAAGGAAATTAACACCAGAAGAGGCAAATGCATATGCTTTTATTTATTTGTTTGTTTATTTACTGTATTTATTTACTTACAGGACTTATATGGCCACCTATCTCATGCAGTGACTCTAGGCGGTTCACAACAATCCATAAAACATAGTTAAAATCATACCTTTCCCCACCAGGCACCACACCAAACATCCTCAGAGCTCAACGCTCCTACCCACCCCCCATCCTAGCCCAATGCTTGGGGGAACAGCCAGGTCTTCACAGCCCTCCAGAAGGCTAAATGGGTGGGAGGCTGTTCCAAAGGACTGGGCAGTCACCAAGAAGGCACACCTGCAAGGTCTCATCAGATGGCAACATTTAAGGGAGGGGACCTGGAGTGCACCCACACTATCTAACCTAGTAGGATGGGCAGATACCCTCAGGGACAGGTAGTCCCACAAATAACCTGCCCCTGTTTGACGATAATGCCGCATATGTGTCTCTGCTATCCTTTTTCTTTCCTTTGGGATTTGGACATAAAAGAGCCAAACAGCCAGTGAACAGATGAAAGGAGTCAAAATAACTTTTTTTAAAAAGCGTAAAATGAATGATGCATTGATATCCTTATATGAAGGTATTTTTGACAACAATACTGCTTGGTTCTATATTCCCACATTATTAGGATGTCAAAATGATAGATGCTGTGGTGAATAATAATTCTTTTGACATTCTACCTAGGATGAGGGAACCAGCTGAGGGTTAAAATTATGTTATTTATCTCTACCTTTCATTCTATGAAGCCCTATTTCTTGACCTACTTCTCTAGCTATCTAGAGTAAGAGAAAAATGCAGTCAATGAGATCATTATTTTTAGAATTTTTTCAGTTTAACACTGCTCTGGAATTAGATTGCAGGCCCAAATACCTTTAAATGACAAGTATACATGACAATGGTGAAAACTGTATAAACATTTACTTACAAGTAAGTTCCATTCAAGTCAGTAGGATTTATTTCTGAATAAACAAGTATATAATTATTCTATAGAGGGCATGCTCTGGAATAAGCCCTTTGAAATTAATATTGTGCATGCTATAAATATTTTCCCCTCTAATCCTCACAGTATTTCATTATTTACATATATTTTTGGCATATTATAATGTCTATTTTGGATGCTTGCTTTCTCTTATTTTGCAGCAAAAAAGCAAAGAAGGAAATTTTAAGGTCACTTATAAACTTAAAAAACGTATTTATTATAGCATATGCTTTCATCACCTAGGATCCACTCCATTAGAGGTGTTCTCTGATGAAGTGAACTGTTGTCTGAAAAGCGATGCTCCATAATAATTATTTTAGATTTGGGGATGCTACAAATCTCCTCCCCCCCCTCCCCAAATCCTTTTGACTGTGTCAAGTCTAACACAGTTGGGGAATATCGAAGTAGCAAGAACTACACAGATTTCAGTAAGGTATCTTTAATGCTCAGTGGGTATAAATGCAGAATTGTGGAAACTCTAATAGGAATCTCCCAGCAGATTTATAGTGAGTTAATTAGGGTGGAGTCTCTTTGAATGATCTGAAACACATTTTCCCCACATTTCTCTCCATTTCTCCCTAAGTTGCCATTTATGAGAGAAGCTGCCAACTGATTTGTGTACTACAACTTGTTTATGTCTGTGATCTTTTCCCCACAATCTTTCATTACCTTTAATGTGGAAAAAAAAGTAGCAAATGGTGAAGAAGTTCTCAATCTTCTCAAGGCTGGTGGATTATATGGAACTTGAGGAACATGTCATGAACACTCTTACAAATTGGCCACCATAGAATGGTCTCTGTGTCTTAAAAATGAGTTCAGAAGAAGGAAGAGACTTGGGTTATTCATTTGTGGTGGTGTTTTATGCAACATTTACTGATGAGAATATAAAATAGGGGCAGAAACTTAAGTGATAAAGCTAAATAAATCCAAATACTAGTGCCATTCTCATCTGTTTGTCATGCTTAGATTGCTACAATTTGGGTTAACAACCCATAGCAAACGTGAGGCAGAGCTTCACAGGCCATCTATAGCAATGTCAGACGATATCTTCTCTGGTCTTCCAAAGGACTAGAGGTTTTATAGGTCATTGGCTTGCACCTTCTGAAGTCTACTAGAACCTTCTTAAGACATGCAAAGATTATGTTGTACCCACAAACGTATTTTTTCTTCTGACTGATACCCTTGCTTGTCCCAGCATTCAAGTAAGCAATCAAGAAATGCTTGAGAATTACACATTGTTTTGCAGTCTATTGTTACTGTCGAAAGACTCTTTAAAAATAAACAAAATAAGGGAAGAACCAAGGGAAGTGTTGCCAGGTTCTTTGGCATCAGTAGATACTAAACTGAGGACTCAGGAATGCTAAAATGGAATTTCACATTGTGCATATCATTCTGCAGTTTGTTTGGGTTTGGCCTACTTGTGTGGACTCAGCCACTGTTGTTATCAGTGATGTTTTATAGCTTTAGAGTAGCATGATGCGGAACTAGACTACCAGGGGTTACTCAAAAAACAGAACAAAAACTGGTTAAAACAGGCATGGAGTATGTGAATCCATCTAGACTCTTTCCTACAGAAACATAAGAGTCCTCCTCATCCAACTGGTGCTTTTAACATCTGGCCACTGTTAGGTAAGAAGAAGCTATACAGTTCTATGTTGAGGTGGGTCTAACCTCAACAGGATGACATAATCTGAGATACAACAGTCTGGACAATCACCAACTCTTTGCTGTCGTTTAAGGGACATCCAGGTTTTTGTCAGCCAGGAAATACCCTCAGCTTCAAGATACTATTGAGAAGTTTCGCAAAGCAATTAGTGGGGAGGAAATAGCTGTTTCCTAAGAGTTATTTATAAAGAAGATTTCCTAAGTCGTAGCATCAGAATAGAAAAGCAAAGAAGACAAAATAGTACTTTGTACATGTTTATACTTGATGAGGTTCTTTGCTAGTATTTTAACTTTTAGCAGATGCAATACAGATATAGGTGCTTTAGAACATAAACAGTTGAGCTGCCTTAGGTGTTGTGTTGTGTTGTGTGTATATTTTGTGGGCTTCACTGTTTCAGTGACTGTGATCCCATGGGGATAGGATTGCCAGATCTCACGATCCAACCTGATCATTCAACTTTTAAATGTCTTTTAACTCCAGAGCCTTAGAAAAATACTAACATCCTAGGGAGGGGTGATAGAGACAACAGTGTAGGCCATTGCTCTTGACCTGATACCTACCTACAATATTTCATGATTAAGCTTCTCCCTGGACTAGTGTCCATTCTCCCTAGAATAGACTCCACTGCAATTTCTCCTTCTTACACCATCTACTATCTTCCAGGCACTGTTCCCTGTGGGTACCACAGGGCCCAGGATGCACATTTCTGGGATAATCTTCTGTCTAAGTCGACTAGGTTTAAACATAATGTCCAGTGAATTGAGCTATAGGCATGGCTCCTAGCTGGGAATGTAGCTGGGAATCTATTGAACGGAAGTGGGAGGGGGAGGGACTGTAGGAAGAATAACTGGACAAAGGTAACTCTGAGGATTGCCTTCATAGTCAAATATCAGGGACATTAATATTGATAGAGAAATATGGCAGCCGTCCAGTCTCACCACTCAAAGGCAATGTTAATGCTCATGGGTTATAAAATATTTATGTCCTTTTTTCGAAAGGCAGAGTTTACAGATGCACTCCCCCAGTTCTGAATCTCTTCACCATGAATTTTAAAGTGGCAAGTCTGCAAAACTTTGGGAAGAGAAGAGGGACAGGCAATGAAATTCATCCTCAGTACCATAGTCAGCCAATTAATCAAACAAATGAAGAAACAAAGCTTCCCTTCCATTCCAGCTGGATTGGTGTACATATAGTGGCAGTAAGTTGCCTCTTATTGCAAAATGAACTTTCCATACACGTTGGTAGGTGAAACAAAATTAAATAAACTTTGTAGCTATAAGATGTCAGCAAGACATTTAGGAAGAATTAGGCATGTTTAATTTCATGTTGACAACTTGGAAATCATATGGAAGGATATATTTGAGAGGAAATTATCGTTTCCATTTTGGCTCCTCCTCCTGAGAGGAAATTATAAGGAATAGTGGGTTAAAAATATGGGAGGGAAGGGGGGAGTCAAATTAAGTATGTGGAAATGCAGAATATCAATAAGAGCAGTTGTACAATACAATGAGCTTCTCAGAATATGTTCCTTCATTTACTGAAAGGCTTACATACAGCCTGTCAAAATAAAGATTTCCCCAGACAGCTTTTGAAGTATCTTTAATAATATTTTAAAACCAATCATATTGCTAAAGGAACAGCTAACAACTAAATAGAAGATGATTACACATCAGTCCAAAATAAAAAAAGAACAGTTTCAAAAGCGAACCCATCATTTGAACCAAAAATAGATTGAAAGCAAAAATGGGAGAAGCTAAATGTGCTTTTTTGAAAGAACCGTGGAAAAGTGTTGATATCAGTGATGCCTTCTGCCTGTAAGCTGTGAAAGGAAGAAATATTGAAATATTTAATATTGTAAAGAAGTTGGTTAAGATGAACTTCCTCCAATATTCTGGATTTTGCCCTTCATCACACAGATGCAACATAAAATAAAGTTTAGAAGAGAAAAAGAAAAAAGGGTACCTGTAGCCCTAAATGCTAAATGTGTATTCTTCGCACATTTCAGAGATATGGAGTACATGCAGAGTTACATTCACACCCCACATGAGCCCAGTATGCGAAGAAACAAATGGCTACATAGGATTGCTGCTATTTTCTAAAGGTTGTAGGTGAAACTAGCCCAAGATACGTTTCAGTGGACTTTCTTCTTGTATTTCTGCTCTTCTTGGAAAAAGAGAATAAACTTCTTCTCTATCTTACTGACCAGGGTGTCCACCACATACATATGATAGGAATTTATATTACAGTTTGTTAATCAAAGTTTGTTTATTGATTGATTCATTAAATTTATATGCCGCCCATCTCCCCCAGAGGGTGACTTTTACAGTTTTAAAGTTTAAACTTTTAAAGTTGCCATTTGTTTGACCTAAAGGTGAGTTGGATGATTTAATCAAGCCAAATGGGCACAGAGGGGTTACATCTTGAGGTGCACGGACAGAATTTATCTGTAAAGTTGTATAGGAGAAATCGATGTGCCTTTTGGGCTATAAGGTGCCACTCCTTCCGTCCGTTCTATGGATCTCGACTGCCCTGTGTTTGGGCCAGTTTGAGCTTAAGCTTGCATAGAGATGGAGGAATAAATATAGAGGAAATTGCCGAAGTTTTGCCGCTACTAAAAATGTTATCATTTGTATTCAGCGACAAGCTGATACGTTTGTGTCTCCGGTGGTAAATGCCACCTGGTTATAAAATGTGTTCACGTTGGCATAAACTTATCTTTTATTGTTTGTTTCATATTGAAGGGGGTCTGATAAGTAAGATTAATATTTATGGGTTGAATAATAGAGATCTATCTGTCATTTAGTCCGAGGGATCGGTTCTCACATTATGTTTTAATATTTTAAAGTGTTACTACAGTGCCGTGAGTCACGTCTGTGCCTCAGATATAGGGAGAGGGAATTTGTGGGTGACAATTTTAGCTTGGATTCATACTGATATCTGAAGTCACAAAGCTGTTTCTCCTCTTCAGGTAGCGGAAGGAAAATTTCAACTGTAATGTATGCCAACAACATCGTTCTCATTTTCTGAACCAAGACTGGTTTAGAAGATTATTGGCCAGATTATCTGATTATTGTGAAAAGGAAAAGCTGAGGATAATTTATGATAAAACAAAGATCTTTAGTAGAAGCAATATGAAACATAGATGGACAGCCAATGCCCACCAAATCTAGCAATGCTCCTCTGTAAAATACCTAGGTTTCACCCATCATAAGTCCCTTGTATGGAACACACTTTTAACCACCATTCTAGCAACTGCCCAGTGCACAGTGGCGGTTAGTCTGGAGTTTTTCTATTCCAAAAGAGGACACCTGATAGCCCCAACATTTAAAATATTAAAATATTCCAGGGTAAGGTGATAGGCCAGATGCTGTACGGGGCTGAGATCTGGGGGTGGGATGAGAAGGTTATTGATCAATTGGAAGTAGTCCAAAACCACTTCATCAGGAAGATCATGGAGTTAGACATCATTCACCATGAGATCAGGACCAAATTATTGATGCTAGGTGAATTCAGGGGCACAAACCTTCAATGGTTGAATGATCTTCTTTCAGATATGTTTCCAACTGTTGGTAGTCAGGTTGCTACTTTAGCTTTGTCATCGTTTAAACTCTGAAAGACATTTTTAAGTGCTTAATCTCTGACCCCATCTTACTTTGACTTCTTTGTATCTAACACTCTTTTTTATTCTGTTTTATTCTATTGTGATTTTGTTGTGTTGTATTTATACTCTGTCACATTGCTATGACCTATGATTTCAACAATAAACTTATTTATTTACCAAATATGTCCATATTGGGTAAAACTGGTTCCAAAATTAGCAGACTGGCATGGTGGTGGGTCCTATAAGGTATTCGTCTAATGTTCCTTTAAATGTTTTTTAAGTCTGTCTTCTGTTCTTTTCTTTGTGATAATGTTTTTCAGAAAGAGATTATTTCTTGCACTTATCGCTTATTAAATAGCCCTAAGAAAAGCTGGTTAAATCCTAAAGAAATAAAAGTCTGGGTCCATGTTTATTGTGGACCCCTCCGTTTGCTGCAGGCAGAGGTCGAAAGAGGCAGGGTGGATTTTCATGGCCTTTTTGATCAATCAGAAATGGCCAGGGTTCGTATAGCTTTTCTTTCAGAGGAGGACCTGGGAAGGTGACTTCCTTCTCTGGATGTCTCCCCTGTTTATTTCAGAGATCCCAATATCACTGGGAAATTCCCAGCCTTCTCTGCATTGATCCTAGCACCTGATTCATTGGTCTTCATTACATACCAACCCAACTGAACCTGCTTCGTAGAGTGGCACTTTCTTCAAAGCCACTCCATACTGTTACTTTGTTTTCTTTATCACAACTTGTCGTCGCCATTGTGTTGGCAACATAGTAAGTCAGTCAGCGTGGCACCCTTATTCTTAAAAGATGAGACTAAAGTATTGGGGTTGGGGTTGACTGGGTTCGCACCAAGGTGGTAGCAAATACCTGAAGCTTACTGCATAGAAATGAGTGATCAGCAAGTAGAATGGCCTAGATTTTACCTTATGCCTTTCAAAGCTATTGTAATTGGAGCCAGTCAATTTTTAACTTGGTATTCGCTTTATTCATTCATTCACTTTTTCTTCCTATGTAAGTACTATAGGAACAAATACCAACCTCTATAAGGTTAAGAATTAAATAGCTCACACACACACACGCACACACACGTACACACTTCAAGTTAGGAGTTAGGAGTTTGCCTATTAATTTTAAACCACACTTGGAACAGGTCACAATTGTTGGGTTTTTTCCCAAATAACTAAAGGTAATTTGAGAATGAGCATTACTCATGAAACACCCAGTCACCCTACCTTTGTTCCCAGTTTTATTCTGTTTATTAGTTCAGATCTGCTCTGAGCACATTTAAAAATAAATTACAGAAAAAATAAATTATATCCATCCATCCATCTCCACGAGAAACCATATTCATCTCCAGTAACAGTGGAAAACTGATTTTAAGCACACACAAAAGAATAAAGAAAGACAATCTCAATGAGTTTCAGGTTCATTTGTTCTTCTGTCTTTTTCCACTTTATGGAATATATTCTATAATAAGATGCGGGCAATTTCAATTTCTTAATAAGTATTTTTTATTATATTTTAATGCTTAATCTTTCGCTGATCTCCAGTGGATGGCAAGTTGATTTTTGGTACAGCAGAATTTCCCTGCATTATGTTTGAAGTAGTACTAGAGAATTATGCATTCCCTGCTCATCTCCCAAGACGGTGGTGCTCCCAAAATTTGGAAAAATTTCTTATTTCCAGGAGCTGGCTTTCCATCACCACCCCCCACCCCATCTCCGGCAATCTGGTAAAATATCTGTTAGAGAAAGCCGTTGGAGGAAATCTAATTGAATTGGATGGGACTGTCCTTGCACTGTGTATTATATATGCAGTGGTGTAAAATATATGATTAAAAATTAGAATGTAACATATCAACATTTAACTTCATGGTGATTGGATAAAGGAAAATTAAAGGCTATCTCAAGGACAGAATAGCATTGATTTAACAGAGAATAATGATCAGATCTAGCTGTCACTGAGGCACTGTTTTAAGAGTGCGAAAACTAGAAATAATAAGGGAGTTCAAAGAACATAATTTTCAGATGGCCTTTCTTCTGTTTTCAGTCTACTCCAGTTATGAAAACTGGCTGTTTCAGCTATTACGAACCAGATATTCTTGCTTTGTGTATTGCTACAGCTCTGTCTCTAACCTACTTGCTAATGTCATATGATCTAAATAGGGCAACTTACTTAGGACATGCTGGAATTAGTATGAGGGGTGTACGAAACTGAGCTAGAAAGAAAAGAAGTAGAGGGTGAAATTAGGGTTGTGTTGTTTTGGTTTTTAATATAAATGGAAATAAAGAAGCTTAAGTATTTGACTTGGGTTCTGGATTTTTACACTGTGATGGCAAGAATTGGATGGCTTTCCTTGATTTCATTCCACCATTATCTTTGTTCCACACCTCTGACTCTATTTCCTTTGTGGGTTACAGTATTGGGTACATATGTTTTGACCATTCAAGATGAGAATCTTGTGAAGGCAAGGTAACATGTGTTACTTATTTATTGCTAAGCAGCAGAAGGTTAGAATGTTTGCAATTTGTGTATGAGAAATACAAAATCATTTGGGCTACTTTAAGAAATCCCTTTGCCCTAATGTTCATATTTTCCTTGAACATAATGCATTTATCTTGATGGGGACAGAAGCAAGGAGAAACCCAGCATGTTAATGTTTTAAGGGAAATAATTACTTGCAATTTGGGGAATATGGGAGAAGTAATGATTCAAGTAATAGCAGAGAAAAGAGGGATCTCTCATACCAAGAAATAATGAAAGCCATGACAGTTAGCAGCCAGATAGAAACTACAAATATAAATTAAAAGGTGAAGACAAGATGGACTCAATTAGACCCCACGGTGACATTTTGCTTTAAGCATGTCTCCATGATTTGGCATCAGTCCCCAATGTGTTTCAAAAAATGACATCTCTGGCCCTTTAGAAATCAACCCGGGATTAATTGTTATATAGCTGACATTCCTGTTGTTTGTCCAACAGGACTCCCTCCGATTATAGGAAACACCTGCAAGTTGTCTTATATTTCAAGATTCTGGATGGAAAATTCACATTCTGATTGGCAGAGATGAAAGTGATGGGATGGTGATTGTTAGCCAGTTATAACAGCACATGAATTGTGTATAAAAGAGCCCTACTCCAGCCCTGGCATCTCACTCAATTTGCAACTTCAGGAAGATTCAAACTGGTGAAAGCAGACAGTGTGTGATGGAATGGACTTATGAAGGCCATGCTCAGGGAGATAAGTGTGTTCTTAGCCCCCAACAGGAGCGTGGGAAGTTCAAGAAGATGAGGATGGCACCTCCTTAAGGAATTCACGGTGTTGTGGCTGGCTGGCTTGGGAACTAGGGTTCAGTCTGGGGAGACTTTCTGTCTGGAGGTTGTAGCTAATAAATGCAACACAACTGTATTTGCATTGTCTCTTGGAGTTCTTTGGGCTGAACCTGACATCAATCTCCTGTTGGGGGCTAAGAACACACTTATCTCCCTGAGCCTGGCCTTCATGAGTCCATTCCATCACACAGTGCCATGCTAACAGTTTTAATGCTCTGGCCTTCATATGCACAAGCTTCTCATGTTCCACTTCCCCCTCATGCTTTCAGAACCAAAACTCTGACGCTGACTTCTCCTAAGCATCTCCTAAGATTCTCTGTCTCTACCCCCATAAAAATGCTTCAAGAAACACCATGGGACCTGTTCTAGAAACTATGACCAGAGGAACATTAGCATCTCCTATTTTTTGCCAGTGGCCTCAGGGTGTGTCCATAGGAACAATACACCTCCAAATAATTATTTTCAAGTGAGGAGCTGATCAATGCAGTAACCTCCACCCCAGCTCAACCCTTCCTGTGGAGTCTTTTGAAATTGAAAGTTGATGGTCAGATGAGGGGCTTAGAGCATAATATAAGGTGTATTAAATGTGTTTTTCCTCCATTCTGTTTTCTCTCTAGATACCACAACATATTCCATTGAACAATCTGAGCACTTTAAGCCATGCAAAGATAAGGATCTTGCATATTGTCTTCATGATGGGGAATGCTTTGTCATCGAAACTCTAACAGGATCTCACAAGCACTGCCGGTAAGTCTTTTTATATGAAAGATTGATCATCACTGTGTTTTTATAAATCATGGTAGCATTCATATGCACACACTATGCACAGATTAAAACAAGGAAAATAAATATGCCTACCTTAGAATATTATTTAAACAACAACAACAGCAACAAGGAAACCCAATCAGGTTTCACATCTGAGGCTTACGATAATTTGTCAGTAAAGACTGCTGATGGTATCTATGAACACCCATCTATCAATAAACATTGTGGATTGGAACAGTGATTCTCATTAAGCTGATTTCCCCAGAACACAGAATAATTTGTTCTAAGAAGGTAGAAGCTGATCAAAAGGTATGCTGTCTAGGAGGTAGAAGCTGTTTTTAATGTTTCATTGCTAGGTGAAAAAGGAATATTGATAAAAGGCCTTCAGATGTTCAATAGAAGTTTGCTGAATGACTGTATAATTGAATTAATGTTTGAGAATACCATTGGGTTAAGGATTGAAGGATTTAGGAAGAGGGACCATTGGTAGTCCATCTTGTCCTGTAGAAGTGAGCTTTGCATGCAAGAATGTTGACCAATGGTATAACATCTAATTAACATTAAGTATTAAGTTTCCTATACCAAAGGGATGCTATTATTTTATCATTTTTATCATTTATTTTCCCTAGTGATTTTTTGGATATTATGATTCATAAAATTCAGAAGTTTCCTTCTATAGTTATTGGGTGTAATTCAGGCATTGTTACTGCAAAATGCTTTGATTTCTGTTACGGAAACAATCACGCATGTATTGGTTTTATTCATAATTTGGTTTTATGCCTAAATCTCTTCATGTAAACGAGATAAGCTTAGAATGGAAAGAATAGTCACACCAATTCCTTCAGATTACTGGCTCCATTCAATCTCAATAATATTCATTTTTCTGGCTACTTTATGTTTACTAGATTTTTTTGCCCTGGAAAGGTTGGTAAAAAGTTATTCCCAACTAGGATTTTTTTTTAGTTCTTCCTTTGGAAATGAATAAGGTATTGAGTTATGCTATTATTGAATGTTATAATGCCCGTGCATGCTTTTAATGCATGAATTCCTTAGTTGTGAAGTGTTGTCACCTTTACAGGGCTCCAACTTCATTATTTTACTTTATTTGGTGACTACTTTCACATCAGCTACCCAGGAACCACGCAAGTGAGTAGTACAAAAGAAAATGAATGTCACTTGTGCTCTTGACTGAACCCCCCTCAAAGTGGCTCCTTTGCTAGTTTTAAGTCTGTGTTAAGCCTAATGCCCAGATTAAGCTTGGCATATAACAGTTGAGTGAGCAGGCCATAAATCTGCAGTAATTTCCTTGGAAATGCCATACTTGAGGCTGTTGGTTTCAGTTTATCACTGTGTGGTGCTGAATGGCTTTCATCTTCTTGCATAAAAGGGGAAATAAATCTGCTGTGTAGTTCTGAATGCTATATGCCAGTGATAGGCAGATGGCAGGTTGTTAATTGGTGCTATTCCTGAAACAAATGTATATGGCTTCTGATGGCCTTTCCATAGGGTGGCATAATAGATACTTGCTTATGGCATTTGAGTTATTTTTTACTCATTGTGGCATGGCTACCCAAGTCAAGTCTTCTCAAAAGATGTTCCTTCCTCTTTCTATTGGACTAAAAGTGACCTGCATCGTTTAGGTGATGGGAAATTTTCTTGTTTTAGGGCTTGAGTTTCTGTGACAAGTCATTTCAAAGCACACTTCTGAATCCTGGCGCAGTGCTTAAATATTTGGAGTAAGGAAATAAGCACTTCCCATTTCTATTCAGTAGCACTCAGAAAGGATTTGCCAACCCCAAAATCCATCAGTCTTTGAATATTCACTGCCTGAGTACTGATGGTTGCCTTTGTTTTCCCTTTCAGTCACACATGCTTCACTGATCTCTCACTTCTCCCCCGTATTTATTTTCCTCATATGACATACTTATTAAAGTAATTACTCTGAATCATCCCAATTTGGAGATTTATGACAATAACTTGCTGAAGCTATCATAAAACTTTGTAGATGAATTGGGAAACACTTCTCTTAGTAACCAGATTGCTGTTTCTGAGCAATGGAGGATCTTGTGCAGTAAAGCGACAAGAGTAAAGCAGAAAACAATGTGCCCATTGCTGTAGAATTCCTCTCTGTGTAGATATAGGTATGTCAATGTCAGTGTTGTCCAAACTTGGCCACTTTAAGATGAGTGGACTTCAACTCCCAGAATTCCCCAGCCAGCCATGCTGGCTGGGGAATTCTGGGAGTTGAGGTCCACTCATCTTAAAGTGGCCAAGTTTGGACAACACTGGTCAATGTATTTCTAAGGCCAGGGATCAGACTGGATGGGTCATATAAAGGGGATGAACTGGGATGCTGGTAGGGAATTTTTGATCTGTGAGGTCTCACTGTGGTCCAAAAAGCTAAATGAGTGGAGTGGTTTCTGCTGAATTGGGTCCTCTAGTTATTTTATGTCAAAAAGATTGTAGGTATTGAATCATCATTTTAGTATTAGGCTTTAAATTCCAGAATGCTTGGAATGTTTGTATGTCAGTATGCTGTGGAATGGGCAAATAAACCTGGAAAACCTTGCCTCCACCGTGCAAGAAGGGT
This sequence comes from Python bivittatus, assembly GCF_059951505.1. NCBI lineage: Eukaryota > Metazoa > Chordata > Lepidosauria > Squamata > Pythonidae > Python > Python bivittatus. Next base: position 7,666,841 of record NW_028277033.1, read on the forward strand.
TGAGAGGCATTTTTATTTAGGAACAAGCAAATTTCCTTGAATTTATAGATCTACAGAGGAAAGACAGATCGAGGGAAATCTGATGGAGCCAATCAAAAGTAGGATTTCAGAAAGGATACAGCATTTAGAATAATGAGCATGAAGTAAACTCTATGATGTGCTTTAACATTGTAGAGATGAGTGGCCACCAAGGAGTATTTTGCCTCCAAAGCATCTTAGTATCTACTGGCATTTCCTTAAGGACAGTTGGGGGACCCAGGTTGATGGCCCAGCTGAGAGTGATAAGCACTAAGATTGTAACAAGCTTTGCTGAAAGATTCATTCAAAGGTGATTTGTTCAAATCCACCTCTAAATTGAAGTTTCAGTATAAAAGCAATTGAATCAAGCCACTTCTACATTGGAAACTTCCAATCAAAAAACCAATTTGGTTTGATGTCTGGGATCCAGTTCAGTGTTTCTGAATGGATTTGGCAATTGGAAGGACTTTTGAAGGACTTTTCTGGAGGCTTGTTATGGAATCAAATTGAAGATTCAGACAGTCAAGAATTTGAATTGGCTGAATTCATCAAATGGATGATTTTGAACCTCAGGTAATTTTCACACCCTGGATAAGCAGATGATTATCAGACACATTGAGATCTCAGATGCAGAAGGAGGTGTCATCGGTGATAGGACTGGCAGGGTCTGGAATAGATATGGGCAAATTACTTGGATCCTTGGTCTCCAGGGTATCAACAATACAGTTGATATGTATTTCAAGAGAAGGAGTCCTTTCCACTGGAGACATCACCTCTCTCAGGTCATCCATGTATATGTCTACTAGCTCAGAATTCTTGCTCAGGTATCCTCTTGGTTGGGAAGTGAACATTCAAAAGATTAGCTGCAGATTTCTAGCAGGTTGCATCTATTTTAAATAGATTGTGAAGTGTGATTACATGTTGAACATCTGAATAAAGCTCATGTATCAGGGGCAAGGGATGTATTTATGATGAAAGTTTGCGTTTAAAAAAAAAATGCGAATAATCAATATAAAAGTTTGCCATTCTTACACACTTGGGTAAAAATACAGATCTGCCAAGGAATTTAAAGAAAGGATAATAAAACTAGCCATAGAATACCAACCCAAGATTCAATTGCTTTCTAATGCAGATAAAGGATAATAAGAGGGGTCTCTGATGAAAGTTTATATAAGATAAAAGAAATGTGTTTAAAATTATGTTAAAAAGTCAATTTGTAGCACTTTTCCTCTTGTTCGAAAAAAGAAATTCATTTTTTCAAACAATTCCTTGTTTCAAAGAGGTTCCTCCAACCATTTTCATCAGAGGGAGAAATAGGCGGTGCCGTATTGGTAGGAAATAATTAAATAAAAATGAGTAAAGTTATTATGTATTTGGTCAATAAATGTGATCTATTAGCAAGTACTTGGCACAGGTTAGATTATTAATAAAAGTATGGATTCTATTGACTAACTGCCACCAAGAATAAATATCAACCGTGAATCACCTTTTATTTGCTGTATTTTCAAGGTTGTTACACTTCAGTTTCTCCTCCGAATTTCTAGTCTGTTCACCTGGGCTTTTTTTAAAATTGGTGGATATAGTTGAATATTGGCTATCAGTTGGGATGATCATTCTTCTGTTTTTGCTAAGCAAAGAAACATTTCCTTTCTTGGAATAGTTTCTTGCAAGCATAGTTATAAGTGGACCATAGCAATCTTTACATGCATTTAGTTCTCTGGGCAAGCTGTATTTTGCTGTGGAGGCTTATGATTAGGAGAAATATGGCAAGATGTTATGGAAGATAGGCTCACCAAGGGCTTGCATTTATAAAATGCTAAGCTATGTTGATCAGTTTTTATAGCTTAATGAACAATGATCTGAATGAGCAGTTCACACAAGCAGGCAAACTGTCTAAGAAAGCTTATTCTTCTCTCATTCAAGCCCAACGTTATGACTGAGTATAACCAAACTAACTGGGATTTTTAAGCCAACATAAAGCTCAGGGTTTTATGGCCAACTAATCATCCTGGCTTTTTTGAGTTGTTTAAACCAAAATCACAGATTTATATGTCATGAATTGTGGCCCATGTGAACTAGCACATTGCCTGTTGACAACCTGAAACCCATACATCGGTTCCATATGCAAACCCTTTTTAAAAAGCCTGAACAGAAAGCAAGTGTCAGGAATCAGCAAAAAGTGTTTGACACAGATTTTACTGGAAGAGATTTTGCAGTTAGTATGTGTTCATGTCAAAGGGAAAAACGAATGATGCACAGTACAATTGCACCAATATAGCTGATATGGAGTTAAGTGGGAGTTGAAATAGTTTTAAGTGACATATTTTAAGAACTGTTCTCATTTGAAACCTTGAGACAAACTGAAGTATCTAAGACAACAAGCTTAACATTCTACTGTTAGGGGCTGTTTTGTATTTATTATTTGTATTATGTCAGACAAGCAGGCAATGGATGCTGGAAAAGGTGGCTATTACAAGAAATATTTCAGGAAAGTAGAAGATGGAAGTGTATTAAGTGTATTTCTTGCAGTCTTTGGACACTTGGACTAAAGAGCCTTCACATTGTCCTCCCTTATTTATCAATGCTGACTTTTTTTTAAGCAAAACTCTTCTATGAGTGCTGATGAGTAGTTTAATTCTATAAAACTGAATATTCTACTTGACTGCAATTTTGTTAAATTGCCTTTTGAATTCCTTGAAAATCACTGAATCTTTCTGAGAAAATAAAACAGCCCAAACACATTATGGCAATTTAGTATAAGTTCAAGAGAAACAAATGATGGTTATTACTGAGATTGTATCTACCATTGACCTTTTCTCCAAAGAATTTGAAGCAGAGAAGAAGGAGCTACCCATTTTGTTCTCACCAAATATTGAGACTGGTGGGAGAGCTTGATATGCTGAAGGTTCAAGGACCCTGAAAAGTGATGCTTGAAGTACAATCAGTGGTACACATGCAGTCTTCCCCAAAGTGGATCTTGTCTTGCACTAAAATGTTCACATTCCACTCTACAGACTCTACCAGAGTGGGAAGGCTGGGTGTGTTGTGGATCCCATCCCTGAGGGAAATACTTCTGATGGGACCATGAAGAAGGGCCTTTTCCATGGTGGCCCCCTCCCTGTGGAATGTTATTCCCTCTGAGATAAGATTGGCCTCCACCTTGATGTTGTTCTGGGAGGCCCTGAAGACATGGTTTGGCCAGCGGGCCTGAGGACCCCAAGCTGAAAAGGAGCCAATCAAGTGGTTGTCCTGATTGTGTTTTTGGCCACCACAAGGGGTGGCAGCGGATGGATTTTCTGTATTGGGATTTCACTCTGTAAGCCTCTCAGAGTCATTGTGTGTTAGTTGGGTGAGAGAATATATATTTTCTCTCTCTCCCTCTGTATGTATGTATGTATGTATGTATGTATGTATGTATGTATATGTATATGTATATGTATATGTATATGTATATGTATATGTATATAGATAGATAGATAGATAGATAGATAGATAGATAGATAGATAGACAGACAGACAGACAGACAGACAGACAGACAGACAGACAGACAGACAGTATTTGGATGGGAAATCACCAGGGGAATGCCAGGGCTGTCAACACACTAGAAAGAAAGAAAGAAAGAAAGAAAGAAAGAAAGAAAGAAAGAAAGAAAGAAATAAAGAAAGAAATAAATAAAGAAAGAAATAATTAAAGAAAGAGAAAGAGAGAGAGAGAGAGAGAGAGAAAGAAAGAAAGAAAGAAAGAAAGAAAGAAAGAAAGAAAGAAAGAAAGAAAGAAAGAAAGAAAGAAGAGGGAGGGAGGGAGGGAGGGAAGAAAAGAAAAGAAAAGAAAAGAAAAGAAAAGAAAAGAAAAGAAAAGAAAAGAAAAGAAAAGAAAAGAAAAGAAAAGAAAAGGGCTTTCTTTCATATTGTCACCAAGAAAACATCATAGATATATCCATGTAGTCTCCAAGAGTGAAGCTCATCTTGAGAATCTCTTTCCTATATAAAGGAGAAATATGGTACTGTCAAATAATAAATAGAATTTGCGGAATCCTGTCCAAAGTACTCTACAGCCATAATATTTACGAGATGACCTTGCATAGTAATTGTTTAGCCTATGGAATAAACTTAGAACTAGCCTACACCACCGTCGTTTACACTAACTAATCTTCAGGCATGTACTGAAAATAAGAAAGGGATATAAATACATACCAGATGTTCAGATATAAAGCCAAATATTGGCCAAATGTTCAATGTATATGCAAATATTCTGAGGAATTGGGAGACTAATCAAGATAACTATTTGAAAAAGTGCATGTTGAACCAAACTGAAGAAAGATCTGTTTCATGTAATTATTTCTTTTACAGAAATGATTAAACATTGTCTCTCCCTATTTAAGCAAGACCAAAGAACTACATTAAGACAGTGCTTGGCTTCTCTGCAAGTTCAACAAGCAACTTAAACTTGCATTTGTAAGTCAAGATGAAATATTAGCAACATATAGAACAGCGTGATTTAAATCTGTGTTCAGTTCCCAGGCATTCAGCTTAAGCTGCTTAACTCTGATTAGAAAATTAGATTCAAAAGAGTCCAAGTAGTAATACATAATAACTTTGCCTTTGTTTCTCCCAACTCTGTCTTCTACATGACTGAAAAGGAGATGAAAAGGTGGGCTTCTTTAATCAATTCTGATTTAATTTCCTAAATAATGTTCCAAAGTCTGGAGATTTACTTTGCATATCTCCTACCCTGTCCTATCCTAAAAACTGACTCCAAATTTAGAGAGCAGATACGTCTTGCAAGTTGGTCCATTAAATTAAAACAACATCTATTCTTCAGTTTCATGTGCTGAAGTTAGAAAAACTTTCTTTGAATATTGACAGACTTGTTCTGCACACATTAAATGTTGTTTATTGTTTATATTTGCAGCTATTCTCTCGTGCACATGAAAAGCACCACATTAAATATTTTTTTATACATTAAGATGAAAATGATGATGTAGTTCAAGAGGACTCTGCTTCAGATACTAAGACAAGACAGGCCATCACAGGGCAACCGATTACTTTTAGGGGAAAAAATGAGCGTCAAGTATAAATGAACATAGAAATATATTTGCATACAATGTTTTTATTGTCATCTATGCAGTGTTAAAAGGCACTTATATAGAAACAGGAATGTTTTTCATTTGATGATTTCACACAGATTAGAATTTCAAGGACAAAGCTCACTACTGTCAATTTCTCAAGATTTGTATTCTGGTTAATTCGTCTTCCAGTCCACAGGTATATCGTTCTGGCTGTTACGGATGAGAAATTCATTCCCTTGGAATTTTTATCCAAAGTTATGATAAATTGTACTTTGGAGAAATTATAGCAGAGTCAGCACAACAGGAGTGCTGAAATCTATGCTTCTCTGAATTTTGCAGTGCAGTTCTCGGTTGACGGGAAAAAAAGTGTCTCTCTAAATGTACATATTCAGGAAAAGTGTGGGGAACAACACAATGTATTATGGGAGATGGCTGAGGAACATACACTAATACGTACCCATCATGTTCCTTCATTTTGGTATAAGCACAGAAAGATCTGAGATCAGAGAGGAAAAGTAATCTTCTAAATTTGGTTAATACTAACCCCATTCAGAACACTTCTCCATTCCTTCCATCCTTGCAAACCATCTGTTTTCCACCATGTCCCCAACCTCCTTCATATACTGCCTTTTCTGCTTTACATTTCTCACCCTGTAACTTTCTTTTCGTGGGTCTCATCAGCCCCCTCCAACCATAACTTTCTTGCTCCTTCCTTTCCTCTCAATCCCCTGGTCTTCTTTCATGTCTTTTGTGATTCAGTTCTCATTCAATTTCTCTATATACTCAGATCACTTCAACACACCCTCCCGCTGCTCAGTTCTTTTTATATTCAATCCACTCTAATTTAATGTCCTTTGATTCTTGATATCTTCTTACTTTGCCACACACTTCTTAAGTGCCTATTCCCACTGCATTCAATTTACTTTGAATTTTTCCCTTACGTATCCAGCCCTCACTTCTGTCTAACCAAGTAGGCAAAACCACTCTCTTATACATGCAAGTGTTGAAATAAAATTTGTAGAAAATGTAGAAAAAAATGTATACCGAAGCCCACAAAACGTATATGTAAATACACATAATTCTCCATCTGATTATTTGTGCTTTTTTATTTTATTATTTTATTTTATGGTATTATTTTATTTTATTTTATTTAAAGAAAAAGCTAAGGCACTGGAACCAACCTGAACTTGTCAGATTCTCTCCATTGTTACTTAAAATCCCCACCCCACCCCTTGAATTAAATATGTGAAATATTTGTCAAATAGAATATGTGCAAATGTATTATTTGCAGTCCAGTGTTCTACTATCTCACATTTTATTGCAGCTCTCTCTTGTGAGATGAAATTCATATCCCAAATTATGGTAATCAGATTTCTTTTTTAAAGTCCTATTAACACACTTTTTTCCACCTTAAGGAAGAGATTTACAACTGCTATATTTTTAGACTTGCTAAGAAAAGACAACCAGATTATTGTGTGTTTATGAAATGTGATCTTTCTGGGCAGTGTGGAATTGCTTCAAGCCATATACTTCCTATCCCAATCAAAAGCTTTGTAAATGACCTGCTTTTGTCTGCAACAGAAATAGATTGCCCAAACTCCATCGTTTCAATCTACGGATGGTATAATTTAGATTCTGCTTCTCTTACAAGTAAATATCATGTTCATGTTTGGACGATAGAAAAGCCTTACCCATGTGCTGCGTACACACGCTTACCCAGTTCTTAAAGAGAGAAGAGAGAGCTCTCAACAAAAGGGCCTGACCTTCTCTAGAAGCTCAACTCCATGGCCTGGATTCCTGTGTAATCGGCCTGAGATTGAATAACTATAAATCACAAAAGTAGCACCAGCAATTCTACCTTGGAAATATACAACAAACAGGATCTTGCAGCCTAACTGATCTCACCAAACTGAAGGTGTGTATTCCTACCTGGTTGTCACACTGCTCTGAATACCTTTTTCAGGTTTCGTGGCCAAATAAGGTTGCAGTCTCTATCCAAGTAGGGAAATACTAGCAAACCTGCTTGAGGGGATAGTAAGTCCTCCTCTCACTAACAGCCCCTTCTTATTTAAATTGATGTTCAGTTTATTGGCTCCCATTTAATCCATTACCCTAGCAAGTTCTGATTCAGCATCTCTATTGCCTCATTTATGCATGATGGACAGTACCTCATTCTACATGTACAAGTGATCTCACTCGATATTTTCATGCGTACGCTGGGCTGCAGGAAGCTGGACGGTCACTAGATGGTACGAAAAATTAGAATTTTCAGTGTTTTGTTTTGTTTTTGGCTGACGTCCAGTGGGTGTTCAGAGTCTCATACTCTGAGCTGGTAGCCTAGTAAGAAGAAACTTTATCATGGAGCAAAGTCCACCACCTTCATGGAAATGGTCACTAAAAGGAACTGGATTTCTGCAAAGGTTTGCGATAAACTCCTGACTCAGATAATCTTTCCAGGAGAAAACTGCTGCTGCTGTTATTTTGACTGGGATGCTATTAGTGTGGGAAGTACAAGCATCTGTCTGTCAGCCTGTATAATGATGCAGAATTATGCTGAGTGTGAATTTGTGAAGCAGTACAGCCTTAGGAACATATGGGGGGAAAGAGAATGTGTGAGTATATAGGGAAAATGGTTTTAAGTGTTGCAGGATTCTAATATTGATCACTCTTTTTTTAGTTTTTATATTTAATTTTGCTACTCTCTCCCTCTTATTCTCTCTCTCTCTCTCTCCTTTCCATACACACACACATAGGTATATATGAGCTGCTTCAATAATAAGATTCCCCCCCCCCCCCAATATTTAGTTTGTTTTTAAGCCACATCAATTTTATGTCTCCATTCCCTCCTGTTTTTATGTCAAGCACAGACACACATGAGTTGTTTGTAGAGACATATGTTGTTAATGTAAAGGTAAAGAAGAAGGCTTCCTACAATTCAGTTTGACTCCTGGTTATGACATGGATTGCTCGTATGTTTTCTTCACAACACAGAAATGGTTCCCCATTGCCCAATTTTTTTATTTTTTATTTTTTATTTGCCAGTCTGGCTTGCAGCCCTGGGGTTTTCTGGAGGTCTCCAATTTAAGTGTTAATCAGACTGACCCTACTTAAAATTTTTCACATCCTGCCAACATCATTCATCATCTAGATGTTTGCACTGGTGCATCTTCTCACAAAATGCATATTGATAGAGATGCTTTAGCACTTTTTAAAAAAATATGAGAACTCCCATCACGGACTGGGATGAGGTGTAAAACTCAACATATACAAATGTTCTACTCTACTCCTTCCTCTGGAGAGTGTGAATCATGTTCCTTTGTTAGTTTTCAAAATCTTGAGTTCCCTAGACATTTCCTGGATGTGTTTATATGATTTGTCCATTTCCATACAAGAATTCGAAATAGTTTTACTGTATATTATGAACAAGGAGCTCAAGGTTTCATTGGGGACTGCGGGGGCGGGGGGCTGGGGGGGAGGAAACAACTCCTTCCTATCCCAAACAGATTTTGGACTCAATTTGCACTGTGTCTAGTATTTTATGTAATGAAGCAATTTTACTTCCCAGTGAGCACCTTCAGAGAATCTGCTTTTGCTAATGATTTCCCCTTGGACAATGTTGTTTACTAAACATTTTAATTTGTTGAATCCCTTCCTATTTTTGCATGCACTGAAGCTTACCCAAACAACCCAGTGCGTATTACAAACTGCCAGGGAAGGTGAAATTTGCCTGCTACAGGTTTATCTTAAAAACACAGCACTGTAGTGTTGAAGCCTAATGCATAGAAGTTTTAATTCCAGGTATAACTCATTTAGAAGGTTAAATTGACTCGTAATGCCCCAAAGACAGGAGAAATAATATTCAGAACCTATTTTCGGTTGTTTATTTCAAGTAGTCACCCAAATTAATAACCGCAAAAGGGGACCTTGAGGATTTAAATTTATATACATTCCTAAGCAAAGGATTTGTCAAAATGCCTGGAATATATAATGATTATAAGAGTTAAGATTTGAGTCAAGAAAATTGGGGTAGTACAGAATCCCCACACCATGTTACCCCAAAAAACTTGGTGTTTCCATGAAAGTTGCAAATTGGCGACATTCCTTGGTACGCTTGTCAACTTCATTTGGGCAAGACAAGGATGCTGGTAAAAGGCAACAGGATCTCTTGCATGTCTTTGATCATTACTCAGTGTGTGTTGTGTTGAGAGTCTGTACAAATTCCAGAATCAGCCACTTGCAGATAGCAAGGAATTTGCTGGGATTAGAAGAGACAGTTTTCATTTGTCTGGCACAAAACTTTCTCTCTCTTCCTCTAAGGCATCACAGACAACCTCTTTCAAAACTTCTGAAAGCGACATAGTAATATAGTTTTGGGATTTTAGGAAGTTCAAAGATAACTTTAACAAAAATTGAATGAAAAAATTAAACATGTGGCTGACAGTTGATAACTCTTGGAAATGCTTTGAGTAGGGGTCTTACATATCCTAGGAGTCAGCAACCATTTCACTAAAAGAAAAAAGAAAAAAAATGTTTTCCAAACTTTTTCTCATGGGTATAAAAATCACCTAACAGTTGATGAGGATATTTGAGTTGATGCATAGTGTCAGCATTTTATCCTGTCGTCTTTACTGAGAAGCTCGGCTATACATATACATACATACTTACATGCATACACTTTGAAGAAAATATATAAACAAGTGCAAAGAGATCATGGGGAAAAATGATAAAGTAATACAGACAAATAAACCAGGGATATAAAAATGTCATGAAGACTATAGCTTTCTAAAGTATCATTAATCAGTTGTGAATAGTTAATATATTATATGCATTGTATCAGGTTTAGCAAGTTAGGCCAGACCAGAAAATCAACTCCACAGGAAGACTAGAACTTCACTTTATTGAGACAGGCTATAACAGCAGAATCTTTTAAGTCTGATTGTGTTGTACACAATCCTTCTTATACCCCAGTGAATCAGGGAGGCATTTTCCGAACCGCTTCCAAACATTATCTTGTTTCCCAGGACTTAAAGAATGCTTTACCCACCACCCCACCACCCTCACCTTTGCCTGGGGCAAAGCTTCTTGCATATTTATGTCAAGGTCATCTCCCTTACTCTCTACAGGGACTAAGAATCACTAGTGAATTTAAGCTAATGGTGAGTATCAAAAACCATGGTCAACACAACATCCATCACTGAAAACCTATTCTCATTTTGGTATGGGATGAATTTGAAATATAGATAGGCCCAAATTTTGGATTTGGTACCAATCCATGTTTTAGATTATCATCTAAGAATAGTTTACAGAGTTCTGATTCTTTTCTCTTCCATTTTTTTGGGAATATATCTGAAGAAGTTCTTTTTGTTGTTCTTGGCATCTTCAGCTTTATCTGAGTCTTAGCTCTTCTGACAGTCCCAGGCTCCCTGTCTGTACTTTGTATATGTTCCTTATTTTTTACCTCTTCATTGCTGTCCTTGTTCTTCCTCACCTTCCCCCCTCCCCCCCAAAATAATACACACTAGAATAGTTTGTGATTTTGCTCTTAGTATCTCTTTTTTAAGAATCATTTTTTAAAAGGTGGACATTGTTTTAACAATAGTTTAACCGTTGTTTGCTTCTCGCGGTCTATGTATCTTGGGAGTCAAAAGCTGCCCGTGTGGGAAAGGAGAGGTTTGAAGGTTTGTTTAAAATGTAAAGATTAGAGAGGAGCAATCAAAAAAGCTATGAATACATGGAATTTCTCTTAGAACCCCTGATTCCGCTATGCGGACTTAAAAGACTTTGTGTTATGCACATTGGACACCAAAACGTTTGTGACACTTCAAATCCTAAACAACAGAAAAGGGATCAATATTGATTCTAATCAGAATGACTAGCACCATCTCTCTGTCTCTTTCGTTTTCAAGTTCTGCTACATCCTGCAGTTCAGACATGTAAAGACATTTAGCACAGCTATAGTTGTGGGAACAGCAGAGTGCATGGAAGCAGCAGTTTTGAACTTCCACACTGGGATCTTATTATGTAAATGAATTTCTACAGAGAAGAAAATCTGTGACTTATTTTCATTGTTTTTATCCCCCGCTGTCCTTTGTTTGATTGCGCCGTGTTTTTTTGAATCCCTTTAAGGTTCAGTGTTAAGTATGTCCATTTCCATAGCCAGAATATACCTATTTATTGATATAAATCAATAAAATTTGATTTTCAGATCGAATGTTGCGAAGGAGCTGCTGCTATTCTGCAGCACATGAAATGATTTTTGGATTTTGAAAGCCCAAAGAGCAGCGCACAAATGTTTCTAAACTCGAGCTAGCTTAGGAAGTCCTAATGTGGTGCTGGAAGTAACCGTGCTGTGTCAATGTCCTAATCGTAATGGTGGGACTCTCCCTGATAAATTCAGAGATGGAATATGGATCAGATGTTTTCTGCCCACGAAGAGTGACACCATTGTGACATCCACTGTTTGGGTGTGCACAACACAAGCTCTTCAAGGGGCATTAGGAGCTCTTTAAGAAATCCCTCTTTGAGGGATCAGCAGATTTGCTAATGTAATCACCTGAATGGTTTTAAATATTTGGGAGAACTAAAGTGAAGATGGGAGCAAACTCCCAAATAGGCAAATGAGTTTTTCTTGCTGGCTTGCTTGCTTGCTAGTAGGTTGGGACTGAATGAGAATATCAATACGCCAAGATAAAATTGCAAACAAAAGGCTGTAGAACAAGGCAGTTGTCAAGGTTGGATCCAAGCCTAACCTGGAAATGTTTATCAAATGAAGTGAAAAGATGAGAAAACTGTTTAAGTGTTTTCTGAACTTGTTTGCTTATTGGATTTACATGCTGCCAGCTAGACTCACAGTAGCTTCCTGGCAGAACCAGCTCAAAATCCAACCCAGAAACTCAAACGAAATTATTGCTTTTCCACTACAGTCCTTCATGGTTTTCCAAGAGACATCTCTACATCCAGTCCGAATCCAGGCTGTGTCTTTTTTTATTTACTGCTCATACGACTGTAGATCTTGTCCAACTTCATCTTATATTCTTCATCTTATATCTTCATCTATTTATATCATTTAAATATCATGCTGTTTAAAGCACCTAATAGCACAATATGCACTTACACATATTGATTGAATGTGGCAGTGTTTAATTTATTATATTAATTACATTAAATTATATCATTATATATTATTCCAATTTATATAGCTTCCCATCTCATATATATATATGTATATATCTTTCAATCCACTCTAATGAAGTTAGAAAAATACAGAATATGATAAGGGCAAAGGTAAACATTGATTTGAGAGACAGAGAGAGAGAGAGAGAGAATAGGGTCCCCAGAAAAGATGTTGAATATCAATGTTTACTTTTGCCCTTATCATATTCTGTATTTTTCTAACTTCATTAGAGTGGATTGAAAGATAGATAGATAGATAGATAGATAGATAGATAGATAGATAGATAGATAGATAGATAGATAGATAGAAAGATAGAAAGATAGAAAGATAGACAGACAGACAGACAGACAGACAGAAAGATGAGATGGGAAGCTATATCAATTGGAAATTATATATATATATATATATATATATATATATATATATATATATATATTTCTTTCTACACCACCCAACTCCAAAGCTAGCTCTGGGTGGCTTTGTAAATTTTAAAACAACATTACTAGGAAAGCGTCTAGTGAATTGTCATTAGTTTTAAATCCCATAAAAGGCAAATCCTTAATGGAGAATCAGGTGTTTTTCCATGTTTCTCCCAGGATAACCCTTACAGAAAAATTAAAAGTAGACCTACGTGTGATATGAATCTAAGAATGCCTCCTAAAGCAACATCTTTTCTGGGGACCCTACTCTCTCTCTCTCTCTCTCTCTCTCTCTCTCTCATATCAATGTTTACCTTTGCCCTTATCATATTCTGTATTTTTCTAACTTCATTAGAGTGAATTGAAGGAACAGTAAGATGATGGTCAGGATAATAACCTAGATAACATTTATTTTACATTACAAAGGAGAATGTAGGAAACTTGTATGATACAGATGATTTCAAATTATTGTAAAGATGTCACACATCAGCGCAAAATCAAAAGGCAGTGTGATGGGGTGGTTGAAGTGTTAGATTAGGAGCAAGGATACCCAGTTTTTAGTCCTTCCTTATGCAATTGAGTGACCTGAGCCAGTCATTTCTTCTCAACCCAAATCAGCATCGGGATCTGTGACAAGCCAGCTGGTAAACGAAACCCCGTGTCTCATCATGCACGGATAGCTGGGCTGTAATAAATGAGTGAGTTCAATGCAAAAGCAAGTGGACCCTGCCATTAAGCCAAGAATTAATTAATTAAGAATTAATGCCAAGAAAAGCAACAAATGAATGCAAAAATGAAATTATAGGTTAAAAACATAAGCAGATGATTACCCTGGTCCTACATTTCTCTAGTTTGCATTTCTCAAAATGCACCGTGCTTCCCACAAGTAACATTAAAAAGAAGCAGTTTCCCCTTTTTCTTGACATCTTGCCCGGATATTTTCACATTAGGAAAACAAACAGAAAACTTAATAGAAAGAAGCTCCAAACACTTTCCCACAGCAAACTGACATTTTGTTTCTATTTTGTTAAAACACAAATAACCTTTTCTCCTTTCATTTAGCAACTGCCCTATTAATACTCGCAATTAGAATTATCTTTGTCAAGGGAAGATGATAGAGTAACACAAATGCTTGAACCCCACAGCATTATCTCTCTTGTTGGTGGCAACTAGTGCTGGTCATTACATCATATTAAACAGGAATCCCCTGCAGATTTCAACCCATGATGACATTTTGTCACCCTGTCTTGCCCATTGACAACTGCAGCCTGAGGCAGGACTGGTTGAATTTTCCATGTTAACTGATCTCTTCCGACTGCATCGCAATTTTTGCACTGATCGTCACACTGCTCATTGCACTGATGGTGTTACCTAGCTGGGTAACGAAACATTTGCATCCAAACAGCCAAGCTCAGAGAGCACCAAGGACGCCACAATATCAGTCTACCAAATAGGAGCCATGTTACGTAGAGGCATGCGAAGTAAACCTCAAAATCAGCTATGTAGCTTTTCCAGCAAAAGAAGCAGACCTCCCTAGATGCAAGATGAAAGGTAATAGCTATTAAAACTACAGCTGCTACTCTAAGCTGCTTATTTGTCCACATATCCTGCTCATTGAAAACTCAAAGTAACAACTTTACTTAAGTACTCTTTTTCTGAAGCCTGTCTAACACAGACCTAACTGATCTTGGCTGATATCGAAATACTAAGCAGCGTTGTTTTCTGGGCAATGCTTGGATGGGAGACCAAGGGTTGTAGGCTAAACTGGTGAAATGTCCCAGTAGTAGGACATGCCTGTGCCACTGTATCTGGGTGCAGCAATGAGATACAGAAACCCTGTTTGATTGTCAAGATTTTTGCAGCCCACCTATGATAGGCTTAGCAATGGCAAACTACTTGTGCACTGTTGCCATGAAAACTACTTGGGCCTCTCCATGAAATCACCCCAAGTTGAACTTGACTCAAAGGAGACTTTACAAGTGAATGTAACAATACATGGCCGTCACTGTAATTATGAGTTGCTTCCAGGTCTGCATGATATGCTCACCAGGAAACTGAAGGAACACCTTTTCCCAGCTGAACCCTTTCAAAGCCCATCAAGTAAAAGCTTATTTAGAGCAATGACCCCTTTACTTCATAAATCACTTGTTGTGTTGCCATAGCATTCAAGCTAGGAGTGTTAAATCAGTTATTATTACGGAGTGGGGGAAGAATACATTACAGCTTTTCAGGCAGAACATATATCAGTGAGATATTGATCTGCCTATGATACAAAAAGAAAAGAAGAATGTGCTGAATGGATTCAGAAATAAAAAGGGTATTATCTCCATCCTGCAGTTTGTGTTAAAATAAGACTCAATCTTAGAAAAGGACTTGTAGTTGCATCTCTCTCTGCATCTCTGGAAGCAGTGACCAGCCATTTACTCAAAAGGCAGTACCCCAAAGCACTTTCAGATTGGTTAATACTGACATCCTAACAACCTCACCTTTTCATTATAACAATAATGGCATTTAAGGGCTGGACTGAATGGGGTTGACATCCTTGGGCAGAAAGAGGTTGTAATCTGTCAGGCAGAACAGACAAATTTGGATAGGCCTGCTCATAGGCTGAACCTGTCTTGAACGCCAGCAAGCACAAGAACAGGTTCATGTTTGCCATACGATGGTCATCCAACAGTGAGAACCCAACTGCCTGGGAGATATTGTGCTCCCTCTTTCCATCTGAGGGAATTTGTCACCATCATGATCATATTCAAACAACCAGTCTCCCCCTGTATGACTCTAGATTCTGTCCAGAGCAGCCATGTAAGCATGTCTAAACACACACACAAATGCATTGAGATGTTACCTGTTCTTTGGGTGACTACGTAGGGATTTCTTACCTAGCCTGAATTGGTCGCAGGAAGATAGTCCCCCCAACTTTACCAGCATCCAGTAGGAGTGCCCAATTATTCAGCCTCAAGAAGACTTGACCTTGTAATCTCTGGGGGAGATGGGTGACATATAGATTTAACAGATTAAATAGATAGATAGATGGATGGATGGATGGATGGATGGATGGATGGATGGATGGATGGATGGATAGCCAATTCAAGTGTATTGAGCTCAAATGCCTGCTAGCTTGGTGGCTAAATTACTTCTGTTTGGGGAACTGTATTTTTAGGGTGCCTTTAAAAATACAAAGACCTCTGTGCTGGTTTGGGACGGTTTGCTGAACTTTGGGCTGCATAGATGATATATCCTTTGTTGCGTTATTCAGCTTTCAGAATTATTTCATTTGCTGTTTATAGTGCCTGGAACAGTAATGGCTGTGTTGATGCAAGTAGAGCACTGTTTGGTGTCCATAAAAGCAAAACCAACAAACCATCGTGTTATGGTAGTCTAGTCTTTTGCAGTACCAGTCTACAAAAACATCAGCCAAGCAGATTTTTTAAAAATAATATAGTTGAGATCAGCTCTTCTGTCTTGCTAGTACGTTGTCTGAGTGCCTCAGAGTTTATTTATGCAACTGAAATGACTTTTTGTTCCATTGTAAACCTGAGGGGAAGGAAAACTTTTCGGCTAAGATTTTTTACATTAAAACACAAATACTTTTTTTTCCATTCCAGTGCACTGAACTTGGCATTTTCAGTGGAATCTCTCAAGTGGGGCATTTTTATTCTGAGCTCAAAACAAAAGCTAGAGGGTTTTTATTTTTTTAATGAATCAATCACTATTGGTCCATTTGTTGGAGGTTCAAGGGAAGGAGATACACACTACACACTGGTAAACATTTGAAATTTCATAGTGTGAAGCGGGAATGAGACAACTTCCTGCCAAAACGTGGCAGCTGGAGAGTCTCTAAAGCAGGGGAACTCAAAAGAGGTCCAGTGTCTTGGCTCAAGGCTATGATGTTTTCAAAAGATACTCTACCCAATATTTCTGTCTGTGCACAGTTAAGAAGAAGAAGACTATATATGAACCAGCTAAGGCTTAAAGACAGGGTGGGATTGCTTGACTTCAACTTAGGAAACAAATTAAAGGGAAGATGGAGCCCATAATTCAGTTCTGCACTTCATGAGGCCTTTTCTGGCAAGCATGGGAGGGAAAGTATACAACGGATATTAGTTTAATAAGAAATATTAGCTTGATATAACAAACTGCAGTTGAGGTTTATATATAAGCAAGTTAATGGCTGTGGATTTACATCTAACGTTTATTTTAACAGCATAATTACCTGCATTTGTTTTAGTGTGAAAATCATTTCTCCTCGACTTCCATACGCTTAGAAAGCTTATTTCATTCTCTGATGAGAAAAGGTAGAGACTGTTCTACTGTGTTCTTACCCCCTTTGGTAAGCGGAATATAGAGTTGGAGAGGGCTGTTTGTCCATGAAATGAATACTCATGGTGGTGTTAAAACAGGTTTCACAAGTTCGTGTAGCGTTTAAAAGTAATGTGAAGTGTGTTTGGCCCATGGTGGAACTGGGGGGAAAGAATGTGTGTCCCTTCTGAGAAATAAGACATCTCCCATAATCACCTTCAACTTTCTTAAACAGAGCTAGGCCTTCGCATAATGTAACCAAAGTAGGATCATTTGAGCCTGGTCATTGGTGCCTCAAGTGAGAACTCTGGGTTGATTTGTTCAGTGATCCATTGGTTTGTTTTTTTGGCTGTCCAGGGTATTTTTGGGGGTCTTCTCCAGCACCAGAGATCAAAAGCATCAATACTCTTCTATCCTGCTTCTTCAAAGTCCAGTCGAAAGTCACAAGGAATACTATTGCCTGCAGTATTCTGATCTTTATATATAGATATAGAGAGTGTGTTTGAGTCAGTCTTGACTCCTAGTGATTGTCTGGAGATTAGTCCTGCAGCTTTCTTGGCAAGATTTTCAGAAGTGGGTTTCCCTTGACTTCTGCCTAGGGCTGAGAAAGCGACTGACCCCAAATCACCCAGCTTGCTTAAGGTGGGACTAAAACTCACAATCACCTTTTCTAGCCTGGTGCCTTAACCACTACATCAAACTATCCAAATATTAATTATTACTAAGTGAGCATTAGCTGTGGCATTTATATAATAACGGTAACTACAGTATCTAATTCAGTGTTATGGTATTAGGTTATGTTTGTTTTTAAATGAAAGCTGTAGGATTCACTTAAAAAAAATTAAAATGCTTGTTTTATTAACTACAGATTCATTGCCTTTAAATTCCTTTTTCAGTTGCGCTCCCTTGGAAAGTGTGCTTATAGGAATTTGTATTTCTGTGTGTTTCCACGTAGGTTTACTCTTATTATTGTTAAAGTAGCATCGCTTACCTAAAGTGGTTCAGTCAGGAATCTACCACTTTATTCTGCTACCCAGAGAAATCTAAGCTGATGAGTCATACAGGAACAGCATGGGATAACTCTCAGCCAAAATCTACTGCATGAGACGGTACTGATGTATGCAACGCATTCGTTAAAACCGGATTTCATGAATTTTAGATAAAGTGCAAAGCTAAAGCCTGTTGCTCCTCATGCATGATGGATAACTAAGTAAAAGCAGCAGTACAAAAGTTCTGCCCGCCCCTCCCTCTTAGAATAAGGCGATTTTTAGTTAGTAGGGTATTCATAGTTGCTTATTCCTCTCCTCAAAGAAAGCAATAGTGGATTTTATTTTGATGTGCAATTAAAATGAGGTCTTTTAGCGTTTTAAAGTAGAAATAAATTCCTCGCTGAATGTGTAGTGCACTAATGAGGAACTTATTGAGTAATGCTTATGAACTTCCCTCATTGCATGCTCTCAGATGTATACATCATGTTTTGTGGGGACCAGAGGGAGGGAATTAAGCCACAAATATAATCTGTGTTGTTGTTATTGTTAGCATTTCTCTTGCTAGGCCCTCTGGCTTCTGCACTGCACGACTTGTTTTCACAGCAAAGCTATCAATGAATGATACATGATACAACAAGCTGGCTTGTTCCAGAGCCTAATGTTAATTAAGACTGAGAGAGTATGTCTGGCCACCCAGTTAGCTTCCATGACAAAATGAGGACTAGGACCTGAGTTTCCCTGCTTCTAGTCCAGCACCTTCACCACTACACCACACTGTCTCTTGGGCCAGGAGGGAAGGTCTGACCCAAAGTCACCCAGCTGGCCTCCATGCCAATCAAAGGCAGCCAGTCCACCTTCTGATCTTGTACGTGAGCGACGTGTGAGTCTCCAGGCCCAGGGTGGCAACTACAGCAAATCGTTTGCATCAACCATTTTGTGAGCGTCTGCACATATTCTCAGAATTCCAATTGCCTACCCCTGCCATAAAGAAATATGATGTTTACTCACTGCTTTTGTCACAAGGGATATACTGTATATCTTAGTGACCCTGGATTTATCAGGAGTAACAACCAACATTTCTGCTAAAAAAAACAAACAAATCACAATAGGTGTTGTTTTAACTATTAGACGGCAAGTGTAGCAAATATAAATGTGATAGAGGAGTTTATTGCTGAACGTGAAAATTAATCTACCTGGAGGTTTTTTAGATCCATACATTGAACAGGGGAGGGCTCAGCTTTTTGGTTTGTCTTCCTTTGTTTTGTGGTGGTGAGGCTGCTTTAAAAAAGATGTCAACCAAGGAATTCCAAGAAGCAGGACTGTATTAAGGTGGTATGGGACAAGAAGGTTTGGGGTTCCCCCCACTTCGGGAATTGGGTAGGATCTTTACTTCACAGACAGATATGTGAAACATTGTATGCTTTCCAAAAATTATTGGACGCTTGTGACACTACGTTTCAGTATTTTTCATCAGTGTTAGGTGGTACATCTTGGAAAGTTCCAGAGGGCTGTCCCCACAGGTTATCAACAGCTGCCATAAATAATCTGAGGAAAGAAGTTCTGACATAAAATGGAATATTAGATGGGAAAGGCATTGGATAAAACATAGCGTTTATGTTCAGGAGGCACAAACTGACATGTAAGCAACTGATATGTAAGCTTAGAGAGAAATCAGCCAAGCCATATACATGCAAATCAATTCACACTACTTCCTATGTGTGAATGGCAAAATTACTAGCCCGTTACTCCTCTATGCACAACTTCATTACACTGCCTCGCATTGTCTACCAATGATCAGGAAAGCCACCAGATCATGGCTGTATTTCATTTTACTGCATCTCCTGAGCTGTGGGTGAAAAGCTATTTTTTGTGCTCCAGCAAGCATCCATTTAGAATGAGCTGCCAATTCCTTTTCTATCCTTGATACCCACACGTGGACTACGATGCCTCTGTTCTGCATTGCATATTTTCACTAAGTATCCATAGCATCCTTTTTTTAATTTTTAAAGAAATCTGCCTCTGTTTTCGTAAGCACGTTTGCCCAATTCATGCAAGCCTGATACCTGATAACTCTATTTCTTCCATGCTTTTCTTTTTTTAAATCCTATGCCATTTTTCATGCAGATCCCCATCTACTATTTTGTAGACAAATGCCCAGCTTGAATGAATGATTTGTCCTGAAAGTAGCAGCTGACAGCAGGTTTATTTCTTCCTGCCACAATCAAGTCAGTCTGGGCAGATTACATCATTTGGCTTATATGTTAATGTTGCTATTTGTGACACCCTATTTATTTTGCTGCTAGTCTCCATTACTGCAGCCTCTAGCTCCCTTGCGTGACACTGCACTCTTAGCATCCTGTCATCCCGGCATGATTTCTGCCTCTCTCCCCAGTATTTTCCAGACTCTCTTGGTGATGGTATTTTTAACTTGTTGCATTTTCCCAGGACTTTTGATTTAGGCATCTGATGTGCAGTTTTGTATTAGGTGAATCTCCACAAAGCTGGGAAACCAGTTGGAGAGCTTCCCCCCACACCTCCAGACTGAAGACGATCGGGGACTGGCACAGGAGGATCACGCCCTGCCTTAACTGCCTGAGCAGAGCCCACTGGTGATACTTCTTATAGACAAAAGGGAAATGGCAGCTGACATGTGTTCCTGCCTGTTGACCAAGTGAACCAACCTATTCAGCCCCACAGTGGAAGCCAGAATGATATCACGCATGTTACTGATGTCATCATACGAGTGATGCCATGGCATGCATGACATCATTTGCCATCCCTTGCTCCTCCATAGACTCTTGCAAACAAGGCATTTGCTCCTTTGTCCATTCACACATTTCTGCTTAGCTATTAATGCAGAGAGAGATAAATATACTATTCTCCACCAATCTTCCCCTGCCTTCTGATTGATCCAAGTGCCATCTTCCATTGGAATGTCCACATAGTTTGTATCCTTCATTGTAATAAGCTATGGAGATCATATTTAAGGAACTTACTTATGTAGATCCTATATAAATATGATTTTGAGAGTGTGATGGTGAGGGGGTGAGAGAACATTAGGAATCTTTTCCTCTTTGTATTTTTCCCCTAAAGACAGCAATATTTCAATAAATTTCCAGTAAACGTGCATGTCCTTGATTGTAGAGTCACCAGGCATTGAACTCAGCTCAGTGGGAGTTCAGCTGATTCATAGTTCAAAATCTGTTCCCTGTATTATCTCATAATTTGAGGTTAAATCAAATGTGGGGAATATCCAGTCTAGATCAATTCTTCAACTCGTGTACTTCGATAACTAGCTCAACTATATTGCTGAGAGATTTTCTAAAGGCCAATTGTCCTTAAAATTATTATTTATCAATAAGCAGCTGTCATTTCAGTGGATCTCTAGCTAAATAGGTGTTAGGCTTCTCTCAACCAGTTAGGCAAGAAACAGACTTTCAAGCATACGAAAGTTCTGATGAGTAGGTTTATTCTAAAAAAGCTAATAGAACCAATATTGAAAGAATTCCAGCAACTGCTGGGTGTCCAATGCATCACTGTTTATAGTGAAACTGTAGCTCAAATTTTTATAGCTCTTTCTTCCTTCTGCATGGTATAACAGACTGGAAACCACTCCCTTTGGGGCAATTTCCATCCTTCTTTGTTTTGAAGGGGAAGCTCTGATCTGGCATCAGCCTATTTGCCTGTGACAATGTCAAAACAGGCTCAAAGAGAGAAAAATAAATAAATAAAAAATTCTAAAGCACATGGCCAGAAAATAGCCCAAAACTCATCTGCCTTCACAAAGCCCAACAAAATACCCATTACCTAGAAAAACAAAAAGAAATGTTAATGTTCCAAGCATACAGAAAAAGAGCCTGCTTCCATCCCACATCAAACCAGACACAGATGAAATGTGAATTTTCTTCAGGGGGATGGACTTTGTAAATTATCTACTATGCTCCTAAATGTGAACAGGGAAACTATTTTCCCTATTCAAAAAGCATACAATCGTTCCACTTACCCCACCACATGTAGGCACAAGAGAGATGGGGAAACTAGACGATCCCTCTAATGAGACAGGAAAAATCATGAGGGAGGAAGGAAGGAAGGAAGGAAGGAAGGAAGGAAGGAAGGAAGGAAGGAAGGAAGGAAGGAAGGAAGGAAGGAAGGAAGGATTTTCTCCAAGCAGCCAGGAAAAAAATCACGAAATATACCAAATGCACAATCTAATTATCTGCTTCTCTCTTTTTCTCTCATACTCACAAAGGAAAACCACCCGTTAGTCATCCAGATAGGAAAGTTCCTTGTCTTCTTTTAAAGAAATTTAAAACAATTTAAAACAGATAACTGGCTGGGCTTGCTGCCGTTTGGAATCAATTTCTTTCCAGAAGAGAGGAGTGATCAAGACAATTCTGGGATAAGATCTACTGCTTTATGCTCTCAAACACCCATTGTTCCAGGAACTGTAGCTCAGGAAGATCTATGCTTTAATTAACCTTTATACAGTTTCACAAAGATGAATAAAATTAAAACTCAATTGCAGATCACAGGTTTCTGTGCATGTGGGGGAGGCAGCAAAAAGAGGCTATGAGAATGCAAAAAAAAAAAAATTGATAGTAAAGACTCACTTGAGTCAAATTCAACTCATAGTGCAAAGATTTCCTTGGCATCAGCACAAAGATTATTTGCTAGTCCCTCCCTCCCTCCCTCCCTCCCTCCCTTCCTTCCTTCCTTCCTTCCTTCCTTCCTTCCTTCCTTCCTTCCTTCCTTCCTTCCTTCCTTCCTTCCTTCCTTCCTTCCTTCCTTCCTTCCTTCCTTCCTTCCTTCCTTCCTTCCTTCCTTCCTTCCTTCCTTCCCAATTTAGCTTGCAGCCCTAGGTTTTCATGTCTCTTGTCCAAGTGCTAACCAAGTCTAGCTCTTCTTAGTTTTTCAAAATCATCCAAGATCAGGTAGATGCTGATATTCCTTGAAGTTCATTGATTGCAATACCCACCCAACTGGCATCATGGCATTTGCTCATTCTTCCCCCCTTCATTTCTCTTGTGGATAATTATGATAACTGAATTAAAAAATGTTCATATTAGGACCAGATTATATGGTCATAAATGCATACTGATACACCTTGGTGCTCACCACCCCATACCCCATCCTAGTTTCATTCTTAATTCAGTGAATTAATGAATCAATGAATGAATCAATGAATGAAATATTTGAACAGGAAGCTGGTGTTCTGCCAAGTCAGACCTTGGTTTTAGCATCTTCCTTATGCAGAGAATGCCTCGTGAGCATGGGTCTTTTTCTTTTTCAATGAAAGGTTGTGTGATTTTCAGGAAGTAGGTCCCTGTGTCCAGAGGGAGAATAAAGGTAATTGGAGGTGGTAGAAAGTCACCTTTTTGCTTCTGTTGAATAGGTGTCTAGTGAGTGGCCATTTTGTGATTAACAGATCCCGCAGCCAGAAGCCATTTCACATAGCACAGATTCAGCAGTCCAAATTTCTTCATTGGCCAAAAAGGGTTCCCTGGTTTATAACGTGGCCCAGACATGTCTACAAAATGCTTGAAGGCAGGAGCTGAACCCTTAACATCCAAGGGCAAATATTACACCCTTACCTGAACAGCAAGGAGTATGGCTGGAAATTTGGTATGATTTCTTCTTCTCAGGGTCATATGAGAGGATACTAAATTGCACAATTAATGCCTTGTCCTTCAGGACAGGGGTTGCCAGATGCTTCCTTATCTCAATAGATGCTGCTAATTTAAGAGGGTTGTTCCTTATCACAGAAACAGCTTCCACACAGCAGCTTATCTTCCGCATGCACCTTTCATGGTTTTTAGGAAAATGAAAGCACTGGTGTGCATCTATGACACATACTAAGTGTGTATTAAAGACTCATTTTTCCTTAGAGAGCTAAGGATATTATTCAGACTCATCTGAGCGTGTGTGTGAAGTATACTGATGGTGTATTTGCCCTCCCTTTCATCTCTGCTATCCTCATGGAGACAACAAGATCAAGTCTGCACCCATTGAATATCTCCAGAACCAGACCATGGGACTGAGATTCAGGCTATGAAGAGCAGAAACGCGCATATGATGAGATTGCCAAGATACAGCCCACGTACTCTAGATGTCAGTGGCAAGGTAGAAAGTCCCTAGGGATTATGTGGTACATAATATAAGATGCTGGGGAAGGAAGAGGATATACAAAAGGAAATTGCAGTAGAAAAGAACTAGACATTTGAAGGTGCTGGGAATGAGAACCAGCAGAAGATAGTCAGTTTTGAAGTTTTGTGTTAAACAGATATTTGACCTCCTGACTATCTATCTATCTATCTATCTATCTATCTATCTATCTATCTATCTATCTATCTATCTATCTATCGTTTTGTAGTAGAAACAAAAACGTGCTTCTATGGCTAAGATCAACTTAAATATAGAAAGTTTCCATATAGTAGAACCCAGCAGGTTTTTGTGAAAATATTAGGATTTTTTTTTCTTTTGAGTCCTGGCAACTGCCTGGACTAGTTCCTGAAGTTTCCTTGGCCAGACTTTGGGAGAATATATTTTGTATATTTGTAGAAGAGTTTGAAAAAACTGATATCGTTTATGGTTCAGTTTTTTCAGACACCCAAGGAATCAAGGACTTAACATTTTGGAAGTGGCTGTATAGTTAGTGTACATGATTGGGGGGAAAGTTTAGCCCTTTTCCAATTGAGTAATGTCTCTTTGGTGGAACAAAAAAGAGTGATCCTGTGGAAGCAAGGAAAACCCAAAACCATTTCATGACTTACTTAAGAGCAGTTCCAGAGAACACTTCAGTTTATTGACACTTTGTGTGTGTGTCTGTGACTGTGCCTTTGAGTCAGTCCTGACTCCTGGTAACTGCCTGGACAAGTCCCTGCAGTTTTCTTGGCCAGTTTTTGGAAGTCGCTTGTAATGCCTTCCTCCCAGGACTGAGAGAGAGGGTCTGGCCCAAGGTCACCCAGCTGGCTTTGTGCCTAAGGTGGGACTGGATCTCACAGTCTCCCAGTTTCCAGCCTGGTGCCTTAACCACCACACCAAACTGGCCCTCAGGAATTATTTTACAATTTGAAAAAAATGGCTTCATATGCTTCATGGGTCACGGGAATTTCCTTTTGGAATGGAATTTCCCAGGATAGAAGTGGCCAGCCTGAACAACTTATGCAGTCTGGCTCTAGCACAGAAAATAAATATCGCAAAGACAGGTACTCCCCCCACCCCTCCCCTCCCCTCCCAAAGAGATTTCCACATTTTACATCAAGTGAGAAAATATTGCAACTCGTATTACAACAGAGAAAATAGCTGTAGAGAGATTGGCCAGTAAACCACATTTGAGTTATGCTGAAATAGTTATCATCTAGGGAACGAAGAAATCAATCTTCGTAAGAGTGTTTTTGCAAAACACTAAAATAAGGCAGACTTTGCTATCTGGCTTTAAAAATTATTTAGGAATACAGCTGTGGCTATCAAAATGAAAGGAGAATAACTTTGTATTATGTACAACTTATGTACACAAAACCTATATAAGAAGTTTTAAATTGTCATGTACTTCTCTCCTCCAGCAAAATACCCTTTTGTGGAATGTCTCTGGGTTTGACAAACCATGAATTGCATTGAAATAGCTTGCATCATTAAGTGCCTCTGGGACTGAATCTCTTGTTTTTGCTCACTGCATTTATGTGTTTGCTTAAATTAATATTATATTGTGTGGAATGCATTTCCTTCAAAATTTTCAGTTATTTTCTGTGACTGAAACAGTGGACTCTATCAACAAGGCATGTGAAATTTCTGCAAGGGAAATATCTGTTTCAGAGCATTGTCTCTGACTTTGGCAAAATAATGTTCTGGGTGAGAATCATTAAGGAGTGCAACTTGCTTCAGGGGCCTCATTAGAAAGAGACCTCTACTTGTCTCCTTTAATGGCAGAATCTATAGTACAAATTCAGCAGTTCTGAGTTCCTAGAGGGGAGGTATCAAACTGATGCAGGGAAGAAAAAGTTCAGCAACTAAGCGTTAATAGCTCCTGTTGTAAAATTTGGGGTTTGCTGATGATCATCTTCTTCTTCTTCTTCTTCTTCTTCTTCTTCTTCTTCTTCTTCTTCTTCTTCTTCTTCTTCTTCTTCTTCTTCTTCTTCTTCTTCTTCTTCTTCTTCTTCTTCTTCTTCTTCTTCTTCTTCTCCTCCTCCTCCTCCTCCTCCTCCTCCTCCTCCTCCTCCTCCTCCTCCTCCTCCTCCTCCTCCTCCTCCTCCTCCTCCTCCTCCTCCTCCTGAGACATTACCATTTATGAACAAAAGGGACAGGAAGAATTTGATTTTGGATGGCCGTCTTCTACCTTTTCTTTTCAAAGTTCTGTGTTTGTGTGTGTGTGTGTGAGAGAGAGAGAGAGAGAGAGAGAATTTTTAATGTGTAACCACCTAAAAACTAATGAGAAACTAGATAAGAAGAGAACTCAGTAAGAAGAGATCATGGAAGTGCATGCTACAGCTACTGTAGTTTACAAAGCAAGTTTTCATACATCCCATCTTCCTTTCTACAATGTATATCATCTCTTTATATCTCTTTTCTTTATTGATTCAGCCATTCGTGTTAGGCCAGGTCAGGAAATACTTTAGAGATCTAAACTAGAATAACAGAATCTAGAAAGCCTGATAGTGTTTCCTCTTCCCTTTGTTTCTACAACAAAGTGGGTTTCTTAAATATCTTTCTCACATCATCTTGTTTTCCTGGGTTGAGTCCATGTATAAGTAATGGTCTTCACATATCTCCTATAGGTGGTTCTCTATAAGGTGGGCACAGATTATATTCTCACTTTCTGCAGGTTTATTCCATTCCGCCCATAAGAATACAAAGAGCTGCCACAACAGATTATTAAACCATCCATCCCAATCCTGTCTATATTGACCAATCATGACTCTCCAAAATTTTAGTGATGCTTTGCACAGGCATGGATTTTTAGATGAATTCAAGATGGAGATATGCATTGGTGGAAGTGAAACTATTTATTTTGAATACTGAGTTTAACAGAGTTACATCCATTAAACTTCTGAGAACCTTGCTCAATGCAAGGGGGGATGTAGCTTCTGGGGCCATGTTTGTGTCACTCCAGCAGCTGTTTGGCCAGTAGATAAGATTCAAGGCTGTACCAAGATGGGCTGTTTTTATTAAATCCAGACATGAACTCCTAATTGCTATCCATAGCAGGAAAAATGAAAGAAGTGTTGTCTGAAACTAAATGCCCCCAGGTCTACCAAATATGGAATGCCTGACTCAGTAGAAAAATATGGATATATATTTATACCTCAGATAGCTTTGGAAAACTCCCATCCTACCCACCAGAGGTCATAATAACCTCTGAGAATCTGAGATGGCCAATGAACTTCCCTGAGATACAAAGAGCTTTTCCAGGCTTGCCCTGTTCTATTGACCAAGCTATCTGCCCTTATGGTGCTAAGATTTATTCAGGCCACATTTTTTACCCTTGTCCTTCGTCTTCTCTACTGTTCCTCTTTGCCTTCTAGTGTGAACCTTCTGGGCAGCAATTCCCATCAAAGACTTCTCAGGCAAGATGGGACTAGGAGTGTAGAAATCAATCAATGCCTGATGGAGCTGTTTTTGCTTCTTTTGAACACTGCCAGACAGCTCCAACTGCAAAGCCCAGGTGACACAATTGCTAATGGGTCTGAAAAAATGCATACTGTGAGCAGAAATGTCCCTCTCATCATTTTCAGCTCCATTAAAGATCCTGTCTGCAGCCTGCAAATATGAGAACCATAGTCTGAATAGGCTTTCTGATTTATAACCAACACCTTTCCACAGTTTCTTCGCCAGTGACTACATTGTTTAATCATATGCCAAGAGCATTGTGAGCTCTGGCATAAATGAAGGTGAGTTGCAAGTTTTGGTTGCTGTTGTCAAGAAAATTTAAGGCCCATGAAAAATTAATCAGCCACCAAAACAGAAAAGGAAAAATGTTCAAGCTGTACCAGAAGGTTTTCCCCCTTCTTTTTCTTCCTGGAGTGCAAGTTATTAATTTATATGTGTCTACATGTATTACTTCAGTATCTGCTTATATGGGGCCCATTTACAAAAAAAATCGATGTTTTGCATATACTTGTCATAGAATAAATTAGTATATTTATGTGATTAAAGATTCTTGGAGGCACAAAAGCAATTTGAATTAATGACTCAGGCATTTATATAGATGTTTTCAAACACATTTTTCACAATGCCTAGATTCAGGATCCTCATGTGTTCACCTATGCGTAGGCAAGGGAGGCCTTTCTGCCTGTGTGTTAAGTCCCACTAACATTTTCCCTCTAATAACAAAACCCACCCTACACCATGGAAGGACAAGGATTCACCTAGTTTTGCATAGCCTATCAGCAGCCATACAGAGACATGATTTTTGGAAGGAGGGGGGTGTAATTTTTAAGGACTGAAATGAATATCCTCAGACACCCTTTCTGACCCCAGAAGAGCAAACAAAGAAAAGAAACGTATTGTCGAAGGCTTTCATGGCCGGCATACGATGGCTGGTGTGGGTCTTCCGGGCTGTGTGGCCGTGGTCTTGAAGTTTTGTTTCCTAATGTTTCGCCAGCACCTGTGACTGGCATCTTCAGAGGGCAGGAGCACAGACAGGAGCAGTTCTCTCTGTGCCCAGGGTGAAGTGACCCTTCTGTGGGTATTTATAGAGATCTGAGGGGGGGGGGAAGGGGGGGATTGGGTGTGTGTGGGAGGGGGGTTGAGTTACTGAGTGGCTGCTTGTTTTGGTGTCAGAATCTGTGTGTATCTTCCTGGGGATTAGGAAGGGTTTTTTTCTTCTATAGATATATTTTCTTGTATAGATATATTTCTTCAATAGAAGAAAAAACCCTTCCTAATCCAGCAGCCACTCAGTAACTCAACCCCCCCCACACACATCCAACCCCCCTTCCCCCCCCCTCGGATCTCTATAAATACCCACAAAAGGGTCACCTCACCCTGGGCATAGAGAACTGCTCCTGTCTGTGCTCCTGCCCTCTGAAGATGCCGGTCACAGGTGCTGGCGAAACGTTAGGAAACAAAACTTCCAGAACACGGCCACACAGCCCGGAAGACCCACACCAGCCAAAGAAAAGAAAAATAGGGGGGCAAAGTGTGAGGCCCTATCTATTCTGAAGGAGGTACAAAAGCAGCAATGTGAGACATGCAGTCTATAGACACAGTTTGTGCACATCTGATACACAGCCATGGATATCTACCTCCTTCTTGTGTGTGCATCATAGGCCCTGTCCAGGGACAAACGGTATACCCAGGACCATATTTCAAGGTGAATCTGTATTTTCCCAGAATTTCAACCACATCTCAGTTCTGTTTTAGACTTCCTTTATTCCTATTTCCCAATGGCCTATAAGTTCTGTTTCTGTTTCTCTCTGTACTAAATTGGGTTTTATTGTTGTGTATATAACAGCTTGTTCATTTCTCTGAGTGCCTGTCCACTTGGTAAACTCCCTTCAGACCCTGAAACATCTACCTCCTTTTCCCAACCGTTATGTTTGTTACCTCATAACAAACATAGAAATAAAAAGAAAGATAAAGATCCATGGTGGTTATATTGGTAGACGTATAGATCAGGTGATTTATATCAAGTGTAGACAGGTACTTACCTTTCCTTTTTTTTAATCTACTCATCTATATCAATTACAATTTACTTCTGAGTAATAGAAGTCATAATATTATCTTGTTTTTAAAAAAAAAATCAGAAAATTCCCACATCGTATTGGTTTATTGATGTTAATACTGGCTGTATTTTATCCAAATCTAGATCTATGTTTTTTCATATCTTTCCAATGATGATCTCACCTGTAGTTTTTCTTCTTCTTCTTCATTTTGCACTTGAACAGAACTAACGTAAGGTCTTTTATCTTTCCTTAAATTCTTTTGATTCCTTCTATAACTGTCATTTCAGTAGTTCATACAGAATAAGATCTAGAAGTTTGATGTTTTTCTACACCTTCTACATTCCACTTCATCTAATGTACACATAATCTTCCACATGTTAATGTTCTATTCCATGGTTGTAATAACCATATAGTTTCTATGAAGTCTTTGCTTCGGTTTTTCATAAATACTTCCTTGGTCATCTTGCAAATTTAATGAAATACTGGCTGATGGTAATCTAGTTCTAAAACATCAACCCATCAACAATGGTACTGACAATTTGTTGTCCAATTATTTATAGCCAAAAGTTCCAAATAAAATTCAGAATCTTCCAGTTTTACTTCTACAACATTTTTTTATAGCTTGCACAGCACTTTCTATCATGCTATTTGATTGGGTGTAATATGGGCTAGAAACAGTAGGCATGAGGTCCCAATCATCTGCAAATTGTCTACATTCTGTGGAGTTAAATTGTGGTCCTTTTTCTGTTATGACCTCTTCAGGGATTCATGAGTTGGAAAGAGAGACTTGCAAAGTAGAATTACAGTTTGACGAAACACATTTTCCAAAAAACAAACTTCTAGAAATTTAGAATAATATTCTACAATTAAAGGGTGTTTTTTCCTTCTGAAATTCAAATATATCCATTCCCAATTTCTCCCAAGATCTTATATGCTTTCCATTGGTTCTTTACAGTTCTGTTTCTGAAAGTCTAGCATTCATTACTCTTTATGCAACATCAGAATCACCTCTGTTATCCAAAAAATAGGATATCCATCTGTCTATCTATTTATCCATCCATCCATCCATCCATCCATCCATCCATCCATCCATCCAGTTCCTTTCCATATTTAAAAACTACTTGTAACTGATATTTCTGCAAAGCTAGTAACCATCTTTGCACAATATAAAGATTTCTTACAAATAAATATAAATAAACCATGAATAAACTGATGAAATCATGAACATCTAAAAACTATAGCTAACTTCTTTTTCTGATTATTTTATTGTGCTTTAGTCATGGATAGAAACATATGCCACAGGAAACCCTTCTTGAAATAATACTGCAGCTAAACACTAGCATCTTCTGTTACTGCCACTGCTTTAGTCCTGTTCTAATATTTCAATGCGGATATCTTTGTCAATTTATGAAATGCCTCTTCATCTGTAGGCATCCACCGATATTCAATATGCTGCAACAACAGTTGCCTCAATGGAGTGGTCAAAGTGATCATTCCTGGAACAAACTGTGTTTAAATAATTTTGTCCATGCCTAAAAATCATTGGAATTTTATTTTACTCTTTAGGCTTGGCATGCTAGCAATAGCTTCTCAGTTGGGTTTCTCACCACTAGAAATTAACATATTCTTTGTCCTCAGCTCATCCAGATATGCAGATTGGTTCATTTACTTTCACCTTCATTTCTCTATACCTTTACAAAACGTGTTTAAGTCTTTGATCTTGTTCTTGTTTATCCCTACCCAATATCAGACTATCATCAATGATATGCAAGACTGTCATCTAACTGGACTTGCCAAATCCCATTACCTGTAAACAGTTCCACACCCACTAAGTTAGTTGTAATTTCTTCTACAGTTGGTAAGTGATGCCATTCTAAAAAAATAGCTTTATTTAAATTCTTGGGGTCCTTCATTTCTCCACTATTACCATTGGGTTTATCAATTCTGCAGAGATGAATCCTTCCCATGAGAAAATCCTAACAAAATTCCCTTCTGTTCAGTTCTTGTTCAACTTTTACTGTTAACACTATAGGAGCACAGACTACTGAAAATATTTATGAATTTCATTTAATTAAATAATGGCCTGATAAGTGTCCTGACCCTAAATATATATTTAAAAATTCATCTGTGATGGAAGCTTTCTTTATCTATTTCTTTTTACCTGCATCCATTGAATAACATCTTGAATATGTTGTTACCTTATAATTGGTTCTTTAATATTCCTACTTGCAAGGTTATATGCACTCTATCACACATATCATTTGCTTGCGCCCCTGATTCCATCTTAAAATAATATTTTTACTAATATTAATAACAAATCAACAATCCATTCATCGTCTCTTCCTCTATTTTTACCAGTCCAATAAAAAATTCCTTTGTTTCATGCACATGATGTTTTAGTCTGTAGCATCTTCCCATTTGTTCTATACATTTTTGTAATATAATTTAGCCTTCCATCTTTTTTACATTCTTTGGGTCTGCTCTTTGAGAATAATAACCACCACATCTCAAATGTAGGTGCTTCCAATCTCTGTCCTTTGGTGTCACAACTGTCTTCTGGGGTTTAGCTTTTGCAATTATCTCTTTATCTCTCAAAATATAAATTTCCTTATCAGTACTCCCAAGGCCCTTCAACTGAGTTACTGTCCTCAACAGTCCTGAGTTACAGAAATCCTCAACGGCATGTTCCAACAAGAAATCATTTATCCTCAACAGCATTGCTCTCACCTAACCTTTGAGATCTTATTCCACACACCACGTAGTCTTCAGTTAAAGAGTCGTGGAATTGTCCAAACTCACAGGAATGTGGTAAAATTTTAATGGTCATGTAGGAATAAATAACTTTCCTCCTCTATATTTCCTTGGAAAAAACATGCCTTTCCTGTGTAATATTTTTGGGTGTGCATGAATTTGTCACATTTCTCAGACAACAGCTGTAGCTTTTGCTTATCAGATGCTTGGTCAAAGTGAAAAGTATTAAACACTTCTGTTGCTTTCCTCCAACAACATGCAGAAACGAGGGTGCCTGTAGCTTCCCATTCTTTCCTTCAGCCCCATTCTCCATGCAATACAACTTAGGAGTTTCCACCTTCTCTGCTTTTTTGCCCCATTTCCCACAAAATGCATCTGGAGGCTTCAGCTGACCCAGTCCTGTACCAACCCCTTCCGAAACTCCTGTTTACTTCTGACATGTTATATTTGTTTCCTCACAACAAACACAGAAATAAAAGAAAGGCAAATTGAATATCCAGATAGGTTTTACTGATATATTTCACATTTATGTCAAGGAGAGAGTGACACCTGTCTGCACACACAGCTGGTTCTTTTTATTTACTCATTTTTGCCAATTACAATTTAGTTCTAAGAAGTACAGCTTGTAACACCCGCCAAGGTCCCCTTGTAACCAACCATCTCAAAGCCTAAGTATTTAAATTGCTTTGTGTGTGTTGATATATTGCTTAAAGGATTCTTCCATAGCTTTCCCTGATGGATTGGTTTCTATTCTGTGCGCATATGTTTCACGGTATCCAGATAGATTTGGTTCTCTTTTCCATTTCAGAAGGTGGACAAACAGGAGCATTAAGTATAAACACATTTTAAACAAGGAATGCTAAGAACTATAATACACCTATCAAGGGAAAAAAAGATTGGCTACCCTATCAAACTGTTTCAACTATCATATCCATCTTAACACTTAAAAATAAGGAAGTAATATTCCCCAGGCTTTTCTGTTATAAAGCAGATTTCAGAATCTGATTTTCTCCAAATGGTTTTCATGAGAATCCCTGCCTTCTTCTTCCTCTCTCTCTCTCTCTTTTTTTTTTTTTTTGCAAATCTGTATTGGAGGTGTTGAGGAGAGCTAGGAGAAATATTTGCAACCAAAATATTTTGGTTAAAATTCATTCTTTGTGTGATTTTTTTCCCTTAAACAAAAGGTTAGTTTTGCATTGTGCTGCTTTTGCATTGTGAAAATCAAGGAGACATAGTTTTAATTATGTGCTATAAACCTCAGCAAAAGCTGTTTTCCTCTTCATTTGTATTCAGCAGCAGGAAAAGCAGGGTTGGCACAGAGGCAAGAGACTTAAACATGTTGCATAAAATTATTAGTCAAATCGGAGCATTGTTGGTAGAAACTGTCCATCATCTGTTACAGCAGACTCTGATGTACATGACTTATTGTCAACAGTATGTAGGTGGAATTCAGAATTATCTTTCTCCCTGTCAGTTTTTTTTTTAAAATAACATTATATTCATTAATCAGTAGATTTTAACTTTGCAATGTACAGCTTCTTTGTGTTTTTAATTGAATGCAAAGAGATGCCATTAGGGAATATAACAGTGCAATTATTATTATTATTGTTGGTCGCACAGTCAGCCAGATGTTTAGACTGGATTTGGCATTTTATCCACCTATCGAGTCCTTCCCAAGGACCTGGGATAGGCAGATGTGGTTGTTTCATGGTGTTAGAGGTATCCTCGCAGGATATAAGCTGTTCCAAGTCAAGCTGCCTTTTGCAACAGACTGATGGTGATTTTGTCAATGCCGATGGTCTTCAAGGGGCACTCCAGATGTTTTGGAATTGCACCCAAGGCACCTATAACTATTGATACTAACTTTGCTTTCTTTTGCCGTAGTCATTCTATTTCTATTTGCAGGTCTTTGTATTTTGTAATTTTCTCCAGTTCTTTCTCTTCTGTTCTGCTGTCTCCAGGTATTGCAATGCCCACTATCCAGACTTTATTATATATTAATAATAATAATAATAATAATAATAATAATATGTTTTATTATTATTACTATTACTATTATTTTCTATTGAGTTTATCATTGAACACAAATGTTATCTCATTCAGTTCAAAATTAGCAAATACACTTATCAATCAGTGTGCTTCCCTCCCAGTAGCTCATAGATAATAGACTTTGAAATAATCAAAACCATTTCCTCAAATATTGGGACGTCACTCCCTATTTCCAAGTCATTTCAGATTCAGTAATACGATGTCCTCACTTCCACCCTCTTTGTTCAACAAGCCATTGGATAAAACTGGAAGATGCAATGTTTACTTTCTTGTCGGCATCATGATGTGTGATACCTCCATTTCTGAATCTTGATAACAGCAAAACATATGGACAAGGCAAAAAGATCTATTACCAAAAAATAAAATTCACCCATACTTGGTATTGTTTTGATGCTCTTTCCATCAACCAAATTTATTCACAAAGTCCCAGCTTTAGTTGTGTGTCTTATTGTTCCAGCCAGTTGTCTATGGCTACCCACAGTTTTATTGGTATCTGCCTGAGAAACCATGCAATCTGAGATATATTGTTGTGATGCTATTAGAATATCATAAGCTTGGAACACCATAAGCAATAAGATAAAGCAGTTCTGGAAATGCATCAGAGAGGACCAAAAAGAAAAAGGAAAGAGGAAAGAGGAAAGAGGAAAGAGGAAAGAGGAAAGAGGAAAGAGGAAAGAGGAAAGAGGAAAGAGGAAAGAGGAAAGAGGAAAGAGGAAAGAGGAAGGAGGAAGGGAAGGGAAGGGAAGGGAAGGGAAGGGAAGGGAAGGAAAGGAAAGGAAAGGAAAGGAAAGGAAAGGAAAGGAAAGGAAAGGAAAGGAAAGGAAAGGAAAGGAAAGGAAGTAAATGGATGGGGAAGGGAAGGGAAGGGAAGGGAAGGGAAGGGAAGGGAAGGGAAGGGAAGGGAAGGGAAGGGAAGGGAAGGGAAGGGAAGGGAAGGAAAGGAAAGGAAAGGAAAGGAAAGGAAAGGAAAGGAAAGGAAAGGAAAGGAAAGGAAAGGAAAGGAAAGGAAAGGAAAGGAAAGGAAAGGAAAGGAAAGGAAAGGAGGTTGGGAATACAGAATTTTCATTTGGTGCACCTGTCACAGTAATGCAAAGATGCAGCTGGAACGATGCAAATATATTATGGCGTGTGAATTGCCACTTTTCCAGCCATGACATGGATACAACTTTTGAAAATGAAAGAATGATCAGCGCAACCCTAAAAGGTACATGTATGATGTCAGATTTGCAGAAGAAAGATTTTGTAATTGCTTTCTCACATTTCTGCCTATAGAAGTACAGCAGGAAAGCAAAACAAACGTGTTGCAAGCTGGTGCTGACATTTGCTAGAAAATAAAGCTTCCTTTTGACTGTCTCAGAAACAATAAAACAAAGTAGCAGTACTATTAGGAGATTTGGTTTTGGTGATAATTCTTCATACAAAATGGGCACATACACTATAAATTAACTGACTGCACCTGGAGTTTTTTCATCGAGAATGTTGATGTTCCCATTTAAAAATAATTTTTTAAACAATCCATCATTTAGAAAAAAACCAAATGCATGTTTGAAGAGTTCAGTAGAAGCAGCTGCTGAACAATATATGGTAACCAAACGTGGACAACTTTTGGATTGGGGCCAAAATGATGGGTTAATCACTTTGGGTTAAAGTGATCTCTGCGAATTGTGTAGAAATCATCAAAGGCTTTTTCACGTGCCTTTCATATCTGAAAGCAAGAAATGCAAGGACTGGAGAAGGACTGTGTTTTGCACGTGCTCCTAATATTTCACATTGCTTGAATTGGAAGAACCTCATTCCATTTACTGATATTTCTCAGGATAATGCCTCTCGAAAGGGGGTGCAGGCAATCCTGGCATGGGGAAGAGATAAAGATGAGAGGGCAAGCTTGAGGTGCTACAAAAATAGATCTGTCTTATGACCCAAGCCTGTGTGAACATTTACACAAATACCTACACCATATATGTAGGCCAGGTGGGATCTAATGGTGGCCAGGTAGTCCAATGCAAAAAACTCTTTAGATTGGAGGACGACATTGTGTATTTAGTTCCACTCCAATGCGCTTGGCTGAAGCTTGGTCAGGACCAAGGACAGCATCTCCTCTTTTCGCCTGGTTCCATATCCATCCCTGACTTGACGTCTAATGCTTTGTGTTGGTCTTTGAACACAATGTTCAGTCCACCAATGCAGTTGTATTTACAGCTGCACCAGATTCCTGATGCAACTGGTTGTGAATCAGTTTTCAGCCTGGCTTTCACTATTAGAAGCCCTGATTTCAAACAATGAACCATAATTAAGTGCACATATTAATGGCTTATATTTGAGCATCAGGTGTTATGTCATGTTGGTGTGTGCAGAGGGTGGATTTAACCCTTTGTTATACAAGTGGCGGGTCCAATGGTGGAACTGGGTTGCAAAATCTAGACAACCGGAAAAATCTGCCACCGAATGACACGTCAGAGGGTGGGAAAAATGGACAGGAACTTTCCAGACACACACGGAAGAGTTCTCTAAATCACAGTGGTGTTTTTAAATAGATATTTTTTATATATTTCCAATAGATAATGTGGTACCAGACTGCTAGCTTAACATACTATATGTATACAGTTCCACATAGACAATGATAGAACTTTTAATCTGTTTTCCTTCCCTGATTCACACAGCTTCTCTCAGTACTTTCACTTCTGGGTTGCTGGGGGTGGGTATAGGAACAGGAAGAGGGAAAAATGCATCTTTCTTGGGCTTCTTGGATCCTGGCATATTTGTGGAGGGGAAATAATAACTGTTTTGCCATCTTCCTATCACCTGGACTAGATGTGGAAACTGGTGGAACTCCAGGAAGGAAGGAGGAAGGTGGTGGAAACTGGTGGAACTCCAGGAAGGGAGGAGGAAGGAAGGAAGGAAGGAAGGAAGGAAGGAAGGAAGGAAGGAAGGAAGGAAGGAAGGAAGGTTCTATTGTTTCAATGGCCCATGAATGAACCTGTTAATCATCACAATTATCATAATCTAGTGTTTCACTGGCCTACCAGCAGGGGAAAATCCACTGGTTCAGTTAGCACTTGCCCCAGTCACTGATATACCAGTTGCACCAGATAGGAACTGGTGAACTGCTGCTTCAAGAGCACTGTTTCTCAGAGATGTAGAATGAGCAGCATGACTCCTGTGACCTGTCTAGCAAAGCACAGCAGGATGTATTTACATGGTCATATTCCTCTCCTTGGACTCAGACATCCCAAAATGGGCAGGGAGGCAGTGACCAGATGGGAAATGGCTTGCCCACAGTTCTGTACCATGCAGGCATTGCCGAGACAGATTAAAGCCTAGCAGAGAAAGTGCCTGGCTGGGCTTGTGCCAGGCCCAATCAGAAAACACACTTTTGAAACAGAGCTGAAAAGCATGATTGCAAGATGCCTGCAAGCTGGGACAGAGGCAAGATGAGGGTGATATTGTTTGTTCACGCCTTCTCAGTGCAACTACTTAAGTGTTGCCTGTCCACTTTTAACAGGTTGTACAGAAGAGCCATTAAACTGGAAGGCTTGCTTATATCTACCTCTCTGAATTCTGGTCTCTTCAGCCACATGTCACCACCTCCTCTCTCTGACTTTTTCCCCCCCTTCTAAGGACAGCTAAGGAAGAAATGTATTAATTTCTGTAGCTACAGAGTCCATGTACATACAGCATTTAGGGTTGTACAGAGTATTCATAAGAGTTTTTTTGCAATGCACAAGAGCCCAAATGAAGCACTTTTCTTCAAATTATTAAAGGACCAGCATCTTTCACTGCTAATTTGAAAGTCTCCTCACCATCTGGACATGTATGAAAGTCTCCTCACCATCTGGACATGTATGAAAGTCTCCTCACCCTCTGGACAGCCACTTCCTTATCCTTTTCATGATTCAAGAAGTGTTTTCTTCATGTTCCCATGTACTGCAAAACATTTCATTTGAATGTTTTTCATAGCCCCAACATCAGTATCCTTCTAGCATGCAAATGAAATTTTAAAAACTTCTAGAATGGTTCAGATAGTATTCAATCCACATTTTAAGAATCCTGCTTGGATTCCTGAATCTGTTGGAATCAGTCTCATTAAGTTCTATGTTGGGTTAGTTCTGATATGTACCCCTTTGCGGAGGTATAAACCCACCAGAAGACTAGTTCCGCTATGGTGATCTGGTTTGTTTGCCATGCTAGATATTTGTAGATCACATTATTTCACTTAGCTATATACTTGTCATATCTGTTCATCATTTTCTATTCCATTTATTGAATGTTCCTGGCTGCTTTTGTTTTACACAAAGAAATATACTTCTTTAACATCTTCTCTAAACATATTTCTTTAACATTGCATCTCGAAATGTGATATTGGAAAGGCTGGACATTTTGTCTTGAAGTTTTGTCTGGAAGGGAAAGGGGAAGGGGAATGTATAGTTTATCAGCACATCTAAATGTATCTTCTTCTTGCTGATGGCTGAATATGATCCAATAGAGAACACCTTAAATCAGCAGTTTTTGCAATAGTCATCCTCTTGCAGTGGGAATGGTTGGGATAACATATATGGGGTGGGGACTTACTCCCCATGTATTATATCTGAAGCCTCAAATTTAGGAATCCATTCAGATTGGAGCCTAAAAGACAGTTATTGGAACCCTGTGCAGCTGTGGACCTTTTAAATATGTTTGCCTTATTACCAACTAGAAATATTCTTTGGTCGGAATATCCTGTATAATGTTAGTCAAAGGTTGGGAATTATGGAAAATGCATGGCTTCAAATAAACTTTTCCCGACTCCTACATCCACAATGAAGATTTTGTATTTGCTTTTAGGATGTACAGTGGTGGGAACATTCATTAAAGGGATGGATAGCCTTCAGAGAACATTTGGCCTATCCATTTTCAATGTTTCATATAACTTAATGAATAAATGGCTTTTCCATTTGTTCAAATTGAGAAGTAGATAAATAATGAATACCCTGAGTGATAATTATTGCACTCTGGCCTTTATTGAAAATCCTTCACATATACAGCCAGTAGACAAAATTAATATTTATGAAGAGGTTATATCCTACAATTATATCCAAAATGGTACTTGTTGCTAGATCTTAGTGCTACCAAATGCTTTAATACTAAACTTATATAGATGCCGTGTATATATAAATAATAATTCCTCCTCCTTCTCCTCTTTCACATGTTTTAACATTAAGAAAACAATAATATATTGACACTATTTTCTTAAAGTCTTTTCATATTTAATCAAATTACCCTAATTATAACTAGTGGAGTTTTGAATAACTGTGCTTTACAACAGTAGTTCTTGGAACCTGCTAGATGAGAGGCAAACCTCAAATTCCGGTCAGGGAATTTCGATTGGTGGGGTCTAGGCAGAGAGCTTTTTCTGCTGTAGTGCCCGCCCTATGGAACATCCTGCCCCCTGAGGTCCGGTGTGCCCCCTCCCTCATGGCCTTCAGGAAAAGTATTAAATCCTGGCTTTGCCAGAAGGCCTGGGGGCCAGAGGGGGGCCCGCACCTGTGGAGATGGCTGGTGGGATGATGGGTTGCCCCCCCCCAGCATCTTACAGATTTTTATAGGGCCAAAATTAGAGGAGGTTTTTTAGGGTATTTTAATATGTTTTTAAATTATTTATAGTTTTTAGCCATCTTGGAGAGAATTGTATTTCTTCGTTTTTATTGTGAGCCGCCCAGAGTCACCCGTGGGAGAGATGGGCAGCATACAAGCCGAATAAATAAATAAATAAATAAATAAATAAATAAATAAATAAATAAATAAAACCTAGTCTAAATTCTAAGTAGTCACCAGGTTCTGGTGCAAGATACAAGGGTTGTGGACTTGTTAGGAAAGAGGGATCGTAATGCTAGTACATTCAGCAAGTGGAAAATTGCCAGCAGGGTCCAACATGGACACAGTTGACTACAAAAGGGACTATTTGAAAATGAAGGAATTGGTGGGAAAAGGACTGAATACAAAAGTCAAGAGGATAGATCTTCTTAAAAACCGCAATAATTGCGCCCCATCTAGAATGTAATCTACAGTGTGAGGAGGAGTCAACCAAATCCAGGAAGAGGCCAACATTGCTTTCCTCTGGTATCCAGGAAGATGTCCTGTAAATGTTAAGAAAGCTTAATTCAGTTAATTCAGTTCTAATTGTCACAATTTGAAAAAAGGATATAACAGAGCCAGAAAGAGTGCAGAAGAGGGCTATAGAAATTATTGTATAAACAACTATTTGTGATAAAATGCTAAAATGTCTGGGATTCTTTAGCTCACAATGAGGCAGCTGAGCAGGGTCATAATTGAGGGGATGGAAAAAATGAAAAGAGAACAGTAGGACCAGAGACCATCCAATGAAACTGATTGAAAGGAGACAGCAGACGAAAGGAAGTGCTTTGCACTGCACACAATGAAGCTGTGGAATTCAGTGTCATAAGATGTGATAATGGCCATTTGTCATGGATGTCACAGTAGTAGGTACCTGCAATGGGCAGGCTTTGAACCAGATGACCTCTTTTGGGCTTATCATCCTGCATTTCAGTTGCTTCTGATGGTTCAGATGTAGGCTAGGATTGGGCAATGTATGGACTGGGCATAATCTACTGGAATTTTTTCCAGGATATTATAGGAATCCAGGTAGCAGGTGGAGATGACCTCTATCCTCACATAAAGTGCCTCATTTACAGTTACTGACCAATTTGTTGCACTCATTGTTCAATAAGATGCTGTTACAATCCTTCTTTCAAATTTCCTGACACTATTAGAGCAGCTGACAAGTTGACTTTTTCTATCTTGTTTTTCCTGTTTTCCTCCCCTGCTGTCATATTAATGGGAATGCCAATTATTACAAAGGGTATTACAAATACAGGAATGTACATCTTACATTTCAGAAGGGATGTAGTTTTCCTTGTCATTCCACATTTCTTTTCCTTAATTTGAAATGTACCACGTGGGATCAGTTCAATTTCTCAACTAAAAAGAGGCCTTTGAGCTAACATACAAATCTTGTCAACCTGTCTTCTCCCCTGAGTTTTACATCCAGGAAGCTTTGCTTATCACATTTCAGTTTGTTTGTGAATCTATCACAAGTGGAATATTCTACATGGAGCTAGAGGACAATCATTTTAATTTAATTTTTTTAGCAGGCCCTACAGTCCCTCACTTTGATGGTTTTGAAGTTGAGGATATTTAAGAGATGGAGTGTAGCTTTGTCCACCAAACTGTCTGAGGGAATTGATTCAAAGTCCTTATAACTAACAGCAACTGTTTATGGTGATCTTCTGGCTACATTAAAATATTCTGGGAGTTGAAGTCCACATGTTTTAAAGCTGCTGAGTTGAGAAACACTGGCTTAGAGTGTGGTTTCTGCCTCCAGTTGTCTCCAGTAAGAGTGGGTTTGGTATGATATGTGCATGTGAGTTGGTGGGTGCTGCTGGACTTGAGACTGCTGAATGGTGGGGGAGAAGAACTCAGTTAGCTGAGGCTTCTTCCTCATTATTTGTACTCAACTGTTTATTGCTGTGTCATCTAGAACAACTCTGCTCCGTCTTTTACATGACAGCCTATCAGATGCTTGAAGACAGCTCTCCTCTCTTCTCCCTTTCCCTAAACATACCTAATGCTTCAACCATTTCTGCTATTCATTTTTCCCTCTAAAACTTTTTTCATCTTGGTTGTTCTTCTGAAGACATTCCATTTTATCACTGTCCCTCCTAAAATATGGAGCGCAAATCTGGACACACTATTCTAGGCACATTATCCAACACAGAGTAAAGGATAATGCTGATGATTTCTATATTATTCTACAAGCCTATGGTGTTTGTCCAGTAATTTAAATATATCCTTAGTTGGGATAACTGCAGTCTAATTCTTAGCGGTGTGGGTAGGTATAGGCAAGTCAGGAGCAAGGAAGGAATTTACCAGGTCTGTAAAATTACAGCTGCCATGAAAATGGAAATGTTTCAAAATTTGAGTGAAAGTTTGATATTAAAGGTATCCTCTTTAATATCAACTCTATTGAATTGGGGTTGGGGGAGGAAGCAAAGCTTACTTAATTTCAGTAAGATTGACAGAATTATCTTTGCATTTACCAGAGTGGGACTATGGGAGCACTTTAAAGATGTTAGTCGAGACTGTCTCCCCCCCGCCACCATCTTTTATGGAAAAATAGGAACTCTTTTTTATATATGCATTTGATAAGAGCTTGGATGAATTTCTTTGAATACGGGCATAACAGAGAGAGAGAGAGAACTGGAAAAAAATAAGTGAAATTTAAAAATCATATTTCTTTCTAATTATTTATTGCTCTGTGTCCTCATTCCACTTGGCTTGACACTCTTACTGAACTGCAGTTCAGTTAAGACAATTTCTAACCTTAACTCCAAAACTGGAACACAGATATTGGTAAAGGCCATGCAGAAATCTTCTTGATGAATCAATAGGACTGAACTTACAATAACACTGCAAGAATTCAGGTCAGGAACATAAGTGGGGGCATGACAGGAGATAAATGAAGGAAGTGAAAGCAGAAGGGAATTAACCATATACAAATACTCTATCTAATATTTAAGGTAGCTGGGAATCTCATGACCAATCCCTAACATAACATTTTAAGATTGCAAAAATCCAGAAGGAGATTCATATTGGAATATGGAAACCCTCCCAGGCAACATTTTGCTGGAACCTTGGAATTTTGAAGGAAATTGATAACTGTCTAATAGAGAAGATGAAAAATCTCTAGCATCTCTCAAAGCTGTCTTTAGTTTGTGAGCTCTCTAGTACAAGAACGTACTGCTCTTTATGATATAACCCCTTCTTTGTTTCATGATTAAAGTAAATGAAGCTACCGGTAGCACAAAGAGGAAAATAAATTGATACTCAACATTGTTATCCATGCTAGTGACAAGATAATGCTGGCTCCTATCACTTTCAGAAGTCTCAAGAGCAAATGTTCCTTTTTTTATTTGACAGTTCTCTGATGGATACTTAGTAACCAGAAGCTGATATTAGTGAATGGCATTTAGCCTCTTGGCACTTTCTGCATTGCTACGGGAGAATTAAATCAAC
Organism: Python bivittatus; assembly: GCF_059951505.1. Classification (NCBI taxonomy): domain Eukaryota; kingdom Metazoa; phylum Chordata; class Lepidosauria; order Squamata; family Pythonidae; genus Python; species Python bivittatus. The sequence continues at coordinate 7,710,341 of NW_028277033.1, forward strand.
CACATGCTCCCGTTTTAATCTTTCTCCATCAAGATGAATAGATTTTTTTTTACATCAATAGCATATAGTGACACGTAGTGAATCTCATCAGGCTTACTAAAGATAAATCTTGTATCAAAAAGTTGAAAACTAATATTTTATAGAAGCAGAATCCGGCTTAAAAAAATAAAAGAGACAGGATGAAAAATTATCAGTTGGAACAAACAACCCCATAAATGTTTCAATTCATTCAGTCATGTCATCTGGAAACACGATGGCCTTTTAGAAAATATTCTCAGTTATTTCACAGGATTGAGCAAGCTAGCCTTCTATGTTGGGAGGTACTGAGGTCCTAAAATTCTTCAATTTGAATGTGGGGTGAAAGTTATAGATTACCACCTTTCATGACTTTGCCAAGTGACATATAAGATCATCTGTGGAGAACCTTTTCATGACTTGCATTTTCTGTTTGCATGTATTGTTTAGCCTCTACCAAAGCATCAAGCAGATCATGGTTAAACTCAGAACAATCTCTAAAACCAAATGTAAAAATAGGCCATATTTTGGATCCATCCAATATCTGGGGTCTCTGGGGACCACAAAAAATGGACATGCATTTTACATCTCTACTTTATCAACACCTTTTCTGTGCCAGCACAAAATTCTCCTTTCCCCTTGGATTAAAAAAACTACAAAACAAAGAACAAACCAAAGATATAATGAATACTCTATGAATAAATGTATTAGTATATTGTGTGATCACAATGTAAATCAGACACTTGAGAAGGGAAAGAAGGAATCTGGAGATGAGTGTGGGGTGACCTCAATGGTAGAGTTCCTCATAGTTACTGTATAACTACAAACAAAACCAAAAAAAGTCAGAAAGCCAATGAAGGACACCATTGTTGTTAACCAGTGTACAATACCTCAATTAATATTGGATCAATAACACGAACTGTGGTATCATCAAATGAAATCTGAACACCAATATTCTTTTCATGACCAATCCAAGAGGGCCAGATGATTCTAGTCATCTGGAATATACATTAGATATACATTAATAGAGCTGCTTTTGGAGATGACCTGGAAGCTATAACTGGAACAAAACACAGCAGTGAGGCTGTTAATGGGACTCATCCATCAGTGTAGAAGAACATTAGCCTTGAATCTGCCTAGCTTCTCAGTGGCAGATTGTACTCTAAGCTTGCACCTTATCTCCAGAACTACGGGCAGCCCCAACCTCTTTGCTTTCTGAAAGCAAATTAAACTGGTACTGTTCCAGTGAGTTGAGGGCCGTTTGGTATTCTTGGGAAACTATCATAGGTAGTGAAGGGTGATGATGATGATGATGATGATGATGATGATGATGATGATGATGGTTGGTCTCACAGTCAGCCAGTTGTTTAGACTGGATTTGGCATTTTTATCCACCTATCGAGTCCTTCCCAAGGACCTGGGATAGGCAGATGTGGTTGTTTGATGGTGTTAAAATATCGTAGCAGGATGGAAGCTGTTCCAAGTAAAGCTGCCTTCTGCAATGGACTGATGGTGATTTTGTCAATGTTTGTTTATTATTATGGTTGGTTGCACAGTCAGCCAGATGTTTAGAGTTGATTTAGCATTTTTGCCCCCCTATCAAGTCGTTCCCAAGGACCTGGGATAGGCAGATGTTGTTTGAGGATGTTAAAGGTATCGTCACAGAATGGAAGCTGTTCCAAGTAAAGGTTCCTTTTGCAATGGACTGATGGTGATTTTGTCAATGCTGTTGGTCTTCAAGTGGTGCTCCAGACATTTGGGGATTGCATCCAAGGCACCTATAACTATTGGTGCTATCTTTGCTGTGTTTTGCCATAGTCGTTCTACTTCTATTTGCAGGTATTATTATTGTTGTTGTTAAGTTTTATTGCATATTGAATTATGGTACACTGCACATAATCTGTATGGATGGGGGTGGTTGGGTGGTTTATGAAGACTGTTAAATAAATAGACCACCCACATAGAAAAACCTTATGTAAAATTATTCAGAAACAAGTCCTTCTAAGTTCAGTGAAGTAGGAAATGGATTAACAGGATACTCAATGTTTATTATAGAAGTTTATTAAATTCAGTTTATTAAAGCAAAAAATTGATGATTCAGGACTGGCTTCTTTTACCCTTTCCTCCATTTTTAGATGTCGGGGTCATTAAAATTGGTTTAGTCAGCCCTTTGGCTGCTTAACATGTCAGTTTTAGTATTTGTGGAACTTTTTTAGCGGAAGATTTCTCCAGCTGCTATTAACAGGTAGACCGGGGCTAATTATGCATTTAATTCTGAATGAGAGAGTGTGAATGTGTGTGGTAGGTGAAAGCTAAACTCCAGCCACACACAAGAATGTGGGAAGCAATTTGATACCCATTTACCTTGAAACGAGCCTCACTGAACTTATTTCTCAATCATTTTACTTAACATATTTCTGGGCAAGCTTCTGAAGAGTCTGGAACATCAAGGGAGTGTGATTATACCCCTCTTTGCAGCTTTTTAAAGCAGCCCCACCACTCATTTAATTAAGGTGGCTCCTAAATCCACAGTGATTTTTTTTCCAGACTCATATTGAAGCTAGAAGAAAGTGGGTCTGCTTTAATGATTAGCAGAGGGATACTGCCTTCACCTGAGTCCAAAATACTTCTCCCAAATCATTTTCAAAGAGCTCACAGTTCTAAATTAGAATAAAGGGGGACGCACTGGGGGATTTCCCCCCCTGATTCTCATGTTGATGTATGGCACTTTCTATAGGATTGTTGTTTTGACTTTCTCTTTTTATGAGCTCTGGGGTGTGAAAAGATTACACTTCAATCAATCTAAACAAAAAGTGGTTGGAAATAGAAAAAAAATAGAGAAGAACTGAAATAATTAGTTCTACTTCTTCAGTCTTCAGTCTAGTGATGTGCTTCCTTTTTGGGCTCCAGTGAATTTGCAGGAGCTTCAACTTCTTTGGCCATGCAATCTTCATTTTCTTAGGTATACAGCTGCAAAATCCAGATGCCCACTAGGTGGCAGGGGACAGAGAGATTTCTCCATGCCTTTACTGCCATCTGCTGGTCTTGCACGTGTTTGTCCTTCAATTATCTTATGCCTAACTGGCAGATAAATGGAGAGTCTATAGAACAAGTGAATCTTTTTCACTACCTAGGAGCGGTTTTTACTAGTACAGGGTTGTGGTTAAATCACTTCAAAAGAAGCTCAGCAAGGGCCATGGCAAGCCCTAAAAGATGATATCAATTATTTAACTACAATTACCCAGGCACCCTGACCCCTACATTGAAAGTGTTTAGGGCAAAAATAGTTCCAGCGCTGACCTATGGTGCAGAATTGTGGGGTTTAAATAAAGCTACCTCACTTGAACAAATTTGGACCCACTTTTTAAGATGCATATTGGGAACTGATAAGAATACGTCTGCCCCTGCAGTCAGAGTGGAATTAGGTATCCATTCTTTACACCAGTGTTGTCCAAACTTGGCCACTTTAAGATGAGCAGACTTCAACTTCCAGAATTCCCCAGCCATCCACTCATCTTAAAGTGGCCAAGTTTGCACAACACTGCCTTACACAGTCATCTAATAATTAAAGCTTTCATGTATTGGCTGAGGATCCAGTCAATGGACTCTGACAGACTTCCAAAATATACTTAACTGAATAGATAAATATGGCACAGCCCAATTCCTGGTTCAGCCAACTCTCTGAAGTTATTGCACGATATGGGTTTTCCATTCAGCATCTGCTTTCAATGGCCTCTCAGGCAAGGGAAATTTTTAAACAGAGAGTCCTAGATGTGAGTGTGCAAACTGACATGGAATTATTCACTAAAAATAAATAGATCTTTAAGATGGTTGGCTAAAAATAAAATTACTTCTCAACCTGAAAAATATCTATCGATGAGTCTGCCACAGTTTTTAAGAAGGGCCTATTCCAGGGCTAGATTTGAGTTGATGGATTTCATGTTCAAATATGGGCTCTTCCACCATTTGCCACATCATGAGAGAACCTGCATATGCGGTTCACCAGCCATTGAAGATATTTTCCATATTTTGTTCAATTGCCAATTATATGCACCCATTAGGCTTAAATATCTATCATCCTTATTGGAAAGAACAGCAAACTGGGATCCAAACCACAGATTGTCCTATTTCCTCCTGGATTCTAATGTGCATATTGTATGCAGAACTGCTAAGTTTAAGGCAGCAGTCTTAAGAACCCAATACAAATTGGGTATCCTGTAAGGGAGATTCATTGGTCTGATTACTGACTCCTTGTATTATCACATTTGTATTTTATCTCTGTATTTTCTCCTGTCTGTTATTGATAAGGTCATGGGACTAATCAATTGATAATAAACTAAACCTAAACCTTAAGTCTACCTGTTTTTGTTCAAGTTGAAGGGTGATGCCCAACGTTGTCAGTTAAGACTATAGTACTGGTAAGAAGGAATTTTAAAATTTGTATGTGCAACATTTTTCTGTCCCTTGTGAGCATGTGAGCATGTGAGTTACTGTAGTAGAACTTCAGTAGAATAAATGCATTAGTTAGTATTTTATATACATTGTCAAAAATGTTCAGGATATCGATCACTCAGTTCAAACAAACAGACTTGCTAAAGTGAGAAGGAAAAATAAATATTTAATTACTCTGGGTTTTAGGAAGCCATTTTCCTTCAATTAGTGAGACATAGGAGGTAGCTTTAAAGACCCCATAATCAAATCAATATTTTCTTTTCTTTTTTTCTTTTTTCTTATTTTCTTTTTTCAGTTCATTCTTAGATAGCTAGCTGCTTAGAAGCAGGCAACAGAAAGAAGATACAATATTATTATATTAATGAGAATAAACCCTCTTTGCGTCCATCCTTACAAGGTGATAGTTTTTTGTTTGTTTATTTGTTTGTTTTGAGGCTTTTCTAAATCCTCAAAGAGTATCTTATTCTAGTACTTTTGACTGTGTTGGATAGCTTCTTCATGCTTGAATGTAGAAATGTGATGCAGAAAATGGATTTGCTGGCAGAAATTCTGAGATCCTTTTTTCCCCCTCTAGAAGACCAAGAATATTATGTTGGATATACTGCTCTTGAAAGAAGACACTTAGAAATGTTTCCATGACTTCTGAAAATTGCACTTTGGGGCAAATATATGTTTTTTTTTTTTTCATAATGGAAATAATGAATCCTGGGCATGAATGCTGAAGAGGAAGGCTTGCAGTTGTTCTTCAATTTGGCAAAAGAGAAGAACAAACTCTACTTCCTTTGTTTAAGTTCTGTTTTCACTTTAGATCTGCAGTATAATTTGCCCAGTAGCTACATGCTTCCTTTGATAAAGTTTGTTGGAATAATTAAAAAAAAACTTTAAAAAAGATATAAGACACAATTTATTCTTTAATCAGTAGAAGCATGTTAGAGTTATTCTTAGGCTCAAGTATTTTCATCCACATCTTCTTATCATGCTCACATAATGTATGTGCAACTTTAGCCTGCAGCTTCATCTGTTTTTGTAAAAGTAATTATCACTGAGTTTAGCAAGGCTGGCTTTCAAGTAGATGTGGATGGAATTACAGAATTAAGGTCACCTTTTGCAGCTATGCAAAAATGTTGGCAAGGATTCAGAGAAGTGCAAAACAGTTCCAAAGAACTCAGTTTCCCCCCATCTCAGAAAAGCTTGTGACATACTGATCCTTTCTTTGCAAAACTGAGGACGGCATTGAAAACAAAGCTGAAGCTACTTCCCAAGGAATGGAAAGTCTAATACTTTATTCAGAACTCCCCTGAAAAAAACTCTGCCACTTTTCTCTGGTTCAGGATGTCAGTTCCTAGTGACAACTTCTACCTTCTCACCTTCAGCCTCACAGAAGCATGACTGCAAATTCAGTGAAGTCTCTTTAGCACTTTAGTCTACTCTTCAAGAAGGGAGCTAATGTCACTAAAGGTCTTATTACTTGGCATAAGGTGGTGGATTTTAGATGCGTCCTAAATCTCTCTCTCTCTCTCTCTCTCTCTCTCTCTCTCTCTCTCTCCACATAGTTGCTCTACAGCCACAAATATAGCTCTAAAGTCATTCTTAAGAGCTCATTTCATGTTCATTTCATAATCACACCGCAAAATTGGATGGCAAACATCAAAACTCAACAGTGCAATTTCCTGTTGTTTTCTGGCAGAATACCACAGAAGTAAGATGTGCATACCTTTTAGATAGATTCACAAACCTAAAAAAGAATCTCAGTTCTAGATTTTCCAGCATTCCAAAAAAGAATTTAAAAAAACGACTCTTACTAATTTGTGTGACATCTCCTCCCTCCTTTACAACCTCTTGCCATCAAAGAAAAATGCAACTGTTGGCCAGAAAGAGGTGGTCTATCTCAATTTTAAAAGAAGAGGAGGAGCAGACCTGGTTGATATTTGGAGGGAAAACCATTTTGAAATCCCAGGGCTGTGGGTTGATCAGAAAATTGAAAAGTACCTCCCTGCAGAAAGTAAACCACTTTCATTTTGTTACCAAGAAAACTACATAGAGGAGTCTCTAAAAACATACCAGGAATCAATATCAACTTACAGGAACCTTTATGTTATGACTATTACTAGTATTTTTATTATCATCAAAATTAGCTGGACATGTCTAAGCCTTTTGCATTAGTTTAGTTGCCCTTTGAATCCAGGACATGCATCCATGTGTGTGTGTGTGTGTGTGTGTGTGTATGTGTCTAGGTCCCTTCAGGTCAGTGTTGACTCCTGGAGACTGCCTGGCCGAATCCTTGCAGTTTTCTTGGCAAGATTTTGGAAGTGATTTGCAATTGCCTTCTTCCAAGGGCTTGAGAAAGAAAGGCTGGCCCAGGTCACCCAGCTGGTTTTGTGCCTAAGCTGGGACTAGAACTCACAGTCTGCTGGTTTCCAGCCTGGTGCCTTAGCCACTACACCAAACTAACTCTCACATACATACATAAATTTATTTGATAGGCCACCCCAATCTGTCATGACACTCAGTGGCTCACAGAATAAGACAATAGAAACAAATATGTGAATTACCTAAAAAAGAAAAAAAGTCCAGAGAACCACCAAGCATCTGATAGCCATACACACCTTGCAAAGAATCCATCACCACTCTAACTCAAGGCCTGGAAGAAGAGACAGGTATTAAGGGCTTGTTTAAGTAGGACTAGGTTGGGAACAGTATGGATCTTGGAGGGCAGGAAGGATATTCTAGAGGGCAACATAATCTCTGACCATCATTATTCAGAAAGAGAGAGAGAATCTCAAGTTGAGTTCCTACATGTTTTGGGTCAATATTATGGAAATGGTTCCTCCTCCTGTGCTTTCTGATTGTTTGTTTTACTTGTTTTACTCCCAATTAGCTAACATCCCCGAAATTCCTATCCTAATAACCAGTGTCAACTGGGCTTAGCTTCTGAGTTTAGCTAACAGCTCACCTGAAGCATCAACAAACAGCCAAAGCTCACTTACTCATGATAAGCAGGGTCCATGCTTGGTTCAGTCCAGTGAAGTTCCACATTTTCATTCCTTGTCCTTAGGTGAGAAACCTAATGTAGATCACTGGAAGAAAGTGAAAAATATTCCCAAAGATGTGATAGAATGTTGGTGATTCCAGTTCCTAATAGGAAATAATCTCAGAGAGAAAGTAGAGGGATTATTCCCACTGAGAGAAGGACCAGTTTTCCTTTAAGGGGGGTAGAACTGAGAAATAAAATAAATAAAATAAAATGTTCCACTATTCTGCTTCAAAGGAAGTAGGGAGTAGCAGGGAGAGGAGATGGTTAGCTTTTTTTGAGTGAGGGGATTCCCATCAAACCCAAAAAGTGTAAGCTTTTATGAGTGTTAGAATATTCCTGACTAACTAACTAGGCTAAATCTCTTTATATTTATCAGGGGCAAATCAGCCCACTGTTATTAAGAGATTGGCTGGGCTTCCATAACACGCACTATCTCTAACTAACCATGGTTTACTCAGTTAATACAACAATTTTGAGCTTCCACAGCACAACACGCTGTAAAGGACATAAGGTGAGTTTGCATCCCACATCAGTGATGATTCTGTTATACACATGTACAACCCCCTCCTCTGGTTTATATTCCTTTGAAAACTAAGTTTTCTTGTTTGTTTTAATATCACACCTTATTTGCCTTTTTTAGCCAGTCGTCAAGTAGAGATGTGCGTAGAGCTGCAAACTGACTGTTCTGGGTCTCCCTTGAATGGCAAATTGCTGATGCCGTATTTATCCAGAGGTGGCATTTCTTTTACAGATATCTTAACCATTGAAAAGGCCAGTCTGGCCTTTTTGTTCAGAGATTTAGCCGTACAAACCAAGGTGGCTGCTCTTCCTGAATATGTGAATGTCGGTGCTGAGCAATTTTGTTCTATCCATTCCAGGCTGTTATAACCCTGTGTTGGGTTTGCTTGTTTGACTTTTTAAAGCAAGTAAGAAGGATTGGTTACTATCAAGTTCTACTCTTTGCTGATTTCATCTTCTAATTTTACCTTTCTGCATTACTTGGCTAGAAATGCCAAAGGACTGAGGGAGTCTTCAGCAATCATCCAGACAGGAGTAAGATAAAAAGCAAGTAATTGCTATTGGAGGACAAAATCTCAAATAACACCAGTAGCTTCTTTTAAAATGCTAAAATGTTTGGGCTTGAAATGAATGTAGATATAGGGAGCAGATTGAAAAAGAAAATGAAAGAGCAATTTTGCCTTTAAAGTGAGAGGGGCCCCCCCCCCCCGATTGATATTAGCTATTGTAAGATAGGAGAATAATTTTCGGTGTGTATGCACAGAATCCATTCCACTGTAATTGGAAGACTTGAGCCTTAAATAAATTGCTTGTTTATTCCTATTCTGATTCATTCTGTGAGTCTTCTGATAATGGTAGAACATATAAAATAAGATAATCCTTTTCCTTTCTTTTTTGGCCTCATGAGAGATAACTTTAGCAGTCAATAGAGAAAACAAACACTTGTGCTCTGCCAATTTAACTCCAATGCATTAACCAGAAGGCACTTGTTGGGCTGGTTATCATAAATTATTCAAAGATTTTCAGCCTTTCTCACCAGTGCTGATCCTCATACCTAGAGCTCTTATTCCTCAATTTTTCCTATTGGATCTGTCCCTTTAATCTCTTAATTCTTCTAGGCCATAAATTGCAACATTTTGGACCTTGAGACCCGCTCATCATTCTATCAAGAACCAGGTGTAAGAATTAATCCAAGAATTCTCTCTCTCTCTCTCTCTCTCTCTCTCTCTCTTCCCCCTCCCCCCCCTAAATCCATGTCATCTGTGGTCTTGGTCATTAATCTCAGTTTAAGAAAGAGGTTTGAGCATTGAATGATGTTGTCAGCCTTGCGATGTAGTTCAGACAAGAAGCACCCCCAGATGAACTAATTCTACTTTATTGTAGGGTTACACTAACAGAATCTTGCAAGTCTGAAAGTGCATCTCTCCCCCCTCACCTTTACAGCCCAAGAAACTAGGGATGGTCCCTTCTGAGATGTTTGCCCTGCCCACATTCCTGCTGCAGGCTAAGCTGCCTCTTATCTGACTGTTGCTCTAGCTGTGGCTCTTCCCCCTGTCTCCCACATGCCATTACAATTGTTGAATGTTCATATACTTAAGAAGGGATATGTAAGGGCAGTAGGAATTGGGCTTTATTGACAAGGAAGCTTATCTTTATTGAGAGTTATAAAACTAAATTTAGGGTTGTTTATCTAATTTATACTTCCTCTTCTATGACAAAGAAGCTCACAGGAAAAGATAGAAGCATTGCATCGGTGGGATCCACACAAACAAGGATTTTCATCCCAGGAATGGAACAGTAGATTGTACAATTTCTCTTCTGGAAATATTGCCTTATAGAACTTGCATATGTGAGCAAGGTCTTATTTCAAGGTCAAGTTAGATGATTGGGAAGGATTATGAGAAGGCTGAGAAAGAATAGGAAGAATGCTAGATGGTCCACTGAAGGAGAAGAGTTTGATAGTAGTTTATCTCATCAACAACAACTCAGTCTGGCTTGCAAAAAAACTCAGAAAGAAGAGATGTAAAGCTTTCAAGGAGACTGCGCTACTGAACTTACTAACACAAGAGGGCTGGAAGTTCCTAACCTTGTTTCCAAGATTCTGTCCTTTACCCCTAATACTTGCATGAAAACATCTTATTGAAGTCTGTGTGAATCCTGCTTGCTTGATTAGGCCCGGCTTTGAAAAACCTGACAGCAATTTTAGAGTTTCTAACAAGACCAATGACATATTAGATATATCTCCATTGTGGGGAGATGGGTGGGGACAAATTAAATAAATAAAATAAAATAAAATAAATAAAATATTCTTTGTTGTTACATTTTTTTTTCTTATCTCAATAGATACATGTCAACTAGAAACCAAATTATGCAAAGATGCCTTTGGTTTGATAGAGAAAAGTTTGGGATTAGCAATAACAAAATGAGGAATGAAAGGGAATTTTCATTCCTTACTGACTGCTCAAAATTCTTTTTGAGAGCCCTTAGGTGAGTTTTGGGAACAGGGTGCTGTAGGACTCATGAACACTGTCTATCTGCCAAATACATTTATCTGAAGAACATGAGCTAGAGGTTTTGACAGTTCCCTGATGATTTGGAGAAATAAGAGTTGGTGGTGGCATAGATCTGTACTGGAGAATGGATTCATGATCAATATTAAAAGAGAAATATTGTTCCCTTATCCAGTCTGCAGTACTAAAAATCAATATATTTCTTTTTCATCTCCATAGATTTTAGACCGCAATGCCTTTTTTTGTTTTTATGCAAAATTTCACAAAGACTACATAGCCGCGAAAGAGTTTGAAGGATTTTAGCAGCCGACAAATACGTTCTTTCTTTTGAAGTTGTGACAAAGCCATATTATTCTAAGGTCAGTCTAAGTTTTCAGATTTCTTAGGGAAGTATGTATTAGTCACTGCTAATATACACATTTTGTTTCCAGATATATTTCCTTTGTTCAGTTTTGGTCTGAATTTTGAAAAGTGTGGGCATCACATGGCATTATTGTTCCAGAATAATGGCTATTTCCACCCTTCCCCATGGATTGTTAGGTTGGGGGGAAACAAAAGAACTCTAGTGCACAGGAACAGCAAATGGGGCTGTGTGCTTGTTAGGCTGAACATGGCCTAACATGTTCCTACAAACAGACACACTTGGATGTTTTTTTCAGAATTGAATTCATAAAGTGGGATGGAAGAATTCTTCAATGTTTGGGCAAGGGCTGAATTTCCATTTGCCTTTCTTACTGCATCAGTTTAAGGTTCCTTAAAGGTTGGTATCCTATGTATGTGTCTTGCGTTTGCTTCATGAAGGTTAGGTGAGAAGTTCATTCTTCTGATGCTTATCAAAACCTTTAGCAGAGACATAAGCAAACATGTTGACACAAAGGGGCTGTTCTCTGACAACATGCTTAACTAGATTAACGGGAGGGGAGGGAGAGCTAATATGCTGTGAAAAAAGCACAAAGGGCTTAACTGACCAAATTAACCTCCGAGAGGTTAAAGACCCAAACAGACCCAATCATGCACAGGATTAAACTAATTGAAACCAATCAGTTGTGTTAGAATGTGTTACAGGTAGTCCTTGGTTAAGAACTGCCCTGTGTAGCATCTGTTTGAACTTAAAATGACACTGAAAAGGTAGCTTTACAACTGGTACTTGAACTTACGACTGTTGTAGCACCCCCACGGCCACATGAGCACAATTTGGATGCTTCACAACCGGCACACATTTATGACGGTTGCAGCATCCTGTGGTCACATGATTGCCATTTGTGACCTTCACAGACAGCTTCCAACAAGCAAAGTCAATGGGGAAGCCAATAGGACAGCAAGTCGCTGTCACATGATGTCTCGCTTAACAACCTCGGGTGATTCACTTCATAATCGCAGCAGAACTAACGTCTGGTACGGTCACATGATTTGTCACTTAATGACCGCATCACTTAGTTGATGGAGTTTCCAGTCCCAATTGCGGTCATTAACTGAGGACTACCTGTACCTCTGACTCGGTTGATTCCTTTTGATGCTTCCTCCTCCAAGGAATTGATAATGAAGCTCAAGTTCAGATACTTTGGTCACCTAATGCGAAGAGAGGACTCTTTGGAAAAGACCCTGATGCTGGGAAAGATGGAAGGCAAAAGGAGAAGAGGATGGCAGAGGATGAGATGGTTAGATAGCATCACTGAAGCCATGAGCATGAAACTGAGCAAACTCAGGGAGGCAGTGAAGGACAGGAAGGCCTGGCGCAATATGGTTCATGGGCTCACGAAGAGTCGGACATGACTTAACGACTGAACAACAGCAACAAAACCTCCAAGGAAGAGAGCTGGAGAGAAAGAATAGCTCAGAAAAGGAAGACTTTCCATTACTACCTGGCAAGTCAGAATTCACCGCACGAATGCTGATTGGCTGCAGGGGTCCAGCAAGCCTATCGCTGCTTCCTTGGCTAGTGGGGTGGTGGGTGTTAGGAACCTCATGAAACTTTGCCAGTGCATTCCTGGTACAGAGGTGCATGGGGTAATGAATACTTCCTGAAGGAACTGGGTGAGGACACCATTCACATTTTGCAAAATAAGGCCAACCTACAGCAAAACCAAAACCAAACCACACTGGCCTTATATATATTAAAACTTTATTTGTAAGAGCAGCACGCCTCTTCAATTCTTCCACATTTTGCCATTGCCAATAAATAGCTTGTTTGTTGTTATTTCAAGGGCTACCATATCAGGCTGGAAAGCCAGAAAAGTCTAAATCTCTACTGCCATTCTGTAGTCATCTAGATTTTTGCAACTTGAATATGATAGCCCTAATAATTTTCTCTGATTAGCGGCTATTTCTGGTTAATTGCTGGAGACCAGCTAGTGAATATCCTTCCAAAATATATTACCTGGAAGTGCACTTTGCCCAGATTCCCTCTGTGGGTGGGTGTACATGTGTGCATGGATGTATATCTCACTGCTTCAGTGCCACAGTGACAAGATGACAATGTCTCTAAGGAAGAACCTAAACTTCCTTCTCTGAAAAGCCAAATCTATGTGGTTTGCAGCCATATCTATCATATGCACGTCTCAGCCTTTTAGGTTTCAATGTCTCTAGAATTTAATCCTCTAAAAAGCATCTTGTTACTGTCCGTTCTCTGGCATTTTCAAAGGAGTGAGAGAAGGAGGATATGAAACCTTTGGATAGGCCTTGTTGAGGCATCAACTAACTCAAAACAGGAAGTAATCAATTGCAAGTAGATAATGGCTAGATGAGAAGATAGAAAAGAAAGAATTGCAGCTGCAGTTAAATCCAGGTGTGCAGATATAAGCTTTAGTCCTATATGAACTTACCTAAGAGTAGCCCATTGACTCAAGGAAATCTGTGCTCATGTGTAAGATTAGGCTGCATTTCTTCAGGGTTATGAGGATATGCCACATAGTTTCCATTATGATTTATCCTATCCAGGTCTAGAATCCAAATTTCCAAACAAGCCCATGTACTGGTATACAAGAGCCACTACAGTCATGTAATACCACCACTGGCTTCTTGCAGCTTTCTGGGTACAGTTTAGATTGCAGGGTTTAGCCTCTAACCAATCCTACATGACTTGGTATCTCCAAGACTGCCTCTTGGAGGGCAGGTGAGGAGGATGTTCAAGGCTTTCCATGTATGTAAAATGAAGGTCAGTGTTCAGAGGCAGAGGTCTTCTGTGGTACATCCCCCTTAGCATCCACCATTTCCTCTCCAGGGGCCCAGTTGGTATCTGCCGTGGTATCATCTCAGAAGGCCATCAAAACAGAACTTCCCCATAAGGCCCCAGAGGTGTAATTATTGGCCCACTGGAAATGTTGCCTATGCTTATTTCATTATTATTGTTTCCTGGTTATTAATTAATAATAGCACTTCTGTTTCCATTCCACTGAATCGGACCTACTCATGGCAGTTGACAAGCAGATAAGACCAGAATATAATAAAATTACAAGATAAAACAAATAAATAGTAGCTTATTTTCTTTTAGTTTTCTAGACTAAACTTCAGCTGAGACCCAGCCAAAGAATTAGGTGGCAGTTGGGATGGAGAGAATTTATAGAATCTATATATGGCCTAGTTGTCCTCTAGATTTGTGGGCTTCAACTCCCAAGTTTATCAACAATACTCCTGCTGGTTGGGAATTATGGGAGTTAAAGTTCACACATCTGGAGACTGTCTGAACTGGAAAAGGCTGCTTTTGTCCTGTTTGGACATTCAAAAAATAAGTGGTACTTGCCTAATAGGTAACAGATCTACAACATATGGCAGCATCTACTAACATGGTTGAGCTTGAAAAAACCAGCATATGGTTGTTTAGGACTTGGATTGGAAGCCACCAGGAAATCTCAGAGCTATATGCTAGACTAGGGAAAGAAAGAAAGAAAGAAAGAAAGAAAGAAAGAAAGAAAGAAAGAAAGAAAGAAAGAAAGGAAGGAAGGAAGGAAGGAAGGAAGGAAAGAAGGAAGGAAGGAAGGAAGGAAGGAAGGAAGGAAGGAAGGAAGGAAGGAAGGAAGGAAGGAAGGAAGGAAGGAAGGATTGCTGCCCTCTTTTGCATTACAATATAGTTGGATTCTTTCAAATCATCTTTATATGACCTTTATTTCATCCTCATCTTCCTCTAAATCCATTTTTCAGCATATATTTAAACTTGAGTAATAAGGCTCATGGAGACCTCACTTTAAGTCTGTGATTATCAGAGGAAGGTTTCACTCTTCATCCTTTGACTTTCTACATGTCTTTTCTACTTCCATTCCCCAGAGGAAATGCAAAAATCAGCAAATAATTAAAAATTTTAAAAAACTATTTCTTCCTTTGACACACATAAGGCTCACATGGCATAAAGCTTACAATTGCCAAAAGTTCTAATAAAAATTAAAAACTTCTTCTGAAATGTATGTTGCCAGTGGACAGAGTACCATCAAAAGAAGGCAAGGTTTTCTCTATTGACAAAAAATCAGCAGAAAATATGCTAACCTGGACCTCCAAAGGACAGAGTTTCAGAACTTAGATGTGGCCACTGAGAAGGCCCCAACCAAATATATAACTGGCACAGCTCAGATATTTAAACAGCCTCTCTATTGAATCTTAGGGATTGGGAAGTTCGGGATAGAAAGGGATGGTCCCTTAGTTATCCTAGACCTAAGGTGAAGCATCTTAATTGGATTCATTTTTGATGGTTGTATCACGTTGAAGCTTGTTCATGTTCTGATTTTTAATGATGTGTTTATAGAAATTCTATGAGCTGGTGGAAATACCTCACCATCCTCTTCCAACTTTGGAAGCTAGGCAGGATTAGGCCTTGTTATTACTTGGATGTGAAACTCCAACAAATCTCAGAGCTGTAAGCAGAACTGAGAAGTAAATCATCATCATCGTTGTCATCGTCATCATCATCATCACCATCATCATCATCATCCTAGGAAAAGGAAAAAGTTGAACTATTTCCATATCATTGCCAAAAAACTACTTGGACATGAGACATCCTTGAATTCACCAGAAGTCATACCTGACATCACTTTTTCAATCACTTATTCTTAATTCTTTTTAATAATTGCATTCCAGCAGGTAGAAAAGCTTCTCTCCCCCCCCCCCCCGCCCAAGTAAATATACCCACTAATACTTGCAGTTCCAAATGTTCCAACAGTCTTTTTCAAATGTTCAGCTTGCAAAGGAAAAGTTAAATAATGTTTGTTTCTATGGTTTTCCTTAAACTCCCAGGAATTAAACTAGGAGGCTAACATTGAACATGTAGTTATTTTTATTTCTTTAAGAAGCTAATACCTTTTTTCTGGAAACATGATAGACATACTGATTCTGTGTTGGCATTAGAGCCACATTAATTATCAAGCTTCAATTAGAAGCTGGCAGGTGGCTGAGAAACCTCTTTGCAAATTTCCCATCTGTCTGTCCATCTTCTTCTGCCTTTCAAAGCATTTGCCATTTTACCACTCTAGCATTTAACTGAAAGTCAAAAGTCACAAGGATGATGCTGTTCTCTCCCCCCTGCAGATTTAGGAAGCACCTCCGAGCTGTCACTGGTACGCATTGTACTGGACCAAAACACTGAAGAAAAGTTGCAGGGAGGGGTAAATGATACACTTCTCATGCTTCATGGTGACTCCTCAAACAAACCTTCACTGCGATCCTAAAGCCATCAGTCAGATGCAAGTAAAACATATATGTACCTAAAAAGGACAGAAATTAGTACTGGGGGGCGGGTACATGGTGCATACAGAGGCACAGAACTGAGCAACCCAAAAAGACTCCAGCAAGTCAAACTGACCAAGATGTGTCCAGGGAATTCAGTTTATGATGTCTGAGGATATGAAGTTGCATAAAGATGAATAATTTCATACCCTTGTAAGATTCTGTAAAGATTCTGTAGGATCTTGCCAGATATTACAATGGCTTTCAGGAATTCCCTTTCAGCTGTATTATTATTATTAATATATAAATATTGAGATTCTGCTGGAGTTCAAGATGGGACACGTAGTGCTCTCTCCTCCAATTTTTCCCCAGGAGAGCAGCCCTGTGAAATAGGCTGGGCTGGGAGAGATTGACTTGAGTCGGGATCTCCCCAGTCCAGTCCTGCTCCAACCCTGATTCGTTGCACAATCATTGCCCTGGCTCTTTGAGAAGCTGAGGATGAAAGGATCCAGAAGGAGAGAAGAACAGCCGGAGCGGAGTGATATTGTAGAAAGGAAGGTTAAATATGCAAGAGCACTGTGTGTGCAACCATGGAGACAGAGAGGACGCTGAGAGAACACATATGCAATGTGCGAGTGTGTGCACACACACACCTGTACAGGAAAGATGCAAATGTACTTACAGGTTCAAGGAGAAAAAAAGGCTCACTTAATTTACAGTTCCTCCTGACATTGCTTCCAAAACTAAAGTCACAATAGATTGGGAGCTACTTCTTAGAAAATATCATAAAAAAGAGGCAGCTGGGGAAAAACAACTCAGTGAAGTCCATTCATTTCCTACTAATTTTTGCCTAGAGCAAAATTTGAAACCAGCGATGAGCTTCCTCCTCCGATTGAATGAGTGAATGAATGATTCCTAAGGAAGTTTAAAACAAGTTCAAACACACAAACAACTAATGGCCACGGTTTTAGCACAGGCAGCCAACTCTCGGACTGGCGATCGTAATGCCGCAAAACCATTCACATGATAATCACCATCTCTGCTAAATCTCTGTGTTCGAAATGAAGGGCTACTCCATTTTATCCATCCCAAAGGGCATTGAATAGACTGAATTACATTAAGCAAATTGTAGTTTGCTGAGAGAGCCTGGCATGTCTTTTCTCTTAATTTTCCACCAAAGGGGAAGAAGCAAAAGAAGAAGCAGGAGAAGTCCAAGTGGAATCTTCCACAAAATATTGTATTGTGTTCTCTTTTTCCAGCCAGCCAGTCATCACTCAGACCTAGGGATATCTCTCCCAGAAGCAGATGATGTCATTTTGCCTAGACAAAAATTAACACGGAATTACTGCTGTATAAATTCAAAATGATGCAGAACAGAGAGCTCTCGTACCTTTCATGAATGGGACCTGCAAGCTTCTCTCTTAACCAATCCAAGAGCCAAGCAAATGTGAATATTGTCAGTTAATACATGGTGGTCATCTCCAAATAACCTTAATGGTTTCTAAGATATAGTTCTCCTTGTGATTATGGAAACTAAGTTTGAAGGAAAACATTAGGCAAAATGCGTGACTCATGTCTTTCATAGACAGCAAGAGCAAAGATGGATTTGTGATGATGCATAAAATACTACAACTTACAAAAAGAATATTGGGGGGTGTTACATGTGTAATGGTAAACCTGGAAAAATCTGGTAATGATTGGCTAAGAAAATAAAGTCTTCCTTTTTAAAAAAAAATGCTAATTTGATTAGCTTTGTATATGTAGTATTTGGAAGCTTTGGATACAGATTTGATTTTGCCATCTTTCCTTTTCTGACAGTCATAAACAACTTTTGCCACTGATCCAAATGATATTAACAGATGGGACATGTATTCTGGGCCTATACATTATCCATTTGAATGAATCCCTCTTTGTCAGCAAGCTACATTTGTGGAAATTTGAATAGGCAATATGTGGCATAATGTGTGAGCATTGCTTCTCATTTATTACTTGGGCATTGTACAGACACTATTTTATTTCCATTCACCGCATCCCTGCTCTGCCAAGAACCAAATTATATATTATGAAGAGAGATGTGCATTTTTTTTCCTGGATTTTTTATCTTCCTTCCTTCCTTCCTTCCTTCCTTCCTTCCTTCCTTCCTTCCTTCCTTCCTTCCTTCCTTCCTTCCTTCCTTCCTTCCTTCCTTCCTTCCCCATCAAACTTCTTTAGAGCTTGCAAATGAGCAGCAGTGTTTTGTGGGTTTTAATTTCTTTTTACTTATGGGTGAGCATTGCAAATCATAACTGGGGGAGGGGGGAATAAATCCACATTATGAAGCAGCTCATAGAAGAGATACCTAGAAATCTGCATATTTCTTCAATGGGTGCTTTTGATGCCTTTTGCTCCAAGGCAAATTGTTCAAGCAGAGTGGTTAGGGTTCATTAAAATCAGGACTATTCCTAAATACCATTTGGTCTCTGACAACATGAGTGGGAAGAATTATTGGGAGAAAAAAGAAAGGGACTCTAATTATCCCAAACACCCTGCCCTTTGAGATCTGGCAGGCCCCCACCCTTTTAACTTTCTGGAAGGACATAAAAAGCTGACCTGGGATAGGGTGAGGTTGGGGTCTGAAGATAGTGGCATTGGTTGTGTCAAAGAAGATTGGTTGTGGCACCAGGTTTTTGTTTTTATTGCTTTTGTTTTATTTTTATGTTGTTTGGTTTCATGCAACTGTTGTGAATCTCCCGGAGTTGTGTTTCTTAAGATGGGTGGCCATACAAGTCTTTTGTATGACTTCTTTCATCATTGTAACTTAACCAATGGCATCGGAAAGATGCTGTGTTTGTGCTGTGCTTCCAAGCACTAGAATTCCAGCAGAAGTGATCCAATGAATGATGTGCAGTTTAAATTCCTGTCACATACCAGGCTTTTCCTTCCATCATTCAAAGCTGCTTTAATGGAAAAGCCCGACCCTGGCATTTCATGGCTTCGTCTGACTCAGATAGTAACATGGATCCTTGAACCTCGGAAATCTGTTTGCAAAAGTTTCATTGATTGCATGAATGTTGGGAAAGCGGTCCAACAGAGAGGAGCAGGTCATGATAGGTCAAGGAGATATTTCCTGGCCTCTGTCAAAGTTTTCATGACTGGGTTTGTTTCCTGGACAAATCTACACCTTGTCGTAGGGATAGAAAACAATAGTGTGTCTTCCTTTGAAGTTTGTGCACACTGGGTGGCACACTAATGATTTCTTATTCATGCCAGGTCTTATTTCTTTTAAGATGATTGTCCAAAGTCATTGCCTTGGAGATGAAAGGGATCAGATGCTTTCAACAGTCCAGCATGGGTTGAATTTTGAGAGTCTGGCTTTTTCAACTTGGGTATCGGTGATCTCTAAGTAATGTTCCTCCATTACTCCATGCAAATGAAATGCAGGAACACGCCTAAATCTAATCTCTTTGCTCTGCCTGCAAAAACAGAACTGTCAGGAATCCTGCTTTTCTTGCTCTCCTAAAGGGCAGTCTAGTTTTCTTTAGGGAAGAGAGCTGTTCACAAAGACCAGCAGGTTAGCTACATGAGCCCGACCAAAGTAGAATTTATTTATTTATTACTGACTGTATACCCCAGTTTTCCCCCCATGGATTCCAACATTCAAGACAGCCATTTTTTTTTAATTACAAGGAATGTGAAGTATAAAACAAAACAAATTTTACACAATCAAAAAGTCATTAAAAACAACAATTAAATATCTGGTGAAAGAGATTATTTTTACCACATTCATAAATACTGGAATTGTGGGAGCCAAACACAACTGTAGAGAGCACATCCCATCACATGCAAGTCAAACAGGATAAGGTCCTTTCCTATGTACCTGAGAGCTGAGCTCCTGCTTTTTCTACAGGGGGGAAACCTTATTCATGACAAGCCTCAACTCTGTCCAAGGGTTCGGCTTTCTTAGCAGCTAAACTTCCATTTTTCTGGATTTAATTTCAGGTTCTTTTCCCCCATCCAGCTCATTGTTGAGGTTGGACAACCTCAAGGATGCCTATGGAAAAAACAGCAGAGCTGAGCGTCACCCACATACTAACTCCAAAGCGCCAAATGGCTTCTCCCAGCAGCTTCATGTAAATCTTTAACAGCTAAGGGGACAAGACAGAACTGCCAGCCCCACTCGGTAGACAAGACCAGCAAATCAACTCCATGCTAAAACTACTTTTATTGAGATTGGCTATAATAGCAGAATTTTGCAAGTCTGACTGTGTTGTATCTCCTCCTTCCTATAGTCCAGGGAATCAGGAGGCATCTGCCTGACCTGCTTCAGAATGTTGTCTCATTTTCTAGGCTTAAAAGATGTTTCAGCCCCTCTTGCCTAGGTAGTGGTGCCTGTGTATCTCTGTCAAGGTCATCTTCCTTACTCTCTACAAGAACTCTGTGGAACACTATCATTCAATGACTTAAGTGCTGAACAACAGAATTCTAGTAGCATGTTTGGGGCACATCCCGGCAGGAAGGACCAGAACCACTGGAAAACAATACCCCGAAGCCCAGTCCTGTCAAATGACTGAGAAGGATATTGTGTCTGATGGCACTGAAAACCTTCAAGAGATCCAAGAGAATAAGTAGGGTTTCTTTCCCACTTGTAGCTTCTAGCATAACTTACCTATCAAGGGGACGAAAGCAGCCTCAGTACCAAATCTCACCCAAAACTCCAGCTGAAGTGGGTTCAGAAAATCAGTTTCATCCATATCTGCTGTGGCAAAATGGAAAAAAACACATGTCCCTACCCACTGTTCTCTTCATTCTTCCATTATGGAGGGTGCCACAAGATCTTGCTATACTTAATATGTCAGGGAAGAGTCAAGACAATGGATTGCTTTCTACAAGAATTCTGATTTGTTTGGCTTTGATAAGGATTTCCCAAAACACACTTTTTTTTCCCTCGTGGGCCAGAAAAATAATTTGTTAAAAAGTAATGTGGTAGAAAGCTCTATGTCTCGATTTAACTTGTGCATCTGATACATATCCTTCCTTTCAGATATGATTTGGTAGGAAAGTCCAATCTGGTCCAGTGATCTAGGCAGGGCCTACTGAGAGTCCACTCCCTCTTCCTCCAGGGAGGACACCAGATAGCAGGCCATCTAAATATACTCTTCCTGTAGTACATGCAGTTCACATTTCGAAAACAAGTGACAAGTGTCTTATTTCAATCTGCTTTCAGCCCAAACTGATTGCAACTACAAATAGCTCTATCATATGATTTATCCTGTTAATTTTACATTTTGTTGTAAAATTAAAAATCCTCTGGGATTGGGGCAGCCTAGAAATGCCATTTGGGGGAGAAATGGAAAAAAAAAAAAGTCTTAGCTGGATTACACAGTAAAGTAATAGAACTGTTCCTTGGCTCCGCCATTTCAAAATCCAGGTCATGCTGATGTTGAACTCACACATGAATACTCTCTGGCAGTGGGTGTGTGACTGTTGAGTCCCTCCCTGTGGAAAATTCAAATGTCAGTCACAAGGCTGCAGCCTTCAGTGCAAACTAGGTCTTCAATATATTCCTTGAGAAGTAACAGGCCCTCATTGACATCTTTAAATTTTTTATCATTTGTATGTTAAATATTTATGATGTGTGCAGTGCAATCAACTTTAATGTTAGGTAGATTTTCAAAATACCAAATATTTTGTTCCAGCTGAGGAAGAGTAGAGTTAGAGAGTTAAACCCAGGATATTATAAAATATGAAACTGGAATTGTGTGTATTTAGGGCAGTATGTATATGGAAAGAGCAGAAGCATTTCACCAGGGTTAAGCACTATGAAATCCTGTTTGTTTCAACAGTAGAGTTGAACACGTGTACAGAAGTTCTTCACTGGACTGCATGCTGAAAGGATAATAGATATTCTACCATAGAAACTAAACTGAAGAAAAGAGCAATGAGAGATAGGAAGAGGCGGGTCACGCTTCACTAACCTAGAGATGGTTTTTGTTGGAGTTGATCAGCTCAGTTTTTCTGAAGGAAGTTCCAGAGAAGCAACCCTTTCATCTGCTATCAAATGGAAACTTGTACTTTTGGAAGTACCATGGTTGGAAACTATTGTACTCTGTCAACAAGGCAGTTCTTCCAACGGAGACCAGGAATCTCTTTTTTTCCCCCTCCCATGTGTGATAGACCTCACTGAGTAGCCAGAACCTCATTGATAGATACTCCCACCATGTGTCCTGTGTCTCAAAGTATGAAATAATCTCTTGGAGGTCTATGCAGTAGACATACTTCTTTCCATGTCCATCATCCAGCATACGGATGATCATTATTATTACTTAGTTCTGATTTAGTAAAGTAAGCTTTTCTCTGTAATGGGATTATTAACCTGGCTATGGATAAATGGTACATAAAAGAGAATGGCTGTACATCCCTGAGATATTAGGTTTAGAATTTTATTTTATTTTATATCATTTTTTTGGTCCAAAGCGATTTCTTATTCTGCTACATGTCTCTGCCAATATATTGATGCAACCTCTTTGGCTTTATGATAATTGAAGATTAGAACATTGCTAAAATATTCTGAACAGCAGATGACCTTATGAATGCAGCACTGTAGCCTTTTGTCTTATTGCACTGGGCATGATTTGGATCAGTGCGACCTAAAAAGTTAATTAAAACAGCATCTTTTATTTATTTATTTTTCCCATTGCAAGTTGGAGATCTAATTATGGGCTTATTTTTGGTTCCTGTAAAGAGCTGTCCTTATAAATAGTCATTCTTGCCATGTCAGATTGCTGCTATTTAACATGAGATTAGTGGGTTTTCAGCAACATATTTCATAGACGATTGATTTTAAAAACCCTTTAAAAATCTAGATTTGACAACAGTCTATTAAAGCACTATATTCATTTATCCAAAGTTATAGTAAACATTGTTCCTTTGGGTGAGATGTCAAAAGTGGCATGGATTTATTTTAAAATGAATACATTTAATACATTTGTGATTATACATGTGTGTGTGTCCCTGAAAATCAAAAATCTAAAAAAAAAAAACTGTTAAAAAAAAAGAAAGTCACATTTGTTTCCTCCCCGCCCCCCCCAAATAAGCTGTAACCAAACAAAGTCATTTTGCTGAATATTTTACTACTTTAAAATGAAGTCAATAAACCTTTAGCAATCTACTGCAAATCTCCTGTAATTCTACTAGTAAATCCCAATAAAATCAGACTCATTGTGAGCTGGGCAGCTTTATAAATGAGATTAATAAATAAATAAATATGCCTTCATCCCAGTCCCGTGGCACAAACCATTCAGCAATTCTGTTCTCTATAAAAAGAAAAACGCTAAAATTATTCTCTTCTGTTGTGTGTTGCAACACTGCAGTGTAAACTCTGCCCCTTATGAACTTGCACACAAGATCATGAGGCAAGAGTGAAAAGGCGGAGCTTGCAAAGTGACATCATCCTTTGTCATTTGAGTGTCATCAAGGCTAGATCAGATGCCAATGGGCAGAGCACTTCTAGCAGTTCCTTTATCGCCTTTTGTAAATTTTCTCAGAAATTGTTGGTGAGGCTCCTCATCTTAGCAACTAAAAGGTAGGCAAGATAAAAGATGAGCTTTTCTTTGGGGGAAGTGGCTGTAGCTACTGACTGGGACCAGCATAGACAGAGCAGAATCACTTCAGTTCCCAGTGCCCAATTCATACATGTATTCATGGGACAAAACTTAACTTTTTCTTTCAAAAAAGAAAACTCAGATATGGAACAAAGCAAAACTGAAAGATTCATGCAACTTTGCTTGACCAGAGCCAATCTTCTGGGTAAGGGAAAATGTGCCATAGGACACTCCCAAAAAGTGTTGTAATCAAAATATTTTAATTGTACTCCATAGGATGCATTCAGCTCTTCTGCTCCATGTGTCTCCTTCCTTGTAGTGCCTTCATGTGAAGAATCCTAAATAAAGAACACATTGTGAGATGTAAGAGAATTGCTTAGTATATACAACAGAGTTTCCCATTAGAATACACAATCCTTGGAATGATTTCAGCTCAAGTTAATTTTTGCTGCCAAGATTCATCTCCACATTATATATTAATAAGTTTCCTTCAAGCTGAGCTTAGCTCCTAGTGATCTGATGACATCTCAGTGTAGTTTGTCTTAGCAGCAATATGGAAGTGGTCTCTCACTGTCTTTTGCTAGAACGTTACTTTGACTTCACAGTCTAGCCTACAGCCCTAGCATTTCCTAGTAGTTCCCATCCAAGTACTAACCAGGTCTGAGTCTACAAAGCTTTTCTGAGACTATCCAAAATCAGCTGGGTGCTGCATCCAGTTGGATTTATATTTATATTCAATCAGAAACAATTCCTTCATCTAAGAAGCAGCTGATAAGCTATGTGCTAAAGTGTGTGGGGATATGTGCTCGTGCATTTCCATTCATTAGTCAGGCCAGGTTATTAAAGGTTTTTAGCCAATAATGGTTGTGCCATAATTTATATTCCGGTTTATACTTTTAATAGTCCTTCAGTAACCATCTGTTTACTGCAGGATGACTACAGTCCTAAACTACTTCTGAAACACACCCTGAAACCCCTGTAATATTCATGAAAACCAATCCCAGTGTTGGTTTGGGCTTCTAAGAATTGTGATCCAAGTGCCTCAGGAGAACAGGTTGAAGAACGATGTCCTACCACTTTTAATTAAAAAAAAAAAAATCCTGGTATTTAGTGGAGAATGAGCAGGTTCTTCACAGCAGTAACAAGAGATCTGCTGCTTATAATATAGAAAGTCTGGATTTTGCATCTATTTGCAGTCTGAGCCACCTTGTACTTCAGCTCAAATTATGGTATGTTATCATTATCTACTTACCTGTTAACGAGCAGATCTTTTAACCTGCTAGATAAATTCTTCCTAAGTTTTCATTGCAACTTTTTGTGGATTTCCCACCAAATTAATAGACACAACTGTGTGATCTTTTTAATCCAGGTTTTGAATTCTTTGCAGATAAATTGAACACATTTTTGTTATTTGCATGTACCAGCTATGCTGTAAAGAAAGGATTATCAATCAGTATTTTTTAAAATTTCTTTTAAAAATAGGATGTTTTAAAAACCTGAATATTATCTGAACAAATATATTAGTATTCTTTTTTGTCTTCTGAAAGAGCAAATTTAGAAGAAACCTGATCCTATGATTGATTACATTCACCATTAGACTACGCTGATTGTTTCAAGGTCACAATGACTGTTTCAAGTATTCTGAGCTCAAAACAAATGTCCCGTGTCCCAGTAATGTGCTTTGGGGTCAATTTTTAGAAAAAACTGCCCATTTGTGTATCAGGGTTTCGGGAGTTGCCATGTTAGAAAGCAACCTTGAAACAAAACCATTTGATCTTGAAATGGGCCATTTCAAATGTTCTGACTTTGAATCAAAACATACATGTCCCAAGAGTTTGTTTCAAGGATGGAAACCCTTGAACCATGTTGAGTTTTATTCTGATGGAACAAATAGCCAACTGGGCCATTCAGATTGCAGGTTTCAAGGGAGGCTATTTTATTTGAAGACTGAAACAAAATATAATTTCCATTTCATGCACCCCCGTGCTTATTGTTGTGTGTGAGAAGTCCTTGAGTTCTCATCAGACAACATAGATGTTTACTTTTTAGGCTGCAGAGAATTACTTTTCTGAAAGTAACCCTGTTAGCAAGGTTAGGCTTGCTTCTAGAAAGTTCTGATTTTCCACTGAGTGTCCTTAAATGAGTCAGCCTAAAGACACATGATTTCTTTCAGATATAAACTCTGTTTGGTGACATAAATAAATTGAGGGGGGGGGGGGCTCAGAAATCAGTTTGGCATTATCCACCTCGGTGTTATAAATGCTGTATTGTCTTTCAGATAGGTATGTTTTAGTTGTTATGGCAACCAATTATAATATGTGTTTATTCAAGGATATTACAAATGTACATCATTGGGTTGAGTAACCTTGATTTAAGACAATACAATCCGAGTACAATTCTCCCATTGCAGACAAACCAGGAACAGGTCACCCTGCTGTTCCCCCTCTGGAAGTCAACTCAGATGCTTGCAAATAAACCATTGCTATGTTTTTTCTATGTTTTCTCAAATGAACCGTTCTTATAGACAGGAAAACTGCATGTTGGCATGTGTGTGTGCACACATAACTATTAAGAAAAGAAATGCAGTCATTTGGTAATGGAGCTGTTTGCAAACTAAATATGGGTAATCAGGATGGTGTGGCTGCAAAAAAAGTCAATTCCATTTTATGCTGCATTTGGAAATATAATTTCCAAATCACAGGAAGCACTTGTTCCACTTGATTACACAATGGTTAGCCTTCACAAGGCATCACTCTTTAAGAAGAATTCAGACAAACTACAGTAGGTTCAGAGAACAAGGGATGACCAGGGGACTAGAAACTATAAGAAGAGGAAGGATTTGGGAATCTTTAGTCTGATGGAGAGAAGGCTAACTGGGAATATGATAGCACTCTTGAAATACATGAAAGGATGTCACTCAGAAGAAGATCAGAAGTTGTTCTCCATCATTCCAGAGTGAAGGGTATGAAATAACACATTGGAGTTTTAAAAAGGCACATTTGAAATGAATGTTAGAAAAAAGCAACTTCCTACAGATAACAGCAGCTTGACAGTGGAACCAATTACCAAAATGAGTGGTAGATGTGTTTGTGTTCGATGGAGGCGAGAGAACTATCTGACAGGAATGCTTTAATTTGGATACCTGCACAGAAGAGGGAGTTGGAGATGGAACCTTCCAACTCCATGATTTTATGGGCAACCTTTTGCAAAATACAAGCCTTCTGCAGATTCCATGTCATTTCTCAGATGTGAATCACAAGATGAGAACCGTGTCTGTTCAGAAGACCAACAATTAGCCCATAAAGCAATATTGTACTCCTTTTCTTTGGGCAGTTACCACTCCAAAGAACAATCATTGGTCTTATTTTATGGCTTTGCACCAGGTTAGCTGCTGTTATTCTAAAGAGAAACCAAACCAAACAATTCTGTTGTTAAATAGAAAGATCCAGAATGTAGCATGATTACAAGAACATTCATTACAGTAATATACCTACCATTCAGTACCTAGTTATACCGCATCATTTCTGGCCCCATTATTTACATATTCCCTTCTGTACTTTTATCTATCTTTATCTGGCCCTTGAGGATAACACTCAACCCTGTTGAAATGGATTGAAGTCCACAGACTCCTAAACAACCACAATACATCTCTTCGTATTTCACTTGACACAAGACACTGTTGTTTTATTCCAATGGACTTACTTCAGTGGTGTTTCTGAAGGTGTGATCTGGATCCAGCATTCCTTGGAAAAACACGGTTTATTACTGGAGTATCTGGGAATGTAACATTATAGTGAAAGAGGGATAATCCAGGGAAATCTAGGGATTGTTCAGATGAACTTTTAGCAAGGCCATCAGTTGGCAGCTTCTGTACTAAAGAGAGGCCATGTCATTTATTAGATCAAATTATACAGAATATAGCACAATTACAAGAAGTAATTGTACCATAGCAGCATACCTGCCATTCGGTGGCCAATTCAGCAGTAACAGCTGGAAATGATTATGTATCTATACTGTGTCTGGGGCTTTGTTCTCTCAAATAGCAGGTAAGATTGTAATCCTATATCTCAATTTTGCCACTTCAGAGTACAGATGGAAAATTGTATACCAACTGTTCTTCTTTATTGGGGAAAAAACAAGGCATCACCCACACTCAGCATTAGCCACTTTCAGTATTTTATTAGTACATCAAACACTATATTATGCTATGCAGTACTCTACTCTACTCTACTCTACTCTACTCTACTCTACTCTACCCTACTACTCTCTCCATCCATCCATCTATCCCTGTGTGCCATCTATTGATCAATCTATCCAAGTACAGTATGTCTCTCTCTCTCTCTCTCTCTCTCTCTCTCATTATTATAGTGTTTGAGGTGCTCTTGTGTAATTAAGCACAATTCTGTTCAGCTCCCTGATATTTCAGCAGATAGATAATTATATTAAAAAACAACTACAAAGTAAAATGGTAGCTTTGGTATGCATTTCATGTGAGTCATAGACTGGGTGTTTACAGGGCTGCAGGAAAAACAATCCACGCATTGTGAACATCAGCACATCAGACGTTATAGAGAAGTGTGACTGATCCTGACTATTTCTATTTCTGCAAACGTGGCTTCATTTTAATTTATTTGATTTGATTTCCTTTATAAGATTTATCAGATTCATGTGTGCCATCCACCTCATAGGTTTGGTAGATTAAGGTTATCAAAGCTTTCTACATTCTGCCTTCATTCTGGCAAACAAGCAGTTTAAAAAAAAAAAAAAAGTCAAATTCTGTAGGAAATCAGCTTACCTGACAACTTCCAAATTCTAGATTTTTTTTCTTCCTTAATTTCCCTTTGTCTTATTCGTTAGTCCTCTTGTCTTTCTAGCTTTACCTGACCTATCTAGGCAAAGCCCGAGAATAAGGCAATCTGAGCAGGAGGGGAATTTATGTAGGTTTCTAATAAATCTAATAAATAAATCTAATAAATCTAAAACATAAGTCTATGTTAAACAATATTAGATAACTCAGGGAGAAGATGAAAGCTTGGCCTCAACAGAACCCTTGTACATTCCTGGACCTAATTGTTTTTCTAAGACTTTCCCCCATAGTTGAGAAAAGTAGGATGTTTAAGAAGGTTGTCTAGCTTGGAACTTAGTAGAGCTGTCTGAAACTTCAAATCAAGGTTGACTTGATTGGATCACCTCTTCAAATGCAATCACCAGATTAATTAGATGAATTGAATCAGTTGGATTTCTCAATGTTATGGATCTTTTTTTTTTTTTTGCACATGCAAAAATATTTTTCCCCTACATGAAATCAACAGTCTGAACTGGTTGATTCAATGTACTGAGCTGATTGAATCAGCTGTTAGAACAGATCTTGAGTGATACGCATACTCCTGGAGCTTCGTGGTCTTTTTCTTGCTACGGTTGGAGCCTTGGCTGGAGCCCATGGGATATGAAGCCCCTGAAGGTGAGGATGCTGACACTCCAGTGGGATGGGCTGGTGGATTATAATGCCTGGGTGGTAGATTTGCCATTACTGCATCTACCCAGAGACCCTTCACTCTTTGTATCTAATGCAAATTACTGCTGTTGCACTTCCAAGAACATTCCTGTTTCTCTACAAAATAATATACAGTGTCCTGGAAGACTGATTTCCCAGGAAACCACAACCTATAAGTGAGCTATAAATCTGAGTCATGAGGCACACAATCAAATAATTCCTGAGTCCACCAGAACTAAGGAATAGCTTGCCCTATGGTTTTAATTAGATTTGCAACTCTTAGCTGAACAACATTTGCTTAGGAACATGAGTGGTGTCCTCACGTTGTATCCCAGAACAACAACTATTGCTATGGGTAACTCAGGACTGACAACTCCTCTCCAGAGACTGAGGCCCATTCCTCCCCCTCGCCCCCCGATCTTACTTGGATTGCAAGAGTTGCTCTGCTGCTGAGTGACATCTCTGTTTCAACATGTTAATCCATCATGATTCTAATATTGGACATTCTGCTTATTTAGAAAGCATCAACATGTATTTAAGAGCACAGGTACATGAAATAATAATAATAGTAGTAAAAGGGGCAGCTATAGTGCTAATCAGGACCACTTGGCTTGAATAAAGCTGTGCTGCAATTTTGTTCTAAAAGTATCGATACTTATAACATGCACACAGTTGTATCCTAAATTATGTTTATTATTTTTATTGTTTTGTCTGCTTTTGTTTCTTTTTAATAGATTGCAGAATCAGAGCTCCTATCCTGGATTAGAATTTTAAGGGGAAAAGTTTCCCTAGCAATCTTTTTTTCTGGCCTCAGATCATTTTCAGTTTAATTACATAATTCCTGTTTAAAAAAAAAGTAATAAGAGATTCAAATTAGTATGGGGTCTGTCATCTCCAGACTTCATTTGTAAACCAATACCTGGCAAGGGTTTATTATGAGAGAAGAATGTATAATAAAATTTTACATGTTAATAGTAGATTGATGAACATAACTCAGGCTACTTGACTTTAGAAACTCTGCAAAGCTTTGAAGGTTGGATACGAACATCTGTGTTCCCAGTCCCAGAAATCTTGGTTGTAAATGTGCTAGGGAGATCCTAAAATGTTAGACTGATTCAAGCTTGTTTTTTTTCTGCTGAATATGTCTTTCTCATTCCCTGTTTGTACCCATACTGCTTTCTATTTTCTGTTGTGTGGTGTTATAGCTATCAGTGACAGACTTCTAAATGGCGTGCAAAAAGTCTGACCCTAAAGATGAGTCTTGTTTGAGTCAAGCTATGCTCCTGGTAACTTTATTGACTTCATAGCTACCGTATATAGGTCAATGACTATATGTAGGTCAGTTTAACCTGCACCCTAATAACCTCATATCCAGGTATTAACCAAGTCCACCTCTGCCAAGATAAGCCAAGTCTGACAGGGTGCTGTCGCCTAGCTATATCTGATTCAAGGAATTAATTCATGTCTGTTGCTCATTCATGTATGAATGAGTATTTGGGGATTCCTCCTAAACAACTTTCCTCTTTGATGAGCGTATGTACTCTAAAGCTTCTACAATAGTTTTGACCTCCGCTTCGTTAACACCTTTATGATCTATTTATTTGTTTTCTATTTCTCTTTGTAGCCCCCTCTTTGCTGAAAGCAAAAATAGTCAATTTTCAAGTGAACAGCTACAAGCACAGATAAAAATGGGTAGCGCCAATACAGAGCAGCTGCAGAGCAAAAGGGACAGGAGGAGAGGAAAGTGTGGTTCGGTTACATTGTGACAGCCCACTTATCTAGGGTGGGGGAGTAGGAAGGGAGCCTTCACCATAGCAGAAAAGATGAATGGTTCTGGGGCCAAGGGAGGATGGTTTTTGCATCCTCCTTTAAGGTGCTTAATTGCACATCATGCTGGGCCTTTGTACCAGGCTACAGTAACGGACACCGCAGCAGCTCCAAGCCAAGAAACAGGATGTGGGAGGATTCTAAGAGGACTGGTGGATTTGGTGGATTTCTCCTTATAACCATCTTCCCTTTGCTTCCTTCAAATCAGTGGTGTGAAATAAACAAGGTTTTGGAAGCTGGAAGTAACACTAGGCCTGATGCAATAATAAAGAGGCCCAGGTTTTGAGGGTTTGTTTTATCGGTGTCTTTCAAGGAGCAGAAGGGGTTGCACAAACTGTAACTGCTAGAGTCCCGAGTCCCCAGGTTAGCTGCCAGATTGGGACCAGACTACTTTTGGGCTTTTAGGAGGAATCAGAGTGCCATGACACAGAAGGCCCTGCTCCTGAACTCAGCCTTGATAAAAGTGGCTGAAGATGGTTGTCAGAAAAGCAGCGGAAAGGAGAGGAAGGGTCAGGATTGTTCAACCCTCTGCTTCTCTGCTGGATTACCTCTTCACCCTGTTACTTGACAATGTTTTCTTATGGTCATTTTTATAATGCGCTCTTGTGTGAAGATGAAGCTGGCCTGCTAGCTGTTGGCCAGTTCTTTAAAAGGGCTGCCTCTCAGCCTTGAGGGGTAAAGGGATTTAAATTGCTCACCCATTTCTTCCACTATGGTTCAAGAAAGCTACACCAGTTCAGTTGTCACAAGAGACTCCTGTAGCCCAATCAAAGATTCTTTCAGGGCCTAAAACTACAGATGGAAAAATGGTGTGAATTCTCCCCAGCTGAATTTCTGACTGTATTGATTCCGCTACATAAGGAGAGGGAAAACAAAAAAAACAAAAACTTCCATTAACACCTATGTCTCTTTTCACGCGTGCATCTATGGTTTGCATTTGTTGTATGCACAGTCTGTGATATGTGAACTTTTCCCACAGTTCTCCCACCCACTCACCCACCCCTCCCTTTGAAAAATGTATTTTGGTACTTGGGTGGTTTGTGGGATTTTTGGTATTTTTATACGCTAATATTTTGTTTTCTGTATATTTTTCCCTAAGATAGCTTTATGCCTTAGAAGCAAAATAGTTCTCCAAAAGACAAGAAGGCAATGGGATTCCCCTCATACAGGTGTTTCTGTTTTGCTTAGCACCCTCATCTGGCAGTGCCAGTATACATTCAAGTGCTGTTTAGGTTTGCATTCAGGTTTTGGTTATATTCTTCTCCTTTTTTCACATGTTAAACCTGCACAGAAGCATCTTTAAGCTATAGAGGAAGGTCTCAGAGATGTGGGGCCATCTTGCTTCGTGATTCTCTTGAGAAGGACATTTTGCTCAAATATTCATCAAAACAAAGCCTATTTTCAGAACTTTTTACAATTCTAATGAAGATTTACATTTGGTGTGCATTTTTTCATAAAACTTTTATTAAAAGTTTTAATTACAACAGTAAAAGATAATACAAACTAAAGAAGAAAAAAGGAAAAAGGGTGCAAACAAACAAACAGGAAAGGCCTAAGGAAGCGACTTCCCACCCTCATCACAACAAGTATAAACAATTTCATAATCTCTTCACTCTTCTCAATTAATAGATATAAAACTCTTCATCCCATAACTCATCTCTTAACTATAGGTAAATCCAATAAGTAACGTCTTCTCCAATCCAGGTGTCAGTAAAAAGGCCAAACACAGCCCTAAAATAATATTGATTAACCTATATAAAACTCCACAGCATTTTTCCATTTCAAATGCCAACAATTCCAAAGGAAACCACCTCATATCCCATTCAAATAAACATTCCATATCTCCATTCTTAAATATGAGCAAATCCACATTTAACAAATATAAAGTAATCCCAGTATCCTAATATATACAAAAGACAAAAATTTAACATAACAAAGAGGGATATAAAATGACAGTTAAATACAGAGTGAGTTTAAATGCTATCAAATTAGGGTACATAAAATAACTGTAAAGGAAAAAGCTTAAACAGCATGTTAAATGTGAGCAAATCAAATGTGCATCATTTTTTCCACTCCAGAGATCAGCAAATCCAAAAAGAACTATATGTCCCATTTTAGCTCTGGTCAAATAAAACAACTTTGTGTTCTTTCTTTTTAGGCAAAACAAGCTTGTTCTTTAATTCATTCTGATGATTGTTGATCATTATTCTTAATTTCTTCAATACTTTGTACAGCCTCTTTTGAAAGTCCAGGAAAAAGAAATTGTTCCAGTTGCTCTCTGGGATTGTCATTTTTATTTCCTTCTTAATTTTTAAAGTTTCATCCAATTTTTTCTTTATATCTCATGATAGATTCTTATTCAGATTCTTGTTCATGATAGATTTTGTTGCACTTCTTTTTCTGTAACATCTTCTGGGAACAGACTGTTCCCAAGAAAATGCAATGTAGCTGACATAATTGATTTAAAATTCCTGTGTAGTTCTCAGTGAAGTTCCTCAAACATATCTCTGAATGCCATTATAAGTTACTTATCTTGTTTTTGTCTCCAATATCAAAAACAGTTTTTCTTCCCCATAAAAATGCATTTATTATTCCAAAGTTTTCTGAGCCTAAAATCCGTTTAAAACTTTCTATAGCCAAAACCTTGTCTTCTTTTTTGCTGTTTTAAAATAAATTCTTAAAGAGTATAAAGATACATCTTCATTTCCTTATATTAAGGATTGTAGGCACTCACCCGTGTTTATAGCTTTGCTGCTTTGAAGGTGTCTAACTTCTTTGAAGCAGTTAATAGGCAATTTCCAAAAGTAGTTAGCAAGGGAAGCACAAATTTAGCATCCTTTAAAAAGGCTCTGTTTGCAGCTGGAGCAATTATGGAAAATTCCCTCATCTCCCTCACCTCCCACCCTCTGGAGACCATTTTCTTGCAGTCTCCTCATCCAGAGCAATTGTAAGGGGAACAGCTTGGGCAATCACATCTCCTCTCTTTATCCAGAGAGGGTTGAAGTAGCCAATCTCCACACCAGCACCCTTTTTGTGGCTGCAAACATCAGCTCGGCTTTTTGCAGAACCGTCTTCACTCCACCATCTTCCCCAGAAGTCTATTTTTGTATGCATTTTTTAAAGTTGCAAACCACATTATACATTTCTGGAAAGGTCAGATTTAACCATTCCAGATTCTTGCTTATAATTGCTAGGTACAAGAAAATAAAAATAGAAATTTCAGTCAAGGAGCTACACACGCCCTTTCTAGCATCAAAACTATAAGTTAACCAACTTTCTGTCATTTAATGACATCCAACCACCAAAACTGAGCAGCCTGACATAGAATGTTCTTGAATTCACAGGAACTTATAGCCAAATAATTGTGATAATGCTGTTTCAATTTATTTGCCCCACTACAAGAATCTTATAAATAGTGTCAGTACGATTACTTAACATGGAAGCCTCTTGTTAGGGACTTTTTAAAGTTAAAGATATAGTGCCTTATAAGAACAGGAGACAACAAATTTGAATTTTGCTCATTATGGTTCTGCCTTATAAAAGCAATTATATGTAACCCTCTCTTGCTTCTGCCCAAGATAATAAAAATGTTAATTAGCAATCTGCTACTTCATTTCCTCCATCTTACATTCCTTGACCTTGCTTTAATATTACTAGGAAGTAACTTCCATTTAGTGGGAATACTTTTTTTCAGCAGAACTAGAACTCTAAAAAAGATGTGTGCCAAATTCTATCTCTGAAAGTTAATTGAGATATTCTGGTAGTTATAACTGCCCTCATATGATCAGGATAGCAAATCTCTATCCCCTTTTGCATTACGGAAAGAGATCAGAGTTAACAGGGAGAATAAATTTTAATTTAAATTAAAGCAAAAAAAGAAGACAAACTTTGAAATAGCTTATACACCAGTTTCAGAAGCACACAGAGAAGACACTACAAGAGAATCAATAAATAGGCCACATTCAAGAACATTCCACAATACTTAAAAGGGTGTGGACCCACACAAGGAATGATCCTGGTTGTAAGAACATGGCTATTAGGAGAACATGGTTATGTCAAAGATCAAAACTTTTACTGAGGGCTATGGAATAAACTCCCTGAAGATATGGGAGTTCTATGAGGCCCATGGAACTTTTCAAGTACTATGCAGAAGCCATTTTTAAAGCTGTATTTGCAAACTGATGATGATATCTGATTTTATATTCCTTTCAGCTTTGTTGCTCTGCTATCAAAAGCATTTTATTGTGATTTCCATGCAGCTAATTGTACTTTTATTCTTAATTCAATTTTGCTGTTACAGTGTATTGATTTGTAAGCTCTCTAGCATAGGAGAAGGAAAATGGTATAGCTTGGCATAATTTGTGTGAAGGATAGTATGACTTAACCACATGATATAAATTATTTTAGCCTTATGTCTTATTCCGCATCACCTGAGAAGTCTCGTTTATCAATGTAAATTTAATGAACTTGGAGATCAGCCAACAACCTGATTTTCCCTTAGGTTATTTGATGGGGAGGAGGATTCTTGTAAATGAATAGTGTGAAATGGTTAAAATTGATGTAATGGAGCAAAAGGAAAAGGGGAAACAGTGAAAACAAGGAAGACACTGAAAGCAGAGACCCTGAATGTTGGAAGACCTAACAGTCCATGAGTCTGGGTAATCTAAAAGCAATCTAGTGAACAAGCAATTATGCAGAAATAAATCAAAGCTTTCCAAACAGTGTTGCATCGTGCAGAGGTTCAACTGAGAAATCCATGATAACATTAGTAAACTCATTATAGAAACCTATTGCAGCAATAGCTGATACAATTACCGTTTGAAAAGCATTTCAGACAATTCTGTTTGGTTATTCTTCTTTATATCCATGATGCAAGCAACGAGGATGACCTTTGAATCGGTGTTAAAATTAAGCACCTATTTAAATGTCTTATCTTGTAAAGAATTCACTGTAAAAAAAATCAGTGATATCCACAATAATGGATTATCCTTTGTTGGTTTGTTGCATCTTTTGTTAATGAGCTAAAGCATTCAGGAAGATGTTTTTCAAGAGGGGAGAAACCTACAATAAGGATAAAGTACCTCACTGTCCAGCCAACAATCTATATTTTGCAAGCGCTTAAGGGATTAAAAATAAAAAGTTAGGTTGGCATTGTAATGAGTTTAAGTTCCATGGGAGAGTTGTCCAAGATTATGGGTATTGCAATGTAAAAAAATATTCTAAATGTTCTATGATCACACTTGATCACTTTGGGGCAGTATAAATTGCAGGCCAAGGAGTTTTTTGGCATACAAACAAGGAGTAAATGGTTATACTTTTTCTAAATATTCTTGATTCCCTGGGAACTTGCCAAAAATGGTATTAAAATCATGTACAACTTTTTTTCCATAGTTGGAGCTGCTTCATAGTCTATGGCTATCTTTCTGAAACAAATGGCGGAACCCTAACTCAACATATATGTAATTTCTGTATTTTGAAGCCATTTAAAAATGGGCCTTGAGAACAGATCCCTATTAAAATGTAGAGGAGGTTGGTCAAATAATTTCTTGAAAACTAAGATTGTGATGGGGTGCCTAGGAGAAACCCCAGCTGAACTCAATAAGGATTACTGAAAGTATATAGATTTGCCATAGAAGCATTCTTATTTTATCAGGACAATTATAAATGTAAAACTGCCCTCAGGCTGAGCTCATCTCCTGATATCACACCCACAGAGACGTCTGCAGGAACTGATGCTCTGGTCCAAACAGTGTCGGTCCAACGCTCCTCCCCCTTTTCACAAGTATGCATCATCATAATGCATGTGCCAAAAGGGGGGACTTGGGTGGCAACATCACAACACTGGTTTTGTTATTTGCTGTACTGGGAAGAAGGAATAACCTTGGGAGGAAGAATCACTACCAAGAAAACGGCCAGATAAAATAAATCTGAGTCCAGGGCAGAACTGTCATCCGAGTAAGCATGTCAGGCAAGATCTTCCCTAGTTGTCGTGAAGATGAAGGGAGGGAAGGAGGAAGCGCGCTCAAGACTTTCGAGATTCTGTTACTGTAACCTTATAATAAAAGTAGCTTAGCATTCATAACTTTGGTTTCCTGGTCTGGTCTACCATGAATGGCTGACGTGAGCCATCCTGTGATGCACACAAACATTCAGACCCATGCTCCTACACACACATGGAAGCCTTTGAACACCCTATAGTTTTCTTGCCATTTCCATCCAAAAACCTCTGAATCGGAACTGGTGATTTGTTTCTTTTGAATTTCTCCCCCCGCTCCCCAAAAAACACTTAAACTAAAAAACAAAACAAGAATTAAACATGTTGAACATGAAGTTCAGGCAACGACATCTGTCTTATGCCTTATACAATTAATTATTGTGTGAAGAATTGTTTTCTGCATTCTCCTCATCTCTCTTTGGCACAAAATCCAACTCTCTTCTCATTTAGCACAGCATCTATCTCAAAGCTTAAAACATTATTTTAAGGACTTCCTCTTCCTGTCCCTCTCCTTTCTATATTCCATATCTGTATTAAGATTGTTTTTCCTCTTGTTCTCATTTGAGCCAGGTTTCTATCTTCAGAAAAGAAACTCTATTTTCTCAAAGAGCTATCTTTACTTTACTCATTAACCTTCTGTGTTTCATTGTACGTATCCTGACGGACAGCATACATTATAGCTGAGCTTCTATTAATATTGTTTTGAACAGCTCCCAACTATTTCAGAGAGATTTGACTCTCCTCATCTTCTTCTTTACCCGCTCTGTTTTTTGAGATGCATTTTCTTTTCAAGTCACTCTGTTAGCTTCCTTGGCCCTTCTTTAGTTGCAGAAACATTGAATTGCATTGCACTGCCCTTGCTGTTTTCCAATCAGTTCACGAACACTTTTGTGCATCACTTAGGATTAAATCCAAGGTCACCTTCCCTTTTGTTAGTTCCAATAACAACTCTTTCTATGAAATAGTAGTTTAGAATACCTAGGAATTTTACCTCTCTGTCATAAACAGAATACGTATTTACCAGCCCACCTGAGAGTAATTGAAATGGTGTCTTATTGCAATACTTTCTCCTTTGGATGTCTCCCTGATTTCATTCTTTTTTGGGAAATCACCGTAAGCATTTTAATCAAGAAGCAATAGTGTGTCTCCTCCACTCAATTACTTTGGTGGCCTAATATTGTCTCACACAGCAATTCTGCAGAGAAGTCTAACCCTTTGGGAAAATTCAGTTTGTTCATCTCTGTGTCACTTCTGGCTTACAAGGAGCATCAGTTTGAACTTCCATTTACTTTTGATAAGAGAGATCCTCAGACTTTTCTCCATGCCAAAAATGCTATGGATTTTTGTTTCAAGTAGTCTAGTCATCCCAACGTGGGCCAGTCTCTAATATTAAACAGCACTTTAGATTCCAAAGGATATAAAGTATAAAGTATAAAGCAACACTTGATTTTTAAAAAGACATCATTCCTGGGATTGCACAGCAGCCTTGTTATCCCAGGAAAAGGAGTGGCTGAGAGATGCTACGTTCGCAATCTGGAGCACCTTTTCTTTTTGAAACCTAAGTGCTGTAGACCCCTATAAATAATTCTATTTATTTATTCTTCTATGTATGCCCCATCTTTCCATTCTTAGCTTCCTTATGGCAATTAACAACATAAAAATATTTTAAAAAATAAAAAAGTCATAGTATATACAAATATTATTTAAATACTTCTATAATCATTAACACTGAAGGACTATTTGTGCTCAGATCTCTTTCCCATCTCTCTCTCTCTCTCTCTCTCTCTCTCTGTGTGTGTGTGTGTGTGTGTGTGTGTGTGTGTTTCTCTCTAGACATTTGGCCCCTTCACTTTATTGTGCTGACTTTATGCTGATTGCAGAATCGTGTCTAGTCCCAACTGAGGTAATCAGAAAAAATCTATTTTCATTCCCCAGAAGTGGGTCATCTAAAATTGGAATTCCCCAAAGAAATTTAGTTAACTAACAGGGCATCCATGGGCAGGAAGGGGTAAAAAAAAAAGAGAAAGTCAAGATGGCAGGTCTAACCATGTGATTGAAGCCCTGCTTCAATTGCATGGCTGTGACCACCATCTTCATACACACACCTATCCACAAAAAGTACTCAATATTCCATTGTAAACTTTTCAACACTGCTTATTGTCTCATTCATGGGCAAGTGATTATTCAAAACAACCTAGTGGAGAATCATCTCTGAATAGAAAGTGATTTGATGGATTTGATAGAAGATTGTGAAGATTGAAGGTAGAATAGAAAAGCATAAATAATTCTTAACACATATTAAAAATCACCCAGTTCCAGCATTAATCTCCCATTTTAATTCAGGAAAGATTCTGCTTGAATAATATTGAAACAGGTACAAGTAGATTAGATCGTCTTGATTTTAAGGCTCTACACTCACAAGATTTTTAGAGGGTTTTTCATGTGAGAGGAGTGAGTGGAATACCTAGCCTTTTGACCTAGAGATTTAAACTGCAAGGAAGTTAAGCAGCTTAAACCAGCTGGAAATGAAGAAATCACTTTCTGGATTTCAGACCTACCTCTACTTTTTATGATTATACTTTGGCAATGGTGATGGCCTAGTGTTCTGTCTGGAACATGCTTATCATGGATCCCAATTTATAGCTTCTCCTGTTTCTTTACTCTTCCCTTTACTCCCTTTACTCCTTGCTAGGAAAGCAAGCACCAATTGCTTCTCTTTCAACGGGCAAGTTTTTGAAGACACGTGGTTTCCATTCATCTTTTGTATGAGCCCCCTTCATCTGAATCCCTCAACAGTTGATACTTTCCATTCTGAGGCAACCATCAGCGTGTAAGGAATGGACAACTTTAAAAGCAACATAAAATGAACAGTTTTATCCCTATTCCTTTCTCTTGGGTTGTAAGGGGAAATGGACAGAACTCTTGTCCATTTCACCTGGTTTAAAGAGGAAGAAAAAGAAAAAGTTGTCCATTACATCTTTCCATCAGCAAACTTGTAAAACAATAACAGCAACAAAAACAGCAAGCACAACAATAAACATATGTCAGTTTCTTGGTGAAATTATTTAGATTTTTTTTTTTTTTTAAGTCCAGCATTTCACCAGACCTCTTTGTTCAGCAGCCTGGAACAAAATGGCTATGGAGGGCAATGACCAGTGACCCGACCAGAGGAATGTTCCTACCACAACACAGAGCACACAGGAATGTTCCTGCCATAACACACAGTCACCAGCTGGAGTGGAAGCATTCATCTATAATGAAGTGAAGCACAGAAGGTGAACCAGATAGCACTGCTTGACCTGACACGAGCTGGAAAACACTAATTTTGAAGAGGAGTAGGAAAAGAGATGCAAAGTTTGCCTCCCCAATAGGCTGGGTGAAGTAGAGGATGACGTTGGACATTCCTGCCCTCCAAAACAATGGTCTGTATTCCTACTGGGGAATACAGGAGGTCGCGAGCAGCAGCCCTAAGTTAATCAGCCCTGAAAGAGTGAGCTTTAGCTCCAAACAGTCTGGAATGTCTCACCTGAGTTTTAACTGCCTCTTTCAATATCCGTGATCAAAACAAAGTCCTCGTGAGGCTCCATGTAAGCAAAGCTCCTCTAGGTACTCAGTGCGGCCATTTTAGTCTCCTCTCCTCCCTGAAGTCATGCAGTTGGGGTACGCAAGGAGTAAAAAAGGAAGGGTGGTGCACATGATCTCCCCCAAACCTGCTTGTGGCAGGAACGTGAGGATTGCAGTGGGGGAAGAACTGGTAGTCTGATGGTTGCCATTGAGGCAGGTGAGAATACAAAAATGACTTGACCAGCTGGATCATTGTTTCTGATGAATTGCTAGTAGAGGGGCCAACTGCGCCAGTAGAATTGTGCAAGCCAAGCCTTGGTGAGCATGAGATTTCTTAATAAGGCCATGTTAGTGCCTAAGGAGATTCTTCTCCTCTCAGTCTCACCTGAAAGTATTTCAGATAAAGGCACTGCCTTGCCACCTCTGATCAAGAGCAGGATTTGTGGCTCTGTAGGGAACAGAGGACCTGGCAACAAAGCTAAAAGAAGGCGGAGGGAGAGCTGTTTTCAAAAGCTTGGGTTAACATTTTAATGATCTGGAATGGTCCAGAAAACAGCTCATTATAACTGTTTTAGAAAACACACTGTTCTCACCAGAGCTCTGAATGGGAAACCAAAGGGCTTCCCCTTTCCCGGGGATGTTGCAACTGAATATTTATCTTG
Organism: Python bivittatus; assembly: GCF_059951505.1. NCBI lineage: Eukaryota > Metazoa > Chordata > Lepidosauria > Squamata > Pythonidae > Python > Python bivittatus. The sequence continues at coordinate 7,751,642 of NW_028277033.1, forward strand.
ACAAATAAGAGAGGTGGGGGGAAAATGGCATTCAGAATGACAGAAATGGACAAGGAAGCTAACTTTATACATGCTTTCAAACATTTCATGTTGCTTTTTGGTGTCCCTGCTTCATTGGGTAGAAAAAGATCATTGGAGGTTGAAAAGAGTTATTATTGTGACTTTCAGCTCCTTGGTTTCCTCCTCTGATCATCAAATCTCTACTTCTTTGGCTGATTGTTGTGTTGCTTCAAGGCTATTTATTCCTTTTATAGGCACCTTCTGTCGCAATGAGGAGCTAACAAGTTTTGCTGTGCAGTATATTTTGCTCTTTAACTATACCAATAGAGCGGGTATATCTTTATTCTTTCTCACCCTTAGAAAACAGGCAAAGATCTATGACATGGACTGAGCCATTGCTTTGCTTGCAGAGGGCCCCAAATCAATATCTGCATCTTCATGTTCAACAGGCATTAGGAAGATGACTTAGAAAAAAAAACACTGACCCAACACTGAGGAAATGTCATAGGTGAAAATGGGCAGAACTGATCCAAAGACACTTCATTGGTTAGAAATGTTCTTTCAAAAGACTGTGCATTGCTAATAAGGTCTTTGCAGCATTCTGGAGGACTTAAGCCTATTTAATGTGTTTAAAACTAAATCCCCTTAAGTTCAGTGAGACTTACTCCCAGCTAAGGAACTATAGCAGACATGGACAGCTTCTTTTCTATCCGAAAGCCACACAATAGTTTATTATTATTATTATTTGCTGAAATCATATTCAAACATTGGTCAGCATCAGGATGAAATAAAATAGATGGCTTGTCAACATTTCCTTCCTTCCTTCCTTCCTTCCTTCCTTCCTTCCTTCCTTCCTTCCTTCCTTCCTTCCTTCCTTCCTTCCCAATTTAAGGGCATGGAAGAACACTTTCAACCCATATAGTCAATTGGGATGGGAAATTTTCTATTCTGCCTCCTTTTTTACTCCTTTTCTTCTTTTCTTATCATGATAATTGATTTTAAAATTACACTATATTGGTAATACTGTTGTATGTATCTTTTCTACTGCTAATTAATTTAACATAATGAAAAAGGCCATTCAGCACCAAAGTTGAGGTAGGAAAATTTTAGGTAGGATTTCCCCTTGCACACATCCTTCAACAGACAGGTGATGGCCCTGTCATTATTTTAGTGTGATGGTGTTAAGAGGGCTATTTTGGCAGTGGAAATGTGGTCATTCTTGGTCATGTAGTAGCCTAGGGCTGGTCCTGTTTTACATGTGTGAGGGGTGGGGAGCTGGAAACAGCAGAAGGAAATGGGAGACAGTTTGCAACAGGAAGGGCAGAGGGGAGTGGGACAGAAAGAGAGGCAGGGGGAAGGGGGGAGAGAATTTACAGCCTTATTTTATTATTTTTCCATCACATCCATGAATGAGATATCTATTATCTATCTATCTATCTATCTATCTATCTATCTATCTATCTATCTATCTATCTATCTATCTATCTATCTATGTCTGGGAATGAAGTTCACAATAACTTGAAGGAAGCTTACCTTTAAGAAACATCCATGGAGCAGGAAGTGTGAGGTTGTCTGGGCCAATACCTTGTTGTCCAGCTTCTCAAGGGCAAGGCAGAGAAAGAAGGAGAGGAAACCAAAATCTGGGTTGAATGGGAACCGATGCTGTTATAGCAGTGTTTCAGGTGGAAGCTATCAAACAAGGCTTCATAGAAAAGGTGAGTTTTCAGAAGCAACAATAACAATAAAGGAGAGGTATGTAGTTGTAGAACTAAATGACTTAGGAAAGGTGTTGCCTGAAGGATGAGAAGTTACGTCTGAGAAGTTATTTGGCTTATTTATTTATTTTTATTGCTTTTTAATTAATAACAAAAAGGGGGGGGAAGGAAAACACAATGATGATAATGATGGAGATACATATATTGTCAAAAGGGAAAAAAACATAAAAAGTGCTTTACAAAAGTGGAAAAAGTACAACAAAGAAAAAAACAGGATATGTCATTGTCATTATAAACAGTTACAATTCTCTAAATACTTATCTAATACAAATATTATTCAAGTACCGTATATATTTCTAATATATTGATATGACTATCTTTTTTTTTTAACCTACTGTATTTTGTATAAATGAGTCCCATATTTCATTATCCTTGTCCATACAGAGTCTTTGTCTATAGGCAATCCGCTCATAAGTAGCAAGTGCAATCAGGTCTTCAATCCATTGAGTGAAGGGGCCATGCATTTATCTTTCCAATGCTGCAATATTGGACTTTTGGCCATAGTAAGGGCATGGAGAATCCATTTACATTATCCAATTGTCAAGTTCCATGTGCTAGGTATGTAATTCAAGAGAATATTATCCTCTGAAAATTTTAGCTTTTGTCACACAGTTACATTTATATGTTCTAGTACTCTCTCCCAAAACTTAGTAAATATAGGACATTGTAAAAAGATTTGCTTTAAAGAGGCAATGTCCTTATTACATCTCCAGCAAAATGCAATTTTTGACAGTCCTTTTCTATACATATGTAGTGGAGTCCAGTAAATTCTAAATATTGTTCTAATTTTGTTCTATAGGTTGTAATTTAAGGTCCATTGACACTCTTGCTATAGAAGTTAAGATACTCTCCCATTGTCTAGGCAATATAGAAACCTCTAATTCTTTATTCCACTCATCTCTCAGCATCTGCATATCAGATTGATTTATTGATAACAAATACCTATAAAAACTAATAGTAGTTTTTTTAGTTTTAAAGGATTTAACAAGTTGTTCTAATATCTCAGGTGTCTCAGAAGCTGAAAATGCTGCTGGTGTTTGAAGTTATTTGGTTTGCGGTCAAATACAAATTTAATTGTTCTGAATTTTCCAGACCTTCATATGAGCTGGAATACAATTATATGTGGATGTTCACTGTTCTCTGAAGTGGATATGGGTCATAATTGTGCAGAATTATGTGCACTTAGGAGAAATCACATAAAGTAAGATAGTAATCATAAACGGTTTTTAGCTTATTGATTTATTTAATCTTTCTGAGGAGCTTCCTATTGTTAACAATATAGGAGGTAAATTAAGCAAGTACAGATTAAAACAGAAGTCTGTAAATCATGGTAAAGGAGGATAGGAGGTTCAAAATAGAATAAATATAGCTAAATAGGCTCTGGCTGAGTTGGAAAGCTGAACAGGACTGGATCTGGTTACTACTTGGCTGGGACAACATCAGAAATCCCCAGATTAAACTGGAAAGTTGAAAATCATCCAAGAACTAGGTAATAGGAAGCCACTCTCATATCATGTCAAGACAATGGGCATCAATGTGTCCATTTAAGTCACCAAGAGTCAAGTTCATGCCTCAGGTGGCTTTACCTTTAATGGATTTAAATATATTATGTCTCTGTCCTTAAGATTCTCCTGTTTTTCTAGTCCTAAATAATTTCAGCTGCCATAAGGGAGGAGGAGTAGCAGAGATGCAGTGAAAGTGACTGTGAGCTGTGTCCTGGAGGTGATCAATTGTGAGTGAAAATACATCACACTGGGCTGTAGTTATTTGGAACTTTCTTCTTCAGAGCTATGTTTGGTCTCATCCTTCCTTGCAACTTGCAAACTATTAAAGACCATCTGATGCTCAGCTTGTATCTAAGTATTGTTGTATCTAGGTATTATTACTCAATTGTTTCTGGTTATGACATTTGCGTGTCTTATCCTTTCTTTACTGTGCACTGCCCTGACTTTCAGTCGATTGGGGCAGTCTACAAATGTGGTCAATGAATATATGCATGTTGCTGGATCCATTTCTCTAGGGGTGGTATCCTGCAAGCTGAGGTGCAGCGCAGAGACCAAAGGTATAATAATTTGCTGCCCTAATCCAGTGTACCTCATCTTGCTTAATATTTTGTTGTAAACATATTTAACAACTAGCATCACGTTGGTTCTTCTATCACAAAAGCATTTGCCCATGTACAAAATATGTTTCTGTCAAGTGAGAGGAGACCAAAAGTATAATAATTTGCTGCCCTAATCCAGTGTACCTCATCTTGCTTAATATTTTGTTGTAAACATATTTAACTAATACCTCCTGACCTCGGGCTCTATTCGTGATATTTAAAAAAAAAAACAACTTTGTAAAATTGTTCTACTGACTTGAGAAATCCTAATTCACCTAATATTCTCCTCCATTCTTCCATCCTCTTGCTTTGTTCTGTGTTTGTTGTTGAGAAACGGAGGGAAAATATCTGCATTTAAATAGCAACATTTACTGAAGGAAACTAGGACTATATTTCACCATCATTCCAAATACCTGGAGGGAGGTTCTGTACCCGTTATAGCTTTTACATGTTAATTTTCTAATCTTCTAGATTGTTGCTGGCCTTTGTTGTTTATTTTTCATCATGAATATCCCTGTCTTTCAAGCTATCCCCTCGTTCTTTAGTTGGAAAGTTATTGGCACAGCTGCTCATAAATATACATAAGGGAGTACTGGATTTTTCTCCTCAACAGCTCCACATGAATACATTGTGGTTTGAAGATGATGTATTCTCATGGATTGAAATGACCAGTGCCTTAAACATCTAATTTTGTATATCACATTTGAGGCAATCCTGATGTTTCCTGTGGAAGTGCTATGGGGAACCAAAGCCCAATGCTTTTTATCAATCTTTTTCCTTTGTGTGATCATATTTTAAAACTGAGGAATCACAGAAAGAAGTGGTAGGTGTGTGTGTGTCTATAAAGCTAGCGTCTGTATGAATGTGTGTATGTGTGTCTGTGTGTACAGTACACCCTACGTTTCTGCTTATATAAGTATTCAAAGTAACTTAAAAGGATAAAGTCGTCTGCAAGAACTCAACAAAGACAATACAATTTCATTTTTGTTGTTGTCTGGTGCCCAAAGCATCTGTTTACTAGTAGGGTAGAACTTACTTAAGGCCTTAAACTGGCTCAGAGGACACACATTCAGAGACAATTTAGAGTACATAGAGAAAACAAAAATTAGGATTATTCTTCTGAAATCAGCTTGCTGGAAATTCAGAAGCTGAAATAGGAGGCGACCTTGCTAAATTCAGTCACCTGAGAGAAAAGTCCAGACTTGTCTTATTAATAGGGTTCAGAGTGCATGCATAAAATATAAAGCAGCAGATAAAGAATAAACCTGAACAGAAACAAATTCACCTTTTCTGAAGCAGAGAGGGAGAGATACTCAAAGGCACAGACTCTAGAGTTTGGGATAAGGCAATCAGAGAAGCTGAGATAATTCTAAGCTTTCCGTTTTCTTTATGAATTTAAGTTAATTTAAGATGAGACATTCGTTTAGAACAGCACGAGTAGCAGGATGCAATTCATTGCCTGGGCATCTGGAGTTCATGACTGATGGGTGATGAGCTCTACACAAGGCTGGAAAGGAAGGAAGGGTCACCCCCAAATATCCCACCTCTGATGATAACTTCTGGTGCTCTTCTGGTGCATAGGACCCAGTGATTTGAGGGACCTCCTGTCTCCTGTGGTTTCTGCCTATCCAATATGATCTGGCAGAGTGGGGGCACTCTGGGTCCCCTTGATAGGCATATTTCAGGACCCAGGAAGTGCACCTTCTCTGTAGCGGTGCCTGCCTCTGGAATGAGGTTGCCCCTGAGATCCATATAGCTCCCACCCTGAAGGGGCTCCAGAAGGCCTTGAAAACCTGCCTATTGTCCCAGGCCTGGGATAGGGTGGGTGGGGCTCCCCTGTTTGTGATGTTTTATGTGTTGATACATTGCCTGCATAGCCAGCCATCTTGCAATGATTTTGTAGTCATTTCTGTAATTTGGCCCAGTCTACTTTATTGTATTCTATTGTTTTTATGTCGCTCTTCATTTTTGTGAATCACCCAGAGTTGGATGGCATTACAATTAAATAAATACATTCCCTGTATTATCTGAATAAGTCTTTTTTTAGAATAATGTAAAACAAGGTCAGCATTATTGCCTCTACTGAGTGGTGGGGGTAGGTTGAAAAACAGTAGTCTAAAAAAATGCAATGCTATGGAGACCTTAAATTTAAACACTCTACTTTAGTGAAGTGGGCAATAGGTTATGCTGCAGTTGACTGGCTTTCTAATTAGATTTTGATTATTGTGGTAATTAGCTACAACATGCACGATTGGAACAGAAGCTTTATTTGGATAAGGAGAGCTAACTATACTTCCAGTTATAAATAACCTGGATTTGATGGCATGATGCCAGAGATCTATGTTAACAGCTTTTCTATCACTTAATTGTTCATAGGATCCAGGCATGAATGGAAGGCTAAAACCATTGAAAAATCATTTTGGGGCATGCATCATCAGCTTAACTGCATTGCTTGTTTCTTTTTGACGTAATTGGCCACGGAAAGAGTAGCAAGCTCTTTATAGCTGATGATAAATAAGGGGTGATAGTCAGTCTTGAACTAGTTGCTTGTTCAAAGAAACAGAACTGATTCAATTCTTCAAACTACAATGACCGATCTCGAGTACCCTCCATGATTTAAGTTTGGGCCACCAGCATCCTAATTGTGATATTCAAAATTTGAGGTTGATTACATATGCTTTTTGCCTGGGTGTGTACAACAGTTTTCATTCTACATTTGTGACATGTATCTCCCAATACATGCTAAACCATACATCCAAATGTTAAACCATAAAACAAATATCAGGCTAAAAAGACACAGAAAATCAAGAATAAGGCTACAGATGAAACCTTATTAAATCAAATTCTGTGTTTTTCAGTTGCCCTGTTTTACAGGTTCTGTTGCCAATTCTTAAGTCTGGTCAAATTAAGTTAGGAGGATGTATGGAAGGATTCTGTTGGGAACCAAAGCAATAACCATCATTTTATGGCATATCATAGGTTAACATTTGAAAGCAAAGGTGCTAAAATTGCCTGAAGTAGTGGTTCTCTACCCTTCATGTCATAAAGCCTATCATTCACTCTGACAAAGGACTTACACCCCATCCAGGTAGACAAAAAAGCTCCCTTTTCTGAAGAAGAATATGTATATTTTTAAAGGATAATTACCTTTATCACTTAGGGTACATTTTAAGATCATAAAATTGCCAATAAAACTATTGGCAATTGTTTTAATTGCTGTAACTGTAAAAGCATGGAGGGGATAGAACTGGATAAACCAAGATTTGCCCTGGTGGGAATAATCCCTAAATCAGGAAGCCTACCCCCAAGGACAAGGGAGAGCTCTAATCAGTGCCAAACATTATTTAAGTTTGGTTGCTAAACTCAGGCTAGCGGTATTCTTTTGAATGTTAGGAAATGCCGAGCCAGTTTGCTCTAGTAGCTAGGTTGCTGGACTAGGAGCCAGGAGACTATGAGTTCTAGTCCTCCTTAGGGATAAAAGTCAAATAAAATAAACAAGCAAGCAACCTGCTAAGATACTTACTTCCATTTGCTGGAGAATGGTTTCTTTTCTCTTTGGGAAGGGCACTCATGTTGCACGGGTTGAGAAATTTTGACATGTCATTATTTGATGCTGCAGTTCAAAGTCTACAAAATGGTTTCCAGTAGAGTTCTGGTGGTTGTTTTGGGTAGACTTAATTCATAATTCCTTATTATTAATCTTTTTCAGTGGTTTTGAGTAAGGCTGGGTTGTCATCAGTACAGAAATGTACTTGGCGAGACTCTAATGATGTTATTTGTCTTGGCAGTTGCAAAGACAAGGTTAGGAAAAGCTCAATGCTTGGCCTAACTGGAGGCAGCTAAGGTTTGTGCAAACAATTCTAAGGTTAAGAAAAGTTCTGAACTTAAAGGTATGAAACTATTTTGTGGTCACATTAAAAGGCTACACAACAGGCAAAACAGTGTAGCCCAGAGTTGCTGCTATTTTTCTCCATATGGTGGAGAAAAGGTCTGATGGTGGAGAAAAAGGTCTCTTCCTTCAGTTATCTTATGGCACAGTTTATATTCAGATTGTAGGTCACTGCTTGTTGTCAAAAAGAAAAAAAAGAAAAGAAATTAAAACATTGAGACTTAAGAGCTCAAGTTAGCTCATAGTCTGTATCTCTAGTGAACATTTTTAAAGTAAGATGAATAAATCTATAGTTGCTTCCTTCCTTACTTTCCCTCATGTTGATGAGAGAGGGGAACCCCTTTTTGTATGGATTGGGCTACACTACAAGAAATTAAGGGAAAAAGAAGAGAAATAAGAGGCATTGTTACTTCTGATCCTAAAGTCTATGGCCCTATGGATTATATTATCAGGAGCATGACCAAGGCCATCCATCTTCTCTTTCTGACAACCTTACCATGCTGTGAAGTGGGAATTGGGTGCTTGCAGGATATGAACATTGCTGCTTTCCCAGTTATACTCTAGAACAGTGAGATACTTAAGAGTTGGATCACAAGGGGGCAGGGTCTTGCACATAGCTGGCAGCTCTGAGCAGTATTTCCAGGTATAACAGAAGCCCTTTCTTCCCACCACCACCACCACATTAGGCCAGAAAATCAAGAATGTGTAGTTGTAAGGTAAACTGATAGGCCAAATGACATTAACCTCAATGAAATGAGTCCCTGGCTGGAGTTGAATCAGTTCATAATGTCAAAAGCATTAGCCCTGTTTAATTCAATCAAACTCAAAATGTCTGGCTAGACAAGTCTGTCTACTCTGTTTTCCTGGAACACAAAGAGGGGTTGCAATGTGCAAGTAAATGCATTCCATCACTCCGAAGCAATACAGGAGAAGATTCTGTATTACATGGACCTCAGACCGTGAGGACATCTTTAAGAAGGCTTTGCCTGATGGCTGTGGTGGTGGTGGTGGTGGTGGTGGTGGTGGTGGTGGTGGTGATGGTGATGGTGATGGTGATGGTGATGGAGGAGGAGGAGGAGGAGGAGGAGGAGGAGGAGGAGGAGGAGGAGAAGAAGAAGAAGAAGAAGAAGAAGAAGAAGAAGAAGAAGAAGAAGAAGAAGAAGAAGAAGAAGAAGAAGAAGAAGAAGAAGAAGATATTCTTCTATCTACCAATGGTAGCATTTACTTATTCATTTGTACATACAGTCATATCCTTCATTATCTCAAAAAAACACTGATCTAAGAAATGTAAAGAAACAACAATATTTAGTTTAGAGCATCATCTCTCTCTCTCTCTCTCTCTCTCTCTCTCTCTCTCTCTCTCTCTCTCTCTCTCTTTTCCCTTAAGCTCAATTTTCCTTACCTCGGAGACTGGTCCAGATAAGAATCTTTCTTAGGGAAATTGGAAGTTTTGTGATTCCAGCTGGTAGTATTTGGGAAATGGCAGAAACGGATAAAATTTGCAGCTAAAACTGCAAAATGTATGCAAGTTTGATATTACTTAATGCACTTGTTCAATAATTATGGCTGCCTCTCAAGAGATGTCTAGAAGCTGTGACTGAAGATGCTGTTTTTGCTGTCATATTGCAATCATAAATACATTGTAAACACAGAGACAACCCCCCTTCCTTCTACAATACATATGTTTACCAAAACACTGACTTTTGAAATAAAAAGGAGAGATGTGATTAAAAAAATATTCATAGACTGAAAGTTAGAGCTGTCAATCAAAAGAACATTACAGCCCCCTCCTCTTTCTTCTCCTTGACGCATCCTATCAATTTCCTGATATGAAAAGCTTTAAGGGAAATATATCAATTTTTGTTGACATACCATTTGTATTTTGTGTTTCTTCAAATCTCTCTTTGAGTTCCAGAATTCACATCTTTCATTCTGAAAAATTCTTACTTCAATTTAAAGCAGAACTTCTTAATCCTTCCTTGGATATGAACCACTATATTTTCACTTAAGCTTTTGAGGACTATCACAAGTTGAGAGGATCAATACTATGGGACCTGTGGGCACCCTCCCTTCCATAGTGTGTCTGGATGGTATGTCTGAGATCCCAAGATTTTTTTTTTTTTTTAGGAAAATGTCTGGAATCTCATGTGGTTGTCAAATCTTATGAGGTGCTGGTGTTCCTCATGCAGTGTTTGAGATTTGGTGGAGATTGACAAATTCTTGACCAAAAAAAATAAAAAACCTGTTCATTTTTATTTATTTATTTGTCCCCCAGAGCTCCTCTGTGGTTACTTGTAGACCATCTATGCTCACTGGATGACAGGCTGAATTACTGTTTTAGACAAATCCTGAACCTATGAAAACCACCCAAACTGGATTGATGATCTGTTTTTATGGATGCTTAGCTGATATCAATTACAACTGGGTAGACCTTTCAAGGAGTTCTTTCTTTTGACTGAGATTTATGTGAAGCACCCTTTCAAAGCTGCTTTAGAAAACAATGTGTGCTCCATTTTAAATAGCAAAACAGCTGCATTCCTTTGCTGATTTTCACTATTTGCCCCCCTCTTTTTGGCATTTACAAAAGCTGGAAGAGATGTCTTCACCTGCCAGACACCTCTTCTCAATTACAGCAGTTTGTCAGTGAATCCCACGACCCAGAAGAATGGTGGTCTCCCATCCATTGGATGTGTTCAGAACTAAAGATAGAAATGTTTCTCCCTGGCATATTTCAAAGTAGATTCCTGTGTTGAGCACAGAATTCAACTTGATGGCTCAAACAGCTCTTTCCAACTCTTAAGATTTCGTGGAAACAACAACAACAATATAATAGAGTTCTTCCTTATTTGATGTGCTCAGCCTGCTCCTGGAGATAACTTTGGGAAATATTTTTCCCCATTTATGCATGCTCAACGTTTTTAATTGCTTTTTTTTTTTTTCCTTTTAACCCACAAGAGCTTTAGCTTTTGAAATGTATCAGTCTGAACATATCCATCAGGATAAAAAAAAAAAATGTTTAGAGGACATCTGTTTAATTCTTTGTCTGTCAAATTTTCTGTCTGTTGTTACTGTTGTCCTGATCTGGCATATAGCAATATATTTCATAACAATCTGACATATTCAAGTTATCTCTTATTCTGGCATTTTTAAAAAAAATTTTTTAAAAATATTTCTGGCATTTCCATTGTAATATTTATGAATGTTGATTTTGTTTCCAGTCCAAATAATACATCTATACTTCATACTGGTGGCTGACATAAATCATCAGCTACACATAACAAACAAGTGAGATTGACTTAGAATAAATTGTTGAAATGAAGTTCTTTTCTTTCAAGGCTAGAAGTTTACCTGAAGATATAAAAATTATAGTGTCTAACTCAAAATAAAAAGAACAGGAAATTTGAATGTACACTTGTTAGGTATGAATTACAAAAGCTATCTGGGAACAGAGTTGGATTCTGGGCTATGAGCAAACTCAAGGGTGTTATTGGTTCCTAGTTATGAACACTATATGACAATAATAGTAACAACAACACCAACAACACAGCACAACTGAAACCACACCATTCAACAAGGTACATAACCAACAACGAATTCAAAAGCCAATCCAAGCATAAAACTATCTGAGATAGCCACCAATTACAAATCTTTGCACAGTAAAGTTAATAATGCACAATGACTTGATAAAAAAACCAATTTACTACCATCAGAACAAACCAATTCAACATGCTATCCTTTATCCTACAATCACCAGTCAGATAATCCAATTAAATACAACCACAAAACAATACGGTGCAAAAGTGTGCATGTCACCTGCCTGTCTAAGGATAAGATTTTTCAGTATTGTTCAGGCCATGGTGATCTACTTATAATTTTAAACTTATAGCACATTGCATAGAATCAGATGTCGACCATATCATCTCTCTTCAGCTTGTTTGAGGAAATCTCTGTGGAAGCCTGCTCCTAGATGTTGTTCTCCAAAAGTCTGCAATTTCATCTCAGATGAATTCCACCCATCATGTTCAGGAGGCCTGCATATTAGCTAGTGGTCTACCTTTAATCAGGCATTATCAGCATATTGTCACAACAACCAGATCTCTCATTTTCACGTTGAGGGAATTAGCTTGACATCATAAAGTCTTTTCCTTCAGATCCTTACCTTATCCCATGGAAGCTGCAGAACTATGACCGTCCTGCCTACTGGTGCCCTTTTGTCTTGTATCAGTTTTAGGTGTTGAACAGAGAAGCTGAATTAATATGCAAGCATCCCAATTGTTTTAGGACATCAGTCAGAAATGTTATCAAGATAGTGGAGGCAGATATGGAAGTATGTGAATCACCTAAGACACTGACTCCATATGTTGTCCTGACTGTATAGATATCTTTGAGCTGAGCTTGACTCCTGTTGACTTCCTTACCAGTAATATGGAAGTAGTTTGACACTGCTGCCTTCCTGAATACAGACACACATAGACCCACACAAATGCCAAGGTTGGCTAGGTGCAGCCAGGTTGACAGGAACAAAAAAATGATATTGATGGACACAGAATGGCAGGGACTGCATGACATTCCCAAATCAGTATGGTTTTAGCTTCTGCAGGGAACAGATGAGGGACAGAGAAGGGGCAGCAGCAAGTTGGCAATAGGAAGAGAGAGGCAACATCTGTCATAAAAATTACAGAAGGGCATCAAGTAGCAACATATTAACCTTATTTCTAAAGTAAGGCAGCAAGATATGTGTGACTGGTTAGGTGGTTGCTGAGAATTAGAATAATTACAACTAGTTCAAGTTAACTTGGTCAGGAAAATTTGGGAGCAGAGAGGGAAGGTATTTGGAAGGAAAAAGAGTGCAGACCTTAAATTTAGCAGCCTGATGTTAAATCAGGGATGAAAGTAAATTTTTAGCAACACCAACTGCTAATATTGTTGCATATAAATGGTTCCTCGAAATTTACCATCCCATATGAAAGCAGAGAAATTGCACGACTATTTCGTATGGTTGTTCAAAGGATGCAAAGAAAGGACTGGAATTTTAGGCCATCCCCTCCCCATCTCAGTGGAAGGCCTTTGGGGAGCACAAAGTGATGTTAGCAAGGCACACTTTTCTTCACTCTGTCCTTGATGGATTCTTGAGCAATAAATTCTCCATTATCAGCATTTCACCGCTGCCCCTTGAGAGTGAGAGCAATGGAACTGACAACCTTATATTCAGGTGACCACCAAGCTCTGCTTGGAAATTTATTTATTCATTTAAAATATTTGTATGACCACCTATCTAAAGACACAAGTCAGAGTGGCTCACAACAACAATAAAACCCAGAACTATAAAAAACATAAAACCATAAAACCATTCCAAAATGGTCATTCTATCTATCTATCTATCTATCTATCTATCTATCTATCTATCTATCTATCTATCTATCTATCTACCTACCTACCTACCTACCTACCTACCTACCTACCTCAGAAGGGGGTGAAGTAGTAGGATTGACCTTGATCACCAGCTGTTTTATGGATTCCCAGGTAACTTACTTTCCATGGAAATAAGATATGTGTTTGCATAAATATTTCTGCCCATCAGCTGTGACCATCCCTGAGCTGGGAACACATAAAAATTCCTTAACTGCACCCTTGACTAGGACAATATGGGGCAAATGTGAAAGCCAGTATCATTTTCTGATCCTTGTATCATGAACGTTAACCAATTTATGATCCTGGGAGCATATTATGGACATGATGTTCTGCATTTCTTGCCAGTTACTTTCTGTGTACAATTGAAGCTATTGCTTCTGATCTTCAGAGCCCTAGATGGCTTGTCACCCAGCTCTGTCCAAACCATCAATCAGGAATGAGCCTTTCATCGGAGTTGCAAGAAGCAAGCAGTAGCAGTCAAGGTTCCAGCAAGGAAGTCTGATGATCACCTTCCAAGGGCCAAGGTTCCAAAAGTGACAGGAGCAGTTGTCAGCTTTAGTGCCAGGTTGGTTAATTTATGCCTTAAATATCCAAGGCTTCTTGACTCCCCACCCAGGTGAAACTGCAGCTCAGAGCAGTCCTGATTTATTGACGGCAGCTTCTACAAACCCCCCATGAAGTTTGCTTGCCATGTTCTAACTCTTTTCATGCTATCATCAATACTCCCAAAGGTCAGCTCCAAATTCTCTATATCAGAGATGAGACTTACACATCTTCTTTATCATTGGCACTGGGGTTTGTCTTGGTTGCTCCAAGGAACACCGTGGAGAGGCTGATAAGGGTGAATGATATTTTCAAACATGTGGAACTGTCAAAGATTTGGGTGGAATGAAAAATAGCAGTGGTACAAGGATGCTTCAGGCTACCTGCTGCTCATAAAAATATTTACGTGAATGAACCCAGTTATGTGCCTGGAATTGCAGGTGTGCTCAGGCTTTTCTTACTTTTATACAACTTAAGCAAAATCAAATTAGAAATAGTAATGTATCCCTCACCCTGGACTCTGTATAAAAGATCAAAGCTGAAAGAAAACATATATTGCTTTTAATTTCCAGTAGCTTTTGCCCTGAGGATCTCCTTAAACAATTCCATATTTTTTGTCCATTGCCACCATTTTGTTTCTATTTCAGTGCAACAGAAAAAATAATGAATTCTCACCCACTTCAGTGAACTTCTTCTAAGCATAACAAAGTCTGGATCCAAGCTGTATACACCTTTCTGTGTGTGCTGCAATATGAGACATTATCAAAACAATATTCCACTAAGTAGTTTTACTATTTTAAGCACTGTCTTTTTCAAAAACCTCATTTACAAATGTCTGGCCCCAGCCTGAATTTTCAGGGCTGAAACAGAAAATCATGAGTTCATGATTCATACACTTGAAGATGACAGTTTTAGAAGTATTATGAGTTGCTGGTGGCCTGGGCTAGCCAAACCTTGATAAATTTCCGTATTCAATAAAGCCTCTGGAGGTCCTTATGAAGTTCATCTCCTCCTCAAACACCTTGCAGGAGCTTGCTTTAATGAGCAGGAAATCCTTTAGCAAGCAAAATAATTCACAGCACCTGTGCTGAGAATCTCAATAAGTATAATGAGTATGCATTTGGATTTATGTGTATATGGAGCATGCAAATACTATTGTGGATTTGCTTTGAAATAGGGAAAATAACTCAATTTTAAAATTTAATTAATTCACCCATATCATACTCGTTCCTGTATATCCCCACCGTTATACAAACATTCTTTTCCCTTCATTCCTCAACAGGGAAAAACACACACATTGTATATTATTAAGGACTAACTTTCTTCCCATAGGAGGGGGGGAAAAATGAGGCAAATCATTATTTTAAAGAATATTCTAAGTTGATGTTTGCTTGTAAAAAATGGCTAAGAAAAATGGGCTGCAATCATCCATGGATTGCAAACAAGTTTGCTAATTATAGTAACTAATCCTTCATAGAACCACCGCAGAGGGGAACAAGGGGGAATCTCTTCCAACTGCCCCCCCCCACACACACACACACAAATACATTAGCCTCATCGGCAATATAATTGCTTCAATTGTCATATCTGTTCCACCATTGATTTTCACACTTAGGAGGAGATTTCAAAATCTGATGAGTTGTATAGAGCAAAAATCCACTGCACAGTTAGGAATTAAGGATATATACCGAACAGAAGAATCCATTTGGGACCAAAACTGGTACTTTGGAAAGTAATCCATTCTGAACTCAATGAGATTTGATGGAGCCCAGCAAATATTTTACACTTCAGCTCCCATACTCATTTGTCTTAAGTCTTATGGAGACCTGAGATCCAAACAGCTTTTCTTTTTACATGAATCTGTGCATTTACATTTTAGATTCTCTTCGTAAGTGGAAAGATTGGAGCAAGGCCAGTGAGTGGAATATCATCCCTTCTTTTCAATGTCCATGCAATAAATAACCTGGATAATCCTTAATTAAGGCTCCTGTACTTGTTAGAGAACAATGAACAGAATTTGATGGTAACTGGGAAAGGAATGAGATAGATGGATTGGGTGGGTGGGTGGGTGGGTGGATGGGTGGGTGGCCAAGTAGACAGACAGATATGCAAATATACTTTAGTATGGTCTTAGACCCAAATAAGAAAGGAGTACTAAATAGCACATTCTTTCAAAAAACAAATTAAAACATGTTTGGCATTACTGACTGCGTGCATTATAAGTAAGCAAGATGGAGGAAGATAATATATCAGGGCTTCAAAAAGAACATACTGACTTTTAAGCAGGGGAAATAGATGGTGTGGAATTGTGATACTGCAGGTTGAAAATGATGATAATAAATATCCCAGAAAATTCTTAAGTCAGAAATGCTGACTCTCTTACAAGCAAATCTACTTAAGAATTATTAAGCACAAGAAAATCTTTCCTCTGGAGCCTCCGAGAATAAACTACATCAGGTCTTAATGGGAACATCTCATCCCATAGTCTGACCCTGCTTGCCTTCTCAGCAAAATATCTGGACAAATAGATTAATTTATGAAAAGTCAGGGAAAGTAGTGAACTGTGCTGGAATCATACAAAGATTTATTTCTCTCTAGACTTTTTGCTTCAGTCTTTTGAGTGGATGACAGATCTATAGTGAGATAAAACCTCAGCTCTGTCGGCTACCCATAAAATGTGCATTAATCAAATAGAAATGGAAGGAATGGAAATATTTTAAAGATTCCAAATGGTTTGCTTTTCTTAAATGTGTAAGGGTGATAACTAATCACTGGTTTAACTCAGGGATAAATCTAAAGCAACCCTCCTCCCCCACACAAACAAAATTCCACAGAATTGAAGGAAGTTTCAAAGTGTTTTGTGAATGCAAGGAAGTTCAACCCAAATGCCATCAGATGGTGGTCCACATGGTATTGAATGGGTCTGTCTTGAGTGGTGCGGGGCATCTGAAAACCAGCACAATATTTCAATCCATGGATGAATAGAGTCCCGTGGTCAAGCTTTTCTCCAGAACAGCTGGAAATGTCTGGTTTATACTTGTCCCAAGATACTTATCTGGAAGTTGCTGTGTTCTGGCTGGAAGTTGAAACATTCTGGGTGTGCATATTAGCAGTCCTTAGACTGGGGATCTGACCTGAACAAGGATCATTGAAGCAAACTTAAGAGTTATATAAGGATAGGATTGTGAAGGAATGGTTAGATGAAGGCCGCGCTCGGGGAGATAAGCATTCCCATGCTCCTGTTGGGGGCTAAGGGAATGCTTATCTCCCCGAGCGTGGCCTTCATCCAACCATTCCTTCACAAGCATATATATTATAAAAATTTATATATAAAAAAGGATAGGATATATATTTAAGGAAATGCCTTATAGAGATAGTGTAGAGAATGAAGGAATGACCTTGATGGAAATACCAAGAACCAAGCCAAAAGGGGCTGAAACATTTTTGAAGTCCCGAGAAATGAAGCAATATTCAGAAGTGGATACGGTATATTCCTCCCTGATTTGCTGGGACATAAAAAGAGATGATAAAGCACAATCAGGCTTTCAGGTTTCTGTTATTACAGCCAATCTCAGTTAAGTGGAGCTGATTTTCTCCTGTGTTCTACCTAGTGGGGCTGACATCAAGCGAACTACATCCCATCAGGAGGAGATGCACTCTTTACACTGGTGCCCGGGTAGAAAGGCAGAAGGAAGTGACCTCAGGTTAGCAATCTCTTAGACAATGAGCAACCAGAGTCATAGACAAAGAGGGGACACTTTAAAGGAATGTAGCAATATCTTTGTTGAATGAATTCAGGAATGGGCAAGGGGGGAGAAATAGCAACTTAGTCCTGTGAATGGAGAAAACATGAGAAAGGAACTCAAAATGACTCTGCCTGGATTCTGTATGGTGTAAGAGGGGGCAGAGGGGAGCTCTGGCAGGCTCTAAGTTTCTGTTATCATACCCTACAACAATAACATAGCACTCCTGTAACCCAGTGTTTTTCAAACTTGGTAACTTTAAGATGTGTGGACTTCAGCTCCCAGAATTCCCCAGCCAGCATGCTTACTCACACTTACTCACACCCATCAGATTGGGCCAAAAGTAGAAGGAGGCAGAACTGCTTTTATTTGCTTTTGAAATGCAAAGAAGGTTGGGGTCAAATGTGTCTCTAAATGGAGAGACTTCCACACAGTGGGGGCTACCATGGAGAAGGTCCATTATCTTGCCCAAACCTTATGAACCTTGTGTGGATGGGGAACTCTCAACAGGCTAAGAAGAGGTAGGGAGAGGGAGGTGTTGGGAATATTAGGGAAAGGAAGCCAGCTTGATATGCCACATTTAAAGCCAAGAACATTGCTGGAGGTGCCCATCTCTAATTTACCTTGCTGGTTGTTGTTGTTGTTCAGTCGTTAAGTCATGTCCGACTCTTCGTGACCCCATGAACCACATTGCGCCAGGCCTTCCTGTCCTTCACTGCCTCCCTGAGTTTGCTCAGTTTCATGCTCATTGCTTCAGTGATACTATCTAATCATCTCATCCTCTGCCGTCCTCTTCTCCTTTTGCCTTCCATCTTTCCCAGCATCGGGGTCTTCTCCAAAGAGTCCTCTCTTCGCATTAGGTGACCAAAGTATCTGAGCTTGAGCTTCATTATCGATCCTTCCAATGAGCAATCAGGGTTGATTTCCTTTAAGATTGACTGGTTTGACCTCCTAGCAGTCCAGGGGACTCTCAAGAGTCTTCTCCAGCAACCTAGCTGGTAGCTTCCTTCCATTTAGCCATTGATGTCATTGGATCCCCCCACACCACATCTTCCCAGAACACATATGCATGGTGAAGACACAAACTGCCACCACCTAGGTGTTCCATGCACGGTTCATGCTCAGAATATTTTGCATGGGCCTAATTACTTGGGTGTTGCTGTTTCAGCTGATAAATGACCAGCCTTTCTCTTTGCCCCTAATTGCTTTATACAATTCAATGAATATTTTGAATTACGTTCCAGTTTAGCAGCCCTAAAAGCTTTGTGTTATTCTGGCACAATATGTCCTCCATGTGGACTCCAAAATTCCCTAACATTATTTTCCCATTTTTCTTGTTTAGAAGTTTTAATTATTCTTTTCCCATGAAGTATACAACTACAGATATATGCCTTCAAAATAGCGCCAATAAACAGTTTGCAGAACGTTTAAATATAGAGGATTAACCCCCCACCCCCCAAAAAAAGACTTTGAGCTGTCCATGTGCTAAAATAGTACTTGGACTAAGAACGTGGAGATTTGGGGGGGTTTTTGGTGATGGATAGGGTGTGTCTTTTGGAAAAGAAGCAAAACCAAAACAAAGCACTCTATATAATTTTTTGTGGGTATGTTATTTATAATGCCACCCACTCCCAGATGGATCTGGATGGAAGCAGGTGCACACGCAGACAGAAGTTACCTCCCAGCATTTTGCCATGCCCTAGTGTGACCAAGAAACAGACAAACAAGGAATATCCTGAGTCTGGATTTTGTATGCAGAAATAGATGCCGCCACCAGCATTATTTCAATGGTGCTCAAATGTCAAAATACTAATTGTTAGTTTTCTCTTGGAATTACATGATGTGTGTTTTTATATTATGAAGGCTGTCATGGTGGCTAGAATCAGTTTTAAATTATGTTTTAATTAGTGATGATTAATTATTCTCTCTTGTCTCAGCCAAATATAGACTGAATGTTCCTGCAACTTTCCAAAGCTCAATTCAATTTGGTTCCCTGTTCATTTTTTTCCCCATGATGAATTAGAGAACATGGTGTGTTGTTATGTACAGTACCTCCAAATGGCACCATAAATGAGGTGATCTGTGTGCTTATAAGGTGTGTGAAATCTGGGGAAGAATGTTTGTCTTTTGTTGTGACAAGTGAGTCTCCAGACATTATAAATAGCTTATTTCTGCATATATTTTGTTTTTCTTCTCTTTGAAGAATGTGAGGACTCTGCTTCGAGCACACATATTTCTCCCCATTGTTAAATAACGACCCTCCTTCCCAAATCTTTGGAAAGGAAGTTATTACCTATGTTGAGTTCTTGATTGGTCCTGTGTATAAATCATTAAATCTAGTATTCTTCCTCCTCAGACTTCCACAAACTTTTAATAGGTAAGAAATTGTAAGGAACACAAATCCTTAGGTGCCTTATTAATGGGGGGGGGGAGGGGTTGCTTTGTTTCGACAGAATCTGCAGGGAGAGTCAAAAGAAGCAAGATGTTGACTGCAGGCAGCATCATGACTGAATCCTCACCCCTTTTGGACACATTCCAATGTTGTACATACAGAAGGTGGTGCTTCACACATGATTCTGAAACCTGCATTGCGTCTCTTTTGATTCCCTTCCCCCAGTGAATGCTGCAGTTTTGGGTCTCAACCTGAATGCTTAGGAAGAGGAAATTAATGAAGCCTCCCCACTCCCCTCTCCTGACATCAGGAGAATCATTTCTCTAACGAAAGCTTAATGTTTCTCTGCTCCTGGATTAAATTGGAAAGCAGTAACTACTCTCTGAATATTGTATCTACCATAAGGGTGGCTGTGGTTCACTGTTTCTCAGCCTGGGCAACTTCCAGATGCGTGGACCTCAATTCCCAGAACTCCCCACTGGCCTGGCCCTAGCTGAGAATTCTGGGGGTCAAAGTCCATGCACTCTTTCCTGCCTCAGTTCTTGGGAGAATTTTGGGATTATGCAGCACTCTGGAGTCTCTTTCCAAGTCTTCTTCCATCAGGGGAGATAACAGGATTTTTATGTAGCCCCTAGTCCTTTCAATATCTTGGATTTCAATGGATTATACATAACTCACGTGATTTTAAGTTCTGAAAATAGCACATCTGTGTTTCCAGCATTCCCCCAGAACCTTCAGCATCTAAGAAGCTAGCACAACATCTCTCAGTAGAATGCTCTCTGCATGTTTTGAATTATGGATTACTATAGGGTTAAGGACACAAGGTTGGGAGAAGCTTGATAGCAGGAAAGATGTCTGAAAGCTAAAGACTTCCTGAAAGGAAAGTAGGAGTTGACATCTGAGAACTGAATTATAAGCTACAGTCCAATTTTGCTTAACCTGGCCATTTTCCCCTTCCTAATATCGATATCTATATCTATCATCTATCTAGAACTAGAACTACGACTATAGCTATAACTATAACATCTATCTCTGTATCTGTATCTCTACCTCCCCACCTCCCTATGCTTAGTAGTGGCAGTGGCAGAACCTGGCCAACCTTGTTCGGACTTGGAAGGCAAACCAGCAAGGAATCTCAGATCTGTATGCTAGTCTGGGAAGTTAAAAGAACATCCTGAAGAAGGGGATAGAAGGGACACTATTAGCTTCCATATTGTTGCCAAGAAAACAACATGGAGATGGCAAGTAACTGAGCTTAACTTGAGGGAGACCTTACCATGTCTACAGCCAATGGCAGCATCCAGCCAACCAGGGTTTTTCTTGAAAAAGCTAAGCAGAGTCAGACCTGATTAATATTTGGAAGGGCACTCATGCTGAAATCCCAGGGCCACAGATTAGATGGGAAGTTGAAACAAAACTTATGACAGAAGGCAATGCAAACTATTTCCGTATCATGCCAAGAAGACAAGGTGAAGATCCCTGGAATCAAGACAGATTTTTAAAGATCGCTATACTAGATTATTATGGTAATGACTGAAATAGAAAACAGATTGTCAAATGATGTGAATGGTAGAGGAATACTTAGTTCACCCTTTAAAATCCCCGTTCCCTTAAATGCCTCTTGTCAGGGTTTGCTGAATGACTTCAGAACAGAAGGAGGTTTTGTAACCCTCCTCTCACATGCTCTACTTGATTGTTCCTTTACGTGGTCTAGATCTAAGTTCTTCCACCGAGATACAGTAGCTCTTGATCCAAACCTCGGAATGATTTCTAAGTCAACCTTAAAATACAAAATTAACTCTGAGGGGTAAAACTGCCAGGTTTGATGGTATGCCATTTCACCTTTTTCACAAGTAAATTTGTTGTAACTTATTTTACTTCTTATTTGTATGCTTGAATGCAGAAAAGTGCAAATCTCAGCATATAGCCGTGTTTTACTTTGCATATAGCTTTGAGAAGTGTGAATTAGCTAACTGAATAGACTGCAAATATTTTTATAAGTAAACAAAGAAGTGTAGGCTGGGTATACGGCATGATTCATCTCATGTGCTTTAGAGCTTATTTTATGAATCATGAGAGTATCATCCTCTTAAAACATTCAGCCCCAATGGGTGGTAACAGGAACCCTGCATTAGATCTGGTTAGTACTTGGATTGGAGACAATCAGAATATCCCACACTTATAGGATAGACTGGGATGTTGGGGGGAAAATCCCTGTAGAAGACAGTGATGAACCATTTCTCTGTGGTTGCTAAGAAGAACCACATGAACCAGTCCATGTTAGCTGGAAAATTAATTTGAAAAAAGATACTACCTTTCCATCTAAGAGAATAATCATTTAAAAAAAAAAAAAAGCAGAATTATCGGACAAGTTACAAGATCAGAGTGTGTGCTTTTTGTGAAGAAAGACGTTGGGAGAAATCATCATGGCCAATTGGTCATTGTGGCAGAATATCAATCATACTGATGCTAAGTGAGTATTAACTCTAACTCTATTTGGGGCTAGTTCAATATTCCATAAATTAATTATGTCTCCTATTGAGACATTCCATGGCACACGATACAATGAGGTTCATTTTAGATCTTCAGACTGCAGCTAATAATTCATGGTGCATTTCTCTTAATGAAGTCTGTGTGATAAAATCAACTGCATTACTATGCAGAAGACAACCTCAGGTGCCCTGGAATGTTTGATAGAGATACAGAGAAGTGTAGCGAGAGATCAGCGTAAAATAGGAAATTGCAGATGAAGAACTAAAATGGAGAGGCGCTACTGAGTGATTAATATAAATGATACTTTATTTGGGGAAATATTTCACCTCCCTTTCTTCTTAGTTTGAATGCTAAATCTCTGGGTCATTTTCCCAGCTGAGTTTGAAGCTGTCCTCATTTCATAAATTGTTATATAGAGAATACCAAGGCCATGCAAATAGATGGAACTGAGGGACAGTTCTTTGAACACAGTCATAGGGAAAACCGTGTGACCAAGCATCAGAAAAGGTTTTCATGAAAGATCCAGAATGTAGGACATTAAAACCCAAAAAGAGAGCCAGTTTGGTGTAGCACTGTCATTGAACATTGAGGTTGGCTTATTCCACCCAACTACGGCTGAGATCAGACCCAGTTTATCTGGATTCAGGAACAGTGGTGAAGAGTGGTTGTATAAAGAGAAGGAAAACATCCAAACTCCTTAAGATCAGGCAAGATGAGGAGAAGATACGGAGAGCTACATAAACAGGAGGGTTGTCATAATACAAGCACAGAACAATCATCTGTTATACCCAAATGCATGCATGCATCTGATAAATGCAACCATTGCCTTGCATTACCAGATTCAGAACTGAAGAATGAGTGATCTTCCTGTCTGACAGTCTTTGTTGCCCCTTCTGGTGTTTTATAAGCTCCTGTTCTTGTAGCTTGTAAGATTCAAAGAAGACTCAATTGGCTGATTGTATTTAATGAATGCATTTGCAGAGATTCAGTCTGATCATCCCACTGACATGGAAAATGGCTGCATCTGGAGGTTAATGGATAATTCTGCCCTTCTCTCTTCGTTCACAGTATATAATAGCATACAATATAACTGGATTAAAAGTCAGTCTCTGCCTGTGCCAAAGAATATTTCAGGGTCAATGCTGGAGGGTGTGATTGGGACTGTCCATCCTCTTAGAATCTCAGAACAAAATCCTGCTCATTTATAGAAATGAGACTTTCATAAAGTGAGCCTTGCACATTTAATTAAAACTGGAAGCAGTAATGTGAAATAAATAATCAGTTACTAATCACAGCAATTCCGTGGGAATATCTTGTTTCTCACCATTTTCTTGCATCATGAAAAAGTATAATGCATAATAGTAGTAGTATTCAAAATT
This sequence comes from Python bivittatus, assembly GCF_059951505.1. Taxonomy (NCBI): domain Eukaryota; kingdom Metazoa; phylum Chordata; class Lepidosauria; order Squamata; family Pythonidae; genus Python; species Python bivittatus. The sequence goes on from NW_028277033.1 coordinate 7,775,372, forward strand.
TGGATGAATAATATATTTAATGTCTACACATGGTGTTTCTAGAATGTATAATCTGTTTCACTGATCTTACGAAGAGCTTAGTGTATACATGGGGCTTTCTATCTTATCCTCATAATAATCTAAAGGTCATTTGGGTTGATATGGAAGTGGTAGAGAGGAATTTGCACCATGGAATTAGTAAGATTATACTGTATTTGTACTAACAACCACCATTTATGCATTAACAGTGATATATGTTGCTTTAAATGTCTTCCCCAGCCTAACATTCTCTAGATTTGTTGGATCTCAACTTTCATAACTGAATCACTTAGTGATTCAGTTCCCCCAGCAATTGGTGGCATCTGGCTGCAAAGTGAGATCTGGCTAGTGCTTCAATGGCAGACCAGCTTGGAAAACCAGTACTATAGGCTAGAGCGGGAACTTAAAAACTGACCAACCAACCTTTCCTGGAAGACATCAAACTACATCACACCAAGACAACTGTGCAAGATACAATTTGTGTGTGTTTGCTACCTGGAGTTAAATATAATTCAAAGGCTTCTTCGGTAGAGTAGTCTTCACTGCACTCCTTCATGAAACTGTCTGTAGGGCTGTCTTTGAAGGTTCTTTGGGAAGCATAGCTGGATTAATATGTGATGGTGAGATTAATCATCTGGATACTTAAGTTCATAAGTACAGCCATACTATGTCAGTTGTGCTAGCCATGTGTTAGTAGGTGAGCTGAGACTGCTGCTTTTGATTTTTAAAGGTCATTATGTCATAGGATGAGACACTCAGAAGAGCTACCTCCATGTAGCTCTCTCTCTATATATATACATTGAGACCATATGAGGTGAATCTCTTGGCCTTGCAGTGTTATGAATAATCTCCTTGGAGAAATCTGCCTGACATCTGCTTGGTCATCCTTTGGTGCCAGATAAAGACATGCATATATATTTGACATTTTCCAAGGCCTTTGCTTTGAAATGCCACTGTATGCTATGAAAGATTTAACTGGGCCAACCTTCTGGAAACTAATTTTTAATATGTTTTCTTTATTTATGCATCTTTAATATTTTTAAGCCACCGTTCAGGGGTGAAGTTCTCCCATTGTGATAATGCAAGGTCTGTTCTGTTCATACCTTAATTTTTCTCATGTTGTGACAAATCCTATGGAGCAACAATACGGTATAGGATTATTTTTATTTATTTATTTTTAGCAAGCAAGGTTGCTAATAAGTAAGTTAAACATGTTCCATGCACAGATTTTGTTATCAAAATGGGATTGAGCAAGCCCCTGGAGTCCACAATATGGTATGTTATAGCTTGTTGATTGTTCTTCACAAAAAGTGTGGCATGCAGGGAGGGGAACCAGCCAAGTGACACAATGGTGGAAATACATTTGGTCTCACTGGGCTGTGCTTCACAGCACTACATTCTAGTTGCCTTTGTTGTTTTATTTGCAGGAAAGTGTTCAGGACTACCAGCATGGAGACTGCTATTAATTTTTTAAAAGATAAAAAAGGCAGTTTTGGAGAAAAGCAGTTTAAATATTACGTTCCCTGAAAAGCAGTATTTGTGGGAACAACTGCTATTATGGTTAGAAGATATTTTATTTTATGGTATTAATGAAGCCACTCCTACTGATTGTCCATACATTTTGTTCTCTTGCCAGAAATCCTAGTTTCAGGAAACAGTTGTGGTGCTCTAGGCCAGTGTTTCTCCACCTTGGAGAAGTCCTCCACCTTTAAGGTAGGTAGACTTCAACTTCAAGTCCACACCTCTTAAAGCCACCAAGGTGGAGAAGCACTAGTCTATAGCAGCGTTGGGCAGTATCTGCCATTCCAGAAATGGAACATTATATATAGGGAATTAGAGAACTCCAGAACGTTTTCTCTTTCTTTTGGACTGTATGGATTTGGCTGTTCCAGGAGTGTCCAGCAGCCTTCTGGAAATTAATCGGAACCAGAAGTAGTTTATGAAAGAAACTTGCACTGTTTCTCAGTGAGGGCCTTTGTGCGGTAAAGACAGCACAACTCCCCACATCCAAGTGTGAAGACAACCGAGATGGCCTCATCAAGGCACTCTGCATCACCTTTAAACCCCCCACAACTGGAACTGTATTCGACCCATGCGGTGTGCCAACACTTTTGCCCATACAGTTTGCTAGTACAAAAGTGTCTTTCCACTTTTGTGGAAAGGGGGTTAGAGTGAAGCATCCCAGCATGTTTACTTTTAGGAGTAGGGAGGTGCACTGAAGACAGGTTTGAACAAGTGCTTCAGATGAACTTCTGTCCATGTAAGGGGCTCCTTCCAAACTTTGCATAGCCCTAGCCACAAAGACCAGCTAGAGATAACTGCCCCCAGGACAACATCGTTCATGCATACACTGGCCTTAACAGACTGTGCAGAGGTCTCTTAAATCAGAAGAGTTCAGTGACTCTCAAATTTTAATAGGGTCCTTAAATATCCTGTGGTGTCCTCCTCCTTACAGACTGCATACCCCAAGTTTCTTCTTACCTCAGCTTGTTTCAGAGAGGATGCACCAATTACTAAGAGTTTATCATTGGACATTGAAACACATCCCTACCTTCTCCTTCTACTGCCTGGTTCCTTGGAAACTAATGTTGGCTTTACTCAGTAAAACCAAAGAATGGAGAAAAAGGAAAATACCTAAACTCTGCCAGCTTCCAGATGTAATCTTTGTCACCCAAAGCTCAGATTCCCAACAAGAGAAAGCAGAGGCCAAAATCACACGGTAGCTGTAGGTTCCTCGACTTTTGGATTGGGAAGGACCCCATTAGGAGAGTCCTTAAGTTAAAGGTTCCATGAACAATTAAGGAGAATCTTTGACAGCCTTTTCACAATTCCTCCTTCAATAGTCAGATTTTAAGATACAGGGGGAAAGAATAACAGCCTGTCCTTGAAAACACATTGAAATGTTACTTTTTCATAGTTTGCAACTTATTTATTTGGGAATTTTTAATTTTTAATTTTTATTTTTGTGCCTTTGAGTCAGCTTTGACTCCTGGTGACTTCCTGGACTAGTCCCTAGAGTTTTCTTGGCAAGATTTTTCAGAGTTTTGCCCTTGCCTCCTTCCTGGGGCTGAGAGAGAGGGCTCAAGGTCGCCCCACTAGCTTTGTGCCTAGGGCAGGACTAGAACTCCCAGTCTCCTGGTTTCTAGCCTGGTGCTTTAACCAGTACACCAAACTTAGTTGGGAATTCATGATTATTATTAATTTTTCAGGGTCACCTTGGCACTGGATAGGATCCAAATTATCCAATTAGTTGTCATACAAATCAGAGATTTCACTGATCTCCTAATAATCATAGATTATTAATAGAAGAGGACTAGCAAAACAGGTCCTGTTAGCATCTGATCTACCCCCATCCCATAAATCATTGAAAATAACAGACCCAACTGGATCATCCATTGCTTGAAATTTATCTCATTGCAGTCACAGACCTATTACTCGTAAGCATATGATCTACTTCGTTCATAAGAAATTTAGATTTGCAACTAACCTTTTAGAGAATGTTAGAATATTATTGTAGGGTGGCTGACAAAGAGAAACTAAATAACCTGGAGTCTTAAACCTGGCATAACAGGGATGGATCTTACTTGGGCATCGGCTTTTGTTTTTTAAGGTTTCTATTCATTTATGAAGATATTTACTCAAATTGTCAAGGTTTATTAAAACAACAACTAAATGAAATTCTCCTTTCCCCATCTGCAGCAGCTAATTTCATTAAACACCCTATTTCCTAATTCAGCACTGTAAATATGATTGAAGACTCTGAAATTTCAACCCAGCATTCAAATTCCAGTGCCAGATGGTAAGCTTTGCTTTCATTGCATTTCATTAAAAAAAAGAAGAAAAAGAAATCAAGTTATTTTTGCTTATTCATAAAGAAAGTTGCAAATTTCTGCATATATAAACTGAAATACACACCCACCCATAACAAGAAAACTTAAAGTTGTAGTGTCCTTATGGAAGGTGATATTTATATCTAATTAGTTCCTAAATCAAATTAATTGGGAATTGTTACCTCACTTGAGGTATATATGCACAGGGACTTCTACTTAGCACTCTGAATGCTGTATTTTTTTTTTAAATATATGATTGCTGAAGTACATGAAAGAGAAGAAACTATGAAAGCTGCATTGGAAACATCTGAGCATTGAATTTCTTCCTTCATCCATGTGATATTGAAACATTTTCAATAAGTAGAAGTTGCACAAATATGAAGTATACACAAAATCAGTCAGAGCCAGTCTGATCATTTGAAAAGATCCAGTATGGATTATACCAAGTCACAGTGGCAAGGGTTTCTATCTTGGTAAGTTTTAATTAAGACTGATTAGGACAACTGTACACAAAATTACTCTCTTCACAGTCCTCAAGCTTATACATTAAGCACAACATCCATGTAATGATATCTGCTTATTCCCAGATATGTGGTAAATTTTGCTTTTTGGAAAATGCACAGGAAAAGGTTAAATTACTCATATTATTGACTCAGGAAAAAAAAAATACCTGCAAAACAAGTTTATAGAGAAATGTGTTGGAAAAAGCAGAAGGTTAAAAGGAATGTACACAACGTGCGCAAATTTTGCCTGTTTCTATTTTTCTTTTAAAAAAATACAGTCACAAATGGATGTGGAAATGAGAAAGAGCAATCAAATGAAGATTTCTAAAAGGGTATTCATAAGCCTAGTTACATTTCACAATTTACATCACTGGTCTCTTCCACAACTTCTCATCTTATGTCAATAAAAACAAACAAGAAATATGTATTGTTTGAGACTTTTTGAATCGTTCCAGAAGATCAATAATGAGTTCCTTCTACCCACATCTCACTTTTGCTGAATTTGAATTGGGTCCGTATGTACTGACCATCATCAAGTCACAAATTTAATAAATATGAAGCTCTAGACATTGTTAAGAATTCATACTTTGTTGGGGTTTTCCAGTAAAATACTCTAGGACATTTCTAGGACAAAATGTAGTCTTCATGCATGGGGATGTTAGGGAAGCAGAAGCTGATTAAGAAAAATAATTTCTTATGATAGGGAAAATGGACAGACATTCTTTTTCTTCCCAACTGCCTTGGAAATATCTTTCTCCCAATACTCTTTGACCTGAAAATTAAAAGGAGGAATTAACTTATTCCCTTAGGTTCTGTTTGGTTCCTTATTTATTTTCATTTCTCCAGTATGTTTTTCTTGTATACTGCAGATTTCTAGAAGAATATACTGGTGTAGGCTTTCATGACCAGCATCAATCAAGCAGTGATGAGCTTTCGGGCTGAATGGCCATGGCCCAGTTTCCTGGTGTCCTGATGCTTCACTGGCAGCTGTGGCTGGCATCTTCAGCTGCCAAGAAATATACTACAAAGCAGCTTACTTTACCTCTGAATATACCATCCTCAACTCTTGGCAAAACATCAGGACATCAGAAAACCAGTCCATGGCTGTTCATCCCAAAAGCTCATCACTGTTGTCTAGAGGAAAACCCTGTTTTCCCCCAAAATGTAAGGAGTATTATAATCCGCTATGCTTTATCATATTGGCTAATGGAACTGCATGGCTCGGTAACTTTAGGGGCTTGTCTTCTTCTAATCAGGAGAGCCTGGTGGCGTTTTTTCTGACTCACAAATTGTATTCAAAGGCCTAAAGTTTCATGAGCTGCAGCCTCTGAATAAAAATTGGTGGTTGGAAAAGGGGCTACCAGACTCCTTCTGAATTTTTGCTACTGTAGGCTAACATGTCTCCCCTCCTATATTGCCCTATTCTAGTTCAACAACGTTGGAAAAAGAGGGACACAATGTTGACCATTTGTGTGCTTTTTACGTGAGTAAAACCCTTTGCAAATGCAACCGTCATTAAATCTCTGAAGGTTCCAGCATAGTAAATATCTGTTGACATGAAACACTTTATATAGTTGGAAGATGAGGTATCATCTGATGGAAGGGAAAGGATTTGAACAGATAAGTGGAAGAACTCAGGCTAAAATCTATGGGACCTCTCTCCACAACAGACATGCTGTCTCTTGTGGGAATCCTCATCCAGGAAGAGAGAGTCACCTCAAAGTAATTTTTCTATCCCATATTTGAAAAATCAATTTCATTTTCATCCCAATATTAGCCAGTGTTCTCTGTATGCTGACAGTGTCAAGTATCTCTCTTCAAGAAATTGCATTTTTGTGCTGACTCAGACCTTACTGCTCTGTATATATTTGTGTTTATTTTTGTTTTTTAGCCTTGGGGGGAAGTGTTTTCACTTGGTCCCTCACTTGGCACACCGGGACAGATATGTCAGGATTGTGGTCAGAATCTTAGCTTAGTTTTGCTTTGTGTAGGTCAGAAAGGATATCTCATTTTTTTCTACGCAATTTATATTCCTCTGAATATTGCTGCATCTTCTACAACTTTATCTAGGCTGAAAGAATCCCACTTAAATTCAGAAAATTTCCAAACCATTATGGCACTACTTGACTATCGTCCTGAACTCTTTACATTAAATATTGCATTAAATAAATATTCCCCTTTACATTATATAATGACAATAAAAACAACAGGAAAATGCAAAACGTTAGAGTAGCAATACTCAGTTAAATTAAGCACTAGAAATACAAATTAGATACTTTTGATTATTTATAGTAATAGTATCCTTTCTGAAGAACTGACAATGGGGCCCAACTTTTACATGATGGGAAGGAAGGGGTTATCCCCATGTCTTGTCTCACTAGGCTTCAGAAGGTATTGTAGTCACAAAAGTGGAATATGGGCTAGCAAACCATTTGTCACTGGAACTATTACAGTTAACTACTGCTCTCCTATTGCTGATACTTTTATATTGTCACTGCGGTCCTTTTACATCATTTGAGCTGCTTGCAGAAAAGCAATAATGCTAAACCATTGTGCTTTAGCAAAAGATAAAACAGAACCTGGAAAACAGAGTGAGTTGGGAAAGGTCAGTTAGAGTGGAATGAAACTTGGTAGGTGCATTGAGTCCTAGTTACTACTAGTTTTAGCATCCTTTCCTCCAAGGAAGTCAAGGTGGTAAAAATGTATTCTCCCTCCTTAATCTTCACATTAGCTATATGACCTGTGCAATGGTGACAAGAGGCCTGGGAGAACATGATTAACCCAAGACTGCTTAATGAGCTTCAGGGTATCAATGTCACTGCTGTGTCTCTGCAGCTGTTGAAGTCTAACCATGTTCCGGCTTAACTCTCACATACAGCTGGTGAAACAGTGGTCCTGGGTCCTAATAGTAGATTTTGATGCTGATTAGGGCATCATTTAGTGTGACACCCTCTTAACCAATCTTGTCTGGATTTGGTAGTTAAGCAAGTGCATATCTGGTAAAACCTCCAGGGAATCTGGGGGATGTAACCTAGACTGGAAGGTGAGATAACTTTGAGCAAGGCAACTGCAAACCACTTCTGTACGATAGTCAAGAAATTGCACAAGTGTAACCATGTTGTCATCAGAAGTCAAGCTTGACTTGGGGGTGTCCCCCCCTTTTTTTTTTTACTCTGCGTTCCTGCCCATTCAAAAATTAGATTTCAGAATGGTGATTTTCCCCATCATACTTTTCTTTTCTTCTTTTTTCTTTTGCATATAAGAATCTCTTTTTTTCATGGGTGGGAGAGCATCTACTATGGGCACAAACATAGTTTGACTGCCTCATCTCCTCTTTGTTAATATTCAATCCAGATTCCAGAAAATTAAAGGTATAGGACTATTATTTGTTTTGCAATTTTAAAAAAATTATAATATCAGAGTTCATTTGAGTTCTGAAAATAGATGTTTTTCCCTGTATTGAAAATACTTTGTCTTTTAAAGAAATACACTGTAACATTGTATTAAAGTAGTTTATTAGGGTAGTGGCAGCTTTTGCAAGCAAGTATGGATTTCAAGGTGATAATTGGAGGTTCCCCACAGCTTTTTTTTTTTCCACATTGCGGGATTATTTATTTCATTCCAAGCAAAAAGCAGATAAAAGAAGAGGAAAAATATGTGAACAAAAGAAGAAAGGTGGCAGGAATATGTCCCAGTTTTGCTGATCTTTTAGAAAGTATTAAGAGGCAATTTTCATTTTCTGTCAAAAATGTATTTATCTAGAGATGCTATGGGATATAATCATGCATCTTTTGAATTATTTGGTATGTAATATCAGGACAAAAATGGTAAGTTTAAATATATTGTATAATTGATTTTCTTGTACAATTTACTTACACAATAATAATGAAGATTATTAATTAAGGAAAGATGAGAAAATCTGATCACTTCTAGATGTTTTTGGAGTATAGATACTACAATCCCTTGAAGGCTAGAACTGAGAGGAAAAATGTATCTCATGTCATCCGTCCCTGCGTTGCTGCTGGGTAAGGCAGAGAATGCTTGAAGTTTACTCAGACAATAGTTTATGTCTGTAGCTGGGTCAAAACCTGGATTCTCCAAGTGATGCGTTTGATGGAGGGATGATCAGATAGCAAAGTCAAGATGAAGTTTAGATTTCATGTACCTAGTCAAGCTTACTTCTGGAATACCCACCAGGCTATTGGATTAACTAGTCAAGGCAGACCTTCTGCTGGTCATGACAGCTTACTTCCTATGGTTTTAGTTATCTGTGCTCTATAGGACCAGAGGGAAGACCACATAGATTCTGAGATCCCGTCTTGACCACCTGTCTCTTCCCTGGCAAGTGTTGACGATTTTCATCTTCTACAGATCCTGGTCTTGAAGAAGGATCATCTCTTCCTTTAGAGAGGATTCTTCATAGACAATCCAAACAGTAAATTAGTTCTGGATTATTGGGAGTAGTAGATTCTCACACGGGTTGTAGAATAGAGCTACGTTTAACATTCCACTTTTTTTTTCTGTCAGTCACTGAAAGGATATCAAATCTGATGCATTCTGTCATTACAAGGAGGCCAAAAATGCTGTGTTTTAACTTTTCCTAGAATAGAATATGAATATGGGAAATGGTTTAAAGAAACAATAAAGTTAATAAAAGTTGACCGAACTGGTTATCCATAAATAAGTCCCAAATTTCCAATTCTTTTACTACTTATGTTCAGTATGGACAAAAAAATGGCATTCTGTGTTAGCAGTTGGATTGGATACAGCCTACAGGCTTTATGATGGGATAATGATTTCAAGAAACAGGGGAAGAAGCCAGAAATAGCTGCAATCAAACCAGTTACCTGCATTCTCTGTGGATGTGTGTGTAACAGGAGACATGGGGTGTTATGGACTTCCCAGACTCCACTTTGCAGACTAAAAAGGCAGACCTATGGACTGTCAACCTGAAGACCTGGCAGGTAATCATATAGCTGAAGAAGTTCTAAAACAATGAACCTGAGCAGGTGGGGCTGCTCAAATAAAGATAGCTAGTCCAAGAACATGATGGTAGCTAAGGAAAATAGAGCAGAAGTAACCAGTGGGTCTCTTCAAGAGGAGGGGTGGCAATTCCCCCAATCAACCCATGCCAGCAACTCAAACTATATAGAGCAGCCTCCAGATTCTTTACCCTTTTTTGGAAACATCTGTATTGGTTTAGAACTGTGTTGATGAAAAGTCCCCTTTGCTCCTTGCTCTTCAAACCTTGGGTTGTAGAAGTTTCTAGCTCTACACCCTTGGATGGCTTCAGACTGGCTTTGCCACTGTTTATCTCCTACTACAGCCTGGGAAGTACTCAGCTGGAAGGGAGATAAAAACTCTTTGAATGGACCAATCCTGTAATTTCTCTCTGTCTAAAAATTGGACTTTTAGGGATGTTCTTGCCTTGCTTCATGTCTGCGTTGGCTTGCAGAGGGCGTGAAGGCTTTCCACCATCATTTTTGCTAGTCTGGTTGTGAGAAGAAGAGAAGAATTGGGAATCTATTCTGTTTGCCTAGATATGTTGTGAATTTATATCTGGTTAAATGTGGAGTCTGGGTTGGCAGCCTCCAAGACAGGATACATGGACAAACTAGAACCTGAGAGCGTGGACAGTAATTAGGAGGAAAAAAATCCATGCTCGAATTGTCCTTCTAGTGAAATCAGCTGCAGACACTGAAATCCATGGGGATTGGTGGGGCAGGGGCAAGTGACAACCCATGCAGCACAAGTGATACAATGATGTGCTTTGCACACTGGCATCACAACACATTTGATACTGTTATGACTTGTACCAGTTCCCTACAATTTTGGATTAATTTAATATTCATTTAAGGGAAAATGTGATTTGTCTTGTGGAGGAATTGTGGACATTTCTCCTCAGACACAGACATCCAGTGCTGGCTACTATCCCGTGGATTAAATGAGTAGTGCTAAATGTGTAAATATTTGCTTGCATAAAACATTTGATTTCATTTGTTAGAATTGTTGTTCCTGCTACAAATACAGTCTTGGTTGTTTTTGCTCAGTAGGAGTTACTGTTTCTTGCTTTGTGCAATCATAGTGCTAAATATGCATGGTTAATTAGAAGGGGAGGAGAGGAAGTCGCACACAATGATTGTAGGGTTGCCATAGGTGGGCTGCAAAGATCTGGACAACCACTAGAGGCACCTAGAACTCTGTCAACTACTGGTTGCTGGGATTTTTGCAGCTCAGATACAGTAGCTCTACTACTGAGCAAGTGTAACCATGTAAAAAGGTTGTTTAGCATGCAGTTGCTACCACACTAAATGTATGCCCACAGGAGTTATCAGTTCCCAGCCACTGTGTACAGACTTGCTTGTTCAAATTAGTGTATTATTTTGGTTCATTTCCTATAGCCACCGCACCAGAACAATGCAGGTGGCCTCCCAGATTACTACCTGTTTCCCAGATAGACAAAACTAAGTAAGTTTTTAAAGACAAGAATGCTTTAGCATGAAGTTCAGGTAGAAGAACTAGCAATTTGATGCTCCAGTAACTCTGACACAGTCATTATTCTAGCAGCTTACCCCCCACCTATGCTGGAGCTGTTTGCACAGATGTGCTTAAAGTGAAGAAGAGGAAGAAATGAACTCTCTTAATTGGAATTGTTAGTGACTTTGAGCACAAGGCCATCGCTCTTCCTTAGAGGGCGAGTTGTGCAGGTGTCTGACTTCTCTGCCACAAGGAAACCTGCACTTCCACTACTGTGTTACTCAGCAGCTGAAAGTAGGGTTGCCGTATCTGTGCTGGACGACCACTAGAGGGCAGCAAAGTGTGGGTTTTCTTTACCTGTTTGCTGCCATCTAGTGGCCACAGATATGGCAACTTTCCTTGACGGGGAACGTATTCCAGGAAGACATAGGCCAGTAAATTTGAGAAGTGGAAAAGAAAAAAGAAATTTGGGCCAAATGTGGCAGGCGTGAGTCTCCGTGAGAATAGTTCCAGAGGCTGGATAGGACTGGCCACAAACCCACAAGCATACTAAGAAACTGGGAATATATTGCGGGGATTATGCTTGAGAAAGCAAATGCAATTCCAATGGTAAAAAATATCTGTAGCTAAGGGTTGAACTGTTGGGTTCCTGCGCTTGATGGTTTTCCTGCAGACATTTCATAACTAAGCTAAGTAAGGTCATCAGTGGAGGGGGGAGTGCAGTTTCTTGGTTGTTTATAGATAATTTTTGTACAGCAGCGTATCCTATCAGTCATAGCTGGGTATGGTTTCTTAACCATTTTTCTGATGAGGGCATTGTTTCCTCTCTGGTTCTTTATCTGATGCTGTTTCCTGCTTATCCTGCACACCCCAATGAAGACTACTGTAGTTGGATTATTTGGACCCATTCCAGCTGGGTTTCAAAGCTCAGAGACAGCATTTGTCTGAGACTTGTGGTGGAGCCATGATGGGAGTAAAGCATCCATCCTCATGCTCCTTGATTTCTCAGCTGATTTTGATACCATCAACCACAGTAACCTTTTGGAGTGGTTTGAGGGGCTGGGGGGGTGGGAGGCACTGTTTTACAGTGGCTCCCCTCCTTTCTTTGTGGCTGGTTTCAGTTGGGGTTGATGGGAGAGAGATATTGTGCCTGCAGCCCCTCACTTGTGGGTGCTGCACTCTCTCCCTTCTTATTTAGCATCTACATGAAGCTGCTAGATGAACTCATTCTTGGTTTGGGTCAGGGATCATCAATATAGGATGATAACAAGCTGTAAATCTCAATGCCTGGCTGGCCAAGTGGTGCAGTTAAAATTCTGACTCTGTGCCTGGAGGCTGTGCAGGTCTGGATGGAGAGGAACAGACTCGGGCTCAGTCTCAACAAGACCGAGTGGCTTTGCCACATCTGGAGGTATTCCATCAGTGACTCTCCGTGGGGTTGCACTTCCCCATTGGAGACTTGTGCACAGCTGAGGTGTCCTCTTGGACTCTCAGCTCCTGCTAGTAGAGCAGGTGGAAGCTGTGGTCAAGAGGGCCTTTGCACAGGTACATTTTGTGCAGCAGTTGTGTTCTTTCCTGGACTGGAAGGCTCTTCAGACAGTCACTCATGCCCTACCTCCTGATTGGATTACTGTACACACTCTACACGGGGCTGCCCTTGAAGATCAACTGGAAGCTGCAGTTGTGGATACAGGACACTGTTGCTTCACAAGCAGCACTGGCTGCCAGTTGCTTCCAGGTGCAATTCAAGATGCCAGTTATCACCTTTAAAGCCCTTTATGGCTTAGGGCCTGGATATCTGAAGGATCAGTTATCTCCAGTTGTCTTTGCCCTTCCAGTTCAGTGTAGCAGGGTGCGCACGCTCCGGGTCCTGTCAATTAAAGAATGTCACCTTGAGGGACCTAGGAAGGGCATCCTTCTCTCTAGAAAGATCTCCCCCACCCCACCCCAGAGATTTGTCTGGTTTCCTTATTTTGTTCAGGAAATTGTTGTTATGGGGCTGGGGAGATGGGCCCTTTGTTTTGTTCTGGGATGATTTGTTTTAATTTTGTTGTTGTACTTTGCTTTTCTGATCTGTTGCATTTTCTTTTAAGAAGTTGGTTTTTACCCTTCCACAGTTGCTTGGGAGGCCAGGCAGCCTAAAAGCAAGATAAGAATATGAGCTTGAAGGATTTGGACAGCCACTAGATGGCAGGAAAGAGAGATGGCTTTCTGTATCTCTTCTGCCATCATGTGGTCCTCAGGTTTTTGTGCCTAAGTACGGCAGCCTTAGACAATGCAGTCTGCCATCACTTTCCTTCATTCTCTTTTTTCTACTTGTCAGCCATTCAAATACGAATCAGTTTCAACCTTTCTTTGCTTCTGATTCCAAACCAGCTCAGCCCTGTCCTGTCTTTTGCTGAGAAGTATAGGGTATATTCTTATACTATATATCACTTTGTTGGATGCTATTTTAGTTTCCGAAATGACTCCGTTAAATGATTGCTGTGAGTTTCTGTCTGTCTGATCTGAACAGATTTAGTTGTACGCTAGAGCTCAGCTGAAAATTATGGATTGTGTGATGTATTCTTGGTGGAAATTGGAAGGAATTGTAGTCTGCTACTGTTAAGAAATGGTGCTCACAGTATATGTTTATTTGGTAGTTCCAAAGGCAAGGTCTGGCTTAGGCTGAGCTGATGGTAAGGGGAAAAAATTCTTCAAGTCTTGGTGGAACGTTTGAATATCTCCAGTCTCAGTACTGGTGATCATTGTAATTGAGAGGACAATGACTAGATTATCCAAATTTTGCAAGCCATGTGCTACATGGTTCAGCTATCATTCTCCTTAGAAACTTTAATTCTGAAAAGGAACAGGGTGGCTGGAATCCCAGATGCCACATCTTCCATGGTGTTACCCAGTTCCTCCTAGCTTTCCCAAAGTATCTGCAAGTGATCAGTTTAAATCTCTGATAAGAGCTTTGGGTACCAATCACGGCAACCTGTTGGGTGAGGAAGAAGAGGGAGAGGAAGAAAGAGATTGCAGAAAGTGAAGGAAAGATGCAAGGGTGTTCATAACAAAGTGGGACAAGTTATGGTAAGCCCTGCCTTGCTCTCATGCCACTGTGGAACATGCTTGCCTTGGGACACCACTATAGAGTAAGATTTGTATAATAACATCACTGGGCATGCTCAGCTGCTGAGAAAACGAACCTTGTTCCTTGATTGCCAGCAAAAAACAGGCCAGCCAATTCAGCTGGCTTGTTTTCTGCCAGTAACTGCCATTACCTGCTGAGAACAGACTGGTTGCAACCTGCTTCTGTTGGCCTGTATTTTGGCCAGCAACGAATAATTTAAAGCACCATTTTTCATTATTATTATTATTATTATTATTATTATTATTATTATTATTATTATTATTATTTTAATTTCTAACCTCCTTTAGGTTATGAAAAAAAAGTACTGGGAACTGAGTTATGTCAATTGACTTAACTGGCTATAGTGCAGGCACCCTGGGAAGTGATTAAAATAAAGAAAAGGAGGCAGGAGAGCTATAATAACCCCACTGGTTTTGTTCTGTTCCAGTGTAGTGACAACAATGCTTCACAACAGTAATATGTTCCTCTGTGCTAAAGTAAATCAAATTCATCTATTGCTAAAACAAGTTGACTTCCAGGAAGAGGAAAGAGCTTGTGTTTATGACATTCATGCATAGTTAAATCACAAACAATGTTAGAAGAATAGCCATCTTAAGGCATTAATTTACAGAACTTTATAGCTCCAAGTACTATAGCTTTTAGAACTCAGGGGGAAAAAAAAAAATAGTGCAACGTAAACTAATAAAATATAATGGCTTTAAACAACATTATGTTTTAAATACTCAGGCTGTAAAGGAAACAGAGCCCTCTAAACCGTTTGCGCGAACAGCATGGCAATAAAAAATCAAATTGATCTGGAAAATGAATGGCCTTTTTAGTGATGTGAGATTTGGTTTCCAAGCGCAGCCCCACCAATCAATCAATCAATCAATCAATCAATCAATAAAAAAAAATGTTAGTGAAAGATACAAAGGTAACATAGATGATACTGGACTTTAGAGACTTGGATCAATGGGTAATTAAGTGTCACGGCTATAATTCAGCACCTATAAAGTGTATTCTGTGGTCTCTTCATTGAGGATTGGAATATTTGCAATTCCAGCAAGTAAGTGGGGGCAACGGATGTTGCTAAAGATAACGAGGTCACCTTTTCCTGATAGCAGAAAGAGGGCCCGTATTTATGAAAATTATCTGCGGGGCTTTATAGACTGTAACCTTTCCTTGTAAATGAATCCAGCAGTGTTGATTGCCAAATCCAGTGTTGGATTCCCTCATCCCAAAAGGAAACATAATGCATTGGTGGTAATCCCCTTTTCAAAAATGGATGAATCGTCTTGAATCTAGCCCTTAATATCTGGAGTAATAGTGTTTTCTTAAATTTCTCTGAATGATTCTCTTAACAATTCCCCACACCTGTCACAAAGTTTCTCAAAAAACATTCAAATTCCATATTTTTGGAACACAGTTCAACAGAAAGCTAACATCTTTAACATTAAGAGATTCCCCATCAATTTGCTTATATATATTAATAAGTTGTTCCAAAGATAGTGATAATTCACAAGATTAAAGGAATGGGTGCTGTTTGATTGCTGGACATCAAAGGATGTGACCAGCAGTTTTAGATCTGATCTCCCAAGGGGCCTTTGTGGTGTGCAGAAACACCACATGGCATCTGGCTGGCTGTAACACCAAGTTGCCACATTTTTTTCCCCAGCTGCTTTACCGAGTTGCAGATGAGGACTATATTTCTACTTCTGTATAATCCAGAGCAGTGCATATAACAATATTATATAGTTTGTGTGCGCACACACACACACACACACAGAGTCATGATTTCAGTCTGTTGAATGAATGCTAGCATTCAGTTTAACTTCCCTATCTATTTCTGCCTTTAATGGCCACTGAGTCATCAACAATTAACAAACTGTAAAGCAAAATATCCATATCACCTCTAATGATCAGTGATGGCTGGTTGCAAACCAGTTCTTCCCACCTACCCCTACAAACTTTCTTTGCTCAAATCCCTAGCTTGCTTTCCTGATGTGCAATGACTGCTGAATGTGGGTTTCATTTTTCTTTGTCCTAAATTCCTCATATTTCTTTGTCTTTAAATTCCTTTAATTTTTCATCGGTAGAACAGATAGATGTGCTAGAGGAAAAAAAAAATTATAAAGGTATTTGCCAGTGTCTTTCGTTCCTCACTTTATAAATCGATTAAAATGGTGGCTAATTATGCAAAACCTGTATAAATCTAATTTTGAACCTTTGGCAACTACAATTATCTTCAGGTAATTTTAAATTATGATAAATGTCCTTTGAGGTCTACAATGTTTAATTATGATAATTCAGTGAAACGCTGATTACCACCACACATTATTCATGTACATTGTCTAATAATAGGATTGTGTAAACCTTTAAAAAAGGGGGGGGGGAGTTTGCAACAGGCACGATGCTCCTCATTTTGATATGTCACAGCAGCTGGTACTTTGTCTGCAAGATTCACCCAGCTGCTTCAGAAGAACCTCCTGGCTATCTCTGTCTGTGGGTGCCTTCACAGCAATGTCACTTCGCTAGGAAGAAACAGTGTGGCTACATTCATCATTCCAGAAAGGGTACTTTCCCCATGTTGCCATGCACTGCCAAGCACCTCGTCTGAAGTCTTTACACAGTTCTGACAAGTTCACACTCCTTGACTCATTTTTAACTGGAACTTTAGACTGCAAAGAGCTTGGTCAGTTAAATGCAGAAAAAGCAAAAATGCTAATTAATAATTTTATCCATAACCTATTGCCTATGCCTTGACGATATGGATAGATGCAAGGATATTACAGAATGAAAGAGACTCCCCCCCCCCCTTCCCAACCATATTGGCTTTAGTAGTGTTTTGAATTACTGAAGATGGCACTGAAATATTCATGTTTAGAAAACATATAGAACATTCTGTGTAACATCTCTTAAATCAGCATAAGCTGTCCTCTATCCTGAATGGATTACCTTGAAAGAACAGCAATAAACTTAAAATATCTTTTGGTTCACTGATGTGTGTTAAATTTACAAAGAAAGAAATGCTTAATCAGCACTTTGTAGTTGGCATAACTAATCTTAGCAAATGGATCATGAGCGTAACATTATGCCAAAGTCTACCTAGCCCTGCATAATGTTTAAGAATTTGGCAAACCATTATCATGTGGCTGTTGATTTTCTGCTTTTTTTTGCCTTAAAACACTGCCTTCCTCACTATGCAACTCTCCCCAGCATTGTAGCATTTGTATTCCAGCAACAGCTATAATTTGTTGGAAGAGTTTTAGTTACAACTCCAATCTTAATTGCATGTATCTGGAGCACTGGGATATGCAAGCTGGGCTGCTGGGAGGGCAACTTCGATGAAGCTTTTGTATTAGCCAGGGTCATCGTTATGTTGAAAGATCTTCATCTGTCTAGTGGTTGTAACTGAAACTTAGCCAGAGAAGACTCAAGGCATTTTCCAAGCATTGATCAAAATGTTTTGTTTTGGCCTCACTGGGACAGCTTTGGAACAGAGTCCTTTTGAGCTTGAAACACCTCTGGAAAGGTGGAAAGGGTGTTACCTCGCAAGCAGAAGAAGCTGAGAACATGCAAAACTGCTGATGGATGTTATCCTTTTCAAATTAGTCCACTGTGCCCCAATTTAACAGAACTTCCTTTCCGAGCAACAGCTTTACACCTCCCCGGCTTTCATACTACCAGTGACACACAATTGAAGATCCTTATATTTTATTCATTGGGTCGGTGATTTGACCTGATTGTTGTCTTATATGCTCAGGCCAATGCAAATCTGGCCAGTAAATCAGGCAAATCTGTCCATATTTCTTTGTTTAATCCAATCTTGCAATTGGATGCGTCTGGACAGAGGCATTTAAATGTCACCCTTTTCATCTTTCACACTATAAAGCACCTGATGTATCCATGCTGGATCCACTATCAAGACTGATCAAAATCAGACTATAAGAACCACTGTCCCATCTGCGTGAATGTGGGATTTAGAACTTCTACCTGCCCCCTGGTGCTTATGTCAAATCCTACTCTTGACATATTTTGCGACTTTGAACTTACAAAATACTCTCTCTGCTTTGATTCCCCCCCCCCCCCACACACACACACTAATTTTAACTTTTAGAAAATCCCCGTCCTTGGCTCACAGATACTGCAATGAAAGAACACTTCTGTTAATTTCACTCCAGCACTGCTGTATGTAACTCAGTGCAACAAATGGATGTTTCTATGTAATTTGCACAATAGAAACATGTACAATAATTTCATCTTCTGGCATTTGTGGGACAGACATCAGAAAAGGCAAGATGGTGGCCATTGCAGTATGGTTGAAGCCATGCCACATTTGTATGTCCGCACATTCAATTGTGCTGCCATGACCACAATCCTGATTTTTTGACTCACACACACACACACACACACACTGTGGGCACCAGTGTTTTCATATTTCAGTTAAATGTTTCAGAAGTACATCAATCTGTAGTCCAAATGCAGAATGCATACAAATGAATACCCAAAATACAGAATACTTCTACTTTTTGTAAGAAATTTTTAAAAAATCCAATATACTTCATTTTCTGTCTGAATGTTTCTCTCTCACTCTACTACATTGATTCAGTTTTCCAATAAAACAGTCAAATGAACTCTCTTGCATGAAGAAAGGAATAAAATGGGTAATTACCAGAACTGTATGAATTTCCACATCTTTGTCTGTTAATCTCTGAAAGGTATGAATTAGATCACTCTGTAAGTCTTCTTTTGTCTTTATTTTAAAAGATACCTTTTGATCACCAACACTCCAAGAAGTTGAGAAATAATGGCCAGAAGGAACAATATATAATTATTTGCCCCCCAAAAATGAATAGTAAAGGAAGGAAAAGCAGAGATTCCTTTTCATATGTTGGTTGAAAAGATGGATGGATTGATCAGAAGGAGATCTCTTAGTAAGCGAAATTCCTAGAAGGGAAGAAAGAGAGGGATTTAATTATAATTGCCATAAAGGGGTATGTTGTCAGCAGACTAGACGAGTAACTCTAAAAGGTGGGGAGATAGAAGTTGTGCAATGCTCAGATAATTTTTTTCTTTCAAATATAATCCATGCAGAGGACTGGCCAACCCATAAACAGCAGGCAGTCTGTGGTCCCCAAATATCATTTTTTACTGTATGGGGGCCAGAGTTTGCTGAAATCTCATTGCCTTTATTCAGCAGCAAACCAGCAAATACATGGTGATACACCTAAGATAATTCCTTGGACATTGGTGAAAAGAAATACTGATTTGAGCCATTATTATTATTATTATTATTATTATTATTATTATTATTATTATTATTATTATTATTATTATTTCTGCTCTATCTCCTGACTCTCTGAATCTGATTTAGACACATGGCATTTAAAATAGAGAGCCCTTTATCAGACAGCGCACCTGCATCACCTCTAACCAAGTTAGATGACATGAGATCCAGCACAAAATATTCTGTTAGCATCTTAAAGATGTCATGACTTAACTGTGATATTAAAAGAACTATTTTTTTGTTACTCATTATAATTACTTGGGAAGCAAAGTATAGGTGGATTATGAATTTAGAAAGAAATTTACAGAAATCTACTGAATTACAAGCAGCTTCAAAATATTGAGGCAATGATAGTTTTGTGGTTCCTTGATGAAAGGAAAAATATCTATTGAGGCCCAGAGTGCCTGAAGGAGTCTTGTTTCTCATAATATCCCTATGAAAGATTGTGAGAAAATGCTGCACTCAAAGGAGCAAGGCTCAATTTTCAACAGCATGACCTTGATGGTTTAGCAACTACAGCTGGAAAGGAGGGGGGTGGGTGAGGGCAGGACTATATAGGATGGAGAAAAGGAAAAAAAGAAGATGTGGGAGGGAAGGACAAGAGATGTTAAAACTCTGAAGGCAATCTGTAATCCACACTTAGAGGATTAACAAGAGTCATGGCTGGCAGACTGAAGGGTCTACATTTCAATTATTCTTCCTTATTAAACAAATCACTTTGCTGGAGGTGGTTCAGTGCAAGCTAGATTCCCATCACTCAGAGATGCTGTAGAAGTGGATTCCTGCACCAGCCAGAAGATTGTTCTAGAGAAATCCTCTCCAGTTCTTACATTCCATGCTTTTCATTCATTACATCTGGGGAAAGAGGGAGGAAATGTAAAAAAAAAAACCCTCCATCATTTTTTTTTTTTCCGTAGTGAACTTAGAGGAAATCTGTTTGCTTTCCCCTTCTAGAGTGTAATAAATTCTACAAACTAGACTCAAGTGTTTGTAGAAGCAGTAGATAAAGAAACCTGGGTAAGAAGAGACTGGGCAGTCCATGGAGTAGGAAGAGGATTTACCATAACATTTTTTCCATCTCCAGCAATCCACATTTGTCATGAGAAGAGATTTTCATGGAAGTAACTTTCTGTATGGTGAAGTGCTAGCCAGAAAATGCAGTCCCGAAGGACCCCAATAAGAACAGCAGAAATAAGGCAACATTTGTGTTATGTGGGATTTATGAAGTCCTGAGTAGGTAGGAGAAGGTGGGGAAATCCATTGAACAACCTGGAGATGTCATCTTGCTGGGGGCAAGTTGAAAGCAAGAAAGATACCTGGTTTGAAGGCTGAGATTCATTTCTTGAATATTAAGATCTTGTGAATTATGTCATATCTGGGCTAAAAAATTGGAAATGTAAAATATAAAATGGCTTTGGTATTTCTGCAATCATTCTGGAGCTAGTATATTTCATTTTGTCCTGTCTGGAATTGTGGATAGCTCTTGTTGGATAGATTTCAGTGTTGGGTTAGCACTCAGAGAAAGGGTACAACAGAATTTAAATCCCCACTCATCTATGAATGTGCACACGATAAAAGTTCCCCCAATCCAAAATTCCACTAACATGATTTCTTCCACCATAACTAAGCCCAAAATGGCTTGAGTGTTCCATGTTTTATTGAAGAAAAATAAGTTTTCTAACCATAGGAAACATTAGGAAATTGAAACTAGGTTTGTTTTCCCCCCACTTTTTTTTTAACCCATCCCTAAGCCATGAGGGAACAGGTTAAACAAAGTAGGCTCATGAAACAAACACTGATAGTTTGATATTGATGTTGTCCATCCAGGACGTAGTACTTCTAAAATGTTTGATGATAAGACATAACATACTCCTGTTGGGGGAAAAATATGGAGCTGGTAATCACTGTGCTTCTTTGCCCAATTATGAGAGAGACAGATAATTAAAAATAAATTTGGAATAAGCCAAGCTATTCTTGGTCTCACTGTCTTAGCAAAATCCACTGAATGTCCATGTATATGTTAGTTTTATCTCTGCTCTTGTTTCTGTCCTGTCCTGGTATTGAATCATGGTTTTGCTTTTTCTCTTGCTTATGAACGTACCCATAACTTTTTGCTCCAGATGTGGTTATCATCCCCTTGAAGGAATAGGTCCACAAAATAGGGACCTCCTAGATTATTGGCTTCTGCTGAAACAGCAGGTAGAACCTGTGACCAGAGATGTCTTCACACAGCTTTTGCTATGCCAACTGCAACCTTATCTGGATTGTGAAACCTTGGTGACTGTTATTCATACTACCCATAATAAGCTTTAGTGTAGTGCACTTTACATGGGGCTGAACGAGCTAGAAATTACAATTGGTAGAACAAAACGTAATAGCTAGTATGCTACAAGAGTACCGATTCTTCCATGATAACGTTGGTTATGAATGAGCTTCCAATCCAATTGTCCTATAAAACCTTACACAGTTTGGTTTAAAGATGCTTCAAGAGAGACTCTCCCCCAAGTGGAATCTCCCTGGCCTGTATCAGGTCAGGAAGATGTGGCCCTGAGAACAGCCCTTCTCCATAGCAGCCCCCATGTATTCATTTTACTAGGGAACAGTAAGAAATAATGCAAGAAGAGTTTCTTGCAGAACCTCTGGCATGGCAAATCATCACCATGTTATCTAACCTAGATGAGAAGACTTCAGGTCCTAGAATTCCCTAGCCTGCTTGTCCACTGCTGAAATGCTGGGATTTGAAGTCCACAAATGGCCCAAGTTGGAAAGCAGTGACTTATGTGTGAGATGAAGTACAACATTCAGTTTAGCCCAGCATCTTTGAGTCAGAGTAAATTTTCCTCCACTTAAGTTCCACTAAGTGCTTTGGATTAAAATCCCCAGTTAGGTAGGAGCTCTAAAACTACTCAGAGTTTGCTTGGTTGGGTGCTGTTTGAAATGCTCTATGGTGTTAAAATAAAGTCAAAAGTTGGCTTGATGTATTTCCCAAATTAAACTGGCTAAAATTTAAAATCTGTCTGATCTGGAGAATAGAGATGTAGTGATTCCCGGGATGCTCTCTTTGCTAGAACAATGTTTTAATCTCGTTTTGGAAGAGATCACAGAGTTTGGGGGAACAACAAACTAGCTGTAATGTGGATTACAAGGGATAGGAAACCATGGGCAGAGACCATTAAAACCGTAGTTGGAGCACCAAACGGAGGACTATGGATTGGAGGGCAGCAGGAAGGTGCAAAGCAGCTTTTGCGTCACAATATGAATAAAGAGAAAGATTTGCAAATGAGTAAAGTGTAAAGCTAATGGGTTGCATAGTTAAATATATACATGAGCGTGGCAGATTATTTATTTCAAATTATTTCATATTTGAAAGCAGAATAATAACTTTGAAAGCCGAATTTGCATCTTAACAGCAGAGAGCGACGCATAATGACCACATCAATCTTTATCTGTTTGAGCCAAAGACAAATTTGTATCCCCCGTCGCCTTCAAATAGGCGGGCTCTTCTAAAGAATGGTGCTCATTTCACTTTCAGCCAGAAGCTATATGTGTGATGCCGATGTCTCAAGTTGCTGCATGTTTCCTAAATGCCTAGGAAAAAGAACATTTAAGAAAAATATATGTACATTCGTGTAAAAGATAGCGATGCTTTTACAATGGATGTTGTCAGCCAAGTGTGGAATGGATGTCTAACACCAAGGCGATCGTTCCTTGGGCTCTTGGGAGGACAGAAAGCTTCTTGCCCATTTTTTTGTGTTATTAATCTGGCCTTTGTAGAATAGACCAAATGTTAATTTCAGGCGGCTTCACAGCTCTAAATCAGATTTGCTGCAGCATCATTGCTCTGCTAAGCTCTTAGTGGGTTATAAAGGAGGTGAAAGACCAAAGCAAACTTCATCTAAACATATTAAGGCAAGTTTAACAGATGTGCAAGTACAAGTGGGATGGATTCAAAGCACAGTTGTCCTTGATCCCTGTGGGGGGAAGAGGGGAAAAGGGTAAAGCCATTGAAAAGGAAAGTCCACTTGTTTACCCTATCATAATCTTCAGCATCCAGGTCTTAGAAATGCTACATCAGAGCTGAAATATTCACATAAGAAAGAAGGTCCTTACCTTCATCTCAGTGAAGCAATCAGGTATCTGCTTCCCTCTCTGCCCCAGTCATTCATTTCTACTTTGACTTTTTGGTTTTCTAGCTGTCTGTTGCTTATTCAAAACAGAGGTGGAAGAAATTGTTTTGGATTTGATTTGATTTTATATTTCAGTAGACACACTCAGTTTCTACTGACTGACCTGGAATATGCAGTGGACCCACCTGTGCTAAAATTCACAGGTTCATTACAGAATTCACAACTAAAAAGGGTTGATAAGATGGGACTTTAAGTGAAAGATAAACACAAATGAATGTGGGGGAAGAAAATATGCACCAAATTATAATCCATCAAGAAGAAATTCATCATGGGGAGTGTGGAAATTACAGAATGTGCCCAGCAGGAAACATATATTAGTTATTTTATTTTCTTTTGTTTTCCAAAAATAACAAACAAATGGAAAAATGGACCCAAACAAACTTACTTTTAGGAAAATGTAGAATTAGGTGAAATTAGGAGGTTTTGCCCATTCTGGATTATTCTCACATTTGGTACTTCTTTCTTTATCTCTTTTATTGCTCCTGTTCATTATATGTTGGTACTCTGTTTCATCTTTCCTTGTCTAAAACATCTAAAGCAACTGAAGCTAATCTGCCTAAATTGTTCTTTATTATTGATGTGATACTTCTCCCTCTATAGTTATATTGTTATTATTTGTAAGATTTGAAGTCTAAGTCTTTGATCAAGATTTATTTTCCCACAGTCACTTAATAATACATATCTCTTTTTTGCTGTTGCTATTTTTGTTACCTTTTTATAGTAATCTTAGTCATTGTTATTACCATATGATAAATATTTGACTTAATTGGGTCAAGGATGACACTGTGAAAACAAAATGCAGAACTGAAATGGGACTTAGATGACTTAACTCCTGGATGCCTACGGAGTCATGGCCTCCCACCAGATTTGTCAAATCCAAAGTTCCTCTCCGTGGAGAACAAAACCCTTAAGACTTTTTTTTTTCCAGTTTGTGATTCTTGTATACAACCTAGAGTCATTGGTAAATTGGCAGCCCGAGAAATTTTAAATAAATAAATAAACGTGTCCCATTTCCAGGCAGTGAGAGGGACTGAAGTGTGGAGGCTTCAATTATTTCTCCATGATGGCTCCGGACCTCTGGAATAGCTTCCTCTTAGCAAGATTGGTTCCATCGTTAAAACTTTCCAGATGTGATGGAATGGGATTATGAAGGCCAAGCTCAGGGAGATAAACATTTTCTTAGCTTGCCAGAACTGCATGGGAGGAACAAGAGGATGAGACTGGCACCTCCGTGAGGAATTCACACTGTTGTGGCTGGAGAATTTTGGGATACGGGGTTTTAGTCTGGCAAGATTCTTGCTAGAGGTTGTAGCTAATAAACATAGCTGGACTGAATTGGCATTGTCTCTTGGAGTTCCTTGGGCTAGGCCTGACATCAGGAACTAGTTAAAACTGAATTATTCTGGAGGGCTTTGGGTTGAATTAAGTCATGGTCAGGGTTGTATCATATGTTAATTTAACTGAATTTTAACTTTACAGTGAACATGTTATTGTTGTGTTGTAATGTTACATAATACTAAAAACTGCAAATACATGTGTTTGTGTAGATGGATGGATGGATGGATGGATGGATGGATGGATGGATGGATGATAGATAGATAGATAGACAGACAGACAGACAGACAGACAGATAGATAGATAGATCTCCCTACTAGTAAATATTTAACTATGGAGGTGTTAAATAGTAAATAAGCTTCCTTTTGAAGTAAACTGCAAGTAAGATGTTGCTTAACATTTCCAGAAGAATTCTGCTGCTCTCAGACAAGATGAAGTAAATAATCTGAATTTTTGTTAATGAAACTCCAAATAATTCCAACAAAGCCTCTATTTATTATACACTTAATTTAACTGTACCTCCTTTGGAAGAAACTAATGTATATGAATATGGAACCCAGACTCCTTTTATTAATCAAGGCATTATATTCAAATTCCTGCCTAAGGGTACGTACTGGAGCAAAGAGTGCCCTAATGGGGACCATTAACACTCACAAAGGGGTCAGGCAAGGATGCATACTGGCTGCTATTTTGTTTAATTTATATATAAATGACATCCCAAAGTTTTTATATTCGACAGACACACATATGCCCCAAATTAAAAATAAACACATAAATATACTGTTTTACACAGATGATATGGTACTGATGTCACATACCCAAGTAGGAATGACAAGGTTGCTACGTAAGATGAGTACATATTGCCCACTTAACTACCTGTCTATCAACAAATCTAAGGCCAAGGTAGTTATCTCTGGGAAAAGGAGGATCAGGTATAATTGGACCCTGGACAGGGAACATATAGACAAGGTTAAGTCCCAACTTTACCTAGGGCTTGTTTTTACCAAAACAGGTTCATGGCTCCCCCATTTCATGGGAGGTTCCCTAAAAGATACAGCCTGCACCAATGTCCTAAGGCAGCTAATCAACCATAGTTACCCAGGATCGTTAACCCCAATTATAAAGGTTTATAACAATAAAATCGTCCCAATGCTTACTTACGGTGCAGAACTGTGGGGACACTTAAATGTCCCTTTGCTTGAACAGATACAGTCTTCATTTCTGAAATGTATTTTGGGGGTGGATAAGTCAACTCCAACCTGAGCTAGGCATACCCCCCATACAAAGCCATTCGGTAACAACAGTATTTAATTACTGGCTGAAGATCCTACCTATGGACTCAGAAAGATTACCTAAGCTTTGTTTTGAAGACCGGATGCACAACAAGTCTTCTCGTGCTTGGGCAGCCCAACTTATCAATACCATCTCCCAATATGGATTTTCAATCCACTTCCCAGTTCAGTCAGACTTGAAGGCCAAGAAAAGCTTTAAACAAAGGGTTTTGGACATGGCTGCCCAAGAGGATGTAGCATCTCTTAAACATCTCAAGTCCTTGAAGTGGCTGGTCCAACACAAATCAATCTTTCAGCTAGAAAAGTACTTAACAACTCCTTTACCCCAACATCTTAGAAGAGCTTTTACTAGAGCTCGTTTCAATCAATTAGACTCTATGGTAAGACATGGGAGATTTCAAGGAGTTCCATATGAAGAAAGGCTATGTCTTTGTGGCGCCCCAGCTGTTGAAGATACCACACACATCTTATTTGATTGCAAATTATACTCAGTAGAAAGGACTGACCACTTAGATTTATATTTAAAAAACAAAAAATACTGGAGCAGCCAGCAGAAACTTTTCTACTTTTTACAGGGCAAGAACCTGCTTATTACCAGTAAGACTGCACTCTTCATATCACAGGCAATTTCAAAGAGGACAGATTATTTAGACCAGATTGGTGTTGACTGTAGGGGTGACGGTTTGATATGAACTTGTATCACAGTTTTACTTATATTTACTAATTTTTATCTGTATGTTTACAATGGCTTTTTATTTTATTTCCTGTATATTGGATATGGTCAATAGACTAAATCAGTAAAGTTGATTGATTGAACTGGACCTGTGGTCAGCAAAAGTTTCATAAAAAAAAAAAATAAACTGCAATTTGAAATACTGACAAATACTGAACCCCCCCCCCCCCCTCCTGCCCTGAGCTACTGCAGGCTTGGCAGCAACAAAATCCCTTCATGCATAACACACGCACATCCCAGTATTCAAAGAAGAAATGAAATAGTCTGATACTTCTCAGAGGGGCCAGTTACTGTTGAAAGAAAGGAAAATTGACAAAACACTTGCCAATTTCAGGTGTTTTGTCTAGGTTACTGAGGGGAGCTTCAAAGCCAGCAAGCTGCCATTCCTCTTACAGACCTGCAGCTAGAATGAGGCAATGATGCCCTCTAATGGGGTTATAGTGTCATAACATCTCTCTTGCTTTGGAGTGTTTTCAGCTATCTTGCAGCTCAGCCAGAAAGAATTCAGCTCAGCTCTGAGCTCAGCTGGCACCGTGAGATCCCAGAGCTATGGAATGGCTTTCCAACTGATGCAGAATCGTCGATCCATAAGTCAGATTTGCAAGCTTGGGTTGACTACTTATTGATAGCAGGATGAATGGGTCCATCAAGTTCCACTAATATTAGGCCCAGGAGATGAAAGTACTTGGCTGAACTTGAAAGCTAGGCAGATTTGGACCTGAGTATTATTTGGTTGGGAGACCAGCAGGGACTATACTCTAGGCTGGGACCTCTTTCTTTTTTTTTTCTTGAAATACATAAAGAAAAGGGAGAATAAGGAGAAAATAGCTTAGTTATGCCCACAAAGTAAAAGATTATGCCTGTTAATACTGCCCCAGTCCTCTCTTTATTCACTTGTGGTATGGTTTCTCAAAATGATACTCTCTTAAGAGCACAGAGCCTAAGATGGTAATTAAGAGTTACCATCAATTGTTCAGGGTTTTTGTATTCTTTTGCCTTTGAAACCCAAGATTTAACAAATTGGAGTGAAAAGGTACTGGAACAAAATATTAAAAAATGGAAAATGCATTACATGCAATTCCCTTTGATACAATAAGAATCTTTAATTGATTTTAAATAGGGTGTTAAGAACCTGGGTGAACATGCTGTTAATTCAAATGAATGAAACACTTCCATTATGCTGGATCAAAACATTTCTAGAGAAGGTACATCAAAGAGGGGATTAAGATTCTAACATTTTGATTTAACTATGTTGTAAACTGAAAGTGATGTATCTTTACTTGCCTATTACAGTGATACCAATAACTATTCAACTGTAGCTATTTGAACGTTCACAAGTCTGGGGTGCTTATGATAAGGAATAAAATCTGTTACTTTTACTCAGTTACTTTTTGGTTTGCAAACTGACCTTTGCCATGTTGACTCAAAACGAAGCCCTACTGAGTTCTCTGAATTATTTTCCATTTTCAAATCCTGGATGGTTTTATTCAAGTATGTGCCCCCTCCCCTCAATTTTGCACAGATTTTAGTATGAAAATAGTTCAGCCATAGATGTATATTTTGTATGCTGCAAATGTGCATTTCTTCTTCTTGCTTGATAGTTTAACCAATATGCCTTTTGTGTGTGTTTTCTTCTCCGAGCCAGAGAAAAAAATAGTTTGGCATGTTTGGTCTTAAGGAATGGACATTTTTTTAACTTGTTTATAAATGATCAGGCATTAAGGGTGAGCAGTGAGCTATTCAATTTTGCTGGTGATATTAAGTAATTCAGGGCAGTCAAAGCAAAAAGGGATTGTAAAGGAAAGTAGTCTTGAAAACAGTGGATACAGTATAACATGAACAACTCAGTGGGTTTTTTGCACATTGGAGCAAAAAATCCAAACTTGATATATATAGTAATGTGATTTAGTTGTCAGTGACTGATCAAGAAAGGGATATTAGACTCAGAGTAGATAACTCAGTGAAAAATGTCACCTCTGTGTGTGGCTGCTGTAAAAAGAAATGAATTCCATGCTAGGAATCATCAGGAAAGAGTCTGAAAATAAAACTCTCTGTATACTAATATCCTAAGGGGTAATTTGCAAATTGATTTAAAATTGCCCCCGTCAACTCTTGTTTCCAAGTTTTAGAAGAGGCCAACACACAAGATGGCATAATTTAAGTTTTGACTGATCTTTGTAGGGCACAATGGCCACCTAATTTAAACCATTGGGATGCACGAGCTCAGAAGTATCAAAGCCATTACTGGCCGAAAGTGGTTATGCGTTACTGTGTGTTAATATTGATGGCTTTAATACGTCATGCTCTGGTTTTCTTGCAGAAATAGTAATGTAATTTGCAAAGTCATGATACATGAGATTCACCCCAGGAATGGGTAGAGTGGTTAATTTGACCTCATAATGAATTTGCAAGGAAGCCCTAGGGTGACCTAACCCCATTCCCCTGCTTTCTATTATCACGGCAACCCTTAGCACAATTCCTGTATCTTCAGAATGGTTTAGCTGGGGCTAAACCATTTCTTCACAAGGAATTATATCTTATTATGGAAGTATACATGTAGAACTATTTCCAACATGTCTCATTTCCTCTGAAATATCAACTGAAGAGTCATGTGCTCCTTATAAAACACAGTTTGAATGTTTCCAGGATATAATACATTGATCTTTGACCAGATTATTTGGTATTGGGTAATAGAATATCACACCCCCCTGATGGTATTGAAACTAGAAGCCTAGAAGATTCAAGGCTACTAGATACAGTAGTTCTATTTCTTGCACCAGAAAAGCCATAATTAGAGTAGAAAATCAGCAACTGCCAAGTTCAGCTCCAAAACTATATGTATAGCAGTCTAAACGTTCAACTCTTGGGTGTCTTTCTTCTGCCTATGTTCCTTGGTGAACTGAGAGCTACTCATGTATCCATGGGAGAAGTGGTGGACATGGGCCCCTTGTTATTGTTATAGAGCTGTCTGGTCTTGAGATCTTCTATCTGATCTTGCTTCTCCTAACTCTCCTGGAGGTATTGTCATGTTGGAAAAGGGTTAGATTTCTGTAAGAGGGAGGTGCAGCAACTGGAAAGTTGAAAGAAAGTGATGGATGTGATAAGAAGGAGAAAGGATGATACTACATGGGCTGTAGCAAGCCGAGTCTCTGGTGCTATTTTGTGCAATGCTTACACAGCATCTTAGCTGTGCTAGGGAAGATAAGGTTAGAGATACGGGGAATATAAAGAAAACATACCTGGCAAACCAGAGCTATGAAAAAATGAAGTCTTTGAGTCAAGCATGTCTCCTGGTGACTTCCTTGATATGGGTTGTCACTGGTTTATTCCAGGATGGATAGACAGACAGATAGATGACTTATTCATTCATATGATTTGGAGGCCACCTGACTTTAAAAGCAAGAAACAATAAAATAAAGATACAGATCCAGAAGTCCAGAAATAAAAGCACAAACAAAAATCCTACCAGGGCTTGTCAACTCTCCTGCCCCAAGGCCAAGGAGAATAGCTAGATTTTCAATAACTTTCTGAACATCATCAGGGTGGGACACATACAGGGTTTTTTTGGTGGGGGAGAGATCAGCACACTGTTCCTCAGGGCAGGCACCGCAACAGAAAAGGCACAGTTCCTAGGTCCCAGTAGGTGACATGTGGACTCTTATCACACACTAGTTTGCAGCTATAAGATTCTGCCACCTAGCTCTAAAAGGGCATCTAGAATTTGATAATTGTTTCCAGTCTTAAGTTTATTTTGCCCCGTTTTGCATCAATTCTTAGTTCATAAAACTATATGTGAGTCCTAGATATACACATTTTGTATTTAATGTACCCCAGTATAATGACTGTATATTATTTTCACTAATTAATGGATTTTGAGCCACTTTCCCCAAAATATACTGTGTTCTGGTATCTTCTGATTGGAGAATTGCAGTACACAATTTGGAAAACTGTGCTTATTAAATAATACCTGTTGTTACGCTCAATTTGAATAGTAGTTTTGGAATGAGAAATTAACAATATATAAAGGGTTTCAGTGATTGTCATGGATTTTGAATGTAGTGTCACATGGCAACAAGGTTAGAAGGAACACCAGTTGCTAGGCAATGAATTTGGAAGACAAGGGAAGGGGAGGGGGTAAATACAAAAAAAAAAAAGATTAAGAAGAGAAGAATAGTAGAATTAAAATAAAACTTGAAGTCCAAACAGCCAACAGGGGGGGAAATAAGGTGAATGAAACGGAGAGTAAAATGTTAAGACTGAAGAAGAATGATTTGAGAAGCAAATATTGTAAAAACAAATCAGCCAGGGAACTAGCAAACAGGATTAGCAGCAGACTGTAGCTGAAAAGCACCATGCGGTTTTCACGGTACCTACTGATTTCAGACTGCAAAGTTATGCCACGAGTGAAAAAAGCCCTTTGGCAGGATTTGTCCGTATGTCAAAGTGCTGCCTAATGTTTTTCCAATCTCAATTGGCCACTCAACATTCTAATCATGAATCTGGCTCTCCATCTCCCCTCTAGATTAAGGAAAGAGAAAGAAAGAAGGAAAGAAAGAAAGAAAGAAAGAAAGAAAGAAAGAAAGAAAGAAAGAAAGAAAGAAAGAAAGAGAGAGGGAGAGAGGGAGAGAAGAAGGAAGGAAGGAAGGAAGGAAGGAAGGACGGAATGAAGGAAGGAAGGAAGGAAGGAAGGAAGGAAGGAAGGAAGGAAGGAAGGAAGGAAGACAGTTTTGCATCTCAGATACATAAATAACTGGAAGGCAATGCTATTTAGCTATCTATTTTCCAAGTATTTTGAGCAAAGACAGTAACCAAAATGAAACAGTTTTGAGTCACTGTATTAATTAACTATATGTTCTAATGTATGTTAACATTTTTACAAAACATATTTTGTGTGTGGTTGGTCAGACAGATTCTTCTATTTCTGGTCAATGAATGATTCATGTCTATTTATTCCATCTCATTTCCATGTATTCCCATTTATAGGACTGTTTCAATTTCTTCAAAAATTACCTGGAAGTTGTCAAATAAAAATCTTTTATTATGATCATGGATCAGAAAAATAAAATTTAAAATATACATTGCAGAACAAAGTCAAATGTGTTTTCACTGCTGTCTAGCAATAAATGAATAGTATCTTTTCAGGGAAAGTTTAGGCAAATACACATTTCTATCTTTTAGAATAGCAACAGTTCCTTCAAACCTTTGTTAAGATTTGACCAAAGACCTATTAAAAATATAGTCAAAATGGCCTTTGTAAATAAAGCAGGACATTACAAACCTTGTTAAAATAAACCATCAAAGAGAACTGCAGTGATTTATCTTGAAAGTTGCATTGGTTGAACTGTATTTGATGGCACTGTGTAAATTATAGTTTGCAATATGAGACTAACGTTTGCCTTCATTCTTCAGAGATACTAACCCAAACAGTTTCAGAAGAAAAGAAAAATAGAGAAGATCTTTTTATTGTGGGAGTTTGAAGATGCTTTGTCACACAAACTGTTTCAGTGGCAGAGACAGTATGTTAGTTCAGAAGGCTGCTTGAACATCAGTTTCTCTGATCTAAGCATAAATTACAGAGATGCCTTAAGCTCTTGAAAAATACCACTGCAGACTACCATGAACAAGCAATTGCTATAGCAACTTATTTCTGGATCAGAGAATCTAAAAGAAATATTTAGTTTTTGCCCTTTAAGCACCAGCGGTTGAAAACCCATTGCGCTTCACAACTTAGACTAGATTAATCTTTATAAAATGGGAAGCTGCATAAACCTGAAATCATAACATTCCATTTCTGGTCAATGTCCCTTAGAATAGCGAGGAAAGAGGATTACAGAACCCGATACCTGGACAATTACAATTCTGCACTGGTAGAGCTAAGCCCTAACCCAAATCAAACCACTGCAGGATGAAGGCCTTTTCACTATAAATTATGCATGATGATCCATCACACTGGCCCAGTGTGGGTTGAGAGTTTTTCAACTTCCCAGTCTATGGTTGAGAGGGAATGACTAGCCCAAAACCACCCAGCCAGCTTCTGTGCCTAAGGGAGGTCTAGAACCTGGGTCTCCCCACTGCTAGTCCAGTACCTTATCCACTCCACCACATTGTCTGTCTGTCTGTCTCACGCACTTTCTAACCTGAAGCCCATCTACCATACCCAGATGTTTCATGCAATATGCGATAGCCACATAAAATCAAGAACATAAAGACTCCCTCAGATGGAGCTTAAGTTCTGAAGACTTCATGGGCAGGTTCATGCACTTTTCTTAGCAGCAGAACAGAAATGGTTCTTCCAGGATGCTTTTCAGCTTCCCAGTTTAGCCTGTTCATATTATCTGTGCATTAGATGAATACTTATGGAGATTTGGTAGGCTGGGGAAAAGTTGCCCTTACCTGCCAGTTGCATCCATTTATTCTGTGCTTGTGGCAAGTATGAAAGAGCCTTCTTTCTGTACTTCTCTGCTGCAAGGTTTTTGCTCACTGAAATTATTATTAATATGTTCCTTGCCACCTATTCTGGGTTTTAATGAATGACAATAGGTAGGTCATCTATTGTCGCAAACTCTTTCATTTTCAAGAATCCTTCCTTGAGGCATAGTTCATGTAGTCCATGTTTTCTTCAACAGCCACATGAGTAAATAAGGTTGATCTTTGGGAGATGTAACCCTGCTTGATTCCTGGCAAATAGAAGGGGTAGAAATGGAAGCAGTAACAGACTTCATTTATTTGGGCTCCAAGATCACCGCAGACGGAGACTGCAGCCATGAAATTAAAAGACGCTTGCTCCTTGGGAGGAAAGCTATGGCAAGCCTAGATAGCATGTTAAAAAGCAGAGACGTCACCTTGCCGACAAAGATCCGCATGGTCAAAGCTATGGTTTTTCCAGTAGTAATGTATGGCTGTGAGAGCTGGACCATAAAAAAGGCCGAGCGCCGAAGAATTGATGCCTTTGAACTGTGGTGCTGGAGAAGACTCTTGAGAGTCCCCTGGACTGCTAGGAGGTCAAACCAGTCAATCTTAAAGGAAATCAACCCTGACTGCTCATTGGAAGGATTGATAATGAAGCTCAAGCTCAGATACTTTGGTCATCTAATACGAAGAGAGATCTCTTTGGAGAAGACCCTGATGCTGGGAAAGATTGAAGGCAAAAGAAGAAGAGGACGGCAGAGGATGAGATGGTTAGATAGCATCACTGAAGCAATGAGCATGAAACTGAGCAAACTCAGGGAGGCAGTGAAGGACAGGAAGGCCTGGCGCAATATGGTTCATGGAGTCACGAAGAGTCGGACACGACTTAACGACTAAACAACAACAACAACCCTGCTTGTGGGGTTCTTCTTCTTCTTCTTGCTGCACAAGGCTGTTTTTGGAAGGCAGGGGTAAATGCTGAGGGGCTATTTTGCTGCTCTTTACCATAGCTAGGATGATTGCTTATCACATCACAAAAGACCCACAAGGAAGAATGATTTGCAGTTTGACCACAAAGGGACCAAGAGAGGTTTCAAAAGTGGCATTGATGTTAGTGAAACACTGTTGCTGTGAGCAGCTCCCAGGATTCCTTGCACACTGAAGTATTTCTTATTCCATGCTAGAAACTGTAGTCCCCATGAAGAAAAGTCTTGGGCCATTTAACTTTATGAAGCACAGCTAAATAACCTCTTTTCTTCTAAAAACCCTTTACTTATATTTATAGTATTTTCTTTCATAGCTTCAGCCCAATCCAAGGATGATTTGGGCCAAGGAGGAGGGGGGAAGAAGCTTACTTCTCCTACTGTTGTGTATAAAACACAAGGAAGTTTCATAGTTCCTCAGTTGTAGTATTACAACCTATGATCTCTCTTTCTCTCTCGTTCCTTACTTCTGCAAATGTTCCTATTTATTACTATTAATTATTGGCTTATAACCCATCTATCTAGGCATGCATTTTTTCTCTCACACACACAATCTCTCCCTCTGCTTCTCAATTTGTATTTCTTTTTCTATGTTTCTGGCTTTCTCCAAGTTCTTTGGAGAGCTCCCTCTTCTTATCCCTAAGGCTCACGTTCGCTGTTTCCTAACTGTAGTGTTTTCCTGGTCCCTGGATTCTTCCTCTCCTAGAACTTCATCTATCAGCAGAATTGTAGGAACAAAGTCCATGACTGAATGTTAAGAATGTCAATATGATGGGGGGGGGGGGGGGAGTCAGTTTTCTGATTTCCCTTGTGCTAATTTAAAGCATATCCTGCTTAGGTTATTTTCTGCTGTTATGTATGTATTGTGGCATGAAGTTGGGGCTAGAATGGGAAATTGAACAAAAACTTTTTGGA
Source organism: Python bivittatus (assembly GCF_059951505.1). Taxonomy (NCBI): domain Eukaryota; kingdom Metazoa; phylum Chordata; class Lepidosauria; order Squamata; family Pythonidae; genus Python; species Python bivittatus. The sequence goes on from NW_028277033.1 coordinate 7,810,452, forward strand.
AGAAAAAATACTAAGCCCATTCTAGGCCCTAGTCAAGAAAACCACACAAAGGTATCGGTGTCATTGTGAGGAGCTGAGATCAGTTCGAGGAGGACCTGTAATCCAGCCATACTGTATATAGAAAGATCTTTCTTCTGAAGATCTTCACTCTTCCTTCTGCTTCTGATTCAGTCTTTCCCCCACCAAACAAGAATGAGGTCATTGCCAGTTTAAAACAAAACAAAAGGTAGCTATGTCACCTGTAATATTTTGCCAGTAATTCTGGGGAAAGTTGTTTGGGCTGATTTTTAAAATCCTTTCTTCTCATGCCATACTTGTCATAAAAATACAGTACAGTTGAGATTAGGGTTTTACTTGCCTTCAGGGTGTACCAAAAGTCAGGCTTCATAGGCCAATTACAATATGTTTTATTCATTCATTCATTCATTCATTCATTCATTCATTCATTCATTCATTCATTCATAGATGTTGCTGAACTAGGAATGTTCAAAGGCCATGCATCAAACAAGGGAGTGTTTAGAAGAAAATGTCAACCAATTCTAACATTTGTTGTAATTTATATAATCAGTTGTGTATGGGGCCTGACTTTTGGTAAATTAATAAACAAGATGGCAGCTTATCTGCTTTTAGATGCAGTCAAATACAACTGAGCTGGGGAAGAGCCGATGTTAAGCATTATGAGAGTCAAGTATCTCTGGATTCTATCAGAGATAATAGAGACGGATGTGCACATACAAGGCAAAACAGAGGAAGAGATTAAAGATAAGTTTGGGCTAATGTCAGGAATACAGTTGGGTTTCAAAGAATGACAAGGAACCAAGGTGAATGCGGAAGATGGAGAGAATTCTCCGAAAGACATTTTGCTACGAAAAAAGAGACTTTTTTTAAAATAGATGCTTCTTTTAGGATTTTTTCCCCCTCCTTAGCATTTTTAACATGGTGGCTGCTATAGCTGCTTTTCTGAAATCTATCTGTTGGCCAGTTGGAAATGTGTACTCTACTTTTGGAAGATCACATTTAGAGACAAATGTGGAAAACCATCTTAAATTAGGGCATACATTACACATAGAGTACACTACATTAATACCTCCTAAATTTTCAGAGTTCTAACATGGGGTTCATATACATCATCTGTTATCTCCACATATCCTTCGGACTATCATGTGCAAAGCGGAAGTTACAAATATTTTTCTCCATTTCTAGAAAAAAGAAAAAAGTTGGCCTTTTTCATCTTAAAATTCTGTTACCGTTGAAAGAGAGCAATACATATTCCATTTGACAAATTCTGGAGTCTGTTGGCCTCCAGTTTTCTGAAACCATATTTCCTGTTTGATTATTGATTATCTCTGTTAGTCATTTCTTAAATCTGTAATTGGTAGACCTGAATAGAATCATCAGTGCAATTTTCATAAAAACAACGTGGAAGTGGCTTTCCACTGAATTCTTCCATTGTTTTTTGTTTTTGTTTTCCTTTTTCAACTTTCTGGTCCAGCCTACAGCTTTATGGTTTCCAGCGGTCTCCAATCAGATCTGGTTTTGCTTAGCTTGAAAGTTTACACTTTGAAAGGCAAATTTTGCTGTCTATGTGTGGGTGGGTATGCATGTGTGAAAAAGCAGCAGAAATGGGTGGCAGGTTGTTAAGACCCCAGTACTTTATCTTCAGTGGCCCTAAGAATTATAGTTGTAGTAAAGTCCCCTTTGAGTTGAGTTTGACCCCCAGAGATTTTGTGGAGAGATTTGTGTAGATTATTTGGAAGTAACACAGAAGTGGTTTATCACTGCTGCCTCCTGGAATTATATTTTTAATTTCCCAATTTAGTTAAAAGCTTTAGAATTCTTGCTTATGTCTCTTCCAACTCCTGACTCGATCCCACCCTGTTTAGCTTCTAAACCAGGCTCCATGTTGCCATGTGGCTGATTAAATGCCATGAAATTAAATGCTGAAAGGAGAAAAGAAAATATTCATTTAAACTACATGATGAATAAATGCCTCTGGATGTCACTGTTGAATTTCCTTTCATCAGCATAGGCACTGGTTTGTTGCAAGGAAGGAAGGAAGGAAGGAAGGAAGGAAGGAAGGAAGGAAGGAAGGAAGGAAGGAAGGAAGGAAGGAAGGAAGGAAGGAAGGAAGATGATGGATGGAGATAGATAGATAGATAGATAGATAGATAGATAGATAGATAGATAGATAGATAGATGCAGTAGTTCCATGGCAAAAAATAGATTATTTCTGCCATTTTCAGGTTGAGGAAATAGATCTACAAATACCATTTTCTTCTTAGTGTTTTGCTAGATGCTATCCCATATGACACTGCATCACAATGGCAGGTCTAACATCCATCTCTTCCCTGTATCCTTGGCTTGGCAACACAGAACAGAGAGGATACGAAATAGGAAGGATTGAATACTCGCTCGGTTATTGCAAAGCTGTTTATCTTTCATTGCAGGCTTCTTTTGCATGCCTAGTTGAGTCTGTCCGCAAGGCATTCTGAAGTACAATGTTTGCACAGGCCCAACACTTGCTAGGCTGGTGGCATACATATATCTAAATATGCCATGCCGGACAGGCAGAAACGCTTGTGCAGAGACACTGTTGTGCAGCAAAAAGCAGAAAAAGAAAGAAAATGACATCTGCATTTAAAAGATAACTAGGACCATCCTATTTCTGGTCTGGGTCAGTTTTGGACATGCTCATTTGGAGGTTTATACCATCTTGTATCTAACACAATTTGTATAAACATTCAAATTCAAGTACATTTTGAAGGGTAGCGTGTTGCCAATACAGACTGCATATTGCTAACACTATTTTCTTCTCAGGGTACTTAAAGTTGTTTTATTTAAAACTTATATTCCTTTACAGATTTGAATAACTGCATCATAAAAATGTGAAAACTGGTGGATAACTTTCTAGTAGCCTGCATATCTCCCCAAGCTAGAATTTATTTTAAAAAGGGGCAACCAGCATTCTTTCAGTCGATAATAAGAGGATTACAATTATAAATCATAATATCTGGCTCATATTGTTTAGGTTGGGCAGTTCAGCAATATTGGACTTACTTGGTAATTGTATGAGAGTCCACCAGAAAGTCCCACTGAAGTCAAAATAGATTTTGCAAGAAAACAATCGTAAATCAGTTCTGTACTGTTGCCAAGAATACTACATGGGTGTGCCCAGGAAGATGCCACAGCTAAACTTGACTTGAAGGAAACTTTACCTTTCTAATTTATATTGCATTAGAAGTTTTCAGAATTCAGTATATTGGAGAATTACCTTTGCCCATGGTATCTTGCTGGCATTGTAAAACTGATAACAAAGAATGGGCAGGTTGGTGAGTACAAGAAAGACTGTGCCACCCTCCAGTGGCCCATATAGTTGTAACGCATTGAGAAGTGACATTTACCAAGCTCCTTTTAACTGTGAGGAAAAAACCAAACACTAATCTTGGTTCAAACTGATGTCCATGTTTCAGACTCCTTGTCCTGTACTAACCTTATAAGATGCAGTAATGTTTACATCTTACAAGGTATCTTCAAATCCAGTTGTGCCAGCTCCAATATCAGGAGGAATTATACAGCTCAGAGTCAGCTTCAGCTGGAGTGGCCTATGAACCCTGTGAAATAAATTTAAATAATAATTTGGGAAAAAATATGGGGCTGAGGGATAATAATTCTTGGTGAGTCTTGGGATTCACATCTTCAGTTGCGTGTGACTCTTGCACTGCAACTGGGGGTTGGACAGAATGCAGCACACAAAAGAATTCAGTTGCTGCAGATGAAAGATTGATGTGGGTCATACTTTGGCATAATTAATGTTACCAGTCTAGGAAATTGGCTAGATAGAATGTAAGATGTAGTGGTTTTGCTCTTGCTTCATATTACACTCAAGCTATGACTAAAACATGGGCTCCATGAATCTCACCAGTTTTGACGTTTTGACCAAGAAAGTAAGGGAAAGTTGGTCATAGGTTGCATTAAAGGTTTCATTCTCAGTGGGGCAGGGCAAGATATTATTGCTACAGCTCCTAGCAAAGGCCGTGTGCTTAATTCTTCTATGCAAGAGGAACTGAAAAGCCTCTCCCCCAAATCAATAAATCAAGAGAGCAAAACAGGCAGCATGATACCTTTAGCATTATTGATTGGGCAAATGTTCAGGGCCTGCCACAAGAACGTTTTCTTCAGTTATTGTATTGTCTGATTTTTAAATGGCAACAAGCAGCATTCACTGTTTGGTTTAATGTAATAGTTTGCATGACAGAAGAGGCTGGTCCCAAGGTTCCATTTACTTCACTCAAAGCACCCCTTCCAAGGAAAACTATAACCCACCCACCCACTCCAGTTCTTAACAGTGGAATGAAGCAGCATTTTTACTCCATTCATAGAAAACAGCATGTCCAGAAGGCAGTTAGTTGAAGGAAAGTCACTGGTCGGGTTGGATCAATCTCAGGGCTTCACATTGCATTATCTCCACTAGGTGAAGCCAAGCATTGAGCTGGCCATGTTGTCTCCATTGGATGATCAGTGATGGTATTAAATGCCTGTATTACATGTATTTTCCCCCCTCCTCCAATCAAATTTAGTTCTGCTGTGTTCTGTTTTCAGACAGTTATCATGATGACGGACAGACAGGCAGTGTCCCAAGCTCCTTGACAGATTTTCTTCCCACTATACTGTCTGGTTGGGAATAATGCAAAGCATGACCAGTGCCTGAAAAAAGTGATGTGTCCCTGAGATAAATGGGATAGAATGCCAGATATATGGTATTGAGTATTATGGGCTCTCAAGCGGGTGTTGCCTCTTAGTTACCACAATGATAGAATTTCTGTAAGAAGATGTCTTCTCAATGTGGCCCTTCATGTCCTCCAATGTTGCAGCCATTGCCACTGTAATTGAATCCGTCCACCTTGCTGCTGGTCATCATCATTTTCTCTTTCTTTCCATCTTTCCCAATATGATAGACTACTCCCAAGAGCCAGGACTTCACATAATGAGACAAAATCTGATAATTTGAGCCTGGTCATTTGTGCCTTCAGTGAGAACTCTGGGCTGATTTCTTCAGTATTCCATTTGTTTGTTTTCTTGGCTATCCCTACTATTCTCAGTCATCTTCTCCAACACCAAAGTTTGAAAGTATTAATATTCATTCTATCCTGCTCCTTCAAAGTTCTACTTTCAGTTCCCTGGAGCACCATAAGAAAACCATTGCCTGCATGATTTTGCACATATAAACATGTCACAATATCTGAATATGCTTTCCATGTCCTGCATTGCTACTGTACGAAGTGCTAGTTTGTGGCATGTTTCTTGACTGCTGGTTCCTTTATACATAATCAGCCTAAAAGGCAGAAGCTATCCTTCAATATCTAACATCCTAAGACTATTTTGGTAGCATGTGAGCTGGATATGTTAGTGATATTAACCCCTAGGTAGAGAGATATCACAATATTGTGCAAAGAACAGAAAGGAAGAGGTTGGATGCATTCATGGACGACAAGTCTATCAAGGGCTGATGGTCTTAAAGACTCAGTGTTAGTTTCAGGCAGGGGACAGCTTTTCTCCAAGGACCAGTTGCAGGAGAATAGTGGAAGAGCAATTGGAAGGGCAAACTCTTTTTTTCTCTTCTTTGGGATCTTCCTCTCCAGTGAACACAATCACCACAGAAGGAAACCATGTACAGTACAACAATTTCATAAGTTTATTGAATCACGCCTTGAATGTAGTTGTCCTCTTAGTATGTTTCTCAATTTCTGCAATAACTCATTTGAGCTAATCCACATGATTTTTCCAATTAATGTAAGCACAGAGATTGCCTACTAAGCAGGTAGTCTCCACGAGTTGTTTTGTACCTCCATGCCTCCAGAAAAAGTTCCCAGTGTGGAAGAGATAGCTAGAAGAAGAAACAGGAAACCAATTCTGAAGAGCTTCAAATGAGATCAGTGCAAGTTCAATTTCTTATTGGGATTCTGTGTCACCCAAGATGGCTGATAGATTTACTTTAAGGTGAATCAGAGTAGTAGCTTTGAAAGCTCTTTGCCAGGCTAAATATGAAAGATTTTCAAGGAAGCCAGAAGAGTTGTTGTAAGTCTAGCAACTTTTTCTCAGTTATTTGAACTTTTTTTTCTCCTAGGATGTTGATAATTATTCAGGTTATAATAAGCAAAACGTGCCGATATAGTAGCTGGCAAGTTGGATCTTGGCACTCTTGTACGAGTATAGTCTAACTATGGTCTATAAAAGCTAGATATCACGTAATTCAGCAACGGTCTTAATTCAACTGCACCGTTGTGATTTGGACATCAGACTGTGACAGGGAATGCAGCTTGTACATATTGCCTTAGATATATGCTTGTTGAAAAGGGTCTTCAGCCTCTTATGGAAACTAGAAATCATTGTGCTGTTTGCTTCTGTCTTTCTAAGTGATACTTGAAATCATCAGAGAGAGACTCAAAAACTATGTCTTCCAAATCCTCATCTAAGGTATTTGCGTACAAAGAAAGCAGCTAGAGAGCGAGAGATGCATCTTCAATGCTTCTTCCAAATGAATGGTTCCTTCTGCTATTAAATGAAAACATTGCTTGGAATATTTCCTCTTCACTTCCTTAAGGCTTTTGTTTGTTCATTTGTTTAAAAAAGATGAAAGGAACAGTGGAAGGAAAAGAGATGAAGTTGTTGTAAAAAGAAAAAAATCTATCCATTGGTTCTCAGGGTATGTGTTTGTAATTTCCATCAAAATATGTTCAGTCTGTTTCCTGCCACCATGTTTCTAGACTCTCCTCACTGTCTTAGTTCTATAATTTAATATGACTAACAAAAATAGTTTCAGATTTTTCTTTTTGTTAGCAGCCCTTTCATTATTCTTTTTTTTAAAAAAAGACTGCCTTAGTAGCAGGAACAGAAGAACAGAATGAATTTCTAGTCCGATGCACATTCCTACAGGTAGGATAACTGTGCAAAAAGGTTTTCTCATTGCCAGACAGTGGTAGACTATGTGTTGATTAGGGCTGCTCAAAGCTTCAGTTAAACAGTGGTTTAATCAGCTCACCCTTTCAAGTCAAATTTCCAAGTCAAGTCACCAAAGGGATGTGTCGAATCAAACTAGGTGCTTTTGAATCGATTTAAAGATTCAAGACTTTTGCAGGTGTGCACACCTTTACTGCCGACAGGCTGATTTGATAATTAAATTGTCAGTTTAAGTCAACAGGACTCTTTGAATAAAAAAAAAAAAAAAACTGATTGTCTCAAATGAGGAATAGAAACCAAATCAAACTGCCCATTCAAATCAGATTTTGGTTAATTTGCACTTCCAGGGTGGTCATGTCCTGATGTTTCTTTCATCACCTAATCACCTTTGAGACCTTTTGCTGCAGTAAAAAAAAATCCCTTCATTTCATATTGGATAGTATCTTTGTATAATCAATATTGCTTTCCTGATCAAACATGGCCACTGTTTATCTGCTGTGGAAATGATTCACTATGTTTTGAGCTGTGGCAAGTTTCTGTACAGACTGAAAAGTAGATTTTTTTGCTAATGGGATTTTTTTGTAGCTGACACCTCACAATTGATGGAGTACATTTTATAGTGTTTCATCTGGTCCCTAAAGTTATTTTTGGATCACAGCAAATTGACTCAGCTTTTCAAAACCTGTAAAAGGACATCTTGAAATGAATGAAAATTTGGAAAAGCAAAAGGTAGACTTGGATATTTTGAAACTGTAGCAAAAGAGCCGGTTACTGTGAAATTATTCAACCATATGAGTTCCACCCCCTACTCCCACTGGTATTTGACCAACCTGATTAATTAATGGAACTTTCTAATTGAAATCAATGTAATATAAAGCACAGAAGGTTTTATGGTTTCTAAATTGAATTTAGCCCACCCTTTCAATTACTTTTTAATCTGCTGTCAAACTCAGGAGCACCCTAGCACTTTGTAGCAATCTATTACCTAGAGACTGCTTATGGGCAAATTCAGAGCCATAAAGAACTATTGCCATGGACAGAAATAGTCCCACGGAGACAGATTCATCAAAAACCTGAAAGCACCTCTAGAAGCTTTGAACGTAGGGTCTCCAGCTTTTGCTCGAGGTCAGTTGACAAAAAGGGGACTCTTTCTTCTAATTGAATACTATTTATTAAAAGTAATTAGTTATTTTAATGGGGGAACCTCATTTTGTTGACTGTGTTAAATTTATTATGTTGTTGGTTTTGCTTCTGTCTGAGGTGGAAGCCCAAGATATTCTGTGTGATGATGCGGGTAGCTATTTTTGAGGTTTCTTTGGGGGTTCAGTGTAGGTGAACAAATGCCTTCTCCTGGACAATACTGTGCTGACCAGAAGAGAGGACTAGTTGTTTTTCCAAGTGATTGTCTTTAAAATGAGAGGTTACCAAAAGTTCACTGAGAATGTAGTAAAAATCAGACAAGTTTTTAAACCTTTTTTTAGGGGGGGGCTGATCCTCTTAAATTCCAAGCCATCTTTCTTTTGAGTAAATATAATGGAAGATTGAACAGATCATGGGACATGAGATGAACAAAATGTTGGACTTCAAAATCAGCTAGCATCAAATAAGGAAGTAATACAGTAGTATTTGATGTATATCAAGAGTGAACACTGAGAGAACGAGGGATTTCTATCACAAACATGAAATTCATTCCTCACTAAGATGATGCCACAATCAGTCCCTGTTCATTCTGAGGAAATATTCTCAGTGGTGGACGGAAGATGGGGGAGAATTACAATGAAAAAAAGAAAGTGTATCTATTTATCCCTAATATTTCCTTCCTTGTATTCCATCAGACTTGACAATTAAACAGTACTAGGTAGTACTATGACATGCAATTAAACTCATAAGTTTACTGTCTTGGGACTAACCACTCTAAATGTTTAGGAATTTTAGCTCAAGAACCAATAACTCCTTGAGATGATACTTTGGAAAAGTTTACACAATGTCCCTTGTCTTGATTCTCCACACCTTATCATTCATCAATGAGACACATTTCCTGTATTCTTCTGCATTTGATGCATTATCCATTGAACGTGATTTGAGTTGTATAAAATAAAGGCAAGATATAAATCTAATACATTAGATGTAAGACATGCTTCCCCTTCCCTTCTCTAAACCAGTAAGTCTGCTCCATTTCAGAATAAACTATAGCACTAGTTAGATATTACTGTGAACATTTTATTTTATTTTGTTAGCATATTTGTTATTAGCATGTTGTAAACAATCAGAAAACTACATTTGCTGAGAATGTAGTGGTGCCCGAATCGGATAAATGGATAAAAAATAAACAGAAGTGTAAAATAAATAATAATAATAATAATAATTGTGCAAAATATTGAAATGAAAATGAAATGGAAGAGTCTTAAGGAAGAATTAATTGTGAACACCATATGCATTTCACCACAACATGTTTGAATGCTCACATTAAAACATACACATACACACACAAAGGGGGGAAAATAAATCAATACCCTACTGCATCAATGAAATGGCTGAATTTGTCACTTTCTCCTCCATATGCTAATTATCCCTGTTTAGTGTTTAAACTTCTAGGAAGCGTGGCGCATATAGCTGTCTTTATATCAAAGGTGCAAGACATTTAAACAAAATGCATTCCCCAATTGCAGTCTTAAACTATGTAAGACTCAATCTTCTTGACATAAAAATTAGGAATGGGCAAATTAGTTATTTTCACAGTGTATTTCTCTCTCTCTCTCTCTCTTTTCTGTACTCCATTTTTCTTATTCTACTTCTTTTCCACTTCAGAGAGCCAGGATGGTATTGTGCTTAAAGTGCTGAAATAGGAGCAGGAAGATCCAGGTTCTAGTCCCCTCCTTAGGCATGGAGGTCAGCTGGATGACACTGGACCGGTCACATCCTCTCAACTCTAATCAGTGTTGAATTCTGCACACGCTGGCTGATAAACAAAACCCCTTGTTCATTTTTGGTGTAAGAATTAGGCAAATGCAGTGCATAAAGAAGAGGATCCTGCAACTATGTTGGACAGATGCTAACAAGCACTTTGCGACCACACACCTTATCCAGCATGATCCTTCTGTTGTAATTCCGCCTTTGTAGCTTCAGATTTTCTTTTCCTGGATGGCAGCCAGACTTCCTGAAAGCTTCAATCTATCCAGGTCACAAACACCATTAGTACTCTGAAAGTTCCTCAGCTTTTCCTCAGTAGCATGTTGAGTGCCATCCAACCTGAGGGGCCCATCATCCGGCACTGTATCACCCATCATTTTATATTTTCTATCCATGTGGTTTTCTTTGTAAAATGCAGGAGCGGTTTGCCATTGCCTTCTCCCATGCAATGTGATTTGATGCCTTTGCCATTGTCACCAAAGTGCCTCCAGCATCTTCCTATGTTGCTGCTGGCCAAAATTGATGCCTGTTTGCTTTAGCTGGGAAGCTCTGATGACCTTCACTCTTTGGATGACCCTGTTGGGAACATATACTCTTGGGTTACACTTCCGGTGTTCTCTGCTCATCCCTTCCAAGAACACCCAGCACCACAATGAGGCAACATGGCAGGATGTAAGCTCAGTATGATTACTGGTTGGTAAAAAAAAAAAAAAGTTTGCATGAAAATGTGTATGCATTTTCATTCACATTTCTCAAATCTACACATGTTTAGCTAATATACATAAATTTGATTGTATTCTTCTGTATACCCAACTCTGCATGTAAGTCTTTTAAGAAATCTCAAACTATATTGCAGAATCCAAAGAAGTGCACATGTTAGATCCTAACTATGCTTGAAAACGAAACAAAAGTTGCTTTATCACACAAGATGATTTGTCTTCCTCGCCCAATATTTATTCTGAGATTAAGGGATTCCCCAGAGTCCTTGGCAAAAGTTTTTCGCTTTTATTATTTGTGAACTACCTGTTTACCCTGCCCTTTCAGACAACTGATGTCTGTCTGTTGAGGTAGGTTACATCACTTCCATATAAAAAAGCCAAATATTTAAGGAAGAAAAGGGACAGGAGAAGGAAAGAACATGAGGCCTTGAACCTGGAGAAATGAAAAACAACACATCAAGGCAGAAAAAAAAAGAAAAAGGGATAGAGAGATAAGCTGTGAGCTAATGTTTATAAGAAAGTCATGGTGCTGTGCTGATCTTTCCTTGGGTTCTTGTTAGTAACTCTTGGTCTCCAGGCTGATGGGTGAGATTATGACCTGTTACTTTTTGGCTGTCCAGTTTAGGCAGCTACCAATGGAAGCAGGATGTTCTAGTTCACAGAAAGGATCTGAGCAAGTTCCAAGACCACATAGTGTGTGGAAATCTGATCCATTTTTTATGCAGTCCATATTTATGTATTAATTCATACTATTTTGAACTGAAATTCCCCAAGAAGCTTTTTCAATGCATGTTTCCACTGTGATCTTCTATGTTATGTGCATTTCCATCTCACCACTACTTTAGTCCAGCCAATGGTATAAGAATTATACCAAGGTCTAAGGAACTAGAATTGGTGAAGGAGCCTTTTTTCCCTGGCCAAGAGACACTCAAATCTCCTATCAAGTACATTGATTTTTCAGTGCATTTTGACTGAAGCCAAGAAAAGTTATTGCACAAAGTATGTTCCTCTTCCTGGTCTCTGCTGGCCCATCTTCCATCCCAAACAAGACCCATGTTTCTCTCTTCCCGTTTGGTTAATATTATTAGGTTTTAGTGTTGAAGGATGCTTAGATCAAGCCTTCTTCAGCAAACAGTGTCTTGTTGGAGGTGAAACAGTACAAAATTCGCTTGCAAGTCATTCAGCCAAAAGGGTTAATACTTAAAGCCTGCTGATTTGTTTGTGTGGTTTCTCACTGCTGTTTGCAGCCAGTTGTCCTTGACTGAAAGTGCTTAGCTCAAGGGCACCAGCTTAGAGATAAAATTGAATTAATACATGCAGCACATCCAACTGCTATCAGTACCAAAAAGAGCTTTTCAAAACAGCCTTGCCTAGTCCAGCAATCTGTTCCAAAGCAGCCAGCTTCATGCTAATGGAAAGTCCATAAGGATGCCTACAACAGTTTCTTTCTATTTCCCAGGAACTCTGATGTCGAAGTTTCTGCCTATGTTAGTGAGATAAAGCTAAACATGTCTTTGAACAAGCCTGAATCCTGTTGAGTTCCCTATCCAAGTACTGACCCAGTCAAGTCCTAATTAGTTCTTCCAGATTGGCTAAAGCTGGCTAGGTGCTGCTTACTTGTATTATATAATGATTTTGGTGGCTGTAACTGTCATATTTTTTAAAAATCCCTTTAACTCCAAGTTGATGGCCATCACTACCTCTTGTACTAGAATGTTCCATAAATTGGATGTGGTTTGTAGAAGTATTTCCTTTTTATCTTTCTTGGATTCACCATTCAGTTTCTTTGATGATCTGAAGCATTAGGGGGAAAAGAGAATGATTTTCTTCCACACTGTGCAACAATTGGTGCATTTCAATTTTGTGCTCCCCTTTTGGCCATCTTTCTCAATTCAGACATTTTAATCTCTCCTCTTGGCAAAGAACTTCTAACACTCTGTAATTTGAGTAGCCTTTTTCTTCATCTTTTCCGGCTCTGAGTCCACACTGAGTTGTAGTTAAGTCTGGTCATCATCATAGAGTTCTATCAAATCAAGTATCTTTATTACAGTCTTTGACCAGCCTTAGTAAAAAAAAAAAAATACAACAATTTGTTATCAGGGAAAGAATTATACCAGGTTCTAGTTATAAGAGTGGCTTAATTTCAGTTCCATTCATAGTGGTCTAGATCTAAAATCAACACCAAAAGTAGCTATCTTATAAAAGGATCTCAAGTTGTACGTCTTTGCTTCACTTATTCTCATTGTTTGTAATGTGAAGTTATAGAAAGTTTTCACCAGTCAAAAAGAGGTGTTAAAAAGTTCTGGCCTGATAGTGCTATTGATTGTGTTTATGTTCATGGGTGAAATGAGAAAGATGATGAAATAAAGAAAGACTTAGACAAGGCAACAGAAGAGCAGGAAATTACAGCAGAAACATTACTGCCACCAAATTAACTACAAGCACAACATCTCTCTTTGTCTTGTACATGTTACTATTGTCATTACCCAGAAGGAAGATGACTTTTCCCCCCTCACATTATCTTTGAACTGAATGGGCAATCTTTCATTTAAAAAAAAGGGGGGAAAAAAGCACTCTTGGGAAAAAAAGAGTTGGAAGAACCTAGCTGCAGATAACACAAGCAAGTAGCTACATATGAAAATGGGAGGAAGAAAGAAGTTATCCACCATCACTTCTGCACCACTGAGAGCAAGAAATCTAGAAAAAGGCATGGCATCCACAAAGCCATTGTGATATATGGTAATGGAGCACCCCTGGAGTGATCCAAGTTCCCTCCATCCTCAGTCGTGGAATCTGACCCTGGATGCTGGAACTCTCACAGTCTCTCAACTCAGCTTGCCTATAGAGTTCTTACTTGGGAGATAAAATGAAGGGAGATCCCCACGTAAACAACCTTGAGCTCCTGAATCAAAGTGGGATATCAATCTAATAGATAAGCAGAGTTCCTCATTCGCAGTGAGACGGACTGATGAGGGCAACCTAAGTTGTCTTGTTGTAGGCTACATGAAGAGGGTGATGGAAGGAAACAGGGCTCCTAATGACTGAAGAAAATCTGAAGGATACTTAACTAGGAGTAGGAGTCATGCTACTCATGGTGATTCACCCCAGAGGAAGCATACATAGGGATATGTGTACTAAGCCCAACTGAAACATCTTTCTACAATGTTTCTTTTTCTGTATAGTTACCACTTCTCCTTTTTCACCACTTCCAGACCATTTTGTATCCCCATTTCTTTCCATCCATACTCCTGTAGCTGTCCCTTCCTTCCACTCCCATTTCTCTTCTTCCTTCTTCTGTTATTCCTGATGGAAGGAGGGAGGAGAGTTTGTGTGTTTTCTGTGTATTTGTAAGCATGTATGCTTTCTACATCAGAATCATAGTTTCCGTGGGTAGACAAAGAGGGGATTAATGAATGTGCAAATGAGGTGCCTAACTTTTCAGGTAACTAATCTTAATTATTATCTATTCAATTGATTTTAATTATATTTATTTTATTCTCTTGGCTCTGCCTTTTTTTTCCTCGTTTTGCGTGTGTCCGGCAGCCAGGGTGAATACTGTATGCACATTTACAAATTTACGCCCATGCTTATATGCTTGTGCCTGAACACATATTTCACTTGCACATCTTTATTAAGAGGAATTAAATCCAGGATTGGCTTTGATATGGAGCTGGAAAGCTTAGGTTGACAAGGGGGAGAAGGTGGACACGGCGAGTGATTTTTTTCTCTTAAAATATATTTTCCTACATTTAAAAACAATGGTTTTATAGTCCGAGTTATTTTCCTTCTGAATAACATAATAGAAAGTAGATCAATGCTATCTCTACTCTCTGATTCTCTCCTCCTCTCTAAGAAAAAGGGTGCTGGCGATGGGGTGAGATAATTCATATCTTCTTGACCTGATTTTGTGGCTTTTATTTGATTGGAAACAGGAGGGGAAAGCAAAATACAGCGCTGCTGGAGACGTTCTGAGTCCTGCCATTGCTGTGTCCTTTCTGAATGGAAGCCATTGATCATGGGTTGGGTCTTCTGCAAAGGTTCCTTCTTTAAAATCTGATCCTGTCTTGGATGCTTCAGCAACATTAGGGTGGGGGGCAGGGACAGAGCTCGACCCAAGAATTCCAGAGGAAAAGACTTAAAGAGGCACCCATGTTCATCTTTGATAGCAGAGAATGGGTGAAACTGATTGATTTGTGGCCCCTTAATGGCTAAACAATTTCAATATCATCTAACCTTCCATAGATTGTGCTGACTGCATCAGGTGATGCTGACTCTGAGTTCCCTTTTCATTTCCAACGTTGTGTAGCACGTCACTCAAATGTTCTACTGCATGACATACATTTAGCCTCAGTGCTCCAGCCACAATGATGCCTGGAGGGGAGCAATTTTTTATTACTTCTTTATACTGAAAGAAATGAAAGCCTCTTTAGCCAAGAATGAGTTTTCCTGTTTCTGTTTTTTAATTGTTATTTATTTACAGCTAAAGCTCTGGTTTGTCTCAGTGATAATGTACAGTTCTAGTGTTGAATGATATCCTATTCTGCAGATAGAACATTAAAGGACTTCAGTGGAAAGTTGAATTGACCCTGTTATAAGTTTCTGCTGCAGGTTTAAGTCATAGCATAGTTTAGAAATTTGGTCTTCTAATAATCTTTCATTCTTGGCAAACCCAGATTACACATACATTTTTGTTTATTTCTCAAATGAATGTCTTTATCTGGTATGACTAGGAGCAAAATTCATATTCTTTCCCATGTCCTTCAGCAATATCTTCTTGCACACCATAGTTTCTGATCAGTGAACACCAGGTTTAAGCAGGGATGCCCTTAGATCAAGACATGAAACATGATGATTCACTCACCATGTTGCGCTCAAATGCAAAATGAGATTCATGATTCCCAGATTGTTCTCAGCTTGCCGGGAGTCAGAGAAGACTTCACTTCGCATGGAAAAAGACACAGGACCATATTGCACCAAAGCCTCACATACAAAAATAAAAATCAAGTCATCGTGCTGAGCATAAATATACATTCAGTATATAAAATCAAGGTGACATGCAGTAGCACATCATGTTCAAATAAGTGTAGTAGCACAAGTCAAGGTAGCATGACCCATAAAGGCTTCTGCAGTAGCCTGATGTAAAAGAATCACAGTATTCTTCACAGTTATTATGCAGGCTCTGTTGTTTTCAGATATGCTCCAGAGCATAGTTCAGATTTCAAAACACCACCTAATGCATACGCAATAAGTGTGTTTTGAAATTAGTTGCATGGGGGAAAGGGGGGGTTGTTTTAGTTGAAAGAGCTCGGATTGACACACACAAAGTACCCAGAATCAAAATATTCCAGTAATTTATTTGGGGAAGAGAAAAAGGACCACTGATTCTTTTAGTGTGTGTGGGGGGAGTACTAGTTCAACTTGAAAGAAAGAGTAATCTGAGCCACCCACCTATCCATACCCCCCCCCCAAAAAAAAGACAAATGAAAATTACAAGCACCTATACTTGCTTCAAATGGTGAGGGAGCTCCAACTTGGGGGAAAATCTTCTTTGAGAAAGGTCTCCGAAGATTACCTTTCCTAAGAATCTCATTGGCCTGGTCTAGAGCTTCAGCAAAACTAGAGGTAAATGGTTAAAAATGTGGGGTTGTCCAAACAGAATAGCTGACAAATGTCAAGTTGCTGCAGTTACAGAACTAGCCACAGAGGGAAAAAAAATTGAAATGCCTCCTGATTGGTTTCAACCTGCCAAAATAAAAAGGCAACCTGGAAGGAAGATGTTACAAAGAAGATTATTATTCAAAATACTTCACAGCTCTTTGAGGTAGGCCAGGTCAGGAACTAGACACCACAGGAAATGCTAGAACTCTACTTTATAATAACAGGATCTTGTAAGGCAGACAGCAGTTTCCCTTCTCTCTCTCTTATACCAAACAGAGTCAACATGGGGCAGCTTTAAGCTTCTTTCTCACACTGCCTTCTCTTGTCTTCCTAGACTGAGATCATCTTTGCCTAACAGTTTCTGCAGATCTCCTCCAAGGTCATCGCTGTGTTCCTCCACACCACTTGACTGGTCTTTTAGCTAGAAATCCCAGTCTTGAGTGGATTAGCACATCCCCAGGAGAACTGATGAGGCTGATCAATCAGACGTCTCCTTGGAAGTGCGCTTGTCACACCTAGGTGTTCAGCAACTTATAACGGCTCAATTAAAGTCGGTTCATCTTTTGCTTTTCCCGAAAGAATATTTTAACCTTTATTTAGAATTAAAATTAACAAGATTTTTTTTTTCCACAATGCACAGATCTTGACTTCTAGGGTTCAGTCAAGGTGGCATTTTTATCATCTGATTGCTCTTCTCATAGATACACCAGTTGCCCAAGACTCAAGACCCTAACCCTAACCCTCTTGGAGTTTTGTCCAATATAACTTACATGGACACAATCTTAGTCTCAGAAGCAACACTATGGTACCATGTGTAAATATTGAAGGTGGATGGGCCTCTTTTTTCCCTTATTTATTTATCTTGGTTTCCTTCTATCTTGTTTATCAGGCCACATTCAAATACTGATGAGTGAACTGAACAAAAGTCTCACTCATCTGTGCTGGCCAAGTATACTCAACTCAGCTCTTCCCAGAACAGAGAGGACTGTTATCCCTCTGCCCTCCGGCCAGACAAGATGAATAATATGCCACAGAAACAAACACTGTGGCCATCTGAGTTCAGCACATCAGCTCCAGGCTTTCAGCTCCTCTCTTGACTGAATAATTTCTCAGTTTCTTTCTCTCTTTTAAAGAATTTCACATGCATTCTGTTCTACAATCTTATTCACTTCTTGCTGTCAGATCAGAAACCCAACACTACCAGGAGAGTCACAATATTTCTTTCAGCTGCAGTCACTGTACACAGGTGATGTATATGTGTGTGTGTGTGTGTGTGTGTGTGTGTGTATACACATATATATACAGAGAGAGAGAGAGAGAGAGAGAGAGAGGGAGAGGGAGAGAGAGAGAGAACATGGCTGGATAATGTAGTGGTTAAAGCGTCGTCCATTGATGCAGGAGACCGGGGTTCAAATCCCTGCTGGTACCTACTTTACCCCCTAATGCTTTATCTGCCTACCTCAAATATGAGAGTGACATGAACTAAGAGAGTCGTGCCAGCTTGGATGTTGCCTGGATTAACAAAGTCCACACCAGATGTTGGGGAACCAGGAGAATCTGACAATAAGTGGGCTACTGGAACAAATCATACATGGACAAGACAAGACAACCTAGAACTGATGGAATGCCACTACAACAGTAGGCCTAATGAGAGGGGATATGTGAAACATATGAGGTAACTATGGATAGACAGAAGGCTACATCCACACTAACTGAGAAACAACTACTGTAGTTACCCCGTGCTTCAACATAGTGAAGAGAAAGCTGCTCTCACAACTTGAAACAGACCAACTACACATTGCATCATGGATTCAAAAGGACCTGAAGGAACAACTGGATGTGCAGTCAACACCTGAAGCTGGAACATCATTGCCACCCCCTCCATTACAGAGCTGATATGAGGCATAAGATTGTGGCTAAACTAGCTACAGTCAACCCTCAAGACTGACTGACCCAGACTGGCTAACACAAGGAAGGACACTGCTGATCATGAAAGACCCCCACAAGGGAACAGCACTGTCCAACTACCAGCCAATAATCTGCCTCCCCACAACATGGAAAGTCCTATCAGGCATTATAGCTACTAAGCTACAGGACCATACGGGCCAGTACATGAGCACAGCTGAGAAGGGCATTGGGAACAACACCAGTGGCTCAAAACACCAGTTGCTCATAGCTAGAGCAGTCACCAGAGACTCAAGATCTAGACAGACCAACCTCAGCCCAGCCTGGCCCTATTCAATCAATGCCTCACATATGGATCTGTGAATGCCTGGTCCTATTCAAAGTCAACAGGACACTAAGGACCTTCCTCAAGAACTCAGTGGGACTGTGGAGGACAACACTGGAAGTCAACTCAAGGCAGCTCGCACAAGTGGCCATCAAGTGCGGCATATACCAAGGTGATGCACTGTCCCCACTGCTGTTCTGCATAGGCTTAAACCCCCTCAGCCAGATAATCACAAGGTCTGGATATGGGTACAAGTTCAAGAGTGGAATCACCATCAGCCACCTCCTCTACATGGATGACATCAAACTGTATGCTAAGAGTGAATGAGACATCGACTCACTGATCCACCTGACATAGATCTACAGTGAGGACACTGGGATGTCATTCAGACTGGAGAAGTGTGGCAGGATGATAGTAAAGAGAGGGAAGGTAGTTAAGACTGATGGAGTGGAACTACCAGTGGGCCACATAGCAGACATAGAGACCAGCTATAAATACCTTGGTGTTCCACAGTCACATGGGAACCATGAGGAGGAGGCAAGAAAGACAGCAACATCCAAGTACCAACAAAGGATAAGACAGGTCCTGAAGAGTCAGCTCAATAGGAAGAACAAGATCCATGCCATCAAATACCCTGCTGGTATAGTGAGCTGGCCAAAGGAAGACATGGATGCTGCTGATGTGAAGACCCAGAAGCTCTTCACAATGTATGGAGGTTTCCACCCCAAGTCCAACACCCAGAGACTGTACACCAGCTTCAAAGAGGGCAGGCAGGGTCTGATGAGTGTCAAACCCACTGTCCTGGATGAAACCCAGAGCATCCAGGAGTATGTCACTAAGATGGCACCCAAAGTTTTGCTACTGAGAGAATGCCTGAGGCAGCAGGAGACATGGGAGGAAGTTCAAGTGGAGGAAGTACCATGGCAAGACAAGACCCTGCATGGGAGGTACCATCAACAGATAGCTGAGGTGGCTGACATTGGGAAATCCTATCAGTGGCTGGGAAGGGCTGGACTAAAAGACAGCACTGAAGCACTGATCTAAGCACGTGATCCACAGAAGCAGAGGTCTACTACACTAGACAAGACCCAAGGTGCAGACTTTGCAGAGAGGCCTCAGAGACAGTCCAACACATAGTGGCAGGATGTAAGATGCAGGCAGGAACAGCATACATTGAACGGCACAACCAAGTAGCTGGCATTGTGTACAGGAACATCTGCCCAGCATATGGGGTGGACCCTCCCAAGCCCAGATGAGAGATTCCACAGAAGTTAATGGAGAATAACAAGGGTAAGGTCCTGTGGGACTTCCAGATCCAGACAGACAGGCAGGTACTGGCCAATCAACCAGACAGCATGGTAGTAGACAAGGACCAGAAGGCAGCGGTGGTGATAGATGTAGCACTGCCAAGTGATAGCAACATCAGGAAGAAGGAGCACGAGAATCTGGAGAAGTACCAGGGCCTGAAGGAGGAACTAGAGAGGATGTGGAAAGTCAAGGCCAAAAGGGGCCCAGTTGTGGTAGGAGCCCAGTTGTGGTAGGAGTGTGACTCCTAAGCTGGGAGAGGGGCTCCAACAGATCCCAGCCACAACCTCAGAGCTCTCTGTCCAGAAGTGTGCACTCTCTTAAGACCCTTTTATTGCATCTAGGATTTATTTCTCCTGCTATATTTTATTTGTTGCTAACCAACATACAATTTTATTTTTACGTTTACAATCACATAAACTCATGTAATCATATATCCAATTAATATCTCAATATTTCATAGGTAGAACATCAGTACTCTGTGCTTAAAATATTTTACTAATTAAGTTGTCACTTTGTTTCTATTGATTTGTCTCTATTCATGTAATCACCGCATTGTAGTAATTGTTATATGCATTTTCTCAATATTTTGCAACATTCTGGATGTTAGGTGTTTTACTATTATTTTCCAGTTAGAGCTTACGTTTTTTTTCTTCCAACACGATGGCTTCTTCTCCTCTGTTCTTTTATCCCTCCACGAAGCTGACAATTTAATTTGCAAGTCAACAACCATAAAAATATTATATATTTAGTGTACCTGTTCTGCTTAAGGACGAAAGCTGACACTTGTTTCTTTAAAGGAGTAACACAATTTCTATGTAGTCAAAACTGGAAGAATTTTGCAGGTTCTCTTTGATTTGCCAAGATGTAAGTAAGTGTTTGGCCCTTGCTAAATGGCTTGCCTTAATAGGCTCTCTAAAATTCCCAGCTGTTCAGAAAGTATGACTAAAAGTTTATTTGTTTTGGTATCGTTTTGTCTGTATCTCAATTCATGAGTGCCTATGTTTTTCTAAACTATCACAATTTGCCTTTGTGACGCTATAAACAAAAGTGGAGAAATGATATCAGAGGGTACCTAGAAGCATAAATCCTTATTTGCCAGTAAACATAGTTAACCATTTTTGTCCAGGAAATGTGAACATATTCAATGTAACACACCTGCTGATGAATCCCCAAAAACTTTACCTTCTCAATAAGTAAGCAAGCCATGATTGATCTTCAGTCAGTAGCTTTGGTCAATCAATACATGCAGCCAACACTGTGTCTATATCTAACCTGTGGCTCTGTTATTAACAGCCTCTCTACTGTTGGGTGTTAGGCAGTTTAATGAAGTTTAAAGAAAACAGTAATCCAATTTTGCTGGGTTCATGCTTGAGGCTGCAACATATCTTGGTGAGAGTTTGTGCAAAGATATATTTTGGGGGCAAGTAACATTGTGCAATGTCAGTGATTTCACTAAGATTTCATTTAGTATTTGTGTGCTGTTATTACCACACTGGGCCTTGAAAATAAAATAAGACATAGAAAAAGTTATGCTCTTGATTGAATGGATTTTCACTCCCAATTCAGATATCATCTATTTCTTTTGATCTTTCTACTTTCTCTGGGTCTCACATTTCTATCTAGTTTTATTGTCTGCTGACTGCCAGTGGTTCTCAAAGATTTGAGACAATAACCTTCCCCATAGTTATATTCTATTTCTGCATTTATATGTGACTATTTTTTCAAGATATATGTATTGGCTTTCAAGTTAGTATCCATTTTAATATCTTTAAATTACTGAGAAATGCGTTAAGGATTTTGAACAAATCTTTTGAACAAATTTAGTGCTTGCAAATTTTATTTGAATTAATGTCCTGGATTATTTTCAGAATATTTGAATAACTGGGCAGTGTTTCTTACTTCATGCTGCTGTTACCAATCCATTGTATTTCATTTCAGTATAAAATAGTAGTCTGGTTGTGGTTTGGACACACATGGTCCACACCAGCCGCCCTTAGCCATTGCCATCCAAATATGTTGGATTTCCACTTCTAATGAATGGTCAAGGGGCCCAGAATTCTAACAGTAATATTCTAAAATCTTTGGTGAACGTCAGGCGGGGGAGTTTGGTGTATCTTAATGAGTAGCAAACATTGGTTGTTGACATATTTAACATCTGAGTCCCCATGCAATTCCATGCTTGGTAACAGCTGAAAGCAAAACTATCAAAAGTTATCCAGACGTTTATGAGCCACACCGTTTTTTTAATTATTATTATTTTGAGATAAATGTCAGATAAATTAACTTAAAATATGCCCATGTTGTGCAGGCTTTGGTAAATTTTTGCTTTTATGCAGGAAAGCATTTTTCAGTCACTGAATGCTCCTAGCAGAAGGGGATAATGTTAGAGATGAAAAACATCAGACAAGATACATGGGTTGGCAAGATCCATTTTATCAGACATTGTAATGGTGTGTGGGAAAGACCGTGGGAGACAGGGTGAAGAGATGCTGCCTAGGGAACTGTCAGATAAGAGAGGGCATAGCCTGCAGCTGGATAGTGGGTGGGACAAGAGGCTCAGAAGGGACCCTCCCTAGCTTCTCAGGCTCTAAAGGAGACAGCAGGAGAATTGCACTTTCAGACTTGCAAGATTTGGTAATGTAGCTTTACAATAAAGTAGAATTAGCTCATCTGGTTGTGTTTCCTGTCTGGTCTACCTGGTAAGGCTGACAGACATATCCTTCAGCACAGTAGTTTCAGTGCAGGAACACAGAACTAAAAATGCACAGAAGAATACAAAATTTGACAAGTTAGGAGTGTAGACTTCATCTTCATCTTTCTGTTGAGGAGATGTTATTGGGCTTAACTTTGCTGTACTGTATAAAATCCCAAGTCCTTAGGTGAGGACGTGGTTACAGAACTGGCATATTTCCTCCTTCTAATTCTATCACTAGACACTTATTACCTTTCACTGGGTTTATTCAAATAACAATCTATTTGCCCAAGGACTCGTTAAAATTCAACCTCCCTTTGTTTCAACTGCTGTTTGGCAACCAATAATACATCTTATATGAATTGTTAGGAACTGGCCCAAAACACATTGCTTGTTTCATTTCAGATGTATGCCACTATTAAGAACAAGCCATTCATTTATGCATCTTTTGAAGCTACAACTGAAGAAAGGGAATTTTTAATATCGTGACAGATGGTTGGAAAACCTTGAAATCTTTATTTAATTAACAAAGAGCTTGCCAGCAGATGGCAGTTTGGGGGGAAAGGGAAAGTATAATCCAAATCTTGTTCAAGAGGGTGAGCCTCACTGTCAGTTTTAAATGGAACTTACTAAGCTAGCCGCCCCTCCTTACTCTTAGCTAAGTAAGGTAAGAGGAGCCGATGTTCAAACATATACATATTTGCATGTGCCAAAAAATAACAAAACAGTCACCCACTTTGGTGGCTTTTTGCTAATCATTAGTGTGTCTCCAAACATGTAGCAGGTCTCGTCAGGTAAGCTGGCTTTGTCATCTCTCTCACCATTGATCATTAGGGTTGATTCCACTAATCTACATACTAGTTAGATATGCATTTCTCTCTCTCTCTCTCTCTCTCTCTCTCTCTCTCTCTCTCTCTCTCTCTCTCTCCCCCTCCATCCCTCCATCCCTCCCTCCCTCCCTCCTTCCCTCCAGTGTGGTCAGTGGAAGAGGTTGACCATCTCCACATCCTGGTGGACTTCAGTTACCATCATCCATTATTATTGGTACAGTTGGTTAGCTTTAGACTCCTGGCAATAGTGCCCTTTTAAAAATCATCATCATCATCATCATCATCATCCAACCCAAGGAATTTAGCAAGTACTACAGTAGTTGCTATTGTCTAACTAGGAGAGCAGGAAAACAAGGTCACATCTTCTAAGATTAGAATTAGATGTGACAGGGAGTATGCGGGCTATTGTTGAGAACATTTTCTGTTCTCACCTTTTTCCTGTCAAATGCTGTGCAATGCTTATGCATCTCCTTTAACTCCAGGTAGCAGCTAAAGATTGGTGAGAGTTGTGGGTAAGGTACACGATGGCAATATCACAACTGTATTGTTACAGATCTACATTACGCTGCATCAGAACTGAACCAAATTTTTGAGAAAATCCATTGAAATAAATGGGATTTAGGTAAGTCATTATCCAAATGGGCATAGTTTTGCTGGTTCTTTAAATAGGATATACATGAGGAAATAGCATTTTCTTCCTTCGTCTTTTTAAATTAAAAGTTAGTATACATATGTATGTTAGCATATGTACTTGGTCAAAACAAATATAAATCTGGGATAAAATATCCTCCATTGTCTTTGTGAGAAATACAGTGTGTGTTCCTCTGAAAAAATGAAGGCATAGATATAGATGAAAATGCAAATCTACTAAACATTTGTGGTTTAATTATTATGAATCATCCCTCTGGGAGGAGATAATTGTGAAAAGAATTTTATGTCAGATCACATCATATCTTTATTTTGATTACTGACTAGTTATACACACATACGTACATACAAGTTTTTAAAGGGTTGTTAGATTTTGCACCTTCAGATTTGCCCAGTATGGCTCAAGTCATTGTACTTTATAGCTTAAACTTAAAATCACTTAAGGATAATTTTTGGCAACTAACAAAATTGTTTTATGCTTGATGCATTGAACATAAAGGTCATACAGTATCTGGTGAATTTGCTGGTATAATCAGACAAATACAAGAACACACATAACTTATCCCTGTTGGCAATAGCAAGCTAGACAGGACAGACATGAGATGGAGATGAACAGGAACATGAACAGAACACAGAATATGTTCCTGAAAATTTGTGAATTCATTAACTAGCATTCAACTTTGTTCTGCTCAACGAAGTTCAATTCTAATTTGATGTCCTGATAAGTAGGATTGTTTTGCTGCCATCAAACAGCATTGGAGAGTATCAGTTTGGTGTAGTGGTAAAGGCACCAGGCCAGCTGGGTGACTTCTGGGCCAATCGCACTCTCTCAGCCCTAGGAAGAAGAATATGCCAAACCACTTTGAAAAGGGACTTGTCCAGCTGATTGCCAGGAGTCTGACTTCAAGGCATTAAAAAAGAAAAGAAGGAAGGAAGGAAGGAAGGAAGGAAGGAAGGAAGGAAGGAAGGAAGGAAGGAAGGAAGGAAGGAAGGAAGGAAGGAAGGAAGGAAGGAAGGAAGCCATCAGCTAACTTAGTGGAGAAACTCTGGCATTTTCCTGATGCCACAATATCTATGTGCCAACATATTCTCTCTTTTTCCTCACAGTGCATATTTTGGGACAGAGCAGAATGGAAACAAGCTTGCCAATGGTTTGAGTGGTACCAAGATAATCCAAGACAAGCTGAACTTGGATAAGAGTCTTTATTGATTTTTGTTTTGCTTGGCTTAGTCTGGGGGAAGTTACAGCCAAATTCCTTTAATGTTGATTGCTTAAAAGATGTTGATGATCAGATATCTTGTTGCGGAAACTTATCAGCCTGAAACCTGTAAGGAAGAAAGTTTTAAGGATCCTTTTACCTCCTCTCTGCCCCTTGCTAATGAATATTAGAAAAACATTATTACACCTATCATTTCATTTAAAAAAAAAACTAGAAAAGGAGCAATGTGATTTTTGTTTCATTGCATCGCTAAAGATAAGGCTATTCATTTCAGAAAATTATCAATCTATCTATCTATCTATCTATCTATCTATCTATCTATCTATCTATCTATCTATCTATCTATCATCTCTCTATCTTCAGTGCAGCTAGAATTCTAATCAACACTTGTGAGCTCGTTTCCATCCAGGATGACTCTGCTGATGGTTGTACTGCTTTGAATGTGTTTGAAAAGCTTTGCCGTTTTATGGAGAAATTATTAACAAGTGAAAATTCAATATAACTGAAGATAGCAAAATCAGTTTCACAGCTGTTGATGACACATCTCCAACAAGCATCATAATGTCCCCCCACCTAATAAAATGGATTATAGTTCCTATTGCATGAGTTTTTCCTTATTTTTCTGTTTAAGAAATGGAAAAGGAATGAGTTGTTTTGTTCTCTCTGTCTAACAATTAAGCTAACTGAGAATACATGGTCAGTTAGATAAATATAGATAATATTCTGCTCCTGCAGCACTCATGTTTAGTTTTCATTTTCTGTGTATTTCTTTTTTTTCATTTTTGCCTGGACTTATATCCTGATGAAAGATTATTAGAAAATGAAAAGCCATTTGTGGAGAACATGTCTGCCCAATGAACCCTCATCTTGGTGTGCCAGGCTAAGGCAGACTGAAACTGGATCAAAGTGACCTGGCAGGAAATGTGCATTTTCTACTGAAAAACAGAACACAACATTCTATGTGAACATTCTGATTTGCATGGAGGGGAAGCCTAGGAAAGTTGGTAACCTGCAGGGATCCAACTGGTCCATCCTTTCACTTCTTGCTGAGAAGCTTTAGGTCTCAATGACTTTCACGTTTGGTTGCCAGACAGAATAGATGCTCAGTAGCCATTGTTGTTGTCAATGTCTCTTCTCCTTCTCCTTCTCCTTCTCCTTCTCCTTCTCCTTCTCCTTCTCCTTCTCCTTCTCCTTCTCCTTCTCCTTCTCCTTCTCCTTCTCCTTCTCCTTCTCCTTCTCCTCCTCCTCCTCCTCCTCCTCCTCCTCCTCCTCCTCCTCCACCTCTGGCGCCGCCCTCCCATCTCCCTATTCCTACCAATGCCAGACTTGACAGAATTTGCATCCCTCATTGGATGCAAGCACTGGATTCAAATGGAGAAGCCCAGAAGTCTGTTTCTGGACAGAGAAGAAAGTAGCCTAGAACAATGCTGTTTCTCAGCCCATAAGAACTAATCACTGCATGGAAAGTATGACCTGTTATTTTCTGTGTGAGCAACAACTTTAGCAGCCTCAGAGATTAGAAGATTGCTTTCTTCATGTGTTTAATCAATATATTATCCAAAATTATTGGCACCTATCTATCAGGAAACATAATGTGATAATAATTAACTTTTTAGGCTGTTGATTTAAAAAAAACATTCTAATTCTTACATTTAGTGTTTTGAGTATCTAAGATCTATTCCTAATGAAATCAAAAATAGGAAGAGAAATCCTGTCCAAAAAATTGCTACTGTTCTTGCAAAATCTTGGTAATAATAATGTATCATTCATGGACATCCAAACATATCAGCAAATGAATGTGGCTGACATTGAGAGACAGCCAAAGTTACAGTCAAGTGAAGGCAATGAAGCTACAGTATGGTTTGGTTTATCACTGAAAAGCAAGGCTGGGAAGGAAGGAAGGTGAATGGACAGCCAGTCAAGATTTTCAACTGTGTCCTCACACACATATCAGGAAGTATTGATGTATAGTTGTAGAGCAAATATTAGGGCTGTGCATTTCTTAGATTAAATTCCAAACAAGCGCTTCATAGCACATGGGAGGATAGGACACAGCATCAATTTGCAACTCTTTAAAGCAGCCACTTCTTTTCCCAGGACTGTATGAATATTCTCCTCCACATCTACCATGTAATCCTGGGGAAAGATGTAGCTGCTTTAAAGAGTTGCAGGCAAGAGTTACTCCCATGCCTTCTGAAGCACCTTTTTGGGCATTTAATCTTAACTTCGGAACAGCTATACAAATAAATGCCTGGAGACAATTGAAAAACTATATATTGTTTCGAAGTGAATTGCTTAAACCACAAGAATAAGAGTGCAAATATGAAAAACCAATTAAGTGTGGCTCTTCTGAGTAGTACAAGCTTTCTGAGGCACATTCAGAAGTTTTCTTTTGTTTTCCCGGCTTTTATCTAAAGGAGAATATGGAAGCCTCTATGAGTCCACAGTCCAACTTTTAAATGTAATATATAGGATTATCTATCTTAAAGATCAGAAAGATTTTTTTTTCTTGTATCCCTGATATTTACTTCTGATTATTGGCCATCAGTGCTGAAAGTAGGGAAAATGTGCAGCTAGATGTTATCACAACAAGGAACAAATGATATCTATCCCTTGTTGTTTCTTATAGTATACCATGCTTTGCTTGTTTTTTCCATTTGCTGCTTCCAAATACATTTCCTCCAAAATTTGTTTTTCAAAAGTAAAGATGGGGCTATCTTGGAACTGCTTCCAAGAAACAATTCTGCTGTTGGAAGGAAGGAAGAAAAGTTATAAGTCTCCCAGGTCTTGAAGGATAGAACAGTCTATAAAAATGTTAGGTAAGCATCTAACAATTCAGCTTCTTGAATGTACTTTTTAGTTCCTTGCCTTTGTAATAATAATAATAAAAAAAAATTGCTTTGGGACAAAAGTCCTGATTCTACAACAAGGCCTCCCATCTACCAGAAGTTAGTCTGGACAGTGAACAAGAATAAAATACACAGTACAATTAAAACAAAAACCATTTGTAACAAAATACCAACAACATTGAGGCTGTGATAAAACTTGCATCCATCAATCAACCAGACCCTGCCAGCCCCATCAACATCTGCCCAGTACTTGGGGAAAAGCCAAGTCTTCACCACTTTCTTGAAGACCAGTAAGTAAAGACTTTACTTTTACCTTAGGCTTGCAAACATAGGATTGCTGTCAGATGGCTGTTGGGTTTTGTTTATGCATGCCATAGACCTCAAGATATCTAAGCCTTGATTTTTTTAAAAAATTATTTATTTATTTGCTTGTTTGTTTGTTTATCTCCACCCATCTCCCCCAATGGGGGATTCTGGGCGGCTCACAAGATCCATTAAAAGATTTTAAAAGATCCGTTATTTACTGTAGAAATTCATAAGCAGTCTAAAAGTAAATAATTTAGCATATTGTCCTTCACTATCCACCTCAAATTA
Organism: Python bivittatus; assembly: GCF_059951505.1. Taxonomy (NCBI): domain Eukaryota; kingdom Metazoa; phylum Chordata; class Lepidosauria; order Squamata; family Pythonidae; genus Python; species Python bivittatus. The sequence goes on from NW_028277033.1 coordinate 7,839,067, forward strand.
ATGAATAATAATTCTTGGTCATTCACATTCTATTCTCTGCTCTACCGTTAAACCTTGTAGAAATATACTTAATGAGGTGATAATCTTACTTGCTATATTACATGAAGGTAGATTGGCTTATTAGAATAGCCCTTTGTGCCCATTCAAAGTGGGGATGGAGCAGATGAAGTCTGCCTTTTCTTTTTCTAAATTCAGAGTTCCTGGATCCACAGTGCAGCTAATTAAAACCTTGCCATATGGAAATGTGGTCCTATGAACTTCCTACCATATGGAGAAGCTTAGCAATTCCAATGCACTACACTCTTTCCTTCATGCTCACAGCAGACAGATGTTTCTTCTCCATGGTCTTCAGAAAAGCAGCCTGCATGAATTAAGTCAGCCCACTGCTCATTCTTGCCTGGTATTGTTGTGATACTCTTTGCCTACAGAATAGCAGTTGGCTGGTAAAAGTTTTTGCAACCTGTTCTGTTTTCATACTTCTTTAAACAGCCAGTACTGCCCGTGGTAGTGGTGGGTTTATTTCATAAGTCAATGATTTGGTGTGTTGAGTAAGCCAAAAACAAACGAGCCACTGTATATTTTAGTGCGGGGTGTGAAACCAGAGACAAAGCAGGAAGAAGTGTGAAGATTCAGAAAAGGTTGGCTTAGCCACAGAGGAAGAGGATGGGTGACCTGTCAGAGCAGCCTTGAAACATGCTGTTAGCTCTGTCTCAAGTGGATGAACAGAGAGGAAATAAAAGAACTTTAGATAATTTCACTGGGAATGAGGTGGCAAACTAAGACTTACTGATGGGGAGGAACAGCCACCCCCCACCCATCTCACATCTCTATTCCTCCAATGGCTAATCCTTGTCCCACCTCTCCCCAGTCTGGCCACAACCCTCCTGATAGTCTTTGTTCTTGCAGAATGATTCTTTCGGTTATCTGCTTCTTTCCTTTCGCTTTTCTTGTTGACTCACCAAAATTTGAATCTGTGTCTGCAGAGATAGTGGGAAGAAGAAACACAATTTCGTTTTCTCACAATTTCTTGCCCTTGATTTGTTCCCTCTTGTTTCTGCCTCAAATGGTAAGACAAAAATAGTGCGATCTTTCCGCATATGTCTCATAATATTTTCAACTAAAATGCATACAGCTTGACGCCAGTTTTCTTACCTATAAAATTTTGCGATTTTCCGTGAAGGCACTCACCTTATTTACACCTTTTACACATCTTGCATGCGCTTCCTCTCTGAAGAATTGCACTGCCACTTTCTGAGATCAGGACAAATAACCGCACCTGTGCTCCTCTTCACATACTGATTCAGATGGTGCAAATTTGATAAGTCCGTCTATTTTTTTAAAAAATGAGCAAAGTTCTTCCTCATCCCCCATCCATCTCAGATAGTTTTAGTTTTCACATTTCACCATGGATTTGGAACACATAAATGGAGTCCCTTCCATTTGATGTCTCCCGCCATGCGCCCCCGCTTGGCAGGGCAACCCAACAGAACTCTCCAACTGTTGGACTTTTTCTTCTTCCATTCTGACCCACTGCCACCACTTATTGCACTCCCTCCCAGCTGATCAGTGTCTGTCTTCTTACCATTGTAATATGCCAGGTTCTTTGCATTTATAATGCCTGGGTGCAGTCCTCCTGAAAGAACATTGTCAGCAAAAAAACAGCATCAGAGGGGCTGACATGTATCATTTCTTTCCAGGCTCAATCTCCCACTGTTAACCTGATCTCAGTGTGACAGAATAAAGAGATGAAAAACAGTTGGTCTTTGAAATTACTCCATGAGATCTCTCAAAATGCTAGACTGAGACTTATTTACCTGTGGGTCACCACTTTAAAATCTGGATTAAAGTCGAAAGGATATTTAATTCTACCAAGTGTATCCCATATATCTCTTCTGGGTAAAAATAATTCTACCCATCTGTTTCTGGAGCAGAAATCTCCCCCCACAGCAATCTCTCCAAACAGGTATTCCCATTATTTTAATTCTGATTATTTGGAAACATTCTACAGGAACGTTTTTTTCCACTAATAAATCTAGCTTACCTCATTTAACTGCACAGGGGGAGTTAAAGATCACAGAAGGGGGAAATGTCAAAACATGCTTCTAAATTTTTTATGTCCTCAGAGTGTGTAGGATTAGTTACCTAGGTGAGAGCACCGGATCAATGGGGTGATCTCAAAAGATCAGGCCTGGTTTGTATGATGCGTGTACAAAAGAGGTGGAGTTTGCTATATGACTGACTTCTCCATGCAGACCATTTTACAGGTGGATACAGATTTAGTATATCTGATTTGGTAGTGATTTAAGATCAGTCCCACAGCTTACAATCCAAAATATAGACTCACTTATGCTTTACAGCTATGTTTTTTAATTACACATTTCAGATTATGAAATTGAAAGCTAATAACCTTTTTGAAAATTAGCTCGAACTTTCTAAAACAGCCTGTGTGTTAACAAGTTGAGAAAAAACATTCCTGTAGATGACGCCAATTAAGTACATATTTACTATAAGCAATACAGGTAACTTGCTTTATTACTTCATTAGCCCATAGGCTTCTGAGCTAAATGGGATTAGTTTGTATCTTCAGAAGTATTTGGGGAAGAAATATTGCTGAAGTCATGAGTTTACACTGTTAGGAAAGTGTCTATTTTCCTTCCCCCCTCTCCCCATATTGATTTATCTTATTTATTGATTATATTGCTGTACTAAGATATTTACTAAGGACTCATGTGAGCATGAAACTGAGCAAACTCAGGGAGGCAGTGAAGGACAGGAAGGCCTGGCGCAATATGGTTCATGGGGTCACGAAGAGTCGGACAGGACTAAACAACAACAACAACAAGGACTCATGATGATCTACAACCACAATCAGAAAACATAACAAGAAGTCAGTAAATCAACATAACATATCAATAACATCAGATGTTGGGAATAGAATTAAAATGAATATGGGGTTCTATTTCAAGTGCTTTCCATTCCAATCCAATCCAATCCAATCTTTTTTTTACAAAGACCAGCATAGTTAAAAAAGCAGGGAGTTTGGGGGTCTGCTCGCCGTGTTATGCAGTGCATGTGAGATTCTGTGTGTGTGTGTGTGTGTTTCCAATATGTGCAAGAGAAACCTAATGAATAAGAGTTTGGATCTGGAGGAGGGTTGAACTTAGGTGCCGGAAGATCAGCTTTATTCAACTGTTGTGTTTTTGTCTTTATTATGAATGCCTCTAATTGTACTGGAAACATTTGGTTGATGATAAGCAGATGTATGGAAAGGGAAATAAAATCAATGCCTAGTAGAGAAATTATTACTCAATTTGTTGAAAAGAGAATTTATTTTAGAAATTCTTTCAAAGAGGAGCAAATTTCAGAGTGGTTACCAGATGTGGGCTGCAAAACTTAGAGTTCTCTCTATCTATCAGCTGCCATCTAACGCTCATCTCGATTTTGCAACCCAGATCTGGTAGCCCTGGTTGTATGTGAAAGCCTTACATAGATTTAGTAGTAAGGCAGCCAAGAAGAGTGTTAATATCCTGCCTTTCCGTGGTCAGTCATCTCTTCCATAGCCTGAAGGCTCCCTGGCTTTCTACATTTCCACTGAATCATTCCAGGCAGGCTTTGAAATTCATTAGAAACACAGTAGCTCCTTCAATTTGTCTGTGCACAGATTTGGTCAAGACTTTCAAAAGGTCATTTGAGTTCAGCAATAGAAAAAGAAGGTTACTGGAAACACGATAGAAACAAGAGGCTTCATTGACTGATTATTGGAACAGATCTGCCTTCAAATGAGATTGTTGTCTTGTAGATGTTCTTCAGAATATGATGCATTATAGGTAAGAGAGAAATCTGCCCATCTACATTCTGAATTATTCTCCCAGCTTACTTAAAAGTTGCCTTGTTAAAATCCCTTTATGGCTGTCTTTGCATAAAACACAACCATCAAATCAACCCTCCCCTTGATAGATTCACCATTTGTGCCAATGGCCTATATAACGCCCAGTTTTTTTTGCTCCCCACCATGTGACCACAGGGAGTGAAAAACTACTGAGGAACTATACAGTGTTTCCTTGAGGAGATTTCACAGAGCTTCTCTAGGTTATTATCTAATCCTGCAAATGAGAAGAATCAGCTAAACCCCTTGATACGTATGGCTGGTGTGGGTCTTCCGGGCTGTGTGGCCATGTTCTGGAAGTTTTGTTTCCTAACGTTTCGCCAACACCTGTGACCAGCATCTTCAGAGAGCAGGAGCACAGACAGGAGCAGTTCTTTCTGTGCCCAGGGTGATGGGACCCTTTTGTGGGTATTTATAGAGATCTGAAGGAGGGGGGAAGGGGGGATTGGGGGTGTGTGGGGGGGTTGGCATCGTATGCCGGCCGTGAAAGCCTTCGACAATACCCTTGATAAGTACTTTGTAAGACATGGGAGAGGGCAGTGGGTCTGCTTGAGGCTACTTCTGTTCTTGTCTGAGTTAGTTAAGTTGGTCATCTGTGGGGGTTCGAGAGTGTGCAGAACATGCTTACCCTCCTTTTGACCCTGTTTTTTCAAAGACAGCCTTCTATGTAATGTTTGAAGCCAAACACTGTGAGGGTCTCCTCCAGCCCACCTATCTGAAGCAGGAATTTTTGACAGAGTAATGCCAAACTGAGACCATCTCAAGGTAAGGTGAACCCATCACTGTGAATGTGTCTTTTTTGGGACTGGAGTTAGTTTTGTTTTTAGCTGCTATTACTTTTCTTATATTCCTTATCACATATGTTTCTCTGGTTTTAAACCTATGTCTGCCACAATTCTGAGATGGGCAGCTATATAAATTTATTAAATAAATAAGTAGTAATAAAATAGTAATAATAATATGGCAAGTTGGAGCCACACGTTGTAAGCCTCGTGATCTTCACTGAAAATGATGTTCCTATTCTCTACTACCTTCTCTGTTCTTCTTTCCTTTGCTGGCCTTCTTTCAGACTAAGATTTCATTTGGTACTTCCTCACAGAAGAGACAGGCTTGTAAGGAGAACAGAGATGTTTAAGATGAAACTGCTTAGATTGGGCTATCAAGGACAATGGTAGTTCTCACACCACCTATCATAGTGCTGAAATCACAAGGGATAAAATCAACCCCCTCAAAGGAGCTGAGATGATGCATTTTTTAAAAAGTATTTCTTGTTGCTGTTACTTCAGTCAAGTATGGCTTCAACTTTTGGTCCTTGGATGAGAGTCAGCTGGATAAACTCTTACGCAATTCTCTGAGTCAAAGTAAATAGTAACATAATGTGTTGTGTTGCTTTCAGACTCTTATAACACCCTTTCTTGCAAAAGGGATCCTGAAGCAAATTCTCTTGCGCGGGGGAGGGTTGCCTTTGAGTCAGTGTTGACTCCTGGCAAGCACCTGGATTAGTCCTTGCAGTTTTCTTGGCAAGATTTCAGAAGTGGTTTGCCCTTGCCTCCTTCCTAGGGCTGAGAGAGAGGGACTGGCCCAAGGTCACCCAGCTGGCTTCATGCCTAAGGTGGGACTAGAAGTCAAGGTCTCCTGGTGTCTAGCCTGTTGCCTTAACCACTACACCAAAGTGGCTCAAATTCTATGATGTCCCCCTTTTTTAAGTTAATTCAACATTAATTAATGTATTCACCTAAGAGAGAATTATATTTTAACCATGGATGCATCTGTTTCATGCCTTAGCTTTCAACTTCTCCTACTGGAATCTTGTCTACCCCTACGGTAATGCCCTGTACTATGGGTAGGAAAGCAAGGAATGCTTGATTTGCAGGAAAAAAATGATGTGTTTGCATCAAGATTTATTGTGGTTCTTACATCTCATCTGTGTGCAGAAGCTTAGATGGGGTAGGGGGGTAATTTAGTGGGAATTTAGGGGGGGAATTTAGTGAGCATCCACATTGTAACGTGAAAACAGTACAATGACTGACCTCATAGAGTTAAGAGGAATTAAGTAAATATTGTTCTGAGGCATGGGACAATATTTCAAAGGAAGAGTGCAATCCACTTAAATCTTCGTAAATGCTACAAAATGAATTAACATGGTAATCACATTTAAATGCACAAGCCCTGAACAGCTGAGCAGTATATAATTTCTGTTGGAGATCTGACTGCAGGAGAAACCCTCATTAGAGGAAGTGCTCCTGAACATAAACAAACTGCTAAAACAATATTGGGTAATTAAGAATCAGAATGTCCCATGAAAAAGCAAAAATGTCATAATGTAGTAGATACAGAGTATGGGCTTAGCCCAGCTTTCAGTGAATGCTAACTGGCTCTCTTTGTTTTTCGAGTAAAAGCTAGAATTATTAAGCAATACACGAGGCTAACTTCTATCTCAGCTAGATGTTGAAGAAAGAGAAGCACAGGCATTAGGCCAGGTAAAAAACAGATACAAAGGCAGCACGAGAAGACCTTTCCCCTCTCAGTCTTTGCTGTAGAGGTCAAAATAGGCTCAGAGGGATGATGCAAACTCCAACAATTTCAGTTGGTTGTAAACTACATGGCGGTTGAAAAAAATTTCTCAGAAGACACTGGGAAATCACTTCTGTAACATTGCCAGGAAAACAACACAATTCAATGTCAACCTGAGAGCATCTTTGCTCAAATATTTTCTAGACTGCTTACTTTTTTGTCCCTTTATGGGCAAAAAGGAACGCAGCTGCTGATGAAATTATGTCAGTATCTCCCTGGTTATATTGTTTAAAACAGAGTGAATACCTCCCACCCCTTGAACCTTCCTGATATAAGGGCAGAAAGTGATGATACAGGAACCAGTGATTTTCAGGCCAGGAAGGACCATTAAGCAGACATTGAGCAGATGACTTTCAATCTCATGGCCAGGAAGAGAACAGTCATCTTCCATTGAATCGAAAAGGCAGGAGAAAAAGGCCTAGGATTTAACCCCTGGAGCAGGTACATAAATAAGGGTTGATTTCTATTACCCACCATAGGCAGAACTTCTGCATATATATATGGGCTTCTAGCTTTTCTGCAGTAAAGCAGCTTATAGAGTGGTATCATATCTTCGAAGCTCCTGCTGTAAGCAAGTTTCTGAATCTCCAAGATACAAATATATCCTCCAATATATTTAGGGGGAGAATAATTCCATTCTGATTGAAATAACAACAGTAACAGCCACACTGAAATATGGACAGACAGGCTACTGAAATCATTTTCTAGGTTTATTATTGTGTAGATAATAAATTGTTGCACAAGGCAAATGTAATTCTTGCTCATCATCTGTTATGTTTGTCAGATATGATAAAGGGAACAATGAGCAAATAGCCCAGGGTGGCTACTTCTGTTATTTAGAAATTCCCCTCCTAGAGTGGATGACATTTCTCCCTACACCCCCCACCCCTGAGGTGCATTTTATGTTAGCCAGAAACCAAAAATGAAAAGAAAGAAGAAGAGAAAAGAAATGAAAAGAAACCCAGATGCCTTTCTTTGCTTTAAACAGTCTATTTGTGAGTTCTACTAAAAGGAGGGATATAACCAATTTTTGTCAACTCATTGCTGGCATTTAATGAAGAAAAATGGCTATTTCTTCATTTGGACATATGGTAAACCAGCAGCCCTTATAATCCGTGCCAAGACCAACCTAATCATTACTGGATTTGGACTTTGCAAGCAGGATTACTTAGTTCTGTGAGGGGGCTGGCCGGTGTGAATGCTCACGCAACAGAAGTGTGAAATTTCTCATTTCTACTTGGAGAATGCAGAGTTCTTATCTTTGCCAATAATGCCACAGGAGTGTGGCATTTGGATATATAGGAATCAAAACCTAAAACACTCCATTTTTGTTCGGTGGTTGAAAATGTTTCTTTCTAGCCAAAACAGGTTCAAGATGTCTTGCCCTCTGAGGTGACAGATAGGTTGTCTTCTTCTCAATCAGCAAAGTATGAATGGATGTAGAGGAATTTACAGCTGACCTTGGGGAAGGTATGAGATGTTAAGGAGGGAAGGAAGGAGTGACCCATTAAGGAAGGATTTGGAGAAGAGATTACGCAATCCACAGATTGAAACAAGCATGAGGAAGAAAGTCAAAATTACCTCACCCTGATAAGATGGGACAAGGTTCTTGTTCCTATAACAATATTGTTGTTCTAGCACTCCTAGAATCCCCAGGATGTCTGCTTCTTGATCTGGCCTACCTCTGACATCAATCTTGAAAGCCTGCTCAAAATTCTCCCTGTCCCAAGTCCTTCCTTAATGGCTTATTCTTCCCTTCTCCCTTGAGGGCATTATTTCTCTGCTCCTTAAAGCCAACACCATGATTTTGCTTTCTTTAAGGGTGCATCTTTGATGCAATTGGGAAATATTCCAATTTTAAAAAGGCAGAAGTCTAAAGCCTGCCATTTGCACCCTGTATTGCTTCTCCTTGCCTGTTCTCCATTATACTTGATGGGAAGTTGTTCTTATTTATTTACTAGGGCTACGCAGGGCTTCAGGCTTTACCTTCAAAAAATGCTTCAGAGTGTACAGGAGTTCAAAGCAAGTCCTAATCTGCAACAGCCTGAAGCAGCCATACTTTGATTCGGGGTCGTATGCTCCTGTTTATGTAATCTTGTCTTCCTAAGCACCCTTTGGAGATCCAGTCTGAAGTGCTACACAGCCCCACTTACTCTATTGTAACTTGGCCTGGGATTATTATTATTTGAATAAACAAACAAGGCACATCGAACTGTCCGTTTTAACACTTCTGTTTATGTATATGTTCTGTGGGGAATATATCTATTTGGAATTCAACAATCAAAAGCCTCAAACAGACAATTTATGTTGGGGTGGTGGCCAAACTGCATATCCTGAATATTTGGATGAGGGCAACGTTCTAACTCTTAAGACTGGAAGGTCATATTTACAGAATTTCCAAAGCCCAGAACAGCAGGGAGATTGTACAGTGTTGTTTTGTCTTTGCTGATGAGTGGCAGAAACAGGTTACATTACACAACCTTCTCTCCACTTTCACTGCTTTGATAGATTTGGAAAGTATTGGTTCTTCTCTAAAGTAATATTGTTCATGCACTGTATTCAAGCAATTAAATATATAAACGGTACATAAAGATGAAGTGATCACTAGGCAGGTTGTTAAGAAATCACATCAGATAATGGCCGCAATAATTTATGCAGAAACCAACTTGACATGGATTCTTCTCTGTTTTGGAGCCTACACCCTGAAACTTTAAAAGAAATATAACTGGTAATCTTCTATCAGTGCAGTCCCTTACTGGCCCACCTGGAGACCTATGCAACATTCATAGAGCTGTGTGAAGCTTCAGTTCAGACATTTTATTTGAAGGCAATTGAACTGAATCTCTAAACTGAACAATTGTCTGAATTGGGTCATCAAATCGAAGCATTGAATTGAAATGGATGCCTTCTAATTCATTGGATGATTCAAATCATTTCTCTTCATTAAATTGCATCAATAATATAGATTGGAGCTGATCTGCATATGCCCACACATACACCCTGCTAATTATGAGGAAAATCTCACCGCACTCAGTGTGATATAATTTAGAGGAGACAAGGGGTAGCATTGTGCCGCGGAACATACTTTGACAACTTGGGTGGAACATTGTATTTTATTGTACTGCTGTTGGACAAAGAGGTTTTTTTTTTTTTTTAATGTTTCTGCCTTGCACTGGGCATCTTTAACCAGCAAGGTGACACTAACAGCTGTAGCAGTAATAATCGAGTGGCAGTTATCTTCTACCCTAATCTGACTATTGAGTACCATTGCTAATTTTATGGCAGAAGTTCTGTGTGGCATGCATTATATTGCTTCCAAAAGTTACCTTCAGGCTGTTTAGACACCCATGTCTTAAGCAGAAAATGCAACACTGGCAGCAATCAGTGCTTAGGTCATGCCTGCCCTAAATTTTGTGTGTTGCCAAATTGCATAGTTAAACTGTAGGCTGAATCCCTTCCCTACATCACCTTGAATATGAGTTTATTTCTTCCATTACATAAAATGTCTGGTTATGGCTGTAGTTTATTGTTGGCAGCTTATGTGTTGAGATTTAGACAATCTAATGATGTGGGAGGATGTTAGTCCATTCAACCCCTTGTGAAGCTGCATTCTAGAAAATTATATTGTACTTATCTGTTACTTTTGATTCTCTGGATATTATAAGGAGATGTGAAATTCCATGTCTTCTGTTTGCTGACAACCAAATGTCTCTTCTATTTGTCTAGGCTAAGACTATGCCTGTAAAATGTCTGTAGATTAGTTAATTAAAGTTGTTTCCAGATAAAACTCAACTAATGGTTGGAATCACTGGGTTATGGAAGATTTCCTTAGTTCTGACTGAATTTGGCTTCCTATGATTTTCACAAGGTTATCTTGGTTTGGTGTTAGAAGAGATTGGAGAGCTTGTTGGGAGATGGCTGCATCCATATTATGAAATATAAAGTGAAAGTAACTTAGAGAAATGAAGGAAACTTTTGGAATCCCTTATTTTCCAACCCAATCTGAAATTCCCTGATAGAGACCAAATCTAAGACTACAGTAGTTGATCACTCATGAATGGACAACTCTGAATTTCCCTGCCCTTGGTTACTAGCATCATCAAGGGTTTCATTAAACCCCAGCTCATTAAAAATTGCTTCATTGTACTTTATTAAAGATACCTCTTGCTTATTGTTTACCAAAGAATAACACCAAGAATCCATTTCTTGTTTTGATAATAATCTTAGCAAAAAAGGTTAAATTGGTCTTAGGTTAAACTGTCTGAATGTTATAATGTCATTGGTGGCTTTGCTAATTAATGCCCTCACACATTATTTTGTTCTGAGAAATCTTGGGGTTTAAAAGAAGGTGGGGTTTTTTTTTCCCCCTTCTTGGGATTTCTACCAGAAAGTTGAGATATAGCAGAGAAGTTTCCCTGGAACATAGATATCCCACATACGTTTTCCTGTAATGTAAACTTGCAAAAGGTTATTTCTGGATGCAAGCAGATGTGCTTTTCAATGCTCATTAGCACAAAGACCACTTTAGCAGTTCTCCCAACTGATTATATGGGTGCTCTTCTATAGCCCAAACCCACCTAGCTATCCACCACACTGAATGAAATCCTATATTGTTGGTCATGTGTGTAAAAATGGATGTGGGCCACATGTTTAATTAAAATAGGTCAATAGTAACATATGTGGAAACCTACTTGAACTGTGTGCCCCCTGGAACAACATATTGTGTTCTGCAACAAATGTGGGAAGGTCTGAAACTGAGTTATTGGAATAGAAAGCTGGGAAATCGTTCCCATTGAGATGTCAGCTAGTTATAAATGTGTTGACTCCCTTGACGCATTATGAGCAATATTTCCAATCAACTGATGTCTTGAAATTAGCCTGTTATTTCCGCATGCATATGTTTGTCATTTCTCCCGTTTTTCTCAGGTGCAAAGAAGGCTACCAAGGAGTCCGCTGTGACCAATTTTTGCCGAAAACCGACTCAATCTTGTCAGATCCAAGTATGTCATTCTTTTTTTTTTCCCTCTTCGGTCTTTATTACTTGCCAGAGATAACCTTTATCATGAGAATGTGACCTTTCACTTAATGTCAAAATTCCATCACATCTCATTCTAAGTCCTTGCAAAGTATTTGGTATAATCCGATAGACAGCTCTTGTTCCTCTTATCATACTTCCTGGAAGAAGAAAGAGTTACAAGAGGTCTATTCTTCTGAGTCATTGTACACTAAATTGATGACAACAGTTAAAAGTCATATTTGAAAGTTTACAGCCCGTTTAAAGAAAACCAAGGACCAACTCTTTGAAACAGAAAAGAAAGAATCTTGATGCCATTGCTAAAGTATTTTTAAAAATGGATCACTGGTTAACTATAGTTTAGGATTCAGAGACCCCTAAAAGTGATTATTCGAAATAAGAACGACATCTGCAGTGGAAGAATCCACATCATTTACCATCAAAACTGGGCCTGTGTCTTCACTGACAAGAGTCTACCATTGCTGAATGTTAAAAAGTGCCTTGGGTAAAGTTTGTTTGAAAAGCGCCTGTGTTGGGATTGCTCCCTATCATGGAAACTGAGGATAGCATTTCAGGCCACTGAAATACAGATTTAATTTGCCCTAATGAAGTGTGTTTGCCCTCAGGCTCCCCTGGAGTCTTCAAAAACTTCTTTCAGTTTTTACAAGTGTTGGAGAAATGTGGGGAAGAGAATAGAGCATAGTTTTATTCCTAGATGTGAGGGGACCATGATGCTGGAGTAGCTGCTTTACTTAGAGGTTCATTGAAGTAACACCTCTTAAAATCTCTGCAGCCCTAGAATGCATGATTCTTACTCATAGGTCATAGGGAACTTGTCATAGGAACTTGTCATAGGAAGATGAAAAAGGTTCTGTTGTCACCATATTGCACCAATAAGTACCAGTGTTGTACCAATGTTGTCACTATTATACCAGTCCCCCCATGAGCATTGTTTTCCGTAACCTCTCTGCCTCTCTCTCACACACACAGATACACACGTCTATCTGATATGTTGCAAATTGGCCAGATCAATTTATCCCTGCTGTGAGATTCTATAAAATACAAATATATTGCTTGAATGTCAGAGTTCTTCTATTTTTCAAAAGGCAATATTTGTTTCTTCTTCTTTGTGGTTTATTTTTAATACTGCCCTTTGCTCTGTTTGCAAGGATTATTGGGACAACAGTGATAAAGACACCTGGTTGTTTTACTGCATTGTTATTCCTGTGGTTGCTTTTTTCTTCTTCTTTTGGCATGGTTTTCATTTAGTCCTACATTAATAATTGCAACAAATGGGGATAAAACACATGAGCCTATTTTTCCATGCTTTTAAGAATGAACATATGCCTGACAACTAAGATAACTGAAAAGCATGTTTTCCTCAAGGCAGAACCATGTAATGATATCCCTGATCAATAAGCAACATTAGACCTACCTGGTTCCAGGTGTCACCATGTATGTGGTGATCCAAGCATTCAAAATATCAAAGTCTCACCTGAGAGCTCTCAAGTTTTAGAAGATTTTGACATTTCATTTTTTTAGGGTAGGTGTAACCCACACCCTTCATGTCTTGTACAGCTTCTTGGAGACCACACCCTTCAGATCTAATTTTAGCCATGGCCTCCCACAACTTTGGCTTGAAGCTATATTCAGAACTGTGTCTGAATTATGGATAAAGGGAGTCTTTTAATAGCATGGGGGAACTGGGGTACCTCAGGGTATCAAAGAGGGACATTCTCCAAGATGTGCAAGATTTTACTAATGTTGCTTTATCTGGACAAAATGGTGAAGCTTCCTCTCCATTTTCTTTATCCTGTGCTTGAGAAAGCACAGTTCAGTTGAATTGAAACTTAGCATGTTACATAGGAAATTAAGTAAAGCTTTTAAAGCTTTCTATTGAGACCAATTCCATTAAAGATGTAGTTTAGGGAGTGCAATGTTTACACATTTTGGGAATGGCTGAAAATGTTTTCCTTTTTAAAAATGGGCAGATATCAAGTATGGCATCAGTGAAATATTATAAACATCCTCAAACAGTATTGTTGGGCTTATTAAAGAACAGATTCAAGACAAGTTCAGGAAAAGCATCCTCAGCTGAAGTCTTCTTCCATCTTGTTCCTTCCAGATGTCAATGGATTATAAAGCCCAGAATTCTCAGTCCAGCATGGTTTAGCTTGCCAGCTTTGGGATATACAAAGGCATTTTAGAAAAAGTTTATGATAAAAATGTTGTCTATCCTTCCCTCAGATAGGCATAGCAGACATTATTATGTAAGATTTTGCAGTCTCCTGCTGTCAGCCCTTCAAAATAGACCAGGTTTGGAAACAGACACCAATAGAAATACCAGAATAAGAATATGCATTATTAAATCTTGAAAGACTGAAGTTTCTCCTTCCCTCCTTCTTATACCAAAGAAAGTCAAGGTGAGGCAATCTTGAGTTTCTTTCTTACCCCTTTCCTGTTTTTTGAGGCTAAGTTCGGGTTTTCCTAATGACTGCCAATACCTTCTCCCAGGCTATGTCTGTATTCCTCTACACTTGCCTACCTTGCCCTATCTAGTTCATCTTGGATGGCTGCCTCACTATTAAGCAGTGCAATTTGGAATCTCCTAAGGAAATTTTGGATTTATTTTTTCTTAGAGTTGTTTCTTCCTGGTGTCTTCTTTGTGTCAGTATAAACATATATATCCTACTGTCAGTCTTGTGCTCCCTGTCTTCAGTAAGGACTTCTCTTCTGCCCAGATGGACAAGGTAAAATTATTCCAAGAACTTGTCAGATCACATTTTCTGGCCTCAAAGCAAGGAAGTTGAACATTTAAGCAGCCAAAATTCTTGATGACCCAGGAAATAAACACACATAATGGAGATCATTTTGGGATTACCATGAACGTGCCCTGAATGGTCAATTAATGTGTAAACGGTTCTCACACAGTACATTATACCTGTCTTAAATAAGATTAGTTATTTTCAGGCTTCAATTTTGAAAACAGCCATTTGAAAGAGTAGGCTTTTTATAAGTGCTCTGATGACCCCTTCCTAACAAATAAATGGAATCATTGCTGTTGCTGTCACTTAAACAGCTAATATATAAAATTGACAGTGAAGTTGCATCACAGAATGGCTGGTCAACATCCTATCTTGATACGACTTTGAAAAATTTAAGGTGGGTCACATACTTTTGGGTTCTCTGTGTTCTCTAAGTTTTCAGCAAGGAGTATGTGGCACAGTCAGTCAAATAGACATTAAAAAAGAAGAAACTTGATGAATATTAACACCATATTTAAAGTTTCTATAGTACTAGAATATAATCATTCATATGCCACTAGAGTTGTTCCTGAATGGGTAAGCACTACCTGTCAGGGAGCAGGTTGATGACTTGGTGGTCCTTCTGGACTCATGGACTGTTGGTGGTCAGGTGAAAGCCATGACCACGGGGACTTATGCTCAGCTTCAGCTGGTGCATTAATTACAACCCTAACTGGGGCAGGAGGACCTAGCTACAGTAACTCATGCCCTTATCATCATCCGGTTGGACTACTGTAACACAATCTACTTGGGACTTCCGTTAAAAACTACTTGAGAACTACTGTTGGTCCAAAAGGCGGCGGCCTGCATACTTTCTGGCTCCCATCATTGGAAGCACATAACACTGGTTTTTTAGCTCCTTCATTGGCTGTATATCTGCAAGGCTGCTTACTCCTACCAGTACCAGTACCAGCCCAACCAAATAAATCAAGAAGTGAGGAGGTGCTGCTTTTCATGGCTGCTAATATTTTGGAAGCTTTTAAATACTGAGTTGTTTTGGAGGGTTTTTTTTTTCTGATTTTGTTAAGCCATCTGTATTCTCTATTTTTATTGTTTGCAATTTTGTTTGGGTGGGGTTGTTTTATTGTATGGATTTTTATTTGGTTTTATACTTTATGTAAGCTGCTGGATTGCAGCGGGGTAGAAATGTGGTTAACGAATAAATAACATACTTAAACCATGTGATACTAATATGGTCAAGAGACTTGGAGCCTAGAGAAGGGAAGTTGCTAAATCCTACCCCTCGAACCTACCACATGGTGGTAGCTAGAGGCATCTTCCTACTACAGTGGTAAACAGAGGAACCTATTGCTATCCTAAACTGTCCCATAAAGATAGCCATTTTCTCATCTTCTGGGGGAAGAGGGAAGGAGGAAGAATCAAAATACACTCTGAGTAGTATATTACTGGACACAAGAGTAAAGAGGATACATAAATAGAATTTAAAGATGATACACAAATAGATTAAAGGGGATTAAAAGGTACCTTTATTTGTAGAAAACCTAAAACATGAATAGAAGTACCCTTACTCTGTTATAAATACTCAAAGTGGGAAAGAGAGGGAGGAAAAGAGGATGATTGAAAATATGCCAGTCCTACTTAAGACAGACTCAATTCTTCTTCTTGGCCATTTGGAAAATTTCCACAAAATTCTACCCGCAAAGCCCAGCTGTATCCTTCTAACATAACCACCGCCTCAGGTTATACTTTCTTGTTTAGCAAGAATGTTATAGTAATGCAGCTTGCTTGGTAGAACACGTGGCTTGTTCATAGGAAGAAGTAGGTTGGTCACATAGATATCTGGCTACCTATTCAAAAGATTCATCTCTGCTGTCTCTCCAAAGCTCTGGCCAATTTACTGTGATAGAAGTGGTCTCAAATCACATTTCTTCCCTCACTGATATCAGCTCCTCTCCCCTAAGATGTATTCTTTCTCTCTCGATACTGCTTCTTCTGATCTGTTCTTTATGGGCTGCATCTCCTGGCTAGTTGCTACCCATTTTTCATTCAGTTTCTCCTCACCAAACCAACTGTCAAATTATTAATGATACAACTTGAGAACTCTGTGGTTTAATTGGCCTTAACCTCAACCATTTTATTGGCCCTGAAGCTCGCTGAAGCTGACAGTCACCAGTCTTAGTTTTCTGAAACCAGATACTAATATTAAATGTGAAGATGCAATTCAAAGGGGAGTCAACCGAGTCTCACAATTGGAAGTGAATTCTGAATCAAATCCAGAAATCGATTCAAAACATGGAAGAGAGTCAAGTGCCTCTGAATGGATTTGGTGGCTTGGATAATTCTGTACCTATCTAGAGAATATAACACGTTAGTTGAAAACATCCAAACCAAACTGATGTTTCAAATCAGATTTTGCCTGATTTTTGCAGTTCTGGTTTTCTGGATTTCTTCCCATTGACTGAAAACAAATGATTATCAAACCCCAGAATTTATATACAAGCCTGGAAACCGAACATTTCAGCTGCTACTTTCTGCCCCCAATGTAATTCCCTTCTAATTTAGTGATCCTAGCTATGAGTCCTCTGAGGTATCTTCTGTTTCTCTACCCTCATGTGTATGTATTTCTGAATGAGCATACAAAGTATGTCATTGATGCAGGAGTTTTTCTTCTTTTTATGTATTGCAGTATTTGAGTTCTGTTGATGAAATGAATCATTCATTGGTTTCCATGTTCAACCTGAGAGTTAAAGAAGGAGGAGTCTCTCCTTGTGGACTCTGTTTCCTAGAAGACTAAGAGGAAATGTCCAGAAGTAAATACTGGACCATCCTAACTCCCCAGAAACAAAAAAAATTCATGTGCTGAGAAAGTTTATTTTTTACCTCTATGACTACGTCTTGCTTTTGATCTAGTCAGCCTACAGTCTGTCAGCAAGAAAAACCTGTGCCAATTTCTCTTCTGTTAGTGAAACTCAGTGAAATTGTCTTCTTTGGGAAAAAAAAAAAATAGAGCGCGAGAAGTCCCCTTGCTGTTGATGCCTATGAACAATAGTAAATGTCTTCTGAGATACTTTCCAGATTTTCTGTATTCGGTTTAGATTTAACATTATTGTCAATCAAGTTCTCTAACAAGAAAGTTAGCTAAGAAAGCTTGCCTGCCTGCCTGCCTGCCTGCCTGCCTGCCTGCCTTCCTTCCTTCCTTCCTTCCTTCCTTCCTTCCTTCCTTCCTTCCTTCCTTCCTTCCTTCCTTCCTTCCTTCCTTCCTTCCCTCCCATTTCTCAAATGAAACCGTAATGAGTCACTTAGTTCTAAAACAAAACCATGTACCAATATTGCCCCTACAACACACTCAAACTCACATTATTGGGGGAAGCCAGGGACACAGACCTTTTGTCGTTCACAGAATTGAAGCTACTTGTGGAGAGCTATAAGGGGTATTAATGGGACACAAGCATAGCTTGCTCGCTTGGCTTGAAGTGGCCTTCCACCTGCCCAGCGATTGCCTTAGAAGTCAGATATATATAGCCATTTTATCTCTTGAAAGCCCTCTTTTGTTGTGTTTTCCTAGAACTCTTTGTTTTAGTACTTTTACACCTGCTGCAGAGGTGAAAATCTTCCAGGGCGAACCTTTCTGCCTCTGTGGACTACTTCAAATAAGTCTCGCATGTTCCACTGTTCATATCTGTCCATTCATGCTTTCAGAAATACATGGCAGATGAATTAATCAACTAGAAATCAATATTTATGATGATGACATAGTAATGCTGGTACTGCAGGGATGGATTGGGAGGGTATGAACCCTAGTTCACAGGACTAGTCTAGATGTTGGGAAATAAACACTGAAGGAAAACAATTAGGAATGTGCTGTTCAGTTTCCTACAATTCTAAGGAAGGAATTGTAGGGAACTTTTCATTGATCCACCTGATCCCCTATGGCTTTGCTGATTTTTAGTGGCTCCTTAACTTTCCAACAGATTTTTTAGGCCTTCCAGGGACTGAATCATAAGAGTTTTAGCATGGCAAAACATGTCATCTTCATGTTGCCTCCCAACTGCAGTGTTTAATGTTAATATATTTATTTATTTCTGTGTTATACTTGTGTCCTAGTTTCAGGTGACATACATAGTGTTCCCCGCTTTGGTATTTCCCCCACCACCACTACACACACACACACAAACTCAGCAAAATGTGTTCAACACGTTGGACAATTGGCTCACGGTCACTTAGTGGCAGAGGGTGGATTTCAGCCTGGATCTCTGTGGTCTTAGCCTAATATCCTAACCATTAAATCTCACTAGCTTCCCTAATGTTTTTTAAAATGTTGACACAGTCACAGTGCATGAACACACTATCAATGCCTTCATATCCCAAATCTTAATAGAAGGTTTAAGGGCAACTAGTAACAGTACATAGGAGAACAGTACATAGGAGAACAGTACATACGTCATACTTTGCCCTGCAATCTTAATTGAGGGCCAAATCCTGGCCAGTTAAACATTTATCCTGGATCCTCATTCATAAATATTCTCTGGAAAATGTTTCCAGTTAACTTGTCCATAGTTCTGGGGAAGTCATCCATCTAGAGAAGCACATGGTCATGTATCAGGTTGGCTTGTCTACATTTTAAAAATCCTTTTTTCAGAACTTTCTTTCTGATCTACTTCCATGTATTTTTCTCCTTTTTAACAGCTTAAAAAATATCCCTTCAGTATTCTGTAGAAATATATTTAATTACATAGTTATTTAATATATTTGTATACTGTATTGTGTGTTTCTGGAAAAGCTGGCCTGTATGTGTGTGCATGATGCATAGACACCCACACACATACACACACACACACACGCATATATATATATATATAAAATAGATATCAGTCACATCTGAAATATTATCTATAACAAATGATGTGCACTTAATAACCATAAATAAACCATAATTAATCATATAATTAAAACAAGTTAATGAAAGCATATTAACAAGGTCTCAGTATTAAAAACTGATATTAAATTGCAGCTAAAACAACTATTTGCGTATGTACCTTTCCCCAATAGATAGTCTTCTTTAGACACAACATTCTGAAATATCCTTTATTTTTTATCGCAGTGTTTTGAGCGTGGAGAGAGAAACATCAGTAGCAGCATTTGAGCAGGGGGTGGGGGCATTCGTTCATGCTGTGATGGAGTTGGTTTCAATCAGTTGTGCCATTTTACTCCCACGGAGATTAGTGTCAGATTTCTTTTCCATTCCTACTTGATGGCCCCAAATTCTGCCAACTCTCCACTTAAATATGGGTAGAAATGTTACAGAAACAGGAATGGGATATCTGAATCTGATAGAAATGTCCCTTCCTGTAGGTGGTAAGCAGGAAAAATATGTTTACTATGCATAGAAAATCACAGGCGTTTCAATCAGCTCAGTTAAATAGTACAATAAACTTTTGATGGGTATAAAGTGCTACTTACATGAATGACTCTGAATGAATAAAAATAACATCAAAAACACATTTAGTAGCACATTGCTGTCAAATCATCTTATCCTCACAACAGTGAGATTATTATGATGAGAGATCTCCACTTCGGCAAAGCCTCTTAATGAGATTCACAAAAGTCTGGAGATCTGAGCCTGCTTCTTTCATACCCTACTTGATTCCTCTCTTCACCTTAGTAGCGTTCTAATTTAAGATGAATTTGGAAATTTTGTTCAAGCAAAACATTTGATAAATATGATGGTAGATAACGGATGGACGAAGAGAGAGACAGAGAGTCATTTTACTGGGAATAGAAATCAGAAGCAAACAGTAAAATGATAGGTCATGTAATGAATACCAAGTAAGTGAAAATTAGTGAAAAAGGCCCAAATAAAAATATTACTCATGGAATCCAGAAATCAGTTGTTTGCAGGTATCCACAGCTGCTGTACAAAACTTTGCCAACATCATTCATAATAAGAATTTTCTTATCTGATAAAAGAAGTTTAACATAACATTCATCAGACTGGCCTGGAACATGTGATAACATGGGAAAAAATAAGGTTTCTTTTAATGCCCCTGTAGAAGGAGCAATGTAACAACATGTGAAGGACAGATTCAGTTTGGCCAACACAGAGGGACTTTATTAAACCCTCCATATAAAAGTGCTGAATGGAGGATGGCATATCTTACTCTGGTATCTCCAGGATATTGTAAACACACACACGCACACACACACAAACAGAAGATTCATGGTTTTTGTTTTGCTTTGCTTTTAATATTCATACACATTGAACTGAATTACCAAAAGGAAAAATGTATATACAGTGGTACCTCAGGATACGAACTTAATCCATTCCGTGACTCTGGGCGTATCCCGAGTTGGTCATAACCCGACGCAAATTTCCCCATAGGGTTCAATGTAAATCCAGTTAATCTGTTCCGCCCTCCGAATTTGGTCACACCCCGAAGCAAATTTTCCCATAAGGTTCAATGTAATTACCATTAATCTGTTCTGGCGTCCGCGGACCACACGTCAGGGGTGGGAAAACGGCCGGGCGCAGCGCAGCAGGGCAGGAAAATGGCCGCGGACCACGTGTCAGGGCGGAAAAATGACCGTACCCTGAGGCGGAGTTCGCACATCGAGGTAAATTTTTGCGGCCGGAGCTGGTCGTAACCTGAAAAGTTCGTTAGTAAAGGCATTTGTATCCCGAGGTACCACTGTATAGTGAAATTAATGAAAATGCAGTACCAAACTGGAAATTTATCTCATGAACAAAACTCATACAGAGAAATTCCCTTTTACTGGGGGGTGGGGGGACATCACATATTGACAGATCACACAATGCAGGTGGTTCGTTCAAAGTTGTATAATAATTCTTGAGGTCAGCTTCTACGTATGGACAATCCATAATGCTTGATATCTTGAGAGATTCCAAATGTTATTAGATGTCAGCAAAGTGATAAAGAAAGCTGTAACTCTGCCACCTAGTGACTGTCAGGACTTTTGCAGTCCAGATATATAGGTAGTCCTAGATAATGCTAACAGAACATTTGAATCCCCCCAAATGATTTTTTTTTTTTTGGTTTGGTTGATTGTTTGTTTAATTGTGTCTGAATTTGGAGTCTTAGTTTAGTTTTGTTTTCTTTTAACACCATTAGCTGTCCTCTTCAGACTCTGAGTCGGAGAAGAAACTTCCTGTGTAGGAAATGAAGTTGAAGGCAACCTAGCAATACAGTTGCTACTGATTTTTGGCTTAAATTAAATGTCAAGTTAAATTAAGCTTTTTTAGTTCTGAATAACATCAAAATAATTTTGGGAGAAGCAAACAGGGAGAAGGCTAATTATATTTCTCAGAGGGATTCTGCACATCTGTACTATGACACCATTCTAAGTAGAAGAAGTAGCCAGCCCTGGGCTTCTGGGGGCATAAAACATGATCTCACAGTCTTTCCTGTGCAGTTGAAGATGCATCCTCTTAAACCAAGTGAGTAGAGGCCTGACTTGGTTGGTGTGCTCAGTTCAATTCTTGTTTTGTGGTATGTGAAGCCCATGAGCAGATCTTGGCTCATATGAAACTTGTAGGCATGGCACACACCTGATTACTACCCCTTTCCAGTTTGTCATAAAAGCTGTGATAGAATCTATCCTATAGGTGCCACAATTTTCCTAATATTTTACTGATCAAAGGTCCTCAAACACAAAGATGGCTGTAAAGGACATACATACATACATACGGAAAACCCTACAATGTTGAGTAAACATTGAGTATCACAAGCAGGTAAAGAAGCATATGTCTCTATTGAGGAAAGTGTATCAGAGCAACACGCATTTTGTTGGTTTTAAATATTCAACTTCAGGGTGGAATACGTCTAGATGGTTGCAGGTTGATTAACAGCAGCACACATACACACATTCCTAAGCGTGCAACACCGTAGCCCCCAGTCTCTCATTTCCTGATTATTTTTTAGCTGCTGTATGAATCTTTGCATTACTCATCTTTTTAAATAGGTCTGTGCAGAGCCACTTTAATTCTTCTGACAAGCGAGAAAGCTGTTTCAGAACTCTACAGTCATGATCCAACCCAAACTAAATTATGTTGGGTTCCATTGCTTTCAGTGAGAGTCTGTTGTTGTTGCTGTTGCTGTGGTGCCTTCAGGCCAGTCTTGATTCCTGGCGACAGCCTGGACTAGTCCCTGCAGTTTTCTTGGCAAGATTCTGGAAGTGGTTTGCCCTGGCCTTCTTCCCAGGGCTGAGAGAGAGTGATTGGCCCAAAATCACCCAGCTGGCTTTGTACCTAAGGTGGGATTAGAACTCATGGTTCCTGGTTTTTAGTTGGTGCCTTAACCACTACACCAGTCTGGCTCTTTGTGCTGAAACTGCATGCCTTTTAATTTAATTATATTGTTGTTCTGCACATGGTTTCTCAACTTGATGTAATTTCTCCTTACCGATGATGCAATCATATATATGGTAGAGTGGTTAAAATGGTGAACAAGGACCAGGACCTCAGACTCAAGTCCACACTCAGCTATGCAGACTTAATTTAGATCCATCACTGGCTGTCTTTATACATAACACCCAACCTGCTTATTTAATTAATTCATATTGGAGGTTTCCATAATATATTGAACAGCCAGATCCACTGGCTTTACAAAACATAAGTGGGGGGGGGGAGTTAACCAAGGTGAAACTTTATCAAACTTTGCAAGTGCAAATGTTTTAATTAGGTTACTAAATGATCTTGTTCGGTTTGTTGCATGATGATAGACGCTATCTCTCAGCCTTCTCTAGAGGGTAGGAGGGGCTACAAAGTTCTTGTAGGAGAGAGAGAAATCCAACACAATCATATGAACAGTAACAATGAGAAGAAGTAGATCATGTTGGAATATGCAGACATGCTACAAAAATAATGTGGTAGTTTAATTGGTAATAATGATAACAGCAGTTGTACAATGTTTTTTTTTTGTCGGTATGTGGGAATGACCTTGGGAGTCAGGTGGAAGATCCGGAGACTAGACGATGGTCAGAGCGGCAGCTGAGTCTGCAGAATGAATGTGGGTGCAGCAAACAACTCAGAAGGGACTCTTCCTAGTTTCTTGGATTGTAAAGGTGAGGGGGAAGAGATGTATTTTCAGACTTGCAAGATTAATGTCAGCCTTGTGAGGTAGTCCAGACAAAAAGCCTACCCAGAAGTACTAGCTGTAACTTTATTGTAAGGTTACATTAACAGAATCTTGCAAATCTGGAAGTACAATCCCCCCCCCCCGCCCTTAATACTATGAAGGATCTCTTCTCAGACATCTGCCGCACCCACATTCTGTCTGCAGACTCAGCTGCCACTTGTCTGACCATTGTCTAGTCTGCGGCTCTTCCACATGTCTCCCCAGGTCATTCCCACATACAATCACAGTTTTGCATTTGATTCAGAATGCTCCGGGCTGCATTGCCCAGTCATCATAATAGCACTCATAGCAGTAATAGTAGTAATAGCAATAATAGGAAGAAGGAGAAGAAGAAGAAGAGGGGGGAGGAGGAGGAGGACCTGCCAAAATTGAGAAGAGAGCAACAGACAGCAAATGCCGCCTCTGCAAAGAAGCTGAAGAAACAGTGGACCACTTAGTCAGATGCTGCAAGAAGATCACAGAGACTGACTACAAACAACGGCATGTCAAAGTAGCAACAATGATGCATTGGAATATCTGCAAGAAATACCACTTGCCTGCAAGCAAGAACTGGTGGGACCACGAAACAGACAAAGTAATAGAAAATGAAGAAGCTAAAGTGCTCTGGAACTTTTGGATTCAAACAGACAAGGACCTGCCACACAACACCCCAGACTTAACCATTGTTGATAAGAAAGACAAAAAGGTCTGGATAGTGGGCATTGCAACCTGGAGACAGCAGAATAGAAGAGAAAGAACTGCAGAAAATCACAAAATACAAAGACCTACAAATAGAAGTAGAACAACTGTGGCAAAAGAAAGCAAAGATAGTACCAATAGTAATAGGCACCTTAGGTGCAATCCAAAACATCTGGAGCACCACTTGAGCACCATCAGCAGTGACAAAATCACCATCAGTCAATTACACAAGGCAGCTTGACTTGGAACAGCTTCCATCCTGCAATGATACCTTTAACACCATCAAACAACATCTGCCTATCCCAGGTCCTTGCGAAGGACTCAATAGGAGGATAAAAATGCCAAACCTAATCCAAACATCTGGCTGACTGTGTGACCAACAATAATACTCTATTCATAAATGAGTTTTTGCAAGCTGTTAACCAGACATATAATGTATCCACATCAGTTTTCCCAGTTTGAAACCTATCATTACATGTTCTGTACTTTACACATTTTGAATTTTGCTATTTTTCAGACATGAAGGTTCCCAATTAATGTTGGGTCTCTTCCCCAAATGGACATGTGAACTATACAATAGAGAATAGCTTCTCCAAGTGACTCATGGTGCATTATCAGAAGTTGCACTCAGCTGCATGAAAGGCTTTCTGAAGTTCACTGAGTCAGAACTAGCTCTTATTTAACACAAAGGGTTCCTTTCTTATCTCCATCCCTCTCACTGAGCTGCTTTACTACTCTAAAGATGCTTATTAGGGGTATTTTTTACTGTTCTACCACATCTTGCAGATTCTGATTAGATGTTCTTTCAAGTTCACAGAAATAAATTTAACATTTGTTGGGGCTTTGGGGAATTTGGATATTATAGGAACCAAGTAAGTATTCTTTATTGAGTGTGTATGATAGCTACCTTTACATGTCCTGCTTTTCCTTTGGGGAATTATATGAATATTGAAATAATTAGTTCTTAATCCAGAGGGAGCAGGGAATACTTGCAAATATCTCCAAAAGCGGATTGTCGAAAAACACTAAATCCAGCTGAATGGTAAATTAGGCATATCTAAATGTTTCACAGTTCCAAGTTTTGCTGAAATCTTTGATGCTTGGACTAAACAAGAAGTTCCCAACATCTACAGGTTTAGATTAATGAAAGGAGCTGGGTGTGATAGAAATGAAAGTGTTTCCCCAATTTTGGAACTATTGGGAGTGTCAGCAGAATGTCTTTGTAGCTCTGATCAGTTGGTGGTGATCATTTTCTTTCATCCCCCAAACCCCATAAAGATGAGGATGTTCTTGTGTTTTATTTGGTCCAGACGAACATGAATGACATGGATGGTGTCGACAAATGCTGGTACGTGTTGCTTCTTCTGGAAGCCATAAGAGTTAATTAAGAAGACTTTTAAAGAAGGATGGCAAAAAGAAGAGGCAAGGGGGTAAAGGATTGGAAGTCCTAGTCTAATCAGTGTCAGTCAAGAGCTTGCCAGATGTTTTCTAGCAATATTTCTGGGAGAAATTCCAGCTGATGAGACCCCTATACAAACACTTAGTCATTTGCAGGGCAAGTAGGTCTAAACAGTGGAGAGGACATAAGAAATGTGCAAGTCTTCCTGGATTTGCGCATGCAAACATGCACGTAGCTGCTTCAGTGCTGAAAGAGAATGGAGATGGTGTTGGGCTGACTGTACTTCAAGAGCATCTGACCTTCATAAACTGGGCCTCTGGATTATGCGTGGAACTGTAAGCAATTTCATCTGATCCTGTTGTCCAATTCAAATTTTTTCAGCTATGAGTAGGAAGCCCTTGAAAGTAGCCAGAGAAAGTGGGCCATTGGGACCTGGCATAAATATTTTTGCAACGTCCATAACCAGGTCTGGTAAAGATCTCTAGATGTATTTGCACCACATGATAAGTTTGCTAAGTACAAACTTAGTTATCATGTTTTGCTTTTTGCAACCCTGCTTGGTTAGTTTATTTAGGGTACTGTGGAAGCCTAGGGCAGGGGTTAATTCAATACTCAGGTTAAGAGTATTGTCCAAGGGCTACTATAGGATTGCTGGTGAAGGTTCTGCTATGTTGAATAAGTACAGCTGCCTGCCAGACAGAGAGAGAAAGCAAAGAGCCTACCTGGCTATGTTACATTCCCATACTCCCGTTATTTAGAAAAGCAGTTAAAACACATCTCTTTGGCGAAGCTTTTAATTGTTAATTATTTGAATGATTAGTTTTAATATTGATTGGTTTTATACTTTGCATGTATAAGTGTTGGAATATACAAAAAGGTAGGTAAGTTCCATAATAAGTGAAAAATAATGACTAGGCTGAATTCTGCACAAATGCTAGGCTGACCTTGAGTCTCCCTTCTAGAGAAGAAGAGTTACCAAATGGGTAAAAATGAGAGCAGGGAGGCAAGTGCTCCCTGCACCTTGTTTCTTCTCTGCAGAAACACTCTGGAACCAAAGCAGAATGCACTGTTTGTGCTTCTTCTAATCGGGAGGAGATACTGCCACCAGAGCAGGACTGGAACCCAAATGGAGTTAACTAAGAAATCATTGAGACTACTAAAAAGTCATCTGTGATGGTGCAAACATGTGCTAAGATCCAAAGCCTTTTAAGACATAGGGGAGAGCTCCAATCTGCCCCCTCCCGAGTCCCATTCGGAAAACGTGAAGGAGAAGCAGAATGAAGCATCTTGGAGGTAGAAGCAGAGCTGGACGAACCCTTGAAATGGAGTGCAGGCATAAGGAACTGAGAATCCACTGTGACATTTTGTGGCAGGTTTGACCTAACATAAGTAATAGCTATTGATGGTCCTATACACACCATTGATTCATCTGTTCCTCTTAAGAAGCCATCTAAATTAGTGTCCACCACTATATCTTCAAGCAATAAATAACTTCTAGGTGTGAATAATTATTTCTTTTGTGTCAGGCTAGAATTTACTGCAAATTAGGGAGCTCAGGTTCTGTCTCTATATACCAACAAGCTTGATTGTGTACTCTGTTACACTTAAAATTAAATCAACCAGAAGGAAATCAAGTTGGTTTTTTACAGGGGTGTGTGTGTGTGTCTGTGTGTGTGTCTGTGTTTCCAGCTCAGTCACTCTGAAATTCTATGAGGTATAAGGCACTGGGCACTGGGTAATTATTTTAAAAATTTAAATTCATACTGTCTAAGGCTGGGGGCTGGGGAATCATTCAAAGAACCTAATGCCCGAGTCCAGATTTAAAGATTGGTCTTCCCAGTTCTGGTCTAACACCTATCCATAATTTAATTGTATGAATTAATCCCCTGAATGGTTAAAATGCTAAGTTTGGAAAGCTGGGGAATCTCAGAAATCTTCCTCCCTTCGTTTAAAGCAGAGAAAAAAGGGGTACATTTTTGTAACTAAAATATCTCTCATTTCAGGGCAGCCAATCTTATGCCAATGATCCCATATGCTATTCAAAAAGCAACTCACTTTCCTGAAGAGACCACTTGGGAGAGGAGATTGATATTTTTATTAAGGAAACAATCTGAATTTATTGCACAGATATATTAAAAATTAAGGATTTCCTCCCATTGGGCACTCTAGTGGAAAATCCCCATGACTGAGCAAAGTGAGGGAAGAGGAGAAGCCATTTTCCCTTGTATGAGCATTTCTCCTTCTCTATTTCCACTGATGCCAAGTTATAATTGGTCAGGAATGGGGGAGACGGAGGGAAATGTGGGCAGCCTAATAAACTGTGCTTTGATTATTCTGTTGAAGATGAACCTTGGAAAGTACAGAGTTAGAGAATCACAGAACTGCAGAGGTGGAAGGGAACTCAAGGGTCACGTAGTCCATCCCTCTGCAATAGGAAGGAAAACTGAGCTAAGCATTCAAATGCAAAGTTGCTCTCTTCTTAAAACCTTCAAAGATTGAAAGCCTACGGCCTTCATAGGTAGACTGTTCCATGTTGTTCAGACCTTAGTGTCAGTAAGTTCTTCCTTACCTTTAAGTAAAATCCAGGGTTAGGGCTGCAATTTGTATCCTGGTTTCTGTGGCAATGAAAAGGTGCTCCTGACCATCTTCCTTGAGGCACTCTTTTATGTACTTGAACGCGACTCTGTCTCCTTTATATTTCTTTTTCCCAGGTTAAACATCCTCAGTTCCTTCAGCTGTTCTCAAGTTCCTGTATAACTCTGATCACCCTCTTCGGGACCTGCCCTAAATGATCAATATCCTTCCTGACATGGGGTATCCAGGATCATACACAGTGCTCCAGGTGTGATCTCACTAGTTCAGAGGAGAGGGGAGTGAGAGCTTCATGTATTTTTGATACTATGCTTCTTCTCATACAGCGAAGGAAGTGTGGGAGCCCTTCTAGAAGCTGCCTCACACTGCTGGCTCATCTTCAGCTTGTTATCAATGGCCACACCCAAGTCCTTCTCCAACGTAGTACCTTTAAACCACAAACCCTCCATTTTGTGTTTGTGTGTGCGTATTCCAGATTCAGGGCAAGGCTAGTATCATGCCAGGTACTCAGGTGCAGATGGGAAGTGAAAATGGAGAATTATTTCTTTGCTTGCTTACTTTTTTATGTGCTAGGCTTCTCTGCCTCTTCAGGCATAGCTGAGCAGTTTATAGACCTACAACCTTTAATATGCTTAAAGCCATATACAACAACATCCACAGCAACAATAACAAAACATTTGTTTTGGAATTACCCAATTTTATGCACATTCACCCACCAGGAATAAACAAGACCAGTCCCACATTTCATATCCCTAAAGGCTGGCTTATCAGCTTTGCAGAAGGCCAAAAGATTTGGAGCCTCCACATCTACACTCCTCTCAATCTCAGTTTGTTTTAAAACTTTATTTGTGTCAGCCCTTTGTGGCAAGTCAGGTCAAGAAACAAGGTGCAGCAGTTATTCCAGGAATGCTCTTTATTGTAGTGAAGTAACAAATCTTGAAAGCCTGTCCTACTTTCTCTCTGTCCCATCTTATAGCCACAACATCAAAGCAAGGTCACTGTGACTTTCTTCTTCAGTCTCTGGAGTCTGTAATCTCTTTGCTAAATCCTCCCCACCTCCATGTCTCACTTCTTCCTTCCCCACTTTCACAGAACCATCCTACCTTACCCAAGATCAGCTCTTAAAATTTGTAAAAATGAGGAATGTATTATATCAATCCTAATGCAGACCTTACTTTTATTCTACTGCTTTCGACTTTCTTCATGATCCCTGTTTTAAGCCAGTCTAATCATTTTGCATGAACTTGGCCATTTTCTTCTGGCTATCGCTTCTTGCTAATAAGAATAATAGTGGGACATCTTGTGCCCTCCTTACCTGATCTTGTGCTCTCTTTCCCAGAATAGATTGGAGATCAGCTCCTTGAAGCTGAGCGGGAAGTAGGTTTATGGCTGATGGAAGTCAATAATATGACTGTTCAGGCTTATGGTTTTCAAAGTGAAAAAGCAATTTAGAGTGCAGGTGGGCACCTCCTTCAATCAGACATCTTTCCCCAGGATAGTATGGCAGGAGGCAGTCACACCATGCTAGGAAAGGCACAACCTCTTTACAGGGTTGCAGCAAGTGTGATGTGAGCACCCCTGCATGCCCTTAATCACTTTTCCCCTTCAAATCCAGCATTCTTTATAGCTCTAGAAGATGATGCTTATTATTTTAGTTACTTGTGCACTGGCACTCAATACAGTTCTAAAAAAAGAGTGCACTTTTAATACCAGTGAAAGATATTCCCGTCATCTGGGAAATGCGTTTGAACTGATTTCAGTTTTGGAACCATTTTTGGAACCACTTTCAAAAGGAAGCCCATCTACCACATGTGACTGTAGTCCACTCTTGATGTCACCCAACCATGATGACAATGATCAAAGAATCACTGCCCGTGAGAGTCCTCCTAAGCCAATTTAATAAGCTGCTTGTCACAGTGGGTTCATGAAGAGGACATTCAGTAAATTAATCCTTTGGAGATATGGTGTCACCCCAGCCAGAAGAGGTTAAACCCCATGACTCCGAACCTACAAACCAACTTGCACAAGACTTCTATTTTGTATCATTTAACACCCTGCATAATTCAGTTACAGAATGTATTGCCATAAAAAGTGAGAATTTCCTTTACAGAGAAGATGTTATTTATAAATGTTGCTAGGGCAACCGATTGCAAACCATACCAAGTTGGCTGAGAAAATGGACAGGAGAAATTATGTGCCGTTATTTTTATTTACAGTTTAACGTTTTAATGAATTCCATGTTTTCAAAGAATTTCACAATCTCACAAGATACACAAAACTCATGTCAGGTTTGTTAGGGTTTTTTTTTTAATCAAACCAGGATTCTTGAGACAAAATTATGCTGGATGGATTTTTTAAAAAAAATCCAAACATAGACTGTGCTAAGATTATTTCTGAGGTATTCTTTCTCTTCAAATCCCTTTTAAAACTTTGCATACGTTAGGATGTAGATGATAATAATAATCATGAAATTTGAGAGGAGGCAGAATGTATAGCTTGTAAAGGTTCTTTTTATCAACAATAGCATCCTTAGTTTCATTCTTCTTAAAATCTCCTTTTGTTAATCACATACTATTAAGGTTGTTTCCAACTCATGTTAAAAAAAAAAAAAGAATAGAGTTAGAAATTTATCTTTTGCCATAACACTGACAGATGACTTGAAGATATCTGTAGTCTTTGCTCCTCACCAGGCTGGAGCTGCAAGAACTATTTCTTGTGACATTATAAAAACTGGAATGTAATAATAGAAATTTGGCAAATAAATCATGAATTAACAATTACCTGTATTAAATACACGCATGTAAAATATAAGGTTTGGAAAAGAAGTCATGAAAAAACCCTCTTCAGACTTTTTCAGTTGACCACCTGGACTATCCTGCTAGCTAAAATTCAGGAAAAGCTTCAATCACTGAATAATGTGTGTGTGTTTTTTTTCATTCTAAATAATATTCCAATTCCAGAAGTCAGACAGAGCTCAGAAGCTGGATCCCTGAGTCTTGGTAGATTTTTAAATGATCCTTAATTCTTTAATAGAAAGGATATTGCTAACGTATCATTGTAGATCCTGGTTACACGTCATAGCTAGTCAGCGTTTTAAGGGGAAAGGAGGGGGCTGTTTGTTTTTTGTGTGTTTGGGAATCTTTGCCCTCCCAGGATAGGGAAAAATCCCTAAAAATCAATTCCTTATATTGAAAGAAGAAGCAAATTGCCATACCTATTCCTAGGGAGTGCTTAAAAATTATGTTTATCAGAAAAGGAGACCGACTAGCGATGAGTGGGTCTCTTTGTCAGGTTCAGTTTTACTTAAGTTATGAGTTTTGCAAATTTCCAAAAATCTGCCTGGATACATTTTTGTGCATATATCTTTCAGTATGTACATTTTTAAGCATGTGGTTCTTAATATGTGCATTTTCTCAACTGTTGTCTACAATATAATGTATGTGAATATATACAATTTCTGATTACCTGCATTGCTGCATGTAGGTTTATCTAATATGCACATTTGAAATTATTGGAGATTGCTTGGCAAAGTTCTAAAACATGTGGATTTGTGTATAGGTCAGTGTTTTGTTTCTCATATGAATTCAGGAGGTGCAAAACTCTGTCCAAAGGTTTTGACCAAATGGATTTCTTATCCATCTTAGAGCTAACTCCTGAACTGCAAATCTTTCTGTTCCTCCTTTAGAAAAGAAGAAGAATTTTAATTTCAGTTTGCTTTTCTTGCTAAGAGAGCTAGCTGAAAGTAAACTTAGAACATAACACTCTAAATTTGGCCGATTGCTTGCTCATTCATGCAAAACATATCTACTCCCATCAGATCCTCCTAACATTGTGTCCTATAAAATCTGTCTTTTCTTGATTTCTTTTGATTTTTTTTTTCAGCCTTAGCAGAATTTAGTAAACTGTCAAAGAGTTAACACATTCTCAATGTTGTTGTGGCACAGAGTACCATGAAGACCTTCCATACTTCACTTCATTCTAAGTAGTGTTTAATATGGCTCAATGAATAACATAAAACATTTTTTTATTTCAAAAATTAGACAGACAAGAAAGGGAAGAGGGAACCACCTGTCTCGGATAAGAGTGAATTTAAAATGTTTCTTCTTTATTATGGTGAGATTACAACAGCAATTTGTAGAAATGGGAGTTGGGTGGCATATACATGCAATAAATTATTATTAATTATTAAAAAAAAAAAGGAAATGGGTGTAAGTTAGGGATTTGCAACAGAAGCCATCTTTACCCAATTTTTTTGTCCTACAGTCACCCAGATAGTCGCATCTGGAATGCAGAATGAACTGTTGCATCACTCTTTAATCAAAAAACTTTGTATTTTCTTCCCACCCTTTAAATGAATCATGCAGTTTTTGCCTACAGATAAAAGTAATCTTGCAGAGTGGTTGAACTCTATTGAACATACAGCAACCACAGAACCTTTCTTTAATAAGTCCACTAGCATGCAAGCTTGTTCAAGAGATCTAACACGAGTAGAAGGATTTCTTAGGATTCATTAGATAATCAAGCACATCTGGAATCCACATGTTCCAGAAAAGTCTTTAACTGACACTTAAGCTGTCACCCCCAACTTGAAAAGATCACCTTCCTGATCTGACTTGCTTTCTTCTAGCCTTTTTGGTATCTTCAACATCATCATCCTCACCATCATCATCATCTCGTTCATTCCAGTAATGGCAAAGGGCAGTGATAGAATGGATATGGAATAGCCAACAAAATGAGGTCACTGAGAAATAAATGAGAGGGGTCAAGGGAACCCCGAGAAATGCAGAAATGCAAACATTAGAAAAAGCAGTGTGCCTGCTCAAAGGCTACCAGGAACTACAGAATATTGCTATTTGGGGGGAGGAAAAAAAACTGGAAGAAGAATGAATTGTTCTGCTGGAGCTGCTTATAGTCTACACTCCTGCCCATTCCAGCAAAGAGGTCCTGCAGGAGATGGGAGGAGAATTAGCAGAGAGCTGAAATGTTGTTATAGAAGAACATACCACTGAGATGCTTAAGAAAGACATACACAACATGGTATTTATGTTATATTTCTCCTCAATATTCTATAGTCCTTTGGGTCTTTATGCTACAGCTCGTATGATGTCCCAAGAGAGCTAATTGATGATCCTATTTCCTTAAGTATGGAAATAATTATTGAAATGCTTTCTATGCACAGAATTATTAAGGGGGTGAGATTACGGTGATTAACCCAGCGATGGGGTTTTAAAAAGTATTGGATTGATTTCCTATAAATTGCTATCTGGCACAGAAGCAAAACTTTTCTGAAGAGCTTGCACGGAGCACATAGCATGACGCTTGGCTTCTGTGAACAGCTGAGGCAGGTTTACTGTGGAAAATTGACCAGACTCAAATATACATCCATTGATTTGTTCTTTGTCTTTTGGCAAAGGGTTTATTTTATACAGTTCTGCCGTCTGCTTTGGCAAAGGCTATTTTCACCATAGCTCTTATGTCCCTTCACAAGATTGGACATAGAAAAGATATTTGGGGGAAGGGTGGGGGGCATCCACTGATTTTCAGAGAGCGAAGAGAAATTTGGTACAAATTGAAACATGCATAATTGCTAACTCTGGATTGTGAGTGCAAATTGACTGGCCTGTGTATGTAGTTTACATACCACACTAATCTATAATGTGATTTATTTAAGGTTATTTAGTATGCGCCCATCCATTGTCGTTTTACGTCATGGTTTATGATTAGTGCAATGGATAAACAAAGAAACCATTATTAAATGACTCTATGTCTTAGCAAGATGTGTAACCCGCATCTAGGTAAGGTGAATGCCTAATTTTACAAATGAATGTACAGTAGTAAAAACTGACACGGAGTGATGCACTCACCTGCTTTCTTCTATTCTGACAGCTCTTTACTTTGCAACTCATTATATGCCTCAGCCTTCAGGTGTTTTAGGACTACACGTTGGTTATGTCTTCATGGAGATTTAGAGAGAGAAAGGGAGAATCCAGCAGGATCGTGAACTTCCCTGTGCCGTCAGTTCAGCACAGTAGCTGGTTGGGTCGGCCTTTCATTCTTAACTCATTGCTTTCCACTGACATTCTGTGAGGCTGGGAGTTAATATCCCCATTTTGCATCCTGGCATTTAAGGCTACGAGACAATGATTTGTAGGAGTTCATCCAGTGCTGTCACTGCTGGCCAGCTATTAAATGTAAGGGTCCCTGAAGTACATTAAACAGGCTTGTAGCCAAAAATATTGTAAGGTAGACCCTGGAGGACACTGGAAGTTGACATGAAATGATAAAAGTTTAAGCTCCATCCGAAGAAGTTTAATTGACTTATTTAATGCATTAAATAACAGCCATACAGTTAAACTTCAATTAAGTTAAGCAGTAATTGTAAACACTCCAGTGCTCATTGGCCTCCCCATGTGTATGTACTGATTGGCTGGAACCAGTTTTAATTTTTTGGCTCAGAGCCTTTGGACTGAATGGTTTATTCACATTTTCTCTAGTTTCGTAAATCAAAGAGCTAGAGATTTGTGTGTGTGTTTAAAGAAAGTTTAAATTTCAGGGAACAGGTAAGTATTAATACCCCTTCTAATGGTGAGTCATATGAGTATCACTTCTTGTATCAGAAAGCACTGATCTAGAGGCCATGGAATTGTGGATATTCCTGTCTACAACATCTTATCTTTATCAGATGTTCTTCCTATACTCCTGCTGACATAGCTAAGAGGTAGCATTTTAGTGCATTCCTGGAACCGGTTTGGAGATTCCTCTTTTATTTTTGGATGCTGGCATAGTGCATGTTGCCTTCAACATGGTCCTATTTTTATACTTAGCATACCGTCCATAACATCCAGCAATCCCCCTGAATTGTTCTGTTCTGGAGCTGTTGGAAGATGTTTACCGAGCAATCAGTAGATGAGTGACAAGTGAATTCCAAACCATGAGAACTTGCACTTGGGGAGAGACAGCAGTGCCTCCCAATTCCTCGTATTTTAGGGGGGTTTCCCCCACGCTTGCACTGGTGAGCACCTTTGCTCCCCAGATGGCTTGGCATAAAACGGCTAGGCTGGTTTTCCTTCTCTCTTTCTCTGTAAGACTGTAATAAACAAATTAAGAACAGATCTGATATGACAAATTTCACTTCTTTTAACTGCAAAACAAATGAAGTAAAAAAGGAATAATTATTGGGATTGGGCAAGAGTAATGATGTGGTATAAGGATGGGATGTGAAGAAATGCTAGCCAGATTCAATGTGTAGAAGGTTTATTTTGCTTTTTGCAAGATTATATAAAACGATACCTATATTTTTATGTCGCTGTGCATCATGCCCAGAACTCAGTCTTTAAAAACCTGAAACAGGGCTTCTGGTTACTTACTTACTTAATATGCAATCATTTTAAAGGCATGTTTAGATACATAGGTTTCATAAGTAAGCTTCCATTTAAAAAAATGCATAATCATGTTACAATAATGACTCCTTTTCATGGGTATCAGGAGTTTGTAGAGGAGGTAGATACGAGCACATCTCTGACTTTGTCAACAAATATGCCATATCAAGTTACTGCACTTCACTAGGTATCTTCTAAAATACGCATGTCTTTACTTCCTGTTGAAGCCTTTCTCCAGATGCAACTCATGACGCCCAGTGTTATCTACAAGTGAAATAACAGCAATGAGAATAGGTTTCATATCGTTGCATATGGCTGGTTGATGCTAGGACACTATAAGTCACTGGTAAGGAAATGTCTTTTGAAGCTGATTGAGTGAGCAATTAATTAATTATGTGCCATCAGTTTGGTCTCTTAGAGACCACGTAGATAGATCTTCTCCAGGATGAATCTGAACCGGACCACAACAAAATGTTATTGTTTCTTGGCCTTTTGACTAAGATCATGTGCAGAATTATATTGCATTGCTTTAATTTTTTAAATTTAATTTTCCAGTATGAAGAGGGCTACACACTTCAAAATAATAATAAATAATAATGCTGTCTTTGCCCCTTAAGGTTTCTCCCATCTTTCCTAGTTAACAGATAGTTAACAGGCAGCTTGCTTGATGGCCTTGAGCAGCTGAGATATGTTTCCATAATACTTCTATCTTGTGAATCTCTTCTTCCCATCTTGTCATCTTCAGCCCTTATGGCCATCTTATCTGGGCCACAAAAATCAGGACGAGCATTACAAACCCCCAAAGGGTTTTCTGTATCTCTTGTTGCCATCTAATGTTCATCCAGGTTTTTGCAGCCCTGGTCTAATAGTCCCTAACTTTAAGCCCATATGCCCTAGGTTGTCAACCATGTTTTATGGAATTATCAATGTAACATTGGCTCTGAGAAGATACTCTGTTTCAGCAGAATTCAAATAATTTTATTTAATTAAATGTACTTTTTTGCTGATAGTACCACTACCAAGGAGAAGCACTTGCTGCTTCATTGACTTTGCCGTGAAGATCAATGATTCTTTAAGTTATTCTCTCCATTCTATGACTTTTCAGAAAATGCTGTTCTTTATTAAACTGCACCGTGTGTTATGAATTGTCGATGAAATGGCTTAAAGTTTTTATAAGTGCACTGCAAAACCTGCCAGAACTTCTCTTAGGCTCACTTACCTTATGCACAGATGCATAATGGTGAGATTGAGCTCCTGTGGATGTGGACAGCTTCTAAACCGGATGTGGAAAAGCTCAGGTTGGACCCTGTATGTTTAGTTTTTTGATTCTTCACATTAAGGAGAAGCATTAAGACCTCCAAGAAAGTTCTGCAGTACATATAAGTAAGCAATGAATAAGTAGAAATAAAGACAGATTTATTCTGGAGTAGACAGATCTCTCCTGCTGTCACCAATATTAAAATCATTTGAAAGATCTCTCAAGGAGAAGTATTCTACCTCAAAATTCAAGGATGATCACAGCAAGTCGCAAAGTTTCTGTGATTCTGTTTTTTCTGTTTCTCATCATAGATATGGTGAAACAGACCTTGAGGGGGTGGAGTACTGAATCAGATTTTTGGTGATTCAGTAGTTATTTGAAAAGAATGAGGAGAATATCCATGCTTTGATATATCTAAGATTAATGCCCCACTGTTACCAGTTGAATAGGACTAGGTTTGAGAGCATTATCACTAAACCCAAGGAAAGTCAGTAGAGAAGCTGATACACAAATAAACTAGTTGCAAAGTATGTAATTCACAGGGAAGGCACTGGGACTGTCTTACAAGAAATCCCATTTGCTTTAAAACAAAACTGCACCCATTTGTAGCATTCAAGGCTTTCAGTGAATACTAAGGAAGTAGGTACATATTACTAATAGGCATAGTAGCCACATTTTGCTGCTTAATATATAAAAGGGTTTCAGACTTGTCTCCAAAGATCAGCAATTTGAATGGCAGAAGAACAATACTGGGACAGCATTTCCAAATGGATGGTCACCATGGAAAGGCCCATTTCTCTTGTCAGTACTTATCTAACCTCAAAGATAAGGACAACTTGAGCAGGATCTTTGATGGTGACCTTAGCAGGTGGCCAGATTTTGTGTAGGAATCCCCACATGGGTTATTCAAAAGAAGCCCTCCTACAAGCGATTATTTTAATGTTGACCTCCTTAACCATTGTTTTCACAAATAAATTTAAATGCAAAACTTCATGTGATTTTTTTTCCCAAGCTTGCAAAAATTCATTTTTAAAAATTGTCATCACTTGCCCTTCTCGGGCATCCAGAGCTCCTCACTTGACATCCAGAGCCATACCTGCCATACAACTGCAGTTTGGAGGCCAGGAGAATGAAAAAAGACACCTAATCAGTGAGCTGAGGTGCTCTATCTGATCCTAACCCAACAACCCAAATTAGACCAAGCTTCATCTAGCCTAGAATTCTGTTTCCAGAAGTGATTAAACAGATCACTTCGGAAATTATCGGAGGAATGAAAGTGGCAATTAATATCCTCCATTATTTATTTACAGCATTTGGAAAAGGCAGTGCCCAACCTCTGAGCAGGAAGTAATCTGCTACTATACGTGTCCTCTACAAATCCATTTTCTCATTTTAGTAGAAAATGCATCCAGAGCATTCCTTCTGCTTAAACAATTCTTTCTGCTTATTTCCCTTTGCATCTTATTCCCTTCCCTGCAGGGTTAGCAGAGTGCTGAAATGATTGTTCTCTCATTGTTTCCAAGGAGTTTTATCTACTTTAGATATATTTTACCTGTTTTAAACCAACTAGTTTTATGCTATATATTTCTCTTGGATTTTGAGCTCCACCATGGATAAAATGATAATAATGCTTGCTGTTGCTTATTTTCTTTGCATTCATAAAATCAATAAATGGTTTTTAATTTTAATGACAACATGTCAGAACATTTGGTGGAATTTGCTGGGATTCTGGATGTGAATGATGAATGCTACCCATTTAAAGATTTGTGGCTAGATCTATTCCTCAGATTGTTTGTTTGCTTGTATAACTCTTTTCTGAATACAGGAAGATTTTAGTTTATTTCCCTCAAGAAATCCCCAAATTTGAATACAATTCAGAAACAGTTTTTTTTTTTTTTAACCTCATTGAGGTTTTCTAACAAACAGGCCACAAAGACAATCAAAGCCACATTTTTAAAAAATAAACATGAAAAAGTATCAACAGTGGTGAACTTAACTGGATTGCTAATTTCCTTCTGAGTGTTTGAAACTGAAGTTTAGAGAGTTTTTTCTTTCATCATAGTGTTCCCTACAAAATTTATCCCCAATGCGAGATTTCATATTGTTTTCATTGGGCTGAAATGAATGACTACGTTTGGTTGCAAATACCTATACAGTCAAATACCTATAAGGTGGTGGGGTTTCTCTGTGACAGCATTTTGCTAAAATTGTAAATGGTTTTCCAATGACCCTGTTCATATGATGTTAGTGAAGGATTTTTCTCTCCACATATCTGAAGAAATGGGAGAAAAGAACAAAGCAAAGATTGGTTTGGGGTATTCCACTTCAGATTATTTTGAGTATATTTGCTAGTGAAGCTATTGAACATGGCTGTGTAAAGATGTGCACCCCATTAAAGATAGAACATGCTGAGGAAGAAGCCATCCTAGTCAGGAAATATCCTGTACCAGCTCATTCCTGATCAGGTAAAACTGAAGTTCTACCCTCCTGTTTTTTAGCATGAGGGAACACCAAACCAAATTGTGAGTGCCCCAGATAAATCCCACCTGCCCTACTGAAATCCATCAAATGCAACTGAGGTGCTACAGACATGTCCTGTCTCATAGGGAAGACAATGTATGAACAATCGATACATGGAGAAAAGCTTGCCTTGTGTATTGTGCTCAGCTCCATAACTATGTATTGGAGGTGGAACTCCATGGGGGGAGGGTTGAGTAATTGATAGTCCCCCCGGCCCAAATTGTCCCTTTCTGTATTGGGTTCCACCAGTCCTTCACAAGTAGGAGCACAGCATTAAAACTGACTAATGAAAGGAGTTAAACATTTCATCAGAAAATATAATTGGGAAGATCTTGTTCAGAGTAGAAGAATAATCTTGGTGTTTGAACTTACAGGTCAAGGACATCCATAAATGTCTAGCTTTTTTATCTTAAGGGAGTTCTTTCTTAGGAATTATAGCAGATGCCCTAAACTGGGTAAGTTCAGAAGGGCGCTAAGCAAGGGTTCCTGAGTCTTAGTATCACTCTGTGAGAGCCAAAAATGGAAATGACAGTTGTCACCAGAATATGATGGCTCCTATTGAGAGTACTATACCCCCAAATATCCTAAACCTAGGTGTCTGATAGTTGTGCCATAGAGACCAGTTCCTCTTGCTTTAACACCAGAAAAATAATGATTAATTTTTAAAAGTTAAAAAAAAAGATGTGTTGCTGCCTGGAACTGATAACCTCCTCTCTCCCCCCTCCCACAAAACTTCTGAAGAAAGTTTATCTCTCCAGAAAAGTGTGCTAAAGTGTCTACACCAATTTGCCAATTTTAAGAGCTCAGGAGAAAAGAGAATTCAGTGCTTGTAGTAAAGGAAAACTGAGTGGCTTACAGAGCTGTGGAATCACATCATTACAGACTCAGAATGCGGGTTTGATTTTAGTTACTGCTATAAGTAAAATCAAATGACTACATGAGATTTTATTGTTACTGCATTAACTACCACAAAACTGAAAGCAAGGAAGTGTAATTTTAGCTTAACTGTTATATCCTAACTGACTGCCCTGCGGGATACAAAAGTGTGTAGCAATTTCAGTTAGAGTTTTGGGGCATTGGGAGAGCAGCAGAAGGAGGTAGAAGGATGGGAGGGGCATGGCAAGAGTCAGTATGATTGGCATCCTTTCTAATGTATTAGCAAGTAGCATGTCCCAGGAGAAAGCCAGTTGTAAAGATTTATTTGATGGTGCCACAACTTGGCAATGCTTTGGCTCACCAATCATATTCCTTAATTTGTCCCACTTTAAAATTGTAAGGACAGAGGTGGTACATCTCCCATTAAGCCAAATGGGGCTCAACC
This sequence comes from Python bivittatus, assembly GCF_059951505.1. Taxonomy (NCBI): domain Eukaryota; kingdom Metazoa; phylum Chordata; class Lepidosauria; order Squamata; family Pythonidae; genus Python; species Python bivittatus. Next base: position 7,879,605 of record NW_028277033.1, read on the forward strand.
ATCAAGGCACAGTTTTTATCACAGCATCCTTTTCTGCTACCTCAAGGACTGGAGGAAAGCACTTCAATCAAATGTGAAGAAGAACCCCATGCTGTGTTGAACCACTGCAGCAGGTTCCTATATCAGTTTAAATACAAAACCTCAAAGGGAAAAAAAAAATACTTTTTTTTCAGTTGCTTTTCTGAGATGTCTGTCTTGGCATGACATGGATGACTGACAACTTATTTGCCCAGGTGGGGTGGGGTGACCCCACTACCTCTAAAAAATGGGTTTTCAGGTGTTTACATCGCTCTTCAGCACCAGCCTAGTCATTAAAGCAACTTTGATGGAGAGGACTGAGAAAGTACTACAAGTGGGAGTGCAGAATATGATTCTAAATAAAGCAAAATCAGTGTCGGAGCGTTCTCCATATTACATGTTGGCAAAGAGGATCCATCCAGCAACTAAATAAGACTCCTGTCAATCTTGGCTTGAACTGAACGTTTGCCCAGATGCATTTGCAACTAAATGCTGTTCACTTTGCAAGCTCAGTTTTTCCTTTTTAATTTAAACATTATTACAGGGCTACAAATCATAAAGAGACCGCTGCCAACAATGTTAATTGGTTAGCTGTTGTGCTGAAAATTATGTATTTGCTAGAACAATATGCCAGAAAGACGGGGTGAAATATTGTAATGGTGTCCCTGTTTCCTGGGAATCTACATCCAGCCAATTTTTAATGAATAAAATGAGAGGTTTGCAGATTTCTAGCTTAATGGGCCTCCTATAACTGAACCTTATCAGCTAGCAACTCATGTTCTAATGAGGTTGAGTTTGTAGACAGCTTGAATTGAGAATGGAGCTAAGTCTCTACGCTCATTCATCTGATTGGCTCAACATTTTCTCAGGATTCTATAGCTTATTGTAGCTTCTCCTCTTGTCTCTTGCTTTGTATCTGGTGTCTTGACTTGTTTCCTATCCAGATTTCCTGAATTTCCCCCTTGGCAAGAGGTGCATGGTGTCTGTTATATTGGAAGTCTCTTCTAGGATTCAGGGGTTCAACCAGGAGGAATCCTGCATGTCCTTCCAGCATCTATTTCATGGCTCCCTGAGACTCCCTAAAGTGGATGGACCAAATACTTTGCCCCCTCCCCCCCTTTTTTTTTTTGCATTTTGTCAATAGGCAAAATGAGTTCTTTAAGCCACTGTTTGAGTGGCTTGACATTCCACAAAAAGCTGGCTGTGGCCACCAAACTAATGGAAATAGTGCAGTGCTGATCTAATGCTATCTCAACAGTCTTAAAACAGTTTTTACTAAAGATTTTATTCCCCTCGCTTTTCCCAGTAAAAGAGTGATGGGCAAAGAAATGTGTTTCATCAGGCCAAGACCTTCTTAGTCCAGCTATTTGTTCTTACAGTGAACAGCCAGTGCTTCTGAGGTGACCACAAGCAGGAGATTGAAACATCTCCATCATTTTCCCCCTGAAACTGGTATTTGGAGACATGTTGCCCCCAACCCAGAGTTAACATTGAGCCTTCAGGACCAAAAGCGATTGCTAGACGTGTCTTCCATGAATCTACTGTATATAATCCCCTTTTACAGTCTTCTAAATTAGTGGCTGCCAATACATCTTTTGCTAAATCTTCTAAATTATTCCTGTATTTCAACACATAGATTTTAAAAGTGTGTGTCTCGGTGTGAATGCGTGTGTGCCTGTGCACAATGCAAGGGATGGCAAACACTAAGTGATCTGGAATTACAGGTGTAGGAGGGTATGTGTTTTGCTAAACTTAGAAAGATCTGTTGTGTGTGAGTCTTCTAATTTGGTAAATCTGCATGATTTATTCAACCTGTCTTGGGTTCTATTTTTGTAGATAATTAATGCAGAACAAGCTGGATTGTATACTTAGAAATTGGACTCGTTTTTTGAGTCCTTCCTTCCAGCCTAAAATCTAGTTCTTGTGTAAAGTCAGTACAATTGGAATGGATAGATTTTGTGCAGTAACAAGCTGTCACTGTGAATCACATTATCAATGATTATAAGTATGTGGATATGTCCATTTGAATTCCCCTGTTTCTCATTTTCCTCACTCCAAGTTCCGTTTGACCCATTTCCATATCAGTATGCAAATCCCATTGAAATGTGTTCATGTAAACATAAGTATTGTTCTAAATATATGTGTTCTTACACCTCATGCAGTCTGTACTTTTCCAGTTTTCCCCACATGTGAATTTTGTGAGCATCACATTGCAAAATTTTGAAAAAGCTGAATGTTGACACACAAATGTGTTTTGCTCTGCATAAACATTAGATGCACTGCTCTGTCCCCTAGGATTTTCTGAATTCATTCTCTTTCTAGTAAGTGTAGTATTAGTTCCATTTGTGGACTTGCAGCTAGGTAATGAAGCTGTATTTAGAAAGATTTGAGGGTGAAGGTGAGATAGCTAAAAAGTAACAGGGCCAAAATTTCGGCAGTAACCAACCTGAACAGTTAAAAATCTGTTTACTGTTGCTGAGAAACAGTTTTTTGGTTTATGCTAAGAAGAACAGGTTGGGACTCTGGGAAAGTATACACAAATCTAAATCTGTTCTTCAGCAGCTGAAGCCCAGATGAAGCCCAGTTTCTAGCATTTTTATCCAAGTAGGCCAATTCAAAAGCTAACTTATTGCTAATCACACATCTTTGTTTCTTTTTTGGGCCTGAACTAGGTTAGCCTAGAGTTGGGAGTCATAAAATTCTTACATCAAGTCCCTTGGGACTCCTGGGGCCAAACAGGAGTTATCTATTCAAGCTCTTAGGTGCATTCAGTAGATTTCTTTTAAAAAGCACTTAAATGATTCTGTCCAGAAGGATCTGCTGTGTGTGGGGGGGGGGGGGGTGTCCAAGAGGAACAAATGATAAAAACACCATTTCAGCGTTAATTTCTACCCTTTCTGGGCTTGCATTGTGAAGTTGTACGCACATAGAAAAGGTGTGAAGGCTTCCATCATTTTGACAACAGTGTAAAATCCTGCAATTACCTCTGGCTGGCTCCAATGACATACTAGTGCTACTTCTGAAATTAGCTCAAAAATGTCTCAGGAAATGTGCTTCCTGTAGGGGGGAAAAACAGTAATTCAACATGTGCTTTGCTTAACATGCCGTGTTTGATGACTACCAGCACCATGTAAAATATTTCAGAGGATTTAGGTCTGAAAATGTTTTCCCTTGCAATGGATTTGGTCAGATAATTGACCCCTTGCTAAGGTCTCACACTTGAAAGCTACATAGACCACTGGCAGGTGAGACTAAGTGTAGGGTTGTGTGGATAATTCTAAATTCTATCTGTGCTCAGCGAGAGAGGTTTCACATATTATTCCATTCAATTAGTTAAAATGCTTTAAAAGAACCATTCATATTCATTGTACTCACCTTCTTAATATGCAAATATCCATTCATACCCATCACATTACTTTCAAAGTCAATGACTTCATGCAATGTGCAGAAAGGAAGAGAGGAAGTAAGAAACATTATGCCAAAGAAATTAAGAAAAGAAATACAGCTAAATCTAGTTTATGCCAACACTATCAACATATCTCTCTCTATACCTTCCCTCACAGCCAAGGACTTGTTCATAGATTCCCTTTGTTCTTTAAGCTTCTCACTTTTCCCTTTCTGAAGATCTCATCAACTCCATCCAAGCAGAATTTTCTCAGTCTTCCTCTTTTTCCAACTCATTTACTCTTCCTTCTGGTACTACTTTGTAATTTGATTCTCATTCATTCTATCTAAATAATAATAATAATAATAATAATAATAATAATAATAATAATACTCAGTATAGTTCTTTCATACTGTTCATTCATTTGTGTATTCGAGTGTACCCATTCATTTTTCCACCCATTCTCTTTTTCCAACCCTATTTGACCAGAACTATAAACAGGATATTGAACCAGAGCAGCTATGAATCCTAAAGATATTGCTGATAGTACAAATCCTTGTAGCCCAAGTGAGCATTGCCAGAGGAGTGGGATTCTGGGATATGTAGTTTAACAGCATCTGGAGGACAGACAGCAGGTTCCCTCGGGCCAGGAGAATTTTCATTTATTGGGAAAAATAAGTCCCAAAACTTTTTGGGTGCAGATTTATTGTGCTTCTGCAGTAATGTTTGCTTCCCAGCCATTATCTCTCACCAGCAGAGACAATGCCTATTTATTCACTTGGAGCAGAACTGCGTGAGACCCTGGTCCTGCTAAGCTGTACTGTTCCTTCGTCATGCTACAGTTACCTATGCTGGATATTTAGTGACCCGGTCTGAACAGCTTAGGGCTAAAATTGTCATAATCCTCTCGAGCAAGACTAACAGCAGGTTTATCTAGCAAAGGTGGAAGCAAGGGAAGGAAAGAGGAAAAACTTCAGCAGCTTAAAAAACCCGTGAAGACTGGGGGCTGGAGCAAGGAAGATGACTGCAGTTTTGCCACCAGTAGCCTTAACAGAAAGAAAATGTTGTCATGGATGACAGTGCTTATTTTTGCCCAAAAAGAGGAGGTAAAAACACTTCAGGATGTATTTGCAGGAAAGAGGAGGAACTAAAGGACCCAACATTTCCTTGATGTTTGAGACTCCAAAATCTGACGGTAACTTCACACAAATAAACAGGGGTCCAGTATCAATATATGGATTTGGGCACTAAGCATGCAGATCAGGGCAGGATTTTGAGCAGCTTTGGGTGCTACCTTGGAGTAGGTCTGCAGCACCAGTTTTCCTCCAGATACTTGAAATTTCAGATCCTGTAATTCCCATCCAAAGTGGTCTTTGAATCAGCCTCTTCCATGTGCTGCTTTTGCAAAGCAACACCCAAAGTAACCATCACAAACAATTTTGTGGTCCTGCAAAAGAGGCTGAGTGTCTGGAACTTCTAGAGAGAGATTGATCTATACATGGTATAGAATATAAGCCAGAATGTAATTTGGCTGTTTAAATCGTAGTGTGATATGTAAATCCAGACATTAGTTTTTGACTTAGTGGATGTGTAACTAAGTCACTAAAGTTTGTTCAACAAGTCATAATTAAAAGAAGTCCCAGCTCTATGTGATGTGTTTATGCGGCCCCATGCAAAGAAATTGCATTCACCAGCTAAGTTAAAGATCTTATGGTTACCTTTGCCCAGGACTTTGGTGAGGGCCACTGAAGTCCCCTTTAGATTATGTAGGTGATTTTCTTTGTTCCCACCCAGTGTTGTCATTCTTGCCATCTTTACTCTTCATTTTTGTCTTTTGTGGTTTCCTTTTTTTTAATGTTTTAAACCATTTGTGAACCACCCAGAGTTGTTGAAAGTTGGGCATCATATAAATGTACTTAATAATAACAATAACAAAACAACAGCAATAATAATAACACCACCACCATCAAACAATAACATCTGCCTGTCTCAGGTCCTTGGGAAGGACTCGATGGGTGGATGCAAATCCAGTCTAAACTGTGGCTGACTGTGCGAGCAACAATAATAATAATTCATACTTGGCATGGGTGTGTGGTACACTGTGTTATTCAAACCCACCCTGTTTGGTTACTTCATAATCCTGTGCATTGTGTGATCGCCCCCAAACTGGGTTAATTCATTGCCACATAGTCCATATATGAGAGGAAAGTAATTATTTTTGCATCAGATGGCAGACTTGCTCTCTTCTTCTCTTAGCATTGTTTACTAATGCTAAGGAATAAGTGTGATTTTGTGTGTTTGCCACAGAAATGCTAATGAGCAGATTATGCATCAATATATTTGTGTTTTCATGGTAATGGGACGATTGCCACTGATGTTCAAGCCGCACATGGTGAGTTTATTGTTTTCTATTTTCTAATTGTCTGTTGGAATGGTGAAGTGTTAAACAGGAGGAGATGATACAATGGACAACTTTTGTTCTAAAGCTCCCCTGATGTATTTGCTGGGGCTTTTACATTTCTCTTTAGTTACATTAATCTCATTAAGCACACACCTGTTGCGTTAAAAACAAAGCAGAGTGTGTTTCTGACCAGGTCTCTAGCCAGTTGGTCTTCTATTTTGATTTTAGCTTTTCTGTCGGTTCCTCCGATTGTTTTCTCAAGTTCGGTTTGCACTGGGAAGTAGCGGCTAAGTAGGAACAGACATCTGTGTATGTACACAAGAACACACAGAAAGAGAAACTTTTGAAAATCGATTGAGTCCATAGAAAATATCAGCATGAGGTGTGGGATGGATACAGATTTATGAAAGAGACAGAGAATGAGTTACCATTTGAAAGAAAGTTCTGTGTGTGTTTGTTTGAAGATGCAAGACTGTAAGTTAATGTAAAAGGATGTTCAGATGCTACAGGAGGAACTTCTTTTAATTTGATATAGTTGATGAGATAGAGAGATGGAGAGATAGAGAGAGAGATTGAATGTACTGTTTATTTTCCCAGTCACTGTGTCTTTTTGACAGAGTACATCCATGTAATCCACCCATGTCTGCCCAATTATCAGCATGGAGTGAACATCACATTGGAGTCTTCCATGATTGGAGTGAATTAAGCATTGGGAAAAAAAGGACGTAATTGCTGGGAGAGCCAAAAACATCTTAAGAAAGGCTTCTTCTTTGCTTGATTGCAGAGTTATCATGAAGCCCAGGTGCAGATTGAATGGTCTTGCCCTGCAGACAGTTCCCCATTTGGGATGATCTTCACCCTGGCTATTATTATGATTTGATATTTCCATTTAAACATATGTTACCCACAGACTTATCTGGGTGTCTAAATAAAAGGAAGGGAGGGAGGGATAAAAATTATTTTTCCTAATTTTTTTTTTAGATTAACAATAGGAAAGAGGAGCTTTACAAAACACCTCTTCATTATTACATTTTTCATTTTTTAATCCATGATCAATCTTATTGCCTGTGTGATGAAGATGGTCCTACTGATTTCTGATGAAGAGTGGTATTTTCTTCTTCCTAAAATCCACCATGAAGGCCAAAAGCCCCTGCCTTCATTTGAATTTGTCTTTACGATGGACCTGTGTTATCAGACGGTATTGTCGTGAAGAAATAAAGAAGTAGGCTGGTACTTCTTGTCTTACTCTGTATCCTGTGGTGGAAAGTCTTTAAAGCAGTGTTTCTCACCCTGGCAACTTTAAGATGTGTGGAATTCTGGGAGTTGAAGTCCATGCGTCTTAAAGTTGCCAAGGTTGAGAAACACTACAATAGAGCATGAGGGTGTTACAATGCCAGATGCAACACAGAACCCCCCTTAGTGAGTTGACCATGTGGAATGTACCACAGTCCTTCAGACCACATGGAGGTCCTCATAAAGCATTGTCAATAGCTCCTTAAAGCAGCCATGTTTTTTCATGGGATCGTGCGGCTGTCCTCCCCACACGCAACCCAATCCTGGGAGAAGATGTGTTGGTTCAAGGGGCTTCTGACAGCGGCTGCAATCCGTCCTCCTTTGTGCCCTTGAAGCCACTTTTTTCTTTCTTTCAAACTTGGCGCTTTCAAACCCTCCTTCATCTTATGGAGTTGGGCTGTGGGTCAGTCTTACTCTTTTATGCCTATGAGGACCAGGTAGCTTTCCAGGGTTTCCACCTGAATATCTCGGCCCTAAAAGCTAGAGATGTGGGGCCAAAGACATTCTTTCTCTTAAAGATGATGAAGGAGGCTGGAGCTTTCTTTTGCAGTATTTAACCCTCTTGATTTAAATGATCTCTTTGCTCTATCTCTGTCTGTGGCTCTCTCTGTCTATCTCTTTGTCTTTGTGTCTATGTTTCAGTGTCTCTCTGTGTATGTCTGTGGGGGTGCGTTTCTCCACCTTTCTCCGTCTACCTCTACCACCATCTCTTTCTGTCTTTCGTTACTCCTCCCTCCCTCCCTCTCTCTCTCCTTAGCAGAACATCAGAATAATTGAAAGTCCCACTAGTATCATATTACCTAATAGCTAAAGGAAAGAATGGAATCAAATAATTCCCCTCAACCTGAATATTCAGTGTTTACATATTTTTTTAATGATCAGATGGACCATTTGCAAAGTTTGACTATGTAGTTTCAGACTTCTTTTAATCACTTCAACAAAGAATCCATTTTAAATCTCTTAAGCTGAGTGTAGCAGGGATTTCTAACATGCCCCTTGTGTAATCATTACACATTTCAACACGTAGCTATAACAACTATTTGGCAATCCCTCCCCTCCAAACACAGACACACATTTGTTGCTAAGAATAAATTTTTTTTGCCTATTTCTTCTCATAAAGGTTCAGATACAAAGTGAAAATCTGGGTTTTACCTTCCCTTGCCATCCTTACTAGCTCTGTCAGTAATAAAAAACACAGTTCTCTTTTGCTTGATTATTAATTAAGACATGAAAGGTGGAAGCCACAGTCTGGAGTCCTTGGTGTTCTCTGAGCTAGGTGGTTTTCTGGCAGACATTTCATTACCCAACTAGGTAACATCATCAGTGCCAGTGAGTGTGGGTCTTGCTCCCTGTTTATATACAGTAGCTTGCCCTGCCAGTGTTGGTGTGTGTTTTTTCCTTGGTAGTTCCTTGATTCAAAAATCTCCCAAGGAGATTCAAGAGTCCTTGATTCAAGGAACTACAATCAAGGAACTTCCAAGGAGAAAACCATACCCCCACCAACACTGGCAGGGCAAGCTACTATATATAAACAGGGCGCAAACCCCATTCTCACTCGCACTGATGACGTTACCTAGTTGGGTAATGAACTGACTACAAGCAAACAACGATGCTCAGAGAGCACCAAGGACTCCACAGTTCAACCCTGAGTTACAGATATTCTCTTCTATTGGAAGCTACGGTATTGTCCATTAGATATTTAAAATGTTGAACATTGGGGAAAAAAGTGTGATTTTTTCCCCCCCTAAAGGTAAGTAGGGTGCAGCTTACTTTAAATTAAATTGCATGTGCCTTTTAAAGGCCATTCACCTACTTAGTTCAGACAGATCTTTCCGGAACTCTTTCTTGACCTTTCTATTCTAAAAATGGAAATAATTTGGTGTTCATAGCAGGGCTATCAGATCTGGACTGGAAAGAGCCAGACAGCCACTAGATGACAGCAAAGAGATAGAAAAACTGGCTTTGCTGCCATTTCATGAAGATCTGGTTGTTTGCAATCCAGATTTGTTTACCTTAGTTCATCAGAAAACTTGTCCTCTGTCTCCTCACCTCTGAGACTAGTTGCTTTCTGAACCAATTGCAATGCACTAGTCCCAATGCTCACCCTAAGAGGCATAGTCCATTTCTTACCTAGTGTTTTCTGTGACCATTCTTGCACTAGCAGTTTATGGCATCTTCTACACATCAATCTAAGCATGTCACTTATATATCAAGGGTTAAACAAAACATGAACTTTCAGATTTACAAGAAAATAGAAATCTATTGTAAATTATCATAAAATTTGTGCAGCATTTAATGATTCGTGGAACATGTTGCTTTTTCAAAAGTAGATAAATTACACGAATCCTGGATCCAATCATTAATTTCTGGAATAACAGTACTCCTTTCAATTTCTCAAAATAGCTCTCTTGGCAATTCTCCACTCCTGATATAGCCAAAGTTCCTGAAAAACAGGGAAATTTCACATTTTGGGAAGAGAGTTCAACATGACTTTAATACTTTTATCATTAAGAGATTTCCCCATCAATCTGTTCATAGGTATACAAAAATTCTTACAAAAGGAGGCCAATAGCTTGCAAGACCAAATCGTATCGTATGGTAACGCTTTAACTAAGAAAGGCACTGAGGTGGCTGGGTGATGCCTTCTAAGCTACTAGTGTGGAAATTCTTTATTTAGGGAGACAATAAAAACAGAGTTGTCTGTGTGTATACAGATAAAGTTTGTCTTCCTGCAGCATCCTAAATGCTTTCTGGAGCTGAGAAGGACTATGAACCCAAGGAAAACGAAGCCACATTTTCTTCCCTTTGCCACAAGGGGATCATGTTGCTCTGAGAAGCAGCTTCCAGGGGGAGCTTTGAAAATTAAATATACCTCTCACCATGAGGCCCTGGGAACAAATGCTCCCACAAATCACGGCTTTAAATATTATTTGGATGGTAAAAACAGAATGTTATTCACTTCTTTCCCAAGTTTTCCTAAGGCTGAATCCCTAAAGCTGCTTCATTAGCACACAGAAGGGTACAGAATATCTCATTTTAACCTCATTTGAAATCCCTGCACAGCTTGATGTAACAAATTGGAACATAATAAACCCTTTCGTTCTTTACTAACAATTCCAAGTTTGTAAATGTTTACTGAGGAAACCTTATATTTCACAGATTTTAATTGCCACTGCCTTTCCTTATTACAATACAATCGATCTGATTTCACCCTATACTTCAGTCTAAGTAAAATGTTGGTTCCAGGTAATTTCTTAATTATATTGCTGTTAATTCAGCACACATGCATTACGGCTTAAATACCCTGTTTTAAAAGCCAGCGAACATCTGACAACTACTCAGCTTAAACAGGGTCACAAAGTTTCAGGTTTATGCCTCTTCAGAAATTGCACTACAGATGTTGTTGCTTTTTGACAAAGAGAATATGTACAGTGCAGCCATTTGAGACAACTTACAATGCACAGAACTATACTGGCTTGGACACTGCACACCTTGCTACTGATTTTAAGCCTTTGAGAGCAGGACTTTAGAGACAACAGGGTCACCCACTATGGAATGGAGTCGTTGAGATATTAAACCTTCTGTATAAAGAGCACACATAGACTAGACCAGTGTTGTCCAAACTTGGCCACTTTAAGATGAGTGGACTTCAACTCCCAGAATTCCCCAGCCAGCATGGCTGGCTGGGGAATTCTGGGAGTTGAAGTCCACACATCTTAAAGTGGCCAAGTTTGGACAACACTGGACTAGACTATAAACCTAGAGTAGAAAATTGTTGAACTGCACAGCCCTTGTTTAGAAGCGAAGCTAAATTTCTTCCGTCCACAGAATTTTCTTCAATGGACATAGCTACTGCGCTCAGCAGACCAAGATAGCAGTTACAAAAACAAACACATGTTAAGGCCCTTTGGACAACTACCTACTCAGGTCTCAAGATGCAGTTTGACATTTTATATTTTATGAGCTACCAAACCAACCTTACTGTCCTTATGGAAAGTGTGACGTGTGTTGATGTAGGCAGGTAGTCCATTATAGTTTAGATCTATTATTTACCAATGTGAGCTCCTCCTCTTGTTACATTGATCCAGAAAACATGATGAACTGATAGCCCATTCATTAAGATTCATCCAGTAGGTGTTGGGAGCTCCAGGACTCTGAGATATTTGTGACAGATTCAATCTTTGACTCACACACTTTTATAGAGATATTAGGTTAATCACAAGCTTTGATTATTACTAATTATCCTGTGACTGGAGTGGAAAGACAAATGAAGTCTAGAAAAAAGAGCTTACATCTTCTGGTGGATGACAGATGCTGAGTCTTAAGCTCCTTTTCTGTTAGGACAATTCTGTATCCAGATTATTATTTCTCTTAAGCATCCTGTTGATTATAGGCTGGAATATGAAGGGATACATTGCAATATGATTATCTTCTTTTTGGTTACAGTGTGCAAAAAATAAGAGTGGGTTAGAGAGTGATTTCATACCAAAGCCAAACACAAAAAGTCCTGGAAAAGTAGGACTTAACCAATTAAATGACCTAACTAGACAATGTCCAAAGAGTCTTACCACAGAGAATAGAAGTGCTAGAGTGTCTGGTCAGGCAAACCCAGAACGTTCTCCTGTCCATTCACTCTTTGACTAGCTTTGTTTTCTAGCATTGGGGGTGGAGTTTTCATCTACTGTATATTTTGGGAGGGAAAGCCTTCTCTATATTTGAATATAAGGAGAATATATATGTAACTGATTTATAGATCTCTTCTCTCACCCCAAAAAAAATCTAAGGAGGAAAAAAATGGTGCTGGGCAGAGAACTTCTCTTAAGTTTCCCCCCTGATGAAGGGGAATGGAAATGATTCTCAAGAAGAGGGTTTTAGAGAAATCTCCATGAGGATGGTGATGTACTTACTCTTAATTAGTACAGACTAATTTGTATGCAGTGGCTTCCACAAGATCTCCCTGCTTTCCTCAGAAGGACTACAGCCACGGTGTGACATTGCACCATGAGTCCCACACCCTTTCTGGCCTGTGCGTGAGGTCACAAAGCAAATACAAAAGTTGGAGGGCTGGCCTTGCTACCCTTCGGTGTGGCCATGGACACTTCCACACCGTGTTTAGTCCAGATAGAGTAAAGTATTATTTTATTGCAGAAATCAGTCTTGTTTCTCAAATAAATTGCACATTGTACGTTTAGCTGTTGTAGCCAGAACTTAGTCAATACTGTTAAAGAGGAATAATTTGTTTAAGCGGCTGACGAAAGATAGTATAAAAGCACAGAAATATACAGCAGAGCTGGACATAATTCCTTCTTTACTTTTCCTGTTCAGCAAAGAGAGCAGACTCCACTGGTTTATGCTGCATGAACTGTACAAAATCCAATCAAACATTTTTTTTCCACTGTTCTGCCCAGATATTTTTAAAGTTAATTTGTGAAAAGCTGGTCCATTTCTACTGCACCTTTCAGTATAGAATCAAGTGAGCTTAAAGACTATATTATGGTCCCTGTCCTTTAAACTCTGTGAATACATTTATGTGGGAAGAAAATGTAGTCAGTTAATGTTCCTAAACTGGTATCTTGTGTGTTTAAAGGGGGAAACATAGTGTCATGTTAACTTCAGGATTGGTTTGCATGACTGAAAATGGACCTTGTTTTTTCACTGTAAGAAATAACTTGGTAGTGTGGTAAAGAAACATTTTTTTTTTTTCTGAATTTACCACTGTAACTTTCCTATGGAGGACTAAATAAGAACATAAAATGCAAAATCGTTCTTTCAAGAGCTTAGAAAGGCCATGGACCATCAGAGAGATGAATAGAGAACCAAGAGAAGATGGTCCTCTACTTCTTGGCTATATCTTAGAAGAGACCCATCTTATTGAAGGCCCAGGAGGAGACCCTTCTCTGCCATTGCCCCCACCCTTTGGCATATTCTACCCCCAGAGGTGCAGCGGGCCCCTACCCTTCTGGCCTTCTGGCAAGGACCAAAGACTCCTTTTAGACATCTTTCAAAAAGGTATTCATTCTCCTCTGCCTACAATTTAAAATCAAGGCAAGCTTTGCTCCCAGAACAATATTTTTTGGAAATCCTTTTCCTGAAATATTTATTCAGGAACGTTTGTGAAATCAGTATCTGACCGGTAAAGTCCAGTCCCCTCTGAGAGGTTAGGGTGGTAAGATCAGCTTGATCAAGGGGAAAAATACTTCCTCCTACTTTGTGGATATGGAGACTAGAGACTCTGCTTCTTATGTGATTGAAAATAAGAACAGTGTAGATGGGTGGGTGTAAGTAGAGGCAGGTCTGTCCTCAGGGCCTGGGTTTTGATCCCACTGTTGTGGCTGCCATCTTGACTTCTTTTTTGATCACACCCTGCAAACACTCCTGAGATACAGTTTAAGAATTTCAACTGACAAAATTATATTGGTCGCAAGCGGAGAGCAATTTATTTGTGATTTTTATTTATGCTCAGCGAAGGCCAAAATAGAAACAGAGAGTGCTCTGCATTCAAAAGCCATCCTTTCATCATATTTTATATAAACCTGCTTCTTACTAACTGGATTCCTTGACTTCGAAATGAATACAGCAATGATACAAAATTATAACGCCTGACTTCTAAAGAAAATAAACAACGATTTCTAAACTGTGATTTAACTGACTGAATTAAATTTAATAAACTAATTACTTTAACTATTGGCTAAAGTGCAGGATAGTTATTTCACCTGGGAATTTAACTTGAGTGGGTTGAGACTAGGGTTGCCAGATAGCTGAACAGGCAGAGGAAGACACCCACTTGTTGGTACATGGTTTAATTCAAGGTATTCCATTTACTACAATTTTACTGTGCTTCATTTCCACACCATTTTAGGATAATTAAATGAGAAGTTGTATGGCTCCTGATACTTCTGTGTTTGTTTAGCTGGATCATGGACCATTGCTCTTATTTTATAGCAAGTCTCAGCATCTGAAAAAGAGGTCTGCTAGGAATGGTCAATAAATGCATTATGTATTTATTTGAACTTGAAATAATATGACCCAGGAAAGCAAACTCTAGCTCAGCATGGATGGCACTGGTGAATAGAGTCTGTACCCATCTATTGTTCTGGGTTTGAAAAGTTCCTGAGAATAAACATTATGGACATTTGTGTGAATTTTATGTAATCTTTGGGAAATAGGCTTTAAAAGGGCATCTTGGTTGCTTTAAAATAAACTGAATAATAAGGTAAGATGACAATGCCAGACACATCCAGTTTTCAAACTTGCTTTTTAATTCATTTGTGATGTAATGGAGGCTATCAGATCTGGGCTGCAAAGATCCAAATGTCCACTAGATGGAAGCAAAGACTTAACATTTTCTGTAACTGGAGATTTCCAGCCTGGATTCATCCACACCAATTGGAGCTCATCTGGCCATGAAGAATTGTGGATTTTTCATGCATGAGAGACAACCAGCTCAGATACAATAGGCTAACTTTAACTATTTTCACATGTATTCCATTTCCCATTTCTTATCGTTTCCTATGAAGCAATATCCTATGGGTTCAGGCTTGCTTATTGTGATGATAATAAACTTGTTGAAATAAGTGGGTCAAGGCAGTCACAATTAAGGCATTTATGTTCCATTTATACTTATGTTCCATTATGATAATACACACACACACACTTAAAGGAATTGTATTGTTAAAATCAGTTTATGATATTTTACTAATTTTTTCCCCTCTCTTTCCTTTGTCCTTTACGTGCTTTCCTTGCTTCAGCTCACCACCTAGGAATTGAATTCATGGGTAAGCTTCTTTTTAACTTATAAATTGTTGATGTTACTAAAATTGTCCAAAATGCCTTGGTGTTACTCTGTGAAAGCATTTTAAACTGACTTCGGAATGTAACTATGGCTTCTTGTGACAAGATGGACATAAAATTGTACTTCAAAATATGATTGATCCTCTTGTAAAAACTCAGAAGAGGCAGGGGGCAGACCTTGATTTTGTGCTTCGCGTTGTCCTCCATGAAAAATTGCTTATTTACAGAAAAAGGATAGACAAGGTATCAGGAGTTATCACTCTCCTCCCTTGTAAAAAAGCAGATTCTACAGGCGCATTTTGAATACACAGGTTAAGCAGAGCCTTTGGGAGCCTGTTTTGACTTAGGAAAATCAGCTGGGAAAGAAAGACCCTTTTGAACCTTAGAAAGCCCCTTCAAGGAAAAGAAAAGAGGAAAAAAAGGATTGATAACATAAAGCTGGCTTTTGTTTACAGCAAAAGGCAAGAAGGAAGCTCAACGTGCTTTACGAGGCTAAAGCCTCCAGCGGGTCTCTGATAGTCTAGCTTACTATTCAGCAGTTCATTTGTAACAAGCAACATGTTTTGAAGGCATGAGGGTGCCAGTCATTTGAGGGTGCAGCCCCAAAAGCAGAGATCTTTTTTTAAGGGAAGGCAGTTCATGCACACAGAGGAAGTTAAGGCTAGGGGAGAGGGGAGATACCAAGTTCTTTGCTTACTTAACGTACCGTAGCAATTGGCAACTGAGGACTAATGGTTTTCCTTCATCAGGGCAATGAGAAGAGAAGCCTTAACAGGGCTGAATGGAGGGGAAAGGGCTCAAAAAAACCCTTTTCATGAGGGTACATCATTTTAGGTTGGCCCCAGATCCCTTCAAATTGGAGACTCACGCAAAATGGGTTGTCTTGCCGTCTTCCTAATACAAGCCCTCCCCTGCCAGTTTTCCCCATGCCAGCTAATGACCCTCTTACGTTTGCAAATGACAAGGGGGCAGCTGAATGCATGCCCAGCTCATGAAAAAGCAGGAATGGCCCTCTCAATAGCTCACACCGTTGTCAGGTTTGTTTGTTGTGCTAAGCAACCAATTTTCCTTGGGAGAGTTCATGGGAGAAGGGGTACATGGGAGTCTCCCTTAATTATGATGCCAGAACAATGGCTATGTGGTAGGATGGGTTAAGTGACAATGACTGACCCAAGCTCACAGAGCTGGTGACCAGACTGTGTTTCCCAGTCCCTTAACTACTAACCCACATTGACTGTAATTTTTAATATACGTTAAGATTGCTAATGTGTTATTTCATTGTTTGTTTTTTGATCCCTGGGGAAAAAGCTGAAATGGTGTAGAGTAGTTTTGAAACAGAGGGAAAGTGAGAGAGAAACTCACAATTTCTCCACCATAACTGTCTTCAATATAACAGGGATAGAGAGAAACTCTATCAGGCTTTCAAGATTCTGTTATTGCATCCTCTAACATAGTGTTTCTCAACCTGAGGATGGGTGGCCTTCATGCTGGCTGGGGAATTCTGGGAGTTGAAGTCCACCCATCTTCAGGTTGGCAAGGTTGAGGAACCCTGCTCTAACAGTACACTTCCAATGGTTCATGTGGAGTTTGTTTTTTGACCTGGCCTATCTCGAAAGGCTGATATCAGTCTTGAAAGCCTGACAAGGTTTCTCTCTTCCCTTCTTATACCAGAGAGAATCAGAGCAGGGCAAATCTTAACCTTCTTTCTTCTCTTTCAGAGCTAAGTTAATGTTTACATATCTACTCCTGCATTCCTTCTTCAAGGTTATATATGGATTGGATTGGATTGTGGCATGTGTTTTGGAGAGGTTTGCTGTTGTTGTTGCTGAGTGGCCGGATTTCCATCTTACTTATTCATCTTGTACTGTGTTAGTTAATTTTTATTTTGTTTTGTTATACTGTAAACTGCCCAGAGTTGTTTGGGAGTCAGGCAGCACCATGAACGAATGAATGAATGAATGAATGAATGAATGAATGAATGAATGAATGAATGATATTCTTCAAGGTTACCTCCGTGGAGAGCTCAAAGTGTTGTGTATCAGTTCACAAAAAGAAAAAAAAAAGGACAGAAACATCAACTTTGCAACTATGTCCTCCAGAGGTTTATTTTGTTTTTCTGAAACTCCAGCATGGCTACATGGTCAGAGAATATAGGACTCCCTTTTGTCATTGATTCAGCAACAAAAATCCAGAAGTAGTCTACAAAACTCAGAAAACTGTTGAACAAAAGTCTCCTTTGTGCAACAGAAGCCCAAGGATGCAGCCAAGAAGCATGACTTCTCCTATTTGAAAGTAGCACTTCAAACTCGCTGGTATCTTTACCATCTGCCACGCACGCAGATGGTGCTGTAGGCACAAACTGGTGGGAGGGGGGGAACAGACACCTAGATTGCTAATATTATTTGTAGGACCTGGTGTTACTGGTAGCACCGGGAAGAATGCTTTGTTCTTGCATTCTACAGAAGGATTTAAAAAAAAAAAAAAAAAGAACATATTTTCCCACTAAAACATTGGAAACAAAGATGTTAAGGCAAGCAACACATTAGGGAGTGATTCAGTTTTAAAATGATTCATTCAAATCACTCCATCAAAACAGATCCTGCAAATAATAGATTGTTTCATTTACTGATCAGGGTGTGGCTTCAGCTGCTCTTCTGGCCCTTCTGTGATGATCTCAGTATGCACTTCACATGTGCAGAAACCACTTGCTTCAAAGCATCTGGTTCAGCACATCACTTTCAATGTACGGCAGATCTTTGCATGGGGCTTTCAAAGTGAAGCAGGCCTTTGCATAGAGCTACAAAGCAGCAAAATACTCAGGCAGCATCCCTAGAATAACAAGCTAAGGCACCGAGCAATCAACTCCTTATTTAGGAATACTGATCAACTCGCAGGACAGTGTGGGAATAGTTGCTCCAATCATGACAGAAATCTGAGATTGTCAATGGAGACACCACAACAACAGAACATGAGTCTTCAACACTGCATGTTCCAGAAAGGTGGCTGCAATGTGAATTACTGGCACCAGGAAATCTAATCAGCATGTAAAGAAATAGCTATGAACTGTTTAAAAGGTTGTCAGTGCATGGCTTTGGAAGGACTGTGTTAAATGAAGTTGATCTGGAAGTAGCTTTTCTCAGCAAAGGAGAAGGAAGTGTGTATCTGAGGGCAAGGAGGTGGAAAGAGGCCTTTGGTTCAAACATGCAACTAAAAGCAAAAGCTTTGGAAGGCCCAAAGATACCCAATACCAGGCTAAATTGAGGAAGTCAAGAGCTGGATCATAAGAAACTGAATGACTGTGCTCTAGAAATGAGCACCAAAAATATTCCAGAAAATGGATTTTGATGGGAAACACTGAAACAAATTATCTTGTTGATGGAGGAAAACTAAAAGGAAGGGGAAGGGGAAGGGGAAGGGGAAGGGGAAGGGGAAGGGGAAGGGGGAGGGAGGAAGAAAGAAAGAAAGAAAGAAAGAAAGAAAGAAAGAAAGAAAGAAAGAAAGAAAGAAAGAAAAAGAAAGAAAAGGCAAATTATAAAGAACCAAAGCAGTGCAATGCAGAAATTGTCTTCTGATCAGCAGAAACCAGGTCAAACATCAGTTCTATAGGATCGGAACCCAGCTAATACAGGCCCATGGCTTCCCTGAAACATGAAGACCTCGTGGGTTCTTGATTCATGGACAGTCGAGACAGACAATAGTAGCAGCTGCTGTATTTATTATGCACATATAACTATGCACAGTGCAGATATAAAATAAAGCCATTAATACAATAATGTCTTACCATTTATTATAACATCATATAAAATAGGAACCCTCTATACTAAGAGTTCCCTATTTTGTAGGATAGTCCTATACAGTGGAACCTCGGGTTACGAACTTAATTCGTTCCGTGACTCTGGTCACACCCCGAATTGGTTGCAACCCGAAGGAAATTTCCCCATAAGGTTCAATGTAATTACCGTTAATCCGTTCTGGCATGGAGGACAGGGAGGCGGCTATTGCTTGGAGGGAGAGTCCCCGTCCCTACGACCACGTGTCAGGGGTGGAAAATGGCCGCGGACCACGTGTCGGGGCGGAAAATGGCCGCGGACCACGTGTCAGGGGTGGAAAAATGGCTGCAGACTGTGTCACAGGAGGGAAAATGGCCGCGGATCCAGTTCGCAACCCGAGGTAAATTTTTGCGGCTGGAGCTGGTCGTAACCCGAAAAGTTCGTTAACAGAGGTGTTCGTAACCCGAGGTACCACTGTACATGGTACGAGGTAGACTTCTTTGTCCTACCTATTCTTGGTCCTGTACATCAGTGTTCCTCAACCTTGGCAACTTTAAGATGTGTGCAGTTCCCCAAAGCTGGCTGGGGAATTCTGGGAGTTGAAGTCCACACGTCTTAAAGTTGCCAAGGTTGAAGAACAATGCTATACATGGTACAAGGTAGACTTCTTTCTCCCACTTTTGGTGTTTCACACCAAATTTTGTGACCAATGGCTATGATGGTTTTACCGAGTCTTTTTACCCCCTGAATTGTATGTGGTTCTACAGTAATTTAGTAATAATTGATCCTCAATTTAATTTCTGCTGTACCTATTTTATACCACAGGGTTCTTCTGTTCTTGATTAGCTTGAGGCTTTTTATGCATTTTAGATCTATAATCAAAAGTGTTATTTCCCCAATCTCCATCTTTCAGCATCTCTCTGCTATAATTATTAGAAATAGTATGCTTGCCCACATGTTAGAAGGTAGATATAGCTATCAAGCTGTTTCGCTCTGCTGGAATGTATTTGTAATTTAATTTTAATAAAATAAAATAAAATAAAATAAAATAAAATAAAATAAAATAAAATAAAATAAAATAAAATAAAATAAAAGGCAGGTGAAAATATTAATCTCTATATGTTGATGAAGATTCTCAGTCGTCCAGGTGGAATTATCTGGAGATTGAGTCCTGGCAACTGGACTTCTTTTCTTTTGATTTGATATGTTTCACTGCTTATCCAAGCAGCTTCTTCAGTCTAGAAAGTTGGTTGGAGGGACCCCATAAATGTCTTCCAGGGTGACTGCAACCCTTCAATGAGCCCATCATGTTAGTGAGAAATGCAGCCACCCTGGAAGACACTTATGGGGTCCCCCCCCAACCAACTTTCTAGACTGAAGAAGCTGCTTGGACAAGCAGCAATGTGTATCAAATCAAAAGAAAAGAAGTCCAGTTGCCAGGACTCAACCTCCAGATTAATCTCTATATATTCAGAGTAACAGGTAAGAATTATACAACATTTACAACTCAGAGGACTAATGAATTCTAAATTAGCCAAATGTCTAGAGAAAAAAAAAGTATGCTTTTCACTTGGGGAATTGATTGCACAGTGAATAGTAACAGCTAAATTCAATGGGTTTAACTTCCAAACTGATTTGTAAAGCTGAATTGGCTCAATTCAGATTTCTGAACCAATTCGGAACACATTTATGCCCCTGAAAATCCTGTCAAATCTCTGAATTGAATCTGAATCTTTCCAAACCTTTTCAGAAGCCTCCCTTTTGATTTGACCCTTTGAATTGCTTGGGAGGGTTGATTTGTCATTGAATTGATCAAATTTCCTCCAGTCAAATTTCCAGATGGAATATTTGCACAGTCCTGATCAGCACATAAATGGAATGGGGGTACCAAAACTTTGGAATTCCTTCCCCTGTCAATCTGGCTGGTCCCTTCTTTGTTATGCTTGAACAAAAAGCTTAACACATATCTTTATTCTTTAGTTGTGTCTCCATTTTAAAGCTGGATTTTAATTATTGAGCCATTGAACTTTTGAGTATTTTTATTCTTTTGATGTATTGTTCTGATGATGCAACCGTGTGTTGCTTTTTAATCTAGAGAATCTTAAGACACTAACACTTATTTTGTGCAATCTCTACTTTTAGTTCTGATTGTTACTTATTGATTCTATTCTTAACCACTGCCAGCCAGCCAGTAGGTTGGCAGCATGTAGTATATAAATGAACAAAACGTAAACATCTCAGTGGGAGAACCGCTTAGGAGTACCTTGAGAGCAAATGCATCGATTGAATTCTAAGTACAGGGAGTTATGTCAGCTGAGACTAATAGTCTGTGTAATCAATTGAACCATCAGGATGTTGTATGTTCTCCAACCCCAAAGCTAACGTTCCCCAGCGCTGGGGTTGGAATAGAGATTAGCCCACTTGTGTTCTGCTGGATGTTGCAGTAGCTATGCAGACACCTGACTGTTACCAAGATAGGACTTTTTAAAGTGGCACGTCTTGATCCTTGTGACATAGGTTTGTAACCTCCGTGGGATTCATCTGCCACTATGACAGCTGGGTCTGTAGGTCATCACCTCATGTCAGCAAATGCCTATCAATTCTTCATGTTTTGTGAGCAACCTCAGGCTAATTTCCTCCTTGGGTGAGAAAAACAGACCTGTCACTTCCATTAGACAGTTTACTAATCCCCATGGAGAATGTCAGAAATGTCCAAGATACCAAGTCAGCTAAAACTCTGCAGGAAAATATACGTATACGCTTAGATATATGTATAAGCAAAAGATGCTTGATGGTCATCTTTTGCTTATATATACAGTGGAAACTTGGGTTACAAACACTTCTGTTCACAAACTTTTCGGGTGACGACCAGCTCCGGCCGCAAAATTTTGCTTCGGTTCGCGAACTCCGCCTCGGGTCACGAACAGGATCCACGGCCATTTTCCCTCCCGTGACATGGTCCGCGGCCATTTTCCCACCCCTGACACGTGGTCCGTGGCCATTTTTCCGTCCCGACACGTGGTCCACGGCCATTTTTCCACCCCTGACACATGGTCCGCAGCCATTTTTCCACCCCTGACACATGGTCGTAGGGAGGGGGACTCTCCCTCCAAGCAATAGCCGCCTCCCTGTCCTCCACGCCAGAACGGATTAACGGTAATTACATTGAACCTTATGGGGAAATTTGCTTCAGGTTGCGACCAATTCGGGTCACGACCAGAGTCGCGGAACGAATTAAGTTCGTGAACCAAGGTTCCACTGTATGTATGTATGTATGTATGTATGTATGTATGTATGTATGTATATATATATATATATAAGCAAAATATATATAGGGATAGGTGGAAGGCATGTCCATGAGGTCTAAATGTTTGTTAAATAGCAAAAGGAATTATAGGTATGAGTAAAATAACATTATGCACATGTAAAATGGTTAATGGGATTTTACACACATGTGTAAAATGTAAACGTGTTTTGTCCATTGCATCTGATATCTGCTAAACCAAGAAATAATCTGACACCCAACTTGATGCTTATACTTCTCGCTCTTGGCATGTTTTCTACTGAAGAAAGGCCAGATGTTTCTTTGAAATAAATAATGTTGCCTACCTTGTTATATTGCAGAGAATGTCCGCTGTGTAACCTGCTTTTGATGGGAGGGGTTCTCACCACGCTCCCACTTTCTGTTCTACTCATGTCGCCAATCAAAAGTCTGTGAATATACAACAGATATTGGAAAAGTTAAAGACAACTCAAAATTATTCTAATTTCTTTACAAAGGTTTGGGAAATGGATGGTCTGTTGGTTGGGGAAACCAGTCTGTCTCATCTTCTGCTCCTCTCATTCTCTCACCCTTGCCAATTTTTAAAAGATAATAAGAATTCTAAGCTTATCCTCATTCAGTACTAATGGTTACTACCTCCACCTATACCACCCAGACACAGAGAACACAACTGAAACTATTACTGTCATCTTTATTTTCCCAGTCAATTATTTCATTCTTTGAATCTGAAATAAAGCCTTTCCTTTGCTTCTCACAGAAGTGTGTCAGTAAGCCAATGATAATTGTACTTTTAAAATCATTGGTCTCATCGTAAGTTTGGTTCTACTTATTATGAAGAAAAACCCTGCAGTTCAAATGCAAATTCTGGTTTACTGTCCCAAGAGCCCACTACAGATATGCTGAAATCATGATGGAATGAATTTTTAGCCAATCATCTGTGATATAACTCAAAAGGAAGAATTGAGTTGTTTTGCTGAAAATCTGCTACAAAACCTGTAATTTCAGTGATATATTGCACAGAACAATTGAAGACATAGCCTGAGTAACAGTGGAGTACAGAGTGGAGAAGGCCTTAGTGTCCATATGCTATGCATTAAATAAGGCAGAATGGATGCCTTCACACATCCTTTTTGTGGGAAAAGCTGAAATAGACAGAGTAGAAGGTCCTTCAGAAGCAGAAGCTACACGTTTCTCCTTCCAGGCTGTGACTGTGCAAATTCATCTTTATTTAACCTTTCTGAACTCTGGTTGGATGGAACATTTTACTAATGATTTAATTACAATTATTATTCCGAAAGGATATCCTCCTAAATCCTTAACCAAACCCATGTTGACAGCATAAAAGCATAATACATTTTATGGATTAAAAAGCATAAAACTAGGTCAAGACTCATTCTAAAAGAAAGCATGTTTTAGCAGGTGTCTCTATTAACGAATCAGCATCTGGCATTCTTATTATGTCATGATTATTGTAATCATAAGTCTGATAATATAGAATTCTTCCTCTGGATTATTTCGACCTTAGACATTTGTTTTAAGGCAATTAGTGCATCTTTTTATCATTCTGTGTTATAAAATGTTCCCAGCCTATGTTCCAAAGGCAGGACATTTTCAAAACTGGATCTGTTGATGATGGGAGGGTGTCTCCCTTGTTCTAAAACATGAATTATATAATTAAGTTATACGCATTTGAAATATTATATTTGGCATTCTTGGCAAGGAAGACTTTGGAACTCTTAGATGGGTAGTTCTACTTCAGGAGCGTAGAAATTTCCAGCGAGATGCAATTGTCTGAAAACAAAAATGAAACAGGTTTGGATGTTTCATTGAGTCCCATGGAAATAGCAGGTCTTTGAGTCGGGCTTAGATTGCTACATTTTAAAGTCTTTTTAATACCTTGGTTCTTCTTTGATTGTGAGTTATTGGGGATCTCGCAGTGAAAAAGATGATATGATGGCAACGTTTAGCTATGTAAGAAAATTAAGCTGCGTGATAAACGATGGAAAGCAAAAGCTCGTGGAAATGAACAAATGAAGGTTTTTGTCTTAACGAGGAGTATCAAAAATGCCAGTCAGTGGAAGAAGGTTGGATGTTTTTTGAGGCAGGGATTCATGAAAAGTAGTCATTTTCACTCAGCTCCCTAATATTAATACTGATGTTTGAAGGCCAGAGAAAACTTCTCAAACAAGCAATGCTAACCTGAGGGCGTCTGTTCCCTGTAATGAGATTATTATCCTTCTCTGTGTCTCTTTTGCTTGTATGTCTTTAAGTAAGTGCTGGTGAGTTTTACTGGCAAAAGAGAGAGGAAAAGTGGCTCTGGGTGTGTTGGGAGAGGGGGATGTTCACATTCCTATTGTAGCTACAGGCCTTTCTGATATTTGAAGGTGAATTTCAATTCCACGTTCCTTTCTTTAGGCTTTTTTCTCTTTTGACCTCTCCATTAGCCCCATCTGCAACAGGCACTTGGCTGCAGTGATATTAACAACACTCTGAAAGTCCCTGTTGCACTTCGCAACACTTCTACTGTGACCTTGAATTTTATCCTCAGTGGTAACAGTAAAGCTCTGGTTTTACTAAACCAGAGAGGTCAGTTCCCCTGATGATTCTGCAAAAGCCTTAAAAACAATGAGTGCTCTTTTGTAAGCAAAGCTAAAGTTTGCCACTATACCGCACATTAAATATAATTACTGATTTGATTTGGTTTCCTGTCTACCTTTTTCTATGAAGTGATTGCTTTTGAAATAGGATCAGAGGTTCGGCACTAGAAAAATGTGAATATTTTATATGATTGTTTGTTTGAGTCATTAACATGGCTTAGCCACGCCTGATGTCCAAAGCTAACGAAGACCCATTTGTATGACATGTTAATTCTTTCATTCCAGATATGGAACCTTTCAAATATAAATAATAACTTAGACCTTGAAAAATAAACCATTGATAGATACCATAGAAATAATTAAATTTCAACATATTTTTCAGAGTATTTGTTCCTGATGAAGGGTTGGAAAGCATTTTATCTGCCAAGCATTTTTTGCTGACTTACCTAATTTCACTTTTCCTAACCAGTCCATAAGCCAAAAGTTAATGATCCTTTGACAGGTTCCCTTTTCTGAATTTTGCCATTCATTTCTACCAAAAAGAAGAAAAAAAAGAAACGAGAAACGAGAAACAAGTCTATCCAATTGCTTATTTGGGGGGAAATTGTCCATGATATACAAATATGGGAGAAATGGGCAAGAAAATGCATGCCCATTCTCAGACTGCTGAAAAATAGAATGACATTTACAGGACTGGGCAAATGAGAATGTTGTGCCTACCCCTAGCTGAACACCCAATGTTCACAATTCAGAACTGGCAGGAAGATTCACATTGGAGGCATCCAGTGAGGGATAAGACATTATGGGGAGGTAATAAAGTCTCCCTCAAGTCAACCTTTACTCTTGGGAACTTCATGGATATATTGCAGTACTATAGCAGGGGATTGCTGTTGCTTTTTTCTGTTCCCCCCCCCCCAGTGTTTCAGTCTGGTCTTCAACCCAATGATTTCCTGGTGGTCTTCCATTGTGATAATCAAATCCCACCATGCTGTTCCATGACTTTGCTCTCTCTCACTCTCCTTTCTGTGGAACAGAGATGTTGAGTCTACAGTATATTCTCTTAACACCCTCTGGCTTTCAGATGAGTTCACTGACATTTTTAGCAAAGGGAGTTGTTTGTGACTAATTCTGAGAGACCTGTGGAATCAGTGAATTGAGTGGCTTTGCATATCAGACAGTTCAACAGCAGAGGAAGTAAGGATTTTCTTTTTTCTTTTTGCAGTTTCCACCTTTCCTCCAGAAGCTCAAAGCACTCTTGGTAGCATTCCCTCCTCCAATTTTTCCCCACAACAACCATCTGGTGAGGTAGATGGGGCCAAGAGAATACTTTGTGGTCTACTTACTTAGCTTAGTTTATTTACTGATTGACTTCTCTTCCATTCTTCCTCCCAGAGGATCCCAGAGTGATTTACACCATCACAACATAATATCAAACCAGCAATCCAAAAGAAGGAAGGAAGGAAGGAAGGAAGGAAGGAAGGAAGGAAGGAAGGAAGGAAGGAAGGAAGGAAGGAAGGCAGGCAGGCAGGCAGGCAGGCAGGCAGGCAGGCAGGCAGGCAGTGTTTCTTGATCTTGGCAACTTCAAGATGTGTGGACTTCAACTCCCAGAATTCCCCAGCCAGTGTTCAATTCTGGGAATTCTGGGAGTTGAAGTCCACACATCTTAAAGTTGCCAAGGTTAAGAAACACTGGCCTAAAGTAAGAGCACTCTTGCCTTTTGAGAAAAGTTGGATATAAATCTCAATGCATAAGGAATATGGGATAGCTAGCTGCCTGCCTTCTATTCCACCACCATCTGTTTTCTGGACTCTCCGGCTTCGGCTTCTCTTCACTTGCACTTCCATAAAAGGTATCCACGTTGTTACTGACATGATTCATCTAAGCCATAAAGCAAAATGACCAGGAGTTGTAGCTGAAGAACAAATTGCCTCCAAGTTATTGTAACAGAGACAGGGGGATTTTGTAGCGTTGCTCCTTGGCAATTGAAATGGGGGTTCTGTTGTTGTTGCTATTGCCAGTGATATAATACTTGAAAAAGTGGGACTGAAATGCCAGTTAAAATGCCTAGTTCGTGAAATATGAATGCCTGGAAAATGAATACGCAAATGTTAGGCTAGTTAATCAGCTTTAGAGAAACAAAAGAACATTTTACTTATGATGAGAAGCAGCTCTTTGGGATATTAATGAAGTCATAACAAAGGCACTCTTGCCGGTGTATCACGCGTTTATTTATCCATTACTTTTGTTCAGCAGAGACAGGATGAAAGGCACGCGGGCTTACTTATGCAATCCAAATTTAAGTCTACTCTTAGGGCAATTTCCATTATTTATTGAATTTGCATCCTACCTTTCTGCAGGGTAGTATATCATGGCTTCACAATAGCTCCACCAGAAGCATTGAAGAGAAGAATCAGAACAGAGGGTTTTTTTGCTGCCCATCCCCCTTGCCAATTTTGCCCAAATCTAACTTTGCACCTGAGTCCTTTGCAAAGACTCAGCGGAACAAAAAGTGGCCCCTTCCCCATGCATCATCATTACAAAATGGATTTTAAAAAATCATTTTTCAAGTTCCCCTCATTGGAAAGAGCGAAGGGTACTCATCACACACGATTCTAGCTCCTCAGGATTTTGATTTAAATCAGAGCACATCAGAATCGGTCCCTTCCCCAAGAAATTCACTTTGTTCTAGTTTCTTGGGCTGAGTATTTCAATAATGTTTCTGTCAGCAAGAGGGAGTCTGGAGACGGTGGCGACAAACTGAGAAACGTGGTAGGCACCGAGCTGAACTTCTTCGAAGGTTCAGCAAAGGGCAGAGAGAGCAAGAAACGTGCTATTTTTTCAAAGCACTGCACAATGCAGCTGATTCAGAAAGGTGGACCCGCTGAAGGATCCCACAATGGTTTTAATCAGGAAGGGCCTTTTTCAGTGCTCTTGGAGGGTGCTGGAATTGGATTGATGTGTGGTGAAATTCTGAAAGGCCTGCGGACTCTGGAGCAGGATCACATCCCTTGAATTCTTCAGGAAAGCACGTTCTGGCCCCTGAGTCTAAGGTGCTCGCCCTGCTCTTAGGGCAAGAAAGTAATTTCTACTCTCACTCCTTTTAAGCCTGAACACAGCCCTAGGATGCCAGTCACTCTGTAGCCAAAATCAGGCCAGGGAGATACCTGCGTGTTTAGTTAAATCTTAAGGCTTGTAGAAATACACTGAAGATAGAGAGATAGAAAGATGATAGAGATGGGAGGGAGGGAGGGAGGGAGGGAGGGAGGAAGGAAGGAAGGAAGGAAGGGCTCTATATGTTTGTTTATTATGTGTGGTAGACAAGGAAAAGGGGCAGTAACATCACAGTTCAAATGCTGCTAAAGTGGAATGGAATCATATAGTCAAGAGACGAACAAGAGATTACGTGAAGGAAAAAATGGTGAGCAAACAGGCAAGAGCAGGAAGGAATAGGATGGAGGCTGTGACAAAGCAGGAATTAGACCTAGAAATGAGATTTGCTTTCAAAAGCTTGCTCAATACAGTCACCGATAAATGACCCAAGAATGCTCTCCAGGATAAAGCTTATGTTGCCTCTTCCTCATTACATCCAACCAGCACTTTCCTGAATTCCCCATGCAAGAATCATCCCTGATGTCCACAGGAGTGCTAAGATTCAGCAGGCACGAGGGCCCACGAATCTGTCTTGATACAGAAAGGCGATGGGGATTTGTATGCAATCACAGAAGCTGCTCTTTTGCATTTATCTTTATTTTGAAACGTGGGGAAACACAGAGCTAACTGGTTAACAGTATCTCCTACATTTCACAGTCCTGGCATAATGATTGTAGGTTATTGTTGGCAATCCTTCTGAGAAGGCACGTAACGCTTTCCATAATTTTATTATGCCTATATAGTATTCAGTGCTGAGGCTTGCTAATGGTGACTGATACAGGAAGCTCACATTTTCCAGCATATTTAATTTGGCTGTACCCACACGCTTTGCATGGAAGGCAGCTTGAAGCCAGCACCTGTGGATCAATCTGTCTCACGCAGGTCACCATCATCAAGCAAGTATAGACAGACCGTGTTCCACTCAAAGGATGGTGTTCAACAATTTATTGCAGGGTGAGGCTTCTCCATGCCACAGAATGTTGTAATAAGATTTAGAATCATAAAAGCTTTCCCATCTTTTGTGAAGGTACCAGATTTGGGATGCAAAAATCAGGATGACCACTAGATGGCAAAGAAAAGTTAATTGTTTAATTACTTGCCTTAGAAATCCTCATATTAATTCTCAGGACGTTTTGCTGGCTAGGGCAGTGGAGATGATCTGTTTCCTGTATCTGTCCATCTTCCATTCCTCCTCCTCTTCCTCCTCCTTTTTGTCTCCTCTCTCTCCCTTTCAAAAATCCAACCCTCCTCCTCCCTCAAGTGTGGTAGCAAATGTAGTCTCCAACCTCTTCTAATGTCATAGTTCATGGTCTGCTGGTATCTGAAGCAGAAAATCCTACAACTATCTCCTTCTCTTTCTGAAAGTAGAACAACAATACTAATCAATGCAATAACTTGCTGCCTTTTCATAGCTTTCAAAATGTCAGCTCAAGTGTTTGTGTCCCCAGGTCAAACAAGGGGTCAGTTTGGCCAAGTATAGGATCATGCATTAAGTAGAAATTCAAGTATATGAGCCAAATTTCTGGTCCTTCCAAGTGCGGAGGAATCTTCTTTGAACATCGGGGTTATCTTGTGATAGACTGTAACTGAAGGAGGTCTTTGTGTGAAGGGCCAGATCAAAACCTTCCTAAACTCTGCAGCCAGGATGTGTTTTGGTTGATGTGTTTTAATTAGTTCCATCTATTTAAGATTAAAATTTTAAATGAATTGATTATTGGATTTTCTGCATTCACCAAAACTCAATAAGAAACAAGTAAAACCATATTATCATTGCCTGCCTGCTGTTAACAAGGGGGTGCCAAGGTCTGTACAAGGTTGAAGTCAAAAGAGAGGGGAGAGCAAGAATTAGGGTGAGAGGGGTTGCGAGCACATCTGGTGTTCGGCTGGGCAAGAACTACACAAAACTCAACAGTCACTTGGGGGGATATAAAGAATGTTAGAAACTATAAGAATTCCCCAGCTTCATTTATAATGAATTAATTCAGGTGGACCTTCTTGGAATATTTTGAAATGTTGTCCCCACCTGGGCTGAGTTGCTGTTTATGAAAGAAGCTCTCATTTAATTTGCTGGCTGCTCTCTCTTTGATTTCTTTAAATCTCTCACATCTGATAGTATTGTCACCAGGTGAAAAAAAGTCCTGCTGTAGGATTTTTGCTCAGTTTGTGAGATCCACTCAGAACATTGATTGCAGAGGTGCAAAAGACACTGTGAAAATAATAATAGATGAACTTCAGCTTTCATCCAGATTGCAATGTCTGATCTTCAGTTTAATTGTCTCCTTGCAGACTGAGCCTTCCCCTGCTCCCAGTTCCTCCCAATGCTTTTCATTCTCTAGCAGCTGGTGTGCTTGAAGATTATTCTATTGCTTTGGGATGAGAGGTACACTATGAAGCGTAGGAAAAGAAAACATGGCTTCTTCTCATCATTTATTTATTAAACCAAATTATATAGTTGCCCATCTCACCACAGGTGACTCTGGGTGGTGTACAATTTCCTCCTGCCTATATGCCGGCTGTTTCTGTTTCTTTCTTCTTCTCACTCATTTCATAGCCCTCCCATACCTCCCAGTTGCCATCTCTTGTAAATCTGCTCTTCTTCTTCTGGTCATGCACTGCTTGTTGGAATCCCTGTTGATTGTTATAAAGCCCAACTTGTTTCAGGGCATAGCTAAACTGCTTCTTCCCCCTGCTTGCCCACTTAATCTGCTCCCATTGGGATGCAGGCTGAAAGGTGAAGTTCAACTGTTGCCCTATGTAGCCCTTACTCCTGAAGTTCATCTGGTTGGGGTCTTGCACTGAAGGTTACCATGCAGTGATGCAGCTCCCGCTGGCCTGTTGTGTGTTGAGAACTACCTAAGCCTATAAGCTATCCTTTAGAGCTCTGTAAGATCAAGAATCTAAGTTGTGTAAAGAGATTCCAGGGATAAAAAAGACTTCCCGCTACAGAAGTTAGCTTTCCTTTCATGAAGAGACAAGAGATGTCTTTCGGTGGAATTGAATGCAGGGTCCCTTCCACTTCATCTCTCATTGACTGCCTGTCCATGTAATGTCTTCCTAGATGTCTTACAAGCAACTACTGTTGTTCTGCTCACTTACAGCCTGCTAATTTGCTTCCTGACTGGGCCAAGCTGGAGAACCCCTGCAAATTGGGAGTCAAATATATCTGGGAATTTGCTAACATTGCTCCATTAACTTTATCTCTTGGGAAACCTGATCATCTTAATGAGAAGTTGAGTTAGTCTTAGGTGCAAAGAGGAAAAAAGAGAGAGAGAGATGCTATGACTGTTTCTACTTTCCTCAAGAAGGGACAAGGAGTGATGAACCAAAAGAAGACAGACAGAGAAGCCATGCATCTAAAGGTAATATTGTTGGCCTGAAGGAGAAAGGACATTATGATCTTGAGCTAATGCTGAAGCAGGAGGAATGATTCATGCTGATATTGTCAAGCAAGAGAGGCTGGCTGTGGTGGGAAACTGCATATGTTTATCCTTAAAAACAGAAGACTGAGAGGTACCTAAAGGGTTGCTGTATAAAAGAAAGCCTCATCTTATTTTCCATTATCTCAGAGTGCATGGCACAGAATACAGTTTGCAACTTACCTGAAGGCAGATACCAGTTGAAGGTTAGGAAAAAGTTCCTAACAGCAAAAGCAGTTTGATAGAGAACCAACCGTTGCAGGAGTTGGTGAAATGTTATGCAGTAGGTGTGTTCAAGCAGTGGCTGGACAGCCATCTTGTAGGAAAACTTTAATTTGGATCACTGCCCTGTGAAAGGGAGTGGACTGTTGGTCTCAGCACCTCCTACACTTCTAAAGAGAAGTTGTGGCTACTGTGGTGCTGTCTGGCTGAAGGAAAGAAAGAGGGGCTCACCTAATGAAGCCTATAGTGATGCCACTGATAGAATTTCTTGCTGATATCATTTCTGGTTACTTTGCTGTTTGTTATCTGTCAAGGAAATTAGGGTAGGTAACAACATACGGAGGGATTAATTAAATCAAGGACTATTAATTGGGGGCTTCATCATTTTTAGCAGATTTAATTTACTTAATGGCAGACACTGAGACAAAGAACAAGCTTGTTTATGGCACCTAACTGACCACAGTTGGAAATAGCTAGAGGATTAGAAGGATCCTACTGGGATCTTCTTACATGCTTCTATTGGAGTTCCTGTGTTTAATTAAACACTCCCAAATTATTTGCTCTGACTCACAAATTTACATCTGTAAAATCATTTCACTCTTCTTAACATTAACCAGACACCAGTAAAGAGACACGATTAATCCTTTAGTCCGGAGATCTTTCAGCATAACAATATTTCAGAACTTTGCTTTAGTAATGTAATGTTTGACAGCTTCAGCCCTGTTCCCTCCTACCTGATCCTTGATCCCTTTCTCATGATTATTACTTGCTCAATCTCTTCTTAATACCTTCATTTCCTCTTTCAATTCTTCTCCCCATCCTTATTTGCATTTAGCCAACAAAGGAAGTTATGCTGCTTGCATTGATAGCTTAAATGTCATAAACTCATCTTGCCTAAAGATTCGGGTCTGAGAAATTGCCTCTTTACTATTCCTCAATTATACCACCGTTCCAAGTGCCTGATTTTATCACAGGCCTAGGTTGATTTGCTATTTTTTTACCCAATTGAATTATATTTCTGTCACACAATCTAGAGTTCTTCTGTTTGTCAATTGTTTGGAAAGTTTTTCCTTGCAAAAAAATTAACATTTCAATCTCCATGTTATTTTCACCATAAATTTATACCTTTCTTCTTCCTTTCATTAGGTATGGGTTAATATATTTCCTTTATTTTTGGAAGAGCATTCTATGACTTTGCACTGCAAAGTAGGCAATTTCTGCATTTTTATATCTGTTTTTTTTTTTTTCTGCCTACTCTTCTTCATCTGAAATATACATGAATCTCATTTCTGGGAGTAAAAATTGCATATTAATAGTTTCAGAGGATCTTCCCAACTAAAGCAACAGGTTTCTAACATTTATTGCAAGTTGCCAAAAAAATCAAAGATGACGTATTGTGCAAGATGCTACTTGTTAAGCCAGTAGCATGTGGGGCTGGGGACAAATCCTGAATTCAGTTGATTCAGAATATATAAAATATTCCTCCATTTGGAAAGCTCTATCCAGAGCTTGTCACAAGCTTCGACTTTCATTCTCAATCAAATGAGAACTATCTACCACCATCTCATCTTATAAGGGGGAAAAAAATCTTAATATTCCAAAGCAAGTGAAAATAAAGAGAACTAACAGGAAGAGTTTATGTTTACAGACTTTGTTGTTAATTAGCAAGGCATCTCATTTCATTCAGAGATGCACAAGGGATCTTGCTTTTTTTCTTTTTACAGTAAAAGGTTTTTCTGGATCTTTTTCCCTGCTCAGGAATGAAATAGAAATTTTAGTGGTGAGAATATTATTTTTTCTCCCTTTCCCTTTAGATTTCTCAGAAAAACTTAATGAAGTCATATACCTGATGTTATTTGATTTATTTACCAAGACAGCTTGGATTTCAGTATGAACCAATGGGAAATTGCCCATTACTAATTAAAAAAAAAAGAAGGAATCAATCAATCAATCAATCAATCAAAGCCTTTCCTGGTAAGTCAGTCCAATGCTGTGAACTAAGGAAGATATGATATGGGTTAGTATTCTCACTGTAGGAATAAAGAGGGAATTTAGGACTTAAGGAGAGAAAAGGAAATAATTTGCCATATGCACACAGCTAACCTTGTCTTGGCTTAAAAGTTACACAGGGTGGGGCCTGATTACTACTTGGGTGGGAGACTGCCAGAGAAATCTAAAAGAAAGCTGTAGGATAGACTGATGTAAAAGTATGTGAGAAGGACCTTGAAAGATGGGGCAAAGAGATGCTGCCTAGGGAATGGTCAGATAAGAGAGGGCATAGCCTGCAGCTGCATAATGGGCAGGGAAATAGACTCAGAAGGAACCCTCCTTAACTCCTTGGGCTGTAAAAGAGACGGTGGGAGATTTGTACTTTCAGACTTGCAAGGTTCTGTTAATGTAGCCTTACAATAAAGTAGTATTAGCTCATCTGGTTGTGTTTCCTGTCTGGTCTACCTGGTAAGGCTGACATCAGTTTTGCAAGTGCTCAACTACCAGGAGATGAGTCTGTGCAAAACACTCTTCCCCAGTGCTGCCATTCCAGGTCAGCTTCTTACAAGATCATGGATTAAAAAAAAACAAAGGAGACTAACCAGGTGTTCAATCTAACTCCCCAGATTATACTGGAAAAGAAGAGATGGGTATAGGCTATTATTATGACTGAATATATCTCCCCTTCCTTTCTACCATATCCACCATTTCATTCTACACTGAACTGGAACATGATTATTAACCCAATAATTATGGTAAGAATAGTCATTTCAGATATAGAAATGGGTCAAGATTTCAACATTCTGGTTTTAGCAATTCACTTTATATAGACATTTGTTAAACTGTTATCAGTGTTTCCCTTCTGATCTGTAGGTTATGTTCTTTGTAGAATCTCTGGAAATTGTTTATAATTGGTAATATTAACCATATATTTAAGGCAATATTGATGCTGAATTTCTAACCCACTGCAGATAGCTTTGACTTTCTTTCTTGAATTTTAGAGTGGTACTGTACTTGTGAATGTTGCTACTTTTTGCTGCAAGCAATATGGTGTTTTCATCATAAGAAATTTCATTTTCTTCTCTGTGGGTGCAATCCAGATCTATTAAAATCAATGAGAGTGTTACCGTGGTCTCTAGCAGAATGTAGATTGAACTCTAAACCTGCTGTTGTAAAGTTCAGGATATGTAACTTCAAAAACTGTTCCCAGGAAATGAATTGGCTTTGTATC
Organism: Python bivittatus; assembly: GCF_059951505.1. NCBI lineage: Eukaryota > Metazoa > Chordata > Lepidosauria > Squamata > Pythonidae > Python > Python bivittatus. The sequence goes on from NW_028277033.1 coordinate 7,914,151, forward strand.
CAAAATTCTTAGCCAAGAAGACAAATGAGTGAATCTCCATTTCCACCTTTCCATCTGCTAGAACCCATGTTCAGCTTTGTAGCATGAGATTTGTTTCAGAAATTCGAAGGGCAGGTTTGAAACCATTCTAAGGCGTTTCTAGTCCTGTGACTTTTTTCTAGTTTTTACATATGACATTAGAGAACCAATTAAAAAATCCATTCACCTTCTATCCAATTCTGCATTTAGATACAGCTATGAATGAAACAGATGAATTGTCAGAAAAAGGGCGGGGAAGTTACATTCTGGGTTTTCAGAGAAATAGTGGTTTCAACTTTCCACTTGCTAACAGATAGGAAACTTGAGTGTCATTCACAATTTTTCAGAGGCTCATTTATATAAGTGTGTCTGATAGGAGTCTTGCAAAGTATTTCTTCTAGAAAGTAGTTTTGTTTCTGTGTGTTTCAGTTATGAAAGAACATCTTCAGGAAATCTTCCAGTTTGTAGCGTTAACTGATCTCTTTTCAATGATTTTGAAATGTCATTTGATTCATAATACCATGAATCAAAATTACCAAATTGACTTAGGATCACAGGAAGCAGTCCTACTCTGATGTAGACCACAGCTCAGTAGCATTGGTGCTGTCTGGTTGTGACTTCTAGCCTAACTATATCGAGAATTTTATGGAAAACCTGATGTTTCCCCAAGCCGACTGATCTGTATCTTTCATGTAGAAATGATACCACTTTGGTTATGTTCGGAATATACCATTAGTATGTGTACAGTTTCCCTCTACCTGGTTGTTTTCCAGGTGAGCTGGGGTTACAACTATCTGAATTTTTAGCCACAATAGCATGGAAATCATAATCTCAGCTAGAGATGTGGAGCTGCAAAACTCTACAAAACCTCTAGATGGCAGTGTGAGATTGGGAAGAGAGAGTAATTGATTGATTAATTGATTGACTGATTTAATAGTCTTCTAGAATGTTGCAACCCAAGGATTGGTATTCAGAGTTCTCCTGTAATTTATTATTCATTCCTTCTTCACTTATTCCTTCTTCGTTCATTTATAGTAAATAAGTCAATAGTTTATTGAGTTAGTCTCCAGACTATTTCAAGTATACTAGTGTAACAGCAGTTCATGCATGTTCATGCAAGACATTATTATTTAAATCTAAAACTAATACATTAAAAACATTAAAATGTAAATCAAAAATCAAAAAACTAATAGTAATATTTAAATATTTTAACCCTTACGACATAATAAGCCCACATATCAACAACTTGATTCAAATGCCTGGGGAAACAGCTAAGAGTTCAATGCCTTGCAAAAGGATAACTGGGTTGGCGCCACCCAAATCTCCATGGGATGCTCTTCTATAGGGCAAGTGCTGCCACTGAGAATGTACAAATCTGAGGTCCAACCAGATGGCATTGTTTGAAAGAAGGGACCTGGAACATGCCCTTTCTGATAGGTCTCCCCCATCTATTTTGGAATGGCTGTGTTCACCAGAGCCAGTAATAGAAAGACTGAAAAAGAATGAATGTGTGTAGTTGTACAACTACAAGATTGTACTAAGCTAGTACAATCTTCCTGAACTGGATGCTGGCTGGAATTAAACTCCAACCCTTTAAAGGAATCCAAATTGGGGAGATGTGATGGAATGGAATTATGAAGGCCAGGCTCAAGGAGATAAGCATGTTCTTAGTTCACCAGAGGAGCATGGGAAGATCAAGAGGATGAGGCTGGCACCTCCCTGAGGAATTCAGGGTGTTGTGGCTGGCTGGGGAGCTAGGTTTCAGTCTGGGGAGATTTTCTGTATAGAGGTTATAGCTAATAAACACAGTTGAACTGGATTTGTATTGTCTCTTGGAGTTCTTTGGGCTAAACCTGACAGGACAGTTGGTCCAGTACATTGTAAAACATTTTGAAAACAGATGATTTAAACTTCACCTGTGTTCCTATTTTACAGGTTAAACATTCAGTATAGCCGATGTCTCTCTCAAAGATGACATTTGATTTATCTCTTTTAGGCAAAATGTGCCTATCCTATTTTTAGGTTGATTAGTATCAATAAACAGGCAACCGGGTAGATGTATCCAAGTAAAGTTTGGACACAGTTTTCTATTGTTTCCATGACAACATGATCAGCAAATGAGGAAAGATATTAATGACCCCTTTTTGAAAAAAGGGAAAGCTTTTCCTTTAGTCTTATTTTACATATTCACTCACGGGGGATATTTTTTCACCTGTATGCTTTCAGCACTAACCACACTGTGAGATTACTGTAAAATAATCATAGTTTGCAGACATTCCTTCTAGAGAACATGCAGTCCTCAGTCCATAATCATATTTATTTGAGAGCAATCATCTGGACTACTAAGAAATAGACAGGCCTAGGGATTGACCAAAAGAGGGGAGTTCTAAACTAAAAGTGTATCAGTTACTCTCAGCCTAAATTCTACCTCAATGATTGGTTAGGGAAAACAAGGAGGATTAGCCTACATGGAACCTGAAGCTTCAGGTGAAGTGGGGAGTAAAGTAGTAAATAGATACTTAAAAACTAAGATAATTCTGTTTGAGATGGTCAGACTGGACCCTTACCTATCAGGGTATGATGGTTGATATCATGGGGCAGGACTTAACAGAATAGTGTCAGGGGCTTTCCAGTTTAAGGCTCCACCTACTGACAAATACCCATTTCTCTGTGCATGAGAATGTTGTAAATGTTTGGAAAACTTTGAATTGGCTGCTCTCATTACCAGATAGTAAGGCTAACATGTGATTTCTAATATTTATAAACCATCTGCATTGGAAATAAACTGAGATATCTCTGCTTCTCCCAGCATCTGAAAGATTTTCCAGCCCAATCTGACATCTGGAAACCCTTCCAGACTTGCGGCCCTTCTGAATTTCCAAAATTCTTTCCACCAGCCCTCTTGTCCTCTTCCCATCAAGACTTAGCAATGGAAGCTTCTGCTAAAGAAGGGGACAGAAGGATCTTCCCCAACCTCCTCCACCAGTGGTGTCTTGCTACAAAGCAGAACATTAAGAAGAAGGGCCAAGCGCGGGGATGTAGCTTTCTTAAGGATTCAGTATACTGGATTCCACTGAAGAAGGAAGAACCTTTCAGCTACTGCTTAGCCTTTAAGTGACACTACTGGTTTATCTCATACCAGTCTTGGCATCCTGAGTCCAGTTCAGGGCATCATGTTTTAGAAGAGAAAAGAGAAAAATTAGAAAGAAAACCAGTGAGGATGATCTAAGAACTGGGAAGTAGGGATTATATGGACAGCATCAGGAGACTGGGTACATTTAGCCTTGAGAAAAGGTGACTCAAGATATGATAGCATTTGTTCAAGTCTTTGTAGAGTGGCATGACCAAGAAGGACAAAGATCATCCAAAAGGACCAGACATGAAAAGATGTTCTTCTTACAGTAAGATCAATTATGAGTAAATATTAGGATTTTCATCTTCCTAATGGTAGGGGCAGTTCAACAGGAAAACAAATTAACAAGGGAGGTGAGAAGCTGCCCTCTGATTGCTGGTTGTAATCAACTAGAGGCTGGAGAATCATCTTTCTCAGATTCTTTAATTTCCTGCATTGAGCAGGAAAGTCTAAACCAGTGTTTCTCAACCTTGGCAACTTTAAGATGGGTGGACTTCAACTCCCAAAATTCCCCAGCCAGCCATGTTGATCTTTTCCAACCCTACAGTTCTAAGGTTCTGTTACAGAGCTGATGAATCCTTGATTTTACTAGTACAGTTGGCAGTTAAGCTGACCAAGAGCAGGCAATCCAGCAATGAAGCATGCTGAGTGCTGTTCTTCTATTCTTACCTGGCCTGTAACCTAAGATTTATTCCAGCTGTCAGCATACTGCTGGTTCTGTTTCATCTGAACTCTGTTTGCTGCAAGTTTTAATCCTAATTAAAAATCCCAGCCTTGCTCTGAAATCCTAATCCAAATCCTACACTTCCAGAAAACATAGTTCTTATTATTATCCCATCTCCCTGTGCTAGCAAGTTGTTGGAGATTGTACTCTGAGCAGCAAGCTTTTAGTGTTCTTAAGGGAAAAGAAAACTTCTCATTCAGAAATGTGTTTGCCTGACTTTGCCCTAATTGTTCCCTCTAGCTCTTATATTAAAATTAAATTGTATAAATAATTAAAAGTTGAAATTGGTTCCTATTTATTCTACTACTTCAAAGCCAAGAGATCCCCATTGGTGGTGAGCTTTGCAGCTCCCTGTTATTGCCTGTCTCTGCTGAGGAAATGCAACCGTCAATGAAATGCAGATCTAACTTCCCTGGGAGAGTGGAAAATGGGAGAAGGTGTAAATAAATAACTTGTTAGTTAAATTAGGGAAGAACAAATGAACTCAATCTGATTACCTAATCAGGGCTTGTACTGACACACGAAGGCTTTACGGGCAGACACATTTGTTTAACAGACATGCCCATTGGACTGGAGCACATAATTAAGAGGAAGGTAGACTTGTAATCCTTTCTTATACCCTTTTATGTAAATGTGCAATTTAAACATGCTGGGAAGCTTGGAAAAACAATTCCCTACAGTCAAAAAGATACTAGAGTGGATGGTCGGTAAGGTTTTCCAATGATGCATTCCAAATTAACATGGGGCCAAAAAGTGCCTTGTTTTTTTTCTCAGATGTTCTCTTTTGTTGTTCTGCCTCATTCTCAGAGAGCTTGAGAATCTGACTTTTCTCTGGGTAGTATTTGTTTTTTAAAAAAGCTTGCTTAATGGCCAGAAGAAGCAAAGGTATCAGTATTTTTTTCCAACATGTTTTTCTGCCACTTTGAAGCCTCCCTGATCATTTGCACTTTCTAGTCTGAAAAAGTCCAACAGGAACATGGTCTTTTGATTTAACTGAAATGTGGAAAGATGGAAAGTCTTCAGTTCTGGAAAAATGATTATCCAGTGAACGAGAGGATATTCACATGCATACCACTTGGTCACTTGCTAAGTAAGTGCAGAAACACATCTTCTTTCCCCATGAGAATTTAATCAAACTTCTCTTCTTGGATGAAATTTTGAAAGCAAACCCTCTTTCCCTAAACTCAATAAGAACTGACTGAATAAAATGCAAGAGGACTTTTCTGCATGGCCCTGTATTGCATTGATCTAAATTCCTATGCCACAAGCGTAGGTCACCACCTGTATAACCTGGCATGTAAGCTGACCAAAGGTCCTTCTTTATCCCATTCAATAAGATATACTGTCCCCGAAGCCTGAACGAACCTGAGAACTTAATGTGTATATTACTTCATGAGAATTTACGTGCTGGTATAGTTGTGCCACCTCCAGTAGAGATCAAGCTTTCAATGAGGAAGAAGTGGTTATGTTCAGCTCTTGACCATGAGCCTTGCTCTTACAAACTGAATTGCCAAGTTCCTCCTGGCAGTTATTGCCATAAGAAGGCATAAGATTGTTCCTAATCTTGGAACAATGTCACAAGGAAGTCCTTTTATTCTTTTATCTGAACTTTATTTTTAGTTTATCTATTTTGTTTGACTTTGTTTTATTTCATTCCCTTTAGTTTACTTCTTGTACATGTAAATTTTAACTGGCAGGTCTGTATGGTCGTTTTATTGCTCTTATTGTATTTGACCCTGCTTTTATGTGTTCTTTAAGTGTGGTCACTACTTCACCAGTCATTGTCCATAAATAAATAAATACTCTGCAATGTGTGAAAAATAGCTTTCTGTTGAAAGGGTACCCAACTGAAAAATAGTCTAAAGAGAAAGAATCCTAGGAATTGATGCATCTGATAACTTCATCCCCAGAATATCTCTTGACCATCTCACATTTTTACCAGATGTCAAGATTCTTTTTGTTTGCTTTTCCATAATGGCTGCAGCCCTGTGTAATGATCTCCCTTTGAGTGTCATATATCCCCCGAAGTAATGTCCTTTTGGAGGCCCTCTCGTGGTGGATCCCATCTCACTGGCATTGCTTGATTTCTAACTGTGAATTTTTCTTTATGTTACACCATTGTGTGTGATGGGTATATTGATGCAGATTATAACTTAGTTTGATATGCTGGGGTTAGTGTTTGTTTTTACTATGTATGTTTTAATGTTGTGGTATTGATCCTATTGTTAGATGTATTATTCGTGTTTTATTATTTATTATGCATATATGGATGTTTTTAATTTTCTTCTAAGCTGCTATGAGTTAGTGGCATGTACGTGGAAGGAAGGAAGGAAGGAAGGAAGGAAGGAAGGAAGGAAGGAAGGAAGGAAGGAAGGAAGGAAGGAAGGAAGGAAGGAAGGAAGGAAGGAAGGAAGGAAGATTTACCTCTTGGGAGTTAGCACTTGGATAACAGAATAAACATTCATCCAAATCACTAAACGGCAATGATCACTTCCGAATAGATAGACTTCAGCAATAGGAAGGAAGAGTGAATGGATTGTGAAGAAGGGAAAGATTGAGAAAGCCGTGGTTGGATAGAGTTCTTGGGATCCTCAAAAGGAGAAATAAGAAGTTTAAAAAACAAAGCATTGTCTGAACTGGTTTATGCACTTAGTGGAATCAAGGAAAAGAAGAAGGATATGGTGAGATATAGTGAACGGGGTTGGTGCGAACCCTGGACAAGATTATAAGACAAGACCAACAGGTTTACCCCAATTCTCCCTCCCACACATTATTATTGTATGGGAGAAATCACCAATTTGAGCTCAAACTGCATAACCATGAGTGGATGTTTTCTTGAGTGGACAGAACTCTTTTCAAAGAACATTGGCACAAATGTTGACCAAGCAAAATAGAATAGCATTTAATATCCCCAACTAGTCAAGAAACAATCTAGGGGAAATGGCACTTGATTGTAGCTTAGGTGAGTATTACAAGATGGAAAAAATGTATATAAAATGACTGCAGTCTTTTTTGTTGTTGTTGTTGTTCCACTGCCTTGAAGTTTTCTTGTTGGGAAACAAAATGATGGATGCAGAGTCTTGATCTAGACAGAGTTCCATGGAAATCAGTGGGAAGAAATGGGCTAAAGTCTGTCAAGATTTTGCTATGAACTGTTGTGCATAAACAGTACACAGCAGCTGAAATATTACTCCTCCCCCCGATTGTTATAAGCATTGTCATCCTAAAATACAGCCTTAAAGCAGGAAAAGTATGATTATTATACATTTATTAACCAACTGTAAATCTTGGTTGCACCTGCTTGTACATCACCTGATTTCCCTGTATTGCACTCTTGACAAGGAGCTGAACTTGAACTGACTTCACTGGATTTAGGGTGATCTGAGATAACGTGATTTTCTCTGTCCCTGGTTTACATGGACAATGATCCTTTCACACATGGAAATTTTCCTTGGAGGATTAAATAGCATCTATCACTAATATCTTGTAAACTCCTATCAAGGACTCCTCTTACTTGGTACAGTAAAAGTTGTGTTTGTTTTTCTAATTGAAATCCCTTTAGGCCATGGTCAACTGAGATGGAAACTTAAAAGACAGATTCTGCTCCATAAATAATGGAGCCATTCAATGGCAGGCAGATTAAGTCAATTACAGCATAGAATTAGGAAGTTGATAACCAGTTGATAACAAACCAGTTTGGTCTAGTGTTTAAGGCTCCAAGCTAGAAACCAGGAGATGGTGAGTTAGGCATGAAAGCTGGCTGGGTGACTTTGGGCCAGTCCCTCTCTCTCAGCCAAACTCACCTCACAGGGTTGGCGTTGGGGGGAAAATAGGAGGAGGAAGGAGTATTAGGTGTGTTCGCTGCCTTCAGTTATTTATATATAAAATAATAATAATAATAATAATAATAATAATAATAATAATAATAATAATAAAGGCAGGATAAAAAAATCTTTAAAAAATCAATCTTTCTGAACCATGGCTATATTTTAGCACATGTATTTCACCAAGAATTGGTGAGTTAACTATAACATCTTTTTTTCTTCATTTATATATCATGATGTCACACATCTCCATAATCCTTCTCTATTGGCCATTATGTTTCATTTCGCAAATGGAGTCTGACATGACATGAAAAGATTGCCTAACAATGATTCCTCACGAGTGGAGAAGAAATAAAGGCCTAATCACAAGAAAAGTAAGATTTAGTTAGCTTCTGTTTTAGCTGCTTATAGATAAATTAAAATTGATTTTTTAAATCACTCACAGCATGGTGAAGTTCCATTTCCCAGAGATACTAATTGGTTTAAATAAGTAACATTTGAAATACATGAAGATAGTATGGTGGTTTGTTAGATAACTGCCACTCTACATTTAAAAAGTATATTTAAATCAGCTAAATTTTTGGAGAGAACTAGCACAACTTGAGACTTGGAAAAGATGTTGGATACAGATATAGGAATCTAATAAACCTTTCTTTTTTTCATCCCAGTTAACCTGAACAGGTTTCATGGGCAGTAAAATGAGTAATCTTTAACTTGGTCATAGCCTGTACGGCTCTGCTATGAAATCAGAAAAGTAACTTTAAAAAAATAATAATTTTATCAGGCTATAAATGCAATCAAAGTCAATGATACTCCAAAACATATTGCAGTGATTAAAATACTTAATCCATGGAAGTCCAATTGAGCTCTTTTTCATTACTCTAGAATAAGTAATTCTAAGCATGTAACAGAAACAGGTTAGATGTGATTATGCTAAGGACACTTTACTTAATTTTAATAAATTCAAATCTGCATCAAACTGGAACTACTCATTCAGAACCCTTGATTGCTCCTGACCATTATATTACACTGAAGATACAGCTATTACTCTCCTTGCATTTCTTTAAAGAAGAGAAATAAGAAAAGATTCCATGAGATATAAAAACCATAAAATAGATGTGAGATTAAATAAATATATTCTCTCTCTCTGTGTGTGTGTGTGTGTGTATGTATGTGTGTACACACACACACACACAATTATAAAGACAAACTTACAGCAAGAAAGATAGTCTTGGGATTGTTGAACAATACACGGATTGGTATGTGAATGGCATGGGTATTTTGAAGGGAGTGAAATTATTTATCCCTTGTCTTTGATTTATTACAAGGTTCTTATTTTAATCGCTTGCAATTATTTCAACTTTATAAACTACAACCTAACATAATTTAAGGAAACTTTCTAACCCTTTCCTGCAGCCTGGAGGAATACTGTGAAGCTTCTCATAGTTGGGGGAATCTGAGGTATCATTAAGGCACAAAAAATATGTCAATTATTATAATGCCATTTAGATTTTTTTTTTTTTAAATTAAGACATGAACATCTGAAAAAGGGGTTAGGCCATCTCTGCAGCATCTAATCACTAATCACCTAAGAGAGATGACTCCCCAGTAGTGCTCTATGAAGATTTTCTCCAGCATTAGTGCTCCCAACCCATAGATGCAACACCACCCAATATCCTTCTGTACTAGCAAGTCAGCCTGTAGCCATATTGATCTCTTGTGTTTTGACAGTTGTCAAGCTGACATACAGCCGGTGCTTCACTGAACCCACCTTCTTCAAGTTCTGCAGTGTGCAAGGCTATCCCTGTTCCCACACATCAGTTACGTCTGGCAGATTCAGACAAAATCTTCACCCTTCCTTGGAGGAATGGAAAGAAACTGATTCTGCCCTTAGTCCATGCAGTGTATTCCAAAAAGGTGTACAAGAGTTTTGCAGCTGAAAATGCCTGGCATAACTTGTTTATACAGCCACAGAATTACTACTGCAGCAAATTCCTGCAAATGAGAAGAGCTTAGTAATTTTTTGTTATTGTTTTATAGGAGCAGAAAGTTTGGCTTATTTTTGCAAGATATAGGACTGGTATGTTAATTTATTACTACTGTATCCTTATTTGCTTTTATATGTGGTCAATCTCATGACAAAAGGCACGTCTGCCTTATTCTGGTTTGAAGCACATCACTGCACATGTAACAGTCAAAGCCAGACCTATCTAACTAGGCAATCTGCTATCTGGTTCATCAGTTGGCTGGAGAAAGGGGAAGAGGTCATTTGGGAAAAGACCATCACTGAATGCCTAAGGATCTATATTGCATATCAAAAGTTCTGGGGTAAGCAACTGGTAAAACTAAAGAGCCCCAAGTTAAGTTCAACTCCTGGTGAACACATGGGCACATTCCAACACACTTAAATTTATTTGGAAACAATACAGGAATGGTTTGTACCTGCCCTGTTTTGTTTGTTTATATTCTTTGTCTAACCTACAGCCCTGGGCTTTTCTGGTGACTTTCCATTGGTCTATTATGAATCAGACCTAACCCTATTTAGCTTGTTTGGGGCCAACCAGAGCTGGCTAGATGCTTTCACTTGTTCTGATTCCTCTGCTGCCTCCAGGTTAAAGGATCACAGAATGGAATACAAGGCAGAGATTTCTTTGAGATTGGAAAAGCCGCCACCAGTTAGAACAGACCAGACGTCAGAAGCCTGGAGCATTCAAAATCTTACTGAACTACAAGTTCCAACATCCTGAGGAAGAGTGGGTCATGGTGAAAGATGGTGGGAATAGTAACTCAGCAATATCTGGAGACACACACCCCCCCCCCCCCGCACCATATTGTTGAAAATACTGGGCTTGATAGACAAATAATCAGATATATTGAAACTCCATATCTTCCTTCCCAAACAATTGATTAACACTTCAGCAGAAGAGTCATGCTGTGGGTCCTATTTTTTTTTAATCTGTTCAGTCATGTCCAATTCTCAGAGATTGCCTGGACTAGTCTCTGCAGTTTTCTTGGCAAGATTTTTCAGAAGTGTTTTGCCATTGCCTCCTTCCTAGGCCTGAGAGAAAGGACTGGCCCAAGGTCACCCAGCTGGCTTCATGCCTAGGCGGGGCTAGAACTCATGGCCTCCCAGTTTCTAGCCTGATGCCTTACCCATTACACCAAACTGGCTGTCTATTAGAGAATGTAATTTGGCAGGCCCAAGAGGAAAGATATCTACTCTTTGGAATGTCATCCCTTGGGAGATCAGATTAGCCCTGACCCTTCACAAGGCCTTAAAGATGTGGTTTTGTCACTGGGTTTGGAGATGTACAGTAGATGTGTGGCAAAGTCAGGGCAGCGGTTGTGCTAATTTCCTGTTGGCTGGGTTATGTGCAGTTGTTGGCTTTTTCACTTCACCTGCTGATTGTATTCATGTAGGGTATTTACTTATTTATTATTTTTAATTGTTATTAGCTACCCCGAGTCATGAATTTATACAGGTAATTGATGGTAAGGTCAAATGTTTGCAGAAATAAAAAGGACATCAGTCTGGCCAAGCTTAAATTTATGTCTTGGTTCAATCAATCAAATATTTGGTGACTATTTGCAGTTTTCATTCTGTGCTAGATTTTCACAACTCCTACTGATTAAAATGGAACAAATACAGAGTTTTGAAAGACAGTGCAGTTTAAGAACTCAGTTGCCCAGCTCTTTAAAAATGCATCCCATCTATAAATTATTTGATTGTCTTCTGTCTTGTAATCTCTCTCTCTCTCTCTCTCTCTCTCTCTCTCTCTCTCTCTCTCTCTCTCTCGCTTTGATGCATGCCTACCTCGTCCTTTAAATCATAAGACCCATTCTTTGATTTTTAGAAACCTTTGAAACCTATAAAAGCTAAAGACATTGATAGGAAGAGTCCACAGCTACTTAAAAATAACAGGTGAAAGAAAAATGCAAAATATCATCATTTTCTCTGCTGGTAAAGAAAGCATTTTCAACGTGATATTGAGTCCAGGCCTATCACTGGAGAATCCAAAGGAAAGTTATAGCAATTTTTGGAAGAATGATTCACCCTGGCCCTCTACAGCAGGCAGGTTCCCTTCTATAATTTACTGTCTCATGCTATCCACTCAGTCCTCTGGTTCCTGAATGTTGCTGTCAACTCTTTTATGAATGCAGAACAACTTTGTAGAGGAAAACTTAGAAGTGTACCCCCATTGAACCCCTAATTGTGTCAATTATAATGGAAATCAAATCTTCCTTCTATGCTTCCATTCCCCTCCATGACCATGTAGACTTTCAACCCAACCTATTTAATAAGTGCCCATGAGTCCATTACTGTGTAAGACATAAATATATAGTTGTGGTTCTCATGTCTGTTTGTATCCAAGTCAGTATTCTTTGTAAACCAGATTACAAAATGATAATACCACTAAAAACATTTTAAAAAACATTTTATTATGGAAAATTGCTTGCCACTTCTCATCAAAAAAGAAATCTCAAAGCTGTTTTGAATAAAATTAAAAATCTAACTTACTTTTGATTCTCCTTTTAAAAATAAACTATACCTTCCATAATCAATGCTAGTTTTGAAATATTACTAGTAATACAAAAATGCTGATGATGCAAGTAACAAAATAACAGCACTAATTATCAGAAAGCTTCTGTTGAATGTAATTTATATTTTTGGGGTTTAATCACAACTCGAAAGCTCGTAAGTCAGTAAAGTTCAAATATTGTACCCGAAGCTTGTGATTTAAAGTCAGTAGTTGATGTGCATCACAGTTGTGGTTAATATAATATTAAAAATGCTGGATGTTTGCTAAGAAATATTTTATTAGTCTTAAGGGGGAAACTCATATGCTATCTTCCATGATGGATGATGGACCACAAGTCTCAGTAATTTATCGTTCGAAAGCATGGATGATTTCAAACTCCCGTGAAGGAAATCAGTGAATGCAGACAGCCAACTCTGAGAGAGCCTTGAAGTATATTTCACATACGTACATCAAGTTCCATCAAACTCAGTGCCACAGAACTAGATAGCAGCAGGCTGATCATCCAGTTTTGCAGCCCGGATAGGGTAGTCTTAATTTATGCAACTCTTTGCTACGCACCTGAAGGGCTTACTCCATGGTTGATACCATCAACTTCTATTGGAAGGCTAGTGTATATGACTCATAAGGGTACATCGCCAACTAGCTAGCCAAATGTCTGCCTGGACGATACTAGGATTGATTTAACATCAAAAAACAGAGAGCAGCATTTATTAGATTGCAAGGAGCAGATAATGAGAGGCAAACAAGATCATAATGAGTTTGTGGTTGCAGAACCAAGATTCCCAACTACTGGAGGGTTCTCCAGCATGGTTTTTTGCAAGTACTTTCTAGATACATGGTGCCATGTGTACTTTGAAGGCTGACCCACAAATTGGATTTGTCCTTTGCCAAGAGTCATGCTAGATGCCCTCTCTTCCACGGGCTTTTAAATTGTAATTATAACTAAAGGATCAGCTACAAAAAAGTGAATCCAAACTGCTTTGGGCAGGAAGCTGGTCAGGGAATGAATTTAACACACAGCTGAGAGCTTCCAAGAGAGTATTCATAATGTAAGGGAAAAGCTTCAGAAATGATAATTAAATAGTGAGGTGCTTTCAATATGTCCCTATTGTCATCTATGAAATGTTAGAGGATATCAAATTAACATAAGCAATTCTATTTTAAAAGCATCACAAAACATCTGTTTTTTTTAATCAGTTTGGAATTATGTTGCAGCTGCAGTGAACCAGAATATCATGCCGTTGATGACAGCTTAGAAGGCTCTGAATTCCTTGCAGCTTAATATTTCTTTGATAAGAAACAAGATTCTAGGAGAGAAGTTTGCTATAGTATGTACAGTAATCATAGATAAAGGGAAGGCCAATTCCATTATAAGTCTGGTCATTCAAAGACAACTTGATTTTTAATTAAGATTCTCCATCTTGTATTCCAACCCAGTGACCAGTGCCTGATTCCCACAACAATAACAACATGTTTGCATCTGCAGTGTTTGCAAAAATGATATGAAGCTTTCTTAATCAGCAACAATTCTCTTCAGAACTGAAGCAGAACTTCACATTCTTGTCACAACATGCTTAGGACCTTCAACTATGCATTTGGGAGAATAATTTCCTTGCTACTAAGAAAAGATCTGGATAATCTTTTGATGGCAGAGACCATACTTAATAGTTAGAAGCACACCTTGCCTTTCTGTGTGTGTTTGTGTGTGTGCTTGTGTATGTGTTTATTTCAGGAGAGGCAAGTTATAAAGCCGTGCACTAAACTTTTGGTGTGCTTCTTCCTTTAGTATGGTAGGGAACTACACATTGCAGAAGATCCTAGGGCTTTGCAAATGAGGTTTATGGCTGTAGATCGCCTAGTGTAGAGAGTAAAGGAGGTGACCTTGATAGAAATAGGCAACAGCTGTTACCTGGGCAAAGGAGGCAGAAACATTCTGAGAAGCAAGATTATATTGAGATGCAGGTCAGGCAAACATCTCCCCAATTCACTGGAATATAAGAAGGGGAGGAGATATAGCCCCATCAGACCTGCAAAATTCTGTTGTTATAGCCAATCTCAATAAAGTGTAATTCTGATCTTCCCGTGGAGTTGATTTTCTGGTCTGGTCTACCTGGAGTACCTGGTGGGGCTGACACCTAGGCTACATTATCAATATATTCCCAGACTTAGACAAAATGAATGTCTCTTGCTTGTTTCTGTGATAAACCTGTGTACAGGTGACATGATTCCAGACCATCTGACCAGATGGTGCTCCGCCCCAATGTTATACAAAGAAACCCATGGGCCAGAAAGGAAGATTTTAGACCTGACTTTTCTTGATATAGAAACACTGTGAGTCACATCACTTTCCTGCTGCTAATGTGTTCAATATTGAAAGACGAATTTAAATTGTATATTGCGACCATCACTTTGAAAACTACTCTAAGCATATTTGGTTAATAAAATATAACAGGAATTCAGATACTTGTCTAATTAGATGGCTTTCATTCCTGTAATGAATGCCCATGGAAGAACCATTCAACTGTGAATAGTCCTCGTCTGCAAAGGAGTGAATTCATACCCATGAAACATTTTGACACTGCTGTCTTATAGAGCATTTTCCTCTAATTTCTGCTCTTTTCTTAATATGCCAGGAAATTAATAGATCACACTGAGTTGTGGATAAAAAAGTCCATGTTACAAATGCAATATCTTGTATCTTATTAATTAGCTCAATCATATTACAGGCTTCCTTTTTTTTTTTTTCAAAATTAAAAATGAATTAAAAATTAAAAATAATTCCTTTCTAATTTTCCATTTAAGCATTTGGATGGCAATTTTTATTGTCATGATAATGGATCATATTATAGTCAGACCGTGAAGCAAATGAGACCTATTGTTAGACTCGGTGGTTCTTGATAGTCTCCCATCAAAATAGTAACCAGGTCTGAACCTGCTTAGTTGTTTGAGGCCAGGCAAATTCAACTTAGGACCACATCATGTGAAAATTCATCCTGGAATGTCATGGAGTTTGAGGGCTCATGTGTGGAAGTATGCTTGGCAGCAAATGTCACAAAGTCATGTGCTACATAGTTTTCTGTTTGGGGCAACTTATCTGTGGTCCTATGCAATATCATCATGAATACAAGTTATGTGCGCCAATTGGAACAAAAAATCTGCAGGAACCATTTTAGTCTCTGAGGACATTTTTAAGATAGCCACAGTTGGACTGGGAAAAGAAGATGCATAAGGCAGTATGTATAACAAAGAGAGTGTTAGTATATCTCCTAACAGAAAGAGATGACAAGGATTGTGTGAAATAACAACAGGAAGTAATGTCAGGCCTGTACTGGACACTATGTTCCTGAACTAGCTTGTGGACAATAAGAAGAGATTGTCTGATTCCTGAAAAGGTCCTAGTCAGCAGAAAACAGCTCCACACAACGGCCAAGATACCCAACCAGATGTAGACCAAGCAGTTTCTCAGAATATTGGGAGACAAACTGACAGTAGACACAACCAGGTAGTCATATCTTCCTATTAATCTGGTCAGCTGTTTATTGTACATTCACTGAGCTGTGCTATAAATCTTAATAATTTCAGACCTGGACATTTTGATGGAATCTGTAGTAATAGGAGAGGGGCAATAAGTCTGTTTGCCTTTTAATCATGCAGTATCATGATACAGCTGAATACTGGAGTGCCAGCTAAACACTATAAGGAAGGAAGAAACTGCAAACACACACAGACACAAATATATTCAATCAATGATCGGAACAGTAAAAGAGGTGGACAGTAAAATTACACTACAATAATATAATAAAACCTTTTTTTTAAAATGCATGTAAAATGCATGTAAAATTCCAGTGATATAGCTTGCAACATAACATACCCTGGGCATAACACTTATTCTTCCTTACCCCAGATCTAATTCAGTAGAAATTTGTTTTACTGCTTTAATAGCTGCTACACAAAATTTAACTACATTATATTTTCCATTAGGCTTATTGTCTGATAACAGAAAAGCAAGATGAAACTTATTTGATTGTCCTACCATCTGTTCCAACAAATAAGAGTTGAGAGATAGCTACCTTGAGAAACTGCAGTTTTACGTTGGCTTCTGGAAAATTCTGTATGGAGAATATTCGTAGCTCTGGTAAATATTGTGTTAGAGTCTTGGTTGGGCTGAAGATCCTGAGAGGAGGGAGCATTAAATTAATCTTATCAGAAGTTTAGTAAGAAGTGTGATTAAGCTGTTGTGCAGTTCTCTATGGTGGTTCTCCAAGTGTTGCAACCTAAAATTGTTTTAAAAGCAATCAGGCTTGTGCCAGTAAAGTAGGAGCACAGGCCATAACCATTCCAGGCTTCACTTCTTCCTTTGCCTGCCTGCATGTCCAGACAAGGCAGGAGGAAGTCTGAAAACAGCTGCACTTGCCTTCACAAGCTGACCATGGTCAACTGAGAAACCCTATGATTATAATACAATTCAGTTATTTCATTTCCATAAGGGCATACATTTTCAGCATAAGGAGTTTCCTTAAATCTGTCTTGGAAAACTGAGGAGTAAAATTTGAAAGCAAAACAGCGTGGAAGAAGAATAATTAACAACAACAGCAGCTGTTCTCTGGACAATCTGAACAACCATTGAAGAGAGATTGATTGTGACATCTTCTTAGGTATGTGACACTAAAGAAAGAACAGGACTTCTTTGAAAGCATTAAATGTTACAGAAACAAAGGTTTAGGGAGCTGATTGGCCACAGAACATCAGCTTGAGGAAGTCAAATAACAACAGGGTTCCCCACTTGCTTCTTCTCTAGATGGAATGTGAGTATGCACAGGTACATCAATAATACCTTAAACGACAGAGTTATTTATAATACAGAGCATCACTATTTCATTTATGCTAAGCAGTCCTTCATATTAAGTAATTACCTTCTATCACGTAAAAATAAGTATTATTTTTGTGGTCGTTCTGATATCTGGCTTGCCCCAGTAGTCCTTTCCTAAGATCCCAGAGTGTAGAGTTGATCACTCTGCTTTCTTTTGGGAATCAAATCAGTTAAATAAAGTTATGAACCTCTTCTTGTGAGAACTTGGCAAGGAGCATGCTGTACATTTACGATCCTCAACTTAATCATCTTGGAAAGCTAATCCAAAGAAGCAGATATAAATGTGGGTAACCTCTAACTCCCAGATGTTCAGCATTCACTCTTCTTTTTTATGACATAATGCATCTACACAAAACAAGCCAGCAAGCCAGTCATTCATTCTTTCCTGCTTAATTAATGACTCAGCTTAAACAACTTAGCCACTTGCAAAGCTCATTAATTGTGTATGTATTTTAATTATACAACATGAGATTGCAAACTGTTAATATGTTGAGCCAGGAAAAGCGATCTACTTGTTCTCTCCAATGCTTTACATAACAATTTCAGCCTGGTAAGGCTTTCCCAAAACTAGTTGCTACATCAGACTGAGATCTTCAGCATTCTTTGTGGTGAAAACTTGCTTTAATATTTTCCACCAAGATTCCATCTTTCCTATTTGCCTTTGTGCCCCCTTTCTCATACACTTGTCGGTGATGCTATCTACGCTCTCTAGAAGTTTAGGACTTCAATTCCCATCTGCTCTAGTCAATGTGAGCAATGACAAGCCTTCATGGAATGGTCCAAATATCAGATCACCGGATCTCCAAATTAGGACTTTTGTTGTTTAGTAAAGATATGTTACTATTGTATAAGAGGGTTAATTGAAAGCTAGACAGTGTCATTCATTTCTAGGCAGTGACGGATTGTTTACAAAAACCTAATGCAGGAGATAATGGAGATATAACATCAGGCCATAAATTCATGCAAGCTTCCTTTCTGCGTTGGAAAAGCACTTGGCTGGAGCGACAAGTAAATAATGTAAGCACATTCAGTTAGCTGATTGAGTGGGAAACATGTGCACGACCATTACTTGATCTGTTTTGTCTATGCAGATGAATCACTTACCTTCAGCCTTAGTTTTCTGGGGTGATATCTACTTTCCGGTTCATGACGTGTGCACAAATCCCCTGACTTTTCCAAGGACAACCCATGAAATTTACAATGATTTTGTAAATCATAATACTTCTTCTGCTTTATTAACTTGGAGAAATCTATCTGTTTGCGTATATACAGAATACAAGCAATTGCTGTTTATCTCAGCAGGTGACTTTACATGCTCTGGACATGTATTAAAAGCCTTGTTTGCATTTCTGAATGTGTGTGGATGGAAAATATTCCTAGCTGCTTTCTCAAAGGCTTGGTTTTCTGCTTTAAAATTGATATAAAAGTGGTTATGGAATGATTGATTGCAGCTTTCTTTCTCTCTCTCTCTCTCTCTTTCTTTCTTTTTTTTTTTTTTTAAGCATTTGATTCAGATGAAGACAGTCGGTAGTTCTTGGCTTCTTCATCCATCCATCCATTATGGCTGCATCTAAGATGTTTTTAAATATGTTTGTAAAAGAAATGAGTGTGTCAGTGGTTTATACATTTGGAAAGGTGTATATTTTACAGGAATTAAAACCAGATCCTTGCCAAATACTTTCACACAATGCAGAATGGGTCTTATGACTTTCTGTGGGAGAGTAAATGCTTGCTTTGCTCTTTCCTACTGGAATGAATGAGCTTGGAAAAGAATTTTAGCTAATTGATCTCCATTGCTTCATTCATCCCGACCAAGGACAAAACAAACACAGGAAGAGGCTCTTCCATGAGTATTTATTTTAAAGGTGTGTTTAATTAAAATACTACTCTTTGCAGGTATGTGTGAGAGAAGGAGGTGCTTTTCAGTCTCTTACTAAAAATCAGTAATGATTGTTCAGCCTTCAGAGATGAAAGTTCTGCTTGCTAATCAGTTCCCTATTTCTGTCAGTGAAAACAACCAGTCCTCTGTGTATTACTGTGTACAGTTGGATCTGTTCCTACCTTTGGATTGGCTGTGGAAATGATCAAATACGTGCACATTTCTTTCCGAGTCTTTATTCAATATTTACCCAGATATTTGTCAATATTCTTGAAGCTGTAAGTTTGCTGTTCAGCCTTATTTTAATTAATTCTTGTGTTTTATGTTAATGTAAAACAATATAATCCAGATGAATGGAAAGACCAGTGAATAGAGAAAGCCTGTGATTAAAATATTAAAATACAGCAGGGAATTATTGATTCGCTTCTACATAAATGTCTCAGCTGCATATTAATTGTCCAGTAATTGTCTTCTTACTGTCTGGAATGTTTCCTTCAACTCTGCCTTCAGTTTTGTGACAACCATGTTTACTGTGGATATTGTTTTAGATAAATAATATTAAAAAAAAAATCAATTGCCAGGAAAGTAATATCTTGTGCATTAGACCACATCTAAGACTACAGAAAGCCCTTGGCTTGCTTCCAACTCTATCAAATTGGAGGAGTTTCTTTTGGGTTAGGGTTTATTCCTTTCTTTTCAGTGCTGTAAATCTGTCAAGATTTGATGTTGTTTGTTTGCTTGGAACTCAGAGGAACAATATGGAGACTAAAAACAATTGCTCCATGTAGTTAAAGGGCAAAACAAACTCATGAAGCATAGTAAAAATTGTGTTCACAAAAGAGATTCTGGTTTCTCTTGGTGTTACTTGTGTGGTTTTCTGAAGAACTGGGCAATTATTACTTGGACTGAATACATTTGGTTTTCAGAATAATATTCTTCTAGATCCATAGGAATTGTTTAAGAGAAACATTTGAGAAGTTTCTTCTCTTTGCAGAAGAAAAAGGTTAAGCTTTTAAGCGAACACTTAAATATTGGGCTACAGGGACATTGGCCTGCTCCTTAAAATAGCATCCCATCCCAGGTCAGATTCTTCCATATGTATCCTGTAAAATATAGGAGCAGTTCCATGTGATACAATATTCCCTGTAGGGAAGTAAGTTGGTTAAAGTCATTTTACCTGAAGAGAGTACATCATGCAATAAGCCTTATTATGCATTATGGGGTCTTGGAGGATTCATGTAAGCTTAGTATACTGTATTGGGCAATAACTCAATGTCTCATGTAACACATAGCTCCTTATGAAGCCAAGGATCTTTAGTCAAGCTAAGAAGCACATGTTGGCTATTTAAGCAAAACGTTGACCACATTCACACATTTTTTTAAAAAAAAAATCTCCATAATTCTAAATATTGCTGTTGAACATTGTCATTATTCTCAATTTTACTGTCCGCAGAGAGCGAAGAGGTTTACCAGCGACAGGTGCTGTCTATTTCCTGCATCGTCTTTGGAATAGTCATTGTGGGCACAATCTCTGCAGCGTTCTACTTCAGAACAAAGTAAGACTCCTTAACTAATCTCTCTTCTTCCTTCTAGCCTCTCAGGCCATTGGTGTTTCCCGCCCACTGTATCGTTTCTTGATGTTATTATTCTGGGGAAGACATGCCAGAGACTTTTTTTTTAATGCAGATTCTTTCTTTTCTGAGACAATGCCCTGAAGCAAAAATGCGTGTAGTAGAACTACAGTGGCGTGCTTATGTGCTACTCTGAATCAGTTTGGACCAGGTTAGATGGCTTTCCCAAAATATGCATGTGTGTTTTAATGGCACCAAATGGTCAGGATCAAATCAAATGGAGTTTGAATCCATTTGGCTCAAGCACATTTTCCAAATTGATTCGATGTTTCCATTAATTGCACACAGTTCCATGTAATAGGATCTTCAGGATTAGAATTCTATGAACATGCAGAAATACAGGTGAAGGCCTTAGCTAATTTTTTGGAGCTGTAGGCCAGATAGCTCTAAGAACATTAAAAAACAACTACTTCTGACCTTATTTTCTTATCTTACCTTATAATCTTTCAAAAATAGCTAGGACTCAAGCAGTGCTGAACATTCTAGAAATAATAGGGGATAATAGCAAAGTCCTTGGAAGTATTCAGTTTAACTCGTGACAAATTAATTTATTGCAGGAATGGAAGTCTGTCACTTTCTGGATAGTTGCTGGGTGACAACTTCCATCAGCGGTGTTACCTGAATCTGATGAAAGTTTCCAGCTCCTGGTTGAAGGATTATTGGGGCTGACTTTGTACTACACCTGGTACAAAATGCAGCAGCAGTTGAAAATAAAGACCAATTTGTCTCCTATAAATTATTATTATTGGATTATATTTTTATATTATTATTATTATCATCATCAATATTATTTTACTGTGGATGTTTTAGTTACTCTGTCTTTGTACTTTGTTGAATTTTAATTATTGGAAACCATCAGAAGTTGCCGAGATGTGGTGGTCTATAAATGTAATAAATAAAAATGCTCAGATTAAAAAAGAAATGGAGTCAAAGGAATGTTGATGGTGGCTAAAAAAAATTTGTTTTGCCAGCAAATGCTTTTTATGTTTTATGTTTTATCACAAGTACCAATTTTCATCATTCTGGTTGGATTGTCTCCAAACTGGTGCCCTTCTTCTTGGCTACATATTACAAGAGTTGAAGTCCAAGGGAAAAGTCCATGTAGCCCTTCAGAGAGCACCTAGACTGGTTCATCAGTGACAAAAATTAGCATTTTCTGCTTTGAGAAAAGGGCTAAAAAGCAATGCCAAGAAATCTCTGGAATCAACATCTGTCGAGCCAGGTTGAAATATATGTGAATCCTGGAATGGGAAACAGGTTGCTCGGAAGGGAGAAAGGACTTCCTGAAGATTTGGGTGCCAGAGCCCTCAGAGGAAAATGGCACGGTGCACACTTGTAGTCACTGAAAATGCATTTGTGCCCTTGAGGAACATGATGCATGGCTTTCGTTTCGGGAACCTGGCCTGTTCTTCAGGAGAGAATTGGAAGAGTGATTATGTGTAAGGTTGTAAATACTGGTGGATACTGTGGTATCCATGAGGCATCACGGTAGAGAGCTAAGACATTAAAAAAAAAATGATTTAATTATCTCTTATGAAATTGCTCTTGCCATCAGGAATGTTACATCCTTCACAAGAATGAGGTGCATTGGCATTTTTGTGCTCCTCCCTCCCTGCTCTTGTTTCATCTTCCTCCCTTTCTGGTTTTGTTTCTGCAAGCATAGAGAAGTATTTGCTTCATTCCCAAAAGTGACATTCTTCAGGGGAAGCAAACAGGTCAATTATCCTGATGCATAATGTTGGGGAGGAACTCACTGTACTGGGAGTTATTCTGAGTTAAGTCCTAAGGATTTCAGTGGAAGGGACTTTGTTTACTTGCCCATTATAGTAAATTGGATTTACTCCAGAGAATGTCCCTTCCTTCCATACATTTTTAAAATCTATTCTTTACTCCATTTCTTTATTTCACTTCTATACTACCTAATCTATTAGAGACTCACAGTGGTTTACAGTAGTCTGTAAGAAAACTCACTGAAGCAGAGGGGGAAGAAAGGGAGCATTTCAAAGCACATGGCAGGTGGATGTTACAATGCCAGGTTTATCTTGGGAAATGGCTGTTAGCCCTTCAGTTGCCCACTGTAAGGGGAAAGAAGAAGATCAAGCAAGTCACAAAGACCCCACCATAATGAAATTGCTCCTCATTGAGGGCAGGCATTTTGTTAATTCACTTTCCAAGATTTGTAACCTAACTCCTTATCTCTTAACATTGAACCTGATTAATGACATTCAGCATGAATCTTACTTTCCTGATCAAGCTGTGCTGTTAGGGGCTTGATATTAACCAGCAATTAATCATCGACGATGAATCCGTTATCATTACCCATTACCATTACATCTATGGTAAAAATTAATTAATTAAAGAGACAGAGCAAACTTTCATCAGAAAGGAGGAGGAGGAGGAGAAGAGTAGAAAGGCTAATCATGATACACTCTTTAGAGAAGCTCCATCTTAAGTAACTCCTGGAACTTTGTAAAGTTTTAATTCTAAGAAGATGCTGTTCTACAAGATTAGGCTGTAATAGGCCTAGGTTCCCCTACTTCATGTAAAATGTCTCAGACTGCCACACTTACAGGAATTCTCTAGCATTTTTTCTTTACCCAGAATGCCTCCACAAACAGCAACTGGCAGTCAGAAGACACGATGTACATTCCTTAACCTCTCCACGCAGGGACAAACTCAGCCGCAATTTCAGCTGGGAAACGGTCGACATTTTAGACCAAGCCAAATCCAAAAATGCCAGGGAAATCCTGGAAGCTCAGCACGCAAACAAATCAGCCATCAAGAGACACATACAGATAGACCTCACGTACACACTATTTAAAAGACAGAACCAAAAGTGAGAGGAGGAAGCAACTAATCCAGAGCACGACTTTCCCAGCAGTCAACACCCAGATAAGCAGGAAGCAGGGCCAGATGAACAGAAACAATATCCTAACCCAGGAACCATCAAGGAGGAAACCACACCCCCACCAAGACTGGCAGACAAACGATTATATATAAGCAGCCAACAAATGTCCCTCTCCCACGGACTGATGTTGCTACCTAACCTGGTCATGAAACATCTACAGGAAAACGACCAAGCTCAGAAAAACCTCAAGAACCCAACAGTTTGACCCTGAGCTTCATATATTCTGTGCTATGAAATCCTTAGGTCTCTGTCTACACTCTCTTGCCCTCTTGAGATTGGTAAGTCATGAGGTACTGAAGAGTCACTCCCACTGGACGTGTCTCTTCCAACACTTTGAATTCTATGCAGTGAAAGAATCAAAATTATGATTCTCCAATGTTGTGGCAAAACGTATAGTCTACTAGGACTTTGATATATACCTAAAACCTCGCATTCCTACAAGTTATTACTCCACAACTATGCATTCCAGGGCATTTTTCATGAATTAATTGCTTGATAATTCTTTAATGTTCTGTTTTTAAAACTGGTTATAATTCCCTATTAATCTGGGAGCAATTAAGGTATTGAAGAATACTGTGTTTATAAGTGTGAGAAACAGTTTATGAAACGAGAGCCAGTTTGGCCTAGCGGTTAAGGCACCAGGCTAGAAACCAGGAGATGGTGAGTTAGGCATGAAAGCCACTGAGTGACTTTGGGCCAGTCTCTCTCTCTCAGCCCAACTCACCTCACAGGGTTGCTGTTGTGGGGAAAATAGGAGGAGGAAGGAGCATTAGTTATGTTCACCGCCTTGAGTTATTTATAAAAAAATAAGAAATGGGGGATAAGAAATCTTAAAAAAAAAAAAAAAGTAGCCTGTTGCTTATGTAGCATTTTATTGTAGTGATCGCACAGATAATAATGTCTTACTAAAGGCAGAGCAACTCATTTTACAGATATTTTGCTAACATATGCAATAAATGGAATTAGATGAGTCTGACTTGTTTTTCAGATAAAGCTTTTAATTCAGTGCTGATGTTTAAATAGAATCTTACTGTCTCAGCTCTTTCTATTTTTTTTAATGCATTTGATAACAAGTTTCTGGTCCAATGTATTCTAGGCAAACTCATTATTCCCATCCTTTTTTTCATCCTTTTCATAAGTGGGAGCCTGTTTAACTGATCTGTCCTTCCTCATTCAGCAGAACTATGCCTATGTAATTGCACTGTGTATTCCAGCCCTTTCCCAATCTGTTCTCTCTTGAGGGGTTGCCCAAGCTCCCAAATTCTCAGTCACCGTGCCATTCAGTCATCCAGTTGCAAAAGCTTGATTTATTTCAAATCCCCATTTCAATCTCATCATGTTCTGTCCAACAGACCTGCCCTAAATTATATGACTTCATTGGCATGATGTCATCCGGACCTTGCTAAGATGAACCCAATGAAACACCTGCATTCCACTTTGGTTGGATTTGTTCTTCCATTACGACTCGCTTTCAGTTATCAGGTGAAAGAGGCAAAATGAATTGGAGGGTAACTAAACCATTTTCATCTGTTTTTTGTTTGTTGGTGCTCCTTTGTAGAAAGCAAACGAAGTACATCCAGGAACAGTTGAAAGAGATACAGAATGGGAAAACCTACAGCCTTAATGCTTCCAGCATAATGGCAAAAACAGAGACCAGGGCCCAAGGCCAAGTCCAGCTGCAAAATGTAAGTAAATGTGCCAATGTTAGTCCTTATTACACTGGCTGAATGTTGGGTGCTGATGGCCTGGGCATTCTCGCTTCTTCCTCTCTTCCAAATGTGACCTAATTTGCACCTGAGGTCCTGGGTGTGAGAGAGGAGGGGGAATGTCACAATCTTCCAGGAGAGCCTGTCAAAGCAAGGCAGCACCTTCATGCTGTTTTGTCAAAGTTGGCCGAGACAAACGGTAGCATCTCAGTTGGCCTAGAACTTCACCGAAATCAGAAGACGTCACGTAGCAATCTGCAATGTGCAAAGAACTGGAGACATGAGCCCAAATTCTAGGGGAGGAACTGCTGCTGAAAAATGGCAGCTTAAGAGAAATGATGTTGATATGAAGGAACTGTTAAGAAAGGATTTGGAGAAGCGATTACCTAGGCCAGAAGTTGAAGCGAAACCAAGAAAGAAACTTAAAATAATCCTGGCTTGATTTTCTTAGTGTAAGGGGGAACAGAGAGAAACTTGGACAGGCTTTCCAGATGTTGATATAGGGTATTAGATATACCCTAATATAATAAGCAGCATTCCTGGAATTCCTCCTGGGTCTGTCTGTTCAGCTGACCTACCTCAGAGAACTGACAAATCCTTTGAAATCAAATCCAGGGACTAAATCAGCTTGAGACTTTGAACCAGTCATGGTTCTAACATTGTAGTTCTGTGTCAAAGGAAGTTTGGCATTACTGTCCATCTTCAGATCTGTTTCCTTTAGGAAATGCTGCCACTGACAAGTCATTCTGGCCATTATTTTCATGTACATGGAAGAAAAAATAAATAAATAAAGATTACGCTGCCCAGGACCAACCATTTCACATCTAAATTTTTGGCAGCATTATTTGGAGATACTTTGAGGTTTGTACAATGAGGACAAAAGGACTCTTATGCCCCTAAAATTGCCCGCTCTTGACTTAGAAATTTAAAGAATTACACTGATCATCTATTCCCCAAGTTCATATTTATATTCATATTTATATTCCTGTTCTTTGTCCCTTTGTTCTCCAGTATTCTTGCAGGCATTCTCCCCTCCCCCAAAATACCAAAATATCAAGAAAAGAAAAGTTACTGATGGAAATGAATAAAGATTCTGGATATCATCAAAGCTGGAGCAGTGTCTTTTTTCTTCTTTTTTTAAGAACAGGAAATGCTTTTGGTTATTGTTTGCACCTCTTACATGACATGGCTTCAGTAAACAGATCGACTGAGCCAGTGGCATTCACAGGAATTCTCTCCATCTCAGAGTTATGACCCATTTTTCTAGGGTTTTCTTCCTTCATTGAAAGACAAGATTAATGGGATCCATGCATTATTCATTGCAACTGATGATCTCATAATAGAGGATGGCTCATTATTTTAAGGATACTTTGCATAAAAGCACAGGCTAAACTCTAGCAGTGATTTAAGATACAAACAGCTTTGGCCTGATATTACCTTTTGTCCCAAACCACAGCAATGCATCCCAATGCTGCAGCTGTACAGCAGTGTTAACCTGGTTTTAATCTGATTGAGATTTCACCGGAAACAGCCAAGATCTTTTGGTTTTCCCCGGGACTGGAAAATGCTGCTGCTGTTAATGTCAACTGTTATTGATGTCATCAGCTTCACTATCATGTGAACATTGTAACTTCCCTTTGGAAAGTTTGGGAATTATTTATTTTATTTGCTGATGTTTTTCTTTATGTCCTCCGTTTTTATGTTGCTTCAGTCGACAATGTCTCTATCTTCTTTTAGGTTTTGTGTCTCATATCACTGAATTTATTTTGCAATTTTAGCTTGGACTTGTTTTGTACCCCAAATTGGGATACGCAGTGCAGAAATGTGCCGTTATCGTTGCTCCTTTGCTTCTTGTTCAGGAGAATGTGATATGTAAATGTAAAGAAATGACTATAATTCTTCTACTTCCCCTTGTAGCTAGTTATAATGCATTGCAAATTTGCTTTCCACTTCAGCCAGCTCATTTATGTTTTCAGCTGTTTGCATAACTGCGGTTAAAAAAATAATATGTTCCTTCTACTCTTTGTCACCTCTCTGTGCCAGCTACAAATTCAGTAGCTTGAATTACAAAAATAGTATGCAAAGCTAAAAATGCATTACAAAAACTGTGCAGAAGACAGTTTGCTTTCAATATAGTTGTACTAATGCTTCACGCACACTTTTGAGAAAAATGGTTTCTACTCTGAAATCTTCTTTGTAATGTTTAATGAATGGAAAGTCCCTGGAAGTCATTGAAAATTCAAATGGTAAGACTTATTCTTGACTTTATACAGAAATATGTATATATAAAATGATTGCAGCAGGATTTTTATAGGAAACCTGGAGGCGAGGGGATGCATATGAGGTCCATTTCAAAGGTTCCACTCAATTGGAAAACATATCTGTTTGGATTCAAACACTTGAACTGATTATTATTATTTTTTTAATGATCCAGTTGTGACATTTGAACTGATTTGGATATCTGAATCTAACCCAGTTTGATTCAAGCATTTTTTATTAGTAAAAGACCAGTATCTAACCATGAAGGCATCTGAATTTATTTGTATTCAATGGGATATATTTAATTTGATTCATCAAGTGAAATTGATCCCCTGAATCAGTTGGAATCAGTTTAAAACCATTTAGAATGTCTAGTAGTCAAAGAGACCTAATTAATACACCGATTAGGGATGTCTTCAGGATATGGTCAAACGAGTCAAGATGATGGTGCAAATGTGACATACTTGAAACCATAAGTAATAAATGAATAAAATCTCTGAGATATTAAATAGTCCAAGCCACCCATCAGATTAGAGAACACTGAGCTAAAAAGGTTTAAAACATCATAAAATGGAACCTTACAACTCAGGCATGGATTGAGAGTTAACTTAATTAGCCATTATTAAGATGTGGTTTCCAAAAATCTTGTAATGAAGAAAATAGAGACATTTTGTACAACTATATGCTGAAATTTGAAGTGTTCCAGATTTTGAAATAGAGAAGCTGTTTGGTCTGGGTTGACATTTACCTGAAGAGCATTTTGTCTATGCCTGAGTGGAAATAAAGATGAATACTTGAAGCTCAATGAGATTCTATATTTTCCGTACAGGACAGATTCTCACCAGGAGTGATTACATGTTTGAGAAGCTCTGCAATTATTTAACTGACAAATTACATAGGTGAAATTTGAGGTTGAAGAGAATGAAAATAGAGTTATATTCTATTTAAACTAAAATAGAATTTAGTTTATAGTCTAGTTTATAACAAAAATAAGAGTTACACTGGTAATTAAACTAGATTTGTACTGAAAGACTAGAGTGTGGATTTAAAGATCATATGCATTGAAAGAGTATATATACATATCTCATAACAAAAAAAAATGCAACGCTTTCTAAGAAAATATCTTCTGCTTCTTCTTAAGCTCTGTGAGAGATTGGCTTCTGGCCATTGTTTGCTCTATGACAACTAACTGTATTAGGAGGAAAATGTTAATGCTTTTATTTAGAGGAGAAACAATTTAAATTTCCATGTAATTTTGCACATCTGTTTAACCCTAGATGGTGTTAGCTAAAAGAATGCAAACATTGACACCTATGCAAAAGCCTAATTGCATATTCAGTCATGTTCTCCATAACTCATTCACCATTTCAATTTATTGCTGTTTATCTAGTGCTTATTGTGAAACAAAATGGCATCGCGTGTATTCAGTCATGTTGCACTAAAAATCTTTCTGGAAATATATTGAGTAGAATCTATATTTGGATTGTTACTGAGACGTGGATTATTTATTTTATTGCATTGCACCTTACATTCATCAACATTTGTGCATTGCAATGGTATACACAGGAAGGAAGGAATATTTTAACATGACTTCCTAGATAAATAAAAAATATTAGACAGGACTTCATTGCTTAGGAATACAGCACATTTTTAAAGAGTATGGAAACAAAAAACAAAAATAGTGGAACATCCTCCAGATTTTTATTATCTTTATTTTACTTTTGGAACCTTGAAGAGCTCACTGCAAGAAACTATTCTGGGTTTGGGCCTTTCCCAGCCTGCAAACATCTATACTAGCTTCAAATGTCCTGCCTTTTTTGACAATGCCTGCCCTGCTTCTGTGGCCTCTGTTTTCAATGTAAGATAATGAGGGACAAAGCCCAACATGTTTAATAAATCTTGAGGACACTCAGATGCCTTTAGATGATGTCAGAGGAAGGAAGAAAATGCTACCTCGAAACTGGTAATATCTAAAGACCCTTGAAGACATAAGGGGAAAAAAAGTAGCTACTATGTGTTTCTGTCATGGTTATGTTCAATTAGAACTGGGAAAACATCCTTCAAGGGCTATTATTCCAACAATCTGGCTCAGCTGAGGATTTAATAGGCCAAAAATCCAGGTGATTCCTCAAACCTACCTACTGTACTGCTAGCTCTGAGTTTAAGAGCTCCTGTTCCTTTCTGAATGGTTTGCAAGCCCAGTTTCCTGCATGGCTGGGAAACTGAGGAACCTATGGAATAATTAGAAAATTATCCATCTGAACTTTCAGATGGTGGAAGGCCAGGAAAGCATAAAAGTGGGTGCTGAGAACTTCTGAGGGTAAATGAGGCTTTATCAGCAGTGCTCCTGCCAGGCCACTTTGGGCTCCTGATCCCAGGAACATCTCACAGCAGAACCTGAGATCCTTGAAGTCACAGTTCCCACAAAACCTTAGATATAGTCCTGGAGATGTTCCAAACATTTCCAGGAATAAATAGATAAGATGATGAAATGCATATTAGTTGAAGGTAATTAATTAAATTTAGCTTTTGTCCTGATCCTGCCACTTTTTTTGGAATACAACTCCAAACCTGCCACCTAAAGGACAGGTCAGTCCTCACCCTGGAAAAGTTGTTCATCTCTAACATAGGCAGACCAATGATCTACCTTAGTTTAAATAAACTACATTATATTCATCTAAGCCACCATAACTGGGGGGGGGGTTCATTCTGCACGACCTAAAGTTAATTAGAACACACATGTGCCATGAGATCTCATTGCACCTGTGCATTAGGATCCAAGCTTAGTGGAATCAAGATCCTCAGGAGGTGGGCTCTTTTTCACTGGATATATTCTAGTTATCAAGGAAGTGAGGACCACTTATCAGAAGTAAACTGGAAACTTTGCATTTAAGCTCCCTTCAAGCTGTACAGTACCATGATGGGCAGCTTTGAAAGGGCCACCCAGTTTAACCTTTTCCCTTGTATTCTTTGCATTTTCTTGGTTACAGTATTCAACAACAAGAAGACATCCAGAGCCAGTGATGGGGAAAATGATGGAATCTAGTTTTTCAGGAACTCAGTCCTTCCCTGAAGCTTTGTCTGCAGACAGAGGAGGACAGGCTGTAAAGCCGCATAGGTAAGAACATGGTTTTGAATTGGCATTTCTTTTGTAAGACAAATGCAGGGCATGTGGCTTGGGAAGCATTTGAGTTCAGGAGGCCTTTGAGGAAGCCTCACTCTATTTGTTAAGCAGAGGGCAGGGAGAAACGTCCATTATAGATGTAAAAGCCATTATTTCAGCTGTTGGATTTCCACTTTTTTCTTTTCCATAAAGGGCCTAGAGGAAGTATTAAGGTAAGGGTTCCATCAAGTCAGAGTCACAGACCACCGAATAGGATAATTGTATTCCATTACCATATAGGATTCCTTCCTCAGCCCGTCCTCATATCAGTTCATGAAGTTAATGACTCACCCACCCACAGGCAGGCTGCAAAGCTCACTCGTGCTGACAGGGAGTATTCAGTATGAAAAAGGGCTGTTCTGCATAGTGCCTGTAACCAGCAAAGGCTGGTTAAGGGTGGCTTTTCTCTTGTTTGTTAGGGACTGAAAGCAAAGGGGCATTATAAGGCGGGTGGGTCCACATGAACATTTGCTCAGCTGATGACTTAACAAAGGAATGCATCTTCTGTAGCTTTACAGCTTTAGCTGATAATAATTTTTATTTGTTTATGCATATATGTATACATTGCATATGTGTGTGTATATGTGTGTGTGTGTGTGTGATCCACACACATACAGTATCTGTCTGTCTGTCTGTCTATCTGTCTATCTATCTAAAAATGGAAAATATTAATTACACCAAGCACAGCCCTGTTAATTGTATGCTCTTTATCATTGCGAGATTTGTTTAACAATAAGGCAAAGATAAACTCTTTGGAGATCCTTTTTCCACCATAGTTTAGTTCACCTAGCTGGCTTCAGTGTGTTCAAATAAGTAACCCAGAATTAAAAGAAAGGCAGAAATCAGGCAGAATGCTGAGAGACTTGACTGAATTTGAAAATCGTATAATGTGTGACTTAGAGCACCTGCTGAATCTTATTTATCAGTTGCTGGTGAAATATGATTCAGAAAGTCAGAGACTGTATGATGAAAGGGATGCAGACTTTAGAATTAGTAATAGATATGCAAGAATGGGAATTCCAGTGGTAGAAGAAGATTTAATTTTATCCTGAATACTATACTTACAGAGAAAATTAGTGTAAGATGTTCCATTGTTGGCATCTTACCCTAGTCTTACTTGTAAACATGGATAATTCATTTTCTGAATATTGCTGGAAAGATAACAATCAGGCTGGATCATTCTTTCATATACAACATCAATGTTATAAAGCTCAACAATTTTTGAATCTTAAAAGGTGAATTCCCTTTTCAATCTGTGACATTTTTACTAAAAGGTACAAAACCATATATTCCGACAAAGTAGAGGGAATTAGCTTCGTATATGCTATGTGCTGCAAGGTTATTTTATGCGAAAGGATGTTTAACCCCTTCTGCAGAAGAATGACTGACTAAGTTGTGGAAGTATGCTTTGATGTGTAGAATAACTCTGTATCATACAGGTAGATCCAACACAGAATTTAATTCAAATTTGAGACGATTCCTAGACTACAATTCAGTCCATGTATTTGTACCACATCCAAAATCTGAGTTACTATCTGCATAATATGTATATTTCAATCTTACAGGACTTCTTAAATTAGAACAGACTTTTAGCAGTCTGGACAGAATTTATTATACTTCATAATTTCATTTTATGAATTATGCTGTGCTGACCATGATTCCCGATATTTATCCCTTGCTCAAGCAACTTCCAACCTTTTAAAACAATACAGTGTATTCATTATTCACAATCAATTAATGATTTTGTTGTTCAGTCATTAAGTCGTGTCTGACTCTTCGTGACCCCATGAACCATATTGCGCCAGGCCTTCCTGTCCTTCACTGTCTCCCTGAGTTTGCTCATCCTGGAATATTATAATTTCTATATTTGTAAATCCCCTGTTTATTCATTTCCTATGTTTTTACCCTGTTCTTTTCTTATTTTGTTCTTTTGTGCTTTCATATTTGTCTGTTCTCTCTCTCTCTCTCTCTCTCTCTCTCTCTCTCTCTCTCTATATATATATATATATATATATTATAACACACTTATCTGTGCCCAGGTATTTAATTTATTTATATATATATATGTGTGTGTGTGTGTGTGTGTATATATTAAATACCTGGGCACAGATAAGTGTGTTTGTGTCATATATATATATATATATATATAGAGAGAGAGAGAGAGTGAGGGAGGGAGCACTATTGGTGGATAGATAATCATCTGGACTATCCAAAGCTTCAGTGGGGTTATTTGAATCCAAGGTAACTGGAACAAATCACCCCATCAAACAATGTTTTTACATACTGACTGCATGGATTTACAGTATACCATACAATTCTACCTTTTTACTCAAGGCAGCAGAGAACATTTAAAACAAAAATGAAAAGAGGTAGGTTTTTTAATAGAATCAGTAAAGTTGATCACTTAAAAGTTTGGTGAAAGAAACAAGTTTTTAGCATTTTTATAAATCATGGGAGAGCGGGGGGCAAACATCCGTCTCTTAGGAGAGTGTTCCACGTAGGAGAAGGCCCTGTTTTGCACAGCAGTTGGTTGAGTTTCTAGCAATGGAGGTGTTTTTGAAGGAATCTCTGCTGATGATTTAATTAACAGGGAAGTTCTGTAGTAGGAGAGGCCATCAGGTCTTAGGCTTTATTGGTCAATATTAACACATTAAATTGTGCCTGGCAGGCAACTGGGAGCTGGTGCAGATCTTTCTGCATTCATTCATTCATTCATTCACTCATTCATTCATTCATTCATTCATTCATTCATTCATTCATTCATCTGCCAAGTTTAATCAGATGCTTTTCAAGTGCAGCCTCATGTGAAGCACATTGTAGTCACACTTCCTGATCTGCCTCTCTGGCCCTTGAGGGGTTTTCTGCACTTGGACCAGAACCACCTGTGTTGAAAAAATGCAGCCGAGCAGGACCAAGCAAAGCTAATGGTGCAGCATATTGATTTTTTGAGCAGTGAGGCAGATCATGTTGCCTCCATTGCTTGAAGTTAGCTAACAATGTGGATCACGTCTAATTATTGCTTGTTACTTCTTATTGCCTTGGCATTCTGCTTTTCTCCAAGAAATCAAAGCAAGGTACAAAAGTGTTTCTTCTACTTTCTTCCCATAATAACAGCCTTACGTGATAGGATGGGTTTAGAGAGTGAATAACTGGCACGAAGTTGAGTTCCAAAGTTGAACTGGGACTTGAACCAGTCTCCTGAGCCCAAGTGTAACAGTTTAACCACTGCATGTGCTATGTCGTACTCATAATGAGCAATGAGTTAAAGAGATTCGAGTTAAAGAGATTTGAGCCTGAGCTGATTAATAGGCTTGCTTTTGTACTCCTTACAAATCAGATATTAAATATATCAAACTTTTGGGGGGAGGGGGATGGGAATAGGCTTTCAAATTTCAGTGATTAATAAACCTCAAGTAGATGTTCTTCATCATGTAACTCCTTATAAGTTACTTTATGCTATTAGATTATGAGTACTACATAGGTGATATATTAGTCATCTGTCTGATTTCATACTTTGGTCCTGCATCTTCACTAGAGTGATGTACAGCACTTTTGAAATACTTCATAATTTATTTTTGCTCCTGCAGTATTTTTGAGATTATGCACAAAAACTGGAAGTGCAAATGTTAGAATTATGACCATTTAGTGTTCCTGAACAGAATTCTGAATATCCATTAAGCAAAGCAGTTGTAGAAGTTCTGAGAAGTTTTTAAAAATTATAGGTTGCCATTGATCAGTGAAGGAATTATATGCCTTTATGAGGTACAGAAAGTAGATTTTGTTTCTCGTTATTAGTTTTTTATAAACATTATTATTACATTATTATTATTTATCAAATATTATATTAACTATTATATTTTTATAAACATTCACTATTAACTAATATATTATTAGTTTTTTTTAAAAAAAACATAGTAAAAACTAATACAAACTAAACTAGAAGAAAAAAGAAAAAAGTTCAGAAGGTGCAGAAAAAAGGGACTTTTGGAGGAAGAAATGATGGACAGAAGATGGCTCCAAATGCGGAGCTGACAACCATGGCAGAATAAAGAACCAGTGAGTAGACCAGCTCTTCAATAATTCCTCTCTGGACAAGGAGAGGACTTACGATCACCCACAAGTGCTCCAGACAGCTGCTCCTCATGAGGAGACTGCATGATAGTGGTCCCTGGTGGGTTTCAAGCTCTGGGAGACAAGGGAATAGCCATCTTGCTCAAACCATACTTTGTGCCTTTGAAAGGACACTAAGTTCATATACTTCCTTTTCTAATCACGTTTGGAAATTGCTTGTTAACTGCTTTTCAGCTATTAGGAATCTTTGGATCAACAAGTTTGACAGCACTGGGTGAGTTTCCTTCAATCCTTAACAAGATAAAGTTTTAACTAGAAGTTTAAGAACTTTAAAAAAAATGGGTGGGGGGGAGGAATAAACAGCAAAAGGATGATTAAAACTTTGATTCTAGCAAGTTACAAATAGACTCAGAGTCCAGTTAAATTTGAAATAAAATTTTAGAATTAATTATAAAGAATCCTTTCTGTGAGAAAATGCTTTTGTTTTTATTTTTTTAAATAAGATCTTAAAAAGTGGACACTAGAGGGAACTAGAGGGAACTAAAGATTACAATTCAAGGAGAAGGACTGATAAACTTGACTTACAATTACAGAATGAAGCAAAATATTCTAACATTGGACATATTGAAGGATATTATTGAACAGTGGACTCAGAAGTTAATGGTGTCAACAGAGACATCTGCCTCTATGGAAAGACTGTGTCTAAAAGATGTTATGGAAGAGGAACAAGTTTTACCTGACAAGATCAAGACTGAGTTGAAAGTGGATTTACAAAGGACAGGCTACAAGAATGACATGGAACAAGATGCTACACTGGATGTACAAAAGAAACTTTAAAAAGCTTTTACCTGACATAGACATTATAGAGTTTGAAGGCATGGAAGACAACATACAATGACTAGACGCTTTTTGTAAAACCCACTGCAGTAATAAAGATGTGTTGTACCCAAGGCAGCCAATTGAGGAGGTAGTTCACTGGCAAAGCTCAAAGATGAATGCCAATCA
This sequence comes from Python bivittatus, assembly GCF_059951505.1. NCBI lineage: Eukaryota > Metazoa > Chordata > Lepidosauria > Squamata > Pythonidae > Python > Python bivittatus. The sequence continues at coordinate 7,949,883 of NW_028277033.1, forward strand.
TATTGTACCTCAAAGTTCAGCAGAAGAGAACAGTTTTCATTTCTATTTCATTCCTGTAGTTCTCAAAAAGCAAAGTATTCCTAATATGTGTGATAAGTAAAATAGGCAGCAGTAGAAAATTGTGGTACCACAAATATTGTGCAGGGAGAGTGTTAAAGGAATAGCAAGGGGTTACTAGAAATTTTGAGGATGCTATGGAAGCAGTAGGAATGAATGGTTGTTGCAATCAGAAGACTATACAAAATCTGTCCCATGTTCTACAGAACATGCCATCCTTTATTTAACTTTCCTGGAAATTTCACCCTATATTACTAAGTAACTAACAATACTGTTTATAAGAAACAACAGGTTGCATTCATGATAGGTCAGCGGGGATAAGAACTCAATTCTTCCTCATTCATATTCTGGAACTGGGAATATGCAAAGACCGACTGCCTCCAGAATCACCCTATGGAAGTTTGGGCTCTTTCCAAAGCTGGGGATCTCACACAAATCTTCTTCCATGGAATAAAAACATTTGTATAATAGTCTCCGTGCTCCCACGATCATATTGTATCCAATATTTTTGTATAATTTTACCCTGAGGTAATTACATAATGCATATTTTAGGCTTCTTTGTTCTTCTTTGAAAATGCAATAAATAAATTTGTTAAAACATTTCCCTGATGTTCTGCCAGAGATCACTACAGTTCAGCTTAGGCTAGCATTTGACAAATGAAAAGTATCCCAGGACCCATTTCATTGCTTAAAGTTGTGTTTTCCACTGTAATAATCAAGTTGTTTGCCAACAAAAGTGAGATTCTGGAGGTCCTAATGCCATCCCAAGGATCCTCCCAGTCAGATACAGACTTCTGTTTCCCATGAAGCAGCCTAGATAAATAATAGCCCACTTTTTCCAGGGTGCTGATCTTGCACAAACTTCTGTATCATGCTTTGGGATTGTGAGTTGCCTAATGTGATAAACTGCCTTTTGATTCTTTCTCACGTTGCCTAAATAACGTTCCCTTTTGTCAAGCTTTCCATGATTTAGTAAACAAAATATGTTTCTGAATGTGGTCATCCATAATGAGATAGATAAACAGTTAGTTTAGCAACCAATTGAGGGAAAATAGGAGATTAAGATGGTTCTCATTGTTATTATTTCAATGGGTTATTTTTTATTCCTTTCTGGACATAATGGCTTCCATTTGCAGCCAAGCTTGTTCAAATGAGGAGAGTGTGTCCCTAGTTAAGCGGAGTTGGTTAGCGGAGAGAAAATATCAATATGAAATCAATCCTATTGGGAAAAAAACATGGTTGACCATTTGATGATTGATCATAGTCTTGGTAAATGAACAGCTGGTTGTAAAGGATAAGAAGAGAGCCAGTTTGGTGTAGTGGTGAAAGGGACTGGATTAGAAGCCATGAGACGGTGAGTTCTAGTCCTGCCTTAGGTGCAAAGCCAGCTGAGTAACTTTGGGCCAGTCTCTCAGATGCCAAACCACTTCTGAAAATCTTGCCAAGAAAACTGCAGTCCAGTCACCAAGACTGACTCAAAGGTGCATGCGCACACACACACACACACACAAAGAATGGTGATGCAAAGTTGACCCGACTTCTAAAATAAATAGAATGCTATTCAAACTACTGCAGTTCATATATTACTGATGTAGTACAACTTCCTTCCAAGAGCTAAACTCTGATGATTTATGTCTCTTTCTTCCCAGGAGTTTCTCTTCATGCTGCAATGCAGGTCAGCAGCCTGGGATACTGCACAGAAATGCCTTTCGAAGGACTCCTCCTTTGCCACGGGGTAGATTCAATGGAATTACAGGACCAGCATACCAACAACTAGAAGAGTCCAAGATCTCAGATCAGGACAATGTACCTTGTCAAGGGTAGGTAGGAAAAACAAGAGAAACCAGCCGTTGCTATTGGGAATTAAACTGAGTGCATGAAGAAAGGTCTGTGAAAATGAAAGAATGAATACTTTTTAAAAGAAATTCACATGTACATCTGGCAGAAGTCTATTAAAATAGCATATATGGTGGGTTCAATCCAAACTTAGTTGCATTTATATTCAGTTTGCTGAAATTAGTGGGACTGGATCTGTGACATTGTATTAGTAAAACATTAAAGAGAAAACCCAAGAACTACTATTTAGTTACTAAAATTGTGGTTACGCAATTCCTTTATTAGGACCAAGCAAAATGCCAAAAGCTTTTCACCAGACAAGATGTTATGGAGAGAAAAAAAATTTAAAAGGAAGGTAGAAGAAAGTTCTAAAATTAGGGCAGATATTTCCATTATGAAATCTGTGATTCAAAATGAGGTTCAAAATGGAGATTCTAGGCTGAGTATATGAGTATATGGGTTGAATTAATCAAACGCATTAAGATCTTAGAAACCATTTACTCCAATTTATCTAGAAATTGAAAACACGGTTCTAGATAGAAAACGTTCTGGACAGTAGATCAGTAGTGAATCCCTATTTAATATTAATCTCTAGGTTGTTGATTTTCATGATGCACTAAGATGTCTTTGATCTTTTGTCATTGTTAGTCATAGTAATTGGAACCACTTGTCTCAGAAATTGAGTATGGCTGTCTAGATAAATCTATTTTCAATTAGGAAATTGTAGCATAATGCAAATGTCCAGGTTTCAGTAGCCACTGCCTGAAGAATGAAGCAAGTAATTGTCCTGTCTCCTATTCAAATATTGGCTTATCTTGAATACATAAATAGGATCAGATCTAGTTATCCATCAGATAAGTCTGGAAATACAGTTCAACTGAGAAGTTAAAAAAAAAAAAAATGTCCTGGAACATGGCAATGGCAAGACACTTCTGGGCTGTTACCAAGAAAACCACATGGACATGTTGATGAAGTCAACAGAGTCCAGCTCTGTTCAAAGAACAGTTTACTTAGTATATGAATCACATATTTTTCTATGTTGCAAGGGATTGTTTCTTCCTTCTTGATATACGGGATAATAAATTGTTCTGCTTTATGCAGATGGCATATGCCTACTGCCACAAAATCCACCAGAGTTATGAAGAGTGTAAAAAAAAAAAAAATGTTGCTTGGCAGAACATCTAAACATTAATTGTGTGTGTGTATAATCTTTATTTGCTACCATTGAGTCCTAAATGGCCACTCAGTTGAACAGACTGTTTTTTCCAGTCACTGGGTATTAACTTTTTTTGCCAGTCAAAATGAGAATGCTCAAGGGAAATAGATGAAGCTTAGGAATGCCCTCAGTTCTCCGGCAGACATTCATTTTCCTAGAGATAAGAGGAACGTTCAGCTAGATTGCTCTAAGTAATTCTATGCATAGTTCCTAGAATGTCTCCCCCAATGAGGTTTAGCCTGAAAAAGTATGAATAGAATTAGAATGAGGGAACTAGAGCCTGTCTGGAAGGCAACCCACCCTGTCTTATCCTTGTAGGGCAAATGACATCAGGAGGGTGTAGAGGCATAGTTAAGGTCATAGGTGAAGGCTGGAGGTCTACCTCTCCCCCAAGTCCCCCTGGTTCTGCACACTCTGGCCTCACCACCTTACTTTGAGGCTTTAGGTAATTTCTGCTGCCATGACTTATCTTCCAGGGAGCATCTCACCTGGTCTCTTCCTCCTAACTGCTAATCTCACTATGTGAGAGATGAAGGGCTCTCATCACCTGGCAGTGAAAGGGTAAAAATGGCTAACCAAGGAGGAACTGATGCCTATATATGCTGGATTGTTTGATTATTAAATTGATTATCATTTTATTGTTATTTTATATATTGTTATTATCCCTAACTTCCTAGGGTCCATTATGATTGAGATGTTGCATAAATGACTACATAAGGAAAGGGGTGGGGAAAAAATAATTCCTATAATGAAATCTCTTGTCATTGTCCTTTGAGGTAGACCAGGTCAAGAAAAAGCACAGCAGAAATTCCAAGAATGTTCTTTACTGTAAGAGGGTGTAATAACAGAACCTTTAAAGCCTGTCAGGGTTTCTCTCTACTCCATCTTATACCAAACAAAATCAAGGTTGGGTTATTTTGAGTTTCCTTCTCATGCTTTCTTCTTCCTCAGGACTGAGTAACCTTTTCTCAAAAACCATCCTTAATGGTCTCATCATCCCATCCTTATTCCAAGGCCAGATCCACATTCTTTCACAGTAGCATAAAGCCACATGAGAAGAAATTTTAGCTCTTCCCCCTTTTGGGAGATAAACCAATCTCATGAAAAGTAAACAAAATCAAAAGTTTATTTTTTATAAAAAGAGTAAACAGAAAATACCATTTTTAACTTTGAATACCCCAAATGCAAAGCTTTAGTGCTGAGGGGGGGAGGGAAGGCAGGCAGGCAGGCAGGCAGGAAGATAAGTTTAACCAACAAGATGGTGCTTTACAAACAGGATGATGAATTAGAGTAAGAGAATACATTGTCTATCTATACCTGTACCAAAGAAAGTTGGAAGCTACTCTTTTTTTCTTATGCTCCCTCTTCTTCCTTCCCCCCCCTTTTTTTCTTTTCCTCCTTTTTTTCCCCTTCCTTTTTTCTTGATTTTTCTGTATTTTAACTTTTTTGGAAAACGTTGTTGTTGTTTAGTCTTTAAGTCGTGTCCAACTCTTCATGACCCCATTTGGAAAACATACTAAAATTTATATTAAAAAAAAATACAAACAGGATGAAGATGATGATGATGGTGGTGGTGGTGGTGGTGGTGGTGATAGACGTGATGATGGTGATGATGATGATGATAGAATTTTAAGGAGGAAAATACTACATCTTCTGAAATATGAAGGATTCATGCCTGTCATCGAACACAGGATTCCTGTGGTAGTATGGGGATATAAAGAATATTAGACTTAACACAGAGAGCAAAAGAAAGTAAAATTTAGCACAGCTTCTGCCTAACACACTCACCTATTTCTTAGAGACAAACTAAATCTTCTGCCTCTTTTCCACGGACCTTCCCCAATCTCTGTGGTCACTATAGCCCTTTATCAGAGCTGCTGGGGAGACGCCCAGCATGTTTATGCTCCATTGGCCTCCAGTTTTGACTTTGCCTTTTCAGAGGACGAATCCATTTCTTTATCTTCCAAGCAGAACTGCTGAAGTGCATGGCTGAGAGAAGGTGTGAATTCAAACTCAGACACTAGCCGGCATTTAGTGTCAGAGTCTGCACATTCATTTCTCAAGTTCAGTAAATCCTTTGGATTTGAATTAGTTAACTGGCAGGGAGGCTGTGGTACTGTGAATGAAGACTGGCTACACACAACCCAGAAACTGTATGGAATTGTACTCCCAACAACATCCATTTCTCCTTGCAGGAGGCCAAATGGAGTTGGAAAATTTAAGGTTTGCCATGCCTTCCCTGCAAAAGGGAAAGACAAGATAAGCAATGAGGCTGATTCTAGTGGTGCACAAGCTGGAGAGTCACGATTCAGAGATGGCATGATTCAGTTTTAGTTTTGTGGCTTGGGATTTGGAGGTGGAAGAACTAAACGTGAGCCATAATGGGTGAATGATCAAAATCCCTGCAGCTTCTTCATTTGTAGGGGAGCGAAGCACAATAATAACACCTGGGGTGGTAGACCTGTTAGAGGACCTCAGACCTGAAAAACATCAGCAGGATGAGTGAAGGACAGTACAACAAACTCCTAACTGTATAACAAACATTTAAAGTTAATATACTGGACCAATGCAGAAAGTATTCACCTGTTTTTCAAGTTAAAAATAAAAACGTTCAATAACTGGTTTTAAAAAGTAAACCCTTACTTTTCCACATACTTTTCTGAATACACATTGGCTTAAAAAGACATACAGTAGAAAAATGTCAATTGCCTTCCCCAGGGTTTCCAAAAACATGGTCTCACATGTCTTCTACTTTCTGATGAATGGCTTTCTTAACTGCCAACACTGGGATGTCTTCTTTAAACATCACCCTCTTATTGGAATTATGCAGATGAGGGCAAGTCTCAGTGGAACATAAACCCACAGGGTTTTGGATTGATGGCCCTGTTCTGTGTAAGCAATCAGAAGGGTTGATCTTGAAAAAGGAGTTTGTTTCCCCAGTAGTCATTTTCTGCAGATAAATGCCAGAAGTGTAGTAATGCTGGTTGGCATAGTTCTATGTCTTCAGAAGCTTCCAGAAGTGGCACTTGAGAAGACAAGTGTAAGCAGGCACGCCAACAGGCATAGAGAGAAAGCCAGGCTGGTGGAGGCAGGCTGGCGCAGAAAAGGTATTATTCAGTGAATTTGCCAGGTGAGAAAGCTGGCCAAATAGCAATAGAGCTGGTATAGGTAAGGAGTCTGGCATTGTGAAGGTACCATTCAGAGTTGAGTAACTATGCCAGATGGAGCAGGTGTGCAGCCTGGAAGCTGTAAAAAGAGCAAGATGCAACATTCATAGTTACTCATTGGACCATTTTGATCAAAATCCAGCTGGGTTGTCATGACACGGCAGGCACTGACAGAAAGGCTGCAGGCTGGCACCAGCAAAGAGGCAAGTGTGGGCATACAAGCCAGCAGGGTTTGGTGGGCACATGAGCAAGAAATGACATATGTATCCACTCAGCAGACTTCTTAGATCAACAGCCCAGATGGCATGGACAGCACAGAGTGAGCACACAAGGCATGCAACTGGAAAGAGTGTGGCCTTGAATATACAATATAAACACAAGATTTCAGAATTAAATCTTGAGGCCTCATTAAAAAAATGGGAGAGTACTTGAAGCTTAAGTATTCCTTGAGCCCAAATGAGTAAAGTTGAGTATTTGAAGACTGCCCCAAACCAATGTCATCCTGACCAGTCAGAGTTGCAAACCTGGAGCTGAACATGCCTTGTAGAGAAACAAATAATTAAACTACAACCAGAAGCAGAAGCAGAATGAGGGGAAACACTCACCTGTTCTGAGGATTCAGCCTGGGTATTCCAGAAGCTTGAGGATTATTTTCAGAAACATTAGCTACTCCACTAACTCAGGGTCGAAGAAGGTAAAATGGGTTAATATAACATCTGCTCTGTTGGGCATCATCTCAGAGGGAGGCATGGCAGAGGGTCTTGACCAAATTGGGATAGATTCTGCCACTTCAACTCCAGTAGTTCACTATAGAGTTCCCTGACATCATCACGGAGTTAAACATAAACAGATGCCCCATCTTCCTTGCTTGGTTGCCTCAAACTTCAACTACAAAGGCCCTCCCCTCTACTCCCATTAAGGAGAGCGTTTGTGGTTTCTGCTAAAGGACCTTACCTGGCCTTGACTTCTGCATGTGATGAAAGAATATTTCCTTCCATTTTCATCTGTCACCAATCTTGAGTTTTCTGGAAAATCCTAACCACCTAACCTCATTCTTCCACTGCTGCAAGAAGATATTGTTCCCACGCATACTCCCTTTCAGCCAAGGTTTACAATGCCAGCCAAATACTTTCTATAAATGTCCCCACAATGTCCTCCAGGACTGGAACATCCACCAAGCAGAAGCTCCTCATGCATCGAAGGACAGATTTCACAAGAAAAAGTATTTGGAAGAGGAGGATAATGCCAGCACGTATGAGCTTGGTGGCCTCAAGAATAGGTCCAACATGATGGTGCTATTCTACTTCTGCTTGCTGAGTGTTTTGCTGACATCAGCCTGCTCAACCAGGGCCACATTATAGACTGGCTGTTGCTGCTTGATAGCATCAGCTACATGGATCTCCACAATATCCTCCCATCAAAGCCCAGCACTATCTGCTTCTCCTTCAGCAGCCTGCAAAATTTTGGGTGGTCCTGACATGTGTACTATTTCTCCTGCGTTCATTGTAAAAGGATACCACTATTTCATCTAACTGGGTCTACCAGATCTGGGTTGTAAAAATCAGGGCAATCACTAGTTAAGAGCCAAGATACATAAAATCCTAATGTCTTCTTGTCCCCAAACGGTTATCCAGATTTTTGCAGCCTAGATCTGGTAGACCTAGGTTTAATAGCCTAGCTAATAAATACGATGTAATCTTGACATCAAAGACTTGATAGCAAAGCTGGCTAATCAGCATGCTTACTGGACAGTCCTTAATAGTTTATTCTTACAGACAATATTTCTTACATCCAGCTGCTGTATTTTAAATAGTAGTATATAGATACTACTATATCTAGTATCTGTATAACTACTTGATAAAAGGAGATATTCCATTAGGAATCCTGTTCCCAGACCACTTTGGTTGCCCTTAAACTAATTTTTAATTTCTTTTCATTGATTTTTAATGTGTAACCAAAAGAAAAAGAACAATTATATATGCAGTGAAACTCAACTTCTTTTAGGTCAAATACACTGGAGTCTTTCTACCAGAGAAAAACATTCTCCTAGCTGATGCTCATAGTCAATGCATTTAAAATTCTTCATGCCTCAATAGATTCCAAATTTTTGGAATATAATTTAACTTCACATTCACATCTTTGACCCTTATTTCTTTTCTCAATGCCCTATTTACAACCTTATGAATATTAAATCAAAAAGATGTCAACACAGAACAGGCCCTAAACATATTTTTTTCAATTATACCATCAGACTTATACTTTGACCTTTATTGCTTCCTGGAACTCAAGCAATTTATTTCAAAAACCATTATAGGCACCACTGGAAAGTTATTATCTTTTCCCTTTAATACTTTAGCAGGGTCTTGGTTCCTATTTTAGTCATAATTCAGTTGCTTTTCCCGTATCAAAAGCTTGAAAACACATTTGGAATATGTTGAGAAGGTGATTCAGATTTGATCCAGACTGTCATGAAAACTTGACATTATGAGACAATCCAACCTTGAAGATTGCTGGCAAACCATTCTTCTGGAATTAATGGGCAAAAAAGGCACTAATACATTGGACAAGCTAATTGCTAATTAAAACATTCAGTGTTTCACAAAAATAATTTGGACAATGTAAAACTGCTGAATGACAACAGATTCAAGGAAAACACCTTGTTCCTAACCCTAGAGTTAACTTTGACTTACAGTTGGAGACTTGTATTATGACTTAAATGGTTAATTCACAATTTGGAATATTGAATTGGAATATCCCATTTCAAAATATCAATGGGCTAGTCCCCCTGATGTAAAATTAAAGGACATGTGGAAGCAAAGTTTTCTGAGAACAGCCAAGAAATCTTCCATTAAGCACAGTACGGTTGCTCAAGCCGAAACTGAGGGAACTGCATGAAACTTTATTTAACAATAACATCAATGTATCTGTCATGTTGACTTGCTGTATCTTGTTAACTAATTACTCTCATATATTTCCCTCCTTAGGTTATCTCCTGGTTTAAAAAGATCACAGAACACTTCAATAAATATGCAACTGCCTTCAAGAGAACCAAGCTCTTATTTCAATAGTGCAGCTCAAAAAAACATGGTGGGCTACCCATCGCCAAGAGCCAATTCTGTTCCCATCATCCCTTCGGTGGGCTTAGATGAAGCCTGCATGCAGACTCAAAACATTTCAGATATAACAGGCATCAAATGGTGCAAAAACTCCTATTCCACTGAAATCGTCAACGTGAGTGCCCCAGCCAGCAGCTGTCTTATTGCAGAACAACAAGAAGTCAAAATATTGTTAGAAACTGTCCAGGAACAGATCCAAATTCTGACCGATGCAAGGAGGTCAGATGACTTTGACCTGTCAAAGGCCAACGCAGAGAACAGTAGAAGTGAAAACACAGCTTTTCTGCCTATGAGCCCTGTGGCAAAATCAGAGCGAGAGGCACAGTTTGTCTTAAAAAGTGAATCGAAAAGAGACTCAGCGTTGATCAAGTGACTTTGACCTGGGGGAGGGTAAGAGGGGGGCGGGGCTGTATGGTTCTGTGCATTTGAAGCTTTGCTAAACAGGAAAGAGAGGAAATTACAAATTATTTATATGCATTAATTTAAGAACATCTACTTAGAAGAAACCAAATAGTCTGTCGCCCTCATCTCAGTCTTTTTTAACAAAATATTTTTTTAACGGAAAGAGTAACCAGGTGGTATTACCCTTAACCAGAAGTTCTGCTCTTTCTTTCTAGTTTGCTTTCTTTCTCCCCTTCTGCCCTTTCTTTCACTTCTGCCCATCTCTCTTCTTCTGTTGCTTCTTCCAAGCCTACATATTCTCCCTGACTTTGCTGATGGAACCGTCAGTTGGACATGTTTCGCTGAAATGAAGCTGTACAGCTATTAGCCTTGCTAAACTCCCACTGATTTAGGTGGGTTTCATTTGAGAGGTTTTCCCACTTCTTACAAGTCATTCATGACTTAAAGTTCCTCGGTAACAATTTGACGTTCAAGATCTACAGTGAGCACGGTGGTTGCTACACTGTAAGCCCTGAGCCACAGATTTGCAATATTAAAACAAGTACAAAGGAGATATCACTGAAATACAACCCCGAGTAGTTTTCTCCACATCCCTCCAAATTCCTTGAATTATTCCTATTACCCCTGGCTGCCATGTTGTGTGGGAGATGATGACCATTATCTCTGAAGGAGATTAGGTTTCAGAACATTGGCTTAAACCAGAGACTAAAATAAATAAATAAATAAATAGGAACATTTTCACAAGTAATCCAACCATTTGCCTGGGTTAATGAAATTTATTATGAAGGTGACAGTGAAGGGAATTTTGAAAAGTTTTTGAAAGTGTCTTCTCTCCTAAAATTTTAAGAAAATCCCGAAGTGCTTTTAGGTAAGTCTAGTAACATTCCTCAGTGGAATGTTCTTTTCTCTATGTTAATGCAAGTATACATTTCTCCTGTATGACTTCCAATATTTCTTGTCATGTCAAGACTCACATTTTAATACTTCAGCAAGTAGAAATACTTTACAACTCCCTTTTCTACCCAGATCACTTGGGGTTGCCATTCCCAAACTCCCAGGCAGTACAGCGAAAGGGAATTTTGTGAATTTGTGAGTTGTAATTCAACACTGTCTGGACAATGCCGGATTGAGTAAGACTGTTTTACAGTACAGTTTTCTTTTCTTTTTTCCTCTTTCCCCCAGTTTGGAAAGCTTAATTCAAAAGACCACTATTTAAGTAGCGAAAATCTAGGACAGTCTTCTGCTTGTTTTATCTTCAGGATCTACTTCTGAGATTGTTTCTTTCACTCCTTAAATTTGAAATCTATATCCCTTGCAAGGAAGGTAAAACATGGCAAGTATGCAGATTATATTTATATCTTATGATTTTTTTTTAATTAAGAAAGGTCCCTTAAACTACATTATTTTGCCAGGAAAGTTATGATACTGTTACAATGTTGTCAACTCCAAGGAACTGTTCAAGTATATGCATTATCTGTTTTTGTTCTTACCCAAAGAACTGAAGGATCCAATGTGTTTCTCTATTAAGCATATATTTACAATTGTCATTTCCATTTCTGATATCCCCATTAGTTCCACCTATGGTCATGATCCAAAGTTTCTTTGGCCCTGTCAAAAAGTAAGGCTTAATTTTCTCACAATATTCCTGAAGAATTTCATGGTATCCAAGAAAATGGAATAGCCTCTGTGGACTTCTATGCGTACTTCGCAGCCTCTTGTATACGCTTCAGGTCCTCTGTCATTGACTTTAATATCTGGTAGAAACAGGTTTCTTAGGCATAGAAGACCTTTGGATGTCAAAACGAGAAATGCACTTCCTGTTTTCTCTGCTCCTTTGCAACATCATTAGAAGAATTTACACATTGCCCCGTAGAGGCAAGACACTAATTTAACCTCTGAGGTTACAAAGGCACAGGATGGTTATGTACTCTCTGCAAATTGTAAAGTCCAGAGCTATCATTCAGATTTGCCCTTAAAGAGCTATAAGCGGCAATTGGTGGTGCCCCTGAATCTTAATGGGCCCATTAGCATCTATCTGTATTCAGATGCTAATTATATACATTGTGCATTCTGCTGAGCCAAAGTGGTTTTAGAAAAAGTGTTCATTGATTTAAGGGGATTTCTGGGTGAGCACAGTATCAAGTCCTTAAAATAAAATAGATAAATTGGGGTTTTCTTAAGCACTTGAAATTTATTTTGTATTGTTTTTATTTAACCACGAACCACACTATGGCATCAGAATAAAGAAGTTGTGTTCAGTAACAGCCTATGTATTAGTACTTTTTTAATTTTATTTTTAAAGGAAAGAAACACCTCTACTGTTTTATTTATATATAACAGCATATATATATATATATATATATATATATATATATATGCTGTATGATCTATCTATCATCTCTATCTATCTATCTATCTATCTATCTATCTATCTATCTATCTGTCATCAGACTTCCCTCTTTAATGCAGAATCATATATTTTAAAATATATGCACAATTTAGATGAAATACATTAACACTCAGATCCGAAGCCAGAGCATATGGGGAAAAAAATAAATTGTGTTAGGTGATTCTGACATTTTCTCCCAGTGGAGTCTCCAAATACCACAGTTCTGTTTCCATCTTGAATCTGTAGAAAGCAATATTTTAGCCTCTTGTGAAATGAACTGGATAAAAAGATGTTGAAAACTATGATGTTTTATTTTTCTCCCGTTCACACAAGCCCTCTTCTATTAGACTATATATTTTTAAAAAGAGTGTGCACAAACAATTTGTTTTCTCCCTTCCCAGTGTTGATGGAATTGCCTTGTTTACACAACTTTCTAAAGCTGAAATCTTTAATGTGTGTTTTCAGTAAAGTCACACTGGAGGGCAAATTCATAACAGACCTGGTATTCCCCACAAAGTAACAACAATTACCTTTCTAATCCTTTTCAACTAAGAACAGGGGCCCTCTTACGCCTGGGTAATTCTTAGGGCTTCTATTGACATAGACTATAAATATAGAGTTGGCTGTGATGCCTGGGAAGGGGGACATCCAACATTTTTGCTTCCCAACTGTCTTTAAAAAGTCTGTTGGAAACACACTGAATGATTTCTGTTGGAGAAAGAATTCACTACTTTAGGCAATGCCTTTCTTAAAACATAACACCATTTTACTTTTCTTGAATACAGCAAATTTAGAAGAGCAATGTATTAATGGTCCAATGATCTTTTTCTTTTTGTTTAGTTTTGGCTTTTGTTTTAAACTGACATGAGAGTTGAAGATCTAAAAAGGTGGGAAATCTTCCATTTGTGTTAGCAATGCTCTCTGTATCCAACAAAGGATGTGTGACTGTTATATGTTATCTGTTCTATTCAGTTTTTAGCATGTTTGAATAGAGAGACATTAATATTAACCATATGAAAGACTAGTGTACTTATTTGCTAAGAATATAACTTTATCCTCTAAATTCAATTAAGGGGAAGTCTGACAAGATGTTCCAATCCAAGGCCTCCTTAATCTGGACGACATTTCTGTTCTCTGATTTATTTTCCCTGTTCTATGCTGAATACTTTTTCTACTCCAATTTGACATTTTAATGACATAGATTGTACAGTATATTATATAAACTTTCTGCCAATAGAAGAGAATATATGTAGCTCAGGGTTGAACTGTGGAGTCCTTGGTGCTCTCTGCACATTCTCTGCTCAGCACTGATGATGTTACCTAGCTGGGTAATGAAACGTCTGCAATCAAACCGCCAAACTGCTGCACACAAAATCCAGAGATACTGGTGGAATTCTGCTCTGCCTTATCCACCCTATGAAAGAGTTAAGAAAAACCTGGAATATATTTGTGAAGACCTCTGATGCGCAAAGGGATCCATAATGGGATCAAAGCTGAGCAAATGATAAAAGCGCCATTGCACCTTTACAGCATAAGGTCCACCCCAAGCATATGTCATCACACACAACTTAGATTGCATCATTGCAGTGTTCCTTTCATTATTAGGAGGAAAGCATCAGATCCTGAGGGTGCCTCTGCTGACAGGCGTGATCCATGGGTAGCAGTGGGGTGTCAAGTGATGTCACATCCATCAGGACACTTATGCTCTGATCCAGCTAGATACACACTCTCTGTAAGTGCTGAAGAGAGTGCTATTTTTCTTGAACCATCACTTAGGATTTCATAGAAGTATTTGCAGAAATTGAGATTGTGATGTTGTTGGCAGCTGTTGAAACAATTGAATGCAGAGTACAGATGGAGACTCTCATTTAAAGGCATCACAACTCATTGTCAGAAGCACTTGGTCCTTTTCATAAAGCCACTGCATACTGTCCAGAAGTATATGCTCGCTCTGACAATCTGACTCAGCCAGACTTTTTCTATATAATGCCCTGTTGACAATTGACATAACAAATGAAGAGAATTAGGGTTAGGGTAAGGAGAGTTAATTTCTGAATTCCCTCAACTTAACAACAGATGGTTGGTGCAGGATTCTGTGTGCCTTACTCTAACCGATTTTAATTTTATGAGTTTTCAAGGCCTTGGCCTTTGATCTTCAAGACAGATCAAAGGACCATAGAATAGATCAGATCAAGGCTGAGAAAAAAGATCCATGTTTGCAGAGGGAACTCCAATGTGGGTTTGTCCCTTCTGGCTCCTGGAGAAATGTTCAGTTCTTCTCTGAATGATGGAGTTCTGAAATTAGGAGAAGAAAAGGAGGCTTGGAGAGGAACCATGAGAAGAAGAAAAAAAAACCCACCTCCCTGGCCATGCAGCCCTCTTTTTTCATCTCTTTGCAACATGCAAAACTCCAATTAACCATAAGGTTTTATTTTGTTCCAACCAGACAACTCGGGCCACCAGTTTTGGGACACACTAGGACTATTAATTTCAGTTCCTGAGTCTTTCTGAAGCTGGACAGAAATGAATTTATCAGATTTTTTTTTTTTTTTGCTGCTCAAAACAAGCCCAGGCAGTTTCCTGAACTTAAAAACAAGATTATATAAAAAGAAAATTAAAAATAGTATTCTATAAAAACAGTATCATATAAAAACATACCATCCTTCTACATCATCCTGAACCTAAAGGGCCCATCCAAACATCCTAACTCAAGGTCTGGGGGAAAAGCCAGGTCATTAAAGATCACTTAAAGGTGGGCAAGGTAGGGGCCATACAGATCACTGGAGAGATATTCCAGAGGGCAGGGGCAGTGGCAGAGAAGGTCTACCCCTGGAATCGCACCTGGAAGCCAATTGGAAACCAGTGTAGCTCACCTAGCAGGGATGTTATATGGCCAAAGTGGGGCTTGCCCATCCCTGTTCATGGTGCTACATTCTGGAGCAGCTGTAGCTTCTGAGTGTTCCTCAAGGGCAGCCCCACATAGAATGTGCTACAACAGTCCACTCACAAGAGAAACAATTGCTATTTTATTACTTTGATTGTCAAGGGCTACAAAAAGTAGAAAAAAGGAACTGTATGTGATTGCACACGCAAAAAGGTCATTCAGAATAGTTGACTTATTCACTTAGTTATTATATATTAGCTTATGCATCTGCTTTTTTGCTTGCCTATTTTTAAAGGCTGTTCCTGCTATTTAGCTTAGCCCTTCGTGCATCCAAAAAAGACCGAACACAACTCTTTGGTTAGCTTTCCTCTTAGGTAAATTGCCATTCAAATTTTTTTCTCCTTTTTTATTTGTAAATCCAAGTGCTTTTTGTTTTAATCTGACACATGATTTTTCTATTTCTATAATCATATGATGTATTCTAAAAGATTGTCTGAAGTGGATTTTTGCTTTCTTCAATGATAGATCAATGTATGGATAAATAGAGAGATAGACTAAATTTATTCCATTCTCGTTCACATAATATAATTTAACTTTATTTTGTATGTGAAAAGTTCTGAATCAATAGGAGGCATGCACCCATCAAAATGTCTCCCTTTTTTAAGTACTATTATAGCCATCCTGTTAAGCTAAAATGGTTCTTATTAGAACATCAGTGTGGATAAATAATTTAACATGTGCACGCTTAACTATATAAACCCCCCCTATTGGAAATTAAAACATGAAACAGCTGTCAGTTTTGAAGTATATTAAATTTGGAACTGACCAAGAAATTCAGCACATACTCAAGCATTCTGTAAGCTCGGCCAGCTATTAAAATTTAAAATTTTAAATAAAATAATAGTGGGATCAATCTTAAGATCTAGTGCTAAAATTTCCCAAAGATATAAAAACTAGATTATTGCAAAAGGTTTTATGCTTTGTCTCAGTGAACCACAGAGGGTAGCACAGAGACTCATATTCCTGAAAACTGATAGATCATTGAAGCAAAACAAGAGGATATTTAGTCATTATAAAGAAATATATTTCTTTATGTACTTATTTGGGATTTATTCAGTGGGACTTCTCAGTAAACATATAACAGATTGGGCATGTCCTTTCAATGCTGAAGGTATCAAAAATATTTCTCCATGAGTGTCCTTGTATTTTACTGTTGGCCTTGCTCCCCACACTTCCTGTTATTCCATGAAAAATTAGAGCAGGTTGGGGCTAACATAATGTTCTTCTATGACTGTGTCTTTCATCACCTTGCATTTCAATAGAGCATCAGTAGCAATGATTCATGGTATGGAAGATATATCTTCAGGGTGATGAATAAGAGATATATCTCTAATTCTTCTTGAGATGTATAGCAACACAGCTACAGTATGTGGGGTGGAGGGTAAAAGAACTAATGAAGAAGAAAAGCACCATAATTCACAAACCAGATGATCAAGAAGAGATACAAAAACTGTGCTTTAGTCTCAGGCTACCAAGACAGATTTTTATCCCAAAATTATTCAGGGGTCTGATAATTTGGTTTGATAGTTGTTGATTTACTTTCCCAAAATAATTTGCAAATCAAAAAAGAGTTGATGGTGTTGATGATGATAATGATGATGATGATTTACATTTATATGGCGCCCAATTCCCAGTGAGTTCTTCAATGTCTGCAATACATTCCCAGCTTAGAGGATGACCCAAAGAAGGTAGCAGAATGTCTACTTTGGATTAAAGGCATTCCATAATATGTGTTTGAGGGTAAATGCATACAAAAATGCTTTTTTTTTTCCTTTTTTTTTTTTTTTTTTGCAAAATTGATGCTTAAAAAAAATCACTGCTCTAAAAAGCTGGCAGAATAACTTTAGGAAAGAACAGATGTAAATCTGCTGTAGATCAAAAGTAGATATAACCAGTCAGTTCCTAGGAATTATACATGATTCATATTCTTCCTCTCTTCCCATAACATTATATAAGATTTACCACTTTCCCTGCCAGTGTCAGCCAATGGTGAACAGTTAGGATGGAAAATGTGAAATAATAGAGACACGACTGACTAGCAGGCTTAATTCTTGATTTATTTATTTAGGCCACCTTGTATTTAAAAATGGCATTAGAAGTAGCTTTACTGAGGCAGAATATTGCAAACAAGTTTTGTTAGTTTTGGTGGCATATACTATATCCACTGGAATATAATGTAAAATTATAAAAATATAATGTTTTGTTGCTTTTTTAAAAAGTCTGTAGATGGGTGCAGTTGATCCAAGCATCTTAGGGGCAACATTTCCTAGATGCATTACAAAATATATCATGCACAGAGCGGTTAGCAGTTTTCTCCTCCCCTCGTAACACCGGTGATCCCTTTACAGCAGTGTTGTCCAAACTTGCCCACTTTAAGATGAGTGGACTTCAACTCCCAGAATTCCCCAGCCAGCATGGCTGGCTGGGGAATTCTGGGAGTTGAAGTCCACTCATCTTAAAGTGGGCAAGTTTGGACAACACTGCTTTACAGCATGACTGTCTGCAGTGGGGAGACTTCAGATCCATACAGAAGTTTCCACATTAGCTGGAGCCTTCACAATTGGGGTGTCAGTGTTGGTCGAGGTATAAGCATTGAAGAAAGCACTTGAAGATACTGCCGGAACAGAGCTAAGAAAGAATATGGCTGAGTTTTCTTTTTTTTGCTCTGGATGAAATGAATAAGATTCATCCATTTTGAATTTCCCAGGCAGAACATCTGAAAAGGTGATGAATGTGAGGAAACTAAAAAAAAAAAAAGGGGGGGTGTCAAAGTGAATATCCATGACCAGTACAGTCAGGCTGAAAAGGACTTTGTAGCCCAATCTTCACTCACTTTTTAATTTATTTTTTAAGCAATTATATGGCTACCCATATTATGTAAAATAGTCCTAGGTGGCCAACAACAGAGTATACAAATAACACCACCAAATGCTGTAACATTGTCCTCTCAAGAAAATGAATGCTAGGTTCATCTCCCATCCTGGCCCTTGGAGAGAGGAAAGCCAGACCTTAACAGCCTTTGAGAGCATCGACATATTGATCCTTTAGATCTGTTCCAGTGCCAACCCAAGATCTTTTGATCTATCTAATCAAGGAGCTATTCTGGATCTAGCTGCTGTTAGAGAAAGCCCAATGGGGGAGGGGGTTCATTGGGAGATCCCTGCAATCAATGCCAAACTGGGTTTCTCAACTTTGGCAACTTTAAGAGGTTCAACTTAAACTTCAACTCACAGATTTCCTTAGCCAGCATACTGGTCTATTGGTAAAATATCTGGTTGCTGTTGACCTGCCTGCTTAATGAAATCTCCACCATCCCAGCTTATTTTAGCTTTTTTCCCCCCTTATGTTCAGTTTGATTCCATGTAGTTGTAGGAAGGGGGTATCTTTAGAAAGAAAGAGAGAGGGGATATTCCGGTATTCATTCCCACTATTTACTTTTAAGACCAGCTTCCTTTGAAGTTTGAAATAGCCTTCCTTAAACTCGCTCTCCCAATAAAGCCTGCTTCCTTATTTGGAGGGGTATTTAATTATTCCCATTGGTGTGTGTATACTGGTCCTGACGACACTTCAGCTTGCTAGTTACACACACAATTTCATTAAAATGACTTCCATATTTTTTCTTCCTTGTTTTAAAAGCTTCTTCCTACCCCTGCCCCCCTCAGTTTAAGGCTAGCTATAATTACAATCCCTCCTTTAAAAAAACCCACAGAACATGTGATGGCTGGAAGAGCTGAGCCAGTTAGATTGCTGGTCCAAGAGGGAAATAGGCCAAGGTTTGGTGGGCAAGGGATGATGTTAATAGCTTGCAGGCAAGCAAAGATGCCTGCAGCTGCCATCATGCTGGGCGAGGCTAAGGAAGGGTTCCCTGTTCTTCTCCAGCACAAGCAGAGAAGTTGATATAATGCTTCATCAGACAGTCAGCCCCTTCTAGTGTCAGGTTCGGTCAGCACGGGGCTTCGGGGAAGCTCGCTCAGCAAGGGGCTTCGGGGAAGCTCGCAGCCAGACCACACGAACTCCACCGGCAGCAGCTAGCGAGGGAAAGAGGAACTGAAAGCGCCGCTAATTAATGGGCCACCTGCGCCCAGCCAAACAGGAAAACCGCAGCGGAAGTTTTAACTATGCACTGATAACGGCGCGAGCCAACAATGAATGGGGCCGCAGGCAGTGAAACAAGATCGCCGCGCAACACAGAACCCTTGGGCTTGCACGTAACGGGGGGGACCAACCCAAGCCGGGGGGGGGGGACTGTCAATCAAGGACAATGGACCCTGACCGAACCTGCCATCATGGACAATTAAGAGGGATTATTGGGGGGCCGATAATCTGCAGCGGTACCGCAATCGCGGGGCGAAAAAAGCGCGGGAAGGGGGGAATATAGCGAATGATGCAATTGTACCAAGCCAGTCCTGGCTTTGCTTGTGACTGCTACGTTACGCATGAGAAACCTCTTTTGTGAACCACACGTGTCACAGGAGTTTCTCTGTCGAACGGGGCAAACCTTACATAAAGCCAGGACTCACCGTTAGTGCTACCCGGTGCCACCGAGGAGCGTTTCCCTTTCTAATACAGGCATGACCAGCGACGAGGAATCCGTGGGTCAGCTGGAGCACGAGGAACCCGGACTCGAGGAGGGACGGTCAGAGCCACCCGGGAGCGACGGGGCAGCGGCCAGGGCCGGGGACCCTCCAACGGAGAGGTGGTCGATGTGCGTGAACCAAGGGCCAGACAGCTCAGGGGTCACGATGACCCGGGGTTCGGGGGCCCGGAGCTGCGAGAGGGATGAAAAGTTCGCCCGACTAGAGGAGAGGATTGAGCGGCGCCTAGACGCCGTGGAGGCGATGCTCCAGACCTTGCTACGGAGGGCGGGGCCATCGGCGGTGAATGATGGCATGAGCAACAGGGGTGGCAGCCCGGCACCCCAGCTGGCACTGCCCACGATGCCCCAGTCAGTGGACCGATGGGCGGCGGACACCCTGAGACTTCGAGGCATCATCGGGCAGCTCTCAGGGGATCCTGAACAGCTGCCGCACTTCTTGATGCATGACAGGGGTTTCATGCAGAGGGGTGGTCACCTATTCGCTAGGGACGAGGATAGAGTATCCTACGTGGTCGAGCTGTTAGACAGCCAAGCGGCTAGCTGGGTGATCGGACTGTATGACACCAACGCGGCAGAACTGCGGAGTTTCCCGGACTTCATGCAGGCGCTCCGGGACAGATTCAAGGACACATTGAGCACCAAGCAGGCTGAGGACGACATCCTGCAGTTCAGACAGCGGGACAAGTTGGTGTCGGAGTACGCCCTGGAGTTCCGGAGGTTAGTAGAGAAGCTCACAGACTG
This sequence comes from Python bivittatus, assembly GCF_059951505.1. NCBI lineage: Eukaryota > Metazoa > Chordata > Lepidosauria > Squamata > Pythonidae > Python > Python bivittatus. Next base: position 7,970,348 of record NW_028277033.1, read on the forward strand.
GCCGGAGTCCCTGAGGGTGAAGTATTTTAAGAGGGGGCTCAATCCGGAGATCCTGGAGCGGGCACTTGGGCGGGATGACCCGTCCACAGTGAAAGATTGGATCTGGCTGGCCGGAACAGCGGAATCGGCGTGGCAGCAGATTCAACAAAGCGCGAGGCGACGGGACCAGACGAGGGACCGGCCGAGGGAGAGACCCCCAGAGGAGAGGCGGAGCAGTTGGCGGCAGTCCACCGGGGGGCGAGAGGCAACCAAAACCCCGAACCTGTGCTTCCGGTGCGGAGGCAGAGGCCACCGAGCGGCACAGTGCCCGACCAAGCGGGAAGGAGCCTCACCACGGCCCGAAGTCAAGCCCCCCCGTCCTACCGAAAAAAGGGCCGGTGACCGACCGCGGAAGAGTGCAGTGGCGGCGGTGACCGAAAGAGGACGGATGGGGTGGTCGACCCCGGAGATGGCGTCCTCCGGAGAGGATTCGGAGCCGGCGGGAAACAAGGCGTGCTCGCACTGAACGGCGTCCCAGTGCGAGCAGGGGAACCGAGGTGCGTGGACCCAATTGGGGATGAGGACTGCCCTCCGTTCCGGGTGAGGATACACATCCGGGGGGTGAGATCCGGAGGGGAGGCACAGCTGCGGGCGCTGCTGGATTCAGGCTGCACTCACTGCTTGATGCACCCAGCTGTGGTCTCGGGACTCGGCCTACAGCTGAGGCGCCTCCAGGAACCCATTGCATTCAGCCACCTAGACGGCTCGCTGGCAGGGGGGGGACCAGCTCAGTATTACACCGAGCCGGTCCAGATGACGATCGGGAGTCACCGGGAAGAACTAAGATTTGTGGCGGTCCCGGTGGCCGACTACGCGGTGGTACTCGGCTTGGCGTGGCTGTGGCAACGGAACCCACGGGTCGACTGGACGGCGGAGACAGTGAGATTCGGGGTCGAGGGGCCGGTGGAGCACGAGAGCAGGCGAGACCGGTCCGCGGCGACGGACGCGACCACAACCACAGACGGGCAAGTGGAGGATCCAAGGCACGGGGAGACGAGGCAAGAGCAGACGAAGCTCGAGACCCGGGCAGCGACAGCAGCAACAGCAGCACTGGAGACCCGAAGACTCGCAACGATCCCGAGGCATGGGAAGGCAGCAGCGACTAGCGGGACAACTGCAAAACGAGGGCCAGAGTCCGGGGAACCCACGACGAGCGGCAAAATCCCGAGGCAATATCGAGACCTGATGGCGGCGTTCAGAGAGAAGGAGTCCGACCAGCTCCCTCCACACCGACCCAGTGACTGCGCCATCGAGCTAGAGCCAGGGGCAAAGCTGCCCAAACCGAAAATGTATTCCCTGTCAATGAGGGAGATGGGGGCTCTGCGGGAGTTCATAGACAAGAACCTAGCGCGGGGATTCATCCAACCCGCGAAGTCACCATTAGCGGCCCCGGTACTATTCCGGGAGAAGAAGGATGGCTCGCTCCGGATGTGCGTGGACTACCGGGGGCTGAACGCAATCAGCACCGAATACAAATACCCCCTCCCCCTGATGAAGGACCTAATGTTGCACCTAACCAAGGGGAGGGTGTTCACAAAACTGGACTTGCGCGAAGCTTACTTTCGGGTCAGGATCCGCGTAAAAGATGAGTGGAAGACGGTGTTCAACACGCCGCTCGGAAGCTACCAATTTTCCGTGATGCCGTTTGGGTTAAAAGGGGCCCCAGGGGTGTTTATGCAGCTAATAAACGAGGTGCTGCACGACCTACTCTACCGGGGCGTCCTGGTCTACCTGGACGACATCCTCATCTACACCGAAACCCTGGCGGAGCACGTGAGCCTGGTACGCACGGTGCTCCAGAGACTGCTGAAGGCGCAGCTGTATGCGAAGCTATCAAAATGCGAGTTTCATTGGGAGCAGCTGGACTACCTCGGATACCGGATATCCAGTCGGGGAATTGAGATGGACCCGGCAAAAGTAAAAGATGTTCTGGGCTGGGAAGCGCCGCGAACCCGGAGGCAACTTCAAAGCTTCTTGGGGTTTGCGAACTTCTACAGACAGTTCATCCCGAACTTCGCCCAAATCGCCCTTCCCCTGACAGACTTACTAAAAACCAAGGGCAGCGGAAAGCCCCCCAAGCCCAGCATGGCACTCGCGTGGACTGCGGAATGCCAGGGGGCGTTTGAGGAGCTAAAACGGCGGTTCACAGCGGAGCCGATCCTGCGCCATCCCGACCCAGATTGGCGGTTTATCATACAAGTAGATGCGTAAGACGTGGCAACGGGGGCGGTCCTGCTCCAGCCCAGCCTGGAGGGGGCCATCCACCCATGCGCCTATGCCTCCCGCAAATTCACGGAGTCAGAGAGAAGGTGGATGGTGTGGGAAAAAGAGCCGTATGCGGTCAAGTGGGCGCTAGCCATGTGGAGGCATCTATTGGAGGGGGCAGCTGAACCATTCGAGGTGTGGACGGACCACAAGAACCTCGAGGCCCTGAAGGCCCCGCGTAAGCTATCCCCCAAACAGGCGCGGTGGTCCCAATATTTCAGGAGGTTCAGGTTTACCCTAAAACACATCCCCAGGAAGCGCAACTTCCTAGCAGACGGGTTGTCTCGCATGCCCCAGCACGCCAGCCTATGAGAGGAGATCGTGGACTCCATCATCCCTGCCAGCAGGCTGGCTGCAAAGGCAGTGACCCGGAGCTAGACCAAGGGAGAGCGACGGGACACGGCGCCTGAGGTAAAGCAAGGGTTTGCAGAGGCGGCGGAGCGGGACGCTTGGCTCAAGCAAAACCGAGAAGTGCTAACCAGCCAAGAGGGTTTGTGGTGGCACGAAGGGAAGTTGTACGTGCCCGAGGGGTGCCGACGGGGGGTCATGGAAAGAGCCCACGACAGCCGGAACGCGGGGCATTACGGCTTCGTGAAGACGCTCCACTTAATTCGGCGGCAGTTCTGGTGGCCAACGCTCCGGAAGGACGTGGAGGCATACTCGGGGGGTTGCCTGGTATGCGCGACGGCGAAAGGGGCCAAAGGCAAGCCTAGGGGGTTACTCCAGTCAGTAGCGGACCCCGACGGCCATGGCAAGAGATCGCTATGGACTTCATAGTAGAGCTCCCGGAGAGTAAAGGGAAGACCGCCATTTGGGTGGTTACGGACTTATTCTCCAAACAAGCGCACTTTGTAGCGTGCCGGCAAGTCCCCGCGGCAGAGAGGTTGGCGAGGCTGTTCGTGCAGCATGTTTACCGGCTGCACGGCGCCCCCCGACAGGTCGTCAGCGATCGGGGCGGCAACTTCATCGCGCGGTTCTGGAGGGAGTTCCTGAAGCGGGTGGGGACGAAGCAAGCCCTTTCCTCCGCGGTGCACCCGCAGACGGACGGAGCCACGGAACGCCTGAACGGGGGGCTCGAACAGTACCTGCGCTGCTATGTGGGACACCAACAGGACGATTGGGTAGAGCTACTGCCATTCGCAGAAGTAGCATACAATAACGCCATCCACAAAAGTACCGGCTTTTCTCCATTCAAAGTAGCCACCGGGAGAGACTTCATCCCCATGCCAGAGTTGCCTCAGCCGGAATCCCAAATCAACCCCCTGGATGCCTGGTTCGCCCAAATCGACACCACCCGGCGAGCGGCACACGCGGCATTGCAAAGAGCCAAAGCCAACTACAAAAAACACGCGGACCGCAAGAGACTCCCCGAGGGGCAGTGGAAAGTGGGGGACCAAGTGTATTTGTCAACCAAAAACCTAAAGACACACCAGACATCAAAGAAACTCAGCCCGAGGTTTGTGGGGCCGTTCCCCATTGCAGAGGTCATCAATCCAGTAACCATCAGGCTGACGCTCCCGAAAAGCCTCGGGAAGATCCACCAGGTGTTCCACTGCAGCCTGCTAAAGCTGCACCAGCCGGGGAATGCCTGGCACAAGGCAGAGGGGGTGCCACCACCCATCATGGTCGGTGGGGAGCAGCATTTCGAGATCAACCAGATACTGGACGCCAGGAGGCACAAGGGACAGGTCCAGCTCCTAGTGCAATGGAAACATTTTCCCAAGTCCCACAGCGAATGGGTAAGCAAAACTCACATAAGAGCGCCGGACCTAGTGTGGGACTTTTACAACAAATACCCCAGGAAACCGAAATAAAGTCAGGGGGAGGATTTGTTTTCAGGGGGGTGGTATGTCAGGTTCGGTCAGCACGGGGCTTCGGGGAAGCTCGCAGCCAGACCACGCGAACTCCACCGGCGGCAGCTAGCGAGGGAAAGAGGAACTGAAAGCGCCGCTAATTAATGGGCCACCTGCGCCCAGCCAAACAGGAAAACCGCAGCGGATGTTTTAACTATATACTGATAACGGCGTGAGCCAACAATGAACGGGGCCGCAGGCAGTGAAACAAGATCGCCGCGCAACACAGAACCCTTGGGCTTGCACGTAACGGGGGGGACCAACCCAAGCCGGGGGGGGGACTGTCAATCAAGGACAATGGACCCTGACCGAACCTGCCATCATGGACAATTAAGAGGGATTATTGGGGGGCCGATAATCTGCAGCGGTACCGCGATCGCGGGGCGAAAAAAGCGCGGGAAGGGGGGAATATAGCGAATGATGCAATTGTACCAAGCCAGTCCTGGCTTTGCTTGTGACTGCTACGTTACGCATGAGTAAACCTCTTTTGTGAACCACACGTGTCACGGGAGTTTCTCTGTCGAATGGGGCAAACCTTACATCTAGTTCATTAGCAGTCCATCAGCTGACAAAGATCAGGAGGAGGAGCCACCTCCTCTTGAATCTGAGTTGGTAGAAACGGTGACCAGCAGATTGCCCACTTCCACCAAAGTATGCTCTGATCTGAGGGCAGCATGGGATGGGAGCATTTCCAGATTTCCAGCAGGAGATGCGGCTTCATGTTGAGGTGATAGACAAAGCACAGGGGAGATAACTATAGCTCTAGAATGACAATTGGCTCTCTAAGCAATTAAAACTGAACTTGGCTTTGTAGTCTTGGACAGGAGAGTAAAAATGAGAAATGCAATGTATCAGTGCTGTATGTTGGCAACATTGCTAAAACACGAAATCTGATGGTGTCAGAAGGTCTTGGCCTGGAGGGGAAGAACTCCAGGATTTTTCCAACACCGGTTCCCAGCAAGATTGTCATGGACAAGTATGGTAAGTTTTTATTTTCATTGGGGTGTGAAGGTGAAACCAGCACCAGGTCATCTGCATATTCTGATACCTGAACCTTCTGAACTCCTGAAGATCCACTACTTGATGTTCAAGTATCTGCATGTATAGCAGATGACTGTATTTGATATGGTAAGGCATGTGCCCATGCGCCTCTGACTCCAAGAATGGAGAATCATGATCGAGGTGGTTTCTGCACTTGAACCGTTCTTCATGACAAAGTGTCTTTTAAGTGCAAAGGCAGCCAGGCAGAGACAGGTTGTGCCCTTAGCTCTTTTCTTAGAAAAGTCCTTGAGAGAACTCCATGAAAAGCTGGTCTCCAAGGACAACAGAATCTTGGCAGCCTGACTTCTAACTGGAGCCATGCAGCAGCTAAAGCTCCAGTCTGGAGTAATCAATGTTAAGGTTTGGCCAGACTTGACAGCATTTCCCCAGCAATGAAGAGGGTGTTCTCCAGGGCATATCAGGTGATGGCACCCCATTGCTCACACTTGGACCTTGATTTGGTGGACCAACTCATTTTTCTTAAGTTGAACTTCCTCTTGCTGAAATTCCCCAATCTTTCATTGTAGAAGGACTGAGAATTATCCTCTTACCTTATAGTTCAGACCACTGGGAACAGCCTGCTAAAATCTGACCCTTACCCTGGTTCTTATTGCCTGGAGATACATACTAGGTGGCTCACCTGGCTATCCTTTTCAGTTCCTGTGCACTCTCTGAGTGAGGATCATATGCAAAAGATTCCACATGGGTTTATCGAATCCTTGAACCTCCTGAGTTGTGGTGGAATTCATGCACTGGCCACCATTAGACTACACAGCCCAGACGGAAGAAAGAGAGAGGACCGTTCTTCTCCATCCCCATTCCTCAGAGTACTAATTGCCTGACTGCCTGAAAGGTAAGCTACTGATGTTTTTAACTAAGGTTCCTGTGGAGAAGTGAGATTTCATGTTATGGGACTGATGGGTATGGCCTTCCAAAGAAAAGTAGGTGGAATGCTGGAGGAAACATCACTCTTGTGCGTGCGCTTGAGATCATACACAAAGTAGGTTTGATGGGTCTGCTCTATTCTGCTCTGCTGCTGAGATGTGTGCAGCGTGTATTTCTTCTGTGCTTGCTCTTGCCTCTATGTGCTGTGACTGTCTTCTCCAAAGGGACTCTGAAAGCTCCACAATCAACGAGACAGAAAGATATGCAGATTCAACTTAGCCACCACAGATTTCAACTGCATTTGAAAATCCACAGATAGCAACTCTGGTTGGTCAACCCTTGGAGATGTTGACGTTGGTGTTTATGCTTGTTCCTTCATCCTTGTATTACTGCATTCTCCCGTGCTTTTCCTTCATAGATTTGGAGATTTCAGCGTTATTTAAAAATGGAATCATTCTCTCTCTCTTGCCCTCTCCTGCGGGCTGCCCTGATAAGCTTATGCATATATGTCAGTTGCACTTTGGCCATGCTTTCCTGCACTGTTCATTAAATAAAAAGGTTTAAAGAGAGGCTGCGTGCTGGGGATGCCTGGGCAGGGAATTAGACTATGATGCAGTTGATACTGTATTTTGTGTATGTTTGACTATGTTTTTGATGCCATCTAATTCCCACCCCTCCATGCCATGATCTCTGCAGCTTCAAAATCTTGCTGGTTTTATCTGGAAATTCCACAGCTGCTTAGATTGGTAGGACTCAGAGCAGGTCATCAGTTACAGAACATGCTTTACCTACAAATTCGCTGGATCTGAATGGAGTGACAAAACCTAGCATTTCCATTCCACGCCCACCTGAGGTCTGCTGTCAGTAGGAATGACTCCTGCAGGCTACGCTAAGTGCTGACCTAAGATCTTTGTCGGACAGAAAGTGATATGTCCAGAACTTACTTAGCTGCCAAGGTGTGCTAGGAGAATACTAATATTATATATAATAGGACATAACTCATGACTCAGTAGCACTGTAACAGACACCTCTAGCAATTGAAGCTTTAAACATTCCCATTAGATCAACAACTTACCTACAGTTGACCTGTCAACTAATCTCTTCTACCTCTAGTAAGGTAACTATCCTCTTAAGGTTAGTAAGTAGCAAGGGAAGAGTTTGCCGAAGTCCTTTAGTTTCTACAGCAGGTGGTTTTGGAAAGGGGAAAAAAAAGGAATCTTTAAAGTTGTGGGTTGAAGTCTTCTAGGACTGAGGAAGGAATCTAGCCCAGGGGCCCTCCTAGAGGCAGTGTATAATCAGACACAGTTGTACAGTATAAGCAGTTTGATATTCTTTTGGGTTATAATTGGGCTGGTTTCTCTCAAACTTACCCCCCTCCAGGCCTAAAGACCATCTAGGATGGTTTTACTAATTGTTACTTCGTTCATGCTGACTGAAAAAAAAGAAAAGAAAAGGCAGCAGAGATAGGAAAATTTGCCTAACTAAATGCTGAGTTCCAGAGAAAGTAATATCTAAATAAGTAATTCAGAGATATTAAGGATAACAGTAGAATGAGAAAGGACATGATCTTTAAGAAAATTACGGAAATCAAGGGACATGTTATATAAAAATGGGTACAATTTTAAAAAGGTGCAAATCTATATAATTGTACAAAGAAAGGGCCCAACAGTGATGAGATGTTCAACTGAAGGAAAGCCAGACATTCTGGGAAGCGAAGTTCAATGGACCCTAGGAAATATTACTAACAACAAAGCTGCGGGGTTGATGAAATGCCAGCAAAACTGTTTAAAATCCTGCAAGATAATGCATTTAAAGTACTAGGTGCAGTTCATAAACAGATATGGAAAGCATAGCTGTGGCCAAGGGACTGGAAAAAAATCAATTTATTTTCCTGTACAGAAAGAGGGAAGTGCCAAGGCATGTTCAGACTACTGAACAGTTGTATTTATCTCTAAATAACTGCAGGAGAGTTTGCAATCCAGACACAGTACATGAAACACAAACTGCTAGGGGTAGAAACTGGATTCGGAAGAGGCAGAGACACCCAACCTCACTTTACTATAATTGATGGATAACAGAAATGACAAGGGAATCCCACAAATGTGTCTATTTTGAGATATATTGATTAAAATAGGCTTTGAAGTACAGTATGCAGACCACCCAAAAACTGTGTACTTGATCACCATATCCTGTTGAAGAATTTGTATAATGATCAGGAAGCAACAATTAGAATGGAATATGGATCAATAAATGATCCATACCTGGGGAAGAAGTATGCCCAAATTGTATACTCTCATCTTATTTATTTAGCTTAATAACTGGAAGAAATCTGAATTGGAATTAAAACCACTGGGAGAAATGGATACAAGCTCAAAAATGCTAATGAAAGTATTTGGATGGCTGGAAAGAGGGAAGATTTAAGGAATCTCTGGTTGAAGGGAAGGAATTGCAGAAAACAGGCTGCTGCTGTGCTCTTTCAAACAAAACTCAGATAATACTGACAAGCAGTGCCCAAGACAGAGAAGTTGTAACAGAGTTTATCTTTCAAAGGTTAAACATGCAAAGGGATGGTGATTGCAGTCCTGAAATAAAAAAGATGCTTGCTACTTGGGAGGAAGGCTTTGAGAGATCTAGACAAAATATTAAAGTGAAGTTATATCATATTGACTTCAAAGGTACATATTTTCAAGGCTGTGGTTGTTATATAAATGGCTACGAGAGCTGGACCAGCAGAAACATAGAATGAAACCTTTGAATTGTAGGATGGCAGTAATAATCAGAAATACATTAAACTACAAGAAGAAAAATAATTCAATAATGCATGAGGTTAACTCCAGCTGCTCACTAAAACCTACTTTTTATTATTATTTTTTAATTAATTCATTGAACATCATAATTTAAAATGCAATCCATGAGATACGGATAAAACCAATATATACTGTATTCACCCTTGAAGCAATAAGAAGCAAATGATCCCTTTCTGATATTGCTATATCCCAAATTACATTTCCCCCTGTAGAATAGCCATTTCAAATAACTTTATAGAATTTCTTAAAGCTGGCCTTATTTTGAGACAAGACCATATGTTTGCATCCCTCTACACTACGGCTGGTGACAGGTGTCTTAGCTGCCACCTTCTATTTTAGAAAAATGGTGCTTACTTTGAGGATGACGGATAGCTATGACAGGTCTTTGAGCTGAACCGTCCAGGAAATACTTGACCTCTGGTTTGGGACTGCAGTGTGCTGATATCTAAGAGGGTTAATTTGTTTGGAAGAAATAAGAAGGTAAGATAAGGGCTTCATAACATTCCTATTAAGAATCAGGCTTGACCCCTGGTTAAAATGTAGTTTGCTTGCAGAATTCCATTTGCTGTGGTTAAAAACACATTAATTTTTAGTGCCCTCTTAAGCAAGAGTACAGTGCATGTTATTACAGCCTGAAAAATGTCCAGTGGTAATAATTCCAAGTCCCCTTGGCTGTGAGAACAGACACTTTACTCAGGTGTGGCATGCTATTAGGCTCTTGAATACATTCTACTCCAGAGGAAAAATTACAGCCCTAGTCAATGACGGGGTCAAAATGGTGGCCTCTTCCTATAAAAGAGCTGGACTGGCAATCACCTTTGCTAGGTAGAAGTTGTAGAGCAAAAGGAAGGAAGGAAATTACATTGATTAATGTCTTATGGAAGTATTGGTGTACCACTACATTGCTATTATGAGCAACTGTTAGTTAACCCACTTTGTTATTTATTATTACAAGAACATTTTACCTAAAATCTTCCCTTTTTCATTCTGCATTATAGACACAAACCAGCCATTTAAAAAAAAAACATGCACCTAATATATTTAGAACCAAATTATCCTAATTGGACCACTCCATTGTCAAAGGTTTCAATATTTTCAATACCCAGATTGCCAGGATGGGAATGAGGGTTTTGCTTCTCTTCTTCTCTTCACTTCTATTAATTTTCCAACTGCGAGCACTAGCAGGAAAATGCTTTAAACTAGGAATGGTGAATTTATGCCTCCCATCTACTGCTTTACTACAGCTCCCGTGTCCTTCAGCAATAGCTTTCCATCCCACCTGGCAACTAATTAAGACCTGGTTCTCAACTTCCCTCAGAGTTGGAGGCATATTAGAGAGCTGGCAAAGCTTTAGAAGTTTCAACAACCTGGTTAAACAATCACTTAAAAGTAAGAGAGAAAAGTGGAAGATGGTTGTTTCTTCATCTTCATTTCTACCCTTGCTTTCTATAGGTAGAAGGGCAGTTGGATGTTTCAGTACTTCTGTCTGAGACAATTGAAAATATTGTACCTTGATGAAGCCTATGCCAGTGTAATGCTTTTATTCTTAAATTTTTGTCTCCAAGAGCTCTAGGTCAGAGCAGATGATGATCTTATGATTTATAAGGAATCAAAACGATTCAAGTCAGGAGAGTGTATGGGGAAACCAGAAATACTGAAATAGCTCTAGAGAGGTGGGCTGAGCAGGCAAGAAGTTTGTGAATGATCCCAAGTCAACCACTTAACCAATGTGGTTGTGGGTGGACTTCAACTTGGATCTTCCTAGGCCCAATCCATCATGTTAAGCTCTGCTCTACTCTGTCTGTAAGCCAAACAGGACAACAGGGATTTGTGATCAAAAGTACCTATGAATACAAATATTTGCCAAAGTTTTTACATGTATAAATGTTATTCAGAATTTTTTTAAAAAGGATAATCTCATATTTATTGAGCAGTGAGTGGTGCATCAAAGTTCTGCTACTGATCTCTCATTTAAATCCCAGAATTTACCCTCTGATGCAAATTTTGAATGTCCTAATTTTGTTAGATCAGTTTGTGAATTCTATTTATACGAGTGGGTGCCAGTTTAAGAGCCGAATTTGAGATCTTCAAGAGATGTCAATCTTAGAAAATTATGTGCTTCCCTCCCATAATTCATAAACACATAAGTGGAATACTTGTCTTCCTGATTTCATCCTCTCCAGCAAGCTGAGAAAAAATCTACCTCATGCTAACCTTTGGAAGAGCAACCTGGGGAGACATGATGTAAAAAGTAGCCATTTTTTTTGTTGACAGAATATTTTAAGATCTATCATGGAGCGTAAAGGCCTGAAGAATCATCGACACAGTAGTGGGAACCCTTAATATAATTTTAATCAGGATGCTGTCTTAAGTAGCCAATTTAATCGTTGCTATCAACAACATCGTCAGAGTGATTGAACCCATAATTACTTTGAAGGTTATCTGGAGCTGCTGCTTCCTGTCCCTTGGATGTGGTTCATTAGAAATCTATCCAAGAAGGCTGGGAGGAGGCTTACTTGGGAAGAGCTGGAGAAGGTTTGCCCTTGGAAGAGGAAGAGAAGGAATGCATTACATTAAAATTCATCACATTTTAAGGAAATGTCAACTTGTCAATTAATTAATATGTATTGTTATGAAACAAATCTTAAAACTAAAAGATAATATCTGAGTATAACACACAAGTGGACAGTCTTCTTGTCCTTATTGGAGTTTTATTTACCCCCAGATGCTCCAGGCTCCTACAGATAGGGGGGAATTCTTTTCTATCCCTGCAAATTTAATTTTATTGCAAGTGATGGGAGTCTCAATTTTTCCCCATGCTGGGGACCTAACTAAGGGCTACTTCAACTTCTTTCAACATATAATAGCACAATCAGGTTCTTTGCTTGAGAAACTTAAGTCAGGGTTCTGATCCAAAGCTACAACCTTTAAAAATAACAGTTATAATTTAACCCAAATAATATAATAAAATATAAAATAGCATATTAAAAGATAAAACAAACCACTTTACTCCCATAAGAAGCCACTCAGAAACAGCAAAGTAGAGTAAATAGTCTTGTTTTTATCTACAGCTTAGCTTTCAGAGCATATTTTCATATACATTTCCATCTTTTGATGGGCATCTTTCAGTCTGTCCGTAGGTCTAGGCATGAACCTACCTCTGATTGACCTAAAGCTCTTAAAGTGGTACTGCACATTTTAAATCAGGCAAAATTGTGACTGAGGAACAGTGTTGGATGGACAACTGCACATTTTACAGACCAGAAAATAATTCTCGCTCCCACACACCTCACTCTGTTGTGACAAGGGAAAGACTAAGGAAAGACTGGGGGAGAGTCTGTCCCTGAAAGCTCGTAAAATAAATTTTTTACTTTGAACATTGTGCTGAATTTCACTCACTCAATGAAATTAGTGGAGTCTCCACATGGGAGATAAAGATTCAATAATGTCTTGGCCAGGATCACAAGGCTGCCACCCCTAGCATGATGCAGACAGAGGTCAGCACCTCCACTTACGCCGCTGCTTGCTTGAATCTAAGAATAAATGTTCTCATTAGTGGGTACAAGAAATGCTGCAGTTTTAGCTATTGCCCTGAGAAGATGGATAAAGAATATGCATCAGTTTTCAGGCTAGGAAGTGGGGGAGGCATATTGCAGACATTATTAGCAGCACCAGGTCATCTTCACCTCTTCTGAAATTTTCCAGCCCAACCTTCATTGTGAAACTGTTCACTTTCCCACTGAAACCAGCCCAAACATCTACATTTCCTTGGTTTAGGGTGGTGACATCCCTTTGTTATGCTATCTTCTCACATGGATAGAATCATCCATATGAATAATCCAAGAAAAAGAAGAGGAAGAAGAAACAGTGAGGTTTAGCAGACTACTGGTGAGTTGGGGCTAGCATCTATGTTTGTTTGTGCGAATTCAACCTGGGCTTATGTGAAATTTTATCTAGATTTGACTGTTGTGTCTGCACTCTTCATTTTCTATATTATAGCTTATCCTCAGATACCCCTTTCCAACTGTATGAATTGCTAAGAATTACAAAGCTTGGATTGTACGATAGATTTTAAGTAAAAGTAAGGTCTTCCTTGAACATATACATTCTACACTGATTTCTTGTCAACAGTATGGAACTGGTTTGTTGCTGTTTCTTCTGGGAGGAATTTCCAAGTTCCCATTCTCATCCATAGGCTGAGGAATCTCATCTTGCAGATGCCATGACTTAATGTACTTGCAGCAGACATCAAGACTCATGTCCATAATGGTGGTATAATGATGTCACCATGCACACGTTGTCATTTGGGTATCATCATAGCTTGATGCAAACACCACTATTTGGAATGTGAGAATAATATACATAAGCCATTAGTCTCGGCAGATTAGAAGAACTGGCTTCAGCGAGCAGATACATGAATAAAGGATATGAGTAAGCATGTGTGCTCAGCTAAATGAAACAGCTAGATGACCTTGATAGATCTAAGAAAAACTAAGTTGGCCTTGATAGATCTGGTGAGTATTTTGATGGGAGATCAAAATCCCCATCAAATAAGAAATCCCAGGGCAAAACTAAGAATTCAAATAATAATAAATTCTAGAGCCAGCCAATGGGAAACTACATGAAGATCTACACAAAGACATTTGGAGTAAAGTCCAACTCAAGACAGTCCAAGTACTCAAGGTAGTGTAAAGAGGGCTCTCTACAGCAATCCACAAGAAGTAGGTTGGGCTGAGAGAGAGTCACTGGCCCAAAGAGACCCAGTGAGCTTCTGTGGCTGGAGGGGAACTTGAAGCTGTGTTCCCCCACACCCAGTCCAAAACCTTAACCATTACCTCCTAGTGGCTCTCAAGCTGAAATGTATGAGAGTTTTTGTTGATGATGCCAAGAATAATTGGGCTCTTACAAAGGCCTAGATAGGATGTATGTTATGCTCTTAAATTGCAGTCTCTAGTACAGGCTTTAAACAGAAGATTTTCAACTGAACTATTCTCAAGGGCTTTTTTTTATGTCCCTAATTTTTGGCCCAGCCCATGGCTTTCCAAGATTTTAAGTGGATTTAGGAAAATGCCAAGAATTACAAAGGGAGAGGGGATTTTTGATACAGGTATTCAGTTTGAGTAGCAGACCTGCACATTTTTATTATCGGCTTTCTAGCATATTCATGGCAAGTTTTCAATATTATCCAATGAAGGAGGTTTGAAGTTCATGTGAAAAGCAGACAGTTTTTAAAAAGCAATTAAAATAATTGAATGCTATTTCTAAATGTTAATAACACTGAAAGATCATATATACACCCGGCATCCATTCCTTGGTCAGGCTGCAATTAGTGAAGCTTATCGCTAAAGAGAAAATGTATTTTATTTAGAATGGGAAGAAAAATGTATTAAGAAGAACACATAAATTGGATTACCACTCAGCTGGTGTGCTGAGGGGAAAACAGATGGCACTCATTCTATCCATGTAACACAATTATTAAGGACTTTAATGGGCACCCATATAAGTTTTAATAATTTTTTAATGAAATTTATAAAGCAGTGTACCCTTCAGAACTAAAATTTTCAGACAAGAAGACAGATCTATTCAATCAAGGAATGTGCATTGCTTTTTAATCACCACAGAAAGCAGCAATTATAAGGAAATAATGTCTTAAAAAATGGGGGAAAAATCTCTCTGCTTCTGTGTTTTCCCTCTTTTCTATCTCAAAAAAATACACAACCCCATTAAAGCCCAAAATTCTAAAGAGCTTCTAAGGAAGATGGATTTTCACTAAAATGTTATGCATATTTTATGGGCCAATTAACTTTCTCTTTAAGCCCTTTCACAGCAAGACTTTCTATATAATGTGTGGAATTAAAACAAAACTTAAAAAAAATGAAAGCAATTTCTTTTTTCTTTCATTGACGAATAGCATCAAGATTTATACAAGATGATAAGAAGAGTTAGCAGCTGGTATCAATTTTTGGCTGAGAAATGAATGTGTAACTCCAAAGCTGAATTCCCAGCACCATGAACTCTTGAGGCAGGAGTCTTCGCAGTCAAAAATGTCAAAGCCCTGTTCTGCGTGTGTGTTTCAATAACGGATGACCCTATTTCAGGGTAATTGTCCCTACCCTGGAAGCAACTTGTCCATAAGTTGCAAGAAACATCTCTACTGAGTAATTAGGCCCCTGAATGTATTTTTCCAGTGTTAAAGGACTAGCCTCTAGCAATAAGAATGGCACAGAGAAACCACTTCTATTGTCCAGCTGCCATTTTCCATGTAATAGTTATGTTGGAGATCTACAGATTAGATTATTTGTCAATAATTTCTTTGCACTGCTTCTGTTCAGATTAAGGGGTCAAAGCCAAAACAACACATCCAGAGATCAATTTGTAGATCTCCTCCCCCCCCCCACCTTTAATCACTTTCTCAGCCATGGGAATCCCATTATTTGGTCCTAATTATTACTTTTCCATGTTTCAAACAAAGACAGAGAGGCTGTCCGGTGGAATTTTAATGGGCTACTACTCTAATGGCGAATCCCGCAACCATCAATGAAAAGAGTGGAGTTTAAAATATTAAAATATTGGCAAAGCTTTCCCTTTATATGGAGCAGAAACAACCTTCTGCCTTTTGTTCTGAGAGTTCCACTTACCACCTGGCAGGCTGAATTGGTCAGCAGCCTCATGAGGGGTTTTAGAGTCCTAATAAGGTTGGCAAGTGGTCAGTTTCACAAAGGAGATTTGTATTCAAACATGTGGAGTGTGGTTAAAAGGAACAGGCAACTGATCTTTAAGCCAGCCATATCTTATCAATCTATTCCTTTCTTGCTTTGATGGTGTTTTTTCACCTCCCTGAGTGCTGGTCATCTATGCCTATTCAGTACAGTCAGTCATCACTGGCCTTTGTGCGGACTTCTCCAGTTGTTAGTGGTTTTTCCCCCCTTAAAAATATGCTGCAGAAGTGCATCCTTGGAGTTCTTGTATATGGATAATAATATTTGGTCAACATTATAGATCTATCCCAAGAAGCTATCTGAGTGAATGGCTCACTATACCAAAACGTTGATTAATTAAAGTGGTACTGTTACAATGATGTCATTCAGGTGTATTTGCCCCAAGCTGGTGGCTCTCTTTTCCATAATTTTCTATATCTCCACAAATCCAGCTTTGATAAAAAAAAAAATGTACCCCTGTTCCAAAGTGCAGAAGTTCTTTTTTAATGGGTTTTCAGTGGGTTGATTTCTTGTCATGTTCTTCTCTTCAGTTTCTTCTTGCTGATGCCCATCCCTTCCTTTCCATCCTGCGTGGTGACAGTTGCTTTCATTTTGGAATGACAGATGTTTCAGGTCTGGAGCTAAATGACCTGGCTCCAAGGAACTAGGAATAAACATGTGTTTATTTATGTGTTGCTTGAATTGTGTCATTTCTGCTGGATTTCAGAACAGTAATCTACTCAAAAACATGGTGCTTCCCACAGCAAGATCACCAGGTTGCTTTTATTCACTTTAAATCAGCCTATTTTACAAGTCAGGAGCACCCAGTTTCCATTTTGAGAGGCATGTGAATTCCTGCTTCATCGCAGACTGAGGGAGGAGGAATCACAGCTTTGCTGTAAAGTATGTTAATATTCTCATCACACCCATTTTGAAAATGTGTCTCTTCCATGAATTAGCAACCCCAGATTTGTCAGCCTTAGTCCAGCTGTTTCTCCTCCTGTACCCTCCTCTGGTTCTGCCTTGTCTTTTTAAAAGGATTCAGATTGTCCTTTTTCCAGTAAAGAGAGAAAGGCTTGGGTAATCTGCCTCTATATGTGACCCACAGCCCTGCCTCAGTTGGAGTAAATGTTGATTGATCACCTGACATGAGACTGACAGCCTGCAGTTGCATGAAAGCAAACTGGAGGCATTCAGAACAAGGGCAGATACTGTTTAGAATTGGGGAAGGAAGGAGATACCACATAATTTGCCATTTACAAATGTAAGGTTATCTTCCTTTCTCATTTCCATTTCTCCCCCTAATTCTTTTGGTTTTTGATCAAATCAGTGTCAACTCTTAGTGACTACGCAGGTAGATTTTCCCCATGATGATCTGTTTCAGGTCTTTTAATGGTGCACACTTCACTGCTGTAACTGAGTCCCTCCACCTTGCTGCTGGCCGCCCTCTTCTCCTCCTTCTGTCCACCTTTCCCAGCATTAGAGACTTCTCCAGAGAGCTGGGAGTTGTCTGCAGTAGGATACGTTGAGCCTGATCATTTGTTCCTCATGTGAGAACTCTGGGTTGATTTGTTTGACGGCCCATTTGTTTATTTTCTTGGCTGTCCACGGTATTCTCAGGAGTCTTCTCCAACACTAAAGTTCAAAAGCATCAATACTCTTTCTATCCTGCAGAATTGTTTTACCCGCTGCAAAAGAGGCAGAAAGGAAACGGCTTCCTTCTGCAGGAATAAAGGGTCTTGCAAATGACAGGCATGGCATTTATGCATTAATAGTTAGTGTTTGATTTTGCCTGCTCTGTCTCAGTCCAACAGCTAAACAGACGCGGCTGAGGGGGTAAGAAGAGTAATGAATCCCATCTTTGCAAGTTGCAGCGGTGATGCTGAAAGAGAAGGTGACATAAAAGGCTCTGTGTTTCCAACCTTTAAATTACTACAATCCTCCAGAGACCCTCTGCTGCCTATTTAGCAGTATTCACTGCTTCCACCCGCAGTTATTAAGTTTAAGCCTGGAGTTGTGGGAAGTAAGTTCAGACTTTTACACTTGAGGAGGAAGATGATTCCCTTTTCTGCAGGATCTTTTGATCTCAGTAAAGCCAAGTCACTGTGTGTGCCAGACACAGAGAATACTTTTTAAAAAAAAATAAATAACTTGGGGGGAGGACTGTACCTTTTAAACCTGCTTTAATCTGTCTATCAACCATTGAGGGTCATACGGGGGGACGGAGCAGGAGACCAGGTGTGAAATTTGGGGAGATGTTTCCTTTTAAAAAATAATAAACAGGCGTTTTAGTAAATTTTATTGATTTGGGGGGTTTTACTCTTGGTATTTGGCTGCACAATTTTTTGTGGGGGGGCTTTGTGAAGGCTACAGAAAAGGAGGGTCTGGGGGGGGTTGCCAACTGGGCCAAAGCAAAGAGAGATTTTATCAATTTGTTTGCTTCCTGGGCTTATACACCACTCCAGTCCAGAGCACCTCTGAGCAGCTGACATTATGTTCTTTCAGTAAGTAACACAAGATAATCAACAACCAAGTTAAAAATAACACGTAAAATTGCAAGACAGACTATGGCCACTCAGGAACCATAGACATCCAGGCCCAACCCAGAGAAGCTCTTACCTTCTCAGCTCAGACCAGAGTTCTGTCAGGGCTCTCTTTAAACTCAGTAGGGTGAAGATTAATCTGATCTCAGGACATCTTTCTGTTGAGGTTCCAAGAGCTGGAATGGCCCAATGGACCCAACAGAATATTCTCTAGATGGTTTCTGCAAGTAGCTATTTAAGATAAGACTGAGTTTTATCTCTGAGCTTGGGAAAGGGATGCAAGTCTCAGATGCGGAACAGTGCAACATTTGTTGTCCACAGATGTTTAGGGCAGTTCTCGCAGAAAGGTGAGAAATACTGATTTTATCTCAGTAAAACACTAGGCATCCTAGGAAAATCACCGATCTGTCACTGCTGGTTTCTTCCACTATCTTTTCTCAGTAATTGGAGGGGGGGGGGGGACAGCCTATTTTTAAGAATCATTCTGAGATTATTCACATAACTCATGGTAAACTCTATGACCACTTAGGAAGAACACTACATGTATTCTTCCTTGAGGAAAACATCCGATTTATTCCACTGTAAGCACTTACTTTTAGCAAAAATGTAAAATCTCTATTTTGGTCTTGGTTTACTTTCAATGAATCCCTGAAAAGTGAGCAGTCGAGCAAATAAACTCATTCTCCCCAGACCATCATGGCTGATTTCATAATTTTTGAAATATAATTATAATGATCCCAGGATTCCACCTGACCCCCCCCCCCACTGCCCACCGCTTTCAGTCCTCAAAAAGATGCTTCCTTATCCCAGTGCTATTTTGATAATATTTCAGAGCAGAAGCTATGAGTATTTATTTCTGCATTTTCCCAATCAAAAACTCTCAGTTCTCCCCCCCCCCCTCCCATTTAAGTCTCCAAGCATGGGGGGAAACTAAGAAGAAGTTCTCTTGACTTATATTAAATTGAAGAAGCATAGAGAATTGCAGCTAGGAAACTGCTAATCCATCTACTCATTGCTGGCAACTTCCCAGAAGAAATCTTCTACTGAGTATACTTCTCTCTGGACCCATTTGATGAGAAGAAGAGATTATTTCTAATAACAGTTTGGGATTTATTAGCATGCACTCATGAAATCTATGTCAGATTATTTCTGGATAATGATGGTTAAATGTTAGTATTAGCTTGTTTAAGAGTTGTGAGCAATTTTCAGATGATAAACCTGCTTTGTTTTCAGCAGGTGTCAACGTGGTCCCCTGTGGTATGGATAAACTATCTACTGAATGCTGGCTTTTGATTTAAATTGCAGGTGTGGAATTCATGTTCACGTTACTTTTCTCTTACTATAGAATTGTTCACTCACTAAAGTTGCTGTCCTCAAAGGAAAGAGAGGAGTGCAATTTATTTGTATTCCACTTATCCCGCTACTTACCATTTCTGCCAAAGAGGCCTGAGTGTTTGGAGGGCCCCTTTCAGTTTTAGGTAAGGCATTAGCATGGCCAGATGCTATCCAGGAGTTTTACACATTCCAATCAACTTCCTCCTCATGGTGCTTTTCTTTGATCCAATGCATTCTTTGACCCTCCTTCTTGTCTTCTCTGCCACCTTTACCAGGCTGTGATTCTTGAAAATTTGTATCCATTTCCTTTCACTTTCAATAGTTGTCAACACTTCAGAGAAAAGTTTACTCAGTCCTGCCACCTTCTTTCTCTAGAGGGCCTGTAGGAGAAAGAGGGGCCTTACTTATCAGTCAAGTTGAAGTCCCTTTGGCCTGTGGAGTTCCAGATTTTCATGGAATCAGCTTTGCCTTTGGGTCACCACTTACTGGAGATGTGTTTCAGAGGGAATCTTCTAATCTGATTTGTAAATCTCTAGTCATCTCACCTTACTAGGTACTAGTTGGTCTTTCATTACACAGAGTGAGTGCTAATACTTATTGGGTCTAGAATATGAAAAGGATGGATAGTATCTATTTTGCCCAAAGTTAGTAAGACGTTCTCCTAAGGGGGTAACAGATTTAGTGCAAACCTTCTGTTTGGCAGCCACTGTAAATTAAACATTGGATGAGTGAGCTGGATCAGAAGAGATGTGTGTTTATGTTTGTGAGAGTGATGAGTGAGAAAGACCTGAATCTACCTTTCTAGCTGTATCTTTTAAGCCTTCCATAGCATTCAAGAGTAAAGTTCTTTTGAATCAGGTTTGAATCCTAATGACCTTATGGACACATCTATGTAGTGTTAGCATTATTAAAAAAAGGTTCACCATTACCTTCTTCCAGGTTAATGTGGCTGTTGTTTGAATTCCCAGTCCAGCCAGTGGCCCAGATGTTTCCTGGTGCTGTTCCATCTGAGTACTAACCATGTGCAACACTGCTTAGTTTTTCAAAATCAGCTAGCTACTAATACTTAACTGGTCTTTCCAGTGACAATATTTATAATAAAGGACAATCCTAGCCAGCCTGGGGCACCAATTTTTTGAAGGACCACCTTTTGTGATGGAATGGAATTATGAAGGCCAAGCTCAGGCAGATAAACATTTTCTTAGTTCACCGGAACCACGTGGGAGGAACAAGAGGATGAGACTGGCACCTCCCTGAGGAATTCACACTGTTGTGGCTGGAGGACTTTGGGAGCTGGGGTTTGAGTCTGGGAAGATTGATGTCAGGCCTAGCCCAAGGAACTCCAAGAGACCATGCAAATTCAATCCAGTTATGTTTATTAGCTACAACCTCTAGCAAGAATCTTCCCAGACTAAAACCCTAGTTCCCAAAGTCCTCCAGCTACAACAGTGTGAATTCCTCAGGGAGGTGCCAGTCTCATCCTCTTGTTCCTCCCTCGTGGTTCCGGTGAGCTAAGAAAATGCTTATCTCCCTGAGCTTGGCCTTCATAATTCCATTCCATCACACCTTTTCATGTAGGAAGCTCTTCACAGATGAAAGCCCTCTTCCAACATCTTTAGATGTTTCCCTTGACATCTAAACATAAGCAGGTGGTCACCAAGGAGAGGTTAGCTGAGATATTCATCTTATGCTTGGAATGCCTACCCAGAGAATTAATTTCCTACCTGGTCATTTTTTTATAACATATATCCATATTATAAAATATTCTCTCAATGGTTTTTGTGTAGCCTATAAGGATCTCAAAGATGTTATTGATTTTATATTTCCTGTTTCTGTACTTTTAAGGTTTTGTATAAATTTCTATTTCTTATTTTTAATGTTACATTGCCTTGGGGACCCCTTATTGAAGGATCTATAAATGTACAGGATGTAGAAGAAGAATATGGTGTCTCTTAGCATAAAAGAATACCAAGGTTAAAATAGCAATAAATAATGTTCATTCCAGCAAGGAAAACTTAGTCACGGTGATCCCCCCAAAACCCTATCTTGTTAGACATCATTGAACTGCTTTTGATTTTGGGTCTAAGACCTTCATCCAAAGTCAGACTTTCATTGATGCTCAAAATTAAAACTAAACTAAGGGATTTTATTATTTTATTTTATTTTTGCTTCCTGGATTTTAATGACCCTGGAAGTTCTATAAATTATGGAAGGTGAAGATACCGGAGCTAAAGGCTGGATATTTTGATGTGGGTGTTGCCATAGGGTATGGCCGCTGATATATGTGAATGTGTTTGTAAAAATGACTCTGACCATTTTGGACAAGTCAGGAGAAACACTTCAAACAATAAACAAACATATACACATGGGAAGGTACGAGCAATCATCTTTAATAAAGAAGTAGAATAAAACAAAATGTTCCTGAAAAGTCCAGCCTAAAATACTAAGCAGCTGTTTCTCCTAGCTTTGCTTGGGAGGTGTTCCAAAATAATCCTCCAGAAAAAGTTCTTAGTGTAAATATTTTTTCATTGTTGTGGAATTGAAACTAACTTGCCTTTGGTAATACCTAAACTGAAAACGTGCCAAGCAAAGGCATCAACCAACATTTTCCTTTCTTTTTCTCAGTGCCTGGAAACCATTCACTCACCAGAAAGCCAGGCCCACCGGAAGACCCCAGAAGTGCAGTCCTGGGATAATTTTCCATTTCCTGATCTCTTTGAAGCCAAACCATTTGATTTTGGCTATTTGTTGTGTAATAGAGTCCTAACTACTTTCATCATCACTGGGAATGGACCCAGTTGAAAATACGTCTCTTGTGTGTCACTGTGTTTGCGTGCTCTCTTTATAGCTCAGTTGATCTCAGCTCATTTCTACCATTCCCTCCAAGCCAACTTCAAAATCTAGGTGATGCAAAATAAATAAAATACTCAAGATGTGCTTGCTGATAAATTTCTATCTCTGTTCTGGTATTGAAAATTGTGAAGTTATTGCCCTAATCCTTTGATATAATTCATCTTACTTTTTTTGCAGGGGGGGGGTGTCTCCAGTCTGCATTACTGAAACCAATACTTTACACTCCAACAAAGAATAATCACTTTATAGGGCAGGTTACAATCAACTGTATAGGTTACAATCCATACAATTGTATAGGTTACAATCAGCTTGAGAGTTAAGGTTAAGATCAGCTTGAAAATTAAGTTGCCCATTGTTGATTCATCACTATGGCTGGATCTTATCAACTTCATGAGCCAGTCTGGTAATGTCCAAAATTGTATTAACATCTTTCTTAAAACATGGACTAAGTCCATTCACCCCACTTTAGAAACTAAAACTAAATCATAATTCTGTAAAAAACTGGTTGAATTCCCCCCCCCCCCCGCCCTTTTCCAGGGACATTTAAATCTTTCCTATCAGAATTTTACCTAAACTCAAATTTGAAGTTGAACTACGCCAAAATATATCAGAACTTTTTTTTTTCTGAGGGAACAATCAAGGGGGCCTTCTTTCCCTCCCTCCCTCCCTCCCTCCTCCCTTATTTATTTATATATCAAATTTGCCACTGCCCATCTCATTGAAATGACTCTGGGTGCTTTACAAAACAGTTAAAATCAATTAAAATTACAAAATTACACTCTACTATTAATAAATAGAGTGTAAATAGGTCCAAGAATAATTGGCAGTCACTCAGGGAGTGTCATCAAGGCGTCAGCCACCCCCAGGATTGGGTAGGATTCTTATCACCCCATACAAGCTTGCAGAGTGAGGTCCTTAATCCTTTCCAGAAGGCCAGAAGAGTGGGGGTCCACTTCACCTCTGGGGGAAAAGTGTTCCATAGGGTGGGGGCAGTGGCAGAGAAGGCTCTCCCCCTGGGCCCCGCCAGTCGATATTCTCTCTCCCCATCCGCATCTTGCCCTCTCTGCCTGACCGGGTGGGACAGGTTGATGTGACGGGGGTAAGACGGTGCCTCAGGTAACCTGGACCCATGCCATGTAGGCCTTTAAAGGTGATAACCAACACTTTGAATTGGACCCGGAAGCAGATTGGGACCCAACGAAGCTCACATAGTAAAGGTGTTATATGCGCCATTCTTGGGGCACTTAAAATTATCCATATGGCCGCATTTTGGACCAGTTGTAGCTTCCGGATACTCTTCAAAGGTAGCCCCCCCCCAGAGTGCATTGCAGTAGTCTAGCCGAGAGATGACCAGGGCATGAGTGACTGACCGGAGAGCCTCCTGATCCAGGAAAGGGCATAACTGGCGTACCACACAAAGGTGGGCAAAGATGGTAAACCCTTGGATCCGGAGGGGCCTCCAATCCACAGCCACTCCGTCTTACCAGGGTTCAGCTGAAGCCTGTTGCACCCCATCCAGACCCCCACAGCCTCCCGGCACTGCGAAAGGGTGATCATGGCATCACTCACCTCGCCCAGGATGGAGATGTATAACTGGGTATCATCTGCATATTGATGAAACCTCACCCCATGGTGACGGATGATCCCACCCAGTGGTTTCATGTAGATGTTGAGTACCGAACCCTGGGGCACCCCACAAAGGAGGGGCCACGAGCTGGACCTCTCACCCCTAATCAACACTGATTGGGATCGACCTTGGAGGAAAGAAGAGAACCAGCACAAAACTGTGCTGCCCACTCCCAACTCCCCAAGTCGACCCAAAAGGATACCAGGGTCGATGGTATCGAAAGCCGCTGAGTGGTCAAAAACAGCAAGGGTGGATGCACTACCCCCATCCCGCCCCCGCCAGAGATGAGCGGGACCAATGCTGTTTCCATCCTGTATCCGGGCCTGAAACCCGACTGAAAAGGGTCCTGATAATCCATTTCCTCCATGATCCTCTGGGGCTGCAACAGAAGGATCCTTCCTTCCTCCCTTCCTCCCTCCCTCCCTCCCTTCTCCCAGTCTTTTAAAGTAGCTTCCATTTTAATCTGACAAGGATCTGGCATTATTCTAATACTGGAATATTGAAATAACAGTCAGATTCTTTTCAGGGGCGGTTGAAAAAGAACGCTGTCAGGGGGAAATAGTGTGCTATTTCTATTGGCAATTGTAGACTAAAATCTCCTCCCTTGGAGAAATTGGTGAAATGAACTTTCTGACCTTTTTCTGCTCAGAGATAGGTTAAACATTATCAAGATACCATTTCCACATAGCTCTAACCTGATGTTTCTTTTCCTGGCCAAATATCACATAATAGGAGCCTTGAGAGAAATCAGCAGTATTTTGATATGGCTTCCCCATTTCACAGGGAGGGAAGAGTTCTAGTTATCTGCTTCTGCTAGATTGTACTAAACATCCATATGGAGGTGGGGAATCATTCTCAAGCAAGATGGGGAATGTTAAGGAATGCAAAGTATTTTAACAAAATAGGGGTATGGTTGGGTGAAACAGACCAGGCTAAAATTTAGGATGCAATGATGACCTACATAGCAGATTTAATTATGTTCACTTCTGAGGTAGGGAGACACATTTTTGCAATTTCTGTAAAAATGACTTGTGTGTTGGTTCTGGATATTACACACTGTAGGAGGCTAGTAAGAGGGGATACAGTCCGATTTGCAGTTGTTTAGGCTGCAGAAAATGTGGAGTCCTTGGGGTTCTCTGAGCTTGGTTCTTTTCTTGCAAACGTTTCATTACCCGGCTAGTTGAACCCTGAGCTACACATATTCACCTCTATTGGCTGCAGAAAAGGCCATGGTTGCCTCCCTCTTGCTGCAGGGAGTGGTGGTGGCTGCAATTACTCATCTTAATCAATAATCAAAATATCCTTTGAGACACGTTTGAATGTGGGTGATTTCATGGCAGTAACGCAGAAGCCTTGTTGCATTCTTCGGGGACGTTCAGTCAATATTCCTGGGGTTTCCTTGTGTATTTCCACTCAGGGGCTAACCAGGAATGAACCTGCTTAGCTTTTTAAGAGCCAAGACCAGCTAGATGCTACCTCTGGCTGGGGCTCACAAGTAAAGTATCCTTCGAATTCAGATCAGCTCCTGTGACTTCATGAGCAAGTCACTATTGTTGACTTGACAACAGTACAGAACAGAAATAGTTTGCCGTTGCTTGCTTCCACTATTTTTTAACTTCCCAGTCTAGCCTAGAGATCTGGGATTTCCAGTGGTCTCTATCCAAGTATGAACTAGGTTTAACACTAGTTTGCTTTTTGAAACCAGCCAAGATCAGCTTGGTGATGTCATCTGACTAGGTCAATTAGTATTGTGTGTATGATGGCCCATCAGGTCATCCCTGGCTCCTGTTGACTATTGGAGCAAGTCCCTGAAGTTATCTTGGCAACATTTTTTTTTTTATAGTACCTTCTTCCTAGGGCTGAGAGAATGTAACTGGCCCAGAGTCAACCCAGCTGGCTTTGTGCCTAAGTCAGGACTAGAACACACAGTGTCCCAGTTTCTAGCCTGGTGCCTTCATCACTAGACCAAACTGGCTCATTTGATATTAAAGATGTATAAAAGTGCTTATGAGCAATCTTGTTCTCTCTCTCTCTCTCTGTGAGAGCAATTGTATGACACAGTAATGCTTTATCTCATGGAGGCATGATGTACTGTAGAGGCAATGCAATTTGCCGTCTGAAGATGCAGCAAGGCCTCCACCAGCACGTCCAGTAGCTAGATGTCATTTTAGGATCTTATGTTTGCAAAACTTTATCTTTACTGTGTTGATATTGCATGTTATTTTATTCTGCCTTACTGCTGAATTGATCAAGCTTTTCTCATGACCCGTTTTATGATTGTTGCTTTAGTATCTGGCATTTTCTATTCTTCACCTGTATGCCAACCAAAGTATTCTGGTTACTGGGAGGCTGGAAATGTAATAAATAAATAGTTTGGATTTTCAAAACATAATTAGATTTAATGAAGGGAATCTCTTATTATCCTATAGAAACTTTAAGTTGTTTAGGAATAGAGATGGTAACTAATCACGTATTGAGACTGCAGGGTTGATACTGAGCTGATGGCAGCTACACCAGCTATTAAAGCTGCATGGTGAGAACTTGACTATGAAGTCCGTGTGGAGTAGAAGCTACTCAACTGAGTGCTGTCATGATTTTATCTAAAATAGTTGATGACCATCGTGTTAGTCTGGGTCTTTAATAAACAAGAGAAAAAGGAACATCCCAGATGTATTATCTGAGCCAAGTTGCTCTTGTAGCAGTGATGAATTGCACAGTGCATCTTACATTAATGGCCATTTCCAGTTCATTCCATACGTTGATTTCAGTTAAAGTTTCATTATTCTTTTTTAACTTCTTATGAATGAGGGCATGAAAAGGACAAAGGGGTGTGTGTGTGTGTGTGTGAGAGAGAGAGAGAGAGAGAGGGAGAGAGAGAGAGAGAGAGAATGAGGGGAAAGAAATAACTCTACCTTGTTAAAACAGAACAAGTAGCGATAGGGTTAAACTGTGGCTCCATCATAATGTTTGGAAAACTGTTCCTAACTATATCAGCAACTTACAAAGTTGCTCAGTGATCAGTTTCCTGTCTTAGAGTTTTTCAAGGAGAAATCTGCTGTTTCAGGAATATAACAAAACTTAATATTCTACAAATGTTGCGTTGGTCAGCACCAACAGACATTTCAGCCATAGCAGCTGTTCTCTACTTGGGTAGCAGTTTTAACTATGCAATTCAGTCCTATGACTGCTTAGACCAGTGTTGTCCAAACTTGGCCACTTTAAGATGAGTGGACTTCAACTCCCAGAATTCCCCAGCCAGCCATGCTGGCTGGGGAATTCTGGGGGCTGAAGTCCACTCATCTTAAAGTGGCCAAGTTTGGACAACACTGGCTTAGACAATTCAGAAGGACTTAGAACCAGGAAATTGTACACAAAGACTTTGCAGTATTAGAGCTACAAGCTGCAAAACTCCTGAAGGTCAGTAGAGGAAGTTCTCTAGATCTATGTGCTAACATCTACTGGTTGTCTTGATCTTTGCAGCCCAGATCTGAGTAATAAAGATGACAAATCTTTCATAGTTTCTCACACTTTCAGTGTAAAGTTTATTTTGCCCCTTTACCATGCTGGTTTTAATGTAAAGTCGCTATGAAAATTCATCCAATGTTCTATGTCCATTTCTTGTCATATATATCCATCCAATTGTCCATCCTTGCATATGTACCACATTGTTCCCTTTCAGAGTAGGCGATGTTATGTAGAGCACAGAAAAGGAGTAAGAAATAGTAAAGAAAAGAAAAAGAAAAAACTAAATCTGTCTACACCACCGTGTTCATTATACTTCTCCTTATTTTTCCACCATACCCATACACTGCTTCATACACTGCTTTTTGTTCTTTAAACTTCTCATCCACTCTTTTTTTTTCATATTTGCAATTAAGTCTTCATTCATTCTCTCTGTGTGACCAGTCCACTTCCCTGTGCTTCTTTCATACCTTCACTTTTCTATCATACCTACCCTAGTTCAGCACCCATTCATCCTTGACTCTATCTCTTTTTTTTATCACACATACTTGTTAATTTTCCTATTGCCACCACATTCAGCTTTGTTTTCTGTCAATTCCATCTAAGAAGGATGCTCTTATACAGAGACATTTGTTCTTTTTTTTTTTGGACAGACATCCATTCCTTGCAACAGACCACATACTACCCACTACCTTTCTCCCAGCATTTCTGCATCCTAAAATTCCTCCATCTATTTTCCTATTTTTAATTCAAGTTCTGCTGACTATTTGTTGACTTCCTCCAGGTTTTTTTCCTTTGGTTTGGGTTTTTTGTTTTGTTTCTGTTTCTGTTTTGTTTTTTGCCATCTTATGTAGCTAGCATCATACAGTACAATCTTCCCAATATTTGTTTAGGATCTTAGCCCATCCACAGCTTTTTAACTCCACCAAGCGTTGTTTTATATTCTTCCCATTAGCACAACTTTATACATTTCCTCGCTGTCTTTCCTGCATCCTCTTTCCATACAGGATTTGTATTTTCTCTTTCTGCAGTTGATCTGCTTTAATTTCTTTAATTTCTTTCCTTTCTTCTATGTCCATTTTTCCCAAGAGCCATGTTTGAAACTAACAAGTGGTTGTCTGTCTCACATTCAAAGCCTTTTCTCATTTTGTATATGCCACTCATTTTCTCAGTCCATCATAAACAATCAATTCAGTTATGCTTTTAGGTTTCAATTAATTCATTTGTCAGGCGTACACATGATTAGACATAAGCTTAAACCACATATCTGGAACAACAGAACTTCTTTTCCCACTGAGGAGATACTTCATAACCATCATTCTTGGGTCTCCAAATGGCCCAGTCACTTCTTTCTGAATTCTTTTATCTCATTTCCATTCATCCATTCAAGTCCTCTAATAGAATATAACCCATTCACCCCTATAACATTCATTCAGAACATTGCCCAATTTTCCCCCAAACTCATCTCTTTTTTTCCATTATCGCTATTCAGTGGAGCATAACATGCAAGCATTATCAATGCTTGGAGTCCTACTTTTGTATATATCCATAATGATCTAGATTATATCAGTTCATACTTTCTGACATGACATGTAGTTTAGCCCTTTTGTTTCATAATTAAACCAACCCTTTCACATCCCTGCATGGCTTCATCAGCTCCACTTCACAAGATCAGATCACCTTCATTCAAATGTATTGCATGCTTCCCTTTCTTCTAATTCATGCTCTTTATCATTTACTCTTCTAACATTCCAAGTCACCATCCTGCATACACCATGGTTGTCATCAATGGACTCAGAGATGTTGACCTCCTGTCAGACGTGTGAGGTAATCCAGACAAGAAGCACACCCAGAAGTACTAGCTCTAACTTTATTATAAGGCTACATTAACAGAATCTTGCAAGTCTGAAAGTACATCCCCCCCCACACACACACACCTTTATAGACCAAGAAAGTAGGGAGGATTCCTTCTGAGATGTTTGCCATGTCCCCATTCCTTCTGCAGGCTCAGCTGCTTCTTATCTGACTGTTGCCTAGTATATGGCTCTTCCTCTTGTTTCCCAAGGTCATTTCCACAGACCATTACACCTCCACCACTCATCATGGCATTGGTCAATCAATGGTTCCACTTAATGGCTTTTAGCAAAATAGAGAAAGTTTTGATTTAAATACATATCCATGTGGGTCACTACTACTGCCTCATGCAGCGTGCCCTGATAACAATAAAAGAAGGGAGCATTAACTAGTTTTGGCACCTTTTGACCAACATATCAGATGTGCAACCAAAGCCCAGTTTTATCACAAACATCTTTGCATTATTCTCTGCAAGCTAGGATCTGTAATCTAGGATCTAGCCTGCAAGCCAACATAGTGTTGCCTGCATTCCTCCATAGGAGGCATATGTAATGTACTGGCACCCTCAGGATGAATATACACACTCAAACACACATAATATGCATACATATGTACATGAATGTATTCATTCAATGCTTCTCTGTCTCTAAAATAATCTTCATTCAATATAATGCATTGTTACATTCGTTTTAGTAATGTTAAATTTTATATGCGCTTCTCTACGCATTGTTTGATTAGAATTTACAAGGCAAAATCTGGAGAAGGATAATCATGGAAGAACAGGTGGATGATTCTGCATTTTGGTTTCTAGTGAGGAATAGGAGTAGGTTGACATGCCCAGTTACCTACAGACACTGAGGAGATAATTTCCTCCTTGGCAAGAAAGTTATGGGTCTGGGGGGGTCTGAGAAAGAGGTGACTGGCAGGAGAAAAAGAGGAGGAATTGCAGAGAAGAAAGAAGAGCCAGGCAATTCTGTTCAACAGCAAATAACTTCTGTTCTGTCCCTTGGTGGAATGAAATAGACAACAAAGAGTTATAATAGGAACCAAGCTGAGAGTCGTGCAGATCACATTGATTCAGCCCTTGTGTATACTGGGCCATTTGCCTATTAAATTGTTCCATGTTCCTTTTTGCTTTCTCTTCCTTTCTTGTTCATTTAAAAAGCCTCATCACCTATCATCTCACCTTTGCTTCTAACTCCTCCTCCTGGATTAATGCCAAATAATTATCTTCTTTGCGTGTCATTCTTATTTATTTTTTAAAAAAGAAGGGTAGCATTCTGTTTACTTACTTACTGATCTGCTGTTATAGGAAGTTAGCCTCTTAACAACCCTGTTTCATAAAGTATTGTTAAATTGCTGTTAGGATGCATAAACTGCTTGTTGTATTGTTGCCCCAGTGGTGGTGTTCATGCAAAACTGCAGTTCAGGGAGCAACATAATTGATCAAAGCCTGAATGTCTCCTCTCTCACCCAAGCAAACCCCAGAAGTGTTATGTATTTCTGACCTACTTCTTTGTGTTCTCTTACATCTCCTTCACCCCCCTTGTTTCACATTTATTCAAGTTTTCACTTAAGCCAGAATACATCTCTAACCATTTTATCCATTAAACACTGGGGGTTTGCTTTCCCCAAGGGACAGGGGAGAATTTTGCTAGCCTGGATTATTAAGCGAAATGACTAAATTCTTGTATTAGTATAAGAATCTGAACTTTTCTAAGTTAGTGATCTGAAGGGCAACATTCTAAAGATCCTTGCAGATGTTTTAACGAATCCAACTTTTCTCTAGGCATTTTTGATGGGACCTGGAAAAAACAATTTATCTTGAGCTAAGTATTTCTACTAATTCAGCAATGATCAAGCTGAATTTAAATATGTTGCTGTTAAAAATAGCAGCACATTTGGATAGATGGGCTTCACTTAAATTAAGTATTTGGGTTAAAATTAATATTTTAAGAATGAATGGGAATATGCATTACAGTGGTATGGCACAGCTGGGAAGATGATTATTCTCCTCTGACAGTTAAATCAGAGAGTACATCAGCCATGGTGATGTCATTATGCACAAATTATATCATTTATATCATTTGATGTCATTATGCAAATGAAGTAAATGCCAGGGGAACAGCATCCATTGCATCCACTCTGTGGCATTGAAGTCCACTAAATCAAGGTTTCACATGTCCCTAGAATTTAGTTTCAGAAATATAATTCACAGTTTAGCTCATTCAGAGAAACTGCCTTTTTGTTTTTCACTCAGAAAGTTCCAACTGCCAGAGAGAGAATTTTGGTCCAAATTGAAGGATACATCACAAGTTGTGTCTTCTTTGGGTTGTTAAAAAATCATTTTTCCCCCCTACTGGAAAATGCTTTTGTGAGCTGTCTTCAAATTGGCATATTAAGATACTTCTTATAAGCTGGAAGGTATTAAGGTCCTTGGAAAGTATGGAATTTTCTCTCCCCTATTAGCTGCTAAGGAGGTGTACAGTAGAAGACCAGCTCTGGTTTTGTAATCATGCTAAATTAATATTGCAGGGGGATGCAAACTTGAAAATATAACAAGGCATTCTGTTTCTTGAAGAACATGGGTGGAGATATGGAAAGTATATGTCAATTAATAGGATTAGGTGATGATTTATTTAAGAAGTTGCAACCTAAGTATCTTTTGTTGAACGATGCAGCAGTACACCGTTCAACAGTCCGATATAGGCCAGCAGTCCTAAATGCTTCAGAACCTGTTCAAGATGATCTAACACAATCCCTACAAAAAAAAATCTGTAATATCTATATATAAACATAACACCTATATTAAATGTTTGAGGATAAGGTCCAGTGTGTGGCACTTCCACATCATATCTCTAAAAGCTTAAAATTATGATGAATTCTACCAATATATTATTTCTTAGTGTGATTTGTCAGGAAGAAATTAATGGGCTCAGCTAATTATCAGAGACATGGGGCTCAAAATGCAATATTAGTTAAGTTGATGTACAGTAGTCTTCTCTTACAGCAGGCCCCTTTGGACAGAACTGTTTTCACACACTAATTTTGTTTGGAAAAATCATTATTTTTTGAGGATGAATGGAACTTGAATGATTCAAAAACTTGCAGGAGGACAACAGAAGTAGACCTTGCAAGCTTTTATGATTGCAAAAAGATTGCAAGTAATGAATGCATCTTTGAAATATCAAAGATGGCACTTGCTCTCCAATAGTTAGGGTGTCCTCTCATCTCCACCTTGCTGATAATCTCTCTTTACTACAGCAAGGTGCTGTTAACCAGGATTACCCTGGAAAAAAGTCAGGAATTGTAACTGATGCAAACCACAGTTGCCAGGCTACTAACCAGCATAACAGACAGAGTTCATATGATGACTGAACTGTGTTTAGTTTCCCAATGGCAGACTAAACATGGTTTAAGAAGTTGGGGTTGATCTTTAAAGTCTTAAAGCTTAGGGTCTATCTGAGGGGTCCCCTTCTCTGCTCTGGTTATTTAGATCACCAGGAGGGCTCTGTTAAAGTTACCCCAGCTATCTGGGATGTGGGAAAGGATCTTCCTTAGAGTGGCTGTGGGTTCATTGGCCCTCTTGCATCTCTTTTCACACACTTTGAACTGCTAATTGATTTTAAGGATATCTGTATTAATTTTACAGTCATGGCTTATATTTTCACATTTAACTATTGTGAGCCAACTTGAGAAGCCTCTGTAAGCAGAAAGGTAGGGTATAAATAATTCAATCAATTAAAAAATGTGTGTGTGTGTGTATTTGAGTGCAGATATTTGTCTATTAGATTTATATTCTGATTTTATTTTCAGAATCCAAGATGGTGTGCATAATGCTCCCTCTTCCTATTTTCCCCCACAACAAGAACCCTGTGAGGTGAGTCTGGCCCAAAGTCAGCCCACCAGCTTTCATGCCTAAGGGAGGACTAGAACTCACAATGTCTGGGTTTCTAGTCTAATGCCTTAACCACTACACCAAATTGTCTCACCAGTTGGTCACCATTTGACCAACATTAGTCCCTTTTCAGCAGAAGACAGGGAAGAGATCGTCTTAGTCGTAGTTATTTGAACTGTTTTATTCATAAGGTCAATTTGTATGGTTTGTCAGTATCAGTTTAATGTCTCCAGACAATTTGTATCTTCCTTCTTGATTCAGTCTCTCTCTTTTTTTTATGAAAAAAAGATGAGCTGTTTCTCTTATTTCTAAGGTCACTTTTTCAAAATACTCTGAGCAAGTTCTACCGCTCATTGTTTCAAAGTTTTAGCAAGAAATGTGGAATGAGATAGGGATAGCTGCCATAAATCAATTCTGAACATGCTAGAGAAACTGCCATCTTAACGTCTGTTCGCTTCATTCCTTGTTTGGACCTTTGGAAAATTCTTATATGCAACTAATACCAGAGTAAATTATAAATACTGTCCTCTTACTGCTCATCCAAACAGTTTTAATGTTCTGAAAACTAAGGTTGTGAATGATAAACTTGCTCCTACACTTACCACTTCAGAATTGTGCTATTCCACACACACACACACGCACACACAAACACACATTCTTGTAGCTTGGGCAACTGAGAACTATCCTGTGGGTTTACTCTAGGAAACATCCAATTGCAAAACTAATCTCCAATATTTATTTCTATTTTAATGGGAAAATCCATAGAAAGTAATCCCATCAATGGGCATCTTAAAATTAATTCCTGTGCATCCCCAAAAATGTGATAGGGGCTAGTCAGCCACAGAATGTTTGCCTTTCATGAACACATTTAAATGTTGCATTTTGGATAGAGTATGAGGTCCAACTGTCATGGCTGAAGCTAAAGTTATAACTTAATATAGTTTGAATTTGGTCTACAGAACAGATAATCCCTTACATGCTCACACAACACTTTAAAGAACCCATTTCAAAGTTAGTACTGGCCTCTCAAGCATAATAATGCAAAGAGATATTCGAACTAATTTTGAACTCCACGTGGCAGCACCAAGCCAATGGTAGCTGATCTGGGGAAGCTAAGTAGAGTCAAACCTGGTTAATACTTGGATGGGAAACTACTAGCAACTTCTGGGACTGTAAGTTAGGCTGGGAAGTCAAGAAAACATCCTGGAAGAAAGCCATGGCAAACCATTTCTGTATTGCTGCTGATCAAACTGTGGAGACGTGTCGATGAAATGACCAAGACTCACACTTGATGCAAAGGAAACTTTCTTTTCCTTAACCTTTCCCTTTTTTGACTACTGTGATTGTTTCTTCTGCCCTATGTGGCTGTTTTGTACAGAGGTGAGACTTCCATCTTGGGTGGGAATGACAACATGGGAAAATCTTAAAGGTAGCTATCATTCTTGGACTCTCAGTCTTCATCTCTTTATATTTACCAGCACAGAAGGGATCCCTCTTTTGGTTCATATACCATACATATACATAGTGTATAAAAATTATTTAGTATGTTCCTTTCGTATCTTTTCCCCAGGTGGCTTATCAAAACCCAGCAATAACTATGTCAGGTAGGGCTGACAGACAGTGACTTGTCACCCAAACATTATCAGGACTGAACATGGATTTGAATCTCGGTGTCTCCTACCCTAGTCCAGCACCTTCCCCACTAGCCCACTTGGACTGTCCCTGTTTTATATTTTAAGATTTGTTTGTCATCCTACCATGTGGCAGCTTGATCTTGTCTAGGCTCAGAAGCTAAGCAGAGTTGGTTCTGGTTAATATAGGAATGGGAGATGAGCAGGGCATCTCTGGGCTGCAGGGCAGATGCCAGAAGAAGGTGCTGACAAACATTTCCGTA
Organism: Python bivittatus; assembly: GCF_059951505.1. Taxonomy (NCBI): domain Eukaryota; kingdom Metazoa; phylum Chordata; class Lepidosauria; order Squamata; family Pythonidae; genus Python; species Python bivittatus. The sequence goes on from NW_028277033.1 coordinate 8,005,402, forward strand.
ACGCTGCCAAAAGCTACATGGATGTCCCTAGAAGTCAAGCTTGACTCGAAGCATCTTTATGATGTGGTGAATGATATTTACATTTATTATATTGATTACACACACACACATACCCATGCATAGATACATGCACACACCGTCTTGCTCCATATTAGCTATTCTGAAGTTGGAAGGGGTTTTCCAAGATCTTGCGCAAAGCTTTTTCCAAGATGCTCTGTTAAAAGTTCTGTAAGTGAAGGTGTTATGACTCCAACACACAGCTTGTTTAAATTAATACATTCCATTTTTAAGTAGCAGAGGAGCTGCTAACTCAGAGTAGATCCTAAGCCTAGATCTTGCGTGCTTTTCTTAACAACATTCAACAAAACAATCAGCTTTTAACAGAGATCCATAGTTGCTATCATTCTTTTTTTCTGAACAGCTAGAATAAATCAATGGTTAAAAAGAGTGGAGAATGACACCACGACAACACAGAGGTTACAAGCCACTGTGTATGTATAACCGCCACAGCATAAAACCTGAGGATAAGCTGCACTGAGCAGGGTGGAATTTATTTCTGTTTAAATGCTCAAGACTCTGGATTTCAGCTGCCATTCAGCACCTCCAAGAAGGATAACTGATTAATTTATGAATTTAGTGGATCAAGGCTGTTTAGGATTTCAGAGGCACAAGTTATCACTGTGATATTTTCCCCTGGAAAGCAAAAGAAAGCACAGAGTGTTACAGGCTTTTGAAATCTAGGTGTTAATGACCAACGATAGCTGATGATTATTTACTTACTTACTTACTTAATTTATTTTATATAGCTGCCCATATCAACAAGCGACTCTGGGTGGCGTACAGTCACAAAGACATAAAACAATTAAAACAATACAAAATAAATATGGTCGCCGAGTAAAACTATTATATGATTATATTCCAACAACTGTATTAGTGGGCAAATCTCATTGCACAGATTGGGGAAAGCACCTGCAGGAAGAAAGAAGGAGGAAATTGGATGTGGGGGGAGCGTTCTTCATATCACCCTTTTGGATTTTTTAGAGGGCGCTGTGTGTGTGTGTGTGTGTGTGTGTGTGTACACGTGCGCATAGAAGTTAAAGGTACTGGACTAGAAGACAGGAGGCTGGGCGTTCTAGTCCTCCATTGGCACAGAAGCTAGGTAATTGACTATGGGCCAATCGCTGTTTCTCTGAAGCCAAAAACCACCTATCTGTCAACCATTCCTGAACCAGCATGGTAGTTTAGGGTCCATAATCTTCAGTCAAGAGGCTTTCATCCTGCAGTGGATTGAGGATAGATAGATAGATAGATAGATAGATAGATAGATAGATAGATAGATAGATAGATAGATAGATAGATAGATAGATAGATAGACTAATGTGCACACTATGAAAATTGGCAATTCATTTTATAAATTTTTATATAATATTGTTCTAGGTTCTGCAGTATATCATGGAAGGCAAGGGACTAACTGATTGACTTATGCTGTCTCCTCCATGTTCTCAGCATTTCATAACCAGCAGATGAGTGCAGGCACAGTTAGTGAGGGACTGAGGCATGGACACGCTTGAAGAGAAGACAAACATTAAAACCTTGGCTTGTCTGTGGATGAGAAACCATGCTATTTGTTTTTCTTCCCACCCTAATTCAGCCATTGAACTCACCGCTTGCATAATCATCCCAATCAATGAGTAATAGTTAGATTTTGAATTAATTCATCAAAATAAATTAATAGGAGTCTCTAAAGGAAAGCACAACCACCTCTAAAGACCAAAGTGACTTTTCCCCCCAATTGGTATAGAATGATTGCAGAAAACCAGCAATCAGAAGTACATGAAATGTGATATATTATAATGTAAGACTGCAGTAAAATTCTTGAGGTATTTGGAAAATCGATCATTAATTTACCTTTCAAAGGTTTTATGTAAATGCTTTAAACTTTATTTTGTCTCCGTCATATGGCCAAGCTAAATGAGTAAATATATACCTAAGGACACATCTGACCATCCAGTTTATCATAACTTTCATAACATATCATCACTCACCTATTTTATTTCAGTTCTTCATGTGTTTCCATCCATTGCTGGCTTTTGCTAGTGGAAACACTGAGCATCAGGAAGTGAACAAATTCTTCTAAACATAGTGGAAAAGGAGCTAGATTGGAAAGTTCCATCTGTGGTATCAATAACATGTTTAATAGTGTCTATGCTTAAAATTACTTCAAAAGGGTTTAAAGATATTTACATTGCTGTAAAGTCACTAGGAAACCCACACCCTTCCCTTTATCTAGGACGTGACTCTAGAAAATATTTTGCCATTTATTTATTTTCAAAAAAAAAAAACTATGTTCCTCTTCGCTGAATGATATCCAGTTAAGAGGACCCAACAATCAGGAAACTATTCTAGAATTGTAAATGTGATGATGGTTAACACAGACACAAACATACATACATACATACATACATACATACATATATATATATATATATATATATATATATATATATATACACATTTCTGTGCTTTGCTTTTTGAAAAAGCAAGCAAGCTAATGTTATTGTGTTGAGATGTTACAAAATTGTTGATATATTTGTGCGGTTTTTCAGGACTACACTGAACATCAACCCTGTGAAGTGTTGACATGTAGATGTGAGCTCCGTGGAGAATGTTCTCTTTCTTTTTGCAGAGACTGGCAAATTTCTTTCCAAAATATTGACTCCACATAGAAAGGGGTTGCTTGGATCCTTGTAGAATAGTGCAGCTAAATTCATTTGCTCCATTTGATTTTGTACAAGTGCACTTGTAAATTCACAATATAGCATATATATTATAAGCCAATTAAGCGTGACCAGTCCCAAGGGTCATCTTTGAGTCACTGGAAAAGTTAAGAAGGCTCTTAAGTGAATGAGATATAAGGCCCAAATCAATGCACATTTATTTACAACTGAGCTCCTTTGCATAAAACACATTTTCCTTTTTCCCATCCTAAACCCAAGTTGGATCCTACTCTCTCTCTCTATAAGCACTTTTTGAAACATCAGTTCACGGGATCTTGATCTTAAAATATTATGAGTGCCAGTTAGTGACAGGATCCCAGATCGGATTTAGAGATTTGTTGCTCACTTTGAGAGATGCTTTTATTCCAATTGAAACTTATTGATTTCCCAGAAAACAAACTCATATTAATATTGACACCTCAAGGTTCAGAGAACAGAATTAGAAGTTAATGTAGCAGTGTACTCATGTTTTGAATTATTTTCTGTTCTCAGCATAAGGCTGCAGTTAGAGATTATTTTCTTTCCTCCCTGGAAACCTAATATGTTTATGTGTGCATGTACATAATGTTTGTGGTTCATTTGAGGAGAATTCAACTTATTAAGTGATCTTAGATGACAGGAATCCCATTATGGATGTTTATAGGAGTTTTCTTTGGTCATATGTGCATGATAGAAGGATTTGTTGTTGTTGTTTAGTCATTAAGTCGTGTCCGACTCTTCGTGACCCCATGAACCATATTGCGCCAGGCCTTCCTGTCCTTCACTGCCTCCCTGAGTTTGCTCAGTTTCATGCTCATTGCTTCAGTGATGCTATCTAACCATCTCATCCTCTGCCGTCCTCTTCTCCTTTTGCCTTCAATCTTTCCCAGCATCAGGGACTTCTCCAAAGAGATCTCTCTTCGCATTAGGTGACCAAAGTATCTGAGCTTGAGCTTCATTATCGATCCTTCCAATGATAGAAGGATATGTGTATGTATTTATATATATATATATATATATATATATATATATATATACTGTATGTATACAAAATTCCCCTCTCACCCCTATGGGTGGTACATGTCTTCCTCAATCTCAGGTCCTCTACCAGAGGCCTGGGAGCTTGAGGGTTCTGTGCAGGATATGAGCTGTTCCTAGCACTGCACTCTTCTGGACAGGAAATTCAGATGTTGTTCCTGGGATCTGTTGGAGCCACTCTCCCAGCGTAGGAGTCACTAACCACAGGGACCACTTTGGCCTTGACTTTCCACATCCTCTCTAGTTCCTCCTCCAGGCCCTGGGACTTCTCCAGCTTCTCATACTCCTTCCTGATGTTGCTATCACTTGGCTACCACTACATCTATCACTACCGCTGTCTTCTGGTCCTTGTCTACTACCATGATGTCTTGTTGATAGGTCAGTACCTGCCTGTACATCTGGATCTGGAAGTCCCACAGGATCTTAGCCCTGTTATTCTCCATGACCTTCTGTGGAATCTCCCATCTGGGCTTGGGAGGGTCCAGCCCATACACTGTGCAGATGTTCCTGTACACAATGCCAGCTACTTGGTTGTGCCGTTCAGTGCCTGCTTGCATCTTACACCCTGCCACTATGTGTTGGACTATCTCTGAGGCCTCTTTGCACAATCTGCCCCTTGGGTCTTGTCTAGTGTGATAGACCCCTGCTTCTATGGATCTGGTGCTTAGCACCTGTTCTTGTGCCGCTATGATCACTGCCTCAGTGCTGTCTTTTAGTCCAGCCCTGTCCAGCCACTGGTAGGATTTCCCAATGTCAGCCACCTCAGCTATCTGTCGCTGGTACATCCTCTGCAGGGGCTTGTCTTGCCATGGTACTTCTTCCACTTGAACTTCTTCCCATGTCTGCTGCTTCCTCAGGCGTTCTGTCAGCAGCTCATCTTTGGGTGCCATCTTACTGATGTACTCCTGGATGCTCCGGGTTTCGTCCAGGGCAGTGGCTTTGACACTCATCAGATCCCGCCCGCCCTTTTTGCGGCTGGTCTACAGTCTCTGGGTGTTGGACTTGGGGTGGAAACCTCTGTACATTGTGAGGGGCTTCTGGGTCTTCACATCGGCAGCCTCCATGTCCTCTTTTGGCCAGCTCACTATACCGGCAGGGTATCTGATGACTGGCAGGGCGTACGTGTTGATGGTATGGATCTTGTTCTTCCCATTGAGCTGGTTCTTTAGGACCTGCCTTATCCTTTGATGGTACTTGAATGTTGCTGTCTTCCTTGCCTCCTCATTGTGGTTCCCATGTGACTGTGGAACACCAAGGTATTTATAGCTGGTCTCTATGTCTGCTATGTGGCCCACTGGTAGTTCCACTCCATCAGTCTTAACTACCTTCCCTCTCTTTACTATCATCCTGCCACACTTCTCCAGTCTGAATGACATCCCAGTGTCCTCACTGTAGATCTATGTCAGGTGGATCAGTGAGTCGATGTCTCGTTCACTCTTAGCATATAGCTTGATGTCATCCATGTAGAGGAGGTGGCTGATGGTGATTCCACTCTTGAACTTGTACCCATATCCAGTCCTTGTGATTATCTGGCTGAGGGGGTTTAAGCCTATGCAGAACAGCAGCAGGGACAATACATCACCTTGGTATATGCCGCACTTGATGGCCACTTGTGCGAGCTGCCTTGAGTTGACTTCCAGTGTTGTCCTCCACAGTCCCACTGAGTTCTTGAGGAAGGTCCTTAGTGTCCTGTTGACTTTGTATAGCACCAGGCATTCACAGATCCATGTGTGTGGCACTGAGTCATAGGCTTTCCTGTAGTCAATCCATTATATATATATATATATTGTTTAGGACTCCAGAGAAAGAGGCAAAATGTTAACAAAATGAAAATCCTGGGTATATGTATATAGCAAGGCAGAACATTCTAGTCATAACCTTTTCAATTTGAGACTGACGTGGGTTGTACTGCAACATTTTCTCTTTTAGACAATATCCAAACCTGCTTGCTCATTAGCTTTTGACATCAGCTTCTCAGAATGAATGGTGAACTTGCTTGGTCCTGGCATGCTGTTCCTTTCATGTGCATTAAGTTTTTTATTTATTTGCCTCTCTAAACAGTGGTATTTTTATACTGTGTGTATATATATATATATATATATACACATACACATATATATACATACATACATACACACACATACAGTGTATGTATGTATGTATGTATGTATGTATGTATGTATGTGTATACACACACACACACACACACACACATTGTTTTATTATTAAGGCTTTCCATTGCTTTGCACAATATTTTGTAGCAATTTCTGAACAGCTTTCCTGTAAGTAATAATTTCCATAAAGCAAAATCAACTGCTTATTTATTTGTTTATTGAATTATTATTGCTCCTAATTATGGCCTTCTCCATTTCCAAAGACTCTTAACTGTTGCTTTAGCATTCAGTTTTTAAATCAGAAAAGTAAGAGCACCAAATTATTCTGCAGGATTATCACATTCACCTCTAACTCGTCCATCTTTTCCTTAGCAAAATGGATGTAATAGCACTGGGATATCTTGCAAGGTGGAATACATCATAATCTCATAGCATTGCTTTAAAAATGCCTTGAACATCACGAACCCTTGTCTTTGGTGCTCCATGCTATTATTTGATCATAGTTGTGTAAGGTTTGCCCCGTTCGACAGAGAAACTCTCGTGACACGTGTGGTTCACAAAGAAGGTTTACTCATGCGTAACGTAGTAGTCACAAGCAAAGCCAGGACTGGCTTGGTACAATTGCATCACTTGTTATATTCCCCCCTTCCCGCGCTTTTTCCCGCCCCGCGATCACGTTGCAGCTGCGGATTATTGGCCCCCAATAATCCCCCTTGATTGTTCATGATGGCAGGGTCGGTCAGGGTCCATTGTCCTTGATTGCCAGTCCCCCTCCGGCTGGGTTGGTTCCTCCCCGTTACGTGCAAACCCGCGGGTTCTGTGCTGCGTTGCGATCTTGTTTCGCTGCCTGCGGCCCCGTTCATTGTTGGCTCGCGCCGTTATCAGTTTATAGTTAAAAGCTTCCGCTGCGGTTTTCCGGTTGGCTGGGCGCAGGTGGCCCGTTAATTAGCAGCGCTTTCAGTTCCTCTTTTCCCCGCTAGCTACCGCCGGTGGATTCCGCGTGGTCTGGTTGCGAGCTTCCCTGCAGCCCCGTGCTGACCGAACCTGACATACCGCCCCCCTGAAGACAATTCCCCCCCCCCCGGCTCTATTTCGGCTTCCCGGGGTATTTTTTGTAAAAGTCCCGCACTAGGTCCGGTGCCCTTATGTGGGTTTTACTCACCCATTCGCTGTGGGACTTGGGAAAATGTTTCCATTGCACTAGGAGCTGGACCTGTCCCTTGTGCCTCCGGGCGTCCAGTATCTGGTTGATCTCGAAATGCTGCTCCCCACCGACCATGATGGGTGGTGGCACTCCCTCTGTCTTGTGCCAGGCGTTCCCCGGCTGGTGCAGCTTTAGCAGGTTGCAATGAAACACCGGGTGGATCTTTCCGAGGCTTTTCGGGAGCGTCAGCCTGACGGTTACTGGATTGATGACCTCTGCAATGGGGAACGGCCCCACAAACCTCGGGCTGAGTTTTTTCGATGCCTGGTGCGTTTTTAGGTTTTTGGTTGATAGATACACCTGGTCCCCCACTTTCCACTGCTCCTCGGGGAGCCTCTTGCGGTCCGCGTGTTTCTTGTAGTCGGCTTTGGCTCTTTGCAATGCCGCGTGCGCCGCTCGCCGGGTCGCGTCGATTTGGGCGAACCAGGCGTCCAGGGAGTTGATCTGGGATTCCGGCTGAGGCAACTCCGGCATGGGGACGAAGTCTCTCCCGGTGGCTACTTTGAACGGAGAGAACCCGGTACTCTTGTGGACAGCGTTGTTGTATGCCACTTCCGCGAATGGTAGTAGCTCCGCCCAATCGTCCTGTTGGTGCCCCACGTAGCAGCGCAGGTACTGTTCGAGCCCCCCGTTCAGGCCTTCCGTGGCTCCGTCCGTCTGCGGATGCGCCGCGGAAGAAAGGGCTTGTTTCATCCCCACCCACTTCAGGAACTCTCTCCAGAACCGTGCGATGAAGTTGCCGCCCCGATCGCTGACGACCCGTCGGGGCGCGCCGTGGAGCCGGTAAACATGTTGCACGAACAGTCTCGCCAACCCCTCTGCCGTGGGGACTCGCCGGCACGCTACAAAGTACGCTTGTTTAGAGAATAAGTCCGTAACCACCCAAATGGCAGTCTTCCCCTTACTCTCCGGGAGCTCTACTATGAAGTCCATGGCGACCTCTTGCCATGGGCCGTCGGGTTCCGCTACCGACTGGAGTAGCCCTCTAGGTTTGCCTTTGGCCCCTTTCGCCGTCGCGCACACCGGGCAACCCCCCGAGTACGCCTCCACGTCCTTACGGAGCGTGGGCCACCAAAACTGCCGCCGGATTAAGTGGAACGTCTTTACGAAGCCGTAATGCCCCGCGCTCCGGCTGTCGTGGGCTCTTTCCATGACCTCCCGTCGGCAACCCTCGGGCACGTACAGCTTTCCTTCGTGCCACCACAACCCCTCTTGGCTGGTTAGCGCCTCTCGGTTCTGCTTGAGCCAAGCGTCCCAGTCCGCCGCCTCCGCGAACCCTTGCCTTACTTCAGGCGCCGCGTCCCGTCGCTCCCCCTTGGTCTGGCTTTGGGTCACCGCCTTTGCAGCCAGTCTGGTGGCAGGGACGATGGAGTCCACGATCTCCTCCCGTAGGCTGGCATGCTGGGGCATGCGAGACAGTCCATCTGCTAGGAAGTTGCGCTTCCCGGGGATGTGTTTTAGTGTGAACCTGAACCTCACACTAGGTCTTCAGGGCCTCGAGGTTCTTATGGTCCGTCCACACCTCGAACGGTTCAGCTGCCCCCTCCAGTAGATGCCTCCACGTGGCCAGTGCCCACTTGACTGCGTACGCCTCTTTCTCCCACACCATCCACCTCCTCTCCGTCTCGGTGAATTTGCGGGAGGCGTAGGCGCATGGGTGGATGGCCCCCTCCGGGCTGGGCTGGAGCAGGACTGCCCCCGTTGCCACGTCTGACGCATCTACTTGGATTATAAACCGCCGATCTGGGTCGGGATGGCGCAGGATCGGCTTTGCTGTGAACCGCCGTTTTAGCTCCTCAAACGCCCCCTGGCATTCTGCAGTCCACGCAAGTGCCATGCTGGGCTTGGGGGGTTTCCCAGTGCCCTTGGTCTTTAGCAGGTCGGTTAGGGGAAGGGCGATTTGGGCGAAGTTCGGGATAAACTGTCTATAGAAGTTCGCAAACCCTAGGAAGCTTTGGAGTTGCCTCCGGGTTCGCGGCGCTTCCCAGCCCAGGACATCCTTTACTTTCGCCGGGTCCATCTCAATTCCCCGGCTGGATATTCGGTAGCCGAGGTAGTCTAGTTGCTCTCGATGGAACTCGCATTTCGATAGCTTCGCGTACAGCTGTGCCTTCAGCAGTCTCTGGAGCACCGTGCGCACCAGGCTCACGTGCTCCGCCAGGGTTTCGATGTAGATGAGGATGTCGTCCAGGTAGACCAGGACGCCCCGGTAGGGTAGGTCGTGCAGCACCTCATTTATTAGCTGCATAAATACCCCCGGGGCCCCTTTTAATCCAAACGGCATCACGGAAAACTGGTAGCTTCCGAGCGGCGTGTTGAACGCCGTCTTCCACTCATCTTTTGCGCGGATCCTGACTCTGAAGTAAGCTTCGCGCAAGTCCAGTTTTGTGAACACCCTCCCCTTAGACAGATGCGACATCAAGTCCTCCATCAGGGGGAGGGGGTATTTATACTCCGTGCTGATTGCGTTCAGCCCCCGGTAGTCCACGCACATTCGGAGCGAGCCATCCTTCTTCTCCCGGAATAGTACCGGGGCCGCTAATGGTGACTTCGCGGGTTGGATGAATCCCCGCGCTAGGTTCTTGTCTATGAACTCCCGCAGAGCCCCCATCTCTCTCCTTGACAGGGAGTACATTTTCGGCTTAGGCAGGGTCGCCCCTGGCTCTAACTCGATGGCGCAATCACTGGGCCGGTGTGGAGGGAGCTGGTTGGACTCCTTCTCCCCGAACGCTGCTGCCAGGTCTCGATACTGCCTCGGGATTCCGCCGCCCGTCGTGGGTTCCCCAGGCCCGGCCTCTCTCTTTGCGGTTGTCTCGCCAGTCGCCGCTGCCTCCCCACGCCTCGGGATCGTTGCGGGTCTCCGGGGTCCCGGCGCTGCTGCTGCTGCTGTTGCTGGCCGGGTCTCAGGCTCCGTCTGCTCTCGCCCCGTCTCCCGCTGTCCCGGACCCTCCACTTGCCCGTCTGTGGTTGCGGCCGCACCCGTCTCCACGGCTCGGTCCCCTCTGCTCTCGCACTTCGCCGGTCTGTCGACCCCGAACCGCACTGCATCTGCCGTCCAGTCGACCCGTGGGTTCCGTTGCTGCAGCCACGCCAAGCCGAGTACCACCGCGTAGTCGGCCACCGGGACCACCACAAATCTCAGTTCTTCCCAGTGACTCCCGATCGTCATCTGGACCGGCTCGGTGTAATACTGAGCTGCCCCCCCCCCTGCCAGCGTGCCGTCTAGCTGGCTGAATGCAATGGGCTCCCGGAGGCACCTCAGCTGTAGTCCGAGCCCCGAGACCACAGCTGGGTGCATCAAGCAGTGGGTGCAGCCTGAATCCAGTAGCGCCCGCAGCTGTGCCTCCCCTCCGGATCTCACCCCCCGGATGTGTATTCTCACCCGGAACTGGGCAGTCCTCATCTCCTATTGGGTCCGCGCGCCTCGACTCCCCTGCTCGCACTGGGACGCCGTTCAGTGCGAGCGCGCCTCGTTTCCCGCCGGCTCCGAGTCCTCTCCGGAGGACGCCGTCTCCGGGGTCGACCACCCCCCGCGTCCTTTCTCGGTCACCGCCGCCACTGCCCCCTTCCGCGGTCGGTCGCCGGCCCTTTTCCCGGTCTCACGCAGGGGCTTGACTTCAGGCCGTGGTGAGGCTCCTTCCCGCTCCGTCGGGCACTGCGCCACTCGGTGGCCTCTGCCTCCGCACCGGAAGCACAGGTTCAGGGCTCTGGTCGCCTCTCGCACCCCGGTGGACTGCCGCCGACTGCTCCGCCTTTCCTCGGGGGTTCTCTCCCTCGGCTGGTCCCTCGGCTGGTCCCGTCGCCTCGCGCTTTGTTGAATCTGCTGCCACGCCGATTCCGCTGTTCCGGCCAGCCAGATCCAATCTTTCACTGTGGACGGGTCGTCCCACCCCAGTGCCCGCTCCAGGATCTCTGGATTGAGCCCCCTCTTAAAATACTTCACCCTCAGGGACTCCGGCCAGTCCGTGAGCTTCTCTGCCAACCTCCGGAACTCCAGGGCGTACTCTGATACCGACTTGCCCCGCTGTCTGAACTGCAGGATGTCGTCCTCCGCCCGCTTGGCGCTCAATGTGTCCTCGAATCTGTCCTGGAGCGCCTGCATGAAGTCCGGGAAACTCCGTAGTTCCGCCGCGTTGGCATCGTATAGTCCGATCACCCAGCTAGCTGCTTGACCATCTAGCAGCTCGGCCACGTAGGATACTCTATCCTCGTCCCTAGTGAATAGGTGACCACCCCTCTGCATGAACCCCCTAACGTGCGTCAAAAAGTGCGGCAGCTGTTCAGGGTCCCCTGAGAACTTCCCAGTGATACCTCGAAGTCTCAGGGCGTCTGCCGCCCGTCGGTCCACCAACCGGGGCATCGTGGGCGGTGCCGGCTGAGGTGCCGGACCGCCACCCCTGTTGCTCGCCCCCTCGCTCACCGCCAGTGGTCCCACTCTCTGTAGCAGGGTCTGGAGCATCGCCTCCATGGCGTCTAGGCGCCGCTCGACTCTCTCCTCTAGTCGGGCGAACTTCTCGTCCCACTCGCGGTTCCGGGACCCTGAACCTCGGGTCATCGTGACGCCTGAACCGTCTGGCCCTTGGTTCACGCCCATCGACCACCACTCGGCTGGAGGGCGCCCGGTCCTGGCCGCTGTCCCGTCGCTCCCGGGTGGCTCTGACCGTCCCTCCTCGAGCCTGGGTTCCTCGTGCTCCAGCTGACCCACGGATTCCTCGTCGCTGGTCATGCCTGTATTGGAAAAGGAAACGCTCCTCGGTGGTACCGGGTAGTGCTAACGGTAAGTCCTGGCTTTATGTAAGGTTTGCCCCGTTCGACAGAGAAACTCTCGTGACACGTGTGGTTCACAAAGAAGGTTTACTCATGCGTAACGTAGTAGTCACAAGCAAAGCCAGGACTGGCTTGGTACAATTGCATCACTTGTTATATTCCCCCCTTCCCGCGCTTTTTCCCGCCCCGCGATCACGTTGCAGCTGCGGATTATTGGCCCCCAATAATCCCCCTTGATTGTTCATGATGGCAGGATCGGTCAGGGTCCATTGTCCTTGATTGCCAGTCCCCCTCCGGCTGGGTTGGTTCCTCCCCGTTACGTGCAAACCCGCGGGTTCTGTGCTGCGTTGCGATCTTGTTTCGCTGCCTGCGGCCCCGTTCATTGTTGGCTCGCGCCGTTATCAGTTTATAGTTAAAAGCTTCCGCTGAGGTTTTCCGGTTTGGCTGGGTGCAGGTGGCCCGTTAACTAGCGGCGCTTTCGGTTCCTCTTTTCCCCGCTAGCTACCGCCGGTGGATTCCGCGTGGTCTGGTTGCGAGCTTCCCTGCAGCCCCGTGCTTCCCTGAAGCCTCGTGCTGACCGAACCTGACAAGTTGCACTAAAATGTTTGATTTCTGGATTGCTGTTTTTGACATTACTTTCTGCTAATCCCTATCTCCTTCAGGGGAGGAAAAAGTTCTAAAATGAATGAGGAAGTTTCTTCCCTGGCCATGAGTTGGTCATTCTCCCTTATTATTGAATTCATTCACTGGCTTAACAAAGTCAGAAGCTAGTGGCCATGCATTTTATCTTGCATTTGAAGTTCTAGCCAGTTGAAATTAAAACGGGGAACTGAGAAAGTGTGGCTTATCCAGGAGGAAGGCAGATTCATAGTTTCCATTTTTACAAACATAGGCCAACCTAGTGTGGTCTGACAATAAACATAAGATGGAGTTAAAACCTCTAAAGTGACCTTCTCTTAGAATCCATTTGCAGTCTGTTCCTCCCCCTCCCCCCAACTCATAAACAGAGGCACCCCCAGAGCAGAGGAAAAGGCAATCCAGCTGTATGCAATTTTCTTCCCTGGTTGTTATCCTGCTGACATAAACCTGATTCTCCACACCCTGGTTCTCCCTTACTCACTTCCCTTTGGTCACTCAGTAAATCTTATCAAGACCTTTTCAGAGATACTAGCACAAAAGATAATGCTAAATGTTGTAGACTCAATTTAGAGAAGAACAAAACATGCACACCTACAGAATGATACACTGCATTTGTATGATTATGAATTCCTTGTATCTGGGTGTCTCTGACTTGGAATTCTGGTAGTTGTAGTCCCACCTGGAAGAGGCCAAATTTCCTCCCTCTTTTGAATATTGGAAAGAAGACCCTCTGGTTTGGTTTGGTTGAGTGAAAGCAGTGTTTTATGACAGTTAGAAACTTGGAATTCATTAGCTTTGGCAAGTGAAGATGCAATTATTGAGATCCAGAAGATAAACTAATAATAAATGAGTTAATAGTTGTTTGCGTGTGTTTCAACTATTTAAATTAGAGAGGTGTCAAAAATTTGTAATCCCCAAGTTTAAGAAAATACTGATCTTAATTGTGAGTGTACAAATTGTGAGTGTTCTTCTGCTTTTTGCAAGCCACCTTGAATGTTAGATAGACCAAAAGCTAGGGTATAAATTGAAAGTGTATAGCTTCTCTTTAAATTGGTTTTATATGATTTTAGTTGCATGGTATATCCTGTGGAAAGAAAAACTTTAAAGCTTTGCAATCTATGAATAGCTTTGTGAACTGTGAGCCTCTGATTGAGAATCCTTTATTTTCCTGAAGGTTGGCTAGGCTTCTGGAGCTTTCACCCCAAAGCTGGTTAATATCAACAAGTGGTCCTGATTCTTCTAAACTTTTTTCCCATATCCAAATCTCTCATCTTCAGAGGCTGTGTTTCTCTATGCCTATATGTACAAGCTCCCTTCTTTAGGCATAGAAAGGAATAATGGATGATGGATAGGCTCTGATGGAGCGTTTACAGGAAGAAGTTTTAGGGAAGTGAATGAATCTCGGCCCAGCCCAACAAGAGCCATATGAGATAACCATCCATGTCACATCCAGCCTACAGTTTGGAGGTTCCCATCCCTGGTTAAAACCTCCCCTCTCAAATAAATGATGGATATCTAGTAAGCCCGTTCTGAGTAGAAACAGAAGTTACCCTCTAAAGTTCTCCTAACTTATCCGTAGAAGAAGGCTGAATAAAGTTGAATGAGTCTTACATGCAAACATAGTCTTTCCATTTTTTCCCCTTTTAAGTTAAGTGTATGACACTTTGGGGATTACATCTATCATATTATCATTCTTTTAACTAATGAATACTTGCAGACTCTCTCTTAGGATGTAGATTAAATAGTCTAATCACCATTATTAAGAGAATAACTAATTCCCTTAGTTCTTACACCAAACAGTGAGCAATTCTAGAGGGAATCCTGTTCTTGGAGAACATAATAATTTTAAGATAAGTATCTTTTGCATTGCGCTTTTGCCAGCTTCAAAAATCCTGACTCTGATATTGGTTCCAATAATTGATCATCTGTCTAGGAAGTGTTAAGATTTCATAGTGTGCTGTTCAGACCCTTATGAATGAAGTTCCACTGAATGAATTCTGCACATCAGCAGGAAGAAACAATAAAAGATCAATCCACAGTAAATAGCATGCTTGATATTCTTACCTTCAACTACTGATCTCCCAACCTACATCTAAAAAGACAGACACATGCTCACACCCATTTAGTAAAGTAAACTATTTTAAACTTTGGGAAGTGAGGAAAGTACCCCTTGGATTGAGCTGTTTAAATGTCAAGGCACTGTGGTCTTCTTGAAGGTACATCTACTTTGCAGGCCTTCCAAACATGCACATGAATGCAGAGAAGATACATATTCCAAGATTGCCACTCTGTTGATCTGCCTCTCGGATTGTTTCCACAATCCTAATATTTAAATACTTCTTCTTTATTTTAAAAAGCCCTTGGATTTGTATTACAATTAATTACCATCATACCTAGGGTACAAAAAATGCAACTGAACACTAGATGGCAGCAAAGTGTTAGTTTTCTGTATCTTTTTGCTGTCCCCTAGTGCTATCTGGAGTTTTGCAACTAATTAATTGTACTAATAATTGTATTAAATTAACTATTTAATTGTACTAAGTTCCTGGTCATCCTTAAACCATTATTGTGCTGGAAATTCCTCCGTCCCTCCCTCCCTTTTTTGTCACGAGGTTCTACTGTGTGAAACTTTTGAATATATAATCAAATCACAAGCACATTTTTTTCTCAGCTGCTTAAAGAGGAAAAGATTTTTACAATACCATCATTTATGATTTCCTATCATCCTGTTCAAATCTTATTGATTATTAATCTCCTACAGTTCTAGCGCACTGGAGGGGCAATCAGAGTGATTAATTAGTATCATTGCTCGCAGGATGAGTAAATTAAGTGTGATTGTCTCAAAAATCAATGGCACTCGTCCAAATGAAAATGGCAGCAAGAACCTATTACTTTGCATCCATGTTTAGGATACCTATAAACATATATTTTATAATGGCATGTTTACATTACAAGCTATCCAAACCAAACATCCTTTAAAGGCAGTATTTATTATTTATGTGGCCTTCCCAACTGTTTAGACTATGTCATATTCCCTAATTTCCTACTCAGCTTTCAAAATTAGTGGGCAGTAATTCACTTCCATAGCTCAGTAGCAGAACTTGTGCTTTATATAGCAAATAGCACAAATGCAATCTGCCTGAAATTTTGCACATCAGAATGCAAGAAGAACTCTGTATCAGACAAAGGCCCATCATTATTCCCATGCAAGTGAAATCTGGAGGCAGTCTGCCCCTATCTGGAGGTAACCTGGAAACTTTAAGACCAGGAGCCCTCAACAGATCTGTCTTCCATGAATTTGTACAGACCCTTTCTAAAGCCATCCAAAGTTACTAGCCATCATTACATTTTGTGCTAATGAATTTCATAAGGGTGCATTGTATGAAGTTCTTTATCGCTCTTAAATCTCTTTCTGGTCATCCTCACCAGATGATCCCTGGTCTTAGTATTTCAGGAGATGGAGGGAAAAAAATCTACCTGATCATTTTCTCCTTGCCATGCATAATTTCATACTCTTCAGTCATGTAGTTCATACTAAATGTACATGAAAATCAACCAATTGCAGGTCCAAAGTTAGGGGTTGGTGATCACTGTCAGAGGGGCATCCCACTTTAAACTGAACTACTGAATTAAACAAAGCACACGAGGCACTGTCTTCTTGTCCAGAACAGAAGGCATATTCCCTGGTCATGTCCCTCTACCCAAACCCATTTGGAATGATTACATCTAGTCTAGTTGCCATCTGGGTAAGGTATAACCATGCTATACTACAAAATTTGTCTTTGGAGTTTGAATTGGAAGTATGATCAGCCCCATTTTATTTCCTCTAGGAGTATCTTTAGGAAGGTAAATCCATTGAACTCTCTTGAACCAGAACCAAATCTCTTGGCACAAGGTTATGTGAAATTCTGAAATGTAAGTCATCAATGCAACATCAGGGCTCAGGCAGCAATGTTCCAAGAAAGTAATGAAATGCTGTCTTTTCTCTGTGTCAGCCACTCCTTGGAATTGTTGTTGTCCTTATGTAAAGGGGTTATCACCCATTCAGGGGGTACTAAACTGAAATTGCATAGATTTTCAGCCCCTGGTGTCTTAGATGGTATACCTTACATTATGTTTCCTCATTCCTGACGTCCTTCTTCTTTACCATGTTGCTTATGAGAAATGTTGGCCTCTTTAAGAGGCAGAATGAACAATAACAGCTTGTCAGACTCCCTTACGTGCAACAGTTTGGCAGGACATCTGGGTATTAGGCTACAACAGTTGGTGATTTTTTTCCACTTTATAGTAAATTACCAGTCAATTAAGGTTCGGATGGTAGACTTTCCAGAACGGAATTGGCTCTCCTGTGATTGTTGCCTTTATGGACTGCCAAATAGCATGGCATGATGGTTAAAATGGTAGGTTGGATTGGAAGATTTCTATTCCTCAGAACTCAGCTCTGAAACTTAGAAGTGGCTTCAGACAAAAGATTATCTACTTCTCACTTTTTCAGAAGTTTCCATATGGTGACATGAGAGCTTATTTTCTATATGGTTCACATAACCAGTGCAGCACAAATTATTTATGACAGCAAGGTACTATGTGTATTGGGAAAACATGAAGGGAATCTCCCAAGATAAATAATATTTGACCTATCCCCTTCCCTTTAGGTGGAATCTGCTTACAAAGAAAACATAAAAATACCATTCCTGTCTTTGTTTTAGGGAACTGGATTGGTATACATAAATTTTAGAACTATTTTACCATTCTGCACCTTAGTCATTTAAGGATTGTTTGGGGCCTAAAGGGATATTGAACTGAGATGCTGTCTAATAATTACAATAACACAGTAAATAAGGAATAGAATTCTTATAAATGAAAGAAATTCAGTTGTTTCAAGTTGCCTGAAAAAAGAGTTTGCATTATAAAACAAAAACACTGTGTAATGTGAATTTTATGTTCAGGTGATGATGTAGTTTACAGCTCCATCTAGTGATGCAGCCATCAAAGAAACCTAATCATGCAAAACATTGGCAGTGTGGATAGTAAAGGATGCTGGTGTCCACTGGCCTCATTAGATGACCTCTTCTTTGGCTTCTCCTCTGAGTCAAACTCAATTGATATTGATCTCCTGGACTTATCCCCATTGCGTTCTTGGCTACAACAGGGAAATGGGTTGTCACTGTCTTCTTCTGGGAAGCTTATTTTGACTTCCCAGCCTAACCTACAGCCCTGGGACTTCCTAGCAATCACTCCGTGAATTTCTATCCAGAGCTGACCTTGTATATTGAGCCCAATACCTTAAAGAAGAAATGCTTAATATCACCTATACAGCTTAACTGGACTTGATCTAACACACCTTCTATGAAACGTTTTAATTAAACAAATAGCAAAATTGAGGGGGGGGTGGACTTTGGTTCAATCACCAGTTTGCTCCAAACACCAAACACCAACAGTTTGGTCTAGTCACCAGGCTAGGAAGCAGGAGATGGTAAGTTCTAGTCCCACCTTAGGCATGAGAGCCAGCTGGGTGACTTTGGGCCAGTCCCTCTCTCTCAGCCCAACTCACCTCACAGGGTTGGTGTTGTGGGGAAAATAGAAGGAGGAAGGACTATTACATACGCCTTAAGTTATTTATCAAAATAATAAAGGTGGGATAAAAAAAACCTTTTAAAAAAAGTAGTGGGAAATTGGGAATTAGAATTGGAAGATGAATAGGGACTTAGAAATTATGCATCTCTTTATGGATAGTTCTAATTCCAAATGCAAGGAAGGTTTGAGTTTTTACTGAATGGGTGTCATTTTTAAATAAGCCAATCCTTATGTTTTACCAAAGTAAAGAATACCTCCCCCCAAAAATCACCATCATTTTTATTCTGTTGTTCATTTAACCATGCACTCATGTACTGAAAATTTCAAAAGCAAAGAATTAGTTCAGATGACTTCACTGGAAACGGGGTCCAACTTGCGTGGCATCAAATGAATACTTTGTGCAATGACAACTGAAAGACCCATAAAATGATGCTCAGTACACTTTTACCCTCCTGCTTGCTTTACAGATTACGCACATCACATAAATTAGCTCCCCTGTTTCACTGTTCCGTGAGTATGCTTACTTATTTTCCTTCCTGAAGTTGTTTTTGCTTCAGCAGACCCTGATCCATTAATAAGTCAATGATGCAAACTTGTAGTAAGAAACAGAGCTCAGTGACACTCGAGGTTACACACAGTCAGCCTGGAGCAGTATATCACTGGCTTTTCTAGGGCAAACAGGTCAGGGGATTTGCTTGGCTTCAAATATAAACAATAGCAACTTTTTTCCTCCCTTCCAGATTATTTCAAAAACTCCAGCCCTCCTTATAGTTTACAAATCCCATTTCCCATGACTTCAATGCTCTGTTCATGATCCTACCTTTCCCCGAACATACTGGTGGCAAGGCTGTCATGGTAGGAGTTTGACAGGAACCTCAGTAGGATGCTCTGCTACAACATCAACCCAGGATCCAGAGAGCCCAAAGAACCCATCACAGCAATGAGCAAAAAATCATTCCTAGCAATGTGCAGTCCTATCACGTTTCCCAGAATGGTACATGAAGGATTCAGCAAATCATTTAAAAAATGGCAGACAATGAAAGCAGTAAACCTCATTCAGAAGCAAGATTATGGAAGTCAGTCAACAGAAGTAATCAATGATGTCAAGAATGTTTGATGTCAAGAATGTTTACTAAGGCTTCTTGAGTTTGGGTTGCAGCTGGACATATTTCTGGGATAATGAGCCTTTGGGATGGAAGTTGCAATGTTCCTGATGACCATGTCTAGAAGTTGTGCAGATTAGAAGTTTCCTAACTCATAATGTGTTTCTGTTGTCATCTGGGGAGTGGAGGGGGTCCCTAAGAAGGAAGGGGAAATACACTAATTTAGATCACAATCTGAATTAGAAAATAAATTTTAAAGGCAAATGCATTTGATTGATGCAGATAGACATTATAAACTGAACACATTCTTATTCTAAGCCAGATATATCCTTATTTGGAAATATCAGTAATATGGGATGTGTTTTGTTGAGTTCTGAGTGTTAAATTGTTGTAATTATTGTGTCATAATTAAATAAAGCAATTCTTAATTCTTGCTTCAGATAAAATTGAAAAAGCCACCTAAAAAAAAAGCTTTACTGAACTTTGTTATCTTATTGTTATCAGTGTTACTATGCAGGTGCTCTCTAGGTACACACACACACACGCACCCCACTTGTGGCAAAGTTATGAACAGGCATGTATGAAAGATGGAGTACTTGATGAACCCATTCCATGCTGGACGACCATACAGCATGTGGATAAATAACAAAATGAAGATTTCTAAAAAGACACAAGAGGTAGTTCATTCTCAAAATAATAGATAGTTCGCAGGGGACCTTGATAAGGCAATGGGACTCAAGTGGAATGTACAAGGAAGAGTGAAAGGGGAACCAATGTGGTGCTTGCCAAACCTTGATAAAAACTAAGAGTGGATTGCAGCTGTAGACAACTTCAGAGCCATCCCATAGAATGAAATGCACATGGAGGTCCTGACTCAATTTTTCTGGAACTCAAAACTAGCTTGGCCAGTGAGAACCTGGATAGAATCAGTATGCATGATTGTTCAATTTATTTACTTATTTATTAAATTTATATGCCGCCCATCTCCCCCAGAGGGTGACTCTGGGCGGCTTACAATTAACAACCAAAACAATAAAATGATAAAAATATAAATGCCCCCCAATTAAAACATAAACAACAAATCTATAAACTACACACACACACACATACATCAAGAAGAATGTGTGAGTAGAGCTCTTAGTTTAGAAGCTGAACCATAAGAGATATAAACTGGCATTTGTTTCTATGTGCCTGAGTCTCTGGATAAAAAAGAACTGAACGCACTGGAGGTGTTATCAAGACAGTCTTTATGATGTTTCATGTGATGAAGGCTGAACTTATAAGATTCATCTTCCATCATTTTAACACTTGCAACTATTGAAAAATGTTTCTTTACTTAAGCACGGGGACGCAGCTCTGCAACATCCTGATTGACGTATGGTAAGTATGGCTGAAAGGTTCTTCCCTGATCGCCGTCGTTTTTAGCACAGCACACACATTAAAAAAGATCAAAGTTAGGGGAAGAATGAAATGGGAAAAGCAACCATTAAATTAGTCAAGATTAATATAAATATGTTCCCAATGCAGTGATCAGGCTTATTAGATCATCTCAACCATCTCTTCACAGCATTGCAGAGAGATACTATCTTCCTAATGAATGTTTAGAATGGAAGCAAACTACGATGTCTCCCTTTTCACATGGAGCTTGTTGTTGTTTAGTCGTTAAGTCGTGTCCGACTCTTCGTGACCCCATGAACCATATTGCGCCAGGCCTTCCTGTCCTTCACTGCCTCCCTGAGTTTGCTCAGTTTCATGCTCATTGCTTCAGTGATGCTATCTAACCATCTCATTCTCTGCCGTCCTCTTCTCCTTTTGCCTTCAATCTTTCCCAGCATCAGGGTCTTTTCCAAAGAGTCCTCTCTTCGCATTAGGTGGCCAAAATATCTGAGCTTGAGCTTCATTATCGATCCTTCCAATGAGCAATCAGGGTTGATTTCTTTTAAGATTGACTGGTTTGACCTCCTAGCAGTCCAGGGGACTCTCAAGAGTCTTCTCCAGCACCACAGTTCAAAGGCATCAATTCTTCGGCGCTCGGCCTTTTTTATGGTCCAGCTCTCACAGCCATACATTACTACTGGAAAAACCATAGCTTTGACTATGCGGATCTTTGTCGGCAAGGTGACGTCTCTGCTTTTTAATATGCTATCTAGGCTTGCCATAGCTTTCCTCCCAAGGAGCAAGCGTCTTTTAATTTCATGGCTGCAGTCTCTGTCTGCGGTGATCTTGGAGCCCAAATAAATGAAGTCTGTTACTGCTTCCATTTCTACCCCTTCTATTTGCCAGGAATTGATGGGTCCAGATGCCATGATCTTAGTTTTTTTAATGTTGAGTTTCAAGCCAGCTTTTGCACTCTCCTCTTTCACCCTCATCAAGAGGCTCTTTAGTTCTTCTTCACTTTCTGCCATTAGGGTGGTATCGTCCGCATATCTGAGGTTGTTGATGATTCTCCCTGCAATCTTAATTCCGGCTTGTGATTCTTCCAGCCTGGCATTTCTCATGATGTACTCTGCATATAGGTTAAATAAGCAGGGTGACAGTATACAGCCTTGTCGTACACCTTTCCCTATTTTGAACCAATCGGTTGTTCCATGACCGGTTCTAACTGTTGCTTCTTGGCCCGCATACAGATTTCTCAGGAGACAGGTAAGGTGGTCTGGTACTCCCATCTCTTTAAGAATTTGCCAGAGTTTGTTGTGATCCACACAATCGAAGGCTTTTGCATAGTCAATGAAGCAGAAGTAGATATTTTTCTGGAACTCTCGTGCTTTCTCCATGATCCAGCGAATGTTGGCGATTTGATCTCTAGTTCCTCTGCCTCTTCGAAACCCAGCTTGTACATCCGGTAGTTCTCGGTTCATGTATTGCTGAAGCCTAGCTTGTAGGATTTTGAGCATAACCTTGCTAGCATGTGAAATGAGTGCAATTGTGCGATAGTTTGAGCATTCTTTGGCGTTGCCCTTCTTTGGAATTGGAACGTAAACTGACCTTTTCCAATCCCGTGGCCACTGTTGCGTTTTCCAAACTTGCTGGCATATTGAGTGCAGCACTTTAACACCATCATCTTTTAGTATTTTAAATAACTCAGCTGGAATCCTGTCATCTCCACTAGCTTTGTTGTTAGCAATGCTTCCTAAGGCCCACTTGACTTCACTCTCTAGGATGTCTGGCTCAAGGTCAGTGATCACACCAGCGTGGACATCAGGGACATTAAGATCTTTCTTGTAGAGTTCTTCTGTGTATTCTTGCCACCTCTTCTTAATCTCTTCTGCTTCTGTTAGGTCCCTGCCTTTTTTGTCCTTTATCATGCCCATCTTTGCACTAAACGTTCCTTTCATATCTCCAATTTTCTTGTAGAGATCTCTAGTCTTCCCCAATCTATTGTTTTCCTCAATTTCTTTGCATTGTTCATTTAAGAAGGCCTTCTTATCTCTCCTGGCTATTCTCTGGAAATCTGCATTCAGTTGCTTATATCTTTCCCTTTCACCCTTGCTTTTCGCATTCCTTCTTTCCACAGCTATTTGTAAAGCCTCATCAGACAGCCATTTTGCTTTCTTGCATTTCTTTTTCTTTGGGATGGTTTTAGTTGCTGCCTCCTGTACAATGTTACGGACCTCCGTCCATAGTTCTTCAGGCACTCTGTCTACCAAATCTAATCCTCTAAATCTATTCATCACCTTCACTGTGTACTCACAAGGAATATGATCTAAGTCATACCTGAGTGGTCTAGTGGTTTTCCCTACATTCTTCAATTTAAGCCTAAATTTTGCAGTAAGAAGCTCATGATCTGAGCCACAGTCAGCTCCTGGTCTTGTTTTTGCTGTCTGTATAGAGCTTCTCCATCTTTGGCTGCAAAGTATATAATCAATCTGGTTTCGGTATTGACCATCTGGTGATGTCCATGTGTAGAGTCGTCTCTTGTGTTGTTGGAAAAGAGTGCTTGCTATGACTAGCTTGTTCTCTTGACAGAACTCTATTAGCCTTTGCCCTGCTTCATTTTGTACTCCAAGGCCAAACTTGCCTGTTATTCCGATTACTCCTTGACTTCCTACTTTAGCATTCCAATCCCCTATGATGAAAAGGACATCGGTTTTTGGTGCTAGTTCTAGAAGGTGTTGTAGGTCTTCATAGAAGCGGTCAACTTCAGCTTCTTCAGCATCAGTGGTTGGGGCATAGACTTGGATGACTGTGATATTGAATGGTTTGCCTTGGATACGCACTGAGATCATTCTGTCGTTTTTGAGGTTGTACCCCATTACTGCCTTTCCCACTCTCTTATTCACTATGAGTGCAACTCCATTTCTTCTAAGGGTTTCTTGCCCACAGTAGTAGATATAATGGTCACCCGAATTAAATTCACCCATTCCCGTCCATTTCAGTTCGCTGATTCCCAAGATGTCGACGTTCAATCTTGTCATCTCATGTTTGACCACATCCAGCTTGCCTTGGTTCATAGATCTTACATTCCAGGTACCTATACAATATTGTTCTTTACAGCATCGGACCTTCTTTTCGCTTCCAGATACATCCACAGCTGAACGTCCTTTCGGCTTTGGCCCAGCCGCTTCACTCTTTCTGGAGCTACTTGGAATTGCCCTCCGCTCTTCCCCAGTAGCATATTGGACACCTTCCGACCTGAGGGGCTCATCTTCCGGCGTCATATCTTTTAGCCTTTTAACATTGTCCATGGGGTTTTCTTGGCAAGGATACTGGAGTGGGTTGCCATTTCCTTCTCCAGTGGACCACATTTTGTCAGAACTCTCTGTCATGACCTGTCCGTCTTGGGTGGCCCTGCACGGTATAGCTCATGGCTTCACTGAGTTACGCAAGCCCCTTCGCCACGACAAGGCAGTGATCCATGAAGGGGCACATGGAGCTACACACAATAAAAAGAATGAATTTTGCCTATTTAACAAGAGGAGGAAAATGCTTACCATTTTGCATGATTTCTGTTTGCATTTACCGGAACACCATGACTCCATGCCTTCAAGAAAAAGACTCAAAGAATATAATCACCTAGAGCAAATTAATGTTCATATTCTGCTCATCTTCCTTTCATAATAGAAAATGGAATGAATGAACGAACGAATGAATGAATGAATGAATGAATGCAATTAAATATCGTTATGGGGTAGTAGTATTTAGACCTGCCTTCTCAAAATTTCAGATATACTTGTCCACCATTCTTGTCACTTCCATCATCAATTCAAGATGCAACATCCTTTATAAGCACTTAGAATTATGTAAGGTCGGCTTACCTGAACTTTGGAGATCAGGTAAGCCGACCTACTGCCAGATGGAGGAATTCAGTTATTCTACCAATTTAATGCAGATAGTTTGAAATATTTGTTTATAGCAGCTGAAAACAGCTCAGTGAGAGGTCTGGTTTGCAGTCTGGCCAGACACATATGGCTAATGATTATTCAGTTTTCTGAATCACACGGTGTGCAAGCCCAGTACATATGCATACATGTGATATCTACTGTAGATAAGTCTTGGCATGCAACAAAATGTTGCCCTGTGGAATGTTTTTGAGCGTTATAACCAATCATTTCTTCTTCTTGTCCTCTATTCACCCCAGTAATCTCCATGCCTACTAAGCAAACTTGGTCTTCATTGGACAATTGGGGTGGCAGGGATGAGAATACTGAAGACAAATCCCTCCTTATTAAAATGTTTGATTTCTTATTGGTTTATAGGAAGAACTGTAATAGTATGTGGGAATGATCTTGGGAACAGGCGGAATAGCCACACACTGGTCAACCAGCATGTAAAAGTTTTCTCAGCCCACAAAAGGATAGGGGGTATGGGAAGTGTTTCAGAAGAGACCCCCCCCCCTAGTTTTCTGGAGAGTAAAAGGAAAGGAAGGGGGGATACTTTCAGTCTTGCAAGGTTCTATTAATGTAACCTTACAATAAAGATAGGGTTAGTACTCCTAGTGGTGCTTCTTGTCTGGACTACCTCAAAGGGCTAACAAAAACCAATAAAATGTATGTATTTATCAGTCATAGTTAAGCTCCACTCAAAGTAGTAGTTTATTAATTAATTAGTCTTATGGCCATATCAAAGAAAATAAAGTATAGGTAAATACAGGATCCAATTCCAGGGTAAAATAATATTAAATTGCATATGTGGTAAATACAAAGAATCAGCATTCAGATAAATGTATCACCTTTACATGAAGCCCTGATCTGTTTGATATAACAGCTTCTTAGCTGCTTGCCTATAAACTGGGCAGTTCTGCTCACAAGGTATATGTTAGAGCCCAGGAGGAAAGAGGAGAATCTGTGCTTCAGGTCCCAGTGGGCTGTCCTTTCAAGCAGGGAAGTTCAATATCTAAGCCTGAAAGGGGCATAGAGTTGACAGTCAAACAAAACATGAGCAATATCTTCGATGGCTGGGGCACCGCATATACAGTACAAATCCTCTCGTGATATGGCAGGGGATGGAAGCGACCATACTTGGCCATGGAATCCCACCACTCAAATCTTGCTCTAGAACAGGCCCTTCTTAAAGATTGTGTTAAACTCGTTGATAGGTATTTTTCAAATTGGAAAGTGGTTTTGTTCTTAGCTAGCCCATTTAAAGATCTACTTTTTGCCGATACCTCCATGTCTGTTTGAGCACTGATATCTAGAACTCTCTGTTTAAAAATTTCCTTTGCCTGGGAGGCAGCTGAGAGTAAATATTGGGTGGAAAACCCATGTTATGAAATAACTTGGGTAAGCCAGCTTACCCAAGAGGTGGGGTGAGCCATACTTATCTGTTAAGTTAAACACATTTTGGGTAGCCTATCAGGGTCCATTGAAAGGATCCTCTGCCAATAAGTAAAGACTTTAATTATTGAATGGTGTGGATACCTGTTTCTGCTCTGACCATGGGGACTGACATGTTCTTATCGGTTCCCAGGATGTTTCTTAAAAAACGGGTCTGGACTTGTTCAAGGGAGGTAGCTTTTTTAACGCCCCACAATTCCTGAAAAAAAGGGGGGTATCAAAGATCAGCATTGGGACATCCACTCAAAGGACACCTTAGCTTTTATGACTCATGAAAAGACTTATCAGATAGTGAAACCACTTCTTTTCTCTTCTTTTTATTTATTTACTCATTAGACTTTGATACCCCCCCCCCTTTTTTTTTTCAGGAGCTCAAGGCAGATCTCTTTATTTTCATTCCCACACTAACAATCCTGTGAGGCAGGTCAGGATGAGAAATAGCAATTGCTCAAAGTCACTAGTGAACCCTATGAACCTTAAAGACTATCTGCCAGGGATGTGTGTAGTCTTGTTGACCCATGGCTGAAGGTGGACTTGAAACTGCATCTCCCAAGACACATTCAAACATCTTAATCACTACCTTTTACTAGCTAATGTCTATTTCTTACTTCCTTCATCCTCATTTTTCCAACACGCATTCCAAATTCCCTTCAATTTGATATTCCATTTTTTTCTCTTTCTTTCCTTTAGGATTCTATGGCTACTGGGTCTGTTTAATTCTGTTTTGCCTGCTCCTCCTCAACATTTCTTTCCCTAAAAATTTTTGTATTTCTATACTCCTTAAAAACTAACTATCAGGAATGTGCAGAACCTTGATTATGCTTTTTGAAGGCAATTTAATCAACGCCCCCCTTCAAATTGAATCTTTACATCTGATCACCAAACTGATTCTATGTGTCATATCTACTCAGATGTCTTCAAATCAATTCAGCAATATGAATGACTCTTGTACAGTATATGTCCACACTTTTTTTTTTTTTTTTGCCATTCAATTGTGTTCAATTCTCAGCGACTGCCTGGACAAGTCCCCACAACTTTCCTGGCAAGATTTGTGGAAGTAATTTGCTATTGCCTCCTTCCTAGGGCTGAGAGAGAGTGACTGGCCCAAGGTCATCCAGCTGGCTTTGTGCCTAAGGTGGGACTAGAACTCACAGTCTCCCAGTTTCTAGCCTAATGCCTTAACTACTACACCCTTCAAATTTAATCTTTGCATCTAATCACCAAACTGATTCAGTGTGTCGTATCTACTCAGATGTCTTCAAATCAATTCAGCAATATGAATGGCTCTTGTACATATCCACATGTATATTTTGTCAAATTGAATGAATTATTTGAATCAAACTTAATCTGACAACTTGAATTGACAATTCAGATCAAAACAACTTGACTTCTTAGGCTGAATATTCATATCATAGCAATTGTATCTTCAGTGATTCACATACTCTTATTATCTATTAAAGAGATAACAGGTATTTTGTTTCTTTCTTATAATTTAGATTACTACATAGTAATCTATTTGCATTTCAAAGAAACTCTGTTAATAATCGAATTTTAAAGTGATCAGCAACAAGCATATGATTGAACTTAATAGCATCAAGACTGTGGCTAAATAATTCTGATTTTTTTTAATATTGTCTGCTTGTTGAACAAATGATAAAATTGAAACAGATGTAATTATATTAGCTTTCCATTAAGAATTTATACTTTGGGTAACTTTAGATTATTATTTTAGATTATGATTTCATTTATCAGTATGAATGCTCCTTAGAACCACAAGAAATAAAATAAGCCTTGATTTTGGATTTTATATTTTACCATCATAGCTTTAATTTTTCATCAGAAAAGGAAAAATCAGGGAAAAGGTTGATATTAAGATGTTTTGATCTGGAGTTCATTTATCACACTAAGGAGTGTTTGCCCTGTTATTCTTCTACTGAGAGTTTTGTTTTCTTCATTTATTTATTTGTGGCATGACCCAGTAAAAAGATGAGAAATGTCCCTCAATGATCGTGTTAGACTATGTTGGTCTTTGACCATAATAAAGATTTGACTTGATTTGATTTGTGTTCATTTTATGAAAGCTCTTTTTCTTCTGAATCTAAAGACATCAGCTGTGTCTTTAGAGGAAGAAGACCACCACCATCGCCATTTATTTCCAAATGGGTTGAAATGCAGAAGACTTGTTCCTCCCCATCCAGACTCTGACAGCCTCCCAGTGATGGGGGCACTTCCACTGCATCGCCTGTTTGGCCCAGGAGTGAAATGTATAGCTGGGTATCGTCGGCATATTGGTGATACCAGACACCATGCCGCTGAATCATCTCTCCCATGTAAATATTTTAAAAAGAGGGAAGAGAAGCAGAACACGTGGTCAATAATACTGTAAAACACGGAGAAGTCAAGAAGGACCATGAGGGTTGCACCTTTCTAATCCTGGTCTCTCCATAGGTCATCCACAAGTGCAACCAGTGCAGTTTCATACTGTACCCTGGCCTGAAACCTGACTGCTAAGGTTCTCAAAAATCCCTCTCTTCCAAGGCTGTGGTTGCAGGGCCACCACTTTCTCCCAACCTTTCCTAAAAAAGGAAGGTTGAAGATGGACCTAAAGTTGTGATTGTTCAGAGGACTTGCCCTCAGATGTGATGGAAATACCCCCTCACTCAAAGAAACATTGATTAGTGCTCAGATCCAACCTCCTGCCACCTCATGGATGGCCTTAACTAACCAGAAGGGACAGAGATCTTTCTTGGGACTCACCGACTCAATTCCCTTTCAGAAACAGGGGCTTCTATTTTAGAGGACATTTGAAGGTGATATTTTCCACTGTGATGCTTTCATAGTCTCAGTGATCCTCATTTGGTATGCATTTTGTTCACAAATAATTTGTGCATTTGCTGTCACTAAAAGCATCCTTTCTTCACCTCTCTCTGAACAGATGGTGTTTTTTAGATTGAATGGGACTATCAGATGTCCCTCTGAATTGAAGTCACACGTGAAAAATAAGGTTTCAAGCACATTCATTTACACTGCAAAAGAAAATAAATAAAGCATTTGGAAAACTCAGAAGCAAATTTTGCACCGGATCCATTGCAGTGGGCCTTTGCTGTAATTCTTTCCCCCTGAAGCTTAACTATAAAAATCAGATAGATAGATAGATAGATAGATAGATAGATAGATAGATAGATAGATAGATAGATAGATAGATAGATAGACAGACAGACAGACAGACAGACAGACAGACAGACACATACAGTATATACACACACACAGTATGTATGTGTGTGTGTGTTCCATACATTCATAGATCATGCTAAAATATTTTCAAAAATATTTTCAAATCATGTGACTGAGTAGACTTTTACTGCAATTCTGCGATGAGACGTGATCCAAAGAAGGTGAAGGGAGGGGATAGGAAAGGATCTTGAAACTTTCAATTAAACTCAATGTGCAGAAATTATCGGTTAAATACTGAGTCTTTGAACCAGTCCCTTGATTGAACAGAGTAAAGCAATATTCCTTCAGAGTGACTAGAAACGAATTGCCATGAGACGCTTGAAGAACTGCAGGAAGGCAGAATCTGTGCAGGCAAAGAAAATCCTCCTTTTAACTTAGCAAATGGTGGGGATGATTTTTCTGCATCATCATTAGTGATTTTACCACTAAAGAACCACTAGTAAGCTTCAGAAAAATACAGGAATCTTGGGAGGTAATTTGAAAGCTACTAACATGGACTTTCTGAAAAAAAGTCTGATAGTTGGCATGGAACAGTGTTTCGCCACAGCTGACAGATTCCTTGAAAACAAACTCTCTTGCTGTAGCTGTTCCAGATTTTTCAGCTCTATTAGTCATGTGCTTTTGAAATTGGAAAGCAACCCTTTTTTTTTTTTAAACTGGGTATTTGCCACATAGGTAGTATAATCAAATGCAAACATTCCAGGAATAGCCCAGAGTTTGCTATTTGTGAAGTGTAAATAGCAGGATTAGGGATTGTGAGTTACAGTAAAGCATGAAATTCAGGCAGATGAATTTAATGTGAAAGAGTTCTGCATGCTACAGAATGGTTTAAAAATTCCTACTCGTTAGAAGAATGAAGGCAGAGACACTACTAAGCAATGATTGTCTGCTTGAGTAGGAACAGCTACGCATTGTACAAAGGACACTGTTTATGGTAGGAGACTGTCCAGCTTCCAACATAAGTTGAGTAAGGTTGTAATCAAAGATACTTACAAGAGAGTAACCCTTTTGCAAACACAAGCAGTTACCTCTGAGTAAAATTGCTAACTTTTGTGCTATAATACAATTTCCCATTTTTTCCGTATCTAAAGTAGAAGTCCAACCTGTCTATAATCAACCCAGTCCTGCCTCTTGAGCTTGCTGTCCTCAAGAAAATTATTTCCTTGCATTGTTAATTCCTGTCTCCTTTCCATAAAACTAGACTGTTCAGTTAAATTTCTCAGTGCATTTCAGATTTACTTTTGCCTACTGCATATTGATGGTAGGGGTTAAAAATAAAACTTTTTTTTTTTTAAGTTTATCGGTCATGCTCTCCGTCCATTGAATCCAGTCAACACAGATGCTTACTAAATGAAAATTTTAGCATTAGATATATTGATTTTGGATGAATGTTTTTGTATGTATTTTTCTAAGCAATTTACATAAATATAATTAACTTTATTTGTATATAAACACCTGTATTACTGATTTTTCTATTCAAACTTCCTTAAAATATGTTTAATTGTAACCACATCTTTTTTTTTTTTTTTTAATATGGGGCTTCCAAATGTATACTGATTTAGGTGCAATTTTCACAAATATACTTTTTTTTCCCCTCCAACAATGCTTTCAGTATAAACTCAGGGTTTTTGAACAAACTTTAGATGATCCAATATTTCAGACCCAGCAAAAATTGCAGCAGCAAAACGAGATGCCCCATTTGTCTATTCCATTGTTATTTCTGCATTAGCTGGGCTGTCCTTGAGAAACCCTTGTCCTTCTCTGGCTCTTAGAAAAACTGGGGGCCTTCTCTGTTTTGTCTTGTTTTGTTTTAATTTAGTTTTTGTTTGCTCTGTTTGCTTTGTTGTGCTTTCAGACATCAGGTGCTTCTCCAAAAAGACAACTTGGAGATCACATTGCCAAGGGTAATTATCACTTGAGATCGCAAAGTGGTTGTTCCCAAAATAGCAATATTCCTTGAACGTGATCTCCAAGGAATATTGCTATCTGGGGAAGAACCACTTTGAGATATTGAATGATAATTACCCTTGGCATTTTGGGGGGGGGGCGGGGCTGATGCATCTGGATGTTAGTTTGTGGGCAGAGTTAGAGGAGATTGAAGAGTTCTCAAGGATATGTCACTGCTACTTTCATTCCTTCCCTGGTAATGGTTCCATTTGTGGGGACAGCAGGCTAGAGGATGTAGGCCAAGAAATGCGCGTCTGTCCAAACATGCTCAGTGGGAAAATGCACTTGTAGTTAGGTATGTGCAAAGTCCACCATTCCAAAATGTTCCAGGGAATTCATAACTTTCCATTTTTCCTTCAGTAATTGGCTGTTTTAGGGATGGGGCACCACTGGGTCTTTAATTCACTTTCAATAGAGACAGTGATATTGAAGCTGTTTCTCACATCCTAATAATTCCCTGTTTGAACTGCAGAACTCTGCTGGATATTTTCCTGATCCAAGCTTGGAGTCCCAGATGGGGCTTCATAGCTGCACCATTCTTTCAGGAGAAAGCTGAATGTATGCATATGTTTATTTATTTATTTATTTATTTATTCATTCATTCATTAAATTTGCATGTCACCCATCTCCCCCAGCGGGTGACTCTGGGCAGTTGTATATATATGTATATACATATACATATATATGTGTGTGTGTGTGTGTATACATATATGTATATACATATACATATAGGTATATGTCTATATACACGCACTCACTATATATATATACATCCATTTATAGAAAGCTAAAATGCTGTGAGGATACTGGTTCAGGAATTCCTTCCCAGTGTTATTACGTGACAGCAAGCTTTAAAAATTGGCCTATGCAAAACAAAGGATCTCTGACAGTAATGATGCTCAGTGGAGGAGTAAGGCTTGCTTACTGCTTCTATCATGATTAGAAGGCTTGTTGATGGAAAAAGTAAGTAATTTCTTTTCATTTAGAAAGCCATACTTGGAAGATCTGCAAAAAAAGAGCCCCCCCCCTCTTTTTTTTCCTTTGAAAATCAGGATTTTTTTAGGGAAAGTGTCCATGTAAGAATTTCTGCAGATTGGATACAATCTTATGCCCTGTTAAGTTCATCTCTTTTGATTTCCTTCCTTCAAAGTATAATTGCATGAATCAGAATACATTGTCATGTTTTCGTGGAATACTCCTTTATCTGATCTGCCAGAGAGCTTTGATAATGATGATAAATTATTTATATTATGGACTTATTGTGATAAGTTATGGTTCTAAATATATACCTGACCGAGGATGCAGAAATGCAGCAGAATAATAAATCTGAGTCTAGCCCAGACACACACACACACACACACACACACACACAGAATGTCACAGTTTCAGCTTAGAGATAATGCCTAGAATCCATTTAATTCTTTTTATATTGCAATTGCACAACATGCCCAACTCTGGAAGCTTGGTTTGAGTAACGTCACACACACTCAGATATATATCTGCAATTAAATTCAGTTAAGCCGCTAACAACACAGTCCAATAGGGCCTTACAGTATTTTAACGTTGAAGGCAGAAAAGTGCTTTGGAGCATGCAGGGGTGCAAATTTAACAGCTGTTCTGCAATTCCTTCAAAAAGCCATGGCTTTTCCTGCGGTTGTGTGATGCTGGGAAAAGATAGATTTGGTTTCAGAAGCAGCCAAAGCACTCCTCTGCCCTAATCTAAGGGAACAAGAAATATAACTGGGCCAAATATAAATTAGTTGGATTTTTCTCATAATAATTCATCAATACTGAGATCTCAACTTCAGAGCAATAGTGGATAGACAGACCATTTTGAGAGCCAGTCCAAATGTGTGACAAAGCATTTAGTGCATGGATGATTTCAGAATAGAAAGAGCTGCACGTTAATCACCTCTCTGCAATGTTAATCCATTTCCTCTGGGATAAGATTAATTTAAAACTCTTCTTGCAGGGTACTTATGCACAGGTTTATTTCTAGTTGGTGAGTGTGTGGGCATGAGGCATTAGACAGCAGCCTAAACTTCAAATACTTCTCCCACACTGGCTGAATATTGAAGTTGACAGTCAAGTCAAAAAATTCTGTGCAATCTCCCTTAAAAAAGCCACACTAGTTTGGGGGGGCTGATACAAAAAAAGTCCCCTATGGGCTGAGATTGTGTCCCTGTGGACGAGGGGTTGTTGAAACCACAGCTCATGTCCTGCTATACTGTACCCTCCATAAGGACTCAAGGAACTGCCTCATAACTTCTCATCCAGTAAAACTCCTGGGAAATTCTGATCTTTTTTATGTACAGTAGTTGTTATCAGATCAGTAGGATTTGCTCTCCTTGAATGTAGCTAAATTTTGTTATTAGGCAGACTATGATTGTCCACTGACAAATCCACCACCAATTATAATGTCTTATCTTGTTTTCTTTTTACTTTATATTTATTTTAAATGTGTTTCTTTTGGCAATTCTGGTCAGTAACTATAATAAAAATTCTATTCTTCTCCCTTGAAAAAAGAATAATGAATTCTTCATGTTAACAGGTTCACAGAATGGGTCAGTCAATGGGCAGAAACAAGTAGACTTGTCTTCTTCTACAACTTGGCAAAGATGGATAAATAAAAGTTTTGCCGATAAAATATGGTGTTGGGAGTATGATTTTAATCCCTGATGACAAGAAAATATAAAGATTGTAGTGGAATTGTATAGAGATATTGGTTACTCAACTGGTATCTTGTGGAAAATCAAGATATTCTATGTTCTATTTTCCAAAAAGTATCCTGTATACTTTCCAGATAGGTACCCTGAGATATTGTGATGCAGGCCAAAGTCAAATGAACAGAAAAATAGAGATGTATATTCTTATTTAGTCCAAGTCATTTTCATCTGCCTATTGACATTGTCAATCCATTGGAGCAAGACATAAAGGGAAAATTGAGCCAACCGAAATATCTATATGATCATGAACACAAGTGCTCTCACCTTGCATATATCACCATTCTCAGGTATATTTTAATAAAACTGGGGACAATCTTCTTTCATATCTCAGTTGTAGGGCAGAAGAAGAGAAATGGCAACAGTGGGGTAAAAGTCAAAGCAACAGCCTATACCTTGTTGAAGATCTAAAGTCACATGTTTGATATATACAAGATTTATTTGCAAACAATCAGGAAATTAAACAAGCAACTAAAACTATAATATTTATAGCTGGTATATTTATCATAGATCAAATAGTCACAATTTTTCAAATTCAGGAAGTCATGCTTTTACAAAACATATGTAGAATGTATAATCAGATACATAATAGCTACTTAGACTTAAATATTATGGTTCATGCAGAAGTTGTTTTCAGTTTACAGACTGTTGGAATGATTTGGGTCTTTCTGAAGGGGGTCTATTCTTCAACGGAGAATTTGTACCTACCAACTTCCACCCATTGTGGGAAACCTCTGCAGCCTTTACCTTGTAGAAATCAAGATTTCATTGTTGCTGGAGAAAGAAAGGGCATGCCAGATGGAAGGACTGGAAGAAGACTTGAACCCATTTTGAGACTTTCCATTTTGAGATATAAAACCACACAGAAAAAAAATACTGAGAGGAATCCAATGTTTGCATAACTGCCCTTCATTGCTATAAATGGTCAAGTACTGGCATTATTGGAGGAAAAGTGTCCTTAAGAAAATAGCAAAATGCTGTTTCTGCCTAGCTGTACACCAACAACAGATTCTTGGACACAACAGATTCTCCAATTCTTTTCGTAGAATGTATAACTTAGGTGTAGTATATAGAGGTTCTGCTAAGGAATAATATTTGGAGTAAAGGACACGATGGGTCAATTATGCTATCTGGATGCCTCAATCTCAGAAATTTATTTTAAATTTTCTGCAAGTTCCTAGGCGGTCAAATAACTTGCCAAGAAATACATTATTACCTCAGAGACAATAGAGCTGGGATGAATGTAAAAATGGCATATTTACAAAATTCTTGCTAATCCTTCCTATTGATTAATGTGACTTGTGTAGCTCCAGTGATTTGATTTGGAAAGGTACCTACTTATTTCAGCCTCTTGTGGAATAGTTTATTTCTGAGGCTGGAAAACCTAAGAGCCATGAGTTGGTAGCTTGCTCTGCTGGGAACATTAGTGATTCCTAATCTCAACCAAGCAGAAACTACCTGGAGAAAGACCTTTTCTTGCTGCATTTTCAAAGTGCATCTGGCGCTCATAAAAATCTCCATAAAAATGGTAATTAATGGAAATAAATATGTGGCCAAATTTACACAAACCTCAAGAAGATATAATACTAGTTACAGCAGATTAGAACGTGCCAGCTATTTCCCAGAGCTTTTCCTGCTATTTCAGTTATGTTTGATTTTATGCGTTTGTGTCTCTGAAATCATCTATTATAGTTCAGTGAAGGGGCCACATTGCTTCTCCATTCCTCCATTTACCCTCTTCCTCATTCTTTTTTAAGTAGGATGGAAAAGCCAAATACATTTCAATAAGCTGTAGATAGTTGTGACTTTCCTGATGTTCTGAATCATGTGGAGAGCCTCATGGACAGACTGGAGGGAGGAGAGATGAGAATAGACCACAACTGCCTGACCATCACCCAGTAAGCTTGCTCCTCTCTTGCCATGAGTCACAAACTGGGATGGCAAAATGTCTTCCGCAGAACTAAGATCCCAGAACTAGGCAGTTCCTGATAATGTGAGCACATCTCAGCAGGTAGATGCATCTGGCTGAACTTGTTTGGGTCAGGCTCGCTCAACACTTGGGTTGGAGAACTCAAGGGAATACCATGGCTATAAGCTAGAGTGGAAAATCTAAAATACTGTGGAAGAAGGGAATGGCAAACCACTTCCATAACACTGCCAAGAAAGCTGCAAGGACATATGCACAAAGTCACCAGGAGCTTGAACTGAACTAGAAGGAGACTTTGCCTTATAAGGAGCAAACCATTGCTTAAGAAGAATTATCTTGCTGCATAACAACTAGTATATTGATTGGAAATGTTGCAAAATGTCTTATGATACCTCTGACCATAGACTGGATAGTAAAAATAACAATCCTTCTATTGGTGCAAGAGGGCTCCGTTGTGCAAACAATAAAAATTGAACACCCTGTTTCTCCTCAATACTTTGAATAGTTGATCACATGTTCATAATTCTATTTGTCCTTTTTTTTTTTTGCCTAGAGCTTCAAATAGATATTCATCCATCTCTATCTCTATCTCTCTCTCTCCCTCTCCCTCTCTCTCTCTCTCCACAGACATTTTTCAGCCATGAAACATCTGGTGAGCAACCATCAAGCCTGGCTTCATGGGAAGCTGGGAACTACATAGAATAGTGTTACTTAAAGCGTGGATGGCTAGAGAGATAGAGAGATGATAGACCTTTTTTGCCCCCTCTAGTAGACATTTTAATGGGACAAGATGGCATTTGCAATTGTGAATAAACCCTGTGCACTTCATTAGCTCAAATCCATTTTTTCATTCTGTAAATTAAGCATTTACCTGTAATGGTATGTGAGAAAGACCTTGAGAGATGGGGCAATGAGATCTGTCTAGGGAATGGTCAGATAATAGATGGCATAGCCCACAGCTGCATAATGGGCAGAGAAAGAGGATCAGAAGTGACCCTCCCTAACTCCTTGGGCTGTAAAGGAGACAGCCGGAGATTTGTTCTTTCAAACTCACAAGGTTGATGTCAGCCTTCCCAGGTAGACCAGACAGGAAACACAACCTAATTCTACTTTATTGTAAGGCTACATTAACAGAATCTTGCAAATCTGAAAGTACAAATCTCCCCCCATCCCCTTTACAGCCCAAGAAACTAGGGAGGGTCTCTCCTGAGCCTCTTGCCCTGTCCACCATCCAGCTGTGAGCTACGCTGTCTCTGATCTGACCGTTCCCTGGGCAGCACCTCTGGGCCCAGCCTCCCAAGGTCTTTCCCACATACCATTACTTTGCTAGATATGTTTACCAGCACTGAACACACAGTTTTTCCATTTCTGTGAGGCCAGTGAAGAAGTTGAAAACCCCCATGAATGGCATTTTTAATAAAAATAATTTAGTTTACATGTACAAACAAATCTAACCATCAAGAAGATAAATTCTGTAAGTGCTGACTGCTATTCATCTTTTAGAACAACTATCAGGATGAAGTGTTCTGTTTTAAATATTCTGTTTATTTGGTAGTTCATGATAAACTAATTTTGGGGAAGGGTATCTTTTATTATCTGTTGTGACAACAAATACTACAAAATAATAAGGTGCATGGAAAGATCCTACTGTCTCAAAGCTGAAAAACAGGGAAAAAAGAAGCAATGCTTCACTAGAAAACTGTTCATATCCCTTTGTTCAGGAAAGCATGCAAAGAATGACCAAAACATGTTTTTAAAAATATCACAAAAATGGTGTAGGGTGACAGAGTGGGAACTGGGATCATTTACACCCTCAGTCATGGATGCCTTCTTCCACAGGGTCCCCAGTTATGATAAGATAGTCTGGTATTGCTCAGGATGAATCACTTAATCTGAATAACTAAACAATTCTGAACTCTTCTATCTGTAGTACATCTCTAAGAAAAATTGCTACAGAACTTAACAAAACTTGTGCTGAAGTACAAGAGGCAGTCATGGAGCCAGGTGGTCTTATGCCCAAGGAAGAAATGTCCTTTTTAAATAAAAGAAGCCAAATCTCTCAATATAAAGAGGATTTTACTGGAAAAAGGGGAATACAGAAAAAACAAGTGAGGACAACTATTGTAGAACAAAGCATTTTAAATAAAAACAATCTAATCCCCCTAGTTATTAACTGCCCAAATTAGATTTTAGGTTGAGTTTATTGCAGAGCTTGGCTGAAGAGAAATCTTCTGGGCCTTCTGCTTGGATTTGGTTAGGGAGGCCCTCCTTGCTGCATCTTTCTTCTTCTTCAGCACTACCCTTACAATTGTATAGATTATGGAAGATACTAAAATCCACTCTCCTTTAGGAGGCTGGCTATTGTTTTCCCAAAGAAGCAAAAGTCTTAATTGCTGATCTCATGGGCCAAGCTGATGAACAAAAAAATTATCTGACAGCTGAACCCATCTTTATAACAACACCGTTGTTGGTGATAAGTTTCAGCAATGGTGTCATTATATAAACAGGTTTATATGAAAAAACACTATTCTGCAAAAGAAAAGTTGAATTCCATTTACGCAGACTTCCAGTATTGTGTCAATTTACACAGAAAAAAGTAAAAGAAAAAGTTTATAACACTTTTCTTCTGTTATAAAAGCAGGCAGTAGAGGTCAGGTTGAGTGGGTAAGAGTGGCAGTGAATGTCAATTTGCAATAAATTGTGATTCCTTCATACCTAAAAGGAGTAATATGACCTTATTTTTTTTTAAAAAAAACAACCTCTCTCTGAACTCAGTTAGGTATTTTTCCAATCACTTTCCAATATTCCATCCTTAGACCCATAATATCAGCAAAATGTCTGAGTGGTTGTTCCATGGTTTTGAAATCCTTGAAACAAAAGTTTTGTACATTGTTTGTTTTCACTGAAAATGTGCATATGCATGCATGTATTAGATTTTTAGACCACCGTTATGATGCAACTCTCAGTTATTTACAAAAGTAAAACATCCTTAATACAAAATCATCATAATCACCATCACCATCACCATCACCATCATCATCATCATCATCATCATCATCATCATCATCATCATCAAATATATTTAAAATGTAAAGCTGGAGCATATGAGCAATTTTTGAAGTTGTTACACTTACTAGTTAAACTAACATTAGAGATTTTCTCATTGCTAAGAGAATAAGTATGATTATTAGAATTATCCCAGTAGGTTGATACAGAAAGATGATTGGCCACACCAGTATTCAGCAGGGTCAGTAGAACTCAGAAAATAACTCATATACAAGAAATTAGCATTCATTTAATTGCACAGATTCAAAGAAAATCCAGGCATGTCTGGGTAGGTTCATTTCAAGGAAAAATAATTTTAAAAAATGAATTGTCATGAGAATTATTTCAAAAAAAATATGTGCTCTTTACTTGCGTGCCTTCATAATAAACTTTCCTTCTAATGGATGGGTGAATGTTCTGCAAATGTTTATTCCAGGGGGGTTCCTTTCTCTGCCCCACCATGCCCCTGCTTTGAGAAGTTGGAGGAGAACAGAGATGGTCTAATTGCTTCATCTTTCTCCTTGGAGCTTGTAAAAGTTTCTCTTCCACCTCTGTTGCTCCCTGTATATGCAGACTGACAAACATTCTGAAGCCATAACTGAACATACCTGAGATCATCAGCGATGTGCAGATAAGCTTTATCAGTAGATGAGCAATACTGGTTGTCTTGATGTTTTCATCCTTGTAAGGAACTGGGTGATTTGTCAACAGAGCAGTGCCAAATATGAAAAACATTTTACCTAGGGAAAAACCAGTGAGCTTTTGAAGTGTCGTGACTATTTTCCCCCATGGGAAAATTACCCCTTTCAGACCCTAAGGACAGGCTCATACAGATTAGAGGCATCTGCAGAGGAGATCAGGGTGGGCAAAGGCTGAAAGCGCCATTTAATGAAAATTAGTTTTTCTTTTGACCCAATTTGTTAGAATATGCACCCCACAGCATGACATGTAAAAGACAAGTGCAGTCCTCAGCCTTAAAAAAAGGCACATTCTTGGTTTATGAAGCTGTAGTGACTTTCCACTGTGAGTGGCACATATCTACTTCTTATATTGAAGTATTAAAAAAAAAAATGAAAAGCACCATCCATGCTGGAACAAGTGTGGTGATTTAATAAAAAAAATGGAAAAGCAGCATATGCAGGGCCATCTTCTACACTGTTGTCACATTTCAGGATAGAGATTCCACTGTGCTTCAAATCTACTTTCATCATTTTGATAAAAGTACTGGATCCTCAGACACCTCCGATAGATAGATAGATAGATAGATAGATAGATAGATAGATAGATAGATAGATAGATAGATAGATAGATAGATAGATATTACTGTTAACATATATACTGTAACATAGCTACACATTGGTCCCTTTAATGGTACAGCAGATCCTAAATAAAATTAAATTAATCAATATTCTCCATGCATACATAAACAGCTTAGTGGCCTAAGGTCACACTTTCTCACACAAGGATACTTTGAATGTGTGCACAGGAAGTCCTCATTTAGCAACTGCCTCATTTAGTGATCATTCACAATTATGACAGTGATGAAAAAGTAACTATGACTTATTCTCACATTGACGACCTTCACAGATCTGTAAAGCAAAGGAAAGTTGAAGTAAGATCATAAATACAGTTATGTTTTCACTTAGTAACTGCTTCCCTTAATGACCAAGTTGCCAGTCCCAATTGTAGTCACTAAACGAGGACTGCCTGTAACTTCTACCTTACTAATACTGAGAATCTTAACAGCCATTTATAGAAGCAGCAGTGCCGTTGAAAGCTTTATAAACTGATTATTTTCTGCTGCCTAGTTTTATTCCCTAAAATTCCAATACACTTTTATGTAATCAACTCAGGGAACATATGTATTTGGACTGATTAAAAACATAATGTAATATAGGAGCAGCATAAAGTCAAAACTTAATGTATTAACTTACTTAATTGTATTAGCAATGTATTTTTCCCGTAAGAGTATTAAGGAATTTCTATGGGAGCCAGATTAGCTTTGTCTTGGAGTCCTGTCATGGAACATTTGTTCCAATTATTGTTAAAAAGAACAAAATGTAGCTTAAGTTTTCTATGAGGACTAGAAAAATTTAAAGAAATAGACCAAGAACTGCTTTCATAGCATCTAAAGAAAATCACCTTCTGACTCATGTGTGGCAGTCTCAGATTAGGAGAGATCAACTAATCAGATCTTTTTATGGAATCCTTGGTGCTCTCCAAGACTGGTTGTTGGCTGGCAGACATTTCATTACCCAACTAGATAACATCATCAGTGCCAGCGAGTATGGGGTTTGCTCCCTGTTTATATACAGTAGCCTGCCCTGCCGATGCTGGTGGGGGTGTGGCTTTTTCTTGATAGCTCCTTGATTAGGGTATTGTTCTCTGCTTGATTGTTTGTCTGGCTGAATCCCTGCTTATCTTGGACTCTTGGACATGGACCACTCAGATTTTAGCTTTAGCTTATAAGAGCCCAGTCAGTTGCTGTTCAGTTGCTTGTGAGAGAATGAATGAATGAACACAGCTCACTCCCCCTCTGAAGTACAGCTGCATCTGTACTTTACCTTTTGTCCAATTATACCATCTACTGCTGCCACCTTAACATTTTCACAGCATTAATGAGTTCCTCTCCTTTTTTTTTCCTTAGATGCTAATATCTAAAGCATTTATTGTAGCCTGTGAATTATTGTTATTAGTGTTGATGGTCCTGGCTGCCATTTTTTAGTTTTGATGTTTACTGGTATTATTATATTGATGTTTTTATTTCTGTTCACCACCCAGAGTCACTTGTGTGAAATAGGCAGCCATATAAATTGTAATGAAGGGGGGGAGGAGGGAGGAGGGAGGGGGACAGGGAGAGGGAGGGGAGGGGAGGGGGAGGGGAGGGGGAGGAGAGGAGGAGGAGGAGGAAGAGGAAGAGGAGGAGGAGGAGGAGAAGGAGAAGGAGAAGGAGAAGGAGAAGGAGAAGGAGAAGGAGAAGGAGAAGGAGAAGGAGAAGGAGAAGGAGAAGGAGAAGAAAAGGAGGAGGAGGAGGAAGAGGAAGAGGAAGAGGAAGAGGAAGAGGAAGAGGAAGAGGAAGAGGAAGAGGAAGAGGAAGAGGAAGAGGAAGAGGAAGAGGAGGAGGAGGAGGAAGAGAAGGAGAAGGAGAAGGAGAAGGAGAAGGAGAAGGAGAAGGAGAAGGAGAAGGAGAAGGAGAAGGAGAAGGAGAAGGAGAAGGAGAAGGAGAAGGAGAAGGAGAAGGAGAAGGAGAAGGAGAAAGAGAAGGAGAAGGAGAAGGAGAAGAAAAGGAGGAGGAGGAGGAGGAAGAGGAGAAGGAGAAG
Source organism: Python bivittatus (assembly GCF_059951505.1). Classification (NCBI taxonomy): domain Eukaryota; kingdom Metazoa; phylum Chordata; class Lepidosauria; order Squamata; family Pythonidae; genus Python; species Python bivittatus. Next base: position 8,047,566 of record NW_028277033.1, read on the forward strand.
GAGAAGGAGAAGGGAGAAGAAAAGGAGGAGGAGGAGGAAGAGGAAGAGGAGGAGGAGGAGGAGGAGGAGGAGGAGGAGGAGGAGGAGGATGTTGTTTCTGTTTCAATCTTCTCCATATCACTGTCATTCCCATACAGATCTATAAAACACTCTTCCCAGCACAATCTCACATCAGGTTCATCCCCAATCTTTCTCTCATTTTTAATTCTAATCCCTCTCACTCAGCTGGAAGCTCTTCACACCTGTCAAAGATGTTTTTATTTCCTCCAGGCACTTCAATCATTGGAAGTAACGTGTTGATTTGCAAAGGCACTGTCATTCAGAAACTTTGAGTCTGCGCTGCTTCCTTCTATTGTTTTCCCTTTTAACTACTGTGCTTTGGTAAAGATTTGAACGGCTTTAGGATTTATAGTGCAGTTTCGCACATAATAAACTGCCCTAGGAAAAAAACATAGTTTCAAAGACCGAATGCAAATTTCAAATAATAAATGCGTGCATACGTACAGGCGTACGTACATGCTGGCTTCTTTCACCCGTGATAACTTTTCAGTCTATAATAAGAGGGAACAGCACTGAAAAATGGATGACTGTGCCTGGACCTCTGCTGGAAAATTGATGGGTAGGCTCAACGTCTCTGAACATATCCTAAAATTAAGTCCTAAACTACAAATAAGCACGCCATCCCCAGTGGGGAAAAGAAGCAGACTTGTTCCTGGCGGACAATTTTATACAATATATGGAGAGAAATCTTTTGCATACTTCTAAAGTATTGGCAAGGTATTTTCCAGGCTGAATAAGCATATGGAATGAAAACAGCTCCCTCCTAAATTTGATTTATCATAAGGCAATTGGAGTGTGTTACAATATTGAGATTTAAGAACATAATTATAAGTTGCAGCAAACCGTCTAGAACATAAATAAAAGTTGGAGGGTGAGTTCTGTGATCCATGCATTTACATGGCAAATTAACTTTTTTTTATATGAAGGAAGCTGCTACCAGAGGGTTTAGTGCATTAAACCATGATGCCTTGCTCTTTCCAATGGATTTGTAGTACTGTAGAGATCATAATATCCCCAGAAGGCAATAGCCAAAAAATAGTAGCAATAAAACAGCCCTTTTGAGAGCTATATAAAATGTACCATTTTGTTGCAGCAAGGCACAGATACCAATGAATTTAAATAACAAATTGCATCTTCAGCAGGAAGCGACATTATTTATTTATTTATTTGAGCTATTTATTTATTTATTTATTTATTTATTTATTTATTTATTTAAGCAATTTATGTAGCCACCCAATGCACAAATTGTGACTCTGGGCAGCTAACATCAGGTTAAAAAAGAATAGATAATAAAAAATAACCAAAACACAAATAGAAAAACTTGATAAATCTGAGGCCAACCACAATCATTCCCCTAATTCTTACATGCTCGTCTAACACCTTGGCCCAATAACCAAGGGAAGAGACAAGTTTTGATTGGGGGGGCAACAGGTTGAGCCCCCCCCCCCAAATCTGGGAGGAACATTGTTCGTAGGATAGGTCCTGTGGCAAAGAAGTCACACTTCCTGTCAGAGATGATTGGAGAGCAACAAATAACCCAGCCTTCCTGTATCAGAAGGGCCAGTACCTTGACTTGCACCTGGAAGCTTCCTTGGAACATCTCAAAGCAATGATGTTACATGGGTGTACCACGATGTAGCTGTAGCTACCCATGCCACCACATTCTGGACTAGCTGTGTCTTCCAAACAGTCTTCAAGGACAGCCACATACTGGCGTAGTGAGTGACTATGAGCAGGGCCTCCTGATAGTTGGCATACAAAATGGATTTGTGCAAAGCCTCTCCTAACCATGAGTGCCACCTGCTCTTTGAGGAGGAGCCAGGAGTCTAGGTGAGCTCCCAAACTGCATATCAGATCTCTCTAGGAGACTGCCATCCAGAGTTGAAGATAAAAGATCTCTAGATCTGGGGTGGGCTCCTGTAACTCACAGCCTCTGAATCTTGCTTGGGTTGAGCTAGAGGCTTCAGCAATCCTATCTGTTCTCTAGAGCCCACCTTCACAAACAGCCTCACATTTGCAGACCAGCACCTCTGAATGCTACCAAGTATCTTGGTTAGCAATAGCTTCATGGCTGGTGCCACCCTCAAAACTCGGATGGGTGCATTTTCACAAGGGAACCCCCCCCCACACACACACACACACACTCCCAGCCAAGTCTCAGGGATACATACCAGGTTGATCCTCTCATCTATTATTAAGTCCTGGATGAAGAAGGCCTTCTTACAGACTGACTTGGCATTCAGTAGTTATATCCAAAAGCCTGGGTGACTAGGGGTCTGATGATTGTACATTGTGGCAGAGGACAGGGGTCCGGAATGTGGAATCAATATAAAACACCAAGACCCCCTCCCCTGACAGGGCTTGCCCCTGTTTCCCACCATATGTCCCTCTGCTCACCACCATTACGATGCTATTGTGTGACCATTCTCCTCGACACACCAGCACAGCAAATCTCACAACAGCAGTCAGATGCAGGCTCATCCTCCAGCAAACCCACCAGTCCACTTCCACTGGACACTTCTGTCACCTGGAGCACCAAGGTCAATCATGAACACTGCATGAGCACTACTCATGCTAGAAGATCAGCTAGAAGATCAGCCCTAGATGAATGCATCACCACCAGATCCGTCAGCACCACCAACACATCACCAAATTTCCAACAGCAGAGTAGTGGCACCTCCAGCCTAGCACCACATTTTACTAAACAGTTTTGACTGGTGGCACTGCCACAGCCACCACTCCACTACCAGCTCATGAGATAACAGAGTCAGGTAGGCAGTTCAATCAAACACAAATAATCCTTCTTCCTCAGTCAGCCAGGGGTCCCTGCTCTTTGCTGTCTCTTGCAGGCACCACAGACCTCTGTTGGGCCCTCCTGCAACTCAGAGGAGACCCAAAGACCCTCCAATTCCTCCTCAGACCCTCACAATATCCACAAACCACCCCTCCTAACAGTCTCCCATGGGACATCTCTAACATTCATCCAGCCTGGGCACCATTACTAAAAAAAAAAGGGCATTTTCTCACTGGTATTTCTGTACACCCTTTACATGCAACAGCAAGGTTTCTGAACCAGATGACACAGACACATCTTTTCTCCGCCCTTTAACCTTCATTTTCACTCAGTCCCACATAAGTCCCACCCTTTCTGTAGTAGCTCCACTTCTAAGAGAAACAGTAACAACTGCAACCCTTTTGCTTGGCAATCCAGGGAATGTCGGTTTAAGGGTTACCATTTCCAGCCCCCTTTTCTATAAAGCTGCTTTCCCTTTTGCACTCAGAACTAAAACAGAGAAATCTTCATTGCAGAACTAAACAAGCCTATCCTGGCAGATGCCAAACAGCATTGCAGATCAGCTATGAAATAACTTTCCAATACAATAGATCTGCTATACCAAGCATATCTGTTTTTAGCCACTCTGACAATACTTATATTGAAGGACAGTGGACAAATCTATAAAATAACTTTTTTAAAAAATGGAAAACTTATTAAAAGTTCCTCAATTAAAAGTCTTAATTTAATTAATGAACTCATTAGTTAATTGAAATTAAACTGAAATCAAAATGAAGGACACAATTCTGGAAAAAAGAATTCTTGCTCGTCACCAATGAGATTCTACCAAAGATGTTTGTGGGATCCATGTAGATGATAAAAGCAGCATAGCACTGTTGTGATGCAAATACTGCCTCTTTCAGATGTAGGCGTGACATCATGAGACACATTAAAAAAAGACACAACCTTGACACAACCCTGCTTGACCTGATCATGGATTGGTCTTCCTTCCATGATGCAAAAGCCACAGGAATGTTATGAACTTTCAGTTTGCGATGGGCAGCAGTGTACAAACTGAATGCTGCAAGAAATCCATGAAAAAATATTGGATCAAATTCGTAATAGTCATAATACGCTCTATGTGTGTGCAAAGCAGGATGGAAAGGCTCAATCCTATCAATATTTTTTTGCCTGGGGGTCTTGCTGGATCATTCATTGGATCAAGCAGTAAGATATCTGATTCCTTCTGCTTCCAGAGGAAATTCTTCATAAATCCTTAAATTAACCCCAACCCCCTAACACCCCTGTATTAACAAGAGTGAATTCCACCATCCTTGACTTAATATGGCAATTTTACTGATCCCAGATAAGGTGTCTTTAAGTATCAAGAAGAAACTGTACAGGCCTCCTCTAAAGAGGAAGGAAGGAAGGAAGGAAGGAAGGAAGGAAGGAAGGAAGGAAGGAAGGAAGGAAGGAAGGAAGGAAGGAAGGAAGGAAGGAAGGAAGGAAGGAAGGATCTTAGAATGCTCTCCTCTGACTGTGGGCATTTCCAAGTCATAGGACAAATGAAATAGTTTTAAGGTTCTCTGCAAATAATCCTTTCATGGAGATAAGAGGGAGAAAAAGACCTTCAATGAGGTACAGAGGATACCAGAAAGATGAGAGTGGTGCACCGGCTGCAGTGGCTTAAATGACCATTGGCTTCCGTTGTTCCATCTTCATGAGCTGTCCTTATTAACTCGCCACCTGAATCAGCACAGGGGAGCAACGTATTTTGATGAGTGGTGCCTTTCCAAAGGAAAGCATATCATGAGAACAGACATGTGTCCAGCAGATCATTTCTCGGCTATTTAATCATAAACTCTGCAGCGAGGCCGTGGATGTCAGCTGTTTGCACAATCACATTCCAAGCCAGTTGAAAGTAAACAGCCCGTAATACTTCAGGATTCTGGGCAGGTCCCAAATGATGCTTCCACTGAAATGCTGCCTATGGTGAACGTTGAAATGAATGTGAGAAATGTTCCTCAAGCCATGGAGGAATATTGAAGGAAAGAAAAATAAAGGTTCAATAACATTCTCAATCTCTGTGTTAGGACAAGAGAGAAATACAGATATTCTTGGATGTTTTCTGGAGTGTACATTATTTGAAGTGGGCTTGGAAGAGCTAGGGAGGAATGTTGAGCAGAAAAATTGATACGCTGGCCCTCAAAGAATTTCCACTTCATGTGTGAAATTTCTCATGAGGAATATCCCAGCTCCCTAATCCCAAATGCAATTACAAGAATGAAGGGGTTTCTTATGAATCTCAACTTTCAATAAAAGCAGCAGCTGGGCCCTAGCTAAGTGTGTGTGTGTGTGTACACACACACACACACACAGACCTAGAGTTGTTTCATCTTTAATCCAGCTATTTTAGTAAAGATTGCTAACTAATCATCAGCAGATTTCCCACTTCTGTGGCTTTTTGATAGACTATTTATGAATCTGAAGAGGTAGACATTGTGAAATGCCAAGTCCTCATTCTTCAGAAAGTTGACTTCTATTCCAAAGCAATTGTGAAAACAGTTCTGCTGTCAAATATCACCTACATCTGATTGTCTTGTTCTTAATCAGGAGTATTCAGTGCTTATTTTATTAGGAGAGAGGGAAAGGGCTAATTAGAAATTGCTGCTGTGTCACTTGCTATCAATGGTTGTTGACACAGATTCATAGAAGCCTTGGCTAGGATCAGCTCTTGTCTTGAAAACATATTGAAAAGAAAACATGTTAGAGAAGCACCATCTCCAATGCCCATTTTGTGACTAGTATAGATTGCTTCCATCCATTCATGCCATGCGCACTATGTCACCTTTCTAAATAGAAAATTCTTATTCAGCTATACACCTGAGCAGCCTTGAAAAGGTGTGACTGTATCAGTTCTTTAAAAACTTCTAAAGCCAAGTAAGACCAACACATTGTTCATTGGGCACATAAAAAGGTACTGATTTTATCCTAGACCAGTGGTTCTCAACCAGCAGAATTTAGGAGTAGCAAGGGAAGACATTAAAATTTTAACTAGGGCTTTAAAATGTATCATATATGATGCATGTATTAGCAGAATTCTTTTGAAGTTATTCATGTCCTTATCAGAAAAAAATATGGATTTTTTTTTTCCTAACATGGTGGGACTTGAGACATAAAAGGTTGAAGACCATCATTCTAAACAACATATGCCAAAATGCATGCAGAGAAAAAATAGATTTTCTACACAGAGATAAAATGTAAACAGATTGTGATTTTTTCTTGAAGCTAACAATGATCCCGATATAAGAGTAAATCTGCTGGTCACCCCCCTGTGTCAAAAACATTCTATATGGATACCATTTGAATGTTTCCCTTGTTGTTGAATAATTGTCTATGTTCTTCTTGGTCACATAGATTTAAGAAAGCTTTCAACCCCAGTGAATTATTTTCTAATATTCAAATACTTTCCTCCTTGACAAAATATGGTCCCAGATACTGTCCATGACTATCACCACCACCTTGGTAACCTTCTCTCTCTGAAGAATCTGATGTTGAGAATGGCAAAAGGGGAAAAACTGCTAGTTCTACAGATCTGTAGTGCCCCAGTCATGCCAACTGAGCAGTGGAAGAATTTACCACAAAAGGTCTGGCACAGACAATTTCCCACTAGTCATTCCAACCTACTGGCATTATACCAGCATTCTTTCATGCCAAGTAGAAGTGCTCTGCTTACCTGTAATCCTATATATTCAATGGGACTTATTTCTAAAAGGACATATAACAATGTAGCATTCAAAAGATTGACTTTTTTTAATGCTATAGTGTGGTTTGTGGCAATAAATTAACATAGTTCTTTCTTTGAATATATCTGATTTAGGTTCATTGATTTGCCTTAGCTATAAGCCATATCAAAATACAGGTTTAAGGCAGAATGATTGAGATAGTAAAGGTTTAGAGGAAATTAAAGATCTAATGAGTTAAAAAGTTGGTCAATTCAGTAAGGGAAAAAATGAAAGAAAAATGGAATAGTAACTTACAAATCCAGGCTAACAGGTAAGGATTAATACTGTGCTTTCAAAATATATAGCATGATTTGGCAAGAGCAAGAACAGCTGTTGCTGCTTTTTGAATTCACTGGAATTTGCCACTACTGTTGAGAAACCCAACCCAATTATCAGAGTTGTTTATGAAACCTTCTCATCTCAGATGATGGGTATCAAAAGAGGTTCTGCCAAATCTCCCCATTTTGTCCTACAAATATGAATCCAGGTTCTACAGGGAATGTTTTGATTAATAATACCTGAAAATCTTCCCTGATGGTGTTCCATAAGGAACGAGACTATAGAAGGTTGTCCAAAGGGTGAATAGGAACAATTCCTGTCTTGTAGTCCAAATCATCATCATCATCATCATCATCATCATCATCATCATCTACATGGATGTGACCAGGTAGACCTCAAAAGTCAAACTTGGCTCATAGGAAATTTTTTGTGCACCACTGGCTGCTTAGAATGTTTCTTACTTATACTGACAATAGTCCTATGTAGTTCTTACTTCTTCACAAGAGCAGGGCAGATACCCAGTGGTTGCAACATTGCATTTAGCCCTTTGGGAGCTGAATTCCCCTAGATGTAGAGCTAATCTCACTGTATATCCTTGTCCACATGACATAAATCCACATGATAGGGATATCTGGCCAAATAGAGCTCTTTGGATGACCAGATATGTAAATGGGAATGGTCCTCAATCTTGAGAGTTTGGAAGGGATCCCTTCCAGGAATAAAACTTTCCAAATGAAGTAGTTGTTTCAGTCTCTTGCAGCAAAAAATAACAACATAGTCTTTATGGTACCTTGGAGACTAACACATTTATTTTTCACATAAGTTTTCATAGACCATGTCCACTTCATCAGTCCACTGAAGTCCTGTGAGAGAGATTTTATAAGCACTTGCATTTGCAGCAGGTTAGAGAAACAGCAGAAAAGTCAGAATTGGTTTGAGAACCTGGAGACAGACACAATTTCTGGATAGTGGTTCTTAATACATTGCAGATTCTTCTGTTATCCCAAAGGGCACTAAATCTATTGCCATGTGAGTTTCTGGTCATGAGAAGGGAGTATGTTTGCACAAACTGTTATCTTTTAGGAAGGAAAAAGGCATAGAAGGAATGACAGAGGAAAAGTGAAATGCTGGGCAAAATTCATGAGAAATGGTGTTCCATCTTCTAATGAACTTCAACTCATCTGTGATGCATCCGGACCTCTCTTTATGGTTTCAGTTTCCAAGGTCTGCATTTTGAGATGAGAGCTGGTATATCCTCAGGAAATAAAGTGTTCTCCTACTTGCTTGGAGGTATCACCATTTCTGATGTCAGATTTGTGCCCATTCATTCATTCATTCATTCATTCATTGCATTGTACCCAAAGTACAATGTGGAAGAGCCTCATTTTCAGAGGATGGCATATTATCAAGTTGGAGGATGAGCAAGTGCCCCAATGTTGTTGGTGCCCATATAGATATGAAGATGGAGACATTTTGTTCCTACATCTGCACCATGCTGATCTGTCCGCATGAGACGATCTCTAGATGTGTTGGGTTATATTTGCAATCACCCCAATTAGGGATTAACTATTATAATACTTTGAGGACCAACAAAACACCTGCAGCCATAGGAGAAGCAGTAGACAAGAGGTGCATCAGCTGTGCATATCATAACTGGATCAAAAGGAATCAAATGTTAAAAGCCTTCAGGGAAATGTCAGATTTTTGGGAAAGGTACTTCTACAGTTTCTGAATTATGATTCCTTTTCTTTTCCTTCAGACCCTGATTTAAGCAAATGCTTGGCTATTTATTTTTTTACGGATGATGTGAGGAGGAAGGTGGGCAACTTGGCCAGGCTGCCAAAGTTGCTTGATGTCCAGCTGGTTTTTGATCAGGGAGACAGATGGGGATATAAACGAAGCAGCTGTAAGTAGAAACCCAGGAGCTTAATATAACCATCTCACCTCAATCAGAACAAGGAACAGTCTTTCCCTGCTCCCCATGTCTTTCCACGTATGTGGCTGACATATGCTCTGAAATGCTGATGAGCAGGAAGGGGAAAAATTGTAAAAAAATTTTACAATTCTTTTTGTAAAGGGGGTGAGGAAAAATATCCTGAGTGTTCTCAAAAGAGACATCAATCTTCACATTGCTGAGACAAAGGTTCATGCCAAAGGATTAACCTGCAAATTCCCAGAAATCTTCCCTTTTGGAAAACCACATTGCCGAAACAAACATTTACCTGCGATTCTGCAAAATCTGTAAACTACACCGACGAGGGACGTCTGTACAAATTTAATCCTAATTAACTGGTAAGGTGTCTGAGTTTTCTCCTCTCTTCATCTTATTTTCCAGTTCCCAAACAGTCAGCGATTTCTGCTTATGTTATACTTGCCATAGATTATAGCCAAGAAGGAAAGAAAAAACAGTATAATTGATACCAGTTCTTCTTGCAGTAATACGTTTAGCATTCAGATCTGTCTGTGTATCTATTTATCCCTAAGGAATATCAGTTGTGGGTTGGAACTAAGCTTGAGAAAAGAAACAAGGGAGTTCTATGCCTTAATCCTTGAATTTGTCCTTGAAATTCTGTTTCTCCCTGCTAATCCTGTAAACCTATATATGAATGAAATGTTGCTGGAGAATCTTTCATTCCCCCCACCCCACCCCAATCTGTCTCTGCTGAAAACTTCTTGAGCGTAGATCATGCCTGATGTTTCACTGATGACATCTTGTCTGAGATTGCAGGCTATAAGTGGAACAGAACACAAGGGAAGAGAGAGATACTATATTCTAGCAATTCTTGCACTTTAGAAATGTGACTTATTTGATTTCTCATAAAGTTCTTTCTTAGTTTCTTCCCTTAGAGGACAGAAGTTTATGACATCTGTTGATTCTGGACACTGCAAAGACATAATTTTCCTTTCATCCTAAGAGTTTCATTTGGAACACACATGCCAAGAATTGACCTATAGCAAAATTTAAACTGTACTCATAGGGTTCTTCTTGGGTGAAACATTGGTAGGAATTCCAAGCAAAGAAATGAGAATTGGATGAGTAAAAGTGAATGATCAAGGAAGTTAGCCTATACGTGAGAACAGAAGCTGTCCTCAGCTAGATAAAAAACTTCAGTTTCTAACAACTGCCTGTTAGACATTGAAGGAGAGATGCTGCCATGTGATTCCAGCCCCTGATATTCAGAGGTATATTGCTTCTGAACATGGAGGGTTACACTGGGGCTAATCATGCTGAAAGCAGATTCACTGAAATCAATAGGACTTAAGTGGGTCATGATTAAATTAGGTTTCATTGATTTCAGTGTGTCTGCTTTGAACATTAAGACTGTCTGAAAACCAACCCAAGTTTCCAGTTAGCATGCATGACTAATGCACTTTGCAATCCTTGTCCCGTGTGTCTTCAAGGATGAGTAAATGTGCGCACAGGTGGGCAGCTTTAAAGGTGCAAGCCCATAATGAAAGAAAGCGCATGATCGGAGAAAGTACAGCTGGAGGTTATCAAGCCGCTTCATAGTTGTATAAGATCATCCTGGCCACCATTCAGTGGAGGGTGATAGACTCAGTGATGGTTGGTATCTTAGAATTGCCTCTTTTCTACAGTCACAAAGAGAACTTAATTCAATGGCATGGAGGACAACTAATTGTTGTGTTCACCTCCAAGTATCTGAGAAGGAAATAAAACTGGGTTTAAAATAATGTTCTTCCTAGAATACTGTATGTATGGTGTTCCCCGTTTTCAAGCAATGAATCTGGTATTTTAGCCTCATTCTCTCTCTCCCCAGTCAAAAATATCACCCAAAAAAGGATTAACATGAATGTCAAAGAAGATACTTCCAATCTGCTTCATATAGCTATAATGTATGAAGTGTAATTTTTGTTGCTGTGCACATGACAAATTCTGGGTTGCCAAGGACACCATGTATTATGAGAGGCAGTTGAAGTCAATCCAATTCAGGAAGTAAATTGAAGGAGTTCTGTGAAGTCCCTGCTATCCTCAAGAGTTAGACATCCTGAGGCACTGAGGTTCCCAAACATTGCAAGTTAATTCTAAGCTTATTTGGGGAGTTTTAGATGGGTACACTACTTTATTTTGCCACTGTAGCTTCATTTCCCCACAAGCTATAGGTATAGAATCAAATATTTTCCCCACGAAAACAGATCTTTCCATAGGGCTGGGATGATACGGTCTTTATCTATGAACCAAGGTATATCTTATTACATTTATTTATTTATTGCATGGATATCCGCATTTGAAGGACACCAAAACAAGCTCTCAGTGCTACATTTACTCAGGATCAAGAAAGCAAAGCCTTTGCTGGTCTCTTTAACTGGGCCAAAATAGAATTGGTGATTTGTTCCAGAAAGATCCTTAGATAAAGGAAAATCCACCTGAGCTTAAAAGTTGCTGGTGTAACTTTTTCTGGCCAAGAAGAAAAGCCTTAGAAAAGTCAGAAGCTTGGTCTGTGGTTTCAGGTTATCTTCACGACGTTCTTATAGAAGATGCTTTCTTATTGTGCCATTGGCAAGCTAGTTTCTTCAGCTCCTGGACTTTGAACAGCATCTCAGGGTACAGTCACAAAATGTCTCCTGCAATGAAAAGCATTGAGTTACAAAATCAAAAGATGAGAAAGTTATTCCCTGTCTCTATTGCTTTATATGTTTTCTACCATCTCAGTAGATCCTTTGCTTCCCCCCCCCCCACCCCCCAGATAGGAAAAAATGTAGGATAGGACATTTCAAAGCTAAGCACTGAATTACACCCAGCCACTCCTATATCAGGGCTACAAAAGGATTTCTGTAACTCTCTGCTCCCATGCAGTGATTATCTGAACAGCTCCAAACATGGGAGCTTTACCATTTGCATTGTCTAATATATTTGGAACTTATGCAGAGCCTAGAGTCTTCTTATCAATAAAAAAAATGCCAAAAGCTGGATACTTTCCAGACATCCAACATTTGATTCCATTTTTTTCTTTAACAAAACATTAAAAGCTTTATTGAACATAAACATGATGGCCTGCCTTGTTCATGACCTATAGAGAGACCCAAAGGTTGACATCTTCCACTTGTCATTCTGATGATTTTCTTTTTGTTGTCTTCTCTTTCTGTTTTTTGACCACCAACCATCCATTAGGGAAGAAAAGGCAGTGTCTTTTTCTAGGAAATACTAAGGAAACTCTCCATCTGAAAACAGTCGAAGAGACGAAATGGGAAACCATGACAGTATAAGCCAACATAACTAGGAACCTGAAAAAAAGGAAAGAAAATATTATTGTATTTTCTTGTCTTTGGGGTTCAACTTCCATGAGATATAGAAATGAGCAATTATCTTCTTGAAATTCCATTAATTGTCTTCATAACTTCTCAGATATTTTGTTTGCAAAATCCTCCGCTTCCTCTTGTTTCAAGGATAGCTTCAGCCAGATTTTACTGTGATCTTCAGAATCAGGACATTTATATATTCTGTTTGGAAAGTTTGTCAACTGACAATGGGCAAAGATATCATGTCAGCCATTCCACCACCTTCACTTTCCTCACATAATTTCAAATGCATTTTATTTCCATAATGTAAGCCAACTCATTCTGATGGTGCATCACCAAAGCCTGTAGAGGCCTGAGTTTAGATACAGAAAGTTGTCAACATTCTTTGCGATGGTGACCTTCACTGTTAATATATACAGCATACTAATACTTCCAAAAAGCCTCTCTCTAAAGTTACCACACTCAAGGAAATGATAAAAATCCAATGACTGGAGAGCTGAATAACTCTCTCATGGAAATTAAAGCAAATCTGCAAACTGCAATACAATCAGAATGTGTGCATCCTTTAGAGCTTATCTTTGGCTGTGAAAAATCTCTTTCTCAGTTCCTTTTCCCAGATTACGTTTATATTGGACATTTGTTTTTTCTCCATTATGAGCATGGGCATACCATTAAAATTTAATTTTGCTTCAGTGTGTGTGTGTGTGTATTCTATTAAACAATTAGTTTGCATTTGGCAGACTCACAAGGATGCTCCTGCAAGATGTGAAGAAAAATAATGCAGTTCACCTCTCCGCTGAACCTTCCTCCACTTTTTCCCAACAGCTTAAGAGGTTTCTGTATATCTGCAATGCATTAGCAGGACCTTTTTCTAGCTTTTAGACTGGAATCTCCCTAAAATGGGAAAGTCAAGGATTAGGTGACTTCGTACCTGACCATACAGTGTGGATGCCATTTTTGGGCAGCACCCTAAATCCTATTCTCCTGCCTCACCAAGTACCTTGTTGCTGTCTTTCAACCGCATATGGATTAAGCAACCTGCAAGTGTCCTTTATTAAACTAGTCTGGACAACCCAACCATAACTGTAGCTTGAGCAAAACATTCAAGGGATTTCAGTGGAAACTTAAACTATTCTTAGCGAAGCAAAATAATTTCTTAGTGGAGTTCTATACAGTTGTGTCCCTCAAGGGTCAGTGATCCCCAAAGTGTTGGAAAGGGATGTGAGCTATTCCTATGTTCTGCAGGAGAACTGTAGAGTGTGAGAAAAGATACCGCTTCAGTTTCCTGCCCAGGACTGGCCTCCATCTTTATAATTTTCAATACGTTCTATAAGAAATATCTTTTCATCTTGGAGATCACACAACTACTTCATTAGTCTATTTACAGTGTTTGACAGGTGATACCTTCAAGGTCAGTGCTAGAGCAATCAAGCAATTTGAATATGCAATGAATATTCATTCCAAAATATGATGAAGGAAGTACAAAAGAGCAAAGAGGAATTTAAAAATATGCTGGTGCAAGAAACGGAGATGTGGAAGAGTATTTCAGAAAGTGCAGATTAGGAAAATGACATGCTATTTATACAAATAAACACCATGCCTGGAATTACATATGTGACCTTCTAGACCTCTCTTTTTCCCTCAAGCCACCTTCAGAAAGAAAGTTGGTTAAGTAGTAACAAGTATTACTTGCACAAAGTGTTTGATTAAAATTAATGTTCTAGCTAATGGAGAAAGGGTGAAAAAAATGAAGTGGATGGTGGTTTTCTTAATTGCCTTCTATTTCCAGCTGGGATTTAGGTGTAGTTGAAAAAGTGGTCCAGAGTAGGTGTGCAGGTGTATGCTGCCCTATTGGCACTTCTTAAAGAAGGTGTTTTTTCTGAACTTCCAGGGTAGCTGCAGGGTTCCAAGAAAATGCACTTTTGACTTAAAGATGTGCCATCGAGGCACCTACTGTATATCTGCTGTCAAGCACTTTTCAACTTTCTGTATCTCTCGACTGCCACTTCATGGTCATCTTGGGGTTTGTGGCCCAGATCAAGCAACCTGTCAGGCCCAGCTCAAGGACAACAGGGAAACAGTGCAACCAAGTTCACTTCTTTATTGCTTACACCATATAGAGAGAATCTTGGAAACTGCTGAAGTAGAAGGCAATAGCTTGTTTTATATTCTTATTTAAAAATAAGAAATAATTACAATTTGTAAAACTAACAATTTAAAGGATAAGAAATATCTCCTAACTTCTTTATGATAGCACAAACTAGGTCTTGGACTAACTATATTCCACACATTGTTCTATCATCACACACACACACACCCTCTCACCCCTATGGGTGGTCTGTGTCTTCCTCAATCTCGGGTCTTCTACCAGAGGCCTGGGAGTTTGAGGGTTCTGCACAGGATATGAGCTGTTCCTAGCCCTGCACTCTTCTGGACAGAGAGCTCTGAGGTTGTGCCCAGGATCTGTGGGAGCCCTCTCCCAGCTTAGGAGTCACAGCCCCGAGTGCTCCTACCACCACAGGGACCACTTTGGCCTTTACTTTCCACATCCTCTCTAGTTCCTCCTTCAGGCCCTGGTACTTCTCCAGCTTCTCATGCTCCTTCTTCCTGATGTTGCTGTCACTTGGCATTGCTACATCTATCACTACCGCTGTCTTCTGATCTTTGACTACTACCACGATGTCTGGTTGATTGGCCAGTGCCTGCCTGTCCATCTGGATGTGGAAGTCCCACAGGATCTTAGCCCTCCATGACCTTCTGTGGAATCTCCCATCTGGACTTGGGAGGGTCTAGCCCATACACTGTGCAGATGTTCCTGTACACAATGCCAGCTACTTGGTTGTGCCGTTCAGTATATGCTGTTCCTGCCTGCGTCTTACACCCTGCCACTATGTGTTGGACTGTCTCTGAGGCCTCTTTGCACAATCTGCACCTTGGGTCCTGTCTAGTGTGGTAGACCCCTGCT
The DNA here is from genome assembly GCF_059951505.1 of Python bivittatus. Lineage (NCBI taxonomy): Eukaryota > Metazoa > Chordata > Lepidosauria > Squamata > Pythonidae > Python > Python bivittatus. The sequence goes on from NW_028277033.1 coordinate 8,062,687, forward strand.
TCTATGGATCTGGTGCTTAGTGCCTGTTCTTGTGCTGCTGTGATCAGTGCCTCAGTGCTGTCTTTTAGTCCAGCCTTTCCAGTCACTGGTAGAATTTCCCAATGTCAGCCACCTCAGCTATCTGTTGATGGTACATCCCATGCAGGGGGTTGCCTTGCCATGACAATTCCTCCACTTGAACTTCCTCCCATGTCTCCTGTTGCCTCAGGCATTCTCTCAGCAGCTCATCTTTGGGTGCCATCTTACTGATGTACTCCTGGATGCTCTGGGTTTCATCCAGGACAGTGGCTTTGACACTCATCAGACCCTGCCCGCCCTCTCTCTGGCTGGTGTACAGACAAGAGAACTTGGAATATGCATATGCATATGCATATACATACATACATACATACATACATACATACACACATGAAAATCCACATTCATTGATGTACACAAGTTTCCTTGATACACATGTTTCCTACAGCCTTAATAAATATAGGAGAGTCTTGGATGTAATACGGAATGCCTTACAAGACACGTAAGGAAAAATTGGGTGATGACAGTAAGACAAATTCTATTGTGCTTCTATATAATACCTGCACAGTATTACCCTATGCACTGTAAACCCCAACGAATTCAATGAGATTACTAGGTAGGACATCAAAAAGCATTCTTTGGTTCCACTTGGGAGCAGAGGGAACTACATGATGAGGATGTTGCCACAACCCCTGCCAGCTCACATCATCCACAGCAGAAGATGGAGAACAAATTCCCCTCTTCAACATTGTCTTCCCATTTTTACACTTAGTATTCCAGCTTTGCATATCAGATAATCTTGGATCCTCCCAAGGTTATGAGTGGGGATTTGGATATGGTGAAAATGGTGATGAACCCCATAAGAACCTATCTTGAGCATGACTACTTGAAGAACACTAAGAGTGGTAGAACAACATCAATCATGCGGCGGCATGAGAAAATTTCTGTCCCATTCACAGGATAGGACTGTTCAAGGCATCCAGGGGTTTCATCACTGACTTTCCTAGAAGCTTAAGATAACTCTTATTTTTCCTTAATTGCTGTAATTTTTCAATGAGTATAAACTCATTTTTCAGCATTTCAGTTTTTCTGTTGGTATTATTTGCTGTCCTTGGCACACTGTTTCTTCTGTGAGAAGAAACAAGGACTAATTATAACATTTAATAATCATAAGTGTTCAATTGACCTTGGAATTAAAACAAGCAGGCAAGTATTTGTTTAGATAATTATCTGGAGTTAAAAATAGCACTAAGCATGCTTTAAAAAAAAAAGTCTGATGACAACAGTGCTGTCTTGGTGTAATTAAAAATCCTATGTTTTCAATTAATTAGATCTAATAGTTACTTGGAAATGGCATTCCTATGCAGATTGTAGTTAATAGAATTTACCCATTTGGTTATTTAAATAAATGACTTTTTTTAATCCTTGTAGATGGAAAGATTTTTTTTTCAGATTTTAACAATGCAGTGATTTGCATGAGAGAATTTATTTCTTTGTTTCTTCATTTGATTCATATCCTGTTATTCTTTCAGAAATTTGAAGTTGCACACATTGTCATCACCGTTGGCAGTCTCTTGGCATTCATGATATATCCCAAAATGCAACAGGATGGTTTGCTCCCATCTTCTCACTCCATCCTCTAGAATGTTTGCAAGAACATATCAAGAACAGAATGTCATTCAGTACTGGTATATCTACCTTCCTGAATATGAAATAAATTTTAAAATTTAAAAAGAAATAAATAGGAACTCATCAAAGATCCCTCTTGACAGAATATAATCTCTGTACCAGTGGTTGTCCCCTTCTTGGCTATGACCTATGGGATATGTACTCCCAGAAGGATCATCCATACATGAGGGAGGTCAAACTACCGTAACTGTGGTCTGTTGGAGAAGGATCAATATTAACAAAGGAGTGTTAAGTTCAATCTCAGATACAAAGCCAAAACATGTTGGAAGGATCTCAATTCAATTCCAAGGCTAGTTAATCAATATTATGGTGATCCAAGTTTATGTTCAAACCACAGATGCAGAAGAAATGGAATTGTTCTACAATGACTTGCAACACTTTGTTGACACAACATCAAAGCAAGATGTTATACTAATGGGTGGAATTAAAATAGCATCTGAAATAATGGGAAAATCTGGCTGGGATGTACCAAATAAAGCATGGGATAGGCTAATAAAGTTCTGCCAAGCAAATTCAGTGTTTATAGCAAATACCTTCTCTGTACAACCTAAAACTGATTGTACATATGGACATTACTGGTTCGGTAATGCTGAAATTAAATTAGCTCTGTCAACTGCAAGCAAAGATGGAGAAGCTCTTCATTCTCCATTCTTCTATTCATTCAGCAAAAACATGACTTGGGGCTGACTGTGGCTCAGTTCATAAACTCCTTCTTGCAAGACTTGAACTAAAGAAATAAAATAATCAGACCAATTAGGTATGACCTCAGCAATATGATGATGTGGAGAAGGTAAAGAATAGATTTAAGGAGGGACTAGTTTGCAAACAGAGTGTCTGAAGAACTCTGGACAAAAAAATATTTATTTATTTATTTATTTATTAAACAAACTCATATAGTTGCCCTTCTACTGGAAGGAACTTTATGGCATCATTAAAGAAGCAACAAATAAAATGAATCCAAAATGCAAAAAGCAAAAGAGAGTGTAATGGCTGTTTGTTGAAACTAGGTGAAGAAAGATGAGAGCAGAGAGGGAGACAGAAGAATATTTAGATGTTATAGACCTTCCTTTTTCCCCTGTTTATTTGTCCTGAGGTTAGAGATCTTATAGCTCTTAGTTTTTTCTAGACCTCATGCTAGATGTCTCAAGACCTTTCCCCCAAGGGGGATTTATAGATTTTCTTGCAAGTTGTTATCCCTGTTACTGACCACTAGGAGACACTATATAACCAGGTTCATCCTTGCATTGGGACTGGTCAGGCTTAAGTAGCCTCCATATATTGTGGGCTTGAAAAATGACAGTGAAGGCAAAGAATGACTAGAGAAAGAAGATATAAAGAAAAGAGCGCATAAAATTAATAATTTAATAAAAGCCACATTCAAAAAAGAAGAGAGGACATGAATATGTGAAAGAGCTGTACAGAAAAGTTCCCCAAATCAATGATGAAAACAAAGGTTGTGCCACAAAACCAGACATGCTAGAAAGGGAAGTTAAAAGGGCCCTTGAAAATCTTAATCACAAAGCAGCAGGTGTTGATGAAATAGCAGCTGAACAGGTTAAAATCTTGGAAGATAAAACCATTAAAGTACTGCATACAGTTTGTAAACAGGTATGAAAAGCACAGCGGTGGCCAAGGGCTTGGAAAACACCAGAAAAAAGGAAGTGCTATGGAACACTCAGCTCCCTGAACTATTACATTTATTTCACATGTTAGCAAGATAGTGCTCCAGATTTTACAATCCAGACTTCGGCAATACATGGAACAAGAACTGTCCTCCCACTAGTTTGGGATTATAAGAACCATCATCCCTGAATGCTGAAGATCTGGAAAGATTCAGAGGCCTAAGCATTTTAATAATATTAATAAGAAGAACAATAAATAACAGAACAGTCAACTATAATACCAGTAGTAATTGCAGCACTTGGAGCCATATCCAAGGGATTCATCAAATATTTGGAAATTTTATCTTTACTAGCCTTTATACCGTTGACTTTGAAAGCAAACAAATGAATAAAAAAAACTCCACCTTATTTGGAACTACCTCCATGATCACTGAGATCTTGGCTGGAACCTGAATAATCAGAAACTAAAAAGTCTAACAGTGTTTGATGATGAAGATGAAGATGAGGATGATGACAGCACCAGCCATTCCAGTTAGGGTAGATTCAGCTCATCGTACTTCGGTACTCAATTCACAACACATTTCACAACTCATCCAGAGAGCTCATTTGATTGCTTCCTCCAGACTCCAAACCAATGCAAATTAATTTTGAGCATGGAATTAAAATCACCTGTAATTTAGTCTAACTGTGAATCCATTTCCGCACATAACTGTACAGGAATAGCATTATTTGCACTTAACTTAGGGAGAATGTTGCCTTTGAAAGCAGACCTCCAGCAAGATGCATTAAAAAGATCATCACCCATAATTTTACCTGGGTAGTATATATTATCAGTTATAAAACCTGATATATTAGGAAAATGATTGACCTTTATAACTGTTTCTGAAATTGCTTCTAGGAAGGAAGGAAGGATAGAAAATGACAGCTATCATGGGAGCAGGGAAGGGAAGGGAAAGTTTGACTAACCTACAATCAAGTATTTCAGCAATCAAGTATTTCACTGTAGATAACTTCAACCTTTCAGATATTTCAAATAAGAGAAAAAAATAGTAATTCCTCCGATGCTGGTAACATTTATTAAAAAGAAAAAAGAAAAAGAAATGAGTGAACATGTGAACATCCCCATGGCCTTAAATAGGAGAATAATGCCTTTTTTAAATGGCTTTCATTGATTTCCATTTTAACTGCTTGCATCCTCTATTATGACAAATGTCTACTGTACTGTGAGCCACCCAGAGTTACCCTCTGGGGGAGATGGGCGGCATGCAAATTAATTAATTAATCAATTAAATGAATAAATGAATAAATAAATGTCAGAATCTACTCTCTCGCTCCCTCTTTCTCCATGTTCTTCAAGTAGTTTTCCTTGAATCCTTTAGTACAACATAGTAATATACAAATGTGTGTGTGTGTGTGTGCACACTTGCACTGAATGCTAACATCTGTTCTTGTTGTTGCTGTTGGCATATAGATTTGTATTCGATAGCTGCATAGTCACATTCTGATAAATGTGAATTTCAGGAGATAGGTGAATTTTGCTTTTACTGTAAAAGTGTAGAAGAACTTTCTGTGTGTGTGTGTGTGTGTGTGTGTGTGTGTGTGATGGTTGCCTTGGTGATAAACATTGGGAGAGTAGCTAGCATGTGCTAGGACATGAGGTAGGGGCTGAGATTGGAGCGCACTGTCCCATCACACTTACTCCCTACGTAATACCTGAATAGGACTAATGCCTTTCTAGGCAATGACATTGATTTAGAAGATTTGATTAATGATCTCTATGAAGTGCATCTTGAAACATTTCTCCTTGAAGGCACATCCAACCCTTTTACGTGCCTTTCAGGCTGTTCAGAAAGAGTTACCAAGAAAGAAAAGAAGAAAGAGTTTCGCTCCTTTCAAGGTTCTCTCTTCCTTCAAAGAAGGGAGACTAAACACCCAGTTCTTTCATAGCTTTCCTGTTTGGCACTGTTGCATGAAGGTCTCCGCAGGACTCTTATGAAAAAAAGAAAGAAAAAGAAATCTAGAGAAGAAGGTCAACGCTGAACAAACATATTTGTTGTCCCTCTTTAAGTGAACTAAAAAGATTACAGTATTAAACAGGATAAATTATGCAGGAAAGAAAGATAATTGTATTGAGAGCAAAGTTAACGTTTCTTTCCCTGAGAACAGGGTCAACTTCTGGTTTTTCTGTTTGATAATGCAAGTAATTGGCAAAAGAATTTTGGAACGCGCATTAGTATTCTTCTACCACTAATTAAAAAAAAAAAGATGTATAGATTATTTGTTTGATTTGCCACTTATCCTGCAGTCTTAAAAAGTCACGGATTTGTTAGAAATGCTACCAGAGTTACAATGAGATATTGCCCTTTCTTGTTCGATACTGAGGATAGAAATTGCTTACTGATTAATAATGCTGAATTTCATATATTGTCTATTCCTAAACTTGACATTGAGCAATTTCAGGTGGGGGAGAGAAATCAATCTCTTAGACTTATCTCTGGCAGTGCCAAATATGCAATTTTATACAGAATGCTTTTTAAATACGCCATTGAATTTCATTATTCTTTTTACAATCAGTTCAAACATCTGTGACTGCCTACTGAATGGAAGTTTAACTTTATTCTATGGTTTGGAAACCAAACACTTAATTTCATAGCACGTATTTAGTGGATTTATTACAAATACTTTACTTGTACTTTTAACATAATTTAATTTGGCTATCCTTAAAGGCGAGAAGAGGTTGGCTCTATTTCAAATGGACTGAATTGCAGTTTGTAGACCAAATTAATCTCTGTTGATGTATAGGCACAGCGATGAAAAGGTTAATGGTTATGAAGGCAGAGAAATTAGCGCGTGAAGGTCTTACACTGTACTTCTTTAATTTTTCAGAAATGAAGGGTAGGGCTCATTGCCTGAAATATTTGCTACTGTCTCAAGATAGTCCTACAGGCTTCAAAATCTATTCAGGTATATTAGATGGTGAACATAGAATATAGTTTCTTCTCCAGACACAGTGCTTAACAGCAGATTGCTTCATACAGTGGAAGGAACACACTGGGGGGGGGGGGGACTTAAGTTAGTAGAATCCTAGAAGAACAAAGTACCGAAGGTGGTGCTTTTGTGAAAGAAATTGAAGATCTGCTTTATTTAGGAAATTACGCAGTAATAGGGAAGCCAGAGTTACTTAAGCCCATCTAGAGCTAGAAACCATTAGCGGGCTTTCCTCTAATCAGGAAACTGAGTCTGGCAAGAACCTGAACTTGGTTAGAAGCTCAGTAAATGCGTATAAATTATAGATTTTGGATCTATGCATTTTCTGAATTAAGTGCATCTGGGTGTGTTTATATTCATTCATTCATTCATTCATTCATTCATTCGCTCATGCATTCATCCATATGCCCTGCAACTACTCTTCACACTAAATAAGTTTTTTTCAGAAACTGAGCCAAGATACTTTCCCCATATCCTTGATATTCAGGAAGCCAGTAGCATCTGTAGAGGGGAGGGTGGGTCAAAAAGTGAAGATGCAATTGCATGAGGGAAGCACGTCTCCTTTTTAAATGTGCCATGCAGTTTCCATCTTGATTTTTTGGATCCCCTCCTTGTGAATGCCCCTTCAGGAAGCCTGTGTGTGTGTGTGTGTGAGATAAAAACTATATTTGTTATCCTACCCTTTTTATATATAACTCAGTTGAACGTGACTAATACTCCTGTCTTCTATCTTCCCCACAACAGCCACCCTGTGAGTTGGGTTGAGCCGAGAGGGACTGGCCCAGAGTCACCCATCCGGCTTCCATGCCTAAGGGCGGCCTAGAGCTCACCGTCTCCTGGCTTCTAGGCCAGCACCTTCAACACTACACCAAGCCAGCTCCCACCGCATAGTGTTCCCTGCATACAGTATGTGAATTTACCATATCTATAGATCTAAAATTATATTTGTGGTTTGGTTAGGCTGAGAAAGAGTGCTTGGACACGGTCACATAATAAGCTTCGTGACTGAAAGAGATTTACACATCTGTGACTGCAAAAGCTGAAAAAAATGTGGAAGGATCACAAATCAAGTATTTCCCAAACTCGATTAAAGTCACAAATCAAAGAGAAGTCCAGGTTTCATAGCTTGGGGTTGCCAGCAATTACAGGCCTCTTTTCAGTCATGCGTAATCATCGTTGGACACCCCCTGCATCTAACTCAATCTGCTCCCTGCACCTTTCACTTATTTCTGAATCTTCTGGGCGATATCCTTCAGTGGAACAACCTGATTTTCTTGTTTATCCAGCTTCGACCTGCTTTCGCTTGACCGATGCTTGATTCTGCTTGGCTGATAAGTGGTTTATTGCCACTCCTAGCCATAAACAAGACAGGATGCTGTTTCTCCCAGAGGAAAGAAACACTGGGGAAAAAATCTCCCCAAGGACTTCCAGAAGCTAAATCTGAAGCCATTTTATCTGTCATTTACAATTAACAGATCTTGAGGAGGACGCCCAAGTATGATGCTGGTTTAAAAAAGAAAGAGCAATGCAATCAAAGAAGGGATCTGGGCTGAAGTTCTGAAATAAGGTAAAGCTTCAGGATCGTGGAACTGAAGACAGTAGCATTTTTGAAAAGTGAATAATAGGCATGGGGTAGAGCTTATTTATATGAACAACGGACTTGGTTGCTAAGGGGTTGGAAATTATTTTTTTCTATATATATAAATTTTTATGGAAAGTTTTTACATAATTAAAAGATAAACAAGAAAAAATATACAAAAGGAAAGTAGGAAAAGATAAAAGAAAAAGTGCTAGAAGCAGTACAGATGAAGAAAGGAAAAGAAAAAAAAGTTAATGAAGCAGCTTCTGATCTTCTTTACAGCGGCTACATACAAACGTTTACCATTTCTCCCCCTTTAGAATTATATTATATAGTTCCCTTTTTCCCATATTCAATGCTTTTTAATCAGCCAATCCAGAAATCACCAGTTCATTTTTGTCCCTGTTCAACAAAAAGTCCATAAAAGGTTTCCAATCTTTTATAAAAGTTCTTATTGTTTCGTTCCTAATCACACACGTGCGTTTTGCCATTTCTGCAAGTTCTGCCATTTTCACAGTCCACTCCTCCATTGTGGGAACTTCTGTGTTTTTGCTAAGGAGTTGGAATTTAGAGGAGAAAAAGGGGGTTGAAAAAGTGAAGCTTGGGAGATTCAGGAAAGAGATGTTCTCTGTGCAGGGTTCCTCAACCTTGGCAACTTTAAGACGGGTGGACTTCAACTCCCAGAATTCCCCAGCCAGCCTTGCTGGCTGGGGAATTCTGGGAGTTGAAGTCCACCCGTCTTAAAGTTGCCAAGGTTGAAGAACCCTGCTCTAGGGAGTGGAAGGAGACAGTATCTCTGCCAAAACGTGCAACCAGATTCTCACCATATGATAGTATGATAGAATAGCTGTGAGGGGGAGAAGCTCCCACACAGTCGTGAAAATGAAGGACATGCCTATTTTTCATCTTGATTTTGCAACAGCAAAGAAGGGCACTGCTAAAAAAATGCACCACCAAATTTCAGTAGTCCAGGGTTGCTTTTGGAATACAGTGGGAATTTGGGAATTAGAATTTGGAAATGTATTTCCTCTGCCAGGGCATTGCAGTGGTTCCCAATTGGTATATATGAAACCCTTTATGGCTTGGTACCTGCCGGACCACCTCCTCCAACCTGAATCAGCCTGACCTACTGTATCACTTGGGGAGAAACTCCTTGTAGACCCACATTTCCAAGAGGGGAGGGGAACCATAGCTCGGAGGCAGTAGGCTGAAGAGTTTCCCAGCTGAAACAGGCTCTCTCTCTCTTTCCAGGATCCCTTTCTGAAGGATATTGAACACTGTGCTATTTCAGCTCAATTTATGCTGAAGGAAGCTTCATGGAGTTCAGCGAGACTTACTCTCACGATAATGAGCATTTAGTACTCCCAGTCTGCCTTGAAATGCCTAAGGGGTGAAAAATCCTTCAAAACAGTTATTAAAGATCTGTGAAATACAACTCTAAATGTGTTTGCTCAGAAGTGTAGCCTCTGTTTCTAATGGGACTCCCCCCCCCCCCCCATTTAAGTATGCTGAATATTGTGGTCTGCATCTTGCAATGCCATCTTTTGGATGGAGGAGGAGGGGAAATGGGTGAGAATGTGTGTCTACTTTTTCCCAAATGTCCTTCTCTTCCCCCCAGCCTCTCTTTCCCTTCTGTAAATGAAAAAGGAAACACTTGAGGTTTCCAAATGAAAGCCTCAACCATTTAACTATTCACTGCAGAGGGCAACATGACTATCGAAAGATTTTACACAGTGTTTTAGGCATAGTAGCAGTAGTAGTATTTAATTAATTAATGCGTAAATCTCATGAAAGCTCATGCAAGACTGTACTGATTTTGCAAATTTCAAAATATCAGGATCTGTTGGGTATTCTATTATTTAAAAAAAAAAAATGAAGGACCTTCAGGGCTACCTAGTGACCTCATGGGTACCAGAATACCTATGGGTCCAGTGTTGGCCACCTCATATTTAGTACTTGAAATTCTGGTTTTGAATCCTCGGAATACCCATGGGACTAAATTAGTTACTTATCTTTTCTGATATTCTAAGGAAGTACAATATGGCTGAGAATAGGCACATCTGCTAAATCTCATGGTGACAATCGCATTTGGTTCACTTCTAATAAAATTATTCCCAGCTTTTCAAATGTCTTTATCAAAAAGAAAGAAAGAAAGAAAGAAAGAAAGAAAGAAAGAAAGAAAGAAAGAAAGAAAGAAAGAAAGAAAGAAAGGAAGAAAGAAAGGAAGGAGGGAGGGAGGGAGGGAGGGAGGGAGGGAGGGAGGGGGGAAAGGATTGTGTTAATTAAAAACAAACATGAAAGACTTATGTATTTCTATTACTTTTGATGCAATTTACATGACCAAATTTTCTTCAGAAACAGTGATTCCAGCTTGCTGCTGGAGGATTAGATTTGTGATTTTGTGTGTGCGTCCACAAAACACACACACACACACGCTGATGGTTCTACAACAGCAGTTTTATCTTACCTGACAAGTTGTCCTAAACTGTGGAATACAACTGGTCCCCAGGCCTTTGGCGGCAATACATTTTCCACTTTGGTTGCTAAACTGAGCTGTAAATGCTATAATGTAGGAACATCTCCCATTTGTTGTGTTTTAAACCAATTTGCATGTGTCATTGTATTTTTATTAGCCTTGTGCTAAGTATGTAGTATAATGCAAGATGGACATAGCATGAAAAAAGGCCAAGAGACTAAAAAAAGCCATTTTCATGTTTTATTATGGTTGGTTGCACAGTCAGCCAGATGTTTAGACTGGATTTGGCATTTTTATCCACCTATCGAATCCTTCCCAAAGACCTGGGATAGGCAGATGTTGTTGTCTGATGGTGTATTATTATAATTATCATTATTAATAATAATAATTTCCTGATGTTTAATAAATCAACATCAAGGAATCATTTTGGCTGCCCTTCATGCCATTTGATTCCTATCCCTATTCCTATTACTACTGTGGAAGTTACCCACAGTAATTTTCCATCATGACTTTCCTACCAAGCCTTTAGGTCCTCCAGAAGAGGCAAAGGCTTTCATCTGACTAGCAGGTTGGGCTCCAGAAACATCTAAGAGGATTGCCAAATGTTATGCCATCTTGATTGCTGTAAGAGGGTTCTGGTTGTAACACCAGAAGTGTTCGCTGATTGATTTATTCTTGCCTAAGCATAGTTAGTTAGTTAATTTTACTGCACCAGCAAGTTGTAATAACTTTTAATTTTCATTTATTTATTTTGGTTTCTGGGATTTTTTTTAACTTCACCTTTGATGATAAACTATCTTGCTAACTAACTAAGCAACTAAGTAACCCAGACTCTACCAGACTGCACCTAAAAGTGGAAAACCATTAGGCCCTTAGTGCCCCATTTAAGACAAGTTCAGTCCAGAATGGAGCGACTCCCGTTCAGTCCAAGCTCCCAGATGCACCCAATTGGCTCCTGGGTGACCTAGAATGATAGACCTCGGCCTTCTTCTATTACAAAAATCAGTGATGTAATTATGGAAATATAATATTGTTTTTGCTTCATTCCTTTAAACCCAAAGCAGAAATTCCTGGGGAAGCCTGCAGTTTCTGAAGCTCAAAATGTTCTGGCCAACAACTGGAACCAAACTGGGCTCCGTGGTTTTGCCCCCCTTGAAATGAAGTGATTGGGTGCTCCTTCACCAAAAGGTAGGCATGGCCTGTGGCTGTTTTCCTTTTGAACTTTGTACTTCTGTTCTCCCACTGGAACTGGATCAAAGGCACCAGATTCTTGGTGGAAACAAGACAGGTTTCTCAGGCATTTTCGCAAAAGAAGAAGACAGAACCCTGTTGTTTGCTGCTCTCTTGTTTGATTAGCCTGCCCATCAATTTGTTCTTTTCCAGCATTCATTTCCTAAAGTGATAAAGTTCAGCTTCTCCTCATTTCCCTTATTTTGCTCCTAGGTGGAAGACAGGCCTTTTTGATGAGCAGTTGAAAGAGAGGCTGGTAAGAAACCAAACACAGGAGGACCGCAGGGAAGAATTGCAGATGGACTAATGTAGTTTTCTGACACAGATTACTGCTGAATTGATTGTTCTTGCTGTTTCTGACTTGGTGGGAGATTGTTTCAATGAGAATCGCTTTGAGATTTGGCAGGTTTTTTCATTCTTCTTGGAGAGAAAGTTCCTAAAATATTTCTAATGCAGCAAGGAAGAGGGCAGTGGGAGTGAACTAAATGTTTTCTTCTCTTTGCTCCCCTTCTTCCTCCTCAGGTGTGATAAAACAATTCAGAACATAATCCAATGGCATAAGACGAAAACACCAACCAACCAACCAATAAATAAATAAATAAATAAATAATACCTTTAACACCATCAAACGACAACATCTGCCTATCCCAGGCCCTTGGGAAGGACTTGATAGTTGCATAAAAATGCCAAATCCAGTCTAAATATCTGGCTGACTGTGTGATCAACGATAATAATAATTTAGAGAATATTAACTCATCGGAATATAAATATCACACTCCCCCACAAGGTCTCTGGAATGGATGGAGCCACATTTTTGGTGAGGTATTTAAGAGGTTTGTAAAAGTTAAAATGGATACGTTAAGGTCAGGAGTACTTTTTCGGTGCTTAGTCTTTGCAGAATGCACAGGATACACATTCATAATGCATTTCACTGGCATTTTCCTCATAATTGTTCCGAGACAGGATTCCTCAGTATGTCTGCTGTAATAAGTGCCAGAATAAGCTTGAAACCGAAGATTTCACCTCTCTTGGGCCCGTGCAGATTGGAGAAGCAATTGTGTATGAATGATAGGAATGTCACTGAGATTAGCTTGCTCCAGATTTTTATGCATTGATTTAGCTTCATAAATTAAATGTAGGGAAATATAATAGAACATTTTGCATATAAACTGTATAAATTAGGGAAACTACACACAAATATATATATATATATATATATGACCAAAATTGCACAGAAAAATGCACATCTTAGAATATATATATATATTTCTAAGATTGCATTCCCTTATATGCAAGATAGATAGATAGATAGATAGATAGATAGATAGATAGATAGATAGATAGATAGATAAAAACTTGCATATAAGGAAATGCATGGAAATTACCAAAGTTTGTATCCCACATAGTCACTGATCTGTTACATCAAAAGGAGTAGAGATGATTGCATTCACTCCGGACCACTAGGAGGCACTATACAACTGGTTTTGCTCTTGTTGGAGCTTGTCAAGCATAGGTAACTCCCAGGTTACCTATGGTTAGGTGTTATGTTACATATTGTACCCCTCACCTTTGAATTCACAAGATCTTGCATGTTGATGAAGATAATGCAATGCAAGGTGTCAGCAGCTTGTAAGATGGGAAATCTGTAGATGCTATGCATGATACAGCTTTCTTCCTAATTCATTTGTACTCTTAGAGTGCAACAAGGTGTTAATTTGTCTCTAGTGTCTAGAACCCAGAGCTTTACTAAATTCACTTTGAGTCCATTTCTAGTGGCTGTTAGCTTTCTAGACCTTCTCAATGTTGTCAAATTGCATGAAGAATATCTTCATCGGCCTTCAACTCTCAAGAGGACATCCATCAGAGGCATATATTTGTGCATTTGCCCCAACCCCACCTTCAGGCCACTCAACTATCAGTGTGCTTCAATTTGTTCCAAGAGTCTTAGAAAATGATAGGTAGAATAACTTTGGAAAAGGTCACTAGTATTGTCACAAATCATTCTGTTTCACTTTCTGATAACTCTCCCATGCAGCTTGGGACTTCACTCTGGAATCCTCCCTTGTGAATCCTGAAAGTATTGAAGGGTCACCATGAAGCATAACTAGCAATCCTCTCCAGTCTTCACACACATAGACTAACATTTCTCTTGTTGTACTCCATTGACCTAAACAGATCTCAAATAGTTGTTTGCTAATGACTGTTCAATCATCAGCACTCACAGCTGCATAACAAGGCTGATGAAAAACTTGGAAATGTTGGTAATGTTAATTTCTTTATACATCTTTTTTTTCAAATCTATCTATAGTATCTATCCATCATCTATCTATCTATCTATCTATCTATCTATCTATCTATCTATCTATCTATCTATCTATCTATCTATCTCCTGGTTTCATATGTGCAGTTGCCCATAGGGATATTTGAAATGGCAGGAATTACCAATTGAGAAATAAGACAAAAAGAAAGTTCCAACATGGGCTCAACTTTTTCACAAATTTCCATTTACTTTACTTTCTTTATTCTTGAATTTACACCCCACCTTTTGGTTTACCCAAACGTTCTAGGCATCTTACAATGATTAAAAAATGCAGCAAATAAAACCTAACAAGAAAATCAATGCAGCTGAAATCAAAACAGAATGGCAAAACCAAAATAGAAATCACTAGCTTTAAAATAATTAACAATTCAAAACACAGCAAAAAAATAAGTATTTTTGCTATTTCCCCAAACATGGGGAGAATCTTTTTGCTCTGCATCAGCTGTTTTCTTTGGTGGGTGTTGATTTGCATACATGGAGGCCTCCATATTTAATCTGTCTTCATGGGTTCCCTGTAGCTAAGCTGCAATAGGAGCCCTTGCCAAGTAATTTGATGGAATGTGCTGCCAGCAAGGAAAAGAAAAAGGGCCGTCATCTTCCAGGGAAGGAAATCTTTCTATCATTTAATGTGCCAAACTTTTTATTATTACTATTTGGCATTGGTGAAGGGACAGCTGTCTGTAACTGAATCTGGAAGGGAGACCAAGAAATTCTTGTATTGAAAGGTCATTGTCATGGTAACTCTTTAATCAAAGTTACTTCAGGATGAACATACCTCTCTACTCTAGCTTTAATATTCTGCTATTTCAAGGCACCACACATTTATGCATAGCCAGGATGCTATGAAACACCATCCTAATGAAAAAGTGTTTCTCTTTTTATGTCCCCCCTCCCCCCAGAGTTATGATTTGCAGTGTAAAAGAGTTTTGAAACAGAAGCTGAGGGGACTTGCTTTGGTTTCTTCACCACCAGTGGGTCCAGGGTAGGATACACAGTTTGGTTAGTGTTTTCCCTTTCCTAGAACATACATGCATATATGCATATGTCTCTATCACTATCTCATACCTATATCAATCTATCTGTCACTTTTGAAAATGTATAACGTGTCTGCATCCTTGAAATTTACAACAACAATGTCCTTTATGTTCACAGCAACACAGAGGCCTCTGCTAAGCTGGTTCATCTTTGCAGCACTTCTTGGAATTGCCATGTGGCCTCCTAAGATGAAATCTTGAGGTGCCTCCCTTGTTGATGTAATCTCTTGGGTATTTTATGCTTTTTTTAAAAAAAATTAAATTTGACTGCTATTGTTTTTATTTGTTTGTTTGTTAGTTGTACTCCACCCAGAGTCACTTCTTGTGAGATGGGTGGCCATATAAATTTGATACATAGATATAATCATGTGATCGCATGCTTCTTCCAGGAAATGCTGCAAAGAAAAAGGGATGCCCCCCCCCCCCACCATGTGCACATCTAGCATTTTTTGCTGTGAAAATAAAGGCAATTTTTTAAAACTCCTGGCCATTCTTGTGCATTTTAAAAGCAGGAACAACCTTCTAAACAGACTAGAATGATATCTCCAGATGTGTTATTACAACTTTAGGAACAGATCTACCAGAACAAAACCTCTCCTGCAAAGGGATAGTAAAACAGATGGGTTGTCCATTAATCTGCCTATCTGTAGGTATGATGGTCAAAACAAAAAATTCACTTTAGGGCTGACTCAGATACCTACCCAAAATGGATTTTGTGACTAGATGCATTGCTTCAAGCACAGTAAGTGGCCTTTAAAAAAGATAAGCGCTGTCCATGATTCATCAACTGAATTTCTCAGAAATGTTTTCTGCTATCTTAGATAGGTCATATCTTTGTAACCCCAAGGAGAGAGACAGGAGAAGCATAGGAAGTAATTGGAAGGTAATGTATCTCCATAAGGGCAGAAGAGAGGTAAAGATCTGAGTATGGTAGAGCGTGCAGTAGATCAAGTAAAACAGAGAGAAAAAGGAAGGGTGGAATTCAGGAACCAAGGGGTAGGGAAGGGAAGCAAGGGTCAGAATTGGGTTCACTATCAAGGGTGGACAACCTTATTCTCTAGAAGGCTACATTTCACTGGGGTCAATATGATTCTTCGGGGATTGCATGATTGCAGTGGGACAGTCTCTGTGTGTGCAGGTGTGTGAGACCAAACTCTGTTCAGACTCTTCTCCCCCATGTTTTCCAGCTTCTGGAACTACCTCCACCACAGTTGCTAAAAACTAGTGGCATATGCTCCCACCATTTTGTGATAGGCAAGGCACAACAACCGCAACATAAACTATGAAGTAGGCTTAAAATAGCTTAAAAGCCCACTCAAAAGCAAACTCATTAAAAAGCAGAAATTCCGAGCTCTCGGGTTGCCTGAATTGTTCAGTACAGCCCTTTGCTCCCCAAACATGGCCCATCCTGGTTCAGTAACTGATTCTCTGGACCTTACTTGGTGGAAATCAGTGGCAATACTGGTTGAGGATTATGAGGATTGTACCCCAGTCTGAAGGGTACCAGCTTGGGGAAAGCTAATCTTGGATTTGTAGGATTGAATCAGGGGTCTGGTGAAGAAGTCATTATGGCAGCTGCAATACAAATGAGGAACGGGTGGAGCTTTGATTGTACGACCATGGCCATCATCTTGACTTTCTTTTAGCATATCCTGCAGACACCCATGAAACGAATATAGATTAGGATAATGAAGAGGTGTCAGGTTTATACACAAACACCTATTTGTTCTAGCTTTCTATTTATTTGCTAGCATTACTTTGTTAGCCAGGGCTTGGAAAGAGACAGAAAGCACCAATTAATAGAGACCATTACGTGCAACAGCATTTGCTTGGGCTTTTTTTACGGGGAAAGGTTGTGCCTTCGAGTCAGTCTTGACTCCTGGCAATTGCCTGGATGAGTCCCTGCAGTCTTCTTGGCAAGATCTCAGTAGGAGTTTGCCCCGGCTTCCTCCTTCCTGGGGCTGAGAGAGAGGGACTGGCCCAGGGTCACCCAGCTGGCTTTGGGCCTCAGGCAGGACTAGAAATCACGGTCTCACAGTTTCTGCCTGGTGCCTTCACCACTGCACCAAACTGGTTCTCGTTCGCTCAGTAGAAATAGCAACAACGTTATAGGATCAACTTCAAACTAACTGCATGTCTTTCCTTTACATCTTAAAAGCCGTATAAAAAACACAGAGCTCTGTTCCAAAGCAACCAAAACTTCTGAAGATTTATACAGTCTTTGCAGTACAGGAGGAGACTTTATTGGTGGAGAAAGTATGTCTGCTGGTAAAACTGCACCCTATCTTAGAATCTAGAGTAATAATGGGAGTCTGAGTTTGTCACAGATTCCCTTCTTAAAGCAGAAAAAGATTTGTTTAGGTATGAAAGAAATGAAAAAAAAATGCATCCCTAGGGGAAGGCAGAGTGAAAGCCAAATATACAGTATTATATCTTTTGCCCTTTCTTTATATCATGTTATTACAAGCCAAGCCCCTTTTGAATGTGAATTATAAGGACGCCTCATGGACTGCATCCTGCAGGTATACACTGAAACATGTGAAGTGAGCTGGCTGTGAACGTGTCTTTGCCTACGCAACTAAAAAGTTGTTTTTAGCAACTTTAGCTCTTTGTGTTGGAGAGTTGGGCTGGTTGCAACATCCTGTTCTGTGTCCATGGGGTGTGAAATCTGGCTAACATGGTGTTAAAATGCTGTAAGCATCTGCTTCATTCATCAGCTCCAAAATTCCTGACTATGGTCAGAAGAGTGGAGTTGGGTGGACCAGCTGGTACAGAGAGGGCTCATTCCACCTCCCTCCATCATCGGTACTTCCTTTAACTGTCCGTTATCTGCCTGAGGTTTAGAATAGTGTCAGAAATGGTAAACTTAAAATCTGAAATGACAGGTGCCCAGAATGCTGGGTTAAGAGTGTTAGAAGTAAAAAAAAAAATAGAGTGATGAACAAATAAATCAAAATAGCATGGAAAAGTTACACATTATTTTTAAAAAAAGACTGTCAAGATATAGAGAGTACTTAAATTGAAACTGGTTCAGAATAACAGAAATGTCTAAAAAGAATCACTTCAAGAAAATGAACTGAGGATCAAGGCCTTCCAGGGATGACATTCCCTCAACCCAGAAACAAGGGTGCATTTCTTTGTAAGAAAGTATGTAGCCATGCTGATTCTTCATTGTCTTTACAATATTCATTACTTAATTAAAAATATTGCCCTTTCTTCTGCATTTTTTGGATCTATATATGGAAGAACTTCTAAATTGACTTCTAATTGTTCTGTGCGCAAAATTAAGTCATAGCCTACATTTCAACAGCTGCTGAGAAGCATCATTTATTTCTAACTTTCCCTCAAAATCCCACAGCTGGCTTTTCTGAGGAAGGAATCCACCAGCTACTTTTATTGCAGTACAGGCAAGATTTCTGTAGCAGCTCCAAAATCCTGGCAAGAGCATGAATTGCATTACTAGCTAATGTTCTCCTGATCCCACATGGTCCACCACATGGACTGATAAACAAACCCCTCATTATTTTCAGCATATTTGCAATGTTACATGTCTTGTGCAAGCTTTTATTGTTGTCCAATTGATAATCTGTCCGTTTTCTCAAACTAATATTCTCTGAAACTGAAATGCTAGCTTCTGTGCTTTCTTTTTCTTTCCAAGTTGCTTTATTGTACTATAAAATATGAATCATACTTTATAGAATTCAGATAATAACTGACTACAGTGGTATTTATACGATAGAAATTGGAAACTGTCGATGCTGTGATGATCGACAAAACTTCAAAAAAAATTATAATATTAACTAAGATTTCTAAGATATAAGGTTGCTTTCTTTTTCTTGTTTCTTCACTGACCTAGGGCTCTGTAGAAGTGGTGGACTACAGCCCAATTTCAATTTCAGCCAGAAAATCTGGAGTAGATGAGGTGGTACTGTTTAACATAACCATCTTCCTTCCTTCCTTCCTTCCTTCCTTCCTTCCTTCCTTCCTTCCTTCCTTCCTTCCTTCCTTCCTTCCTTCCTCTGATAAAAAATTAAGTTCTACTGATATTACTTCTTTTATTATGCTCCTTGCAGTTCTCAGACATTTCTAAATCAGTGACTTTCTACTGAGGGCTTATAATGTAGTTCCTTCTTTAATTCTCTCTAGATCAAATAATCAAAACTTTCAATATGTTGGGGGGGGTTCCCATTCTAGTTCCATTATTAATCAAGTTTTCCCCTTATTCATATTACTATTGCATTTGACCTGATTGTGCATCTTTTATGAACAGGTTTGCCTATGCTGGGTATTATACCTAGATTGTTTTCTATTTAAGATTCTGTTGTCAATAAAATCATACAGATTATATTTGCATCTGACCAACTGTATATCTTTTAGTCTTGTGGTTAATTTACATTTATTTCTTTAGGCTACTTGTTTCTCTAAAGCACAAATTTCTTCTTTTTTGTGGTTGTTTTTCCATTTTGGTCCCTACAAATTGAGAATATAATATAGGCAGAATCTGGAACATACAAAGTAGATTAATATGTGTGCCATGTCATAGAATCTTAGGAAATTTTATTCTTTACATTGAAGCCAAACCTTTATTTTGTACTTAAAACAATGAATCCAGGACAGGTCATGACCTTCTGTTTGACACCCAGTAGATATTTGAAGACTTATAATTCTCTGTCAGTTTTCTCTTCTGAAGTCTAATCTTTTGGAGTTGGGCAACTACACTATAACTAATCATCATCATCATCCTTCTTGAAATTCCTCTTCAAGAACTTAATATGCTGTCTCCAACCATTCTCATTGCCCTTTTTTGAGCAGTTTGAATCCTTCTCATGATCTTTAAAATTTTATTTAAATATAGAGTGATCAAATACAACAGAAAGTAGAAAATACACACACACACACACACACACACAAAACCAAGGAAGGAAGGAAGGAAGGAAGGAAGGAAGGAAGGAAGGAAGGAAGGAAGGAAGGAAGGAGGGAGGGAGGGAGGGAGGGAGGAAGGAAGGAAGGAAGGAAGGAAGGAAGGAAGGAAGGAAGGAAGGAAGGAAGGAAGGAAGGAGGGAGGGAGGGAGGGAGGGGGGAAATTCCTATAGAACCTGGAAATATATACAGTATTAAATATATATAACATATATATTAAACTTCCATATTAATTATTCCTGTGAAAAAGAACATTTGTATAGAAATGCATAAGCTATCAGAAATTTACTTTGATAATGCAATTAAATAAAAACAAAGCAATCTAATTGCAGTTTTCAAAGCTCTTTGTTACAGTGTTGATTTTTCAGCCAATTAATTTTGGTCAAATTCAAAGTTCTGTTTAATCAAAGTTATTACCAAAGTTTCAAGTTGTACAGTTTTTAATGCAAATTACTCTAACCCAGACTTTTAAAAAATGAGAACTCTTTATGCAGCTTCAGAAACATACTCTTTTTTTCAGATCCTTCTCTTGCAAATAAGTGAAGTGCATCTTTATGCGTACAGATTTTTGAGGAAAGGCAATAGAAGTTGATTCAGTTTTGTGCTGGCAGCTGAAGCAACACATTTGCCAAATTGCACAGATCCATGCCCATAGAAATGCATGACCAACTTCTTTTACGTCTCTGTCTATGGGAACTGCAACGTTGAAGAACTAGCAGAGCATGATAAACACTGCTTGAGTTGTGGATCAAACTTTCTTCCTGCATATGTCTCTGACAGTATTGAAATGACACTTTTACTAGGCCCACTTGAAGAAAATTCAGGAAAATAATAGGCTTGGTGGTACATATATTGATTCTCCAGTCTCGTTCTTGATGGTTAGCAGATATTAAAATCTGCCACAAAATAATATGTCAGGCTGCTTTGGGTATTGCGTTTATTAACATTTCAACTACAATTTTCAGGTAGCCCATTGATTTTGAATCTTCAGATGGAAATTTCACTGTAAATAATAATATATGTTGGAAAGAATCTTATTCTGGAGACTAGAAAGGTTAAATGGCAATGCAGAGGCAAGAAAAGCAGTGTCATTAGGACACTTATCCAAGGCTCTTCTCTCAGATATTCTCACCCTTCAACTGAGAAATTTTCAAGCTCAGATTTGGTTTACTAGGCTATAAGGTTTACCCCGTTTGTCTCAGAGAAACTCTTCTGACACGTGTGTTCAGCAAAGACGTTTACTCAAGCGTAAGTAAGTACAGACAAAGCCAGGATTGGGTTGGCACATTTTACAGTACAATTTATAGTTCCCCGTTCCCGTGCTTAGCCCCTCTTGCTTGGTTACAGATTACCCACAGTAATCCCCCCTTCACTCAAATGGCAGATTCAGTCCAGTCCTTTTGTGTTCTTGATTGCTTTCTTTTGATGCCGTTGTTGTTGTATTCGTTGGGTCTTTCTGTTGCGCACAAAGCCGGGGGTTTCCCAATCATGCGCTGATTGCTTTACCTCAGATCTGCTGCTCTCCCCTTTGTCTGCAGCGCCCGAGGCAAATTGGTGTTGACACAAAATATCTGCTTGTGGTTTAGTTAAGCGGCGCCAGCTGGCCCATTAATCAGTTCACGGTTTCTCACTTCCCCTTTTCCTCTGCTAGCGCTCGGGCAGTGAAACTGACTAAGCGCGGCTGGGCAAGTCCCTAGCCGTGCCGTGCCGGCTGAATCTGACATAGGCTACATGGCAATTTGATTTGAGTTCAAGCCTCCAACCCCATCTCAGTTGTCGAGGGAAGCAAGGACGTACAACAGCTATCCTGGGATTGGATGGCAAACTTCTGGATTGGCTGGAAGACTTTTGATAAAGCCACCCTTCCCCCACTTCAAGCCTTCCTTAACCTTCAGGTCTCAAAGGTCAGAATATAGAAACAAGTCTATGTACATCTGTGCCTTATGCAGCCTGTGATGTAGGGATATGCAACTCTTATGCATGGCCAACAGACAAAGGAGGTGGGAATGTCAGTCCAATAAGACCTGGAGGGCTGCCGATATTTCCCTGGCCAGGAAGCAGTGGTTGACAATCTTTTCAGGAACAGGGAGCTAATAAATAAATAAAGATCATCCAAACACATTAGATTTTGGAATTGTCTCTCCAAGATCTCATCGCACTTGCCCCGCATATTGGTACATTCTTTATTCCCTGTGAAAAAGGCAGGATTATTTATTTTACATCCCAGGGATTAAATGATCATTTAGGTACGAAATGGCAGCCTTCAGGCTCAATAATGTCATTCGGGGGTAATGCCATTTTGCTACCAACACCACTGGGAGTAGCATCAACCTCCTTTGCACCAGTGATGCTAGATCCATCATGCAAACTTCCCTTAGAAATGAGAGATGACTCATTCATTATATTTCAAACACTGGCTCACAGCAAACAACAGAGAACCATAAATAATAATAGTGAATTCATACTTTCCACATGTTATTCGTAGAAAAGGAACACAGCTTGGGGAGCTGCTGATTTATCCATAGTCATGTCTTCCCGATCTGTAACATCTGCTAATGCATCCATCGGCATAATGCACTGCGTTGTTTCCTACAAGCCCTACCGAGATGAACTTTGCTAGCAAAACTTTCATTGCTTTTGCCAGATACCGCCATGGGAAATGGTTCCAGTGAAGAGCCGTCTCAATACTGATTAGCTTCATCTTGAATCAGTGTCTCTCTTTCCAAAAGATGCCCTGAAACCTTGTTCATACATTTGGAGAATGGCCTGGAAGACTAGATGGTTATTAGACGGCAAATATTCAGAGCCCTCATGCTCTGGGAGGGGAGGGGGTAAATTTGAAGGGAAATTAGAATTGCCAATGTTTTAATGTTATTAAAGTTTTCTGGGGCTCTCTGCAAGGGGATTTTAAAATTGCATCCTATGCATATTAGCTTTCGAGGGCTGTTGGGGCTTCTGTCCTGCAGTCATTTCTCAGCTCAGGGTTGTATTATTGTTCTACATCAGAATGGCCACATTGCTGACAGTGGAGAGAATATGATGACTTCCATGATAGGAAATGGAAGCTCACCACCCCAATGAATCTTTCTGACTTAACATGCTGAGGCACAACATTTTTGTTGAATATTTAAAATGCTGCCCAAGTCTCTCTCTCTGTCCCTCTGTCCCTCTCTCTCTATCTTTCCTGATACAGCTGCAATCTCTTGAACTGCACAAAAATATTAAAGGATAAGATTAAGATTCTTCTTGTTACAATTCATTGTGTACGGAAATAAAACCTGGTGTTCCATGGAAGCTAAGGATAGAGACGTGCTGGCTTGTTAATGGCTAAGGGTGAAGATGCTATACTGACCAGGGTTATGGCATATAAGATGGGCAGCCACATAATTCTTTCAAATAAACAAATAAACAAATGCATAAATGTGAATTGACATCCTGTGTTAAAATTGCCTAGTCACTATGTATGAAATGAAAAACAATCTGTAGAAATATCACAAAACTAGGACAATTTCTTCAAGTCAAGCTTGACTTCTGCTGAGTTCCTGGCCTGACCTCAATGTCATTTCCTCTGCAACATTTTGGAAGTGATTCACCATTGCTTTTGGCTATTTCTTCATTAGTGATCTATAGTTTCTGATAACATGATCCAACAATCACTGTGTTGGTGTAAGAAGATTTATATTGTCTCAGTGATGGCAAGTGAAAAGTGAGGAAATTGATATCTTCTGGAATGTTCTTTGACTTCCCAGACTGGCCCATGGCCCTAGTAAAACCTTAAAAATCTCCCATCCAAATACTAACCAGACCTGCCCTCACTGAACTTCCTAACCCATAGCTAGCCAATACTTGTTCAACCACATCAAAACTGATTGCAAGCAATCACCCCAATCCAAAGAACAGTCTTAGAGACAATCCCTACCAGATTTTGAGCTCCTTTTCCATCTAATTCTGTAGGTAGAATTGCTTATCATTCTCTCTTTTGTATGTGCCCTAATAAAGGGCAAGTACATTCGGTGGGACTCTGCTCTTTTTGAAAGAATTCGTGCTAGTGGTTTATTATTTGTTTTCAGTATGAACAGAAGTTTCTCATCTGTTTATGAAGCCATAAAAACTGCCAGATGGATCTTGCAGAAAGAAGAAAAACATCAAACCAAATTCATCCTAATAAGGAGGTGGTGAAAGTCTATGTGAGACTTTTATAGATGCATGACTTGATAATATAAGACATTGCATATGAGACTATTTGTCAACTTGAAAGCTTTTTCTTTAAAAACATACCTCTCTCTGGCCTGGGCTGTAGGTTGATGGACAAAGAGTCATAAGATGAGAATATGTTGTGAATTTTCTATCTGCTCTACCTACTCGTATTTAATCCCTCATCCTGGATATCCACAATCTCCCCTTTGATGGAAGAGTTACATGTGAATTGTAATCATGTGCCTTGAATATAGTTATACTTATGTGTGTCATTCTCAGTCCTGATTAGACAGGATTCTTAATTATGATTCTCACTCTACTTTGTAATTTTAATCTATTGTTTCGAACAGATTCTTATTCTAATCATGATTCATTCTTAATTGTGATTCTCACTCTAATCGTGGTGCTTATCTATTTTTTTCTCAATAGATTCCCATTCCAATCACAATTCATTCTTAACAGTGATTCTCTCCAATTTATGACTCTTATCTATTGTTTCCAACAGGTTCTCATTCTAATCATGGTTCATTCTTCATTGTGATTCTGTTCCAGAAAAAAATCAATGTAATTACAGTTGGCCTGCAGACTTTTCCATCAATAGAGCAGGAATTGTAGTGATGACATCGTTAGAGCATATCTACAGTGCCTTTGCTTAAGTTGTTTTAATTCTTACATAAGGCTAATACATAATAGATCATTATAGTATCTCCCTTGATCAGCTTCTAGTAACCTCCAAGCCTTTAATGTTAGATTCTAGTCACCCAAAGCTTATTAATCAATAAAAATGTATAAATGAATATTGCATTGCTGTATTTTCTTTTTCCTCCAATGAATACACATGGAGGAAAAAAAGAGGAACACCGTAACTTAGAGAATTGTTGATTGATCCCTGGCCTCCTGAACCTATTATGTAGCTGATAGCAGGTTATTGTCCCCATGTCCAGTTCTCTCAGTACCAGAGAGAGAAAAGGAATTGGGTAACACGTCCTGGTTAGCAAGATAGTGCTCTTAGACTGAGATGGGGAAACCCAGAAAGCTGAATTTAAACTAAAATCAGATCTCATCTAAAGAGAGCACACAGGTGTTTGGATTTTCACCTCACCCATCTCTAGCATGCAGGATCCAAGGGACGCTTTTCCCAAGAATGCAGTTCTCAGAAGGAAAAGGGATTCCCCCGAATCATGGCTGTTGCAACCCAGTTCATGATGCACCAGTGTAAACAGCAAGACTCAGATCAAAGGCAATCAAGAACCATCTTAGCCCATTAGTGGAAGTCAGAGATCTGGAGCCGAAGACTTGACAGTAGGAGATAATTATCTAGTCTCTATCAGATCCATGTCCACCTCCATTCCTCTTGCATGTTTATTTCTTACATCTAATGGCTCCCAGAAGTCATTTTCTTCCAGAGTTCTGCAGAACACCAACAGTCTTGTAGCACTGCAGAGATTTAACATGTTTATCACCACCTCAGTTCTTTAAAGTTGGCTTCATCAGCTGTGCAGAGTACTTGACAAAGGAGTATCATAGAGATTGGTTGGGAAGGAAGTGAGATGTGACATATTGTCAGATAGGTTCCCTCTTTTTTATGGACATTGCTACGAAATAGGCTGAGTTAAACGGGCATCTTGTGATTAATCCATTACTTTCATTGTCAGCTTACTTAACAAAATGGGAAATGAAATGAAACAATTTAGGGTCATTGAATAAATATCAGTCTTATTATTTATTGTTGATCTATCACACACATACACAGAGACACACATACAATACCCATGGAGAAATTTCAAACATGTTACTCTCTCAGATCCTTACTGGTTTACTTGCTTCAAGGAGAAATGGAATGCTGCAAATAGAAACCAAATGCTGGATTCTTTCTTTCCCCATTTGTAAAGAAGAATGGTTGGAGATAGTAAAGTAACTTAATTCAGCATTTTATGTTGGCTTATTCCTCTTTACAAGCCTAATTCTAAATTCTGGCTCTCTAGAGACAGGGCAACAAGTAAAAAGAATTACTGAAACATCAAAATAATAATTTATATACACTGGTATATTTGTGTCTATACACGTTTGTGTGTTACTGTTTGGTAACCCAAAATCAAATTCAGGGTACATCTAATCAACTAATCCAAAAATTATCATTCTAATTAATGATAACTAATTCAAAGCAGTAATAAAATAATGTACTAAAAGAAGCTGGGTAGGAGACAGTAGTGTATGTCCCAGAGTTACAGCAGAAAAGGTCAAAGGGATTAGATGTTTTTAGATGTTTATCACTTCTCCTAGGTGCTTCCCAAACAGCATCTCTTCTATTGATCTGTTTCTCTTCAAAGACATTAAGCTCATGAAAATGCAGCACTTTATGACAAGACCCACTGGAATAGTATAGACATTTCTAGGCACAACAGGATTGATATAAGGTACCAGTTAATATGTGTGTTGTTCCTGATGCGCTGTTGCGCATTACTAACACAACAAGGAGGAGAACCAGACTTATGGCAAAGGGACAGCAATACAGAAAGAGAGGCCACACACACATACGTGTTCTGAAAGGACCAGCCTTCTGTGGGGAACGTTCACTTGTCTATCAATATATATGAATTCCGATTAACTGACTGGTCGTTGATATGAAATATCTTCCAGGGGCATGACATTTATTTGCCAAGAAGAAGTCACTCACTGCTTTTCTCCTGCCAGTTAAAACCTCCAGAGGGTTTTATTTCTTCTGATAGAACGCCTTAGTATTAGTGATTTTGGGGCCTGTTCAACAATCATATTAACTGCACTTTCTTTCCTGAGTATATGGTAGGACTGCTTTGAGGTATTAAAGAAAGCAACCATCTTGAAATGACTCATATCTGGTCGTTTCAATTCCTTAGTTGTATAGCGTCTAGCTAAGCGGCAGTACTTAATCAATCTTGGCTGATCCCAGAAAGTAAAGTAGGGTCAGATCTGCTTATTATTTGGATGGAAGATCATCAGGAAATACTGTGGATTAGACTGTGAAATTGAAAAATATACCAGAAGAAGACAATGCCAGACACTGTTAAAAAGAAAACTACATGGACATCTCGATGAATCACCAAGAGTCATGCTAGACTCAAAGGAAACTGGTTTCTGTAATGGAATCAGCTTGTCATATTTGGAAAAAAGGTTCATTAGCTTCATGGGCCTTCTGAGTAAATATGTAAAGGTTTTTATTATAGGTCTCTAATTCTAAGGAAACCAGGCTAATTTTCAACTTCTAAAAATATGGCACATTAGCCTAACCTTAAAAAAATGTCATTTATATGATGCAATAGAGGCAAGATAAATGGAAGAAAAATTCTAGTCATAAAGGAAATTGAATTTTCTTTTATAAAGTGAGTTTAAAAAGGATCGGATGCGCCTTCCATCTTGCTTAATTAGCTCACATAAAATGTGATTTGGAACTGAAATGTAGGTGCTGAGGCTTTTCACATGCTGTTATCCCTGCTCCATACGGAGATAAAGCTGTATCAGAGTGTATTACGTGAAGTAAATCTGCATATGTGATGGAAGAGAGAGATATGAAATTAGGTCTCCAATTTTCACGCAGCAAAAATCTTGATAACCATCAGATCACAGCAAAGAGTTGGAACAGTATGGATCTCTTTACTTGCAATACTTTTTTTTTGGACTGGATATGACCACCCTAATAAAAAAAACTGCATATATCTCTGCATGGAATTAATTGTGGTCAGGACATCATGAAGCCAGCCATAATGGAAGTCTGATCAAGGATAAGTGGACTGAAGATCCTGAGACCCTTTAAAGCAATAATCTGGATAACCTACTGTCACATTTCTACTGTCTACTGTTCCTTTTGTGAACATGCTGTTCTCATACAATAAAATAAAAAAACCCTGGATTTTAGATTCATGAACATTATGCATGCACTTGCGCTCTCTCTCTGTCTCTCTCTCTCTCTGGGACACACTTATTTTATGAGAATTTTTTAAACTTTCTACCATCCTTTTCTGAAAATCCAATTTCTCATAAAATATATCTCACCAAATTCCAGCTCTATACGTGACACAGGCAATATTGATCACTAGATCTCTAAATGAGGGCCAGATCAGATGTGATCTGACAAAGTAGAACAATTTAAAACTGTTAACATATATTGCTTCTGGAAGTAAGAGAAGCATGCCTTTGGTTTTATTTTTGGTTAGAACGACTTTCAATTCATTGGAGAGCCTCAGAATTGTCCTTCTGCGATTCTTTCTTTTTACTCCGTTATCTGTAAAGCTGATAGAAATTAGGCATGATATGTGGGAAAACTGAAGGCAGAATTTGCTGTTAGCAGAAATGGCAGCTCTGAACTGAAGCCCAGAATTTTTGGGACAATGTAATTCTCATAAAGGCATTTCAGATTGCCATCATTTTTAATTAGGCTACAGCTAGCTTCAAATAAATCAACTCAGAGTTCTCACTCAAGGCACAAATGACTAGGTTCAAATTATCCTACTGTGGATACATTATGTGAACACCCAGCTCTCTGGAGAAGGCTGTAATGCAGGGAAAGATGGAAGGAAAGAGAAGAAGAGGATGGAGGCATCACAGTGGAGGGACTCAGTTACAGCAGCGATGGGTACATGTTGGGAGACCTGAAAGGACAGATTAAGAACAGATTCTCATGGAGAAAATCTATCTGTGTGATCGCTAGGGGTGGAAAATGACTTGACGGTATATAATCAATCAATCAGTCAATCAACCAATCAATCAATGTCTAGCTTCCCACTAAAACTGTTGCAGAGGGTACAGGAGATATGAGTACAGTAAAAAATGCCCCAATCGGAAGTTAGAATCCTAGGGTAGGATTCAGGAAAGGTCCAACCTCCTGCCCTGTGCAAGTCATCCCCAACAGATGTGTCCAGCTCCTGCTTGAACACCTTCCATGAAGGGAAATTCATCCCTTCCTTTGGTAATTGATTCTGCTGTCTAAACTTCCTTCTTTTGGAGGAACAAAAGGTTAATGCACATAGAGCAGTGTTGTCCAAACTTGGCCACTTTAAGATGAGTGGACTTCAACTCCCAGAATTCCCCAGCCAGCCATGCTGGCTGGGGAATTCTGGGAGTTGAAGTCCACTCATGTGGCCAAGTTTGGACAACACCGACATAGAGTATGTATAGAAGAGAGAGATGGTGCCGAACTTCAAAGCACAAGTGGAAATTGGAAGCATTCTACATTCTGATCTTCAATTATTATTATTATTATGGTTGGTTGCACAGTCAGCCAGATGTTTAGACTGGATTTGGCATTTTTATCCTCCTGTCGAGTCCTTCCCAAGGATCTGGGATAGGCAGATGTTGTTGTTTGATGGTGTTAAAGGTATCATTGCAGGATATAAGCTGTTTCAAGTAAAGCTGCCTTTTGCAATTGACTGATGGTGATTTTTGTCAATGCCGATGGTCTTCAAGTGTTGCTCCACACATTTTGGGAGTGTACCTAAGGCACCTGTTACTATTGGTACTCTCTTTGCTTTGACTCTTTTGCCACAGTCGTTCTATTTCTATTTGCAGGTCTTTGTATTTTCTGATTTTCTCCAGTTCTTTCTCTTCTATTCTGCTGTCTCCAGGTATTACAATGTCCACTATCCAGAGCACTTTAGCCTCTTCATTTTCTGTTACTTTGTCTGTTTTGTGGTCCCACCAGTTCTTGCTTGCAGGCAAGTGGTATTTCTTGAAGATATTCCAATGCATCACTGTTGCTACTTTGTCCTGCCGTTGTTTGTAGTCAGTCTCTGTGATCTTCTTGCAGCAGCTATCATTATTATTATTATTATTATTATTATTATTATTATTATTATTATTATTCCAAACTTATTATAGTCACTCAACTCCAATGGACTTTATTAATGAACAGCCACAAGCACTCTCACAATCTTTTCAGAAAGATGATTGTGTATGCTTTTACCTGGGAGGAAGCCTATTCTAATTAAGCCCCTTGCATTATTACATTGCTTAGCCTGATCTAATCACATAATTATTCAATAAGGAAATACACTGGCAGATTTATAAAGGAATAGCCTTCGGGAAAAGGACTTGGTGTTGGCAAATGCTGTTGCAGGCCTTCTCCTCAAGAAGCAATTTAAGCAAGTAAAGCCAGGGCAAAGCTAGGCATTTAGTAGGGAGGGGGATATAGACAATGGGATAATAGTTGAAAACCTTTAGAAATAGAGATTAATATTATATGCAAGGAAAGGGGGATAGGAGGAAACAGTCCTTTATACTTTCTTGTTTATCATTTCTCTCCACCCCCTTAATTTTCTCCAAGTGAAAGTACTTTTCATCTGCAGAAAAGCAGCTGAAAGACAGGAAGAATCGTTGTTGATAGGAAATGATATTCTAACTTTATTTAGAACTTCAAAGTAGGTTCTCCGTGCAATTGCCATCTGCTTTGCTGAGAGTCACATTTTCAGGCATAAGGCTCTTTGGTGAATGTCTATTCTGATCCTTAGCTATGAAGATCAAAACAACCTGCTGAGGATAATCTTGCGGTGGCCTATAGGATGTCACTAATTCGGGTTGCTGCAAAATCTTGATTTAAAGGTTGAGGTTCCTGACTGGGTGAAACATCTAAGGAACTTCAAGTGAAGTCCAAAAGAGCTTAGATGCAGCACAACATGATATACAGAAGTTCAGTACTACTTTCTTTTGGGATCTATAAGAAAATATTAATGTTGTTTGCTAGTTCAGTCAGGCTGTACGTGTCATCTGCACCTCACTAACATTGATGGTTTTGTTCAGTATCTAAGGAGACTCTTGATAACTTGTATTGTCCTTTGCAGCAAACAAAGGTCCTTCTGTTCCTTACTTTCTGTCATTTCATTGCATGCTTTGCTTCTGGCACCTACTGCAACAACAGAATACAAGACTCTGTAGACTGAGAGTTGGGAAATGGAACAGCCTGGGGATGAAGCACAATCAGAACTATTGTTTCCCTTTGAAACCTTCCACCCAGCTGCAATACACCTCTATAAGGGACAACTTTGCAAAGATGGAGGGAAGAAGAAATAGAGTCCAAGAGGACATCCTTTGTTTGCATCATCTAGGGTTCATCTAGGGTGCATCCGGGGACTGTCCCATTCATCATCATTCCTTTGGTGGGCCCCAAATCCTCCTAAATGAGTTGGAGCACTAAGTATAAATAAATAGATCTTTCTATTGTTTGTTCCTAGTTTGGGAGGGAGAAACTGAACAAAAAAGGATGCCTGAAGACTTAAAAAAAATTGAGGCACCCATCTCCCTCCTTAAAAATCTTCCACCTACCCTCAAAATAAACCTGGACCCACCAACTTTGGAATGCAATCCTCAAGATGTGATGAAAAGCTTAGTGCAGCCCTTAAGCCAATAGAAATTGGGACACCCTGCCCCAAGTGTTCGGTTAGCTCCATAATAGAGAGCAGAGGATTGTGGTCATAAATTTTTAGTAGAGCTGATCCTAACAGTATCTGTTATTTCCTTTCATCCTTTCTTCTGCTTTGGAGTGGCTGAGAATGTACGGCGAAAAACATTGTCCCAACTTAGAACTTTGTTCACCGTTACAAGAAGCCTAATTAAATAATTTAGTTCCCATGACAACTTTATCATTTAGCTATTGACACCATTTGTCAAAGAAACATCTTGGATAAAATGCAATATTTAGAAAGAGACAGATATATTGCAGTTTGAAGCATGGAGGGCAGGCAATTAAAGGAATTCCAAGATTTACTTGGCATTGGTGGGAGAGAGAATAAGGACACCTCACAAGAGAGGGTGAATGAGAGAGAGACAGAGAGAGTTAGAGATAATTTTCCAAGTTCACAAAAGACCACCTAGATTCTGCTGCCTGCTGAGACCCTGGGAGATTTAATTTTGTGGAAATATGGAAATGCAGGAAATACAATATTAATTTGCCTGTGCCTGTTGCAAGGAAGATTGGGGAGTCGCTCTTTTAAATATTCCTTTTTTCTGTTTCTCTTCTTCTCTTGTTTTTTTATTTTTTCTGATTTCAGTTTGTATTATCTTTTAGCATTGTAAAACTCTTTAATAAAAGGGGTTTTTTTAATTAGTGTTGAAGGTTTTGGACTGGGAATAGGAAGACACAGGCTCATTTCTATCTTCAGCCATGGAAGTTATTTTGTACCAGCCACACTCTCTCAGCCTAACCTACCTGACAGGGTTAGATAGGCTGGGGATAAAATTAAATGATATCTCCATGTAAGCCTCCTTGAGCACCTGGAGAAAAGGTGGGATAAAAATCTAATAGATGAATCAATTGGAAGCATTTGCAAAGCTGGTTTCCTTGATGATATTCATCTTCCTTCACACATCTTAAAAAGATACCTCATGGTAAAGTCCCCTCCCAGGACAGTTTTAAATAGTAACGGTATACCATCATGAAGAAGAAAACTGTTAATGGGGAAAAGGCTGAAGAGAAGAATATTTGGCAGTTGGACAGAGTCTAAGAGAAGAATCTCTTTGTAACCTTGGACAAAAGGAAAACAACAGCAGCCTGGTATTTAGTCTGGGAGATCAGAATTAAAATACCTGGAATGGATTTTCAAGTAAAAGTACCTGCTGAAACACAAAGTAAAACATTCCATGTTTTATTTACAAAAATAACTTGTTATTACTATCACCATGGCTGCAGTTACTTACACTGTCTTCTTCTTAGGTCCTGTGAAATCATCTGTTCACCTTGCTTAGATGGCTGAAGCAAGGTCAGCAAATCAGAGTCCTTCAGCTGCCATCTCCTCCTCTTTTCCATCCTGTTATCTTTTTCTTGCACAGAGGAATATAAATAAGGTTCTCACCTGATATTTATTGAAAGCTAGTCATCCACAGTTGAATTCAAAATCCAGTAGCTACTAGAGAAGGGTAAATTAACGGATAAAATGAGAAATCAGGAGATCTGTGGAAGCACTAAAAGTCTGGTGCTTTCACTTCTCCATCTTGCTCCACCAAATTAATTATTACAGCAATTGTCAGTGTGCACAGCAGCTAATGTCTGTATGCCTGAAATGATGTAACCCAAACATGTTCATGACCCTACAGTACTGTAGAGATAGCTAAGCCTCAGAAAAAAAGAGAAAGTAAGTATTTACTTGTTTCCAAATAAATATTACTCTTGTTTATTTGTTAACAACTCTGTCTGTGTTGCTACAGTCAAGCCCTTGTGCTCCATGAAGCTACATTAATCTGTAAAAAAAAATGTTTATAGAATCTCTATTGTGTGCAAATGCTGGTGATTATACAGGACTTGAATACTTCTATAAAAATACAAGAAAAAGGGGGAGAATTAAAAAGAAAGGAAGGGGAGATGGTTTCCTTGGCTAAAAGTAAACTTGAAAACTTTGGGTCTCTCCAGGCCACCTCCAAATTGTGAAGATAAATTCTCAATTTTTCCAGTGCTCCAAAAGGGACAAAAAGTGGGGAGGAAGTCTGTAGTCTATCCTGGCTCCTACAAGGATTAATGTTTTACATCAATTTTTTTCTGGGAAGTCCCTCAGTAAATCCAGTAATTTATTCTGCCAGTGTAGCGTGAAAGATTTATCTCTTATCAAAGAAAGGAGAATATCTCCTTTATTTGATAATACTCTTAATAGCTGTGAAATATAGTGCATTGAGTCAGATTTTGATGAAATTTAGCATGCTAGTAAGAGTAAGAGAATATCCATTTCTCAGTTCAGCGACCCTTTGTGAAATTAAAATTAATTTACCTTTGTCACTCTCTTTTCCTGAAGTAATATATGTATTCTATCTTTAAGGCTAATTAAATGTCCAGGGTGCTTTTTTCATTGCTCATCAAAGGTCTTACAGCATCAGATCATGTGATTAGTACTTTCTTTATTGAAGATATCACAAATCATAGAATTTGTACAACTGAGGCCCTCCAGTCTAACCTTTGTTCAGTGGAGAAATCCAGACTGAAGCATCTCTAGCAGAAATTATCCAGCCTTTGCTTGAACATGTCCAATGAAGAGAAGTTGACTAGCTTCTTTCATAGTTAGTTCTAATGATCAACTGCTCTTCCTTTCAAGATGTTTTTCCCAACATTCTCTTGAAAAGTGTCTCCCTGTAACTCTTGTCCATTCATTCTGTACATTGCAGTGATGAAAGGCAGGTCTTCGCCTCCTCTTAGGTGTTCGAAGTGTGCTACTATATTACGCTTCAGCCTTCGCTTCTCCAGGCTAAAGATGCCCAGCTCCTTCAATCTCTTTTCATGAGACTTAGTTTCCAGCCCCAGACTCATCTTCCCTACCCTACTGTGGGCTTATTTGTTTCTCTGACAACTTCTCACAGACCTTCAGTTGGGATCCACCCAAAGTAGAACAAAGTAAAATAAGAGGAACTTCTCCTGCACATGATTTGAAAACTTGTCGATCGAATCTAAAATTGCATTTGCCTTTTTGTAGCCCTATCACACTGCTACCTCAGAGTCAGTTTGCAAAGAATTATTATTCCAAAATCTGTTTTGCAAGTTCTATTAAAAGTCAGATACTTTTCCTACCTCTGCATCTGTCCATTCAATTTCTGTTTTGTAAGAGAAACATTTATTTTCTGTTTGGGTGTTATTGTTTCACTATTTTTCTAATTGCTATACTCTGAATGTTTTACCTTATTTTTACACTGTGTGTAAGTTGCTGGGAAACTCTGGATTGTGGCAGGGTAGAAATGTGGAAATAAATAAAATTTCTCTCTGTTAAGTTTCATTCTGTTACGTTCAGTTCAGTGTCTAACTTACCAAGATAATTTTGAATTTTATTTTGTGTTTTAAGCTATTAGTTTTCCTACCCAATTTTAAATTATCAGTGAATTTAATAATAATTCCCATAATTTCTTCATTTTATTAATAAAATATGGAAGAAAGATCCAAATCTGAGTTTCGTGACATTCTGCTTAGTCTTCCTCTCTCTTTTCTCTAGTCCTCTATAATTTTGCTGAATTAAATATTAATACTAATACTAATAAAACTTCCAAAGATTATTTTGTTTGCTCTGACTTTTCTTTTCTATTCCTTTCCTGTGTTGGGCCACAAAAACTGAATTAGATTGCGTTTCATTTCTTATACTAAAAATGTCCCCGTACGATCATTTTCTACTATCAAGTTCTCTTAGCCATTTGTGTCCTTCTATGCTGTTTCAGTAATCATTATATATAGCTCCAACATTTCTTGGTGGAAATTCCATGGGACCTACTTTTTACGGGAAGAACATTGCTTTTGATCATATTTTGATCAGTCAACCTCTTTTTGCTGTGTTTAGCCCTTCAACTCATTTTGTACAGCTCTGGGCAAAATATAGTTGATTATTATCAGCTTCAACAAGTTGAGTGAAATGTGCCCTTTCTAGAAGAGGAGGAGGATTGTTCCCTCCAGTTCAAAGGTAATTCACATCTTCCTTGATTCCTATTCTGAGCTGGATTTCTTTTTGCACCCTCTTTTTGCTCCTTTTTAAAAAGTCTATTCCTGAAGCTATCTCACTATGCCACCATACCCTGTCTTGGATTACTGCAATATTGCTCACTGTAGATGGGCTCAGCTGTTGAAACCAGCCTGCATGGTTTGGCTCTTCCTGTCGATACTCCTCTTTTTTCCCATGCTACATTTCACCTTATAGAGAGCAAAGTGGTTCCATCAGGCCATTGTTTAGAGCAAGTCTCTCATGCACCTGTTTATTTCACATTACTTTAGAGATGTGTGTGCCCCAAGTCATATGCTATATGTCATTGCATTCATGAAGGAAAAACAGCTTAGAGAAAAAAAGCAACACATGTGTCACCTTCTTTTTGAGTGTTCATCCTTAATTTTTTCTCTTTACTCTGTGTGTTTTTTCCTTCTAATTTGATAACATTTGTCCATCAAAGAAAAGTTCTTCCTTCTTCTTCTTCCATTTGCAGATATCACCCTCCATCTTTAACCAAGCTGTAAAGCAGTCAAGAGAGGTTCCTTAGCAGCAGTGATTTTCAAACTCAGCAACTTCCAAATGCGTGGACTTCAGCCAGCAAGACAGTGGCTGAGAATAAATTGAAGTCTCTGCATCTGGAAGTAGCCAGGCTTGAAGAATGCTGCTTCAAAGGGATCTTCTCGTGCACTTCCAAAGGAAGGAAATCAAAGGAGGCAGATGAAACAGCCAAGGGATCTTGCTCTGAAAAGTCAGGTGAGAGCAGTTTAAATCCCTCTTAAATACTTTCTCTACTTACCAAAGCCAGGTGCAGGTATTTTGAGTTGAATCTATTGATGAATCGTTAGTTTTTCTTCAATGTACTGGATTTAAAATAAACAAACAAACAAATAAATAAATAAATAAATCAGTAATTGCTAGCAGTTCCTACATTGAATCAGCAGTCCCATGTTCTACTAACAAAATACCAGTTACCCTTATATACCTTCTTTCTGCCTTTTTCTATTCTTAGCATTTGGTCAGCATTAACCTGGGCAAAGTATCAATCCAGTCACTCAGCTTTGATACATTTTCAAGGAACTTTAGATCCTTTGTTGAACAGTTGAAGGCCACAGACCATTACTATGATGATTGAAATAGTTTTTCTACATCTTAGATAAAATTCAATTCAGATAGGATCTTCCTTTTGAGATATGTCTTAATTAAATTTTATTTTTTCTGCCTCATTCTGAAAAAAAGTTTTGAGGATAATAACATTCTGTCTTGTCCTCAATATCATTAAGAAATCTTGACTATGGAGCAAGTTGAAAGCAGAATCAGACCAGATACTAGCTACTCCTCCTTCATCCCTCTCCTAGGTTCCCAACCTTTAAAAATTCAACTATTTCCCCTCTTTCCCCTGCTCAAGAGCATCTTAATAATTTCATAGCATTTTTGCAATTGAAAGAAGCACCTTTGATTGTTGGTCTGTTGAGGTCCATCCGTATCTCTCTGCAACACTATTCACTTCCTTGATGGTTGTATTTTAGTGCCTTGTGAATTAATGACATGAGAAAATGAAGTGCTTTTTCATTTTATTTCATTTCATTTCATTTCATTTTATTTTATTTTATTTTATTTTATTTATTGCTTCTCTGGGCAGATAATTTATTGCATGGTTGCATCAGTAACAAACCCATGAAACTTTGGTCTCCTGGACCTGTGAATTCCATCTCACACGTGGTCTCTGGAAATCATGGTCACTTGTTTCTATCGATCTCATTAAAGAAAAGGACAACGTTGTAAGATGGACCTGCAGGCCACTACAGCTAACTGTAGGGGGGGAAAAGTTATTAACATTAACATTTGTTATATGAAGAATTCTATTTGATATATAGTACCAGAATGTAACGTATAACTTCTAAGAACACATTCTTTGCCAACTGCTTGGCGTTAAACCATTATTAATTCCAAGAACTTGCCTTATTGCCTCATTCACAGTAATGAACATATTACACATAAAAGGACAGGAAAGGAGGCTGTTTTCACTTAATAGTTCATTGCTCATTTAAAAAGGAGAAGACTTTCCTTTCTCCAGGGCCATGAACCTGTCTTGTGTAGCTGACTTAATACCTGCATTTTATTTTCCCCTAAAATCCAAGGCTCTCCATGTAATTCTGAGGGGGAAAGGTAGTCAGCCATGGAGGCCACCATTTTTGCACTAAAAGGATTCAACAGGGCAAGTAGTTGGGGACAATATAATGGCTACATGCTGGGTTGCTGTGGGTCTCGGAAGAAGTTGAAAGGGAAAAAGTGAAAAGTGAGCAGTTAAAACAATGGATGAACGAAACAATGATAGTGAATGAAAATATACAGCAAACTGGATACTATTTTTTGCACACTATTCTTTCTTCCCCAGTAGATCTTTGACTACCTGGTTTTTGGAGAGCCACTCAAAGGGACTGAGACAAAGACACCCAGTGGGAGGGCCTGTTTCATGCATCTCATAAATGTTTCATTTTTATCCAGGTTTGAGGAGCAAGTTTAGATGTTCTTTCTTGTTGAATTGTTTGCTTCTTTAGTCATTAAACTTATAATAGAGTTTATACCCCATTATCATGTGTTTCCCACCTCAAAATAATGGGAAACTATGCCAGATTTTTTTTTTCCTGATCTGTAGTCAGAGGAGGCTCCAGGGGCCACAAGAAGAAGCTTATCAAATTCCAGCTCAATATCAAACTCCATCTTATCTAACAATTTCAGTTTATTACAGCCAACAAACAACTACAAGAAGAAAAAAGAAAGAAAAATGAGCGTCCTTGAAAAAACAAAAATTCAGGATCTACAGCATTCAGGCTTGCTTTGCACAGTGGATTCCGTGCTGCAGTCACAAAGCTCGGTAACAAAATTACACAGCATTATACGTTACATAAAAATAAGGAGGAAATCAACATCAAAGTCATCTGGATGGCTGGAAGTGGCCACTAGAAGAGGGAAAGTAAGATTTTGGTCCATTGCCAAATGAAATCTCCAGCGCAAGAGAATGTGTGTGATCAGTTCAACTTCTTCTATGCCAAAGATCTACAACATAAGCCAGGACTTTTGTCCACACAGAATGATGTGCCTTCTGCTATCTCACACAATAAAACGATGAGCATGAAGCAATGTGGTGAGGGAAAGCAATGGGAGATTCTCACATATGAAAAATGACAGGTTTCCCAAATGCCCACGATCTTGTCTTCTTCTGAATTTTCCAGGGATACCATGTGCTCACGCTAGCTGCCAATGGAGTCCAGGGAAAGGCAGCTGGAGAATGAGAAAGAGGGAGAGGGAGAGAAAGGGAGAGGGATCGTTGTTTATGACAGAAGAGTTCAATAATTTGAAAAGAAGCAAAAATATTACTGCTCTTGTTGCAAATGTTAATTTTTATTTCTGTCGTGCCACCTGCTGTTTCATTATTAGAAACCACAGAATTAATCAAAAATGTGTTCCATGGACAGATCATGGCATTTGTATAAAAGTGGTTTCTCCTTGGTAGTTCCTTGATTAGGGTATTGTTTTCTGCTTGATTATTTGACTGACTGACTGACTGACTGACTGACTGACTGACTGACTGACTGACTGACTGACTTACAAAAACGTTGAACATCTAACAGAGGGGAACGAATATTCTGTCAACTCTCTGTGAGACGTCCAACATTTTGGAAGTAAGAAAGTAAGACAAATAATCAAGCAGAAAACAATATCCTAATCAAGGAGAAAACCACACCCCATTTCTTAGCTTTAAAAGGTTCACAGTAGCAATTTCTCCTTGATTGTTTTAAAGCATTTAAATATACATATGTGTTAAGGCTTAACAAAAAGGCTGAAAGTTCCCCAATGGATGGCAATCTCTCTCTTTCTTTCTCCTTCAACATTTTGAATGTAGTTAGAGCACCTTGGCAGAGAAACAACTAGTTGCAATTTGGTTTGGGCATCATGAATGCGGAGAAGCAATGAAATCAGAAGCATCTGATTAATTAATTAAGTAATTAAAAAATTAAAAACTACTTTTGAAAAGTAGTACACCTCCAAAGTAAACTCCAATGTCCCACCTGCTTACAGATCAGGGTTGCCCATTTTAGAAGGACAAGATTCTGATATATACAGTTACCATTTAAGCATGAACTACGCTGAGTTGTACTCAGGTGCTACAACTATGGGATACTTCCCTGGGTAAAACCAAGGGCACGCTTTGGGCAACCAAGTAAAGGAATGAGGTATTTATTTTTCAGATAGGAACATATGACACTATCTCACTCATTTTTGTCTATCCATTTCTGCATTGTCTATTCCAGCAAGCAGGGTTTCTCCAGAGTTTCAAGCAGACACTTTTCGTATCAACTGCTACCCAAGTGGAAAAGCCAAGGATTGAGCCTGGGGCATTCTTGGTGCAAAGTGCTTGTTTGCTTAATACTGTGACTTCCTACCAACAAGGATAACGTGTGATAGCGTCTAAGCAGCCTTGATTTGGTCTCAAAATGCTGAGCAGGGTTGGATGGGTGGATATTTAGATGGGAACATCAGGAATTCCAGAGTTGTAGGCTAGGCTGAGAAGCAGGAAAAATGTTCCAGAAAAAGGCTGTTCATGTTTGTGAGGTAGCTCACAAACGTGATAAATTCCTCAGTAGAGACAGGATGATGATGATGATCATCATCATCATCATTAGCATCATCATCATCATCACTGACAGCTGCAGTTTGTAGCTAAATTAATGTATGATGAAGGAACCCAACTGGGAATGTGAGCTGATGAATTCAGTTTTACTGGGAAAACAAAAACAAGAAGTCTCACCTATTTGCTTTTATGTGTTTTTGAGCAGAGCACTTGTGTTGGGGCAAAATGAGGGGGAAAGCAAAGCATAAGCATGTTGCTGTTGGTTTTTAATTTGTAATGGTAATACAAGCATGGAGGAACAGGAGTAACATATCCTGCCCCAGGACCAAGTTGCTGGAACTGTGCTAGTATTTCAATAATGCTTAATGCTGAGTTAGCCCCACTTCACTGCCTGGCCAAGGATGCTGACCAAAACTGAATCAGATTGAGATTCAGTTGAGGCAAAGGAGTTCAGGAAGCAGACCCTACCTGAGGAAGCATATTTTGTGCATTTCTTGGAGTGAGGGAGGAAACGTTCTCATTTTTGTTTTAAGGAG
The DNA here is from genome assembly GCF_059951505.1 of Python bivittatus. Lineage (NCBI taxonomy): Eukaryota > Metazoa > Chordata > Lepidosauria > Squamata > Pythonidae > Python > Python bivittatus. Next base: position 8,103,337 of record NW_028277033.1, read on the forward strand.
GAATGTTTTCTCATTTCAGCTCAGTGTGATGATTTGGAGGAAAGGGAGTAGAATAATCAACATGTACAGCTTGAGAAATTGCCTGTGATGAATCAGTCACCAAGACCATCTTCAGGGAGGGGGGGGAAACCCATAATATTTTCCAAATAAAAGATTCCCATTTAGTTTAGGGCAATTACCACTCAGCGTAAACAGAGTAATAAAGTTTATCATACATAGCGTGAGCTGAAATTGCAGGCTAGAAGAGTCTCTCTGAAAAAACAGTGTAAGTATAGTCCTAGTTAGACCAGAAGTTGTGATGGAATGGATCTACAAAGAGGAGGGTGATGTGAGAGATCAAGGCTGTCAGGAAAGACGGGGTGCAGTCCAGGAAGGGAAAGGAGACAAGAGACAACACAGTCCGCACAGGGAGTGTGGGAAGCGAAAGAGGTTCAGGATAGCGACTCCCTGGAATCTTCCAGGGTAGATCCACCAGTTGCTGTAGGATAGATTTAGTCTGGCAAGATTCTGTCTATAAAGTGTAAGCTAATAAAGGAACTTTGTTCAACTGGACTGTTTCACCGTCGTTCTTGGGCTGGGCCTGACAGAAGTACTGCTTAAGAACTTGCCTCTGGTAAATTATTTCTAATAGCCAAGACTGGAAGAGACTGATTCCAGAAGTCTAATGGGACCAGTCCTACAGTTATCTGCAGGCAAAATGTCTTAAAAATGTTCTGAAGATAGGTGCTTTCTCTCTCACTCATTCCATCATATATCCATCCTGCATTTTTTGTCTCCTCATGCTGATTTCTATCAGAGCTTGATATTGGTTCTCTTCTCAGTCGCTGTGTAGACCCCTTGGCACTATACACTGATCATGCTTTCTGCTAACATTTCAGAAATAAGGCATTCTGAAGATGGGTTGAGATCCCTAACCATCAAAGGTCCATATCCATGTTACTCTGAAGGTAATGTAAAATAACAGGAAGCCACTAAGATTAAGGAGAAGGCAGGTATGATTTTATTTTGGGAACTACTTGGGGCTACCTTGCTTGCAAATCATTAAAAGAGTCTTCATCAGGTTTATTGCTGTTTTGAAATCATTTGCTACGGCAAACCACACTCACCTTTGTATGTTCCATTTCTTGTTGGTTTCTAAAAGGTATCTTGTGCTTCTGTACAAGCATTGTTTTCCAAGCTCTCCAGGAACAAATGTTATAGAGAAAGCCTCAGAAGGATCAAGTCTGATGTGAGAGCTTAGATTGACATATGCTGTCTTTGTAAGCTGCCAACAGTCATTTTGAATGAGGCAGCATAGAAATATGTTTAAATAAATAACTTTGCTCATAATCAGAGGCAATGCAGAGACCTGTTGGTTGTTGTTTCTAAAAAGAAATATATGACTAAATAAAGGGTCTTGGTTGTCGGTATGGGTCTCTATTGTTACAGGAGTGATGGTTTTGCTTTCAGTCAACATATACTGCAATGTTAAGTGATACTGCTTTTGAAATACAGCAGTTTGCAAGTATTTAACACTTGAAGACATCATTCTATCTGGGCTCCAGTGTAGCAGACTCCAAGGTCCTGAGAATGGTCGTTACTCATTTCAGTAGAATGGGAATGGATCTCTCTCTCACAGAGACACAAATCTCTATCTCTATCTGTATCTCTTATCTATCTATCTATCATCTATCATCTATCATTTTCTGTCATCAATCTATCACAACTCTGGATTCCATAAGGAACTACTGGGTAGTAAAATATTTCATTAAAAATAAAGCGATTAAGAATTTCAAATCCCATCTACCAGTTAAGCATTTACTAGCATTCTCATTCTTCTGAAAAGAATAGGAAGAGGTTATTCTTTTGTGTGATTAGATCCATCCCTTTGCATTCATCCTAAACAAAAAACACTCATTAGTGCAAACTAAGAAAACAATGGCTTGGCACCTGGTTATCTGCAGGGCAGCATCTGCCTGTAACAGTTGGCTCAACCACTCTGTTCATGCCTTGAGAAGAAGCTTGTTGGGGAGATTAGGGGGGTTGAAGCCCAGAAGCATTGTTTTTTCATGATGGGGCTAGTGTGATGGAATGGAATTATGAAGGCCAGGCCAGAGAGATAAACATTTTCTTAGCTCACCGGAGGAGCGTGGGAGCAACAAGAGGATGAGGCTGGCACCTCCCTGAGGAATTCACACTGTTGTGGCTGGCTGACTTGGGAGCTAGGTTTCAGTCTGGGAAGATTCTTGCTAGAGGTTGTAGCTAATAAACATTGCTGGACTCAATTTGCATTGTCTCTTGGAGTTCCTTGGGCTAGGCCTGACACCAAGCCCTCTGGAATGACTTCCTGGTGGAGATTCGTTTGTCTCCAACATTGTCTCCCTACCCAAAAATGGCAAAGATGGAGCTTTTCTGGAGGATTTTGGGGCCAAATGCCATATATTTTGTTTGGGTTTCTCTGTTTTAAAATATTTTAAATTTATTGCACTTTTAGATCTTGTTAGTCAGAGTCTTGTGGTTGTGACGACATACAGATTTGATTATAAAATTTGATTAACTTTGTTGCTAAATACTGTACTGACTGTTGTATGAGTTTTGAGGTCTTTGCAAGAGCAGAAGCTGGATAGTAAATTCAATGTAGTTGGTTCATCTTACTGGAACTACTTAACTTCAACTGAGATAATCACTACTGACCCTCTAAGAACATCAGCGACCAATAAGGGGTAAGTATGAGTGGAACCCTTTTGAGAATGTTGCTCCATTTCTTTCCCTAAAAATAGTAAAAAAATGTCCCACACTCTCCTCTTCCTTGACCCCAGAAAAAGGAAAATGAAATGCAAAACAGAGTGGGATAAACAACTTCCTTTAGTATTTTTGAAAGGTCTTGGGATATGTGAGGCTCTGGCATTCAATTTTTTAAAAATGTAAATGAAATATGCAATTTGTGGTAGCAAAATATATTAGCTATAAAGAAAACTATGGAATGTTTTTCAGGCGACAACTTAACTTGGTGGTATCCTATGATTTGTCTCCTTTTTCCTCCACATTAGAAATTCTTTTAATCTTTCTCAAAGCTGCTTGGTTCGTGTAACTTTTGATATATATATTTGCTGGACTGAATTTTTAAATCATACAAAACACACTTCTCTGAATGATTCCTGATCTTACTGAATTAAGACATCACTTTGTTTGGAAATTCCCTAATGGCACTTACTAATTTATTTAAGACTTAATTGTTTATAGCGGGGCAGCATATACATTTTTGCCATTTTCTACTTTTGGTCTATGCTGGTAACTTTTTTTTTTTTTTTTACAAATACATATAGATTTTTTTTCTTTTTAGATTGTATAATTTGTTTCAGGTGTATTTATTTCATACGTTTTGGTCTTAGGTATCATTATTTGTACTGTTTAAAGAACTCAGTACAAAATAAAAAAAAATAGACAGTAAAAAAGTATTTCTATTAGTCCATTTCGTATTTCTGGAGCAAACTTTGGCTGATCTTTTTAAAAAATTTAAGCAGAGTTGGTCCTCATCAATACTTGGATAGGAAACCAGATAAAAATTCAGAGCTTAGGTTAAAGTTGGAAGTTGAAAAAAATTGACTGACGTGAAAGAAAAACACTTCTGTACTGTTGTCCAGAAAAGTACTTGGATATGGGGGTTTACATTTTTATGAGCCCCTGAAAATTTGGCTCACATTTTGACATAGTAACCTGTTGCCAAATTTCTCTGGAAATGGTTCAAAATTACATAAATTCATGATTCCCTACCTTTATCTTATCAGCCACTGACAAATTGCAGAATAATTGAAGATAGCATCCTTTTAGAATTTTTTATTCAGTGATTTCACCACAATGGTGCACTGCGAAATATTCTTAGAATCCCAATTTTTTTTTCGATGTCCCTTTCCTTCAGCCCTACTATGATGAAGTTCTTCTTTCAGATATAAAATATACAGCAGGGACTTGCATTAAGGTTGTTGATTCTGCACTCCTAGTTCACTTCAAAATATAGAGGCAGAACTGGAGGACAAATTCAGGCAGGAGAGTCAATTCTTAATCTTATCTGCTCTCAACATACTTGTTTTCAGGGCAACACACCTGTTCACTGGGGACTTCTGTTGAATGGAGTAATGTTGAATGGCATAATGAATGGAGTAAAAAGACAAACAAGCAGATTGAAGTCGTCAAATTAAACTTCAGAGTCTGTTCCTTTGCCCACACCAGTACAGCTATCAGAAAGTGTCAACCATCTTTTAACTCCGCAAAACTGAGGGTGTTGCTCACCTTTTCCTTTTAAATGCAAGATGGGAGTGAATCGCCTTAATTATCACTGCTACAGCATCTGCAGAGAGTCCTCAAGACCAAAAACCTTTAGGTGCTCTGCCTTAAGAGCAAAGAATACATGATTTCCTTTTAGGTTACATTTCATAATCTGAGAATGGAAACTCATAACGTCAGTAATGACATGTTGGACAACTTGGAAGGACAACAACCCTAACAAAAAGTGGCTGATAATGATCCTAGACCAAAAAAAAAGATATTGCTCAATGAGATATGAACACACACAAACATACAGATCATCTATTTAAGAGAATGTTTGTCTTGCATGCTAACAAAAATAACCACCAAAAAATCCAGTAGCATAATATGCCAACTCTCTCCTTGGCTGCTGATTGGACATGCATCTACCTGATCTCATTGGAACTGGTTATTTAATAAATGTGCATGAAATTTGGGGGGGGGGGGGGTTGGTCTTTGGAATAAAAGCAAGTTATTCTGAGAGGCAGATTTGGCTTGGTCCAGAAATAGACACTGCAAAAGTTATAGGGTTGAAGTCACAGATAAGACCAGAATTTTAATCAGACTTGAAAGTCCAGAACCAAAATGCTGTATTTTTCATCAAGTAACTGCTTCCATTCAATTTTCCTGTTTCCAAGGATTACTGAAGATTAAGAAGTCCTCTGTAGTGCGTAAGGAAGAGGACCATGGTGGAAATATGCAAGAACTGTTACCTAGGCAAAAGGGGCCAAAACAGGTTTTTGTTTTTTTGTTTTTTAAGTCTAGAGCAATTAGAGAACATTTGGAAGTCTCCCTGATTCACTGGAGTCTTAGAAGGGAGGAGGAAGTTCAGCACAATCAGACTTGCAAGATTTTGTTATTCCAGCCAGTCTCAATAGAAGTAGTTTTAGCCTTCCTATGGAGTTGATTTCCTGGTCTGGTCTACCTAGTGGGGATGACATTGTCCTCAATTGTGTTATTTTAAGTAAATTTGTCACATTACCCAGCATGTATATAGTAACTTTAAAATTGTAATAATGTCCCTCCTCCAAGAGCAAAATCCTAACTATGTCTGTTCCCCAAAACTATCAGAGATTGAACTAATTGTGGAGTCCTTGGGGTTCTCTGAGCTTGGTTCTTTTCTTGCAAATGTTTCATTACCCGGCTAGGTAACATCTTCAGTGCTAGAATGGGATGGGGTTTGCTCTCTGTTAATGTGCTGTGGCCTGCCTTGCCCGTGCTGGTAAGGGTGGGGGTTTTGTTTTGATCCTCTGGTAGTTCCTTGATCAGCATATGTTGACTGCTTGATTGTGTGCCTGGTGGTAACCTTTGCTTATCTGGGGGATGATTGCTGGTGAAGCAATCTTCTGGTCTTTTGTCTCTTTTGAATAGTACGTAGACGCTGTTTATCTCTATGTGTCTGTTAATTGCTGCCTTGTCTGAATGCCAGGCTTCCAAGAATTCTCTTGCATTTTTGGATTTAGCTTGGTCTAAAATGATGACAGTTTCCCAGTTGAAACTATGGTTCAGTCTGTCCATGTGTTGTGAGATTAAGGAGTTTTCATCATGTCTTCTGACTGCTAGTTGGTGCTCGTGGATGCGCTCTGCTAGTCTTCTGCCTGTCTGTCCTATGTAGTGTTTGTTACAGTCCTTAAACTGTATGTTATAGATGACTCCTGTTTTTCCTCCTTGTGCTACTAGTAGGGTCTTTTGGTTTACTTAAGATATTTTGGAGTGATTTTTGTTCGTTTGTGTGCTACAGAGATGCCATGTGGTTGTAATAGTCTGTTGGTAGTTTCTGAGACGTTTCTGATGTATGGCAGTATGATCCTTTTCATAGCTTGTGTTGGTTGTGTTGTAGTAGGTTGAGTGGTCAGGCACTTTTTGATGAATTTGCATGGATATCCATTTTGTTGGAAGATGTTGTATAATTGGTCTGGTTCCTTTTTCTGCTGTTCTGGGTTGCTGCAATGCATTTGTGTTCACTTGAATAATGTTCTTACACTGCTCCTCTTGCAGGAGGTAGGGTTGTTACTTTGGTAATGGAGTACTTGGTTGGTGTGCTTTGTTTTCTGATGGACTTGAGTTTCTAATTTGCTGTTGTTTCCTCTGCTGATGAGCCTATCCAGGAAGGGTAGCAAGTTGTGGTTTTCCTCCTTTCTGGTGAATTATATTCCTTGGAAGATGTGGTTGATAGTTTCATGTGTCTTCTCTAGTTGTTCCTTTTTTATTATAACAAAGGTGTTATAAACTCCACTCCCTTCTAGCACTGAAGATGTTACCTAGCCGGGTAACGAAACATTTGCAAGAAAACAGCCAAGTTCAGAGAACCCCAAGGACTCCACAGTTCAACCCTGAGCTACACATATTCTCTTCTATTGATTAAACTAATTATATGCTTCAGTGTAATGCTGGGTTTGATTGCTGGATAGCAAGCTTTCTGTTCCAGGTTTTCCACTTTCATCATTCTAGGCAGTTTGCTTGAAAGTGTATGGAAAATACCAATTTCAGGGCAGCCCTAGTGAAAGTGGTGTGTGATAAATATAAAAGGGAAGGTATGAGACCTCTTGCTCCCAAACCCAACTTAGCCATCATGTGCACCTCTGCAATCAGAGATGAACTGCTTGGCTGTGTGTATAGGTTCTTGAAGAGACAGTACTGATATCACACAAGAAGCTATTAAATAAATTTAATGCAGACCAAGAGAGTAAAATGTTGTCTGAATTCTGAATGTTTCAGTATAAAATATGGGTATTGTTAAATAGCAGGGTATATTTTATCATTATTTTCTATCTCCTGAATGGATTATTTATGAAGCTGTATTATAATTCAACTACAATCTTCTAAATAAATAATACGGGCAATTTAAACAAGCCCAGTAAGAAAAGGAATGCTATATGTCAGTCATCCCATGACCTTGGAACCTACTGGGTAGAAAATTGGAAAGAAGAACTGGGTTAAACAGAGTAATTGGAGAAAATATTGGCTGCACTTTTTTCCCCCTCTCCATGTAAATGTAAGGGACAGAAATGCATCTTTTGAAAAAGGAAAGATGAAAACTCATTATAATGCCTAGAATTTTCTTGAGAAAGCTATGTTATTTTAGATTCTCCATCTGAGCTTCTTACGTGTAGGCGGAAATCTTTCTCTCTTAGTTTCCTACTTCTGAAGGAGCTGCTATAAACACAGCAACTCACAGTATGCTCTATAGACCTCTTTTATGTATGAGAGCTATCCTAGGATCGGGTTGGAGTTCTACGCCAAACAATACAAAGATAACCTGTCAGGGAAGTCCTGTTTTGGTGTCTTCTGGACCTGTTCAGAAACTCTTTGAGGAAAAACTATAGCGTAACTCATTGGGTGAGATGGGCAGTGACTAAATTTGAAACAAAATAGATAAAATAATGCAGCAAGATGAACCCACTAACTCAACCAAATGCAAAAGTGTGCTTGTCAGGTCCACCTCTCCACCTGTAATAAAGGGAGGATTTTACAGAGCTATTAGTAAAGATGTATGAGTCATCTAAAACCTATTCTGAATTTGAGATTTGAAGGTTGTAAGATTCAATTCAAATTTGGGGTTTAAGACTCAAAGTCAACAAGAACCGATTTGAAATGATTCAAACTGGTTCATTTCAAAAATTCAAGACCAGGTTATAATAGGAAACTATCAAGACACCCTTGTCTACTTAGTCTTTGGCCAAACAACATGAAACTAGAAGGGACAATTGATCCTCTAATGGCCATTAACCTTGCAGAGTTTCAGCTAGATAGCTTCGAGAATTTCACCACGATTCTCTTTTCAAATTTTTCTTCTACATGTCTACTAAAGTAGAGAAAGCAAGTGTAAGAAAATGCCAGCATAGCAGCCTCCAAATTGTTTAGCAAAGAGCCTGTACTGAATTAACTTGAGACAATGCAGAAAGTGTCCTTCTGCATTAAAAACAAAAAAACTTTCAAGAACTATAGAACAAGGGAACTTATACTAAGACTAAAGAGTTCACCCTGTTATGATTGCTTGCTTTTCTGAAGTGGCCAGCTTGTCAGCATGGCTCATGGTCAAGGTTCACCTCATCAGGAATGATGCTCTATGTGCTGTTTGTGCAACTTAAAAAACCTTGAGAAGTTACTTGTCATAATTATTGCATATACTATAATAATGTATACATTATAAATTAGTAATAGTTGGAACAGTGCATGCATAATCTTATTTCCATTTATAGAATACATATCCTTGTGTCTTTTTCTCTCTCTCTCTCTCTCTCTCTCTCTTTTTCCCTCCCTCCCTCTAAACCAGTGTTTTTTCAAATTTGCAATTTTAAGAGGTGTGGACTTCAATTCCCAGAATTCCCCAGCCAGCATAAGTGAAAGTCCACATATCTTAAAGTTGCCAAGTTTGAAAAACACTGCCATGAACAAACTTGCCTAAACAAATTTTAGGGGAAGATTCATGGGTAGAAGCAGTAGGGTAGCATTTTTCCTTTGATATGCAAGGTTTGTGGAGAGGATAAAACTCTGGCCAATTATTCCTGTCAATATTAGAGAGTTTATCACATCATCAATCTCCCAGCTTTGCCCACATATGGAAGAAAAGCTGCAATTGTGTTTGAAACTATACAAATCCAGAAAGTCTATTGAATCTTTTAATCACCTTTGAAGCTCTTCACAGTAATATAAGGGTACCTGATTCAATTCAGTGCCTCGGATGGCTCCAAACATTCAAACAGGAAATGCAATTCAAAAGAGTGACTTGATCAACCCTCCTTCTAACTGAACCATCCATTCAAGCTTTGCACAACCGCATTGTTATATTCTGGACATCTTTACCCATGATCTTAACTCTGACCATCTCTACTCCAGCCCTCCCACTCTTAGACATTTGATGATCTCCTGTTTCCTTTTTATTGATTGATACTATTTATTTATTGACACTGAATCCCAGAACTGTTTCTTCCTTATATTTTCCCTTCAACCTTAGCTTACTTGTGCATCCCTAGTTCCCATAAGCATGAGTCATTTCCCTCTTTATTTCCATCTGCAGTTCTTTCCCTTTCCTTCATTCTTGGCCACAGAGGTGATTGGGGTATTGGTCGACAGGCATTCACTGAATGGATAACATGATCCTGCTATACGATCTAGTCTGCAAACTTACAGAAGACCAATAGAGGGCAGCAGAATGTTAGGGTTTTCTGTATCTCTTTGCTGCCATCTACTGGGCATCTAGATTATTGCAGCCCAGATCTGGTGGCCATAATGATTAGTCATGGGAGAATAGCCAGCCTGCTGGAACTGCTGGAGCCAGAGGTAAAAAAAAAAAAAAAAAAAAGCAGGGAGGCCATACTCATTCTGAAAATCTGGATTCTACACACACTGTAAATCAGGACAATAAAGAAAATAGGTTTCTTTATCTTTATTAGGGATGGCAAAGAAATCCTGATTGCCTAGTCAATTTCTGCAGCATCTTTTTCTGGGCACCAGCTGAGCTTTGTATTCCCAGCAGATAGTTTAATAAGTTACACTCAGTATGTAAGATTGTGAAATCTCTGCATAAGGAAAAACATTTTATTTGGCATGTTATGAATGCTAAATGCATTCGGTGAAGCCAAAACAATGAAACAGCTTCAAAAGTGATTTAACAAATGTAAGATCCGTGCTGGTTTTGCATCATCAAAATACACACAATGGCTAGGATTTTAATGATTTTCATATCACAATTGCAGGTAAATCATAAGTGTCATCTATACCAGCGCTAGGGATAGACCTTCTGCAAATTCATTATGCTCTTCCTATTTGAAGAATGACCTCCACCTTAGTGCATACTTTCATCTACTCCCCCGATATCTATTCAGTTGCATTGGAATCGAACCATCATTCTAATGAAAAGATGCTTCCAAAGGCAGAAACATCTGGAGATGAAGAGCTGGTAGAATCCATGTTCTCTCTTTCTGGGCCAAGAGAGAAAAAATTAATCAAACTGCAAGGGCTGAGACCCAGTGAACTGCTGAAACTAAATGCTGGCAAGAGCAGGACTTAATCAAGCAGCATCTGAGAGATTTAAACATGATCACTGTGTATGCTCTTTGTTGCTTGCAATTGAAATCCTTGCTCTATGCTTCGTATTCCTTCTCTGCAAGCTCTGAATCATGGAATTGAGCTTTGAACTGTTTTATAACTACTTCTATTCATTTCCTCCTTGAATTTATCCACCCTTGAATATCACCCATCTAGAGACTCCAACCATTCTGTTAGCGACTTTTCCAGTATTTCCCAGAAAATGTTACTGTCTTCCTGAGAATCTAGTCCACTAGCTAAAACTGGTCAATCTGATTTTATTGCATTCCAGTAGGATTGTCTAGGTGGAGATGACCCTTGGAGAGCATTTGGCAAGTTATCATTAGCATTGTTTCCTAAAGGGCAGTGAGTAAGCAAGTTGTTGATGTTGATATGGCTCCTAAAACCTTCTCATGATTGTTATAGCCATTCAGAAGGAATCAAAGCATTCACCCTCCTTATATTTTTAGCACATGCTGCAAACAGATTTTTCCCGTCATATGTCTACTCTAAAAACATTACAATTCAAGTAACTTTAGTTGATGTCAATTTTCCTGTATCTAATTTCAAAACCTTCTGTGGTTCAGCTGATTGCAGATTATGATGTACTAGTCCCAGCATTAAATCGGGGCTAATTCTGTAGATTTCTCTGTGTGTGAAATGAAAACCAATGTGTCTTGTTCCTAATAAGACTCTCTTTTAAATAACCAAGCACCATAACAAATAGATCCATAGGAATGATAATTCTTTAAACCTGAAAGGGAATGTCGAATACCAGCTACCCAAATCAATTTACAACTACTTTCAACAAGTGTTGCTTTAAACAGAAATATTAAATCACACTCTGTGACTGCAGAGACTTTGTCGTGGGGAAGATTTTTGGTTTGCGAAAGCATTTCTTATATTGCCATCCAGCAGCCACTATTGTATTCATAACATGATCTTTAGAATTATTTTTTAATTAATCAACATACCCCATCATTCTTGGGGAATGCCAGACTTCAGAAGGGAAATGGAGCTGGAGATCAGCATATGCCAACTGGTCCATCTCTCCCGTTAGATGGTTTCATCCCACCATCTCCCAAGGGCTGTGGTGGTCTTCTTCATTAGAATCTGCTGCTCAGGAGGACAACAAACATCTTGATTTGGGAAGGATCCACATTCAGTCCTCTTAGTATTTGGATGGATCAGATTGAGAAAAACTGCCTGAAATTTACCAGTCCTCGTCTAATATTGATCAGACCAGGGGTCAGTAGTATGTCCTTATATTACACTCATAATACAGAGAAGATGTGGAAATAAGTTGACAGATTTGAACTTATGCACCATTACAGAGGTAGGAGAACTGGTGCCTCTCAGCATTCTTGTCCTCATGGACATTTCTCTTGGCCCTAGCCAAACTCTATAGTCCACCTTATTTTTTGCAGATGGAGAGTAGGAATCTCTAACCCACCTGCTCCTTTGTCGCTCTCTTCACAAGAAACCTCAGAAGAGATATAACTATCCCATTCTAAAGGAAGAGAGCACAACCCTTATCCAATCCAACCAGGACTCTCATGTATCTTTCCAGGTTGCCCAATTTTCTGCTATCATTCGTGCTATCTGTGCTGCCTATGATTGAAAAGTAGTACACATTTTGGTAATTGCCACTCTTATCTGTATTATTGCTACTTTATTAATTTCTTGTATGTGATTTTATTGTATTTTTGTCTACTTTTTAGTTTTATTACTTATATGTTTATGTATTTTTATTGTAGTGTTCTCTGGCCTAAAGGCCGTAATAAAGGTTTTGAGTTTGGGTTCTTGACCCTAACTAAACTCTATAGCTCACCTTAATTTCCCCCCTTAAGTTTCTCTTCGTTTGTTTGTTTCATTTGTTTGTAGAAAGCTGGTATGTTCCCAAGTTATAATCATGCTGAACCCTGCTTAGCCTCTGAACCAAAGCTGGCTAGAAATTGCCGTATGATTTTTCAAAATTGCCAATTTAAAATAATGTATAGGTAAGAAATGTCATGCAGATTAAGTCAGATATGAAACAGGATGGAGCCACAAATGAATACTAGTGAAACTCCTTGATCTAACCCTGTACATGAATGATATCCCACTGTGGTTATAGGACTGCAGACTGTGAAATGAAATTTGTTGATGTGAATAACAGTGTGCTCTGGTGATGCAGAAGACATTTGGATCAGAGATAGGACAACCTCTTCACAGTTTCGCTTTTAAGCAAGTTTCTGGAGAAGTCCCATCAAGAAAGCAAGAAAACTCATTCTTCTTTTTTCTTAACTCTGTGCTTAGGTGTCCAAGTCTGACTTCTAATCCATTTTTGGACTTTTCCTCCTCCAACCCTCTTCTGGATCTTGTGCAAAATTAGGATAACTATTTTAAGAACTTGCAACCTTGGCCAATATAAGGACAAATTCTACTATAGGTGATGAGTTAATGATTGTTATTATTAACAATAAAATATTATTTATTTATTGTCATCCAAGCCATCACTACAATTGTGAATCTATTTGCTCTTTACATTCAGAAATGGTATTCCTCTTCAATTTTATTTTTTTAAACGGCATACTGTCTTTCCAATAAAATTGATGGGTTGATTAAGAATTAACTATAGAAAATATGATTTGACCCATTGCTCTCCTAATTTCTCTTGATAAGGGATCCATCCTTTGGCTCTGCACCGCAACCTGAAAGTTACCTCTTCCGTTACTTTATCCCTTCTATGAGACTGAATGAACAGTATATCAATAATGCTGCCGCGTGTACAACCAACTAAAGCTAATAAAACAGAGATTGGCTGACCATTGTTATCGCAATAAGTGCCCTGAATGCTTTTGCATGAATTTTGCAGAATTGAGCTGATCAATGAATATTAAGTTGCAAGAGTCCCCTACGGAGCCATACCTTTTACTATTCTCAAATTGAAATATATCCTACATGAATCACTGGGAATATTGATGAAGCAACTTATGAAAAAATACAGTGGTTCCGAAGAAAACTGACATTAGTGTATCTTTACCCGCTGTTAAGAGAGAAACGTGAAAAGCAACTTCCAGGGGTGTGTTTTCTCTTGCCCTCTTGTGTTTTTGGACCCTATACACACTGGTGTGCCAAACAGTTGTGTTTCAGGGCTTTCTTCTGTAATGTTTTAATACTAGACTAAAGCAAACAAGCTATTGATTGTTGTAAGGGGGAAGGAGGAAAGCAATCTATTTTGCCTGCTTATGCTTTAAAATACAATATATTCACTTACCTAAATTTGTGTTCCTTGACTGCTTCCTTTGATTATTTTCTCCCAGTTTTTCTTCGTATATTGAGAAATGGCAAAACTACCACTTTTAATTATTACAAATCATGCAGTGCTTAATTTGTAATTTTTATGTTTTAATTTGTATGTTTTAAAAAAAATAGGTAACCTGCCTGACCTCAAGGAACTCAGAGCAGCATTGTATCTTCACAACCATCCTGTGACTTAGAGTGCCACCATTGGTCTAATACAGGGCAACACACTGGAAACTGAATTTCATAGATCCAATCTGGATGTCATAAACTGTGAGGGAATTCCAAGAATTAAATGTATATAAATGCATATCCTAAAGTTAAACTCTAAGGATATTGAGTCACTCAGTACCTTATACACTTCTGCTGCTGTCACTGCTGCTGAATATTAGTGGGCAGCAGTGAATGTGTGTAGACATACCCCACACTAACCACACATCCATGGAAATGACAGAGTCATGAGACTGTTGCCACTGAGCTGCAGTTTAGGTTCAGGCTGAGGGATATATCTAGTGCACAGTATAAAACTGAAGTACAGACAACCCAATAAAGTTGAGAGCATGGGAGAAATAGCTTCGTCTGGTGCACAAGGGGCTCGAAAAGCAACAATCAAGAACCACAAATAGCCATAAATAAGGTGTACAGATTCATTTCTACTGAGCAGGTCTCTGGCATTCCCAGACTGTGTGGCCTCTCTTTCCCACATGCTAACGGATCTACCATCTACCTATTTTCTTTTCCTTTGTCTCCTTAGCTGTCCAAGAAAGAACTCCCCATTTAGGGGCTGCCTGTCCAGAAGCACCGTCCATTTTTAAAATCCAAAATCAAGCTGTCCCAGCAGAATCTTTTAATGAGGGGGGGGGGAATCATTCCTGGGTCCATGAATTGCAACAGGTAACTGGTTCCATGCAGTTTTGAGGGTATTGGCATGTCTTGTTGAGGGCCAAGCTGCAGGAACAAGAAGGTGTCGGGCAGAGTGATAATCACAAACACTCCTGTTTGTGCAGAGCGCAGCAAAAACTCCAGGAAAATATTAGCCATGACAGCAAACACAATGCAATGTCCATTTCTTGTTTCCCAAAGAAATCCAGTCAGAAAATATATACTAACTGGTGTTTATTGATAAAAATGCAAAATTCCATAAAATGCAAATATCATACAAAATATAAAGAAAAACACATCTTCTCATTAAATGTAGCATCCAAGACTTATTAGCAACACAAGCTTAACAAAATCTCTAGCTACAAACTCTTAGAGAAGAGGTACACTACTTGGTAATTTGTTACAACTACATAGCCCATAAAACCTTCATAGTGGCTAACACTAAAACAACTAACAACTACTCAGAGAGACTGAACATTTTCCTCCCCTTGTATTATAGCTCTATGCCACCCCCACTGGGTAACTAGCATACACACGCCAATAGGTGGCAGTAAATAGCACAATACACAACACACAATAACAGGTGTTTTTCACATGATCTCTGTAGTCAAAATATTATTTGTTATTGTTGTAAAGATAACGGGATGAATCCTTTCCCAAGAGAAAGAAAATCCTGACAGAAGGGCCAGAAGATGAAGGGCATCTATGACCGTCTGCAAGGCCTACAGCATCTCTTCTGCCCACTAAACCTCCTCCCCTAATCTGAGTGGATCCAGGGTTCCTAGAGAAAATGCTGTGGCCTCTAAGCTAACCTCAGGCCACATTTTTATATCCCCTTCTGCTAAGGGGAGAGAAGCAAAATAGACCCCACAGTCTCAAGTCTGCTTACACCTCCCTCAGTCATGCAATAGAATATAATGGATTCCTATCCTGTAATGCTCCTCTGCTTAGATGCTGCCAATCAGGAAACCGAAGCCCCCTCACATCTGATTAGTTGGAACAAGCATAAACAGAACACAGTACAAACCATTTTTCCAACATATATTTAAAAGCATGTAATCTAGAGTACGTCTCCTGCCTACATTATGCCAGACTCAGATTCAGGGCAGTCAGCCTGGAACAGAGCAGAAGATGAATGAATCTTAGTCTGCCAAGGCACCTTCTATTTTTGAAAATAAATGAATGACTCTGCCACCAAGCAATTCCACCTCCATGCATTTTCCAAATGCACTTAGAGATGTTTAGCAATCCAAGCATCACATCCTTCAGAGCCGTGTGCCTGCGTATTTGTGGTGTCTGTGTTTCAAATTCATCACCGCGAGATTCTTCACCTGCCCCCATCATCAAGCCAAAATGCATTGTGCCCCTTCCTCTGTTATTATAGATGCTGCATAAGAAAACAAAAATGTACTAAGAGCATTCTCCCTCCGTTTTACATTGCGCATCTCAGACTGTCAAGTGAGGGGTTATGAGCAATTTAAGAAGCAAGGAAGAGTTCCTATAATTTGAATCTTGCCAGATTTTGATGAGCAGCTGAATAAATCTGATTAGGCAGATCTGTTTTTGGTTTTTGTTTTTTTCCCCTTTAATTAGAGCTTTGATTTACGTGGAAAACACTACACCAATGTGCTTGTATAAATATACAGAGGAAATGCCTCTGTCTCTTGTTAGGGAGTGTTTTGCCTAAGAGGTTGCATGTAATAGGTGAAGACAGACTTTCGAGAGGCACCTGTCCATGGATAGTCAGAGAGGCTGTTCACTACTAAGAGTGAAGCCTTGTTCTCTTCACTTCACCCTCATCTTCCAAAATAGTCCCTCTATGGATTACAAGCTTTGTTGTGGCTCTAGAATATGATGGAATTGGGGAAGTTGGATATCATGGAGATTCTTCTTCTCAGTCTGGACATGTTAGTGAAATAAGGTAGGTCCCAGATTGAACTAGTCCCTGCAGTTTTCTTGGGAAGACTTTTTGGAAGTGGTTTGCCATTGCCTCCTTCCTAGGGCTGAGAGAGAGTGACTGGCCCAAGGTCACCCAGCTGGCTTTGTGCCTAAGGTGGGACTCGGGCTCACAGTCTCCTGGTTTCTAGCCTATTGCCTTAACTGCTACACCAAACTGGTTATTATGTGCTGATTATCCCAAATCCATTTCTCTGTTACATCTATAGGAAATGCCTGAACACTTGACTCCAGTTGACAGTGGGCTGTCCAAGAGGTAATTAAATTGAAGCTGAGGTTAGACAAATGGAGAGATTCACTGTAGGGAGTCAGAACTCCAGAGGAGTGACAGATCCTCTAGTACTGCTCTAAATGAGATTACACTCCTCATGAAGGAGGAGATTCTAGGGCTGCATATGGATCCCAATCTCAGACTGAGGCTATGGCCAGGAACATCTGTTATCAGCTTCAGCTAATATACTAACTGTGTCCTTTCTTGAAATAAAATTATATTTAAATGATGAGGCACATGCTGGAAACCTCCAAGCTTCAGTACCGCAATATGCTTAATGTAACTTCCTTGTATCTCATCTGAAAACTTAAATCAATATAAAATTCAGCATCTAGTTTAGTCTCAAGCACCAAAGACACCACTTTGTTTCTGGATGGTATATAAAGTATTACTTACTACCTTTAAAGTACTACACAGCCTGGATCAGGGTTATCTGAGCGAATAGCTTCTTCTATAAGATCTCCCTGCCCAGCTCCCATGGAGGTCATCTGGGGGGAGGGTTCACCTCCAAATTCCACTGCTCATTGTATGGCAATTTGGGGTTGAGGTTCACCCCTGGTTTCTGGCACAGCATCCCTGTCACATTGAGAAAACTCCCCTCCTGTTATCATTAGAAAAAGCTTTTTAAAAAGTGTGTGTGTGTGTGCGTGTGCGTGTTTATGTATGTGTTGTACATATATATATATCAGGATAAAACAATGAAGGGGGCAAAGATGCATTCAGCTTGCCATGCTGTTTTGACAGCCTGAATCCATCTGTTTTCCCCAATCTCATGAGTCATCTATGTGCCATATCATCTTAGTTGCATTGATTATTTGGGTGAGAAACATCAGCCTATTTCCCAGGATATATACTCAATAAATTGCCTTTGGAAAATGTTTGTAAGTTGCTTGTATAAACTTTCCAATGCATGAATGTGTGTGTGTTTGCATGCGTGTGAGAGCATCCTTGGAGGATGGAATTCTTGATAAAGGAAATCACATTGCAAAGAAAATAATATCAGTTGGTAAAAGTGTTTTCCCTTGTTTACTCTGTAAAAGGAGGAGCAGAGGTCTTTAAAATGAAGAACCCTACTTATATTTTCAGGAATTGTCTATACTTAATCCTTCTTTGGGTGTAAACTGGTAGGAAACACACATCTTTAGAAGAAATGTGATCTCCCAAGGTTCCGTTTTCTTATCTCTTCTCTACATGTGAGTCATGGAAAGAGAATATTACACCATTGAAGCTAAGCTTCAGGTCAATTTCTGAAACGAAGAGGTGCAAGTTTGTTTTGTTCTGGGTGGTGGTGCTAGTGGATTAAGGTCAGATCGGGCTTTTGGCATTCTTGGGGCTTCACAACATTAAGGGAACAGGATCATTTGAAGAAACGGAGGGGCTCATGGCATCAGATTTGGCTACATGAAGATGAACTGAGGGGTCCAGTATAGAAAGACAGAGTGGGGTGTGCCAAAATTTCCAAATGGGGGAAATATTTTCTGAAAATATTCTCCACAGTAGTGAGTACTTTAGAACAATTCATTTGTGCTCCGTAAGTGAAACACCTGTAGATATTTTATTCTCCTTGCTTATAAATGTGGTATCAGGAATTCTGTTTGTTGTACCCCTGAGAGCCGAGTGGTGTAGAAAAAGCGAATAATCTGTGTATGATTAATTCTGTAACTAATAGTAATTGTCTATAAAAATGATAAAATTGTAATTTATGCTGGCCCACATATGCACCTACTGAGCAACAAATGCACATGCTGAGCAACTAAACCAGAATAAACACTGCTTTAATCAGCCAAAGAAGAGATCCATCATTCAATCCAAGGTCTCCTCTTGGCTTGATTATTTTTCTAACAAAGATTATGACTCCAGTGCCTACGCCTCCAACGGCGTGACAGCTCGGCCCATTTTTCTCGTCTGGGATAGAGTCCAATGTTGATTGCCTGGGTGAATTGAGATTCCATGTCCCAATAATAAAGCAAGCCTGCTTTTTACAGTTCAGAACATCGTATGCCATGCAGTCAAGAAAGCTTAGGAAAGATAGAACATCTCACCATTTAACTATACTTTTCAAACTCTTCTGAAATGAAATTGCTTCAATGAAACTTTGAAAGGCAGAAGACACGAAGCTGTGAGAAGAGATTAACTTTTGGAGTAATACAGAGGTCAAGCTGATTGAGAATTAGCTGGTACAATATGAGTAAACAATGTGACCCCAAGTTTCGTATCTGTGTGTGGAGGGACTTAATAAAGTTCTGTGTAGCTATGCTTATGCAGGTATTTTTGAAGATCTATAAAGCAGAGTTTGGAATTTTAAAATTAGGGATCGGTCATCCCATGTTACTTTACCCTGTATTCACCTGCAAGACCTTTCCATCTCATATCAATCTGAGTCCCTTTTTAAACAAAAGATTCTCACTGAAAATGCATATTTAAATATGCCTTCTTCATCAGTGTTTTATAAACACTTCTTTCAGTATTTCTGATTGGTTTGTTCATTTAATTAATTAATTTTCAGTACTTACAAGCACTCTGGTCCCAAGGGAAATCAAAGAAACAAACCAAAAAGACGATAGCAATAAGTAACAAAATCCAGAACAGTCAGTCTGTGTGTGTGTGTGTGTGTGTGTGTCCAGAGAAAGCAAAGATAAAATCTCAACTATGTATGCTGCAATGAGTTTGATATGTTTATTTGCTGTTTAGACAAGAATGCTGAAATGTTCAGGAAGTGTAAAAGCTGTTGCATAATTTAAGTCTCGATCAGCGCAACAGCCTAGGAGCAATGGGGGCCTGGATATAATACATGCCATCCATCCATCCAATTTCATTTTACTTTGATTTTCCATAGGTCCTTTGTGTCAAAGAAAAAAGGAGAAAAACGCTGTATGTTTCTGCAACATTTTTTCATTTATATGGTCTTGGTTTAGCAGTTTTGATTCTAAGCTCTGTCACCAGAAGTTGACTAAAGTATGGTGAGCAGGACCTTGTTATGATGTGAAGACATAATGATGTAACAAGCTAACCATGGTTCCACGTCTGTAGGATTAATGCAATATTCAGAAATGTGTTGCCTCTCACCATTCTAGAGTCCTATCAGCTTTAGACAATTCCGATATTGGTCAGCTGGAGTACATTTTGTCACATTCATTTCTGCATTAAACTATTGTCCGAATCAAGCTCAATAAATACTTTCTTAACTAAAGAAGCTAAAAAGTCAGCAGGAATCTAGTTGATAAGGTTCCCTTTCAAGGAAAGTGCTTTGTACATGGTAGTTTTAGCAGTTGTATCAAACCTAGCTAGCTAGCTATTGTCTCACCATCTCACAGTCAACATAATATGGGGTGAAAGAGACTGACTTCCATTTATAAAATGGACTTACCTCTTGTAACTTGTAGAAGGTGTCCACCCCTCTGAAGCAGATTTGGGGGTCAGAGAGTTAAAAGAAAATGGTCCCTTCCTCATCCTGCTGTAAGAATAGCTCCATCAGCAGAAGGGCTTGATTGATTATCACTCACAATGTTTTATGTAACTTCCTAAGTAGGAAAATTGTCTCTCAGGGAAATTACCTACATTTCAACTGTGGATGGAGAGACAAAAGAGAGAGAACAGGGGAAAGAAAAAGAAGAGATTTTGGAAAGGGTTGGGGAGGCAAGGCTAACAGGAGAGAAATGTAAGCGAAGGACATTTGGCTTTGTTAATAGATCAACATTTGGCATTACTGGGGCTTCACATAGCTATAGGAGCCATGCATTTCCCAGCAATGTGGCATTTCTCACTGCTGCAATTGCCATCAATGAGAATTAGCAATATCTCTGGAATGAGATAGAGCGGCATAATGATTTAGCATGTAGGCCAGCCTAACTCAAAACAGATGCCCTCCAGATGAGTAGATGATTCCCATCATCCCCAGGCAGTTGCAATCCACCTCATTTAGAGGGCAGGGGAAGCTGAAATGGCCAAGAATGACACAAAGATGGCCAATAAAGCCAGGATTGAAATCTGTATCATCTGGCCAGCACAACCAGAGGTACAGGAAAGTTGAATCCAGAGAAGACCCCACTTCTCTCTTAACTTGCTTAATATCCTTGTTATTAGAGCAAGCCTAAGTGCCTGTAGCGATAATGAGAGAGAGAGACAGTGAAAAGCAATTTTATCCAGTTGCTTAAGAGAAGATAGTATGAGCCAAGGAAGAAGGGGGAATATACTAGATAAAGAGTGCATATGTACTCATTTCTGTACAGATCATTAATTCGAAAGGACAAGAATCCATACCTCTCCAATATAAATACAGAAACATCACTCCAGCTCTGAAATCCAGAAAAACTGGATTGTAAAAGGCAGATAACTTGACATGAGATTCAGGCTGTTTAAAGAAATGACTCCTGGCAAATTTCAGTGTTGTCCAGTCTTGGGTCACTCTTATCTGTCTTGCCTGGAGGGCTTAAAAATTCAGAAAGGCTTAGCATCTCAAAAGACCATAATCCCAGCAGCCAAAGATGCAGATGCGTGCTTTCTTCAAAAAGAGTCTGATAAAGGAAAACACATCAAAGTGGGTGCTATTTTCAAGCAACATGTTTTTCTATAAATTGTAAGGAAGTGAAGGCTTGAGTGTGGTACCCATTTGTCCAGAAAACCTCATCAAGATGATAATACCTCAGTTAACTAGCTCTATTCTCTTGTCAGATGATCTTTGTTCTTTAAAGGTAAAGTCTCCTTTGAGCTAAGTTCCATTCCTGGTGACTTCAACAATACAACCTATGTTGTGTCCTTCACAGCAATATGCCAAAAGATTTCCATTCCTTTCTTCATGTTTTTTGATGTCCCCTCTGGAGCTCCTGGGTGGTCTTCCTCATATAGTTACCAAGCCTAACCTTGCTTAGCTTCTAAGCCCACAACAAGAAGTATGTTTCAAGTTATTCCCACTTAACAGTACCAACAGAATAAGAGAATAACATTTTCCTGGCCTGCAAGAGAATACTGGAATGCAATTGATTAATTTATTATCACTTTATCATCTCCTTTCATATCAAGAGTTCATGGCCTTACAGCCAGGAAGATTTTGAGGTGGGCTTTGCTTTTGAGGTGACCTAGGCTTTATCTCAAGAGGACCCAGGATTTAGTTTTCTTTCTCACCCCATAGCGATGTTTGTACTCCTGCTTGCTAGGTTGCTTAGGTCCTTAGACTTAGGAATATATTGATTACTTTCTGATTGTAGCCCTATTTGAACATTAGATCCACGTTTCCCCTGTCTCCCTCTACAGTTTCCCTGAGAGTAGAATTCCTGTAGCACAGGGTAGCCATTTGTGACACTTCTGTCCCTTCTTGACAGCCATTGCATCTTCCTAAATCTCCTTTCCAAAATGTAGCACCAAATAATGGATGGTCCCATGCCTTTGGCTCTCAGTCTTCTCTTTTGCTTCAAAGGTCTCCCACGATCAGGGGAATCCAACAGATTATTTCTAGGCAGAAAAAAAGATAGTCCATGTTGAAACCTCTTTCTCTACTCCACAGAAATATTGGGGACCACCCACAGTCCTCATAGCATCCTGAAGACATGGCATCATCTTCCATCTCTGAGGCTTCCAGTTCTAAGGCCACCAGCACCAGTATTCTGCTCCCACCAATGCATTTCTTTAAGGAACAGGTCCTCAGTGTGGGGATGGAGCTAACAGCTTTTAAAAAGTCACACTCCTATTTAGATACTGATGTTGAAGCAATATCTAGGGAGACTTTGGGGACTTCCAGACCCACTTAGAGCTGCTGTCCATTGTGCTATTCACTGTTTGCCTCTGCTTTATTCAAACCAAACTCTTGTCTCAGCTGCCTTTATCTTTATCTGACTTTGTCCACAGAATAAAGGCCTGGTCATGGTTTGAGAACCTGTCCTTGCAAATGTCCACAAACTGAAAAAGAACATATTTTGCAAAGCATTTTCCTTTCTCTTTCTTTCCACAGGAGGATGAACTGCTTATTTATTGCTTCGGAGTTTTATTATGATGGTGGTATTTAGGACAGTTTTTTTATCGTTCTCTTGTAAATGTCCCTGACCTCCTCTGGGAAGAAGAGTGAGATATAAAATAAATAAAAATAAGGAATTCCACCTGGGATTGTGATGCTCAGAGCTACAGTGGTTGCAGTCTGCTACTCTAGTTTGACTAGCTATGTAAAATAGTAGAGTGGTGGGAAACATTTGAAAGAGATGTTTGCAAAGGATAGGCATACAAAACACTGGACCTCAAAGCATCTTTAGAAGATTTATATGACATCTGAGACTTTTGAAGGACACAGCTGCTTTAATGCTGCAAGGAAGGGTGATTCGCTCTTGCTAATATACTTGGCAAGGCAGCTCTTTCAATTGCTTTGCATGGCTCCACAAAAGATGTGATTTTAACATTTTGATGTGCCATGGGTGATATACATAGGTTGCAAAAGAGAGCTTTCCTTAGCATAGTACTTAGGCTATCCTAAAAGAGATTGAATGTTCTCTTAGCAACAGAATTATATCATAAGGTTAGCATACCTTGGCACTAGGCATTAGTGAAAAATGAGTAGCATGCCCCCTGATCTGTAATGCTTACATTTTGCTACAATACAAAGGACAGTGAGCATGTTCTTAACATCCAATAGATTAGAGAGGAATCCCTTTGGAAATATTTTAATATTAATCAACAAACAGTGAGCTTCCTCAACCAATGTAAGTGTGTACCAAGCTT
Source organism: Python bivittatus (assembly GCF_059951505.1). Taxonomy (NCBI): domain Eukaryota; kingdom Metazoa; phylum Chordata; class Lepidosauria; order Squamata; family Pythonidae; genus Python; species Python bivittatus. The sequence goes on from NW_028277033.1 coordinate 8,126,747, forward strand.
GTATCTCTGAGTAGCTATTTGATTCTTGACAAACTTGTCTATTTGGTTACGTTCATTAACTTCAACAGTTTCCCGCAAAAGCTTGATATGGTGATTTTATCGCTTATCAAGATGTTTCATTTGATGAAGTAGGTTGAATTTCCAGATGTGGCTGCCTGTGTCCCAAAGTTGATTCTTTTGAGTGGATTCAGGGCAAGTAATGTTAAACTACAATTTTCATAGGTCAATAGGATAAAAAGTAGATGAAAAGGTCATTGCACAAAAACCTTTTATACGAATTGACCAATTTCTGAACTCCTGAATATATTAGAAAATTTGAAATGCAAGCATGTAGCAAAATGTGTGTGTTTCTGTTTTGGACTTAAAAAAAAAACAAAACAGTGCCCCAAAGGTGTCTATGCACAAATATACTAATCTGCTTACAGAAGGAAAACTGAATACAACAAATTGTTTGCTTAGGAAGCATACATACAGAATATATATATAAAGGGAAGTGTTTGAGAATATGTGCACAAATATATTTATGTTTACTTTTGTTGTTATTTAGTGCATAACAAGTGGGGCTGTGGTTGACAAAATGCAAATTTCAGCAAACAGTAAAATAAAAAAAAGTCTTTTCCTAAGTGTAAAAATATCCATATGACAGAGGCAATGTTCATGCATCAATATTATGGGTTGCAGTAGAGCAGAACTCTCAGAAGAAAGATTATCTTTCTCTAAATGCCCATTGAGAATGCTTATACATGCTATTTTTATTCCAAAATTGAGTTTCTCCATCACTGTTAATGAACAGGTTTATATAAAAGATCAGGTGTCAAAATCATACCATTTATGTATGGTCCATTAAAAAAGTGAGTAGGGTCAATCCTACCATATAGCCTCATCTTGAGGATGGTCCACCCCGACAAAAGTGCATTGCAATGTATGGCCAGGAGAAAGGGACTTAGGATGTGAACCTTGGAACTCCTATATATAGGCCTTGAATCTACAATTCGTAGTAGCTGGCTTACTTCATTACAGCCTTTTCTTGTATCTCAACAAGAGCTGGATCTTGCTGTGAGCTTTCTTGTTCAAGTTTCATTCTGGGAGAAGCCTGATAATTTTGTGGAATGAAGACTTAAGTTCTGAAGGAAAGGTCTTCTACCTTCCTAAGGTAATGGAGAATAAGAATCACTTGTAGTCAACACTGATGGCAATTTTGTATCCAGAGGCTGTAGCTCCAGCTTAGCTATTGTTCTGAGAAGGTGTGGATTTCTTGTTATTGGAAGGTAGAGGCATAATGACATCTAACTACCAGATGTTTTGAATGTCAACTTCTACCAGATTCTTTTTTTTTTCTTTTTTACATAATTTTATTAAAAGTTTTAAAAACAAACTTAAAAACTAATACAAACCAATATAAAGTAAGGAAGAAAAAAGAAAAAGAAAAAAACAAAGACAGAGGTAAAAGGGAAAGAAAGAAAGAAAGAAAGAAAGAAAGAAAGAAAGAAAGAAAGAAAGAAAGAAAGAAAGAAAAACAAAAACAGAAAATAAAGAAAAAAGATACAAAGAAATGGCTTCTGATCTTCTTTACAACCGTTTTAAGTAGACCAGTTCCTTGGAACCTCTCTGGATAAGGAGAGGACAGGAGACAACCTATATGTGCTCCAGACAGCTGCTTCTTGTGACGAGACCACAGGACAGTGGTTTTCCATGGGTTTGAGTGCTGGGAGATAATGGGATTGGCCATCTTGCTCACAACTGTTGCAGAGCCTTTTAAGGGACACTAAATTTGCAAATCTCACTTTCTAATCACTTTCAGAAATTGCTCATTAACTACTTCTAAGCTATTAGAGACCTTCAGAATGACAAGTCTGAAAATGCCAGGTGAGTATGCCTTTAATCCTGAACAAAAGAAAATTTTAATCATAAACTTAAGAATTTAAAGAATCTGAAATAAACAGCAAAAAGCTAAATAAGATTTTGATCTTAGTTATAAATGGACTAAGGGTTGAGATAAAATTGAAATATTGAATTTTTTACAATAAGATTTTGAAATTCATTATAAAGAACAAACAGCTTCTTGTGGGAAATAGATTCTGTTTTGGTTTTTTCAAGACATAACAAACATAAGCAATTTCATGATTTCAAGAACTGGACTCTAGAGGGAACTAAAGTTTTTAGGTAGAGGAAAAATTTACTAGCCTGTAAAATGTTGCAAAATAAAAATACTTCTGAAGAATGGAATCAGAAAATAGTAGCTACAGTATCAACAATGTCAGTAATGATGTCTACTTCTACAGATAGACTATGTCCAAAAGATGTTATGGAAGAAATGACAGATGTAGAACAAATTCTATCTGCCAAGATACAGATGGTATCAAAAGTGGATTTACAACTGACAGGCCAAGAGAATGACTTGGAAAAGGATTTTCACTGGATCTACAAAAGAAACTGGCAGAGGTTTTAAATTTAAAAGGGCAAACAAATGACAAACCAAGAGAGTGACCTGGATAATTTTTTCCTACTGAATTTAGGGAAGCTTGTCAAAGCCTTGAAGAACTCTGTGTGAAGACAAAGAAGAAATGAAGACAAATAAAATCCTAAATCCAAATATTTGAATGAACTAAAGATTAAGACTGTTATAAGTAAAAGGAAGGAATATAAAGTTGGTTTATTTGATCAAGGTTAAAACAAGCTATGTCGTTACTTCTGGCAACCCTTTATGGACTTTCTGCTGACACCAGGAGTGAAAAGATGATGTTTATGGATTTGTTTATAAATAGATAAATGTATGTAACCTTAGAGGGGGTGAAGAGTCACTAAATTTAGATATACTTCTTGTGACAAAGACTGGAAGTCATTTCGTTATATATATATCTTTTTCTTTATTATAGTCTTACTTTTCTCTTTCTTTTCTCTTTCTTTTTCTTGCACTTTTTACTCCTTTTTTCTATTCTCTTTTCTTTAAGTTTAGTTTGTATTAGATTTTACTGTTATAATCAAAATTCTTAATTTTATTTATATATATATATAAATGCAGTAATTATACACACACACACACACAGTATATATCACAAAATATGTCCAATTACATATCTTTGCTTCTTTGGCTACTATTTGGAAGATATTTCTTTATACATTGCTATTGCTATTGGTCCAAATTCTAGATTAAAAAGTCATTTAGATGCTTCTGAATCCATAACCACCTTTTTATATACTGTGATGGGAGCAGGATCTAAATCAGGGGGAAAGGAGTAAAACCCTGAATTAATGCATCCTTCAAGTTGTGGATCTCCTCAATCATGGTCCTCCCTGTTTGTTTACTTTAAGGGTATAGCTAGACTAAGCTAAAATCTACTGAAACAAGAAGGTCACCAATACTGTAAGTTTAGTACAAGGATCCCCCCACACACACACACTATTTTTATATGTTTTATAGCATTGGCAATATTCTAGATGCCAGCTTGTTGAATAATAGTGCAATTGTTTGCAGCCAGACACTGCCACCAAATAAAACATAACCAATGGCTAGTGTTTAAAAAGCAAGCAATAGCTTTAAGTCCTGGTTCTTCCTTGTTGCTTTGGGGTAATATAAACAACTTTAATATCCTGACAGATAGCTTGACAAGTGGATTTTCATAAGACTCCAAGAGCCAGGGAGATGGACGGATCTTCTGAAATCAATGAACTGTAATGATTTAGATCAGTGTCACTTAGGAGGAAACAAGTTTTTCAGTACGCCAACCCCCTATATTTAGGTGCAGGCTTTTGCTGCAGAATTGACAGGCATCTTATTCTTGTGCCAGATATGGAAAAGAAAACTTCACCTAAAAAAAAAAATCAGAATAGAATTGAAGAGCTGTGACAAGTGAAATCTAAAACTGAAAATGTTGGATTCGGAATGTCAATAGCTGTGGCAGTAATTAAAGCAAAGTTGGATATGTCCATTCTTCCACTGCCAGTAGAAATACCATTACTGATGTAAGAATCTGTCAATCATAGAAGTTGACGTATGTCAAAATTGAATGATGGAATTGTCATAGGAGAGAAGACACTGGAGATCTTCCTTCTGTAACACACAGATTAGTAAAAGGTAAGATCTTCTCCCAAACAAGTTCAACTTCTTGTGGGTATATGGACAATTCCATGATTTCCATGAAATATGGAAGTCATTTGCTACTGTCTTCTTCCAATACATTTTTTTTCAACAGTCTAGTCTAGCCTGCATCCCCTGCAACCATGGTCAAGTCTGACTCTGCTTAGCTTTGCAAGATCAGCCATGGTTAGTACAGTGATACTTTGCCCTAAACACTGAAGATCTCCAAGATCAACTGGACATGCAGGGAGAATTGTCTGTATGTTCCCATTTCCTCCTCCTTTACCTACTGCTGGCAAATGCCTGTAGAAGGCTTTCAGAAGAAGAATAGCTGAATAAAGTTTTATGTATGGATGTGATTCCTTGGTACCTATCTAAGAAGATGAACAACTGTGGAGTCCTTGGGGTTCTCTGAGCTTGGTTCTTTTCTTGCAAACCGAGCTAGGTAACATCTTATTACCGAGCTAGGTAACATCTTCAGTGCTAAAATGGGATGGGGTTTGCTCTCTATTTATGTGCTGTGGCCTGGCTTGCCAGTGCTGGTAAGGGTGGGGGTTTCCCAAAAGCCATTAGTAATGTCATCTGATTAATTACTTTTGTTCACTGCTACCAGAGGAGGGAGGGAGGGAGGGAGGGAGGAAGGAAGGAAGGAAGGAAGGAAGGAAGGAAGGAAGGAAGGAAGGAAGGAAGGAAGGAAGGAAGGAAGGAAGGAAGGAAGGACAGACCAGCATTATAAAAGCATGGAATGGCTCAGGGAAAACACAGACTAGATGGCAAAGGTTTCCTTCCTTGGCTGGTGTGGGTCTTCCGGGCTGTGTGGCCGTGGTCTTGAAGTCTTGTTTCCTAACGTTTCGCCAGCACCTGTGACCAGCATCTTCAGAGTGCAGGAGCACAGACAGGAGCAGTTCTCTCTGTGCCCAGCTTAGCTCTTAGCTCTGTGCTGGGCACAGAGAGAACTGCTCCTGTCTGTGCTCCTGCACTCTGAAGATGCCGGTCACAGGTACTGGTGAAACGTTAGGAAACAAGACTTCAAGACCACGGCCACACAGCCCGGAAGACCCACACCAGCCATCGTATGCCGGCCGTGAAAGCCTTCGACAATACGTTTCCTTCCTTCCTTTCTTCCTTCCTTCCTTCCTTCCTTCCTTCCTTCCTTCCTTCCTTCCTTCCTTCCTTCCTTCCTTCCTTCCTTCCTTCCTTCCTTCTCCCTTCTCCCTTCTTCCTTCTTCCTTCTTCTTTCTTCTTTCTTTTCTCCCTGCCCTTGCTCTCATTGGTGCTGATGCCTCAGTTTCATAGCTTGCATACAGTTGATGCCTTAAGCAGATTTAAACAGATTTACAAGTTTACATTAATCCCTCCCATTTGGATTTGCACCATTAAAAATAACATCATAGAAATTAGGTTCTCTGGGGATGTAATGAAAAGTTAATAATTTCCCATGGGCTGTTTCCTGATATTCCTCAGCAACCTCCCTTCACACCTCCTCTCTTAGCTGAATCTCAGTTCACCTAAGTTCTTCACTCCATGTGTCTAGGGGGATAGATAGCTGAAATCTATTAAAGTGAGGGTTACGTGATTTCTTCACTTAGACAGTGCACTCAGTGGAATGGTGGCGCGTTAGATCATCACCAGCCGTATTTTATGATACAATTTATGATCCAACAAGGGCCACACTAGGGAGCACTAACAAGGAGGGACAAAAGGATGTTCTGAAACGTGTGTGTGATTTGAAAGTAGTAAAACCTCTAAGTACCCTACCCTGGCCAGAGGATTATCACTCTTAAATTCTTAGGCAAATCAGCAGTGATTCCTAATGTGAACCGTTGTGCAGAAGACATGATCAAGATAAGCTGCCTCAAACTTTTTCTGGGCTAAGCCTTTTGGAAGTTCCAGTAAGTATCTATATAGGGGAATCGTACCTACATTGGAAAGATATGTGTATTGTACATGGAGTGCCTACGTAGGATTGATTGATTGATTGATTGATTGATTGATTGATTGATTGATTGATTTATGCAATTTATATGGCCGCCCAACTCACTGTTGGTGATTATGGGCAGCTTAGGAATAAAAATCCCAAATGTAAAACCAATACACCCACCCCAACCCCCCTGAAGATAAAGTCTTCATTCAATTAACAAGGAAAGCAGGGCTTTACGAACTCTAATTCTATCCATTGGAGAAAGTTTTGCTAGCCCACTGAGCTTGCAGATCTACAGGTTTGATCACTAGGAAGATGCCACCATCCTGTGTTTGTTTTAATCAAGTGGTGTCCTCCAGATGTGTGAGGATTCCACCTACTAGAATGCCCAACCGGTGTGGACGAACAGGAAATTCCGGGGACTGTAAGTCTGTGCACACTTGGAAAGGATCAGGTGGGAGGAAAAGATGCTGAGATATATAAGAGAGGAGGCTATTCCAGTATCACCAATGTTCAGGAATTTATTTATTTTTTTTCTGATTTTATTGTAAGGTCTAGGTTTCATTTTTCTTTACCATTCAGACAAGTTAATATGAAACAGATGCACGGATGAGTTTATTGGGAGGAAAAGACAAACTGGTGCCTTTCGGGTTGTCCAGAATTCAATACTAGATAGAGGGGATGCCAGCAATGCACAACTGTGCAAGTTTGATAGGGGCTTGGGCATTGTTCTTGGCCAAATGGCAGTGTCTGAGATGTAAAACTCGAAAGCGGTACGAGGTTAGTGAAAAATCAACTAGCTGACTTGAGCTGCTAGGAAGATACAATCCTGTGAGAAAATGAGAATCTCGTGTAGCTCCTGGTCTCCAAAAGGGTGCACATCTATGAAAGTACCTTTATAATAAATCATATAAGCTATGCTAGTATTGCCCACTCTAATGAGACCTCCCTTTCCCACCCCTTTGACCTGAAATAGTGAGACTGAGAGCATATGCATACAAAATATTTTTTCTCCACCAAGTGGTGTTCTGCATATGGTCTGTCATCATCTTTTTATGGCCTCTGGAACCTCCTACGTACCTTGATGGACCCAAAGTTTCCATCCATTTTTTGCATTTTTTGGCAGGTAAAAGGCCAAACTGGGTTTTTTAAGGCTTGGAGGAAGTTTAAGACACTGGTTTTACCCTTTTAAATCCCCCAAACCTCTCCCCAGTCTTGCCTTGATATACCAAAAATGTCCTTTAGAGAACTGATGTTATATGCTCCTTGTTTAGCTCCTGGTAGCTTTTTATAAAATTCAAAGCTGGTTGTAATTTGAAAACAGTTTGAATATGAAATATACCTTTGTTGTTGTTGTTCAGTCATTAAGTCGTGTCTGACTCTTCGTGACCCCATGAACCATATTGCTTTGACTATGCGGATCTTTGTCGGCAAGGTGACGCCTCTGCTTTTTGATATGCTATCTAGGTTTGCCATAGCTTTCCTCCCAAGGAGCAAGCGTCTTTTAATTTCATGGCTGCAGTCTTCGTCTGCGGTGATCTTGGAGCCCAAATAAATGAAGTCTGTTACTGCTTCCATTTCTACCCCTTCTATTTGCCAGGAATTGATGGGGCCAGATGCCATGATCTTAGTTTTTTTAATGTTGAGTTTCAAGCCAGCTTTTGCACTCTCCTCTTTCACCCTCATCAAGAGGCTCTTTAGTTCTTCTTCACTTTCTGCCATGAGGGTGGTATCGTCTGCATATCTGAGGTTGTTGATGATTCTCCCTGCAATCTTAATTCCGGCTTGTGATTCTTCCAGCCTGGCATTTCTCATGATGTATTCTGCATATAGGTTAAATAAGCAGGGTGACAGTATACAGCCTTGTCGTACACCTTTCCCTATTTTGAACCAATCGGTTGTTCCATGACCGGTTCTAACTGTTGCTTCTTGGCCCGCATACAGATTTCTCAGGAGACAGGTAAGATGGTCTTGTACCCCCATCTCTTTAAGAATTTGCCACAGTTTGTTGTGATCCAAACAATCGAAGGCTTTTGCACAAGCAATCTTGTCTTCATTGCCCAGTATGCAGAAGGCTTTCATCAATGTGGATCACTCCCAACTGCCACATGATGGATGATCAGATCTGCACTTTATTTACAATGGGGCCACAAAATGAGGAGGCACACTTCATAAAGTTTCCAGCCTTCTCAGTGCAAAATTACATATCCTTGACATGTACAATAACCCTCTCTCGTTGACATCCAGCTAAGTTGCCATGGCAATTTTTGCAGTGTTGGAAACATAAGGGTCAGAATGCAGCCAACAGAGTTGGGACATTTGTAAGAGAGAATCGCATGAAGAAGAAAAAATTATCATAATCAAAAGCAGTATTAAAATGTCACCAAGAGAAGCAGATTGTTGGTTACAAAAATGTTTGATGACAGTGCCGCATGAAAACGTCTCCTGTTCATCGCATCCAAATTATTCTTTAAATCAACTCCCCCTGCCCAGCCCCACCAATTACATAGGAACAAATCTGGGTTTGCTACTCTGGGCTTCTTCCCTGTTTAGCTTCAAATGTGCCTCAGTAATAATGTGCATTACCACTTGAGTGGGACGGGGTTGTCCTTTCCTCCTTAACCATATTCTGTGTCTTCAGTGGTTGCATGTCTAGCACATATTCTGTAGTTTCCATTGTCTCCATCCTGCTTGCAAAATTTGGCCTGTTGGACACCCATTTGGGGAAGAAGAACCCTGGTAGGAAGTAATATTATTTTAGCTCTTCTTAAGAAAACAGTTACTAAACACAACAATCTGGCAGGCGTATCAACTACAATTTCCCAAATGAAGCAGGGGAGTTCACTTTTAATACTGTGGCTATTACTATTCTCATATCTATGCAGATAATCTCTTGTAGTGACTCCATAGATACAGCCATGCAGCTTTTTTGGCAATAGTAAAGACGTGATTTGCTATTGTCTTCTTCTGAGATGCTTTTTCAGATTCCCAGTCTAACCAACAAATGTGGTATTCCCTGGCGACCTCCTACCCAAGGACTCATAATATCTGAATCTGCTTAGCTTCCAAGCCCAGAGAAGATTAACTAAGTGCTTCCTGTTGAGACCAGCCCTTACTAATGGAGTTTAAGTAGGTGAGCAAAATTGCTAAAAAAAAGGAACAGGCAGGAATCAATGCAAGTTTTAAGGTATGGTAATTGGGAGAAAGAGAATGGAAACATAAGATGGCCTTAAGCAAACAGTAATAACCAACACAAACCCCAAACCCTTTCCTAAAAGGGTTCAACTACTTTAGGAAGAGAATTTGTACTTCTGATCTCACTTCAGATTTCTATGGCACAATGACCTAAAGATTTGGGATCGGTGGAAGGAAGTTTGTATTGAAGGAAGCACCAATTTATTTCCCTACATCTCGGGAAATTGCCTCTATTGACTGATACCTATTCTTGTAACTCATATTCTGTATTTTGCCCTCATTTTTTCTTTATTAAAGTTATACAGTGAGATACTGGGCTTTCTTTTTTCATGGTCCAGCCTCCTCTACCTGTCCCTAGTCAGCTCCAATCCCAGAATTAAAAGAGGAGACAAATATTGAGCTTAACAGACCATTTTATAGACTTGGTAACAAGGATCTGCAAAGCAAATGACAGCAAAAATGCACAAATAGGTGTGGGTTTTTTATAGTGTTTTATCGATGCCCACAAGTGTTTATGTGCACTAATGCAACTCTGTACTGACCATACTGACTTAATCTTGCAATCCTATCTCAGAATCTTGTCCTTTCAAGATGGTTAACAATAGCCTCATCTCAAGATTTTCGTATCTGGAAACGTTTTAATGAGAAACAATGCAAAATCTGTTCTCCTATTATCATTATGCAAAGGAAACATGGCTTTGTCAGAAATTACACTGGAAAACAGCGAAGACTAACTCCTTTTTTCCCTGTTGAAGATGACAAGTAGCACTATTAGCAGTATTCTTAATGTTCTTCCCAAATCTTTTCATTTTCACATTTTAGGTGTTAGCTGACTCCCTCAAGTTACATAAATATCTCCTTCATCAGATTTCAAATGGCCTTCACAGTCCCTGAAGTCCCACTAATTCTATGAAATGGATTGTATGGTGACCAAATGGTCCCCTAAACCTAGCATTCTGATCTGACTCAGAGATCAAGGAAGAAAGGATGGACATGCAAAAGAAAAGAAACAGGTTTTTAAGTCCTAATGTTGATCTGTGACTCATTGGAACAGTTACTCATACCAAGTGAATTTCCCTTTCTATGACAACGTTCAAGGTTGCTCACACATATTTTTTGATGCAACTCATTAGATTTACAATGGCCAAACCTCTTCATTTCCGTAGCAGAGACCACATTATTTCATTTCAGAGTAAGCAATGTAATGCAAGGTACCAAAAGGAAGTAAGAATAATAATAATAATAAAAACACAGGCAGGAGATACAAGGACAGAAAACAATGAACTAAATCTACTTTACACCAACTCCATTTACTATATTTCTCCATATCTTTCACCCTTGTAAATCATTTCTGTTTCCACCCCATCTGTACACTAATACACTAATTTATATGTTGGCCTTGGTTTACAAACATTATTTCTTTAAACTTTGTTTCTTAACGTTCCTCAGGTCCCTCAAGACCTGGCTATGTGATCAGGCCTGGAGGTCCCAGGGGACCAGGGAGATTTTGTGATGGCTCCCTTACTATGGTTAACATCATCCTCTCCTGTTTGGGGTGGTTTTTATAGTTTTTATAGTTTTCATGATGGTTTTATATGTATTTATTGGTTCTTTTTAACTGAGTATTGCAGTGTTTCACGAGTCACTCTCTTTTGACATGGGTGGCTATACAAATATGATCAATCAATCAATCAATATGTTGGTTTCTGGGCTTTAAACTTCTCATTTCTCTCTTTTTGAAGATCTCATCACCTCCTTTCAGCCAGAACTTTCTTGGTTTGTTTTTCCTCTCAGTCTGTTCCTCCTCCTTCATATATTTGTTTTGCAATATGATCCTCATACATTAATGTTCTCCTTCTTTGTATTCAGCACCCATTCATTCTTGAACCTCTCTCTTCTTATTTTAACTCACACTTATTTTAACTCATTCCTATTATATTCAACCTTCTTTTATGCTATTCCTGATATATAGAAAAAGCCATATTCAAACTATTATTCAAGCATTATGCATCTTGTTCATAGGAAGTCTTTCTCTCTGTATGCAGAACCATGAAAGTGCCTCTGAAAGCCTCCTCAGAAACAACTCCCACTGATTTTATAAATAAGTGTTCCCAAGGACACAGTCCTTGCAATTTAATACACTTTCCAAAACTACTGTGACTGCAACCTACAGAATTCAAAATCAGAATGGCCAATGACTGGAATTTCTGGTAGCCACTATCCCAACCATCTTGAAGATGCCACAGGAAGGCTGATGTGGTAGGAACAGCACCCAGTAAACTTCCCAAAACAACTGGAGAGGATCCAAATGATCTTTTTGCTATTTTTATTGATACAGTGAGTCACTGGACCCTAAGCCTTGAGGGCCAAGAGCCCAGAATCAGGTTTTCAGGAGATGATATAGGTTACAAGCATTTAAAATTGAATACATCTGCAGTGAGTGCAGTTTAGAAGGCAGTTGCATAGGCAGTTACTTAGCAACGTGGATGAAGTTCAGAAATTTTGAGACCTCTACAACAAGTTTGTTCATCTAAGTTCTTTGGTATGGTAGGAGTTATTCTGATAAGGGTGTGTTAGGAGTCTTACTTTTCCTTTAAATGTCAGGTTTCCTTGGTAACCTGGTATTTCCTTCTATATAAAGAGGAACTCTCTTTTGACCTGTTTACCACTACTTATAGTATTGTAAACATTTATGGTTGCTTTGAAGCCAAAAGGGGCTATGAAAGCAATTTTTCACTTATGTTCAACAGTTTTCTCTCTTTGGTTGCATTTTATTGCAGGTAGATATGCTTTAAACACTAGAGATTTCTTCCGCAGTGGGGTGCAATATTGTCTCCCCTGTGTAAAAAGACCTACATATATCAATGCCTATAGAAGTAAGTCCCATCTGGTGAATGTCTGTTCACCCCTCTTCTGTGATGTAAGAGTCCTATGATCACACAAGTCTTGAATTCAAGATCCCAAAGATAGTAAAAATAGACCACATGAGTTCAAGGCATCTTTGGCGGCAAGAATGACTGCATACATAAATGTATGTGAACTTAGTCTTTCATTTTAATCAGCCTTTCCCAGGAAGGTGTCCTCCAGATGTGCTGAACTTCGGTTATCCTAATTCTTTACCAGCAGGGTTAAAGTTCAAGATGTCTTGAAAGGACCAAACTGGAGGTAATTTGTTGGCTTTTTAAAAGTCTGATAGAAGAATATGGCTTAGAAAGTTCCAGAAACTGTTCCACTCTACATATACAAAGCAACTGTGGATGAGGACTACTGTATTTTTATTAATGTTCCAACTACATAAAGCTTTCTACTGTATACCAACATCTAGGGATAAGTCCTTGTCCATTTACCAGCTGAGTCTGGTTTCTCTGTTCAAAAAAGAGAGTGGGTGGGGAGAGAGGGAGGGAGGGAAATGGATTCATCCATTCTTTGCTCATCACTAAGATATAAGCTTCCCCAAAGTTGGTGGGTTTGAGCTTGAAAAATCCTTTCCTGCTTATTTTACTCATCAGCTAGTCTGCTTGATGCTTCTAATCATATGCACAGGAAATCCATTATTTTCTTCCTTTAATATTCAATACGGCGGTACCAAACTCACCCAGACACCAGACGGCTACCACCGCGCGCCTGCAAGTGTTTTCCCTGATGAAAGCTAATTAGCAAACTGTTTTGTAAAGCCAGATTTTATCACGTGCTTGGATCTTGCAGGAAAGAAAGTCTGCGCAAGAACCCTTTTGTTTTGCCAGATAGCTGCATCTCACGGCTAGCTGGCCAAGTACCTGCTGCTATGAGAACTGGGGCTCCAAGGCTCTTAGGGGAGGCAAAGACAAGGTAGGAAAGTGATGGGCAGACTCACAACAGGGCTGGGGAGGTACTTCCATCCCCAAAGGTTTATGCATTGGGACTAAACTGCCAGCAGAAGGTGGATATCTGTATGCATATACCTAAACCATCTCTACCTACATTCACGCTGCAAATACTGCAAACAAACAAAGAATTAAGGCTACCAGCTCTGGGCTGTAGAATTCCAGATGACCACCAGATGGCAGCAAGGAAATATAGAAAAGGTGATGCTTTTGTGCCATCTGGTGGCCTTCTAGATTTTGGCAGCCCCGAGCTAGCTTCCTAACAAGTGCCCATCATCCATTCATTTCCTTTCACACACGGAAGTGTGTCACGCATGGATTAATCCATCCGTCCATCCAGGAATGCGAACAATTTAAACTGGAGAAGGACTTTGTTCAAAAAGCCACTTTCCCCATGTTATTGAGAGGCAGTGAGGACCCAGCCTGGAGCAGAAGGTTGACAGAAGTAATGATTGAACAGTGGCTTTAAACTGGGTTGCTCAGTATTTCTATGCATAATGTCCCAAGAGTCTTTCTAATGGAAGGGCTTTGTCTCTCTCCTCTGCTGAAAGGATCCAATTAATTTCAGATTTCTCTGTGTATCAATGCACATCCCTAAGTCAGATCCAAATGCATAAACAGGAAGCTTTGATAGACTCAGATCTAACTGGAATGAAAAGGATCTCTTAGAATTTATTTCCTGAAGTGTACTGTTTTAGACTTTAGGTATACACCCCTCCCATTTTGTTTGACTCCTTTGTTTGATTGAGTCTCCCAATACATCATTTTACAGAAAACGAGAGATTTCTTCCAATGTCTTTTTTATTTTTAAAACACTTTTTAAATTATCATTCATCTGAGCTGGGTGACATTCTCATAAGGAAGAATAACGAAACAGGTTAGCAAACTAGACAAGATATATTATGGGATGTGCATTAAAAATGAAATTATTTTCCCTTGATCCAATAAATGTACAGTGTAATTCCATTTTGACGGAGTACAAAAATGCAGTCTGAACAGTTTGTACGATTTGGAAATTAATAGAGTAAATTTGTACCCCTCTATTTCTAAATGGGTTGAGTAGTCACTTTGCTTTTGAGAGCTAGATACATATTCATCTGTAACCATCTTGAGGACTGCAGTTCCTTTCAAAAATAGTTCTTAAGGAAAGAAGTGGGAAGGAAGATTTTTTTTTTCCAGATGGCAAGGTACTTTATTAAGTAAGGTGTATTGCTTACTTGATGATTATTAACAATGATTTTCCCTTCAGTTAATTAAGATCTCAGATTATGAAGTTCATATATCACATCTGTGAGGGTTGGAAGCAATCACTGAAAGTTTTCAGCCCACAGAGTGATTGTGGATCTGTATAAATCTGCTCCATTTTTATGCTTTGGTCCAGTGGAATTTTCATTGGATTAACATAATAAATTATCAAAGACAAATCCTAGCACACAAAAATCCACATACTGTGTGTTAAAACTTCTCAACAAAAGTCCTATATATCCGGACATGTTAATGTAAATTTTCAGCTCAACTATTTTCAGTGTAGGAACACACACACACACACACACTGGGATTAATATCATCAATATCCTACGGCTTGTTATACAGCCTAACAAATCACTTTGCCCTTTTAGTTTTGTACTCTTAAAAGGACGCCTTTTCTAATACTGTTTAATAATTAGGAATGGATTTCCTTCTGGGCAACCTGAAGTTTCCCTTGAGCACATTCCCCAGTTAGAAACAAAGGCTGATGCAGACCCAATTCTTGATTGCTCAGAAACCAGTAAAACTGTAGCTCTGAAAGGAAGAAATAGGAATGGGATCAAGGTTTTATGAGGCTAGAACCATTATGTCCCTTGCTGGAGCATAACAAAGTTGAAAGGCCTTTGCACTTATGAATAATTGGACACGCAGTTTGTTTAGCCTTTTCCTCTTAGGGTTTAATATACAGTTTTCTAAAGCCTTCCCCAATCAATCTGAGTTCAGTAAAACGTGGGGTTTTATTTCTTTCCTGTTTTTTAGATTGTTAATAAGGCACTGAATGAAATACTTTTGGGTAAAGAGAAGAAAAAAAAAGTGGAGGATATCAATTTGTTACAATATTTACTTTTCTTCAAGCCTTCTGACTGATATTGTTTGGATAATAAGCACCGAATAGTACCTTCACGCGGTACTTATTTTTAAAAATTACAAAGGCAAAGCAGTAAAAAGGAAGAGCTGGGGGAAGTTATCCTTAAATTATTGAATTGTCTGGGTACAGAGTAACCTCTCTGCATGATGCCAGATCCCATCACCAACTTTGCCATGGCTTGAGTGCCTTTCAATATCTAGCGCAGATCTCTGTCCTATCAATTCAGAAGGAAGCGTCAAGGTCGGTGGGACCTGGCCTCCAACTGGCATGCTTAGGGTCATAGCCAAAGTCTCCTTGCTTCAGTGCCATAGCCAGTTGAACCAATGGACAGGTGAAGGCAGGAGACAACCGACAATAGTCCATCTGTGATTGAAAATACAGCATATTATTTTATTTCTTTTTTCTCCTGTTAATTATGTTTCCCTTGCTCTTCCTCTGGAAGATCAAGAAGGTATACAAGAATGTTTCCTACAATTTTATCATTTTCTACTCCAACAAGCACCCTATGGGGAGGTTGGGCAGAGAGATAATGACTGGCACAACGTCATTTAGTGTACTTCATGGTCAAGAATTTGTTTCTTTCCAATTGTCTAACACTTTAACCAGTGGTTCACACAGCTAATGTTCCAACACTGCATAGGAAGACATAAATCTTCAGATCATAACTGAAAAGAAACTAGAAAACAACTGCTGGACTTAGCAACCAGGCTGATGAGAATCAGGAGAAGTCAAACAACTTCCTTGCACCCCTGTGCAGGCATTATCCTTTGATTTGTTATAAAGTTTTTATGTTTATTTATTTATTTAAAACATTTGCATAGCTGCCCATCGTAAAACCAACTCTGGGTGACTTACAGCCAAGAAAACAATAAATACAGACATAAAATAAAACTAAACTAAAAAACTAAAAAAAACAAAACCTGGTGCCACAACCATACTTCCCTGATGCAACCCACATTCTCATCTCAGTCTGACCATACCCCTATCCCAGTGCTTGGGGGAAGACCCCACATGCCATGTTGGACAAATGCATGAGAAGGTATGAAAACAGTTTGCTACATACTAAAAGCGTGCGCATCTCCAAGGGAGTATCTCATTTTGATTGAAGGTTCACCAAAGGTTTTTCAAAACAGCTCTCCTTCTAAAAGTACATGTGGAGAATCCCTCTGCCTGATTCATGTCTGAAGAGTGGCTTCTCTGTATCTCTTATCAAATGAGGACTTCTGCTATTCCCAGTGATTCTGTCTGAACAAGGAAAGGACAAATACTCAGAACTGTTTTTCCTAGCAATGCTGCTCACCAAAAACAAGGCCCCAGACCACAACCACGTAGAGCAATGATGATTCAAAGGATGTTTATTAATAGAGGTGAATAAGGCAATTCTGCACTGTGGTTCAGGTGATTGTTAGCCAACACCAACCAGCAGGCACTGACACTGTGATTAATTTCTGGGATTGTTCTCAATGGCAGATTAAAGCCAGCAACCTCTGAGGCTATTGTTTGTCAGTCATTCAGAGCTTCTGCTCCAGAGTGATTTTGCCTAAGATCCATTTCTTTTGATGGGCTATGGATATAAAAGCTTCCAGATCAGACACAAATTTTGCCTAGGCAACAGGAAATCTACCTCATTTGTCTAGCTGCTAAAACCAGCACTTGCCTTCTAGTTCCTCTTAGTTCTGGTCTGAAGATTTACATCTTCCCACACATTTTTGTTTGGTTCCTCTGAGGGCCATGTACCGGAATCAAAACACCCATGTAGTATCTAAACTGGGGAGATTCAAAGCCCTATCCAGTTATTCATCATCTTGGTACTGCTTTAACACCTCCTGTCTACAGCATTAACTTTCATTGATGATCTAATTTAAACCAACTGTTTTTGCTAATTCTGAAATTAATGATGTGGCCATCACTAATTAGGGTGGAGGAGTAGATGGAAGTTGCATGCCTGACGAACAACAGAAATACAAAGCAAAGTTTTAAAGAAGGACCAGAACTTCCTACCCTCTGCAGTATCACTTAGTCCTGATCTGAAGGCAGCCATCTCAAGACAGTGAGAATGAATTTCTGCTCTCACAAAGACGCCCAGATCTGGGCAACAAAAACCTGGATGACCACTAGATGTCAGCAAAGGGCTAGGCTTTTCCTTGGCTCTTTACCGTTATGTGGCACTTTACAGCCTAGATTGGCTTTTATGAGAATCGAAAACAAATACTTTTTGACTCAGGAACAATCCCTTTTTTGACTAGACCACCATGCGTCTTTTGCTTTGGTACGTCATTCCACAATAAAAGAAATAGGGGACTATTATGTGCCTCTCGTTTCGTCCTGGCTTCAACTCCAATGAGCTTCAACTCCAACCAATATTGGTTCTCGCTATAAATACTTCCAAATCAGGTCCATCATTTGCCTGAGCAACAGCTTAACTCTGGTTTGGTTAGACTGGCTTCCTATCAGAGTTAATACTACAGTTAGGCAGAGAAAGATAGCTGCTTTAGGAAACTGATTTTAGGTATCACAAAAAAACAAAAAACAAAATGCTATATATGTGTGTATGTGTGTATATGTGTATACACACACACACACATACATATAGATACAGGATCTGATGGTTTCACCAAAATGACCATTTGCATTTGGGGAGGAGCTTGTGTCACAACTCCTGATGCTGGCCTTGTCATTTGCTCCCACTTGACCCCTTGCAAATACCTCCTTTTTACTGCCATTCATTTATTATTCTGTTCTGATAATTTGTCTGCAAATTATGAGTTCTTGAATGAAAAAATCTGCAAGTCTCGTTATATGCAACTTGCTCTAATATGCTGCGTTAAATATAATTGCAATTAATAGAAGTCATTTGTATGTTGGTAACATTGGTACAACGGAAGTTATATTTGCATACCTTGCTCCTATGTATGCCATGCTGTATGCATTTTTGAGCCAAGAAACCATTTTGTTCTAAAAGAATTATGTGTCGGGTTTCTTTTATATCTTTATAAGTAACATCTCTACTTTCATAAAATCTGAGTCACTGGTAGAGGTTCTGCTCTTTCAGTTCCTTCAAAAGAGACTCGGTTGCATTGTCTTCCTAAATTAGCAAATGGACCATAAAAGTTCCTTCTTTAAAAAATAAAAAAAATAAAAACTACCAAACAATTGTACAAATGTTTTAATTTCACATCATTTGCATGCTTTTATTTGCTATATTTCCTGCCTCATTAAATAGTAATGGTGAAATCACCATTATCTGGTAGATTGCACTAATATAACTTCTTTCTGTATAAGAGAACACACTTCAAGACATTCCCTCTGCAAATCATCTTATCTTCAGTGTGTTGTGTGAGACCACAAATATCCTAATGGATCTGATGATGCAAGCTTCATTCATTTACACACATAATCCTAACACACCTTTGTAGACTTGGCTTAATGTACACCACAAATAAAATGTCATTTGAAGAATCAACAGTTGCCATTCAAAAAAAAAAAAAGGAATCCATTGGATCTTATCAGATTCCAGGAATGTATACTAACTGAATTAAAAAGTTGGATCTCTACATTCAAAGGAGCTGGAAAATTGAACATTTATCATCTAATTGTAGGCTGCATAAACAGGAATATTGTAGCCACCCAGAATAGTGAGACTTGCCTTCCTTCCGTTGCCAAAACTGTATCAGTGAGGCACAAGATGGAAGTAGGAGCATATTTTGCAAATTTTGCAAAAATCCCAAGAGCCTGATTCGATTGCCTGGCTCATTCATATGTGAAGTTAAATTAATTAAGTATGTCCAATTGTCTGCCTCTGCTAGTATAATTTACTTTCCCCAGCCAAATTACTGCATAACAAACAAACAAAAATCAAGAAGAATTATTTTGCCTTCAACTTTATGCTTCTTTTTTTTCAAATTCTTTTGAGAATTTTGATACTGGAAGTATAACTGCATATTTTCTAATTAAGTAAAATTCTTGGAGGAGTGATACATCTCAAGGATGCCGTTAAAGTGGGTGTACCGTATGGCAGCTTTTAGATAGTAAAGCTGAGAACTATCTCATTTGTTACTGATCTTACTTAGGTAAACTGCTCTGCTTCATCCTCTTTGGATGAAAATCAGAAAAAAAAAACCCCAATATGAATAAATACCCATCTATATTTCTTTTACAGAGGAGAAATTCCAGTCCAAGAAATTGCTAAGGGAAATGACACTCATTGCAATAACTCTACAATAGCAAAGATAAGGCTAATGTTCATACTGATCAAAGTAGACAGTACAACTATCATTTTGCGACTCATACATTCGTTCTGTCCAATTGATTACATTTTCCAATTCCATTCAGGAAGACCAAAAAAAACTTCAGCCAATCTAAACCTGGGAAAGGGAATGAGGTCTAAACTTTTTTTTTTTTTTTAATATCCCCTTAAAAGACATGAATGTGTCGTTGGAAGACAACCAGTGTGAATATTCCACAGTTTAGGAAGTTCTCCTTGATATAACATGTCTATGAAAATTGATTGTAGTGGTTGGCCAGCTGTATCTTTTATCAGCTTAAAATGATTCACCATCTTCTGTGAATTTAGCTGAAGAAAGTCAATGGAGAGTTAGACATGGATGTACTGATTTCATTCTGGCAAGATAATTATGATGCTTTTGACTGGAGCTGTCTTTGGAGATGAACAGACTCTTAAGATGGTGCAGAATTTGGGTTGTTTCAGTATAGTTCCTCAAGGGACTGTCACACATTAGGAAAAGCTGTGACGGGTAAAATACTATAATGCCTATATAGATACGGCTTTCTTAGATTCAGTTTATTTATTTTTATTTATTTTTTAAAAATGCATGGCTGCCCATCTTAAACACTTAAACACAACTCTGGGCGGCTCAACTCTTCCATCCTTTTCAGTGAAACCTACTGAAAAGCCAGCACTATCATTTTTGGCATGCCATTGTTCTTAGATGTAGACTTTAATAAAGACTGAGCTTGAAGCTGGTTTGTCCTTCACATAGGCTTCAGAAAAAAGAACAGTGTTCATCACGCCCTGGCATGGCAATCCAATCATTCAATAAAACCTTTGAATGTATTCTTCCAAACATCTAAATAAATAAATAAATAAAACATCAGGGATTAAGGACCTTCTCTGAAAGCTACTATGAAATCCTCAGATTTCAGAAGAATAAATAGGATTTGGCTGAGTCAATGGTTCTTTTAGTAACCTTGAGTAACCATTTATGTACACACATGCACCATACAGAAGCTTTATCCACAAATGTTACTCCAATCTATCAACAGCCCGCTGTGAGACATCTCTTAAGCTATGCTTAAACCTGTGTGAATCTGCCCTGAACGTTATTAGCACAAAAGGGCTCCTTTTCATGTATAAGAGTCATCAAGTCCAATGAAACGTCATGTCAATTAATTAATTAATTGATGTTTGATTAAATAAAGAAACTTGTAAGCCTATCCAACTCACAAATCATGACTCTGGGCAAGGTACTGTACATTAACAAAAATAAAAAGCAATCAAAATCAAAGGAAAAAGGTAATATAAAGCCCACTTCATCAATTACAATAATACACATATAGATAGCCAAGGCAGAGAACAGCACCCACTCACTCTGCCAGCAGGATGGACTCAACTATCATCCTGCCCCAATGCAGGGGAGAAAAGTCAGGTCTTCATGGCTTTAGAAGGCTAATAAAGTTGGGGCCCAGCAACAGAGAAGGCACATCTCTGAGGTGCCATTAGATAACACTGCCTCAAAGTGGGGACCAGGAGCAAATCTTCCCTGTAGGACATTGTGGGACAGGCAAAAGTCATAGGAGACAGGCAGCCCCACAAATAACCTGAATTTCCATATTTATATATAAGAGCTGCACCTTGAAAGGGGCCAAGATGATTGCTTTTAGTTTTATCTTCTCCAAGTATAGAGGTGTTGTGATTAAAACAAATCTGGAGGGTAACATATTGGAGAAGATTGATTTAGACACATATGTGAAAAGGGAGATATTCCTGAGCTTTGCTACCCTAATGATACCAATCATTTAAATATTTATATACTGTAGGTTTTCAGAGTAGTTGGAGTTTGCATCCAGCACTGAACCGTTCATGGATTGATGGAACATCACAGACTTCTGTAAAACTCCTAGAAATTGATAAGTAAAGCCACTCTTTATTGCTATTCCTTGTACAAGAAAATACAAAATGCCAATTAAGCGTACGTTGGACAAACAAGTTCCTGCAAAACTCTTAATTTGCCCATAGTATAGAAAAGGCAGAACAAATCTGGAAGCATAACAAGGTTTATTTTAATAACAATTATATTCTACAAGATTATAATGTAAACCATAGTTCCCCTTCCTGTTAAGAAATTTAATGTTTTGTCTATTGAATGTGAATATTTGGAGAACAACAACATATCTTTAAGCACTGATTTCAGAAGCCGCATTGTTACACAACTCAGATTCAGAGTCAAGTACAACTGTTTTCAAAGCCGAGCCGAAGCTGGTGATTAAGGTGCTGCTTCTTCCATGGAAAAAAATTAGCAGCTCCATATGATTCATGATAAAATAATTTTATTTTCCATTCAAAGAAGAACCTTCTAAATTTTTCAGTTGGCAAAATCTGCTGACCAAGATCCTTGAGATGGGAAAAATGAATACCACCATGTTGAATGGGAACATCCTGGCCACCAGTTATCTTAATGATTTAGGATGATTTCCTCTGTTTGTCTTTGTTTCCTATGAATTTCTAAAATGGTTCTTGGGTTCAGTAGCTTGGGACTCTGATGGATAACTCAACATTCTTTCAGAGACAGTCTTCTAAATTTCATGTCCATTCTACTGTTTGTCCACCAGGAGCCTTTGATTTCATTTGCCCATAATGTTTATGGCTATAGCAACCAGATTATGTCATAGAATCTCAGAGATGGAAGGGCCATTTAGGCCACTAAATCCAACCCCTTGGTCAATGCAGGAATCCAGATTAAAGCAATCTGGAGAGATGACTGACTAGCTGCCACTTGAACACATCCAATGAATGGAAACCCAATATTATCTGTGCAAATTTTCCATTGCTGAAATATCCTTACTGTATGTTCCTTACCAGTATTTAATCAGAATCCACCCTTTGTAATTGAAATCCTTGATTCTGAGTCTTTTGTTGTGGAATGATACAGAGCAGGTCTTGAATTTCTTCTGTGTGATGTCATCTCGGGTATTTGAAGAGTGTCCTCATATTCTCCCTTCAGTCTACTCCTCCAAGGACTTTATGTCTCCTGCCCCTTAAATCAAACTTAGGAGCTGATCTTATCCTTACTTTTACTGAAGACATTATGATATGACAATGGATGCTATCTTAGGCATCCTTAAATAACTTCTGGGCATCACTATACTCACCATGGGGCCTTGTAGGTGATGCTCCTGGGCAAACAGAGAAGGAAAAAAAAGTAATACTGAAAAGCATCATAACTGAGTAGCAGAGGACAATGGAACATTTAGCAATGGAAGTAAATTATCAGTAGTCGATGCAGCACAGTTGACTTAAATATCTGGATGGGACCATTCAGCCTGGCTTGCAAGAAAACCAAGACTGAACTTTATTTCTAGCTTTTTTGTTCCAATGTAAATTTGTTGCTTTTACTTTTTAAAAAAATCCCAGATCAAATTTGCATTTATCCAGTCAATGGGTTGCAATTGGAGTCACTCTCTCCATTTACATTTCATTAGATTTTATTGATTTTGTGAAGCTTGAGCCCAAAAGGGTTATAAAAGAACAGATAGGAAACTAATACCTTGAGCCCAGTGTCTTAAACCAAATGACTAGTAAGACACATTGAATGCAGTGGGGCTTTTTTTCTGAGTAAGCACAGCTGGAAGTATCTGACTGTATATGTCAGCGTTTCTTCTGACATAGTGGATGGAGGGGTGAGAATTTGCCCTTCAGATGTCAAGGTCACTCAGATTTGATTCCATTAACTCCTTGGTAAATTCTATGGCCAAATGAGGTGTGATATTAATTGAAGAAATTCTCATTTTTTGTTGCTTTGTATTCACAGCCATAAGCCACTCATGTCCTATCCACTTACATTATTTCAGTCTTGTGGTCAACGAAATAAAAATAAAAAGCTGTTTCCAAATTCTTGCCACCTCCTGTAGGAATTATTCCAAGATTGATTTAATTTATGGGAGAAGCAGTGTTGATCCTGTTGTAAACAATATAACAACAACGATACCAACAACAACTTGAAATCCCCCTAGAGTCTCCATGCATGACTTTTTTTTCTAAAATATGCATCCGGAAATTATGTGGATCTTTCATGCGTACCCAATTTGTATTTTGTAACCAGCTGGCTTATCTCACAATAAATATGAACTATGTACCTCATGAGACTAAATGTGTTGTCAATGCCAGCTAGATTTCTCAGTGTCTCAATGCAAACACTTGTAGAAGATCTAGGCTCTGTTCCCATAATTCACTTAAACAACTCAATGAAGTTAAAATGTTGTGGGAACACCAAGGCAGAGTAATTAATCTAGTCACCTCATCTCCAGGGGGTTACATTGAACTCAGACAGGCATAAGGTTTAAACTAAATCCATCCAGTTACCTGGGTGGTGGGTCTCACAGATACTGTATATCAAAAGAGTTGAAGTTGCCTACCTACTATTTATTATGGGATAATGGGCATCTGCTTGAAAAAGTGAATGAGGACTATTGATTGGTGACTGGAAACCCCTTATGGACTTTTTGTGTAAAAAAGGGGGAAAAATGAACTTGTGATTTGTGGTTTTGATGATTAGACAGGATAGGTTATAGAATGAAGAGAGTCATGATGTAACTTTAGAGAGAGAGGTTAAAATATAATTGTACTTATAACTGCTGTGAAGAATATCAGAAGCCACTTCTTTATGTCTTAATATCTTTCTTTATATCTTACTCTCTTTTTTCTGTTTTCTTCTATTTTCTTTTCTTATTGCACTTTTAGCTTTTTCTGCTATTTCTTTCTTTTTCACTTTGTCTGTTCTAATTTAGTTGATTTTAGTTCTTATTATTGTTCTTATATATATAAGTGAACGAGGACTCTAATCAAAACTGGTGATACTGACTCAATGACTGAATGTTCTCAGAACCACCAGTAAGAAGATTGGCTGAGTTAGTAGCTAAATATTATGAGCATGTAACAAGCCATGCAATGCAATGCTAGCCACATTATACTGTAATAATAATAATAATAATATATTATTATTATTATTATATTATTAATTAATAATATAATAATAATGTGAACTCATTGGAAGGCAGAAATATAACAGTGAAAATGATATTGCAAGGGCCTATAGGAAGGAGGAGAAAATAGGAGGCGGAGGGAAAACACTCCCCTAGACAACCTTGTAAAAAGGATTACTCCACAAGTAAATTATGCACAAATGGGGTCTTCTGGTGACTTCAAAAAATCATTAGGAAGGTGGTGGCAAATGATAGCTATTGTTTTGTTAATTTTTGCAGGGAACTTTCCAAGGGTGAAATGCAGAATGTGGTGGTGGCTGTTTTTAATCTTACTCTGTGTGTGTATGTGTGAATGAATGAATGAATGAATGAATGAATGAATGAATGAATGAATGAATGAATGAATGAAACAAGATCCCATGAATATGAATTGCCCTTTTAGTGCAGAAAAGTAGACTGGGGCAAGGAGGGTCAAGAAATGAATTACATGTTGTGTCAGCCACACACTCCACCCCTTACCTAATATTTGTGTGTGATGTCATGGCACAAATACAAAAGGATGGAGCTTGTATCATGGCCATCACAGAACATTCATTTAGTCATGTCGATGTCCTCATGAGTTGGAATAGAAGCCTGTGAGTATACAGAACTACACTAATACTGTTGGCAGTCCATCATTAAAATATGATTATATTGACAGGAAAATAAAATCCCATGCAAGTTTGGGGTTTTGGAAGTAGGTGTCACCCAGAACTCTAGACTGCATTTAAATGCCTCCCCCCACCCACCCCCCAATTACTGAGCAAGTCTAGCTGATTCTCAGATCTGCTAGATGCGAGTCTCCATTCTGGAGGCATTCAACCCTGCCAGCAGATTTTCATACTTGTTACCCAAAGGAAGCATTCACTGTGCATTCTGAAGTTTGGCAACAAATTCTTTAGCCCTAGACACTGTAGTAGGAGAACCGTGTTCGTCTATGGTGGAGTCTGGTAGCACGTTTTCTGACTAACAAATTTTATTGAAAGGCATTCGTTTTTGTGAGCTGTAGGTCACTTTACTGTATCTGATGAAGTCAGATGCACCTCATGAAAGCTTATAGCTTTTAATACAATTTGTTAGTCAAAAAAGGTGCTACCAGGCTCCTGATTTTTAGCTCTAGGGAAAATCATTGATTTAATGTTGCAATATTTTATAACAAAGAGGAAACAAAAATGGCTGGAGAACATACATTAATCTTTCATACAATCAGCACTTTTGCAGTTGACCTCAACCTTTTACACTTGAACTGGCATTAAAAAGACATAAATTCTTTTGGTGCTCAGTTTGTGACTCCAAGCTGTTGGGCATTCTTCTCCTCCCACATTTTTTTTAAGGGGGAGGTCACAACATCTTCTATCCAATCCACAAAGAGAAATTTACCTTTGACTACAGTGTTTCATTTTGCTTGAGAAAATGGTCCAACACATTTTTTCTGTGTTATTCAGAAATGGAGGTCGGAAAGGGAATGACAGTTTTCAAAAAGCTTCCAGAATGAAACTGATTGATTATAGTCTGTGGATTCTGAGGGCCTTGAGCCTGTAACAAAATAGTTTTTGTACCAATTCACACTGTATGGATTAAGGGTTTTTTTCTCCAATTTTCATTCTTTTTCTTTTTTTCTCTCATTCTCCCTTCCACCCCTTTCCTTTCAGAAATGTATGAAAAGTTTA
The DNA here is from genome assembly GCF_059951505.1 of Python bivittatus. NCBI lineage: Eukaryota > Metazoa > Chordata > Lepidosauria > Squamata > Pythonidae > Python > Python bivittatus. The sequence continues at coordinate 8,152,848 of NW_028277033.1, forward strand.
CAAAGTTTTGGGGAATTGGGAATAAGTTGCTTACCCAGCTAATAGTAGCTTATGATAGACACAAGTACTGTAGTGTTTCTTTTTTAAAAAAAGGAGTTATTTTGCATTGTGTTACCCAACCAAGATGATCCAAGCATAAATACTAACTTCTCTGCATGCAAAATTTGCATATTCCCATGGAGGAAAGTGATTGTATTGTTGTGGGTTGTGACTAGAATTGGATGAGAACCATTATCTTTGAATAAATGGAGGGTAAACTTGACACCTTCCCTTTGAAACTCCCAATAAGTTGTAGTTTCCATCAGGGGTTCCATGTCCCAGTGCTAGAGAAGCTACATTGGTCATTTCTTCAGACAAAACCATTTGACAGCAGCAGGATTGGCTCCTCTCTTGCTCTGCTATTGGCCATTTCTCTTCCAGTGACTTAGTGTCTTCTAGAATCATCCAATCATTAGCATGCTGATATGGGACAGGCTTTATGTTGCCTCACTGATGGCAGTGCAACATCAGAAGATGTTGTAAATAATGGAGAAACTTCTTTCAGAAGGAAGACCATTTTGTGCCACTGGACATTTTAATGCTCATGTTGGGTCACTCTCTAATTTCCCTCTCCATCCCTTCCTTCTTTCCTTGTTGCTAGAGGCCATTTTCATCTCCAGCTGAATGCATCTTAAGCAACAGGGCTATAGGTCAGAGGAAAGGGACAATCTGTTTGAGATCATGGAGACCTCCAACCAGTGGTTTAAAATTCCCTGACCACCTTTTATCTGCTTCTTCAAGAAAGTCATGTTGACAGCACAATTCTTATCCATGTTTTCCTGTAAGTTCAGTGGATCTGTAACCCTACTCTGTTAAAAAAATAGCATGGATAATCTAAAGAATGAAGTTTTAGTCTAAGGGATAAGTACCATACATCCCAGATTTCATATATCTTCTGCTGAGTTCACAGGAAATTTATCAGAGTTGAGCAGGTCAATAAGTTCAAAGAGTTCTACATAATATGACCTCCTCCTCTCATATTATTTTCATGATAATCTTTTAAAGTACATATGTGAGGATAGCCCCAGAATATTTGGTGAATTCATAGCCCTGGGGGATTTGAACCCAGGACTCTCAAGTCCTATTTCATCTCACTAACCCTTGCATCAGAGTGGCTTTCATTATTTCTTCTTCTGTTACTATAAAGTCAACTGAAGGCTTGCTTGGCAATCATTTTTTATCAGACAATCATTTTGAAATCAAAGGAGGAGAAGTAGATCATATGCTCATCCCCCTCCCTCCCACACACAGAAAAAGGGTTGTGTCAAAAAATCCACCAGATATTTTGTGCTAGTCTCTCAATGTTTGTTATCAACCTCTGCATTGGGACAACTGCTCTGGAGACAGATATTGTCTCCCAATGGACCATATTTTGTCATTAACAAGGCTCAACAAACATCTGGATGTTGAATTCTTGGAAACAGGCCAAGTCAACTTGGACCAAACTGTGACTATGCACAAGCCAATCTCATCACTATATAGATCCTCTCTTTTAATCAGCAAGGAAGTCCTTTGTACTGTCAGGTCAGTCCCCAGTTGTATGTCTGGATAAAAAATGACTAATTAAATCCACCCCTTGTTTTCTGTTGATCTTTATAACCTAATTGTGCATTTTACCATAGCAGTGGGCAACATGATTTATAGATGATGTTAAAGCAATCAAGCTGAAAGGAAGAGATAATGGAGGATACTGGGCAGTCTTGTTTTCTGCCCATTTATTTCAAGATGTGTTTTGAAAAGCTACTTCATCAAACAAAATCTGTCCAGCCATTCAAAATGACTTCATGGCCAGATGTAACTCAGTTGCCAGTATTGTTTATAGTAGTTTAAAGACTCAATTGGTCTATGTTTTCTCTGCTCATAAATACACAAAGACATGATTCCTTACATCTTTCTTGACAGGCTCTTAGAAGTTAACTGCTTGGCAGAAATTGATTGTCGGGAATTTCACAGCCTTGTTTGGGTTCACATGTCCTCCAGGCACTTGGGGCATCCCTTTTGGAGATTAAGAATTACATGAGACCAGTGAAAACCCACATCCTTTCATCAGGGGTGAATGACAGAGAACTGAGCTTAAAACGAAATTTAGCCTGAACACCCTCAATCTGGGCACATCCTGAGCTGACTTCAAAATTAACTTACTTGAAGTGAACTCCCCTGAATCAGATCTGGGTGATCTTTCCCATCGTCGTTTTGTCCTGAATAAGTACACCAAGGACAGGGAATTTATAATCCTTCAGATATTACTGATCGACTACTCTTAGCAACTTCATCTGGCAGGGACAAAAGTGGAAGATGCTCATTGCTGGGTTTAACAACACTTAAAAAGCCATGGAACAGACCATTAATTTTCACCAAGTTCTCTCCATGGTTGTCCTGTCTCCTCAAAGGGAAGTTTTCAGAGCTTCAGCATTTGCTCTATCCAGAGAATTCAGGTAACTTAGGTTGAGAGGAAAAAAATATTTCAGATCTGAATCAGATATATCTTCAAGCATATTTTATCCATGAGCATTTCCTTCTCCAAATCAAGAAATTCCTTCACTGAATAAATCTTTAACTTGATGTCCTGTTATTATTGCAGTTCCATACCCTCTTCCCACTGGCAGTCATGTTTTATTTTCATTCTGTTCATAAAAATAAAAGTCCCTTTGTTGGAGGCCTTCTGTCTAAGGAAATATTAAGTGTCCCTGAATGACAATCAGGTGAGGCTGGCTGAATTAGGAATCTTTCATGAGAATCACCAGAATTCAACTTTTCAACTACAGACCAGAATTGAAACAAGAGAGAAGGTAGGCATTTGGAGGGCATTTCTGGTCCAAGAAAGCTGATAGTTCCTCTAGGCAAGCAGAGCATCTGATTGTCTCAGCAAACCAGTTAGCACAACCTTAACATCTTTGCTCCTGTTTACTTGAAATGAAAAAGTCACTTCAAGGAAAGGAGAAAGAAGCACAGAGAAGGAATCACAGAACTTCAAGGAATTAACACTGGATGCACTGTATGTTGGAGTCCCAATCTGTTTGCCTGGGAACCAAGCTCAGTTCCTCAGAGAGCAAGGAGGCACTTATTCCATTCTGAATTTCTTATTTGCAGTTTGGCATGCATGTTCTCATCTCCAAGATGAGTGAGCTATGATTCTAACTCTGGATTTCCTTTAGACTTAGTTTAGAATCTGATACAGTCCTTCAAAAGTTTCAGTTCAAGTATAGTAACATCTCCTCCTCCTCCTCCTCCTCCTCCTCCTCCTCCTCCTCCTCCTCCCCCCCTTTCTCCCTTTCCTCCAGAAGCTCAAGGTGACGTGCACAGCACTTCCTCCTCTAGTTTTTCCCTGCAACAATGAGGTAGGTTAGGCTAAGAGACAGTGTCTGGCCCAAAGACATTATGTGAGCTTCCATAATGGAAGGTGGACCCGAGTCTGGTTTGCTAGTCCCAGTCTAGTGTTTTCATCTCTACAATATACAGTTTCTGGGTAAACTTTGGTAGTTGGGGAAAGGATGAGTTTAGAGCTAAAAACATGGGGAATTCCTCTATGAAAATCTCTCTTGGGCTATTTCAGTTGGTTTTAATTTTCCAGGCTAATCTTCCAATCAAATTCAGGAAACGAGAGCGAGAGGGAGAGGTAGAGTGAGACAGACAGACAGACAGAGAGACTTGTATTTGGGACATGAAGCAATGAGGGCAATGGAGATGCTTGAGTACAAATAAAATTCTCCAAACAACTGGAAATTGTTTTTGCAGAGTTCTTGATCATGCGAGAAGGTCTACACCCAAATTTATAAGGGCCTCTGGCTGATGATAGTACAAGGCATCGCTTTGGAAAGTTAGAAACATATTACAGATCTGCATATCACAAACAGCAATATAAATCAGCTAAATAAGCAATTGTATAATCCATCAAAACAACCACAGAAGGGAGGGAGGGAAAGAAGGAAAGATCAGTGAAAACTCAGACTTTAACCTGCTGACTAAAAATATTCAGCACTGGGTCTCAGTAAGCCTTCCAGGAGGGCACTCCATGAGATTTGAACCATATCCATAAAACACCCTTTCATATAAATATTTGATATACAGATCAGTCCCTTGGGGCTTTTTATATTCTGTAAGTAGTATTTATATAATCTGTGAACATAGATTCCTTGAAAAAAATGGCCTACTGGCTCTTCCTCCCTCTTGGTAGGAGACATATTTCATTAGTTAACCCCATGCCCCCAAGATGAGAGGTCTGGGTTTCCTTGTTGTCATCCAAATAACATTTGGAGCGTACAAGGCTGCTGCCACTCATCAGCTGGACAGATACCACACTCATAGCTGAAAACCAACCCTCAAACTCTCACCCTACAAGGACCATTTTTCAGTGAACTGAATGTGTTCCTTCAACTGCATTTTAGCAACACAGGGTTTCCATCAAGTTCAGCCTTGGATTCTCCCTCTCTATGCTACCATCAGGATGTGCAAAAACTGCCCTAGTTTAACTGCAGTGCTGACCTTGTAGAAACCTCTTTTACTTTCACATGCATAAATCCCTAATAGAGACCAAAGACTAGCTTCAAATGTTTCAAACCCATGTTTAAATGTTGCTGATCCTCTGTACTTCTACCTCTTTCCCTCCTTCTTCCCCTCTCTCTTTCTTTTCCTAAGTGCTACTTCTTTCTTTACAAGCTATGATTATTATTTTTTTAATGCATCAAGTGTTTCTTACCTTTTAGACACATTTCTTACTGATTAATCCTCTTACCAAAAAATCATTTGTGCCACATCCCTTGAGATTTTGTAATCTTTCAAAAGCAAACCCTTTTCTTTAACATGAAATAATCAAGCTCTCTGACCGCCATCTCTCTCTCTCTCTCTTAATATCTCCTTGATGGAAATGTTGAAATTCAGGAGTGTTAACCAAAGAGAACTTGTGTTCTCACTAAACAGAGTTTACACATAAATAGCAGACAAAGTTGTATCAGTTTAGTGCATTATTTCCATATACACAGGATCATATGACCAATTCTCATGATTTTTTAAATTATTTTTTGGCAAATAATTAAGAGTCCATGAAGTCACCAGGACTTGAGCTTGACTTAATGGTTTTACTTTCTATTAAATATATGGAAAACAACTGTGGGAACATAATGGGCAGACAGGAAATAGAGAGTATGGGTGTGTCAGAGTCCTGGCTCCGCTCACATTGTGGAATGTACCCTCTCCCAGCATGGCATTCAAAGACACATCTACTCTTCTGCCCTAAAAAGATTGCATGCAACTCTCCTATACTGTAAGACTGCTCCCAGCTGGTCTTGGCTCAATGTTGCAAAATTAAATGCTGACTGAACTTTCACAGGAGGTGAAATGTTTCATTATTTAAATATATGAAAAGGGATTCTAGCAAATCCCAACATCTGTGCTTCTAATTTAACCCTATGGAGAAGTTAATGTGGCACAGTAATTAAGGTTGAATGAGAAGCAGGGAGACCAGGTTCAGGTGTACCCTCAGCTACAGAAAATCACGAGTGACTTTGGCCCACCAACTCTCCTTCAGCCCAATCTCCCTCACAGCCCTGCTGATTGGGGAAAAACAGGTTGAGAGAGTCCCATGTATGCCACCTTGAGCTTTTGAATAAACAAGTAGAATGTCAATCAATCAAATAAGTTTATCCTAGCATGTTGTCCAGATGTGTGGAGTCTACTATTCTGAGAATTCTTCAGCCACCATATTGGATGAGAACGAGAGGAGGTCCTAATACCTAGGGTAATACATTAGAAGATGTCACCACATTTTGAGCTAGAGATGCCAGAATCACAACCCAAGGTTTCCTGCATACAAAACATGAATCCTACTAAATAACTGGGGGGCCTGTAAATATCCCCCCTTCACATCCCTACAACAGTAAAAGAAAAATAGAGAGATAATGATCATGAAAGAGTAGTTAGAAATACCTTACCACACAGGTGCAGTAGATTTCAAACACTTCCATGACAGATGATCCCAAAGAGATCCAAATGTCTCCAGTATTGTTGAACAAGACCATCTTTGAAGGCCATAACTTAGTAGCTTTAGCAAATGTCTATTATGCTAAATAATCCAATAATCATCAGTGTTGTTCCAGTTATTGTGAAACGGGACTAAGGTTTGTTTCATAAAAACCCTAGATTATGTGATGTGGGGTGATTGATGAAGCAGGTTCCAGAGTGTGAAAGGGCTTCAGGTATCCATTTAAGCCTTGCTAAATGGAGGAGCTAAGATGGTCCTGTATCTTTTGGTGATCCTCGGTTCTGGCTTCTTGCTTGCTTCTCCATCTAACTCTAGACTTGTTCTTTGGTTCTATCATACCCTGAGGCTTGACCTATCATGCAGCTTTGGGTTCTTGGTTCCTCTCAGGCTACTGGCTGCGGTTTAGCCATGGTAAACAGACATTCTGGATACAATCCAGTTCCAGCTGACCTGAGAGCAAACCCAATGGGTTTTGCTTTCATAAAGACATGAATAGACTTGCGCCGAAAGCTTTTCATTGCATAAAGTTGGCCTGGCTTTTTTCCCCCATTCCCAAAAGCCTAGACAGAATTAAGTTTGAGAAGAAGCTACTTAGATAGTCAATTAAAACAAAATGAAATGCTGTCTCTCCTGTACTGGAAAAGAACCTGTCTCCTGGGCTTTTAGTAAGCATTCCAAGATTAAGATTTAAAGTGAGTATATGTGAGACAGAAATTGAAATGAGATGAGAAATCTAGGTAGGGGGCACTATATTATGTCTTGATTAACCCATAATTATATGTTGCAAATAAACCTCCGATTGCAGATATAAAAATAGTGGATTTAATTTTAGAAGATAAAACTTAAATCAGAAGAGCTACCAAATAAACACAGGTTTTCTTGCAATCAGTGCAACACATCCTGGCAGCTAAGAAGTCCAAATAAACTAGGAAATTATAAAACTTTTTCAGCTGTTTCAGTGTCGCTTTTTTTTTCTTCAGAACAATCTATATGAAAGACAAATCAAGACCAGCTCTCTTTAGAAACAAAGGAGGCTGCCTGTACCAAATCAGTCCTAAGATGCCAGGAGGATTGGCATCCTGGTTGGAAAGCTTGGTCCTTTCCAACCAATTGGGTGAGTCAAGATGGTGCCAGTTAGGAGGAACATCAGACACAGAAAGGCACAAGGAGATAAAATACCACAGACAAAAAGGCTGGCATCAAGGAAGGAGCCTTACTATCCCACCTCTATTTTTTCAAGAGTTGGGCCATTTTAGCTTGGCACTCATTTAGTCATTGCCAAGATATTTCTACTACAAAGGTGCAGAATTCAAAAGCAAGGCCAGTCTATTTAGAAGGCTGGGAGCTGAGCTGAGCTGAGCTGAGCGTCAGTTGTCTTGGCAGGAGCAACATGGAAACGTAGCCTTCCATTAGCACCATAAAGAATAAAGTTCTGGCCTGTGACTGTTCCCATTCAAGAACCTGAGAGGTGAGGGAATGAATGGATGGATGAAGCTCCTGCCATCCCCAAAAGCTCTGATAAGCACAGAGTTTAAGGAGCAAATAGATCTCATTGGCTAGTTGCCCAAGTCAATGTCGGAGAGACAGATAAGCTACTTCATCCTCTCCATAAGGTTCTCCTATGATAAACAATCTGTAAGCTTCCCATACTCACCAGGAAAGCTATCAAATGCAAAGTTAGTTGCAGATACAATTCACAGGGACTCTCTGTGTTGACTGTGTTGAGGCCATACATGACTGGTTTTGTCTGGGACTCATCAGACGTTGGTAGCCACAGATCTTTCTATGGGATTTAAACCCTCTACTGGGAATTGAATGCATGAGGCTTTGCACTTTGAATGACTATATACAGTGCATTAACTTTAGGATCTATCCAGGTTCTGTTAGTTGCTCTAATAATAAAATGATACTTATATTCCTGCTAGATACATATTTGTTACCGGTGCTTTGTTTTCATTTTAAAGGTTGACAGACTTCAACCATATTTTGGGCACTTTGGATTCTCAGTTGGACTTGCCAAGAAATCCTTGCCATCTCGCCACAGCTTTTTGGTATTAACAGCAACAGAGGGTTTTTTTTGGGGTGGGGGGGGAGGGAATACCTGCCCTGTTCCTAAAATGTCAAAGCTTCCCAGGAACAATCAGAAGGGAAGATCTTATTCTTAGCCCTGCTCAGAAAATCCTGGGCCAGGATGGGAAAGGAATTTCATCTGGCTAGGTTTTAATGCATATTTTATTTATTACAGCCGTGTATACTCTGCCAAACTAGTTTACAAGTCACATCCTCCATCATAAATAAAGCTACACTAAATAATATTTGTTAAAAGCTTCTAGGATCCCACAGAGCAGATGGTGGTAACAGACTTGGGGGATGGCAGGGGAAAACCCAGCCAATCCACCTTTGGGGGTGGTAGCTTCTCCTCTCTCCTCAGGCCTCTGCCCTACAAGTTATTGGCAATAATCTTGGTGGGACAGAGGTATCATGGACTTTGAAAATGAACCTAGGAAGTTTGATTGGCAGTTTGCAAAATATTACAGGGCCAGAATTTCTTCACACACGTCTAAGCTATCAGCAAAGTGAGTAGCAACCTCACCACTGCTTGAAGAAGCAGTCAACAAGAGGAATAAGTTCTCCCCCGAGAAACTTGATGATCAATAGGGTCCTAAAGGACATAGATTCCCTAAGTGAATTGTTGCAAGTGTAATTGTGAATCTACTTAAGTATATAAATAAATGGATTCTGGTTTCTTAAGTATCTTAAGTATCTAAGAACCACCAATTAAGCACTCTGATCAACACGAAAATATCAGTGTGAATATATCAATAGTAATCTTGTTCTCTGATTGTGGATTGTAATTTAGTGACCTGCGCCATTCATTCATGCCGGAGGTGTCAGGAAGCTCAGGACAACAGCAAGCTTAATGATGACGCAACTACTACTGATATTAAAAGATGAAAGACAACCACAACAAAGCTACTGAGGATGGAGAATTCACAGTGATTGTGGAATGTTGGATGACCTACAGTGCTGGAAAATGTGTATGCGTGCAGTGTGTGTGCCTTTGAGTCAGTGTTGACTTCTGGTGACTGCCTGGACAAGTCCCTGCAGTTTTCTTGGCAAGGATTTTCAGAAGTGGTTTGCCATTGTCTCCTCCCCAGGGCTGAGAGAGAGTGACTGGCCCGAGGTCACCCAGCTGGCTTTGTGCCTAAAGTGGGACTAGAACTCCCAGTCTCCTGGTTGCCAGCTTGGTACTTTGACCGCTACACCACACTGGCTCTTGCTGAAGAATGAGTTACAGAGAAGAAGGGAGAAGGGAACTGAGTACTCTAAAAATAGGGCATGGCTGGATGCTTTCCACACTGGTATGTTTCGATACACCAAGTAGTTGTTATAATGTGCTTGCTATATTAACAAATAAACAAAAATGTTAATTATTGCATATGTCCAAATATGCTAAAAATAAAATGGTCTTTCTTAAATTTGCCACTCACCTCATTTGGCTGTACAGAATTGAGTCAGATGGGCTTTTGATCCATTCAATTAATTTAATTGTCTTTCTGATGATAGAATAGGAAAGGGACGTTTAGGTTTCCCAAGATGTAAAAAAATATGTCTTGGGAAACATGTATCTTCAAAAGAGTTTATGAGTGTGTGTGTGTGTGTGCGCGCGCGCACATGTGTATGAGAGTTCCACAATTTAAATTGCATCAATATCTGAACTGTGTGGTTTGCTTGTCTCTAGCAAATGACAGGGAAAGCTATGATACAATTTAGATAGTGTTATGGATCATTATTTAAGTATAATGTTAAAGTAAGATTATCAGCAGGCTATCCAAAATGCACACCAGTTAGACAGATCAGTTGATTTGTGATTTATGTCAGCTGTTTTCCTCTCTTAAGTCATGCATATATTTCATCTCATTTTTGCATTTGACTGGAAAAAAAATCTTTGTTTAGCTATATAATTAAAAGTGCATTTATACAAATACTGTATTCCAGAGCACACATTTAGATATATTTGAAAAAAAGGTTTTCCACCCAGTTTGACAGGGCATTTTCCAGTCTGACTTTTTTCCCCTCCAGATTTACAATTAGAAAAAGAATCCATAGAAGAATTAATATCGAGTTCCTTCATCCCTTGGTGGGTAGTGATTCACTCGCTTTACTAACAGAGGCAAAAGGTCTTTCTTTCCTCTGCATTCTTGGGCACTCATAGTGGCATTTTCACGCTGAAATCTCCCCAGCAAAGGAGCTTCTTAGGCTGCCCACAGGCAGCTCTTTGTAGCATTTTGGCAACAAATGTCTGCAGATTTGCGCTACTTGCTGTTCCTGATGCAAACTTCCTTTCCAAGCTTCCAAACTTCCCTTCCTGGATTGCTTATCTAGTCATACTTTCAGCAGGATCAGACACCCTCTTTTCCCATGGTTCCTGCCCAAGCAGGGCATCCAATAAAACATACCAGAGGATCAGTGGAGGTCAAAGAAAATATAGGCAACCAACCCAAGGTGGTGAAGTAATATCAGGTGGTGGCCACCACAGACTTCTCCTCTGTCTCCCTTCTTATAGGTTTTTAGTTTAAAGATTTAGCCAATCGTCATGAATAGAAGGAATAACTTATTGCAATAATTCCTGCTCTATCAGCATGAACATCTTCTTCCCGTGCAATCCTTCCTTCCTTTCCTATTCTGTTAAAACAGATGTTTCCTTATCTATAGTTAACTGCCTTGTCTATATAAATGGGCATTTTATCTTTCCTATGCATATGTCTTCCTATACACAAGATATGTGTCTTCCTTTATGTAGGTTTTGCTACGTGACGGGCTCATTTATCTATAATGGCAGGAGCCAGCCTTGGATGAAGTGGCATTACTACTGCCTAGACAATCTTTCATCAATCCTTAAATTTATTGTAAACATATAAGGAAAATATTCCAACACTACAATGTTATGGTATGTGATCAGAGGGGCATTCCAGAAGCGCCCTTGGAAAGAATCCTGTGCCACTGTAAGTGTATAGGACATAGGACGAGAAGAGAGAGGAAGATCTGTGGGCCACTTCAGGCATTTAATAAAACAATTTAGCACAATCCCTCTGCCCCATCAGCTTTTTGTGCTTCTTTGAACACATCCCTGAGTTTGCTTGTGTTCAGCTTTTATGGAAGATTCTTTTACATCTCCAGAACTGATCAGAGCATTCAGGACTAGTTATAGGCAACATATCCTGCTACCGCCTATTCATAGCAAATGACTAGATGGTCACAAAGAGTTATGTGCAGCTCCTCAGATCCACAATGAAAGGTTTCTTTGCGGAGGCTGAGGGTGGGATTCATGCACCTGTCAGCCCCCTTTTAAAAGGCTACACCTTACCCTAGGTTTGCACAATAGCCCCGTGGTCCCCAGAAAATACACATGAGACTTAAGGAGCCTCCAAATGCAACAAGGCCATTGCTCCTGGTCACCATCTCCTTAGTCAAACACTTAGTTTCTAGGGACCATGCAGCTACCTTGCAAGCTCTGAGAAAGTCATGGCTTCTTTAATGAGACGCCAACAGTATCTTTTCTGCTTCGGACGCGCTCGGCTGCCCATCCCTGCTCACAGATCTGTTTGGGAACAGGTTGTTCTTCTTTTAGGTTTATATTGAATTTTCCTTTCAAGGAGCTCCCAGCAGTCTTGGAAGCCAAAGATCTAATTGCCTCTTAGGAAGCCCCTGACATTAACTTTACCGAGAGAGCATCGCTGCCACATTCTACATGCTCTAATACAGCTTTCCGTTGGTTAAAAATACCAGGCTTCGATATAAAGGTGAATCGACCCGTTAGGACATTCTCCCCCTGCACCATCTCTCTCATGATCACAAATTGGTGTTCAGCACTGCAAGATATGCGATATAATGACTTGACCTCTCTTAGAAGAAGAAAGAAAAGCCGTACCACAGTTTATTCAAACCAAGAAGGCAACAAAGTGTTTCTGTGGTCTTTGAGTCTGTTACCCTACAAAATAACAAGTTGCTGCCATTTCATGGTGAGTTCAGATGTTATGCCTTAAAAGGTTTCCTTCCTTCCTTCCTTCCTTCCTTCCTTCCTTCCTTCCTTCCTTCCTTCCTTCCTTCCTTCCTTTTCAGTTAAGATGGGGGGGGAAGGGTGAACAACAAAGCAAGGACAAAATAGAAACCAACAATAATCAGATTATTAAAAATGTTCTCTAATTACATACTCAAGATGGGTACCCATAATCAATTCAGGCCAAGGGCATGCTGAAATAATGCAATTTTGACCACCTTGTGAAAAGCAGGGAGGGGGGTGAATCAAATCTATGCCATGGGGGTACTACAGAAGAAGCCTAAAGAAAGTAAGATGCTTGATTTCAGTGAGGTTCTTATGCCAATGCTTTAACAAATCATCTACAGGAGGACATTTCTTTAGTTATAGCTGATACAGTAACTCTATTATTTTGGTTGACTCTTCTTTGCAACACACTTTAATTTTCTTCCTCTTGTTTGCTGGAGGCTAATGATCGAGCCCACTTTGAAAACTCTTTCCTTTTGTGGGGAAATCAATGCACATTTACTATTTACTATTGATGGAATAAATCTTGAGTGTGAAACAGTAAATCTTTTTGTAGTTAGCTCTATGGAAAGGTTCCATCTAGGTGCAGACCAGCATTAGAAAGAATCCCAACTCTCTTTCTCTTTTCCTTTTCCTTTTTTTTTTTTTTTAAATACTTCTCACAAGACATTGAACCCTGAGCTCACCAAATGGTCTGGATTTATATAAAAGCCTAAGAAATGACAAAAAGAAGAATTTTAAAATTAACCAAGCTTAGCCAGTTGCAAGAATACAGTCAGTAGATTTTTAACTACCATGTAGATCACAATTCAGAACAACAGCAGTCCATTTCCTTCCCTTTTATTTTGCTTTAAAAAAGGAATCTGTGACCCTCCTTTCACAGCACAGCTACCATCTATGATATTTTTAATTCAAATAGAGGATTGCCGCAAAAGAAAATGATGTATTCCCCCATCTTACCAATCAGCTGCCCCACATGATAAATCTGTAAGAATACCAAAGTTCTGGGGTAAGCAAATAAAAACAGCTGGCAAGAAAGTTATGATAAATATGTTATTGTAAGAAAAATGTGTATAAATCACATAAGGTATCAATCCCCAGTCAAGGTATCCATCTTAGGCTTTCAGTATTATTAATCCATTGCTGTCAAATTGCTGCATGGATTTTAGATCACACCCTTGAAAGAAATCGTCTGCATAGATTTCCTAAATTTTTCTGGCTTGTTGAAATGAGTACAGTTTTAGTTCAAGGGAAAATCAGGAACCAGCTTCAGCTCAAAGATCTAACAATTTTTGCAACTTTTTGCACTGCCTCCCCCCCCCCAAAAAAGCAGAAGGCATCAATTAAGGCTGACTTTGAACAGCCACCTGACATCTGCTGGGTCTAAATGAAGGGCTCATAGGTATTTTCAATTTATTTGGCCCTTCACATGAATCAGGGATTCCCATGAGGATTTTCTTCTCAAAAGCTAATTTAGCAATTCCAACTAGCTATTTATAGGCCACTTTCTAATACTGAAAGCTGAGTCCTGGATAACAACAAAGGGCTAATGGGACTCTTCATTGCATGTATTAAGCAACAGTCATTTCTTCTGGTTCCTTCCCAGGGTTGACCCTCTCTACAGGAATCCTAAAAGGCAAAGTTTTGATTGCACATATAAGCCCAAGAGGTACTATCACATCTTCTTACATTTGAACCTAGGAAATGACATCTTGACAAACAGCAACCCAAGAGGTTGTCGCAAATCAATTTACTTTTTTTGTCCACTTGTTTTCTTGGTCGGTTAATGAAACATTGTTTCTTAAAACAGCTACCAAGAAGATGCATTTTTTTTCTTGGTATTTATTGTCTCAACAGTCTTTGTAAGGGGGGAGCGGTATTGCTATCTGAGAAACAGGGGAAAAGTGGTCATTTTCCATATTTCCATAATTCCACAAAGTAGTTGAAAGGAGGGGGCAATGAGTTAGAGAAAGATGGGCAACAAGAAATGCTTCAGGATAATGCAAAGGACATCTCACAGTCATGGTTTTTACTCCTGGACAATTCTTAGAGATTATGTTTATCCAACGCAATTAATTTAGTTACTGAATTATCTCATGGGATGTGGGTATCCTCAGAACAACCAAATATACAAGGAATTAGTCAAGGCTAAAATAACTAAGTTTAGCATGGAGTGTACGTATAATATAAACTGGTTTACATGAAGGCTCCCTTAGTGGTGGGTTACTTAAGACTTCAGAGTTGAAAGTAAAAGGAACAATTGTCCATACTTGGGAAATGTTGGTTTTAATTTTTAATAAGCCTGCTTTTCAAATTAGAGATAAATGATTTGTGGTTCTCCAGATGTTGCTCAATAAGTCACAGGATTCATCACCATTTTCTAAGCTGGCTAAGACTCATAGGAGTTATAATTCAACAACATTTAGAGGAGGAGAGATTTGCCATCACTACTTTAAATGCTTCAAGTCTAAATCTAACTAGATCCAGTCTCCATCAAGCTATTCACCATTTCTGACATTATTCTTCCACCCTTATAGAATACCCATGTCAGTACACTATTACACATCTGGCATTTTGTTCTTTAAACTTCTCTCACCTCTTTCTTTTTGAAGTTCTCATCGGCTCTATCCAACTGTGACTTCCTTAATCTTCTCCTCCCTCTCAGCCCATTCATTCTTCCTTCATATATTTATTTTGTGATTCAGCCTTCATTCATGCCCTATCTATGACCAAACCACCACAAAGTACTTCTTTCATACTGGTCAGTCTTTTTCTTTAATCCAGTCCTCATTCAATCAGCACCCACCCATTATTTTTTAATAGCCATTTTATTAAAGATTACAATAAAAAAGATAAAAATGAATACACACTAAAAAAAATCAAAGAATAAAAGGAAAAAAACAGAAAGTCCAGAAAAGAAAAAATAGAAAGAAAAAATAACAATATAATAAAGATAAAAACTAATACAAACTAAAAGAATGAAAAAGAAAAAGAAAAAATAGAAAGTGCAGAAAGGAAAAAAATAGAAAGAAAAAATAGAAAAGAGAAAAAATAAGAATTTAGTAAAGAAAAGGAAAAGAAATACAGTATATAGAGAAATTACTTCCCCCTTCATCACAACAAGTAGAAACAGTTTTAGTAACTTATCACCTTCTGTTAAAATACAACAAAAGATCTCTTTTTCCCATACCCCATCTCTTATCTATAAACAAATCCTTAAAGCCTCATCACTCAGTCCTGGTCAGCAAAAGTCCATTAAGATAACAACGTATCTATTTTAACATTGATCAGATAAAACAACTTTATATTCCTTCCTTTTATGTTTAACAATCTTGATCTTTAGTCCTTTCAAATAATGTCCTAGAACTTGATTTCTTTTTATTTTTTCTTTGTCCCTTCTCACAAAATTCTTAAAAATTTTAACAAGTCTCTTTTGTAAATCCAATGTAGGAAAGTTATCCAGGTCATTCTTTTGGTTTGTTATTTGTACATCCCTTTTAATTATTAAGACATCAGCCAGTTTCATTGCTATGTCCAGTGTAGCATCTTTTTCCATCATTCTTGTAGCCTGTCATTTTTTAATCCACTTTCAAATCAATTTCAGTCATGTTCAGTAAAACTTGTTCCTCTTTTAAACTCAGTCTATCTATAGAGACGAACTCTGAAAATTAACTTCTGGGTCCATTGTTCAAAATTATCCTTCAATATGTCCAACTTTAAAATATTTTGCTCCATTCTATATTAGTAAGTCAAATTTAAGTGTTCAAAGTCTCATCCTATCATTTTCTTAAAAAGATCCTTCAAAACAAAAGCATTTTCACATGAGAAGGATTCTTATAATTAATTCCAAAATCTTATTTCAAATTCATCAGGACCCTTAATCCATTTATAACTTTCTAAAATCAAAGTTCTAATCACCCTTTTGCTGTTTATTCCAAAAGATTTTTTTGGAGTCCTTAAACTTGTATTTAAAACTTCTTTCACTAAGGATTGAAGGAAACTCACCTGGTGTTGTAAAACTTGTTGATCCAAAGGTTCCTAATAGCTGAAAAGCAATTAACAAGCAATTTCCAAAAGTGATTAGAAAAGCAAGTATGAGAACCCAGTGTCCTTTTGAAGGCACTGACCATGGTTTGAGCAAAAAGAAGGCTATTCCATGTCTCCCAGAGCTCTAAATCCACCAGAGACCACTGTCTTGTGGTCTCCTCATGAGGAGCAACTATATGGAGCACTTGTGGGAAATCTCAAGTCCTCTCCTTGTCCAGAGAGGAATTATGAAGAACTGGTTTACTTGCCGACTCTTCATTCTGCCACAGTCATCGGCTCCACATCTTCAGTTCACCATTTCTTCCCCAGAAGTTCCAGCACCCACTCATTCTTCTCCATCTCTCTTCTTGTTCTGCCACACCCACTTCTCCAGTACTCCATTCCCACTACATTCAGGTTTTATTTTTCTCCCAAACTATCAACCCTATTTCCACATAACACTTTTATACAGATCCATGTTTCGTTTCGTTTTGTATTTTCAATAAACATCCAGTCTTTGCAATAGGAAGACCTGAAGGACCAGGTCAGGGACAGATCATCATGGATAAAAATCTATCTGTGTGGTCACTAGGAGTTGACACCAGCTTGATGGCATATAATCAAATCCGTGCAAGAGACCATGTATAATCCCCCACTTTTCTAGCAGCATCTGCGTACCTTACAATTCTCCACCCACTTCCTAATCTTTACCACGTTCATCTCTTCCCCTGAAGTTTTCACCATTAATGTATAGTTAATGATACTATATGAATAGTTAATGGTGAGGTCACCAGGGGCTGAATCTGATTTGAAATAAACTTGCTGAATCAGTTCAGAAAGAAAACAAAGGCCCTCTAAAATATGATACTTCGGTTTTTAAAATGCTGTTGATAAAGCCTTTCTGTCAAATTTGTAGATATGCAAATTAAAGTAGATTTGGATAATTTAATAACCTCCATCTGCTGGGCATTCTGCTTCTATTCTGAAAAGAGCAAACCCACTTTTCCTATTCCGGCACAATAACCTGCTCAACACTGTCTCCGTGCCATGTAATAACACAGTTGTCTAAATTAGAATAGCCCTCGTCTGACTATCCATGAACATGAAACTGATCCAGAAGTACCAGTTAGTCTATGGTAGTCAGCAGTTATGGTACACCTGAAAGGGAGTGGAAGGAAAGGAAGTCAGAGAGGAAAATGGGCTGGTAATTAAACATTTAAAAATCCTAATTGTTCTGCCTCCTTATGCTCAATTTCCAGCAGCTGAGAACAAAGCCAACAGCAGCTCTAAATGAAATAACCACCCACATAAGAAAAGAGGGACCAGCTGTATACAACCCATTGTTTAAAGCACTTCTGTGTTTCCAGAACGAAAAATACTTCCCATTTTCTCACTCTAAGCTCAGAGTCTCAGGGTGGCTACTGTACAGCAAGGCATTCACTAAAGGAGGAGAAGAAGTGCATAGCTAAGTCAAACCACATCTATTCAGTCCAAGTTCCTGAGATGACACTTGAATATGTGTCATCTATCAGAATTCCCACCGTTTTTTGGGAGATCTGGAAGATATAGTTTCAGCAACTAAAGTTTGCAGCCAGTTTTTACTAGATGCCTTTAGGGAGGCTACACAGTTGAATGTAAAATCAATGGCCATGCTATTTGCATCTGAAACACAAGATTCAGTGGACTAGTCCTGGATATGTGAAGATCGGTATTCTCTCTGCCAGTGATAAGACATTGATTGCCTGTGAAGACACTGAGAATTATCACTTCACAGAACAGTTATCCACCATACGGAAGGAAATGAATAAATGAACACATAGACGTTATTGGGTGAGATTATATCTTCAAACCCCAACCCTTGGCTATCTGCTTTTATACTGTATGTATGGATTCTAGTGCAGAAGACCCCATTTAGCTGGTCCAAATTATGTGCTAGGCTAGTACATTTTGCCCTTCCTTCTCATTGAATAAGATGACACATCACCAGTGCCTTCTCTCCTAGATCACTTACAGGAGAAGCCCTTTAAGAGTTCCTAAATGAATCTTTAAATATTTCATGCTCTCATCTGCAGCTTCAATTACGCCAACCTACTAAAACATTGTCCATGTTTTGCAATGCCAGCTACTGTGTATAAACGTTGAAATAGCTACCATTCCATGTATTTTTCAAAAGGGGAAAAATCAGGGTTAGGATTATTTCTTCAAGGATAAGATGGACTTTAAGGAAAAATGCACTCTGCTGTGAGAGATGTAAGTTTCTGTTTGGCATTTAAAAATATTAGTGTTTGGTGATTAAAAATATTAGACTTAGTAGGTGTTAATGTCAACCTATACTTACCTAAATAAAGAAAAATATCCTTTTATTTATTTTAAGATTTCTACCCCATTTCACAATTAAATTACCCACTTAAGTAATTTATGATAGTTGTTTTTTTTTAAGTCCAAGCAATGGTACTT
This sequence comes from Python bivittatus, assembly GCF_059951505.1. Lineage (NCBI taxonomy): Eukaryota > Metazoa > Chordata > Lepidosauria > Squamata > Pythonidae > Python > Python bivittatus. The sequence goes on from NW_028277033.1 coordinate 8,171,414, forward strand.
CGCCAGAAAAGCAATGCGATATAAACTTCACATGTCATAAAGGTCAGAGAACTGAACTAGGATAGTGATTCTGGACTCTCTGCTGAACCATCAAATTGAACAAATCATTATTACTTTGCCAAACCCATTTTTCCAAGGTTATGGTGAGGACAAATAATGGAAAACTATATATTTTACTCCGAGCTCCTTCAAGGATGGGAGGAAACAAATCTATTGTACTTATAGGCTCAAGGTGGATATTAAATGCTAAGGGGATGGAGACTTTGAGTTTTTCCAACCTCTGCTTCTGGTGAACCTCTAGGGGTCTTCTGGATGTTGCACTCTATCCCAGTCAGGACAATTAATGGTGAGGAATGTTGGGAGTTGTAATTACACAATATTTGGAATGCAACTGGTCTCTCATCTTCATTCAAAGTGAAAGTGGGAAAAGGAGATGCCTTTGGGTGTTTGGAATGCAATCTTATGTATACAATATTGATGGCCTGAGGAATTTGGAGATGTATTATAGACTCTTGCTTGTGGAAGCAGTAGAAGCTGAAAGGAATAAAGAAAGGGTTCCTGCTGCACACAGTAGTCCAATCTTGAATTACTGCCTTCATTGTGAGGGATGGAAGTTCCTTGCTTCCTTGCCTTGACAAATACTATGGGTAATGGTGCCAGGCAGAGAAGATCGTCTGCATTGTCTTCCACCAATTCTCATTCAATATGAGGGAAGTAAATTGGCACTGGAACATTTGCTGGGACAATCACTTTAATTTATCTTGTTCTTCTCTTATCAGACAATAAGCTTACCATTGCATGCAGTATAATGTAGCTAACTTTTGTGTCTCCGCTATTAAAGCATGCAAACAAATTACAACAGAAGCCCAGGGTGCATTACATGGTACACGATGTCACTGGAATTTTACCTATAATTTCAAACTGGTTATTATTGTGCTGTATTATTGTATTTTTGCTGCCCAACTCTTTTCTTATTCTATTTGTTGAATTATGGTCAGAATTTGTGGGGCATTAGAAATTATTGCAGATAAAGTTTCATCCTCAGAGTATGTGTTCTTGCCATAATTTGGTTTCACAGTGAACAAGAGATATATATAAACGTCCTGCCTTTTCTCCAGCTTCAATTAAATTAAATTTGTGCTGCAAGAATCCAAATGACCACTAGATGGCAGCACAGTCAGAGTTTTCTATATCTCTTTGCTGCCATCTAGTGGTTGAAATGGTAATAATGATGAATTGCATCCAGCATGGTGGAGGATCTGGATGAATGAATTGGGAGAAAGAAATGTCTTGGTGTGGTAAATCAATGGAGTTGGGTTTCTCATATTTGGAAAGTGAGGATTAGGTAAGCCATGGGGTAGCCAAAGGAAAGATAAGGCTGGAGGGCTAGTAAGGTTATGGAAAGGAAAATAGAGGCATAGACTTTTTAATAGTTTCTAGATAGACCTTCCAAGCTCTTTGGGTTTGTTACCTCCATGTTCTAATAGGTGGGTCCGCAAAGAGATAGACATTTCTATATCCTTTGCTGGCCTCTGTTGGTCACTCAGTTTTGTCCAGGCCAGATCTGGTGGCCTGGAATAAGGGCTACCTGACAAATCTATCAAGAGCCACCAACTCACCAGAGTAGATGAAGAGAAATAATTCAGGATATAATGCTTCCTTGTCCAGTATGTTTCCAGATACAGGTTTTCCCTGACAACAGCAAAACATTATCACAGTCCCTATTTATTTACTTTCTTCCTTTCCATTAGAGCCATCCATTGTGGGAATTAGCTGGCTGACCTACTTCAGGGGCTTCATGTAAAAGGTTCCAGTTTATTTCCTTTTTTGTTTATTGGCTGATTTGTTAGATATTCCTTTTCAATGCAGGTTGTATTATTATAGTGCTGCTTAATGGATGGATTTAGTACCCTTTTCCAGCCACTAAAATGCTCACCTTCATTTTCTGGAAGAAGGCAAAGAGTTATAATTTACCGAAACGCAGTGCTATTAAAAGTTAGCTTCTCTGCCAAGCTACTTTTTGCAAACTTCAACATAACCCAAGATCCTCTGCATTTCCTTATTAAATCACTGGAGTTTTTCAGTTCTAGGTGGATAAGCTTCTAATAATTGTGAAGCCAAGGATGTGAATGGATTACAGGACTAGTGAAGGAAAAGTCATTGTCTAGGAAATGTGCAATGCAGAGGAAATGGGAGATGGTTTGCTCCGTAGTCTTAGGACTGAGTCAAAAAAGTTTGTGATGGAAATACATAGCCAAGCTATCTGATGCATATGTGTAATCCTTGAAATATCAATTCTTTTTTTGCCATAAATTCACTTCAATGTATTATTGCACTCAAAAATAATAAGAGTACACACAGGAAAAGGCCAGCTAAGATATGATGATCCTGATTAAATTAACTATAATTTATTAATTATATGGCTTGATCTTTCTCCTCTTCTTCCTGCCGGGCATCAGCTTCAGCAATTTAATCCTGCTCTCATTAAATCACACATCTCACCACTAATTGGGAAGCTGTGGTTTAATATCTGTTTATCCTGGCTTAAAATCCACCCCGGTAAAATAATATCAAATCTCAATTGCTTATTTCAGATATAGCGAGGAACTGTAATATTTCATTTAATTAGGACTGCAGGGCTGAGGCCAACATGTCAGGGGTATAATATTGATTTTATTCCTTTTGTGTAATTTTACATGATGCCAAGTTCTTGCTTGTTATGTCTGTATGTTTGTTTTTGATGTGATGGGACCACCCCCTGGTCCAACCAAATTTTTGTTATTTGCTTATTTGTTGTAAAAGCCAGGGAGGAGTACACAGGCTAAGCCTACCACATCTGGTCTGCAAAAATCCAGACGGCCATTAGGTGATAGCAAACAACTGAGAGGTTTCTGTATCTATTTGCCACCATCTCCTGGTTACTGGTATTTTTGCTCCCCAGATTTTGCAGCTTTATATATGAAATAAGAGGATTTCATATCTCCAGGAAATGGTTTCATTTTATATTCACCTGGATCATTTTCAACTCATGAATTAACGTCTTATTTATGTGAGGGATATATTTGAAAGCTTACCACAATGATGATGATGATGATGATGATGATGATGATGATGATGATGATGATGATGATTATGCCCTGGATGAAAAGCCACTGCTTAAAATGAAAATGAATGATGAAGCTTCCATCATATTTTCAAGTTTTGTTTCTTTACGCTGGTCCTTAGACACATAAGCCTTATTCACCACTGTTTATTTCCAAACCAGGATGCTCCTGATGTCACACTGTTACACAGCAAACATTCATGAAATGTGTAGGGTCAAGTGGTATAAGAGTTATTAGTAAAGAGTGAATATCCACATTAGCAGATTCACGTTTGGATTCAGAGTAAATGAAAGAACACAAAGCCAAGAGTGAGGTTCAGGGGCTCTTCCAGAGTAGCAGGGTGGAAGTTCCCTAAAGCAGGGCTCCTCAACCTTGTCAACTTTAAGGTGGGTGGACTTCAACTCCCAGAATTCCCCAGCCAGCAAGGCTGGCTGGGGAATTCTGGAAGTTGAAGTCACCCGTCTTAAAGTTGACAAGGTTGAAGAACCCTGCCCTAAAGCATCATGAGTGATGCTAAATTACTGAAGTGCTTAAAGGAAAGAGGGACAGCCATGTTCTCCTGAAGAATCACTGAATGTAGTTGAGATGACATGAAACTGGCAATTGTAGTTCAGTTAAAGCAAATCAGACACCTTAAGGTAAAAATCCAGACTAGAAGTATGTATTAACGGGCAAGTGGTGGCCAACCAGAGAAGCCAAGCTATGTTGTTTTTCTGATGGACTTCTGCTGTCCTTGTTACACTGCCAACAGCATTATGATTCTGTTATGAACTGGCCAAGATAGTGAGAATCGGCACTCCAAAACCTGGCTGTTGTCTCCATGCGCGGTTCCAGCTTGTAAAACCCCAGTGAGGCCGAAAGCTGACCATGCCTCTCGCTTCCTTTTCAGTATATCTTTACCAAAACTCCAGTTTGTTTACAGACAATAAAACCAAAAGGGAGGTGTGCGTCTTGGATCAATAGATTCCCAAGCAATAACAACATTAAAATAGTAATTTTAATTAAGAGTTGACTCAAGCGTCTTGACATACCTGAGTATGGACTGAAGTTCTAACTGTTTAGGATTCATTCCAGTGTTTAGCGTGGATCACTGCACAATAGATGCACAACAGATACGTTCAGAGTAAATTGAAAAGAATACTTAGGACTCGTCTCCACAGACTGAATCCATTTACAGCAAAAACGATCTGAAGTAAATGTATTTTGCTTAAGTATAGCTGGGAAAAAAATGAAGATGAATTTATGTACACCGAAGAAAGTAGCTGTGAATGCTGAAGTAGAATGACTCAAGGCAAAAGAAAAGAAAGAAAAGAAAGAAATCTTCATTTCCCACAGTGAGCAGATCTAGACACTTCTCCACGTCCTTGCTTTCTTGCCGGAATATTTTTTGAATAGGCATCCTCAGATCAATTTTCAAAAGCAGCCTTGTTATCTTGGAATAATGTCATCCAAAGGCAACTGAGTAATGCAACAGTTCTTATTACAGCTGAGAGCAGAAGTTGCACGGGCCTTATACTTTGCAGTTGCAGCCACAACATAGTCTTTCAAACAAAGCTACAATCTGAAAATGTCTGTATCCTAATTGTATAGCCTGAGAGTCTCAGATAAGATAAAACATATGGAGATGGAGTAAATGGGAAAGCTTTACTTGTTGAATTGCTTCTGAAATTATTTAAGATATGAGTTCCCCACTTGGGGGGAAAAATATGAGCAGTCTTAGTTTTGATAGGATTGCACTCATATTTCATATTAAGCCAGGTTCATTGAATTAGCCATATTGCTCTGGCCATAAATCATGATTTTACAAACTGCAATAACTTAATTTGATATGGAAACCCAATTTTGTTCTTGAAAATATTGATTTTCAGTGAGCCTACTGACATTACTAGTTGTACAGTTGTAGAAATCCCACAGCAGAAATGGTCACCTCCACTGACAGGAGTAAAGCATGCCTCCTAATGATCAATTTGGTGTTGAAAAGTATCATCTGATCTATATCATTTTAAATTCAAGAGGGAATAACAGCTTTGAATGCCTTCAGGTCACCCAATATTCAAAATAGTTAATAAATAAATTCCTGCTGCTCTAAAACTATTGGGCAAAAGTAACACGAAGTATCATAGTGTGCAATGTTTTAGGAAGATGAGAAAACTGTGATCACTGTGAAGTATACTTCAAGCCAAACAGAGTTCCTGAAGACTTCTTGGACATATCCATGCAATTTTCTTGGCAACAGTACAGAAGTGGTTCACCTTTGCCTTCTGACAGTTCTGACATTCCCTGAAGACCTCCTATCCAAATACTAAACAGGCTTGTTCTTGCTTAGCTTCTGAACCTTTATATTCTGGGGCTTGAAACTAATGTTTTCTTCAACTCAAGTTCCACTCCTGGTGACTACATGAACACAACCATGCTGGGTTTCAGGCAACAGCATGGAGGTGTTTGCCATTGTCTTCTTCCAGAATGGTTGGGACCTCCCAGTCTAGTCTATGACCCTGGTAAGCCCTGTTATTCTCCCATCCAAGTGCTAGCCATCCTCAAATTTGTTGGGCTCAAGGCATAATCAGGGGAAGGGCTAAGTCGGTTCTTTTTAACATGAAGGCCCTCCTCTCAATCTTTGAAATGACAGAAGCCAGCAGAAAGAAGCACATGTGACTCTTCTGAAAGTTCAGTTGACAGTCCTCTTTCCTCCATCCCAATTTATCTGTTTGGATATGGTTCACTCCCAAGGGCCATTCAAGTGCCATACTCTATTATAGCTGAAAATTGACCATGCCGTAAAATAAATGTTGACTCTCTCTCTCCATTTCTCTCTCTCTAGTCCTGTGAGGGGAATTTCCTGCCTTGTCTTACTCCTGCTCTAATTAAACTTAATGCTGTATGACTGAAATCCAGAATGTAAAAAGCTGCTTCGTTTTTTAATAAAAAAGTTACTGAGGGATTTTTTTTCCTCAATACTGTCAATAAACTTTCCCATTTAATTAACTAGTTCTTTATCAAACTTTCTTTACACCATAATTTTAAGTAATTTGCCATGTTTAAACAAAGCACCAGTCAGAGGTGGCCTTCCTGAACATTCTGAAACATGCTTGTCCTAGTAACATTGGCCAAAGATTATTAAAGTTTGCCCCAATGCAATTGAACAGCTCACCTTTGCATCATCTTTTTTGACTGACCAGTTTCTTTAGCATTTGAGTTTCTGTGTAATCTCAAATTGGCTGGATTCAGTTATGATAACCCATAAATCTTATTCAAGCAGTATAAAAACCATGCAAAAAATTATATGAGCCACAATTCTGATATCATTTAAAGTCAATGTGCATTAACTTGCATGATGTACATGGAATGGTGCAACATTTGCCCTGCACACATGAATAACTGCCTTTAACATAATGGTGGACAAGACTGTAACTGGATTAGTGTGTGTGTGTATGTACAGTATGTGTGTGTGTGCGTGTGTATATATATATATATACACGAAAATTGAGTGTCAACTAAAAGGAGTCTTCCCCCCTCTCTGCAGATGAAAAGAAACAGAGATGGAAGATGAATTTTACAAAAATGATGAAATAGATTCTAGATGAGAATGTTTAGAAGATCATGAATGTGCCCTGTTTGTACAAGGATGAGATTTGATCTTAGCAAATCCCAGAGTCATTTTGCTTAGGGTACTTAGGGGTTAGGACTCCCACCACCACCACCACCACTTGAAAGAATGATGAGAGTAAATCTGAAGATCCTCAATCTTGGTTGACTGACTTCGCCATTTTTAGCAGATACCAATAGACAAAATAGAGGAATAAGGAGAAATCTGAGGAGGAACTTCTGAACAGTGTTTGCCTTTTAAAATGCATATTATCCATGTAATGTAAAGTGCAGTGTGCTTCCAATTTCAAATCACATTTTAAAGTTCAGCTATCAAAAGTTTGGACAGTGCCTAGCTAATCTTACCTGATCTTGAAAAGATAAATAGGGTTTGCCTGGTGGGAACTTAGACAGGAATATATCAGGGCAGGGAGACAGGAAGGAGACCACATGGGTGTGTCCACAAAGTCATCAGAAATCAAGCTTGACTCCAGAGAAACTATTTTGAAAAAGACGTTTCACAGTGGAAAGCTAAGGAGGCAAGACAACAGAAAGGTGAGATTTGTTTAAATGTATCAGTTTCATTTACAAGTATGCCATTTCCCATGGACTGCATGTCTGTAGTTCGGGGATAACATATTAACAAAATATATTCAACATAAATGCTAATACATAAAAATGAAAAAATTATATATCCTGATCCAGGAACCTGATTCAAATTATAGACTTCAAACTCCCATTTTAGATTACAGCCTCCATAATCTCTAGATATCAGGAACATTGGTTATCCTAGAATCAGAACCCACCACCAATTGTAATATTTTATCTTATTTTGTGTTTTGTTTATTTTTATTTTGTTTCTGTTTGCAGTTCTGGTCAGTGACCATAATTAAAACCCTAGTTGAGAATTATGGGAGTTGTAACACATTTGGAAGACTGCACCTGAGAAAATTTGTCTTCCTGCCCACCTACCTACCCCATCTGCAATTAGACATTTTAAAGCAATTGTAAACACTACGCAAATTTGTTTTTTAGTTTTATTCTATTTAGGTTGGAATGACAAAGATGAGATGTAACTTAGAACATTTAACAACTGGTTCATGCAAATCCGACTGAACTAGCAATAACATCCCATCATATGCCCAAGATTCAACATAAATATAAACAAAGAGATCCAGAGTGTGGTTCATGACTAATAACACCAGCCATCACAATTTATTTCTAACTGGGTCTGTGGAATGTTACATTTTTTCTTTACGTAATTCAAGTTTGTAGAGAGAGTTGCATTTGCTTTGGAACACATGACCTCAGATACATCAGTCTTTCATCACTAACCTTCCTCTTGATCCCCAACAACCATAAGCGTTGGGGATCTATTCAAGCAGCTTCCCTTTGACATCTCTTGAAGTGAAATAATTGTTCCTGGGTCCTCCGAGAGGTAGTGAGGCTTAGTAAATTGCTAAAAAAACAGGACAGATTTTTGAGAGAAGGTCACAGAACAAAAGACCGCTTATGGAATCCCACAAAAATTTAACTTGCTCTCTTCTGTAGATCTTCTCCCCACTCTTTCTCCTCTCTGATGCATCATCTCCTCTTTTTATTCCAATCTGCAGGCCTGTTCCACATCTTCTGAAGTCTGGACGCTTTATTTTTTCCAGCATTTGTCCTTCTTTTGGTTTTAAAATTGCCAGTTGACCAGAACAGGTTTAACAGCAGCTCACTCTAGTAGGTAAAGCTTTCTAGGGCAAGGAGAAAAACATTATAACTTGCTAACCTGTATATAATAAACTGCTGCTGAAGCATAGCTACATTAGAAGTTGAAAGAAGGATATCTTTTGTCTTTGCTGATAGGGCTCTACCTCTTGCACTTTCAGCTACTATATTATTTAGCCCATATGATAAACCAGGTTATCTTAACCTGGGCATCCTCCAAAGAATTCTCACCAGCCAGAATTCTATGAGTTGAAGTCCACCCCTCTGGAATTGCCCAAGCTGAAGAAGATTGCAGTCGAGCCATGTTGACTCAAACTGGTGAACTCTGCTTGCAGAAGCCAATGCTTATAGAATTCCTTAAGTGCAACCAACCCATCAACTTTAACTTCTATGATCTTGGGATTTTGGCTTGGAGTGAAATACCAAACTGTCTCTATCTAAGCGTTATTAGGAAATTACAAAATAAGAATGCAGCACTGCCTGAAAAAGACAAGTTCTCCAATAACTATTTTTGGAAAGTTCTACCAAGGCCACAGGAGAAAGCATCAACTCCTCCTTTGATAGGGCTGTGCAGATACTGTAAGGATAAATCAGCTGTGCTTTTTTTTCTGGGTTTGTAGGAACATTCCAGGTCATTGCAATTGTGAAGGTGGTGGGGTTTTTTTTAAGTTCTATTTTTAAAAAGGCATTTTTCTTAGCAATTTTTCCCAGCATACAAAAATCTGGTATGCAACTTTTGGCAAACAACGCTTATGTATTGAATTGCATAGTTTGCTACAGTTTTTTGCTTCCGGGGAAGGACAAGGCAGCTAGTGTGGCATAATGGTGATTGTGCTGCCTTAGGACTAGAGAGAATTAGATTGATCTCTATCTTCAACTATAGAAGCTCTCTGGGTGACTTTGAACCTTTCATTCAGCTCAATCTGACTTGTAGGGGAGTTTCTGTGGGGGCAAAATGGAGGCAAAAGGGCTATGGAGACTGCCTTGAACTTCTGGAAGAAAGGTAGGATACAAATCTAATAAATAAACAAAACAAGGTGATGTCTCTTCTTTATTCCATGTACAAAGTCTTCCTTCAGAATCACTCCTCCAGATACCTGAAATGATAGGCTAACTGGGGGCCCCGAGTGAGATTCTGTGACACAGATAACACAGTTCCTAGGAGTTCAGGGGGAATAGTTGGAGGTATTCATCGTGAATCCACACTGATATCTAAGACAACTATTTCAGTTTACCTAGGGTTGATTCTATGGAGAAACTCATTTGATTTGTGTTTGAAAGCAAACTGAACACATATTTCAAACTAACACATGCATCAAACTCAGTTATCTTTCGAAATGTTTCTTCTCCAAGGTAAATCTTGTTTAAGGCAATTGATTTCAGGCAGATGAAGCATACTTAAATCAGTTTGGGGTATTAGTCAAGAAGGTCCAAAATCAATCTGGCAAGGTTTAAGTCCCTTAATTTGACAGAAATTGTATTAAAAAAAAAAAAAAAAGTCTGGCTTGTTACTGATTTGCTTGAAACCGTAATTATCATTCCTAGAAGGATTTTTAATATATATATATATATAGGTATAAATGAAGTACTTTGTCTTGTAAGCTGCATTAATCTTGTACTTGATGTACACAGAATGAAATACATTTCTTAACGCTGCCATCAAATGAATGATTGCAACAATGCTCTCCAAGCTTGTCCATAATCATAATCATAATCATAAACTTACATTTATGTGGATAATCAAGGATATGTGGGAGAACATTAAATCAAAAGGAAAAAAAGTTAATCTGACTTCTGACAAATCTCTAGCTTCTAATAGCAAAGCCATATTGAGTAAGGGTGTTTCGGTGTGTAGAGCAAACTCATGTCAATTGTTGTTAATGTATGAGGAACAGAATTAAAGAAAGTGAAATAGCAAGATTTGGAAGCCTCGTGACAACCCCCCCCCCCCAGCAAATTTCATTCCTTTCATTTGATAGTTCAGGTAGTCCGCTGTTTAAGAACGAGTTCTGTTCCCAAGGTCTGTCCTTAAGTCAAATTTGTTTGTAAGTTGGAACAGCATATTATTGTATGATACTGTATAAGAAGTATTGTTTAATGCACCCAACCATTGTGTATTTAACTCAAATTTTGCTACAGTAGACTCCCTTCTTAACTATGGGTCATCCTTAAACCAGGCGTTCCTAACCCAGGAACTACCTGTATTCTATTCTTTTATTATGACTACAGTAGAAATATAGTCCAGGTGGAAATGTCAAAATCAAGACATTAAAGAAAGAAATCTGCAGCAGACAGAAAGATGGAGTCCTACTTTTTTTCAGTTTCTCCCCTGGTTCTTTCGTGTGGCCTACCAAAGGGGAGCTGTAAAGCTGTCAAGGCCGTGCTTTCCTTCCAGGACATAAGGCTGGAAGACCAGGAGAGGAGAGAGGTCAAGTCCCCTCTAATGGAGTGGTAACACGTCAGCAACCAAGGGACATGGCCACCTGTGGCTGGAAGGCAGAGGAGGAAGCGACAGGGCGTGCTCCATGACACTGTGCAAAACAATTGATTTATTTGTGTCAGGTGTCATGACATCCTTAAGCCCTTTGTGTAATGATGTTGTGAGCTTCCCAGAGTCATCATATGAGATAGGAGGCCATGCAAGTCCTGTAAATAAATAAAGAAAAAAAAGAAAAAAAATTAAAGGCTCTGCAGCTAACCCTAACCCTATTAACAGCTCAGCTGGGAATAAATCAGTTTAATTCTGCAGCCCTGCTGAGACTGGGGGAGCCGCTGCTTTCAAAGCGGTGAAAAATCATCCTGTGGAAGTCTGGTAAGTCTTTGTTAGTAGAAGTTAAGGATGGCTGATCTCTTATGCCACCCTTTGCCCTCCGAAGGAGAAAAATAGCAGCAGGAAGGGATATTCCATAAGGATCATACTTGGCAGAGGAGGTTTCCCAAAAGGTACTACTGGGAATTATTGTAATTATTAATGCTGGTAATGTATGTAAGTTGGAACAGCATATTATTGTATGATACTGTATAAGAAGTATTGTTTAATGCACCCAAACCATTGTGGTGCATTATAAGTACTACTTGCTGCCTCTTTGAAAATACTGCCTTTTGCTTTTAAAATGCACCCTCCAAAACCTCTCCTTGGTTGGGTGCACAAGCACTATAGCTGGTGTAACTTTTGTTGGCCATTTGACTAACAACGTGCGAGTCTGCGCGGTAAGACCCTTACCAAGGGCTCTGACACCACCAGACCTCTCAGGAACTTTAACAGAAGCCCTGTGCAAGCAGCAGCCCAGGTTTGCATCTGCTCGCTCCGTAGCGGAAATCTGATAGGCTAAGAACCAGAGCGCTGGGTCCGTAATCAGGTAACAGCCACTGCATTTTGCATTTGAGTAAGAATTCAACGAAGACAGTTTTTCTTGGACAGAAAAGACGCATCTGCGCTTGATGAGTGTCAGTGCGGCCGTGTAGCTCCTGAAGCAGGTGTATCCACAGGGCAGTGCTCAAGGTGAACTTAGAACCTGTGAACAAGGCCCTCCCCTTTTTTACACATGTCGCAATGCATGCAGGAAAGGGGTAGGGCTTCAATTGCCTGCTTAGGGCTGTCCTGTTGCCTTGTTTGACCCCCTGTGGATGCCCTGCCTTGAAGGCACAGAAATAAATAAATAAATAAATATATTTTTATATATATATATATTTGCATCTGCCATATTTTCCCTCTGCACACCAAAACGTCTTTGCTGGATCGCACCCTGTTTATGACAAAAAGGGACACTATTTTGCTCTGCACTTCAGTAGTCATAGAAACTCCCTGTGATTCTGACTTGCTTGGTATGTTCTTAACAGATATTTCACGCCAATTTATGATCAAAGTGTAAATGGTATAAGCTAAGGAGGAGGTTTGAATCTTCTTCGTTCTAAGCTTGTTGCGAGAAAGGTTTTGCTCTAAGGAGGAGGAAGATACTGTAAACTGGATATTCATATACCGCACAGCTATTTACTACCCAGTGGATTTCTTACCATAAATGTTAATTATACTGTAGTTTAGTCATTTTATACAGTGCAACTAAATTACCAAGTAAGATGTCATTCAGCAGAACAGAAACAGCCGGTTATGATTTACAAAGCCATCAAAACTATGGAAATACTCAGTATAATCAGAATTGTAATTAGAGCAAATGTAGCTTCAGGAAAATTTATTAACAGAATAAAGATTAAATGAATGTTGGACTATTCTCTGTCAGAGTGCAGCAATGAAAATGATTGGCTTTCCCTTAATTCAAGCATCTTTTTAAAAAACAGAAGAGAAAATTGTTTCTTGTTTTCCCCTCCCTCTCTAGAAAAATGTGAGGCAAATATTAAGCATTTTAAGATGTTCCAAACATAGATGCAATTCTCCGGTCTCAAGTGATGCATCGTCCCTGTTGGAACTGTCATTTATTTTATTTTATTTTTTCTTTACGGATTGAACTATTGCACTTTTAAAAGTAGCATTGCAAGTACCCCAAGTGTGGAATGAAACATCTTGTACCTTTGTACCCATTGCTAGAATAAAGCTCCTACATTACATTTTATTTATTCTTACCTCTATTAAAGACTATTCAGGAATTCTAGCTACCATATATGGATTACAACCGAGAGATGGCAGTAGGAATAAGGGTTCTGTATCTCTCTGCAGTCATAGAAATGTTGTCTGGACTTTTGCAGCCCGTATCTGGTACCCCAAATCTGGTGAATGGGGTGATCCAGTTGACAATGATTGGTTTGCGCTAAGCCAAGTTCGCTAAATAAAATCTAATTAGCTGAGCTGGCACATCGTGACAAACCAACCTCCCCCCACCATACTACCAATAATGTGAAATGTGAACCCATCCAAGATTGCACTGATTCCCTTTAATCCCATCCCATTCTCAGAATTGCATATATCACTAAGGGGTGATGACTGGGTTGTCATATTGCACTGAGCTGAAAACAAACTAGCAAATTCTATTATTTCATGAAATATGGGACCAAGTCAGTATATACAAAACTCCTCAGCAAAGATTCCTGAATAGATGCAGCAATCAGAATAAGAACAGGGGCTGCCCTAACAATCTGTTTAAACAGCATAAACAATATAAATTATAGAACAGGTGTAAATGAACCGTTCCAACAACAGAGGGATCTAAACTGTCAATAAGAATCTGTGTTGGGATTTTGGGTTTGTTCATAAATGATCTGGAGCTATCTTCAGACTCAATCATCAAATTGATTCAGGTACCAGATTGGATTGGAGGCCTCAGAACTGGAGATTCAATGAACTTTGTTGGCTTTCCAGAATCTCAAACCTTGGTGGTGCAGCTTTCCTTCCCTATATGAACAACATTTGGAGGAGTTCAGTGATGTAAAATAACGTAATGAGTATCAACACGAGTGAGCCATTCCCACGAGCTTGCCAGCCCAGATAAACAAATATCAGAAATATTTTCTGTTTAAGTTGGAGGACACTTTCATGATTCAGGACAACTTTCTTACAGGCTGTTTGCTAGACAGTTCCTTTCGTCATCCTTGCTGTCTTGGTCTTAAAGAGGTGTAGTGGGAATATACCAATAAACTATTGTGAGGAATCTCTTGTGAAGTTACACAAATACTGTATACAATATATACAAATATTCAAGACAAAACATTAGAGCAGTGTTGTCCAAACTCGGCCACTTTAAGATGAGTGGACTTCAACTTCCAGAATTCCCCAGCCAGCATGGCTGGCTGGGGAATTCTGGGAGTTGAAGTCCACTCATCTTAAAGTGGCCGAGTTTGGACAACACTGCATTAGAGAACAGCATCGCCTCTGTGGGATTTCATGGGAAACCGAATATTGATAAGATTTGTGAAATTTCTCCAGCTGCTTCATTTGAGTCTACCAAAAGTGAAATTCAAGGCAAACGTGGGACTCATTTCTTAATGGAACATGCAGGAGTGAGGAACAGGATCTTGCTGAAGGGCCAGTTTTATCCTGAGGTCCTCCCCCGTAGGACGGATGAGCCAGGAGAAGCTTCAAAATTGTGTCTTCAGTGAAATACCCTTAAGCCCCTGCTCCTGAGTTTTACTCACTCATATTCCAAAATGAGAACTGTAAGGCAGGGCAGGCCCTACAGAAATGCCACCTTGAGGTATTCTCCAAGAAGGAGACAGTCAGGTTTCTGGTGAAAACTTGAAGCAGCCTGCCAGGCCAGACCAGGAAATATTTTGCAGGTTAGTCTTTTTTTCAGCTCTTATTCTTTCTGCTGAGCTTACCTTTTCAGCCTTTTCTATCTGTTCTCACAAGTTTCTGAATAGTTCCACCCTCTACTCAGATGCTTCCATCTTGCCTTCTGGCCCTTCCTCCCACATCTTTCACATCTGAGCTGAGTTGGCCTCGGCTTTACCTTTTGTTTTTATTCATGTCTTCCTTTTGTATTTGAATACATGCTCCTGGGCTGCTAAGCTTTGAGGAACAGGTAAAGTTCTCATCACTCCCTGACATGTTCCAGATTTGCCAAATCACATGACATTTTCTGGAGCATGAGTAAAGGATGACTGTGAGTCACAAGGGTTGATCATCTCTTCCAAATTAGGTTTTTTACACTGGCTTCCAGAGTTTAACCTCTCAGATAACCGTGATCACTGGAGATCAGAGTACAAAGGATCCAGCCAAGTGACTACTATGTGACGTCCCATGAATTTGATTAGTGCATGCCTTGTCAGTAGTTGGAGAAAGCATATAGCAACACTAGTCAAGGGTTTTAGGACTTCTTTGGGATACAGGTTTTTCAAATGAGAAGATCGCTTCGTGTCATAGCCATTCTGTTTCCCTGTTCCTTGTCTTACCTCTGCTTTCCTGCCTCCTCCTACGTTAATAAAATAGGATAGCTTCACTTTTCAATAATTGTTTTTCTTAATTCTATAGACCAATGCATTTGAAATGAAACCTTTACACCAGCTGATCACTTTACCACCACTACCAAGATAATGGAATTCCAATTTCGGTCAAAGGATGCATTTATGAATACAAGCCAGAAGAAACTATAAGTGATGATGCATTATTTATGATGCTTGTATTATTGATGGTGCTTATGAATGCAAGCCAGGGGAAAACATATGTGATGCTGTATGACCCATGAGGTTCGATTGTTCTTTGTTGTACCGTATCTCCGCAGCTTAAGTTTCCAGTTCCTGCTTCCTGCATGAATGATGAAGTTTGAGGAAGCACTGAAATCACATACAGTGAACCTCTGCATCATATCAGAAGCTGAGACAGATATACTTGACCTAGTTTCCTCCTTACCCTTAATTGAAACAATGCATCCTTTGATGTGATTATCATTAAGTAAAGGATTAACCAATGTCTAGACACCTCACATCTGGAAAAGCATTCCTGATGGTGAGTCTGTTCATTGAAATGATGGTGAGTCTGTCAATCAAATCCATAGTGAGCATGGTAAGTACAGTGATGCTGGTCATCGACAGCAAAGTGGGCTCTAACCCTACAAGGATTAGCATCTCCTGGTGCTGCTTCTTGAATGCTTCTCATTGTGGCTCTTAATATCCATCTTTTCATCCTTTAGAGTTTAGATGCAGTCAGAAAGGCAATAGATGTGCTTCTGATGGATATAAAATTTGGAGCCCACCCAACTTAAGTCAAGGTAGGAACTCTGTATAGTTGGGTCTCTCATAGGTGCTTCCTTCTCTTAAATATGACTTGGAGCGAATGTCAAGAGAAAAGCTTTATGTGTCATTATTTTGCTGTGCTTCTTCACCTACAGAGATCCTCATTTAAATTCTCAATTTAATCAACAAGAAAACTGGCTGCTAGGAGTACAGAAGGCAGGAAGTGAGATCCAACAGAAATGGGAAATGGCTTTGGATTTAGGAAGTCTTCCAGTCTCATATCTTCTGCTGCCCAATGAATAGGCTTTAACTGAATCCAAGTCACTTATTAGTGAAACAAAGCTGAGGGCAGTTCTATTTTACATCATGTACCTCGACACACATTCAAGTGTCAGGAGACTTCTGTATGAGGACTCTGCACCAGTTGGAAACCAGTTCTAGACTTCCATGATCCCATGTTCTCAGCTTCTGCAAGGGAGCATGGAAAACAACATTCCAAAAGCAAGAAGGCAGATTCTTAGCTGGCTCTAGGAAACATTTGGAAACTATTATTTCTGCCAAAGATGGTGTTCCAAGTGCTGACTGGATGGATGTCTAAACTTCTGTGCCTGCCATAGGCACTATTTTCTTATTTGGAATCTGTAAACAGTTGCACATTAATAATGCATTCAAATTTGCAGAGAGAGGCTGTGTTTAATTTTGTACCATGCAGACATTTTATCAGCTTCTGTTCATTTAGAAATTAATTGAAACCTACCATTTCAACGGGGGTGCTTAAACATTGCTTGCTACTACAGCATACTTTCCCATGCATCTAATGGGCTGATCATATATACCATGAACCTGCTTTTGTCTACTTTAATCACACAGACTGCAGTCCTTCCCCCTCAAAATACTCTCCTGAGTTCACACTTCCTTATTTGCCTATCATTTAATCCACTGAAGCAACAGGGGTTTTATATCCATTATTTGTGCTTGACTGTCCCTTTCTTCCCGCAGACATTTCTTGAAAAACAGATAATGAGTCCAACTATAGTTTTATGGGCTTATTTCTCACCATTAATGCCTGGGATCAGGGAAGTGCATACTAAAAACATGGACAGCTTGAACGATGAGAACTTGGACAATTTAAGCAAAGTTTATTTTCCATTTAATGCAAGATAGATTGCTTCTGGGGAAAAAAGGAGAAATATCAGCATAAAGAAGGAGCTGACCAATACTCTAAATAATAAAATAGAGTATAAAATCTAGGGAGGTATTTTCTGATGCAGTTCAGGAAATAGACAAAAAGGGGGGGATAATTTATATGAGGAGTTTATAAAATTATGAGTGAAGAAAGTGGACGAATTTCTCAACTGGTTGTTTCTCTGCACACTCATTGCAATTGACAAGTTCAGGGAATTGCTGAAGCTGGGTACAAGTACTTGTAATTAGCTAATTAATTAACAATAAAATTCAAGTATGCTTAAAATCCCACAGATGGAGCTTCCATGTCTTCCCAAAGATTTTGAAGGAGAAAAAGCAAAATTTGTCACTAGTGAATATGGCAAAGCTCCAACAAGCAGTGACAAATAAATGATTGTCTGTTGTGGCATCATGTCTCTTGACCCTCCATGAAACCAGGTTCCAGCCCTAGCAGTATCCTTGAACATGGACATGTGCCCAACCTAGTGAATGTTAGGACTTCCCGTGATCCTGTTCTCCAACAACATTAAGAGTGTGTTGTAGTATAGTGAATGCATTTAAATTAGGATTGTTTTTGGGCTCTTAGTTTTCCTCTTCATATCTCTGACGAAGGCAAGTGAAAAATGGTCCCACTTCATTTCTGATCATTTTGTCTTCTTCCCAGCTTGGAAGGGCCAGAGAGGAAAATTTCTCCTCCGCCTTCCAACATCCAAAATCCAAAGTGCTCATTTTTGCTAGCATTTTAATAATGAACCATCAATATTTCAAATGCAATCTAGATTATGCTCAGGGTAGCTTCTCTGAATCTTATTGCTCAAAAAACTGCTGGGTCAAGAAAAAATGTCTTTTGAAAAATGGCTAATCTAGGCAACATTCAGTTAAGATTTCCTTGGGTTTCCCAGATCTGTTTTGTTCTTAAATCCACCGTGGTATAAGCAGTTCTAAAGAAATCATTCATAAGGCATTCTAATCATGAACAATACTTGTGGAAAACAAGGGTCTTCAGCCCTCCTGACACTGAGGAAGTGTTGTGCGTGCCCTTCCCAGGCAAATTCTGCCTCTCACAAACCCTCATTTTACAGTAGGACAAATGGATGAAATTCAAAAGCATGGCGTTTGCTCAGGATATGCATACAAGGTAGAGAGGGGGCTTAGAAGCCCTACAGTTACCCTTCTTATTCAGACTCTGCTCTCCAGCATAGTCCATTTCTTTCATCCAACATCCCCAAGACACAACTTTTGCAAGCCTGTAATCCTAACTCCTCTTTGCTTTTTTCCCTCCTCCCATGGGTCACCATGCAGGCTGATGTAACCCTTTCAATCCCTTCTTCCTCCCATTGCATTGTGTCCTTCTTCAGCCCTATCTAGGGATACCATTTTCATCCCCTTTTGTAAAATGACAGCAATAGGATCCAGCTCTTCCTTCCCTTGTGGTAGAGACACAGTTTATGCAAAGTTTAATCCAGCTATTCAAGTTGAAGGCAATTCAACTGAACCCCCCCCCATTGAATCTTTAAATCAAATTGCAAAATGATCTGAATGTATTTAACCTAATCAGGTGCCTTCAAATTGATCTGCTAATTCAAATTGACTCAGCCCCCACCTGCGTATGCTTTTTGTCCAAGTCAAATGGAAGATTCAAACTGACTCCGTGCTACAAATGGGATCTTGGGTGATATATGTCCCTTGCTGACATAGCCTCAAAGCAAAATCCTGCCTTCACCATTCCTTGCTTCTCTTTCCCATTGTCCCAAATTCTACTGTGGAATAAGATCAGCTAACAAAGAGAAATCAATTCTTCCCTTTGAAGAACTCTAAGAAATCCATTTTTAAAAATTCTTCAGATAAAATAATAGACATTCGTAGGCAGAATTCTGCACACCCAGGAATATAAAGTATTTAGAATTATAGTAATATAACTGAAATCACCTTCAAAGATTATGCTCTTCATCAGCATTTATTGAATATTTCTGAACCATAACAGAAGTTACTTATATTGGAACCAACAATAACTTCCTTTACCATCTTATATTGTTGAATTACCTCAATACCTGAAAGTTCTGGCTGATTCAATATCACTTGAGCTATAAAAAACATACCACACCCGCGAAATAAAATAGGTGAGGCCACCTTTTAGACTCATTTAGACTAGTCCAGCACGTTGTGTCAGAGTGTTCAACCAGATGCTTCTAAGCTGCTCACAAGCAAGAGATGGGGACATACCTTCTCCTGTAGTTGTTCTTCTGCAACTAGTCTTTGAGGCTTGCTAACCCCTCCGTGGAGGTAACACCGATTCTTCAAAACCAACAATCCTTGAGAGACCCGTCATCCATGCATTTGTCCACCTGTCTTTTAAAGCCATCCAGGTTAGTGACTATCACAACAGTCTGCGATAATAAATTCCACAGGTTAATGATGCACTGCATGTAGAAATGTTTCCTTTTCTATTTTACAAATCTCCTTCCAGTTTAATTTCATTACATGACCCCTGACATTACTGTTTTAGAGATGCAGAAAAAGACTCTTTTTCCATTTTCTCCAGGCCATGCATGATTTTTTATACTTTAAGTCTCCTGCTCGCTTTTTTTCCAAGCTAAAACTTACCAATGTTCTATATTTTTTCTTGGATGGAAAGTGTGTGAACTCCCTGATAATTGTGGTTGCTTCCGCTGAATGTCTTCCATCTCTATTACATCCTTATGCCATATTTGGTGGCTACAGCTCTATGCCTTACTCCAAATGCAGACATATCATAGAATTATGTAAGGATATCACAGTGATGGCAGTTTTATTTTCAACCCCGTTCCTAGTTATCTTTAGAGTGGATCA
This sequence comes from Python bivittatus, assembly GCF_059951505.1. Lineage (NCBI taxonomy): Eukaryota > Metazoa > Chordata > Lepidosauria > Squamata > Pythonidae > Python > Python bivittatus. Next base: position 8,191,450 of record NW_028277033.1, read on the forward strand.
TTGAGCTATCCACTACAAACTCAGAGGTATCTTCACAGTTTAGTGCTATAATCACAATGACAGCAGCATAATACAAGCTCCATCCCTTTTGTACATTTGTGCAACTTCACAATGTGCATACAGTTAATCACCCAGGGAAACAATTCCAGCTGTTCCCAACTCAGTCTTCTCTATTAAAATAACAGAGATGAACTCTGATGAAGGGACTAACATCAAGTGGTAACATTGTTTAATGACCTGGATGTGACAGGCTTCTTTACAAGCTGGTCTAGAACATGATCAACATGCTGCTTGGCATTGAAGGTAGGCAGATTGGGAAAGACTTACTTTTGATCTAGTCCTACCTTGGGCTCTTACCAAGAAAATATTAGCAGCAGGCAGACATGCAGATTAAAATTATTGATCAGCATCACAGAGCCTGTTATCCATTCTCACAGAGAGCTGGCAGGGAGTGTTTTCCAAGTGATAATTGCAACTGTATTATTTATGTCTGGTTGAGATCTAATTTATAATACAGTGCCTCCTAAAGTTGCTGCTGTAAGGATGAAAAGTCTATCATTTGCCAGCCTTCTGGGAAAAGCTAATTCAACCAGGTGTCTTGAATTTATAGTCCCTTGTCCTATTTCTAATCATCTTCTCTGACACATCTGATGTACCATTAAACAGCCCCACACAAGATTTCTCCCAGTGTGTATGTGGTGCAGAAAAACCAAAAGGACGCAAAGCAGAATGATGAAGTCTGCATGATCTTGAAATGTATTGAAACCAACCTACTTGGATTCAGCTGATTCCAGAATTTGCTTTGGCTTCTATGAACCTGCCTATTTACCTACCTACTTTTCTCCCTCCTAAGGCCATTTTCAAGGGACAGACTCCCAATTTTCCTCTAAGATCTTCACACTCTCCATTTGAGGACACGGTGGTTCTTCAGATCTTGTTGAACCTTCATAATCCTTCTTGAACTTTCTGACAGGACATAAGGGATGGATTGAAGTCTGAAAAAACATTTTCAGCCTTGCGTTATGGGCCTCTCTGTCAGATTCTATACCAATAGCCTTTGGTTTCAATGTCTGTTTAAAGGAATAAACCTGTATTTCCCAGTCTAGGACGCTCCTGATGTTTCGAGACTGTAATTTTTGGAATACGTAGCCTGCAGAAGTTCCTACATACTTACAGGGCATCAGATTGAGGAAAGCTCAGTTAGACACATCCACTTGAGAACTGTTGACCTTCTTTTTTCTTCGGAAATCAAGCACATAATGAAAATAAACCAATATTTCAAGATTTGCCAAAAAGCCTTTGACTATTAACCATCATAAATAGTTTATTTATAGGAAGCATTTTGCAACAGACTTTCACATGTTGTATGGTGTGTAGCTTACAAGAAGTGCAAGCACATTCCAGCAGACTGCTAAGCCAGTTTATCACTATTGTCCACACCATGCTACTTTGTCCGAATCTGAACAAGCTGAGGTTAATCTTCATAACAATTTTTGGGGGGAACAAATCAACTCCCAGTGATAGTTTCTGATACTGGGTCGCTAACAGTTTAGCTTTGGTTTAGCATGCTAAGTGTAGGCAGTTGATGATGGACATGGAAGCTTCTGGTGTTATGACTGTATGGGAGGAGGAGAAGAGATGGAGAATGTGGAAGCTTGGCAAAAAGTTACCAGGGTTTAGTCCTATATCCACATGCAAGCATTGTTTCATTTCTACCATCAGCTACAGCTAAAATGTTTAAGTATGTGATGCAGAATTTCGTAAGCTACCTATAGCATAGTCTAAATGTGGAGTCCTTGGTGCTCTCTGAGTTTGGTTGTTTTCTTGCAGACGTTTCATTACCCAGCTGGGTGACATCATCAGTGCCATTGAGGGTGGGGTTTGCTCCCTGTTTACATACAGTAGCTTGCCCTGCCAGTGTTGGTGGGGGTGTGGCTTTCTCCCTGGTAGTTCCTTGATTAGGGTATTGTTTTCTGCCTGATTGTCTGTCTGGTGTTAATTCCTGGACAGCAGCCAACACCCACATAAGCGGGCATTTGCAGCAAAACATCAATATTCCCCTTAATGCCTTCCTAAATGTATGCAGATTTCTTTTGCTTTTTCATTGCAAAAATTACTTACAGTAGGCTGATAAATAATTACAAATGCTGCTTCATAGCCGAACCGTTGGACTATTTAGAACTAGGATATTTTGATTTTTATTATATGGTAAAGGTTCTGCTCCTTCCATTCATAGATGGGCCAGCAAATGAATAAAGATACCTTTACTTCCTTTAATCAAGTCTGTCTGGGAATATGACTTTGTGTGTGTGTCTGTGCATGTGCACGCAGATGGCAAAGCCTAGCTGACCTTGTTTGAGTTCAGAAGATAAGCAGAGTTGGACCTAACTGGCACTTGGATAGGAAGCAGATGTTCTAAAGGGTTTCAGGCTAGGGGCCTCTGGTGGGTGCTCATCTTCTCCCAACCACTGATAAGTGAACGAGGTAGCCCAGCAATGTACAAAAGGTCCTTACAAAAGGTCCCAATCGTTTGCCAGCTGGTGAGCAGTTGAGAGAGAAGCCATCCAACTGAAGCCCCCTTAGCATGAGGAGGCTGGGGAGGAAGCTTGACCTGACATCTGCAGCAGCCACTGCTCACCAGCTGTGCCTGAGCCACCCCACCCACCCTGTGCCCTACTTGGAAGACCCTTCCTCTCAGCCTTCCCCTGCATGACCAAGCTGACCATAGTCCCTTCGCTGTTAGGAGTGGTGGAATGTTGGAACGTTAAAATGTTGACTCAGCGGGCGATGCTTTGCTTGACGTTCCACTGAAGGGATGGACCTATTTGAAGCTTGGCACAGCCCTGATAGATAGCTGGTTGACAAACTCACTCGGTCTTCATAAAGATGGTCAATGGAACTGAAACATCTGCAGCCAACCCTGTTGTTCTTGTTTTCCCTGATAAGGAAGTCATCTCTGTCTCCTGTAATTTTAATTTTGCTTTTTTTTTTTTTTTTGGCCATAGTGAACTGTGTGGTAAGGGTAGCTCAGTGCTGAGGACTATTTTGTGCAGCCCAGTAAAATTTAATTCATAGGGACAAACAAAGTGGTACTGGGGGGTTGCTTTTATTCAAACCATACGAGGCAGCTGTAAAACACTGCTCAACTGATTAGGCGAGGCTGGAAGCACCAAGGCTGAACTTATTTAAATTCAGTCAATGGCCTCTTTCTCAGAACGTTTTAATCCTAAGGATGTTATTTCAATATTGAAGGTACATATAATTGTAGTGGCCCAGTTGCAAATGCAATGAACCATCTTTATCGACGCAAAGATGCCTTGAATGCTGAACAACAACAACAAAAATGTTTCCATACAAATTTTCATTCCTGGTTTTAAAGTTCTTTAATTGTGTGTATGGATGTATGTGTGTGTGTGTATATATGTATTAGGCAAAGACCTCACTGGGATCTTACACAATAAATAAGTAAACAAACAAATATAGAACTACGAAATCACGCCAAAGCAAATTCCCAAGGAACCATAAGTTCAAAATCCAACATTATACATGCCTGCTTTTTTCAAAGGGTACAAAATTAGCAACAACGTTCATTAAAAAATTTAAACACTGCTTATCATGTGAATAACAAGCAAGTTGAGAAAGATGGAGTTTCAAGACCCACTTAAATGCCTGCATGGATGTGCAAAGGTCTATCTCAGTGTTGTCCAAACTTGGCCACTTTAAGATGAGTGGACTTCAACTCCCAGAATTCCCCAGCCAGCCATGCTCTTTTCGGAAAGAGTTTGCAAGTATTAATTACTATCCAAAAGGGTTTTTTTCCCCTCTCAATCCATCTGATATTGAAGGTTAGTCTAGAAGTGAAAAGACAACCATAGAGGTTGATTTTGTGCATCCAGGCTTTCCGTTAATTATCTACCCCGGACTATTTCAGGCTTTAGAGGACAGTTCTAGCACATCCTTTTGGGTCCTCCATTGCACAAGCATGACTATCTCCAGGTATCAGGATCTGATCTTGCTGGTGGACCAGAACTCATCCATTAATTATCTGCATTCTGTTTCTCATTGGTGGACACTTTGCACACATATGCTACGCAGATAGCTTTTGGCAGCTCTTTTTTCCTTCTCTAAGAGGGTCCTGAAGTGCACAGACACACACGCCCCTTGGTTAATTTACAGCAAAGAAAAGACCCCATGTACAATCAGGAATTGCATCAAAAGACGTCATACTGTCAATCTCATGATTATGACCAGTCAATAATTTGTATGTGTGCATTGCCTCTCTGGGGGAGGGAGAGTTGCTCAGTGAAAACAATGACAAGCTATATTTGGCAAAATTAATTAGAAATGTTGCAAGTTAAACTATGGTGGCCCTAAAGTCCTGTCCCTTTAAATGTTATAGCCATGTCCTGAATCAACCCTCAGAAGCATGAGCGTCCACACTGGGGATAAAGAAAAGAAATGAGGAGGCATGCATGATGACATCATCACCCAAAGCCATGGCGTACAGTACATACCTGTATCAGACACAAGTCCATAATGGTGGCATTTGTGTGATAACATCATCAGACATGATTTTCTCATTTTGATGTCGCTGTGGTTTATCACAGATGCTGCTGCACAGAATTGCATGATAGCAATATAGCTATTAAAGAGAAAGAGCCCTTCAGGAAAAGGGGGAGAGGGAACACTACAGAAGTCAGCATCACAAACATGGCTGAATACAGAGATTTAAAACCAGCTTCCCAAGAACTTACCTCTCAAAATCTTTTGTCTGAATGGACAGGTTCTCTGCTTTATTTGTTCCAGATTCAATGTTTTAATCTCAAATGTCTTGCATCCCAACTTCTGAGTTATTATTAAACATTAATATACTCCCTCCCACAAAAAGAATTTTCATTCAGCCTTACTTGAGACATCACCAGGATTAAACAAAACGTGGTCATTACAGCAAGAAGGAGACGGGACTTGGTAAAGTCAAGTTTTCCTCAAGTTAAACTCAAGTCTAGATGATTGCATGGACACATCCATGCAGGCTTTTTGCTAACAACATGGAAGTACCTCTTCTGGGATTATTACTATAGTCCTCCTCCTCCTCCTCTTCCTCCTCCTCCTCTGCACAACTGCTAGGCAATTATCCATAAAAGTGTATATAAATACCTTGATGACTATGTGGAGAGAACATTGGAAGAGAATGGATAATCCTGGGGAGGAGGAGGAGGAGATGATGCTGATATGATGATGATAGAGGGGAAGATAGAGAATAGAAAAAGAAATAGGAAAAAAGGTACAATAAGGAATTATCTTTTGTCCATTCCTCTATTCCACATTCCTTTTCTATTGCAACAGAAGGCTCATTACTGTAGGTGGCTTTTAAGTACTAAGGCAGCTAAGGCATTTTTTTTTTTAATTCATTTTACAAGGAAGGAAGATGCATTCTGAATTTTATTAGGAAGTGGTGAAAAAATGGATGGGTTCTTCCATGAGAAGCTGTAATATTTTGCACAAATCACACTCATGTTTTCAAATTTTACTGTGAATTTCTTCAACTGGGGAAAAAAATTGACTCCAAGGCATAAAAAAATGGAGAAATAATATACCCATAATAATGGAAGAAATGTAGAGTGGAATGGAAAAAATGGGCATATTAGGAGAAAGCCATTTTAAAAAATATATTGACATGGAAACAGAACAACATGAACTTAGGTTCATGATCAGACCTGGTTAATATTTGGATGAGGGAGTGGCTAAGAACTGCAGGCATGTTGGCTGAATTGAGGAGTCTAACGCAAATAAATGTACATCTTGGAAGAAGGCAACGGTGAATCATTTCTGAATTATTGCCAAGAAAACTGCATCAGCTGTCAAACTCAATATAAAGGCATTTTTACTTAATTTTATCACTGGAGAACTACACTGGACAAGCTTCTTCCTCCCCCTGTTGGGGGGACAGGTTCTTTCCTAGATGCTGGAATACCTTTGGCCACCCCCCACCCACCCAACACACACACATCATTGTTCAGTCTTGATGAGTCTTACCAACACTGAATCCCCCTTTCTCCTCCTCCTTTCGGTTGGAGAGACCAAGGGCAAACTGAAGCAACTGTAGAGTTGAGGTCTGCCTACTCAGTGCCCATGGAGAAGGTCAACAACGGCTGTGTGGATAAAGTATAATGAAATAATTAGAATAATGTATACAGACATAATTGGAATAATGTACCTGTATAATGAGATAATTGGACATCATTCTTCCCTCCCCACTTCTAGAGGCCCTGGGGAGATTTCTCCAGCAAACTCTTGCTATGAATAGATGGGGCTGGGAGAGAAGAATGTCTGAAGCAAAAGCAGCGATCACTTTCATAAGCAAAAATCAGAACTTGTAGATGCATCTTATGCATCTTATGTGTACTTGGGTGTGCATTGTGCATATAGAGGCTCCATGTGTAAGGGGGAGAGAAAGGGAGCAGGTCTGTTTGTGTTGTGGTGCTTATCCCTAGAATGCCTCTGTTACCCATGTTCCAACTGGCCTTCACCTATTTGTTTTCACACACACAAAACAATTTTTTTTGCAGGATCCATTACTGTCTTAGACATAAGCTTACTCACAAGCTATTTCCTATTGCAGGAAGTATCTGATTTATCGTATAAAAGAGAGCATCCTCACAAGAGGTAGCCAAGTCATTTTTCTCTGGAATGGGTTAAATTGTGTCACTTTGTGAATGTTGTACCCAGCCTTGAGAAAAGGCAGCCTGCTTGGAGATCTTGAGCAGCAATCTCTTAGCAACAGAAGTTTCATGGCCACTGTTACAAGCAAGAGATTTAGACTGATACGATCATTAATTCCTAAGAATAACTGATCCTGGAAATTCTTCACTGAAGTGGGATTCAAACCCAGATCAATCAGTGGGACTAGCAGGCATGATTTCACTGTAATACAAAGAGAACTGGACTATACATATTAGCAGGCAGTGAAGGTTGGTAATCCTCAGTCTCAGCTTGGAGGTCTCAAACATCTTCCTCGCGAGAAAAGTTTAGAGCATTTGGGATTTCTTAGTTTAGAAAGGAGGAGACAAAGAAGGGATATGAAGGAAAATAACTCATGGCATTGAGATAGTCATGACTGTCATCTCTCTCTCTCTCTCTCTCTCTCTCTCTCTCTCATTCTGTCCTCATCCACCCTGAAACCGATTAGAAGGAGATTTAAAACAGACAAAAGAAATCTGCTTTTCATACAGCACATAATGAACCTGTAGAATTCATTATGATGATGGCCACTAACTTGGATGGCTTTAAAAGGAGATTGAATACACAGGACAGGTTAAACTTTCCACAAGCACAGAGCACAGGGAAGTTTAAACAAATCCTAAAAATAAAAATAAAAAAAAATCTTGGTCCTTACCATTCTAGTTTAGGGCTGATTATAGTACTGATAAATCTGTATGTCACTGTCATAACATGTATCAGTTGCTCAGGTAACTCAAAACAGGATTATGGTAATGTTAATAGAAGCTCACTGAACAGAAAGACCTGAGCCAGTTGGAATCCTATAGCATTACTACCTTCAAACTGGGAATAAATTTAGCATCAGCGTCTTCCTGTTCCATATATAGCATACACAGACATACAGGATATACATACTCATAAGGCCAATCTGTCTTGTTTCCAAGATACCATAAGATAAACAAGTTGATTGCTAGGGACATAAACCTAAGTCAAAATCCCTTTAGATAGTCTATTTTATTTGGAAAATCTATCTGACTCAACCCTCACAGGTGTATCTGAAAGATTCAAATTCACATGCAAGCGTCCCATTCAACTGGACGATTCAATTCAGTTTTCCAATTTGATTCAGAAAGTTGGTTTGTTCAAAGCACCATCAAACTGAATTTTCTTATACCTGTCACCCAGGAGATTCTGCTATTGCCTGCCAAGTGTCAAATGCTATTAAGTATGATGTATGCATGGTTTTCCAAGAAGTATCTTCAGAACTTGATGTATGTCACCTGAAGAATATTGGATGTGAACATTTCCAACAAATTATTTGGAGAACTTTGGAACCTAATAATTTGCATCTCTACTAAATATTATGCCATCTGGCATTATAATAAATGATGTGATTGTCAAATACTTGTTTTGTTTCAAACAGCCCTCACTTGCAATCAAGCTTTATTAGAGGGTTAAACACAACCAAGGACAATGAAAAGATGAAAGCACGATAGGATGCAACCTTATGGGCTTTTACTAGAGAGCAAGGGCAAAACAACGTGGTGCCCAGGATTTGGCAGCAAAGATATTTTGGATTGAAAGACCTGGGGGAAATGCATGAATCTGTGATTATTATTTTTTAAAATAAACTTCATTCCTCCCATCTTCAGGCTTTGATGCCCCCTATCATTAGTTCCTTTAAGAACCATAGCAGCTGGCCTGACACAGTTTGAGCTGAACTGATTACGCTGCAGTAATTATACTTGGATTTGGTGTAATGTAATTAGCATCTGTTTAATTTTTTTTTCTCCTCTCTAGATCCCAAAGAGGGCATAAAATGGCAGTTCCAGAAACTCTGCTGTTCCAGATAAAACATCCTCATTATAAGAAGGGTGCTGAAGCAAAGTTCTCACTGATTTTCTGGACTCTTCAGGGAAGTCCTCAAGATACATACATCAAACTCACCTTTGCAGGTGCTAATCAGAAAGGAATGGGCATGGGATCCAGTTAAGGAGGGTCTGGTTGGGGGTTACATGAACATGGTATTTTCAGTACTTTACTCTAAAAAAAATTCCCCTGGATTTAATTCCCTGTGTACCCCATCACATTTGTAGTGTTGAGTTAAGGCTGCTGTTAATTTTTAGAGGTTCTCTTCTTTAATATGTAAACAATAAACTGGTACAAATGGTCTTTTCCATGCCAGGAATAGCAGTTTTATTAGATTTGGCTGACATAGTTGTGGTTCTGTTTTGTGTTATGGGAACTTACACAAATCCACAAGTGTATTCACCTTCTGCATACAAAACAATTATTTTAGGAATTCACAAATATTAAAAGGATCCTTTGAAACCTCAATCATGGGCACATATATCTAGATTCCACACATACTTGAATGATGCTGGATGTTATGCTCTGAGAATCAAAATTCAACATGGAAATTGCTATGGCAGGGGTTCAATTTTCCATGCCTAGAATGGGAACAGCCTTACTGGCCTCAGCCTGGCCTGTGCTGCAATAATATAATGAGGGTGACAAAAGTTTCTTCCCCCTCCCAAAAACAATAGCTACCATGTTCTTGTCTTGAACCTTCCTGTAGTCTTCCTGCCCTGTCTCAACCAGGCAGAGAGAGATTATGTGAAATAGTCTTTCTGCATTAGACACTAAGGCCATTCCTCACTAGTAGCTTAGAACATCTTCATAACATCACCCAATCATCACTAAAGTGATGTAAAGCCTGCTGTTATTACTGTTAGTTTGGTCTAATGATGGTTGGATGACTCCAGAAGATGGTGTAAGTCACTAGTCACGAAATGACCTAATACACAGGAAAAAAATCTAGAAGTTGAAAAAGGAGAGGATCAGCAGCTTTCTCGGGCTATTTCAGCATGGCTGAATGCATGGACTGTGATGATAAAATGCAGTGGGGAGCCCAGTCCCCTGCTGCTCACCTTAAACGTTTGGGGAAATCATCAGCTATCGTTCAATTGACTGGTGGCAAGAGCAGCAAAAGCCTCCTTGAGGGATATAATCTGTTCTCCTTCAGCCTCATCTCATCTCTGCAATATGTAGTTGTCATTTTTCCTCTGCTGCACAATTCCAGCAAACCAATAAGATCTCTGTTGGCTTGAAGGAAACACATTGGATTACAGGTGATCCAAATCTCCTGTCACTGCTTCAGTATGTAGAGAAGAATATACTTGGGCTCATTAAGAATTCCACTCAGTGAAATACATCTTAATGAAGGGCCTGGAGCTAAAAGATGGCAGGTTGTGGTGAAAGCATCTCTCTTAATCAGCATGGACGTCCCTCTGGTTCTTTTTATCACTTTGCTTTTGACTGCATCTGATCATCCGGCAACCAACCTTCCCATTTTACAGGGCCCACAGAGGATCAAGACTACTTTGTCTCCCGTCAGTTACAGTTAGGACAAGTTTTGAGCTAATGCTTCCTTCTTGGACCTTGGCAAGAATCCCTCTGCAAATGTGTCCTCTTGCTTCTTCAGGGGTGGTGAACACAAAAACACTACCCACCCCCCCAAAAAAAAGATAAGGGAAAAAAAGCCACCCTACGTGTCTTTTCTTCTCTTGTTATTCTTCTATTTTCCAAGCTACTCTAATCAATACTATATATGTATGTAGATATTCCTGTCATGGTATACAATTAACATTAAAATCTGTTTATTTGCTTGGGAAAAAATGAGAAGTTAAACATCTAAACTGGTATATTCTTTTCAGTGAAGTGTCTTCCAGCTGGAATTTGCACCAGTAAAATACTTGTTCAGATATAGAAAGAAAGGTGTTTTTAAGGCATTGTATAATTGATGCAAAGTCAGTGACCTTCTAGTCACTTACTTTGCATTAAAAGTGAATGACATCTTAAAATGTGAACCTTACAACTACCTATCAACATAATTTGAGCATGTCATCTTCCTACAGTCTGTTAGGATCTATAACGCAGCATTCTATGTTTGGAAAATTGGTACTTTCATTTCACTAATCAAGGAGATCAAATCTAAGCTAGTTTTTGAGTTGGACTTCTTTTTTTAGCTTCTTGAAGTTTCTGTTTATTTCGTTTGCCTTTCTTTTTCCTAATCCTATGCACATTTATGTATCATCCTACATCAAATAGTACACATGACTCTAACTATGAATGTGTTCTATGTTCTCCTATGATTTTTTTAAAATATAAAATTAGGATGTTAACTTTGAATTCAAAACTGTGATTCTAAATCTTAAGCCCAGTCTTAAGAGGAGTTTGGCATCTCTTGGTTCCATTTATTTTTGCAGGTACTGAACATGGATCTCATAACATGGCAGTTGCAAAGTGCTGTCAAATATTAAACATCATATTGCAGACTATCAACTATCAAATGTAAAATTGCTCACTGGTTATCAAACCTGTGGAATGCTTAATGTCAGAGCCCACTATCAGATATAAAAGTTCTTAATGCTATTGCAAATCAACTGTGAAATAAAGTCAAATGTGAGATGACTGAGTTTTTTAACGAAAAGTCTACCATTTTCCTCGTCTGAATGCTTGCAACTTAGATACTTGTTTAAAACAAGTTTATTCTGGGGCTCAGCAAGAAAGATTCCCAGATGTCTCACAAAAGAACGTTATTTAAAAAAGAGAGCTAGACAGCCTTTCTACTCTCACGCTTACAATATCAAAAACAAAAACATTCAACCACAACACTGTTTTAAATTGCAGTCCCCCCTTTTTCTACTCAGTAACCATACCTTTGCAACCAAAAATGGCACAACCTTGCACAGAGTCTCAGGACTCTGAAATTTGCGTAAGTTCATGAACATTTAGAAGAAATCTGATGAGGTCATCCTGGGTTCTTTCATCATAATTCAATTAGGACATCAGGGAACGTTGAATTAGTGGGTTTTTTAAAACATCGATAGCGGTACTCGATAAATTTCAAAATGTGAAATTCATTAAAAAGTCCATGATTCTACCATTCCCAACAACGGTTGCTTCCAGCTTGATTTTCAAGATACAAACACTTCTGCCATGTTAAGTGCAAACACCAGAAGGCTACCGTTCCAGCCATTTCCCACAGCTTCCAGTAACAACTTTGAATTGGGCCATTTATTATATCTATAAATTAAAGTTGAAAAAAATGTGCATATTACTTGATGTTGTAGCATCTTCCGAATTACATCTTTAACATTCTGATGGTACATTCTCACCTGGCATCAAAATGACCAGGAAACACCACATTTTCTTTTTATGTTTGAATGAGATTTTTAATTTAACTTAAATAGCTAATCGTTGGTCTACATGATGCTACCATTAGTTCTATATTGTCTACCAGAGTTGTATTAGTCAGCAGAAAAAGCCATTAAATATCTATTAACATTAGAATCTCATTTAACTTCCTTAAAACTTAGAGGTATTCTAGTTATTTACAACACAGTGATTTCATATTAGGCAATGGTAAGTGCTTTTAAAAACTGAAGTAGTACATTCTCTCCAAAAGCTAAATAATGCCATGTAAAGTTGAGAATTCTTATTGTCTATGCAATTCGGGTGCTGTTGGATAGACAGTCCAATTTTAAATATATTTATTACGTGTACCTTCCACCTTTCCAATAAAAATAGTGTTTGAGGCAGTGAGCAGTAATAGAATGGAAATAAGATGCAGAATTATAATTAAAGCATAGAAAAAAATAAGTTAAAAAGAGATCAATGAACTGGAAATAAATCCATTATTCCAAGAGTGTGGTTTAAATTACGATTGAATATTAGGCTGAAAAATAAATTTGGCTGTGGTATCATTTCCACTGAAATGTGGTGGTCTCCCTTCATTGGTTGTGTTCAAAAGAGGCTTGATCATCATCTGCCGTGTGTGCTTTAATCTGAGATCCTGCAGGGAGGGTTGGACTTAATGGTCTAAGTGGCTTGTTTCAACTCTATAAATCGAATTAATCCTACTTCAGCACAGAAATCACCTTGTTCTGAGGAGAAAGAAGGCACTGTTTTCTGGATTAAAAAGGTGAAGGTTGATTTTCTAAGCCTATGCTAAGACAGCCAGTTTGGTGTAGTGGTTAAGGCCCCAGGTTAGAAACCATGAGAGATTGCAAGTTCTAGTCCTGCCTTAGACATGAAGCCAGCTGGGTGACCTTGGGCCAGTCACCCTCTCAGCCCCAGGAAGGAGGAGGCCAGGGCAAACCACTTCTGAAATCTTGCCTAGAAAACTGCAGGGACTCATCCAAGCAGTCTCCAGGAGTCAACATTGGCTTGAAGGCATGCGTGCACACACACACGCACACACACACACTAAGACAAGGAGTATAAATATGAAGTCTAGATCATTTTAATTGGAAGGGCACACCCTGTATGGGAGCCCAAAACAAAAAACAAAAATCCCTTTATGAATATTGATACTTTCCATTTCAGAGAAGTGGGATCTTGTGGTGGGCAGTCTGACCTTTGGTTCTGAGCCTTTGGATTAGGGAAGAATAAAAACTTCATCTAAATAATGAACAGCACACTCCTACATCTACGCAGAACGTTGTCTGGCTGAAGTGCATGGAACATTCTCCAAAATAAATGGAGGGTATGATTACACTTCTGTCATTCATGCTTCAGTCGCCAAAAGTCTTCAGTCTTGAGTCTTTAGATCTAGCGTGCATTGGCTCTGCTTCATTGTCTTTTCTCCCAAGGTCTTTTATTTATGTTTTTATCCCTCTCAGCTGTGTCCTTTTCTCTTACTTTTTCATTAAACAATTTTACTTCTCCTCTTGGCAACTTTGTCTGGTACCATCTGAAGGTCATTCCACAGTAGTATCCTTCCTGAACAGTGACCCTCTCTTTGTATTAAAAAGAAAAAGCATACACTTGGTAATGTAGGCATCTGTCACTTTTCTTTGGTCCTTGTTGATTTGCCATAAATCCATCAAGGACTAGAGAGGTGGAGATGCACAGGGCGAACCTTTCTATTGTGTCTTTTACAAGGTCTAACAACATTTTCTGGAGACAGAGCAGGATCTGCCTTATCTTCATGCCACGATAAATAAAATGAAGGAAGGAGAAAGATAACATATTTTATCCTGACAAACAAATAGATTTTCAGCTTCAGGGAGGGGCTGAAGGACTCTTTTGTTCTGAACCAGCAGGAAATCTGTTCCCTCCCATGTTTTCTTGATGAACACATTTGTAATATTCCATTTTCATACCAAACTTCACTAGGATTTCTCCCTCTTCTCAAGTTTGCCCAAGGCTCTACTCTCTGTTACTTTTCTATCACTCAATAACCAGAGCTCATATTAGAGATTAAAAATGCAAGACTTTAATGATCAAAATGTAACATAAAATCTAAACAACAGGCACAAAACCAAGCAAAATTAGCAATGGAGGACAATAGCAGTCCAAGGAGCTAAAAAGGATTAATTGGCTTTAAAAACAGAAATATTAAAAATGCTGGCAGAAGGGAGGAAACTAAAGCCCTAGCACTAAAAGGACCACCCTATAGGCAAAAAAGCTCCTTTGGACATTACAGAGTTATGACATCACTGACATTATGATGCTGCAGTAGCCACCATCAGCCCAACACAAGATAAATTCCAGTACCAATCTAGACCATTTTCTATGCTTATTATTCCCATAAGTTGCCTACAGTATGTTGGTTAATAGGCTGTGTTTCTGCTTGTGTTCCTCAGGAGCTAATATATTGGATATACTGGCCTTGCTTACCAGAGATAATGCACAATATTTTTTACTGTTGATGCCTTATCATCCATGAAATTATTTCAGCCCCATTTATAGCCAAACAAGTTGATGGTGGCCACCACTTCACCCAAAGGTAATGCATTCTGCAAGTTAATGTCATGCTGTACCTCACCACCACCACTATGCAGTTTCACTGGAGCAACATTTTTTTTTTCCTGAGCATGCCTCAACTTTACACCTCAATCATATTCCCCCAAATGTTGAAATCTTGTCCAATGGAAGAGTTTCTCCTTATCATCTTGATTGCCTTTTCCTGTACCTGTCTCTGGCCACAGTTTTCAGCTGATTCAGCAACATCCCTCTCTCACACGGAACCCAGGGACTCAGTTGGAATTCATGTCCAATTCACGCCCACTCCAACTTGCTTCATGACTGGAATATGCATTTATTCAGCCTAGGTAAGGACAGTTCAAGAAACTCATTACTACAACACTCGCTCTTACGGATACCTCCTGATTTCAATCTCCATTTCAAGATTACCCTTGGCATTTCCATTACATTTGCTACATCTGTGTCCTTCCTCTAAAACCAATGATTCCAACTCCCCTATTTTGGTTCTGAAAGCTTTTAACATTAGCCTACACACTCCTCTATGTAGATGCATTTCCCCACAGGTCCCTTTGCCTTTTTTAATAGGTTATGAATGTATTGTAGAACATGATAGCCCAATTCTACCCATCACCATTCAAAAGATGAGGGTGAAAATGCTTCTGATTGTTCAGAGTGCTTTTTTGATCTTGACCTATGTCATACTGCTTGTTATTCATATGTATATATACTGTATGGTTATCTGGAACATCAGTTGTCCTGTCTCATACTGAATACAGTAAGGTATATTTGACTATTCCCCTCATGCTATACTATATGGCTTTATGAGAACTATACCTTTATGAGAATTATTTTATTCTATAATTTAGGTTAGATATTTGTATCTTTCTCCTGTCTTCATAGAGATATTTGCATATTCATAGCATTGGAAGGAACCATTTAGCCATGAAGTTCAACTCCCTACCTTGGGGAATTGGACTGCATCTGAAATGAATCAGATGTTAATACAGGTCAAAGAGCCAATCTGGAACCAATCTAGAATCTTCTTCTAAGTTCTTCTGTTTCCAGTTCTCAAAAACAGAAATATGCTTTGCATAGTGTTCAACAAAAAATACAATGACAGCAAAACTCTCCAATTCAGCTCAGCTCTGCATGGAATCATTTCCCCTGCTTTAAATCTTGTTCCATGAAAATTTATCAGGTAACAACAGATATACCCTCAATCTAAATGTTTAGATTTTTTTCCCCCAGAATTAGTCACTCAGTCACTTAATCACCTATCTGATATGTGGCCATTCATTTCAGAAAAAAAAACACATATATGTTCTAGGGTTTTGTTTTGTTTTTCCCAACACAAGATGGAGCTGATTTTACACCATGCAGTCTCCTTAATTTATTTTCATTCCATAGACTTGCATGAAAATCCTTAATTTTACCCTGCAGTTCATCACCAGAATAAAAGTGTTATCTCTCAAAAGGTCATGTCTCTTAAGATTAATGTATTGTGCTGAAAACAAATATCACTTAGCAATTATAATGCACGTATAACCAGTGCCATTAAGCTGTGTAAAACAAAGGTATGAGCTTTAATTCCACACTGCTCAAGATCACTCGTAAAATGACTGTAGGTGTAACCTGGAAGGAAAACCTGTTACAAATCACATTTTATCACCTGAAGGAAAGTAGTAGCAGCAGCAGCAGCAGCAGAAGTAATAATAATAATAATAATAATAATAATAATAATAATAATAATAATAATAATAGTGACATTCGCACAGGTTGCTTTAAATGGATAGATTTGATTGCACTGGGGAAAAACACAGTTAGTAATCCTGAAGACTGAAAAGACCCAAAGATTTTAGACAAAGGGACACCAGCTACTTTG
This sequence comes from Python bivittatus, assembly GCF_059951505.1. NCBI lineage: Eukaryota > Metazoa > Chordata > Lepidosauria > Squamata > Pythonidae > Python > Python bivittatus. The sequence continues at coordinate 8,207,825 of NW_028277033.1, forward strand.
ATTCAACCTTCACTTGGTGCAAGAAAATGTCTTGGCCAGCATTGCTGCCCAGCAAATTGGCCTCTGAAAACTTCAAAGATATCTCAGGAAGAGCAAAGACAATTTATGCTACAGCATTTCTTCAATGAATCAGATGACTGACATCAGACACTGATGTTCTTCAGTGTCCCCAAATTTATTCAAGTAGAAGAAACGGGTGGAAAAGCATTGCTTGGGCTACAGCAGAAGGTTGATGTCTTATGCATGCTCCCTTGCAAATAAACATCTCCCTATAATGGAGAAAGCTAGCATATCAGAAGAAAAGTATACAGTTGTTCCTTTCCTATAATACTAGGTCTATCTGGCACCTTCTGCCTTGCAAATTGGAGGAGTACATTTTAGCTATGATGTTGAAGGATGCTGTTTTTAAGAAGTCTGGTAGTTAATTATTTAGGTGGGGTTTGTTTTGTTTTTTTAAACTCCTTGTACTCTGTTTTAACTTCTTCCTCACCTTCGGGGTCTGTCTTTATTTTGTGTTAGAAAATAGGCTAAACATTCTATAAATGCATTTTACTGGATTTATACTATGCACTTACTCCAGGAATTCAACACAGATTTCATGATACTCCCTCCCCCAATTTTTCCCCATCACAACAACTCTGTGAAGTAGACTGGAACTGAGAGAAGACCACTGCCCCAAAATCAGCCAGTGATTTAGGATGGATTTCAACTCAAGTCTCTCTAATCACTTGTCCAACATCTTCACCTCTACACTGCATAGTTTCTCGTTGCCTCTAACAAGGGCAAATTTGTAGAATCATATTTTAAAACTGTTGGAAAATTCTTGTAGATGTTTTCTTCCCCTTTCAGTGAAAGCTGGTTCTGCTAAGAGAATCCCTTTGTAGCTTTCAATATGACAGCATGCAAAGCGGATCATTTCTCAGTGCTTGATAACCAGTTGAGTCCATAATTTCTTAAGCAAAAATTAAAGTTCTACATGTCTATACGAACAAGTTGATTTCCTTGAAATTAGCCCCTGTAAATATGACTAGGGTGAAATACTACTGCTTTTAATTCAGGCTTACCTTCTTGAGACCTGATTAAGGACTCTTTTAGAAGTTTGGATTACATGTTCTAGTTTATAATTTTTTTCCTTGTGCTTCAGCAAACAGATTTAACTGTTAATAAATGATTGTATAACTTAACACAAATATATACAACACTCATTTTGATTAGCATACAAGGCTTGTAAGCGTGAGGAGGAGAAGGTTGTTCTTCCTTTCTTTCTCTTTATTCTTTTTGCTTGTAAAATATACATTTTAAACAAGTAGACCCTGTCTCAGTTCTTCATTTACAATTCTGGTCTTTCAACTCCGTCATATACTTTCCTTTAACTGAAGCTGAATTGGCAGCAGTTTTGGGTTTCAGCTTCACCTGCTAATGTCTGTACAGCCAACCTTTCAGGAAAGGCATGAGAGAAACCTAAGCAAGGAGTTTGTTCCTTTCCAATCAGTTGGGAAATTTATTTACAACATGGAGGCAACCATGAGCCAAATAGACAAGGCTTCTGTAGGAATTGATAAGACAGGTCTGCTGGATCTGGACCACAAAACTCCAGAAGGCCATCAGAGAGCAGCAGAGAGCTAGATTCCTGTATCTCTTCGCTGCCATCTAGCGGTTATCCATTTTGCAGCCAGATCTGGCAGCTGAAATCTAAGGGGACATGTGTTCAGTAGGTCAGCAAGATAATTTTAGGTTTTACTGAGTTATGTTTCAAGTCCTAGAGCTCGAAAGCTGGCAGGGATCTTGCTGGGTCCACTGAGTTCAACCTGATGCTCAAAGCAGGAACCCAAATTACAGCTTCCCCAAATGATGGTTGTCCAACCTTCACTCCAGTAGAAAGAAGCCCACTAGATTTTAGGTGACTGGTCCTGCTGTCAAACAGCATCAGCAAGTGCACCTGGAGTATGTACTGACTGGCAACTAATGATCATGGGAAACTCGAGGAAGCTACAGATGAAACTTCTTCATTATTATGGGCTGATAAACTCACTCCCTCTCCTCCCCAATTGTTTCAGGGACAAGGATGGATGTTAACAGGCAGGAACTGTGCTTGACAGAAGCAGTTTCCAATATAACAGCTTCCCCCTTTTTTTACAGCGGAATGCCAAAAATTGCAAAGAGTTTTAATTGAGGTAAGATCCAAGAAGTATTTTCTCTATCGTCCTAACGTGGAGGACCGCTGTATTCTTTCCCGCAGTTGTTTAGAATGGAAGAAATAACTCCGCTCTTTCTCTAAGGACTAGAGCGGGTCAAGGTTCCAAACTGCCACAGAGTGTGAAGCAAACAGAACATTGAAATTGTTCATATAATTGCTACGTATCTGGCCTTCGCTTTGTGTACTAATCTTCTTTCCAATTGAAGTGAAGTGGCAGTGCAACAGGGGAAAAGCTTTGACCCCTCCAGTTGAGATGGACCAAATCCCTTTGCCCAGCTGCTTTGCTTTGATGGACGTGACTTCTGTACACGGGCACATGTCTGTGGCATAACTACAAAGAGTCAGGAAGAAGCAAAGCTCAGAGTGAAATGCCCCTTCAAAGCTTTGCACAGACCCATTAAAAAGGCTGAGTTAAATCCTATCATTGTCTTTATTCCAGAGAATTAAGCCTCATCTGTATGGCATGTTTTCAGAATCATTAAAAGCTCTTTCATTTATAACTAAAGCTCCATGGCTTCTCTTTGTCTTCGCCATTTGATGCCTCTTTAGAGTATAGCTCTTTAAAATTGCCCCAGAAAATCTATAAAACCTCTCCTGAAATAATTCTATGAAGGTTTTATAGAGAAGGTTATGGGCTGCAATGAATGTTTTCAGCTCAGCAGGTATCACTGTGAATCACTACTGGGTTTCCATGGCCTATAATCTATATATCTTGTCCTAATTATGTCAAATAGCCAGGGCTAGTGTTGGGAAGACAATTTCTGCGGGAAAACAGTGAGGAGGGTGTTACTTCCTCTTTAAATGCAGGGGGAAAAGCCTGTTTTCCCCGTTAAATGCAGAGGGGAAAGTCTCACTGTTACTGGATTCACAAGGTGTGCTAACAAGATTTGTTTGGTTGATGGTTGAAGATACAGTAAAAATCCAGACAAGTGTGATTTATTCAAGTGAACTTGTTAAACAAACTAAGGGTAGCCTAGAGGCAGGTAACTTACAGCCCATGATCCATATGCCCCTCCCCCATGTCTATTTTTGCTATCTCTAATGCTGTGTTTCTGAAATTTAGCAGCAAGATTATAGGACACCATGATATCCAAAATAGTTGTGTGAAGCCTTTACTAAGCTGGCAGATTTCCGGAGAACATGCATACTAATTTGTGCAATTTTGGTTGAATTTAATAAAGTTATTGCCTAATAGCTTTATCAGATTTGTGATGGGGGAAGAGGTCAACTCATGTACTTTTTTTTTTTTAAGTCTGTGAATTAAACTACCTGGGCTGAGTTCACAAAACAAACTAGGCTAAAATTCAGCTGGCTAGCTAGTAATTTAAGGCATCCTATCAACCTAACCATCAAGGTTCAGTTTGATTGCTGGTACAAAGAAATTACTAGATCTCTACGGCTGTGTTTACATTAGTATGGATTATGTGTTTGGTCATAGGTCTCTGGCAAAAGCCACACTATCACCTGTCGCATGTCATGACAACAAGCAAATAATGCAGATGATGTTATCTCTTCCCCCCCCCCCCCAACTGCTTTCCTGGGAACGTCGATGAATTTGTTAAACTTATTCCCTGCTCTTCCTCCAAGAACCCAAGGGGGCCTACTTAGAAAACTCTCCACCACTTTTTTCTCCACATAAACCTGTGGGTTGGGATGAGCTAAGAGATAGTGACTGGCCATTAAGTTTCCATGGCTAGGTGTGGATTGGAACCTGGGTTTCTGCAGTCTTGGCCCAACATCTTAATCATTATACCTCACTGACTCCAGCCAAATATTGCAACAAAATTTGGTTACCTTGATTATAGCTTAAACATGTTGCATGGACTGAGCCTGTGGCTTGTAAACCAGGATTTTTAGTTCAACATATTACATGAACTCAGATAATTGTGTTATTAATTAATATTAATTTGTAATTATTAATTCATGATAATAGTGATGAATTATTAATGAATACGCTGTGTCAAAGTAGACTGTTTCTTAGTGTGACACACGAACAAAATTTATATCATTCATTCATTCACATTTATATACTTCTGACTCAATAAGGACTTTTGGTGGTTTATCATATCACATACGCAACCAAGAAAAACAGAAATATAAGACAAATTTAGAACCAAAACCAAGTCATCCACTCCAGTCCAGCAACCATATACTAAAACCTGTATAAAAAAGCTCTACTTCAACTACCTTCCTGAAGGCCATCCTGTTGGTGACTGGAGCCCTCTCAAAAACATTTTTAAGTTCAATAGCATCTTGATTAGCTGTCTCAGTTGGAGGACATCTGTAACTATTTGTGAGTTGTTGGCTAACAGCTGAGTTGCTAATCATGTTACCCATGCTAATCACTATTAATCAATTTATGCTGAAGACTGATCAGCAAAGGACATGCCCTCATTTTGCTTAATCTGGACACCTGGAAGGCAGAAGAATGAAGATGATGGAAAATTAGTTTAAGTCCAGGCTTAAATTCTGTGCTGAATGATGGTGACATTCTTTGGAAACACCCTATAAAATAGGGATGCTTGAGAAATCTTCTATGAGATGTTCAAAATGTCCTGACCCATCTTTCCAACAGAGGTTACTCTTCTTTGAATGTTGCAATACACTTCTTGGAAATTTAATTGTTTCACCAAAATGGATGTAAATAAATGTTCTGAGCTAAAATATCTTCCTTAAAATGTACCTTATAGTTATACAGAAACCAAACTAGGCATGAACTTGATGTAGGAGGTTAATTAAGGCCAGGGGTGCCAGATTTTGGATGCAGACTTCTGGATGACCACTAGATGGAAGCTAAGCTAAGATCTATTCAGTTTTTAGCCCAATGTTCATACTCAAAATGAAGTGTTATTGCTTTTACTAATACTTCATCCTGGGGAAATGTCTCTAGCATTACAGCTTTTTCAAGATCAGCTGAAGTCAGCTAGTGACGCCACCCACTGTGGGCTTCCAAATTATAGTTTCTATCACTGTCCCCTAGAATAATAATAAAGATGTCTAAATATACAAGTAAAAGTTCAGTATCACTGCTCAGGTCTGAATGAAAAAAAAACTCTTAACACCTAAACTCACATTGACAATACACTAAAACGTAGTTGAGTAGTTAGCAGCCCAAGCATAGTGTGTGAACTACCATGAGACTTGGTTTATTGCAACCACCATATTGATCAGGTATAGCAACCCTTTTGAAAGCAAGCCAAAAGCAACAGCATACGGTAACAGTATTCAAGCTCTCTCACCAGAAATGCAGACAAAGGCCTTTCTTTCATCAAACTTTCTTATGCATAATGGATCCACTTTGATTTTTCCTCCACACATTAAAAGGTTGTGAACTAATTGAATTTATGTCAAGGGACAGAATTTTTGCAGGTGTTACATTTGTCAGTATGCTTGAACAGCACTTTGCCCTTGTAACAGGGAATGTCTTCTATACAATTGCATAGGTTTGGGAAAAATAAAGACCCAAGTTATCCCTCTCCTTCTCCCTCTTTCTCTCTCTTTCTCTCTCTCTCTCTCTCTCTTTCTAATATAACGTTAGAGGAGATTGTACCATTGCAGACATCTCAGTAGACTTGCAGGATTGGTTGATCATTTAATAAGTGGAAAGACTTCTAGCCTGAATTTTGGCATAATGAAAATCCATAAATTCCACAACTGTTTAGCAGATAGGAGTATCAAGCTGGTCTTGGCTGATGGCAGAAGCTAAGCAAGGTCTGCCCTGGTTAGTACTCGGATGAGAGACTCCCTAAGAATCCTAAACCAGGAAGTAGGAAAACACCTTGGAGGAAGGCAATGGTAAACCACCTCAGTGATGGTGCCAGAAAGACGAGGTAGATGCAATCACCCAGATTTGTTTTCAGAATTATTAGCCCATAAAAAGAGCTTAAAATAAACCAGAGCATCAACTTTGTAGGAGTAGGGTGCAAAGCTAAAACAAGCCAGTTGCTTAGCTGGACAAGATTGCTCCATTTAATGCATGACAAAAATTAGTCTGGTAGGCAGAAGAGATTTAACATAGCATTGCATTCTCCGTAATGTCTCTAATATGTTATTTAGGAATAATATATCCCCAATATGGTATTTGTGCACTTAGAGGAAAGATCTCTGTCCCACCCTACACTATCCAAGGGTCAATTTAAACTTTAAAAAAAAAAAAATACCCATGTGATGAGAAATAAGCTCTTAGTACACAAATGTATAGGATGGATAAATTGCAATAGCCAAGGAATATAATATGTTAGGAATTCCCAGTTCAGATCTCATTCTTGAAATGAATTTACCAGGTGGTTCTAAGCAAGGCACATTTTCTCAGATCCCCCTGCTTATAGTATAGAGGCAATACTATCAGCTTCCCTTGTGGGCTTATAATAATAATTACAACAAAATTACACCCAGCCAAGTGAAACAGATCTCCCCCTTTTATACTGGAATGCATTCTTAATGTTATTTATTTATGTATTTTTAATGATCTGCTTATGAATACATTTGATAACTTCTTACCAAGAAGAAAGCTATCTCTCTACCCTAGTTGAATTCAGGTAGGCACAGCTGTTCCCAGCATGGAGAAGGCCATGTTTAGCTGTTGCCTGCTATACAGATGTTAAAAATGAGGAGTGTAACTGGCTACGTAATTCAGCATCCAAGTACACTTGGTTTCATACATTCAGATCCAGACTTAGCACTCACAATCCCTCCTGGTTGGACAAAGGTTTTTAATCTCAATTTTTTTCCACCCCATTTTGAAGAATTTTATACAGTTCAGTAAACTCTTACCAAAGAATGACCTGAATGAAATCCTTACTCATTCCTATGTTTATACAGTAAGTTTATTATTCTTTACTATCAGCCTGTGCAGTTTAAGTGGCACCTGAGCTAATTTAGGATCCAAACAGTTACAAGAGCAAGGGAAATACTAAATTCTAAGGTTGAGCATGCTTCAGAAAAGATTTAGCAGCAGTGTTTTAGAATAGGAAGAAATGCAAGTGGCGTCTATTTAAAGCAGACGCATCTTGCTTCGTGCTTCTGTGTCAGTGTGAAAAAGTCACTGCTGCTTTAATGAATGGACTCATTGAAGCAGCCAGATCTTTAATTCAACACATTGAAGCAGCAGCATCATATTTTAGGCTCATATGGAAGCCTGAGAAAAGACACAGATGCTTTAAAGAAGTCCTGTACTCAGGCTTCCATGTATTCCAAAACGCTTCTTCCAAATCATTTCCCAAGCATGAATTAATCGGCTTAGTTTTTTGGTAATGTCTCCAGAATGCTGCAGATAAAGACATCTTTTTAGGAAATATAACTCTAGAATAGAGAACTAGTGCTCCTGCATCAGCAAAGACTTCCCAAATATCATAATGAAAGAAGTGATGTCATTCCTAAGACCATTCTAGGGAAGAAATAATTTGTGGATGTGTGGAAGAAATAATGTACGGATGACAGAGGAAGTCTGCCCGTGTTGCCTGTGATAACAGTCCATAAATGAAAAAAAGAATACTGCCATTACCGCAAAGATAATCCCACTTCCACTGAACATTTTGAATATTTCCTATGCTCAAAAGAGATCGTCCGATCCCCCTCCCAATTCAAAACCTGCAAATGGATCATCAAATTTGTGCTCATTTCTACTGAGCCCTAGAAGGTTTTGAAAATACTTATATTTCCCCCCAAAATTATTAATGTGTGGAAATAGATCTTGGGTGATCTCAAAAAGCTAAGGAGAGTTGGATCTCTTAGATGGGAGATGAACAGGGTATCCCAGGATTGTGGGAATTCAGAAAAAATTCCCAGGAAAAGACTATAGCAAACCACTTACATACAGCTGCCAAGAAAACCACATGAATTGTGTCCCCAGGAGTCAAGCGAAGACTGAATTCCTATTTGATTTAATCCTACTTGTTTCTTTGATAGGATTGGTTTCCTCCTCGGTCTTGTTTTTTGCCCCTTCCCATACTAGTTGCATGGAAAGAACGCACTGAACCAAGTCTCAGCACATGAATGTGATGATGTCGTGACCTTAATCCTATGAGTCTATGATCTTTCATGCATATCCATTCATACATTCACAAATAAATGGCATGTACAGTATCTCAAAGGTACAAACCAAGATATATTATAACTACTTTGTGACATTGGTGACAATATAATGACATATCCTAACAGAAGGAATCAGAATCCAATAAAACCCAGGAGTGGTTCTATGTTAAGAAAATGTTTTAAAAAGTTGTTACAGGAAGTATCAGCAATTGGGGAAAGGTAAAAAAATCAGCAGTAGTCCATAACATTTTGAGACACAAGGGGAAAGTCAGAATATCTAGACCTTTATCAGAAAATGTCAAAGCCAATTGAGTGTCTTCAACTAAATGTCCAAATGTCATGAGTTTTCTGTCATTTACTGACAAATTACGCCTCATATGAGTACATAAAACTAACTTCTTCTGATACTTTCCAGGCAGATCATTAACATTCTTATTCTGTAATAAATCTATAGCCTGTTTCTGCACTGAGACGATATCCAAAATTACACAAGATGATCTGCAAACAGTTATGTCATTAATTGCAAACACTGTCTACTGCAACATAAATTCACAGAAAGCCTGGATTAAATAAAAACATAAGGAATGCAACAATTATCACTGAGAATTAAAACTGTTCAAACAAGAGCGCACTAAAAACTTAGCTCAGTGAGCTGAATCACTGCATAAACTGAAACTTAGCAATGGGATATGCGTACAGTAAAATAAGTACTGGAGAAAAGTAAAAATGCATACGTTCATGAACACTCTGAACAAGAATCATGGGCGAGAAGAGGGTGATTTATTCAAAGGAAAGGGAACGTTTTAGAGAAATTCATACTAAACTACTGTATATGCATTTTTTAAAATCCATTCAATTGTGCCTGATTCTTGGAGACTGCCTGGACAAGTCCCTGCAGTTTACTCGGCAAGGTTTTTCAGAAGTGGTCTGCCGTTGCCTCCTTCCTAGGGCTGAGAGAGAGACTGGCCCAAGGTCACCCAGCTGGCTTCGTGCCTAGGTGGGACTAGAACTCCTGGTCTCCCAAGTTTCTAGCCTGGTGCCTTCACCACTACACCAAATTGGCTCTATATGTCTATATCTCAAACTATATGCATATTTTAGTGCAAATTTGCTTTTGTTGTTTTTTAATGCCCAAATTCAATTACTTGAACTTAGCGTATCCACAAGATCAAGTGCCAGAAAGTAACCCCACTGGACAAATTTGTCCACCTCTACAGATGGCAAGAGTCGTGGCAACAAGAATCTGCTTTTGATGAGCCAAAAGTCATTTTCTTCCCCTCCGAAGGACCTAGATGTAGACAGGAGACAGGGTTTGTTTGTTTGTTTGTTTGTTTGTTTATTTATTTATTGGATTTGTATACCTGCTCATCTCATAGAAAAGCGACTCTGGGTGGCTTACAACAAATCACACATACGCCCACAAGCCCCGTTTGGGACCCTAAATTGACTCAGGGCTCACTCACTCTCTGTCTTTCTGTCTCTCGCTCACACACACACACACAAATAATTCTCTTTTTCCACTCCAGGCAGGCTTGAGATGGATTTCTTCTGCCTAGCAACAAGACAGCATATCAGGAATGGTTAAAAGATTTTCATCAGTGTGAAAGGTAATTGAGGAGGGCATTCGGAAGCCAAGCTGGCTGTTCTGCCCGGAATGCATGTGTTTCTTTAGAAAACGCATTTGCGGAATAAAAGGCAGGGAGGGGCTTTTCGCTATCCCAGAGATTGTCAGGAGCCTCACAGCACCTTCTCCGCTGACAGTTCTAGCCAAGAAAATGCACAGCAGATTAATAATCACACACACAGGATGAGAGGGGGCTTCTCTTCTTTAAGGGGAAGGGACGAAGCAGGTGCCACCTTCAGGCTACATCTGTTCTTGCAAATTATATTTATCATAGTCCATGAAAGTAGCAACGTTCCAATTATGACAATGGACAGGATGGAGATACCCACCTCCCAGGAAGACACAAAGGATTTTGGAGGAGGAGGAGGAGGAGGAGGAGGAAAAATAATATTAGGCACTTAGCATTTAGCTGCCTTTGTGATTCATTTTATAGTAGTATAAGGACAGGAGAAAGAGGGAGGTTTAAACTCTTCCTCCCACAGATGCCACACACAGAATACAAAGTCCTCCCCGCTCCATACAGCAGGAATTTTATAAAGGAAAATGTTCCATTGTTGTTTTTAAATGTGCCAGGCCTTGCAAAGCAAGGCAGTGGTGGGGAGAGAATTTCAAGAATGAACTCTCCTTTATTTCTACTGCAGTCTCAATGGTTGAAAAGGAAACTCCATGCTTAGAAATACAGATCCTCCATCCCATGTTTTCCCTTTATGCATACACCATTTCCAGTATAATACATGCTTTTCAAAGGCACACATACCAAAAGTACCCCCCCTTTTTTTTCAGGGTGGGGCATGCAACTTTCTCAGTTATTTTTTGAATGCCTCTTTCTGACGTATAGAACGGGAAAAGGAACATCTTCTGGTGCCTCCAAGGACATGTCCTTGCTGTTTTCTCAGCAACAGTGCAAAAGTAGTGGCCTATAATTCGTAACCCCTGTAGGTAAAGGATAAAGATTCCCTGGCTCTGAGTTCAACTCCTGGTCCCAAGTTGTCTCAGCAACAATAGCAAAGTGTTTTCCACTTTCTTGGATTTTTAATTTCTTGCCTGCAGCCCTGGGAATCCTTGCAGCTGCTCCTATAAATAGCCTGAAGATGCAATTAAATATTAAAGGGAGGTCGTCCAAGAATATTTAGGGCAGAGTGAACAATATTTTTTAAAGCTTAATAAATAAAAAAGACATTGCGTAACTGGAAAGTCCTTTTTTCTAGCAAGGAACCTAATGGTATACTATGGTGTTAGCCTGCCAATACCAAGTGCAAAAGCTGGGAAGAAGACTCATTGGAAGATTACATTTCCTTTTTTTCAGAGGTGTGTGGATGGGGGAAGCAGCCGCGGGTAACATTTAGAATTTCTATTATTCCTGGGCAAAGTGTCAAGGGGTTATGTTGCTTTGATGAAGATTCATGGAGAGATTCAGTGCAAAGCTGCTTTGTGAAGCAACGCAGCCGTCTCTCCACTTCTAAAAGCGAGACGCCAGTGTTGCTTGGTTTTTGGGCTTCCTTCAGTAATTCTCAAAGCTTTGCTGATTCTTCCAGGCAGCTACTAGAAGCAGTGGAATAAGCTCATGCACAGGTCCAAAACCTGTGCAGATGCTTCTTCTGGCTGTTGTAACCCCAGATTTCAACACCATGGACTTGTATATTGAAAACATACCATATACCATACTAGAAAGATTGGCTTAGTAGTGGTGGCAGTTATAAAGCAGGGCTCAGAAGATTCCTCTGAAGGGCCTGACAGCAGTTGAGAACTTCTTCCTGGAGAATCTCTGGAAGCCACTAGATTGCTGGAAGCAAAGGAGTTCTTTCCTTATCCAGCCAACAGAAGAGGAAAGGCTGTCTACAATTCACTTATAAAAATTGCTACTGCAAGCTGAGGATGACTAATACCTTTTTAAGACACCAGTCCGGTTCTGGGAGATGTAAACACTAATTCCTGCTGCTACCAATGGTTGGTGGCAATGCCTGGGCTGAAGTCATTCAGGAGAGATCTTTCCGTTGCTCTGTTCTCAAATCGAACACTCAGTCTTTGGAAGTGTGTCAGACAACTTTCCATTAGTTCAATTGCATCTTCTAGCTGGTCTACTTTGAAATAGACTGGGAGAGAGAATTTCAGTGTGGCTTCAAGGTGTGCTGTTTTTTAGGTCTTCCCAGTTGATTGAGAAGTACGTCAGACTACCCAGAGCATAGCACCTCCCTACTTTTCATCAAAGCAGCCTGATCCTGCTACTTGAAGGAATCTGGGGATTAAAGTTAATGACCAATAAAGGTTCTCTCAAGTCACTCCATTCATTCTCCTTCCCTGCATGATGCTCAATGTTTTACAACATGACACAGCAATTTACACATCAAGAGGGTGCAAAAGATGGGGCTTGTCATGAGTCCAATCCAGCGCTGGCACTCAGCTTTGCTGCAGCTGGTGAAGCTATTTGCTTGATCACTGACCATCTAGGCAGGAACCATGGCTCTGTGAAGGTAATTACTCAGCTTGGAGCCTTAAGGAGACATTGATTTCCTAAAAAAGAAGCCGGTTGGCTGTAAGTTGTTTGGAACCTAATCACACCTGTTGACCTGGCATTTGGCTAAGGGCACAGAACAAGCCAGAGTCTCAGGAAACTGGGGAATTCTCTTCAGTCTTCTGAATACGATATGCCTGTTTTCTGCCAAGATGGTTTTCTTAATTACAGTTCCAACCCCAGCATCTGCTAACGCAGGTCATATTTCAGCAGAAAGTTAAAGAGGCTGGTATTTTGCTAGATAGGGCAACCGTACTTGGGCTGCAGAAATACAGATGACCACAAGATGGCAACAAAGAGATACAAAAAGTAACTCCATTGCCATCAAGGGGCCATTTGGAGTTCGAAAGCTGGGGTTTGGTAGCCTGATGCTAGGGAACAATGGATTCAACTTTTGCCATGTTGTTGAATTATATGACTTTAAAAAAAAAAAACGCCTTTTCTCTAGGCCAATTTGCAGGGTCTGGGTCACCCCCACTGGTGCCCTCCTTTCTTTAAAAAATGTTATTGTCTCTCCCATCTGTTTTGGAATCGATTTTACTTTCTGATTAGGGAAGTTAATGAATGAAGATCACAGACGCCCAACACATTTTTACATAATCCTACATAAGAGAAAGAAGATTGAATCCAAAGGGGATAAAGTTGGCATTTGCAGATGGGGAAAGCTGATCTCATTCCTCATTGCTTGTTAGATGCCTTTCAGCCAAATGTCCAGCAAAGGTTTTAGAAAGAGCAGAATAAATGGAATGTAACTGCAGCCACAATTTTGTGTCAGTTCCTATGCAGAAGAGTGATTTGTTACTATCACAGGGTGGTAATGACGCTAGCTAATTCTGTAGAAACTCAATCAGGAAGGGATGTTAGAGAAATTCAGTCCCACGCTCTGTTCTGGGATCTGTTCACATGTAAACACAGACCTTCCCAATGCAAACATTATTATGGCATTTAATTTTTGGTGACATGTACATTTTTGTCCTAGTACACAACTGCAGTATTGGCCTATCTACAGAGCAATCCATATACAATGCACGTAGAATTTGCAGTTGGCTGAAACTCTGTTAGCCATCTTCCCAACCTGGGCACTGTCTGAAGTATGGACTCCAACTCACAGTGTTCCTACAATGCTCATTGCTGAGAATAACCACATTTCAGCAGTTGCAAGAAACTATTTCTCCTTTCATTCACAAGACAGATGTAAATGGTCCAACTTTGAAATGCTGCTTCTTTCACGCGTATTCGTTTAACTGTGAGCTGTGCTAACAACATACTTCGTCTTGATGGTCTGCACCAACTTATGGGCTGGTAGGTTGGTTGATTAGTCAAGGAAATTGTTCCTCCAGTGAATCCATAGCTTAAAATGAGCCCAGACTATTCCTTTGAAGCGTTGGTTTGACAAGCAGCTTTCATCTCATTTCAATAGCCTTGACCAACCAACAAGCAATGAATAGTTCAGCCAGAAGAAATAGCTTGAATGGAAACATTAGGACATGGACACATGGACAGTGCACCCATCCATTTGCATGCATTACATATCTCCATCCAGGCATTACAAGACAAGCCTACAGCATGTAAAATTGCACTGATGATGTCAGTGAACAGCTGCTCTCCTCAAGTACAGTAGAACTGTTTGCAGCAAGGAGACATCAGGTGGAGAACTGTCCGTGTGAAGGTTTGCGTGTGAATTTACCTAAGCACATGGTAAAACAGCGGGGATGTGGGAAATGTGCTGTCCAGAGCTGGACAACAATCCAAAGACCATAGACCTTTCCTTGTTGTGGAAGATTTCCAGAAAACCACGGGGTATCCCTGGAATGTCCACATCATCAAAGTCCAGTAGAAAAACAGAATTTTAGGATGTTCACCCGAATTCCCCAGAATAGTATTTTTGCACATCCCTATATTTTTCTGCCTAGGTTCTGCAATTCCATATACATAAGATGACCAAATTGATTGCTGAATCTTAACTCTGGTGGCAAGATGTTCTTCACCACAGCAGAGGGTAGTGGAGTGACTTAGGTTGGGTTGGCATATTTTGAGGTCCCAAAGGCATTTGTGGCAACCTCCGAGCCCCTTCTAAAATTTCTCCCAAACTGTCCTCTCTGATGCAACCCAAAAGGAAATTGACAGATTCATGGGGGATAACCATATTTCCTCTATTTCAGTTCACTTCATTTTAATCCAACGAAAACAGGAAAGTATTAAAATCAAATTTAGGTGATGTGCTTACATCTTTGCTCCAGTCTTTCTTATTTTTTCAGTGTGCCATTTAAAAGCTCAAGAAGGAAGGAAGGAAGGAAGGAAGGAAGGAAGGAAGGAAGGAAGGAAGGAAGGAAGGAAGGAAGGAAGGAAGGAAGGAAGGAAGGAAGGAAGGAAGGAAGGAAGGAAGGAAGGAGACATATCCTGCATAGCATTGCCTCTGCTTCACTAGATTAATATTAAGCTTTAGTAGGCAAAAGAGACTTAAGACTTAGTCACTTGCAAGTCATTTAAGATATAACTGGGTCAAGATCTTTGCAGTAAGCAGACGCTGTACTTCAACTGTGAGCCAGCTCAGTGGGAAAGTCATATATCCTCTAAACTGAAAATGAAAAGGAAGTCTCTCTTTTGAGTAATATCATGCCAAAATCCCCCCTCAAGTTCCTGCTGTGCTGCATCATTTGGGGGGAGGGTGTTCCTGGGAGGCATGAGCAAAGAATGCTGGGAGTGGATGCCAAGCAGGGTCTCCCAAGGCGTGAAAGTTATCCGAGCTGCCCAGTTAAAGCAAGCAGGCATCTATTTTGGGCAGAGTGATACAGGGGGATGCTGGAGGTGGACGATTGTTTCAGTGACAATGACAAAGGCATCATTGCATGCTGCAAGGGAAAAGGCAAAGGAAAGCCTCTCCTGTATCTTACCAGGAAAACTGCTTGGATAGACTATGCAATAGATTTTGCATGTGACTTTGGTATCGATTGGCCGATTCTGTGCCATCAAGCCAGTGCCAACTCTTAGCGATCACCTAGACAGATATCCTAACCTGGTTCTTCCGATTTTCCAACGGGACTCCTGTGTCATCTCGTCGGCCTTTGCAGCGAGCCTCCTTGGTGGCTGGTGAAGGCTTATTTCCTACCTGCCTATGTTTTAACAACTCAGTCAGCTAAACCTAATTTCAAACTAAACTGGGGGGGGGGGGGGGGCTTTACCATCATTGACCTTTATGCAATTGCTCCTCACTGCAGCAAGAGTCTTTCTGTGATGGGTTTTTACCTGCATACGAATTCATAAACATACAGGAAATAATCTTTTTTTAAACTAGACTTTTCCTAAGCTTCTTCCCTCCCTCTCCTTCCTGCCTGCACTATATTAGCCTTCTCACCAATAAATCAGTTCACCATAATAATTATGATACGATCAAATGTTGGGCCACCTGCATATAACACTACTCTTTTTTTTCAAATAATGAATTACACTTCAAACATAGGGGCATATGTATTTTATGTAATAAAAAGGCAAATCCCACGTTATAAAAGTTCTCTCAGCCTGTTATTCCCCTAACTCTTTTACTGTATGATGAATCTTGTCTTGCATTTGTCCCTTTCACAGTTATGATATAATGAAGTCTATTTTAAAAAGCTAGAGATAAGATGCCTTTTATGAACATCCACCAGAAGCCTGGTGGAGACCAGAAGTCTCTAACCCAATATTTCTCAGCCTTGGCAACTTTAAGCTGTGTGGACTTCCCCATGCTGGCTTGGAGTTGAAGTCCATGCAGCTTAAAGTAGTCAAGATTGAGAAACACTGTTCTAACCTGATTGATGAGAGTCAGTGTGGTGGCACTAGGAAGGCACAGATCTATTTCATAGGAATATAGGACATTCCAGGGCCAATAAAACTTGCATCATCCTGATAAGTTGACATCACCCAAAGTTCATTAGAAGAGTTTAGGACTGCTCAAAATCTCAGTCTTTGAAACAGAACTAAAAATGTGCTTACCTTCTCTCTCAGACACACATCTACACATGTCTTGCTTAAACCCATTTTAGCTCCATGTGTCATAAACTAGCTATTCAAGTGTTTGCAGAAGTATAATTTGGTAGAACACATTGATTTGAAATTGTAACCGTTCTAAATAAGATTTGTAGGAATGAGCCTTGATGTCATACACTTCTGATCACAAGGCACTTTGGAGTCAATTCCTGTTACTCTTGTCAGAGAAACAAATCTGAGGGAGTTGTAAATCAGGAGCAAAAGGGTAAACACTAAACATATAAAAATCTTCGCTTCCATGCAATCTACTATAATTTGGATAAACTTTGGTTTAATAAATAAAATTTCCTCAAAGAGAAGAGTTATTTATCATCTTGCAAAAGATTTGGCTTGGCTTGTTATGCTTTGCAAGCATCTGATTTTTATTTTTATTTTATTTTTTAATGGGAAAGGAGACAAGAAAATATTCCTAAATAATGATGATGATCATGATGATGATCATGATTGATTGCACAATCAGCCAGATGTTTAGACTGGATGTGGCATTTTTATCCACCTATCGAGTCCTTCTCAAGGACCTGGCATAGGCAGATTTATTATTATTATTATTATTATTATTATTATTATTATTATTATTATTATTATTAAAATGCCTAGCAGATTAAAAGTTGACTTGCATGCTTTCACGGTTATGTTGTGTTTCAGAGAACGAAGCTTCAAGGACAGAAAATAACTGCAAATAAATGTCATGTTTGAGAAGAATGGCATCTCATTAAACTGCAGAAGCTGATCTTCCCTCCCCTTCCTTCCCCTCCCCACCAGATAAAACAACTAGACGCTGCATTTAGAAAGAACAGCCATTTCTCTCTGCTAATGAAATAGGATTCAGAAAGTTCGCCTTCTCTGTGTCATTACTGCAGCTCAGCCAATCTGCCAAGAGCTTCACTGCCTCAACCATGGAAGCTTTGCTCATGCTCGCCGCCAGCACCGTTCTGAGTAACTAGGCCACTGAAGCGATCAAGGAATATAGACTGATGCTTCACCCAAAGCAATTAAAGGGCTGCTAGCTTTCCATCACTTTGGGGACGGGCTGGGCTGATCATAGAGCGTGTAGCTGGCTCTGTGATAATTTGATGACCAGGACACCTAGGCCACCTTCAGACTTTATCATTATAGGTTGAGAGCTGCTGCGTCATGAGTTCCTTTCTGTTCTCCAAAGGTAAATGTTAGGAACAGTATAATCTACCCCCACACTCAGCTCCTCTTTTAAATCCATGGGAAGGTTTCAAAATGCCTGCTGCCTTCCCCCACTGCCTGTCAGAGAGGATCTCACTATAAGCTGATAAGAGTCACTTCCTCGTGAGATGGGCAGTGTCCAAATTTGAAAAATAAATAAATAAATAAATAAATAAATAAATAAATGAGCAAGCAAGCAAGCTAATCTTGGCACAGCCACTGGGTTCAGCAAGCCATCTGTGGTTAAAAATTCCCCCATAATTTGCAAAGGAAAAACACCAATAGCTCTAACTCTGTTTTGTCTGTCATCAGAAGAAGAACACATTTGTAGGTAACCTGGATTTGATGAGATTATGAAACGGGCCAAATGTTATGAAAATCAGGGCAGGCATTTTGAGCTACACACCTTCTAAATCAGGTTTTAAAAGAAAGCCTGTGGTTTATTATTTTAGGTCAGAATGGGATTTGAAGCAATAGTAGAACCCTTCTGTGGTGAACATCCATGGTAAATTTCAGATTTGGTGATACAGAGAATAGCTGTGCAGGAGGAAAGATGACATCGTTTCCTCAAGGTGGTAGAGCTGACTGACAGATGAAGGTGGATAATTCAGCTGCTGGAAACACATGACCAACTTTGTTTCTGCTCAGAAGCTAGGCTGGATCAGACTTCTTTAGCACTATGGGCTGGACTGGGAAGTAAAAAAAAAAAAAAATCTCAGAAGACAATGGCAAACCATTTCAATGTATCCAAGAAAATAATGTGAATATAACCTTGTTCCCCAAAAGTTATGTTGAACTTGAGGCCTTCTTTACCTTTTTTATAAAATATTAGCTCACACTTGATTTTTCCCTAAGCTAAATCAATCACTAAGCCAGGTCACTTACGTAAAGGAGCTCACAGCTGCTGAAAGGAAGAGACCAGTGAAAAGAAGCAGAATGACACGATGAACAAACGATAGGATTCAGAACTGTTTTACTTCCACAATCTTGCTATCGTTCATGAAACTGTGAATGGGTGCCCAAGGGTGATCTATTTGCAAGGATCACTCTGTTTTGAGGGCAGATTTCTTGATCACTGAACCCAATCCTCTCTCTTTCTCCCCTCCCCTGCCTCCCATTCTCCATTACATGATTGTATGATTATGACAAAAGTTGTTATATTTTTTACCATGGCTGCTACAGCTGAATTGGAGAAATTGAGCCCCACTGAATTGGAGAAATAGATTATGACTGAACCTTTTTGAAGACCCAGAATCAAAAAGAGAGAGAGGTTCTACCTTGGGAAAATAAAAATTAAGTTGGCCTTCAATGGACTTTGATGCACATTCCTGATATATAATATATAGCAAAATCCTCACTTTCTTAACAACATTCTTTGCCAACACCCTGCTCCTCCAATATCCAGTTCTAGAATTATCATTGCTCCTGCCCGGCTCAACAGACCTGTCAGTTCAACAGACCTGTCAATTTCTGAAGATTCTTAGATATGCTAATCCAATATGTGTGTTGAAATAATTAACCACTTGCCTTTTCAGCAATGGAATGCTCCCTTAGAATTTGTTCCATTTTAATTTGACTATCCCAAAGATTACTCATTTATCCATCAACAATTGGCGAAATGCTTGGAAAGGAATTTACCGAAAAAATAAACAAAGTCACCAAAGATCTGTGAAAAGACCAGTCAGGAATATAATAGGGAAAGCAACAACAATAAATCTTTGCTTGGGTTAGTCCCACATCAGGGGACTAATTCTTACAAATTTTATCCCAGCTGTTCAGGATGTACGCTATATATATATTTGGGGCGGGGGAGGTAGGATTTCTGCAGAACCTACTTCATGGTCTTGGAGAAAGGACAGATGAGTAGGGATGGACAATTTTTACATGGCCAAGGGCTGCATTTAACATTTTACAGTGAGTGGAAAAGGACCACAGAATGGATAGGTCTCATTACACATAGGGGTAAAAGGATTAAGGAGAGATCTGATTTTTTTTTTTTCTTCTTTTTATACCTATTTTAGGGGTTACACTGGAGTTTTCTTCTGTTCCCCATCTCAAAATGGTAGAAAAAAAGATTCATAAATGTTCAGCAAATTTGGCTGCAAAAAGGAGAACGAGGGTTGTATATATTTTGGGTCTGCAAACTACCCACATCTGGTTTATTCTTTAAGCACAAATCTTTCCCAAGAAGAATCTCAAAATGAGAGAATCTTAGACTAAGATCTCACAGGGGGAAGGTAAATGAATGGTTCAGACTGATGCAGAAAAAGGCCTTAAGAAAAGAAGGGAACAATAAAAGGAACAATATTGATGCCTACCCTCCATTAAAAGCCAGCCAGATACTTTGCTTTGTGTGTTCTACTCTTTTCTGTGAAAAACTTCTTGATTTCACACTGCTTACATAAAGAGGCTTTGAAGCCAGCTGGACCTATTAATAATTCTGTTCCTTCACTTTAGCAAAATCAATCAAAATATTTAAACAGTGAATGAAGCATTGATTAAGATTAAACAGTTCAGTGCTTGGTGAACAGAATATCCCAAAATTACCTTTTGTGAGAGTTTCCAGGGGCAAAGCATAGAGGAGCTATTACTGAACTCCCATGTGGTTTAACAGTAAGTTAACTGAATCTTATTTTGAAACGTTTTCCCCAGGCAGAAGTCACTGGAGTAAAAAATCCATGTGTGGCGCATATACACTCTATGCTGACTCATACAGTGTGCAACTCATTCAATGTATTTTTCCAGGTACATTTATTTGCCCTTTGGATTAGGGACAGGCAAGAACATGCTGCTAGGATTCAACATTTGTGCAGACCACCTCTCTGCCCCTTTAATCATATTAGGGACAATAAATGTAGAGACAATTTGCAGGGGGACTCTGCATGTCTATTTCCTTTCCTTGTCTAAAAGAATTAATTTGCATGTCTCTACATAACATGCCTCCTATTGGTTGGAATGAGATATTCTCACTTTCATCCCTTCCTTCCTTCAGTTCTTTCTTCTTCTGCCATTGATTTGTGCAGTTCAGCTTCTGTCCTGACTCATTCTCTCTCCATAAAGGAGGAGAGAACACATGGCAGGCTCTTAGTGGTACATATAGGTAGACTTCAGTAACTCAAGGTTTCCTTTCACTATATTATGTGTGCCTGTGTGTGTGTGTGTGTGTGTGCATTATTTCCAAGGAGCAAAGCTACCTGGTAAGTAATACATGGAATATAGCTCTATCAATAACTATTAGCAGCTCATTTCTACAGTTTTGGGGCACAAAGAATGAGAAAGAGTCGTCCTACTTGTAAGTCTTCTACTGTCCACCAATGGAAGCAGAACATTGGGCTGAATGGACCTTGAGTCTGAGATGGCAGGTCTGTTCAAAATTTTTCAGTGGTCAATCCCACATGCTATGCAGTTCTGGTGTCTACACTTCAAAGGGATATTAAGGAGATTAAAAGGGGGGGGGAGTAAATAAAAAGACCAAAACGATGAGGAGGAATTATCCCTTGAAGAAACATTCAAGTGCATGGGGGAAGATGGGTGTTTGAAAGAATGGCAAGTGAAGAGAGAATACAAATTATGGACTATGTGGACAAAATGAATGAAGAGACATTCATTACACTGAAACTCAGAATCATCCAGTGAAACTGAATGGTGGAACGCGCAGATGAAAGATAATACTTCTTTTTGGTACTCTCACTTAATCTGGGGAATTTATGATCTCGAGATATGGTGCTCTGCTAACAGTGGATGGCATTAAAAGGTAATTTTAGATCAGGAAAATGCAAGGCATTTCTACCTTCAGTGCACGAGTTTGCTTTGGGTGATAAATATTAGTTACTACTCTTTCTGGAATTGTTTCTTGAACCCCAGGAGATTGAGAATTAAGTGCAGTAAACAGTGAAGGACAGGCATTTATAATGTATGGGCTTCACTCTTTGATATGGGGGACGGGGGAGGAAAGGGCATTTTCATTTAATGATGGGTTTAGTGATTAATTACATTCTGAATAGGGTTCAACAAACAAACCCAAATTATGGCGTCAGGTGCCTTGCAAACAATGTATCCTGCACCTTATTGATTTGATTTGATTTGATTACACCTTGTTCCCTAAGAAACAACTGAGAATGATGAGTAATGGCTAGACACGCAGAGCCCTGGGTCGAGGAACTTCAGATCCTGAAGCAGATGATGCTACAGGAAAAGCAACTCTCTCCAAATTATCACCGCAGTGCTACTATTGAAACATTCGCTGTGCCAGCGAGGAAAGCAGAAGAATACCTTGGAATAGAATCCAGAATGGAGAGATTTAAGTGAAAAACCCATGCCTCTTTCTATTGCTGAGCATTGCAAGCTAAATATGTTCATTCATATTTAATGAAGATAAGAAACAGGCACATCATTATTTTTCTGTTGCTTAGACACATGGAAGTACGACCAATGAGCAAACTCAATGAGCAGTACATGATGTCTAGTTGATGCTGTGCCAAGTAATTTTTGCAATATTAATCTGCTGGATAAAGCCAGCATATCATGACTATAAGCTTCTCTTCTATTTTGCAGACCCAGAGGCTATCTATCTATATCTATATCTATATCTATATCTATATCTATATCTATATCTATATCTATATCTATATCTATATCTATATCTATATCTATATCTATATCTATATCTATATCTATCTATCTATCTATCTATCTATATCTATATCTATATCTATATCTATATCTATATCTATATCTATATCTATATCTATATCTATCTATCTATCTATCTATCTATATATATATATATATATATATTCAGAATGTCACAATCAGAATTCAGTACCTAAGTTAAGACATGAACTTTAGGTCCCTATATTTGATTATTAAAATTTTATTAACTGTACATTCAAGTATATTCAGAGCAAGAATAACAGAACTATATCTAATAAGTATCTAGTAATTTACTGTGAAAAATATTATTACTGCAATATTGTGGACTTTTTTTTTTAACTAGATCATGTTGGACCTTAATACAATACTTTTAAAAAATGCAAGTTTAACTATGCCAAACCTTTTTCTTCATCATCTTCTCACATTCTCTATTTCTCTTTCCTTCCTTCCTATAAAACTAGACTCCTATTCTGGGGAAGATAAAGTGAGCAAGACAACAGAAAGGAAAACAAAGGCATTCAACGCTCAGCTCACGAAGCAAAGGATCGTTTCTTGGCCTTTTAGACCAGAAATCGATCTAGCCTTCTTCAGTGGTCTGTTGATATAATATTGACCATTCTGGCTGTAATTCATTTGTCTATTTCTTTTTTTATTTTAAGAGCTAGCTTTACTAGGTTGCTTGTCTCCTTAAAATTCTCATTTGGGGCCAGAGTTGTATGATGGTGCACAACACAATTTGACTACCAGCTTCAGGTCTTTGTATAAGATTAAGGACCTCCTTTCTTCCCTTCCCTTCCCTTCCCTTCCCTTCCCTTCCCTTCCCTTCCCTTCCCTTCCCCTCTCTCCTCTCTATCTCCCTCCCTTCCCTTCTCCTCTCTCCTTCCTTTCCTTTCCTTTCCTTTCCTTTCCTTTCCTTTCCTTTCCTTTCCTTTCCTTCCCTTCCCTTCCCTTCCCTTCCCTTCCCTTCCCTTCCCTTCCCTTCTCCTCTCTCCTTCCTTTCCTCCTTCCTCCCCCCACCTTCTCTTCCCCTCTGTTCTCCCTTCCTGCCCTGCCTCTCTCCTTCTTTCTCCTCCCTGCTTTCTCTTCCCTTCTCTCCTCCCTTCCTCCCTTCCCTCCCTCTCTCTCTTCCCTCCTTCTTTCCATAATGTGCATCATTTCAACGTAAAATCTTGCAAGAATTCCACAGCAATATTCCAGTATAAGATATTTCTGCAGTTTCCTATGTTGTACTGATTCCAGATTTTAAGGTAACTTGTTGGGCTTTAGTTTATGCTGCTCTGCTGTCAGACCATATATCTTGACTACTTTGACCCAAGAGAGTGAGCGGTTTTAGAACAATGACAAGATCCTCTTGGACTTTTGGAGATACAAGAGTTTTCCAGCAATTCCAGCTTCTGACACCAGTAATGTGTGGGTGTTTTCATGTAATATTATCAGAACTTCTACAGTTGCAAAAAAAAAAAAAAAAATTAAGATAAGGAAGCTATCAAATTAAATTCAGTTCCTGGACACATCGTTCTGTCTGGGGATATTTTTGACTTCCCAGCATAGCCTACAGATCTGGTATTCCCTGGTCATCTCTATCCAAATATTAACCAGGCCTAAACCCACTTTGATTCCAAGCCCAGACAAGGTCACAGATGAACATCCTTCAGCCTTGACTATAATGGCTTGTGTGAAACACATTCACTGGCAAAGGAGAACTAACTGTTCGCATCAAAGGAACATGAGATGATGTCAAAGTTGGAATATCAAACTATGAAATGATTTTTTTAGTTCCTCCCAGACTTTGAAATGTCCAAAACAGACAGCAACAATCCTTCTCTGGGGATAAGAGGATGGGGTTTCCTGTTTACTGCACAGTGCAGAGAATTTGGATGACAGTCTTGACAGGTAAAATCAGATAAATAACTTCTTCCCTGTGCCATCATGAAAATACTAATTACTGAAGCAATATTCTGGGGACAAAAGATTTGGAGGTTTTCTTCTCAAATAAGTAAATAAATATTAGCTGTGTTTTGTCCCCTGGGCAATGGAAGGAAGAGGGTTCATCCCATTGGCTCCCAGACCAGATGCTATATTGTAATCCCTTAGACTGAAAAGGGAGAAAGGAGACACTATTTAAGTATCCATGTTTCATTTTCTTGCTCATAAAATAATAAAGTAGGTTGTGTTTCACACACCAGTTCAGAATGGGAGACATGGCAATATTTAGGAAGGAATAGTAGTTTTGAGATGGGCTTTTCCCAGTGGAATTAGGCTAGGATCCTAGGTAAAATATATTGGCAAGAGCCTTTAAAAACAGAAAAGGATTTTGAGGTGGGCAAAAGCTGAAGGTCTCAATTCCCTTGGGGGTGAGACACAAGTAGAGCTTGTTAACACTGTCTCCAAGGGACTTCTGTTGGTATTCCAAATAAAACAGTATTTGAGTCCTAAGATAGAACCAAGCATTATATCAAGAGGAGACTAAAGGTTCATAGCCATCTACCCAGTAAATAATTAATCAAGTCTCTCCTGGACTTTTCCCAGATCATTGTTTCTTGGGTGAGCACTGCACAGCTCCCCCAAATTATTCCACCAATTCTGAGAAAGAATGCAAAATTGTTGCAGAAAGACAAGTTGTCTTGAAATGCTAATATGATCTTGTGCTTCTTGGCTAGATCACATTAAATGTGTACTTTGTCCAGCAATGCAGGCCAAAATCTATATGTTTCATGGGTAGCTGCTAAGATTAGGGAAGAAAAGTCTTCTGCTTAACATTTTAATGATTGGTTTTTATTAGACTGTCCATATATCACATTTGGCATCTCCAACTCATTGAACCACAACCATGAATTACAGATCAGCTGTGTACAGATACTGAAATCTCTAAGTAGGTTGCAGAATCTTTAGCTGTAGAAAATGTTTAGACATCAGAGACTGGTAGGTTTGCTCAGTAGCCAGCTAAGTCAGGTTTTGCTTTTCTATCCATTCGTTTTTACATTTGTTGACCACTTTGTTCCCAGCTCTTCCATTAATCTATTCACAGAAGCTTGCCACCCACGATAATATTCTTCAGTTTCTGTTGAGTCTGATTTACCTACATCATACTGGCCTTTATTATGTACTAAATGCTGCTGCTTCCATATTTTTACTTTCTTTTGATCATTGTACAACTGAATAAACATTGATGTTTATTCTTTTTACCTCTGGCCCTTCAGCAAATAAATAAATAAGACTGGTATGATTTCTTATCTTCCAAAGCCAAATCACATTATTTAAATCACTGTATGTGTGTGTGTGTTTCCCAACTTTTTCTCTGAACTGGTGGTTGCTGCACAACCATAATGTCGGATGCTTGTTGTTTCTTTGATACCTGATGGACAATTATTTTCTTTTCTGACCACTGTTACTTGTCCAGTCAGATCCTAGGTGGTTATTGCAGGGATAAGGTTGACTTCATGTGGGATTACATGGTGCTTGGGTTCCTACAAAGGCTCCCTACTCTGGACTGAAAACATGATAAGATGTACGCTATAATAGCCCACATCTAGATAAGAATGTAGAACAAAGAAGGCAAGACCATTCAACAGATTTCTCAACAGTCTGGAGAACTAAAGAGTAGGAAACATAAATTTTCTTCATACATTCAAGAACAAGATATTTCTGATCTCAGTGTTTCTGAAGATATAGGTGAAGTTTCCTTTCAGTTGAGTTTAATTCCTGCTAACGTGGCAGCAGTGGTCAAGTGGTTTATCACTGCTTTCTTTCAAGATGTTTTAAAATGTCGTGGTGGTCTCCCATCCACGTACTAGTCAGTTCTAACCACCCTTAGCCCTACCTAGCTGTCAAGCCCTCAGACCTTCTTCACTGTATGGTTAAGATAGTTGGTTTGCAGTTCATGTCTACCTTAGGAGGCTACTTGTAAATAGCCCAGTATTTCCCAAGGCTCCAAGACCATACTATATGGACTACAGTATATTATATTGGCCCATCCTTAACAATTGTCCTGTTAGAGCCTGGCCTGAAAAATAAGGACACCGGCACAATCTCCTTCATACCTCCAGTCATCAAGACCTGTGTTGCTTTTACTCCAGGGACATCTACTGCAGTGAATTTTCGATTTGGGGTAGTTCTTAAGTCACTGGGTCAGAGGGAAATAAAGTTCTCTGATCCTCTCCCTTATTTCAGACCTTTGGTGATGCTCTGCCTCTGTTATGAAATCTAGGAGCAGCATCACGCCTCAAAAGGCAACACTGAGATGTATATGCCAAAAAGCTACAAATACTAGAAAAGCCATAATTAGAAGAGAAAACCAGCAACTATAAGCTTCTCTCTTTCCCTCTCTTTCCTTTTCTCCCCAAATTCACATCTTCCATCCATTTTTCTTGCCTATGGGTCTGAACAGACTGAAAGATGCCCATTTCTCTGTGGGAGGGGCAGCTGAAATCTATGCATTATTATGGTAATAAACTTGTCTGGCTCCCACAACTTGTCATCTGACATTGGTCCTTCTAGCCAATGTAGAAATTGCCATTGCTACATTGCTACAATTTTTAATGTAGAAAGGCCGCTATTATAGATTAGTCTTTGTAATGTAGAAAGACCTCATCAATGGAAACATTGGTCAAGTTAACTGTGAAGCAGGGAAGTTGTTATCCAGCATATCTAACAGTGCTATGGTGGGGGACACTAATGTTGCACATATTCTATGTCAGAGGCTGAGACTCTTGATTGTGGTGGGATAGGAAAGTTTAATAAATGAAATAAACATAAAATTAAGAGTCTCCCTCACCCAGAGGAGAAAGGAAACCACCTTGGAGCCTGAAGTCACATGTCTAAGTGCATCCAATCAGAGATCATGATATGCATAGAATAATGTTGTAAGCTGCATGACTAAAGGTTTAGTTATGGAACAGGCATGGCAAGGCTATTGGAAGGAAGCATATTTAATGGACATGGAAATAACTTTACAAGACATTTTACAAGGAAAGAACTATTTTGAAAGGCTGTATTTTACCTCTATCAAAACATCCCCAAAAAAAGGCCAGGTTGCCTCTGTTTTATAATCTTACAGTGACCAGAAACAACAAACGTTCTTTTGTAAGAAGTATGAACACGCACAGGCACCAAATAGCCTTTCTAGAACACAGGCTTGTCAGTGTTGGCAGGTTGTCGAGTCATGCTTCCAAGCAAGAGGTTTAGCGGATATCTGAAAACTATCCAGAGCTGAGCGTGCGCCTGCTTCCAGCATCTACCCTTCAGTAAATATCTAGCAAGACATATGCTGCTATATTTTTAATGCTCCACGTTCCTTTGCAAAGAAGATTCTTTTTTCCCAAGGTGAGCCATTCTTTCCAGGGTAAGCTTTCCTAAAGCAGCCATGAGCCTAATGAGAACTGAAAAACAGCTAAGGCGTAAGATAGGCGACCCTCCATGAGGACCTGGTTTCAATATTTAAGAGTTAATAGCTGAGATACTGTTTTTTAATCTGCTGAGGCTAATGCGTTTGCAAGCAAGAGGAAGCCTGCCTCCTGCAAACAACCTTGCTTGCAAAGATGGAATTGATTGGGCTTGGCATGAATTCCAAGGCTGTTTTTCGGTTCCTCCTCGCATGCATCGCATTCCAGGGCTCCCGTTCTGAATTCCGCTACTTCATGTTATCAGACAAAAATCCCACAGGGTCCTGCCTAGCGAAAGCCTTAGCAGGGGCTGCATCTCAGTATCTAAAGAAGGACAGAACTGCATCTCATTAGTACATCTAATATCTGCCTTGCCGACTAAGACGGCAGAGCCATGATTCAATTGCTTGAGAGGCAAAATCAAGCATGAGGAGGACTGTCAAAATCAGCCCCTTTGTGTCAAAGCCCTTTTCGCTCCCCCCACAATTTTATCAGCATCAGCATCTGA
Organism: Python bivittatus; assembly: GCF_059951505.1. NCBI lineage: Eukaryota > Metazoa > Chordata > Lepidosauria > Squamata > Pythonidae > Python > Python bivittatus. The sequence goes on from NW_028277033.1 coordinate 8,235,935, forward strand.
TCCTATGCACACGTCTTCTGAAACCAACGCCTCCTTGACAGCCGGGCGACTTATTCCCAAGTGTTTCTGCCTATGGTCACAATCAGAGATCATGTCCCCCTGGTAACTTACAGTATCTTCATAGCATCAGCCAGCCATCACTGGAGTGACAGAAAGCCTCTCCTCATTCCTGTTATTCTGGCACATCAGCGGTTGGGGAACTCTAGAAAATGCTTTAAGTTGCTAGTGGAGGAATGACCTAATGCCGTGCAAAGGTTTATCTCTCTTCTTAAGAAGGACAACTCTGGCCTGCAGGCTTACCTTGAGGAAAGACGGAGAGGCAAGAGGGGAAGAAGGCTACTCGGGGACCAGTTTGTTAGATTACACTGAGGTTCTTATAACAACCAGCTTGAAAGGCTTTACCACGGTGCATCTCTCCTGTCTCTTTTCCCGTGACCTCCCTCAGCACAGCACAGCATCCTTCCAGGAATGGCAGTGAAACCCCATGGCCTGACTTCATTACAACACTCATTTCCATTACAAAGAAAGAAGAGGAGACCACCCCCTTCCCCATGCACGTCTGCACTACTCAGAGATCAAGGCCATGCCCGTGGATCTGTACTGTATCATGTCTCAGCTCCTGCTCCAGAGAAAATGCTGGAGCAGCTAAATAGGAGGGTTCCCCTTGGCTAGAATTCCAGCATTCTCCTCCCCTTAGTTCCTGGGCTGGGGGCAGAAGGGGAAGGGGAGATATTGTTACCAAATGTCATACTTCTGTTGGGTTTCCAAATCTTCATCCAAACAGTCCACTTACTATTAGCTCAGTCTAACTGTAAATCATGGCAGTAAATCAGGTATTCTACAGCATGGTCACGCTGACCTTTTCTTAGTCAAGGCATCTATATACTAATCTTTTAAAACTTGTTATAATATAACTCCTCTATTCTTGAAAATAGCACGCACCCATGGAATTCAGATAATCGGGATTCCTGTTTTGTAAATCTGGCTGTCCAGAGCAATTTCATTTTCCTGAAATAACAATGGCCAACTGTGAAATCGTAAAACTACTCGGTCCAAAATGCAATGAAATTGAGTATGTTTTATTTACACCAGCCTGATTCCCAACCTGTTACACTGGATAACAATTTCCATAATTCCCAACCAGCTTAGCTAAAGCCCTCTGAATTTCTGGGAGTTGTAGTCCAATCCGTTTCAGAGGTTACAGGTTGGAGAAGGCTAATTCTAACAATTAAATGCAAATAAATTTTAAAAATTAAGTCAGCATAAATGAGCAGCTTTAATCAATTTGGCTGATGCTAAGGCTGGCAGATGCCTTGCCTAAAAAAAACCCCTACTGCTGAAGCTTAAGATTTCAGGAAAAGAAACATTAATTCTGAGTCACCGTTTGGATGGCAATTTTGAAAAGAGGTTTTGTTAAAATCATTTTCATCTTTATTAGCATTTTCTCTCTCCAAACAATGTAATTTCTAAATGCATGTGTGTCCATTATAATACAGCATCAAATACTTCACTGGCCATTCTTCCTTCTAAATGGCATTGATTTGTTTTGTGTGCATGTGTTCCTATTGGACTTCTGGACCTTTTTCATGATCAGAAGGATTGCTTCTTTGTGTGTGTGTGTGTGTGTGTGGGTGTGTGTGTGTGCGCACCTATACCCAGAATCCCCATGCTTTCAGGAGATGGCATGAAGCTCCTCAGTGCATAGTGGATAGTGCCCAGTCTACAAAGGGTACCTATTCCCCAAATTTAGCTCTGTCTTTAACCATTCCTCACATATTTGTGAATATTCATCACCTGAAGACTTCAGTCAGAACTAGACCCTTGCATCTCTGAATGTATTAGCCATGCTAATTATTAAGGGTATTATAGTATTTTAGAACTAGCACCACAACACTCTGGAGTCAGATCATCTGCAGAGTTGAAGATTTCATTTACTAAAACAGTATCTTTTTTGCTTTTTCTCTTTTTTCCAAATCTTGGGTTGTCTACCTAGTTGAAGCAAGGGAGTTAATTTTTAACTCTGAAGATGGTAGTAAATCAGAAGAAACGCCCAGAAGTCATGCTTAGGTTGATGAACTGAAAAGGTAACCTAAAACTAGATTTTAAAAACTTACTGTTTTTTACTCATGGTCTGGATTTCTTGAGATGATTTTCTTCTGCTTTAGCTACTGAACTTCCCACTCAGTTAAATTCTTGCATCATTATCACTGAATCCCAAATATCTTCCTTCAACTTTTCAGCACCCTTGACCAGGTGGTAAGCTTAATTAACACTGTTTGCCCTCAAAAGATGTGAAAGGTGTCCTTTCTGATCACATCTTTAGGACCTGGGTGTCATATCCATGCTCCAAAATTTGACGTCCATTTTATCAACATCTTTGATGGAACCCTGAGGATTTCCCAGTGGGATGGAAATGAGAATTGGCCTTGTTCTTTAATGCTGCCAATTAATAATTCATTTGATGACACTCACTGTACGTTCATTCTGCCCTCCAGATAGCTGTCAACGTTCCCTTAATTAAGATTAACTTACTTACTGAGGACTTCTGTGAGGGTTCATGGTGAACTAGTCATCCCCGAAGGAGCAGGGAGAGTACCACGGTGGAGATCGGCAGCCAGACAGTGAACGCTGGCCAGTGAATGTTTCTCTGGAAAAAGGAGAGATTGTGAGATTGACCACATGTACTCCAGACAGCTGCTCCTCATGAGTAGACTGCAGGTACTGAGGCTTTTATGGTCGACTTGTGAATAGAGTGGCTGGAGTCGACAGATTTCAATCAAGTTCACAGCAGTAATGTAGTCTGTATGGACATAAGGTTCACCAAGCCTCATTTCTTAGTCACTTTCAGAAATTACTTCTTAACTGCCTTTCAACTATTAGGAACCTTCAGACTGACAACTTTTATAGCACTCACCGGGTGACTTTCCTTCAATTCTTAGTGAAAGAAGTTTTAAATGCAAATTTAAAGACTTTAAAAATACTTTTTTGGGGAATAAACAGCAAATGGATGATTAGAATGTTGATTTTGGAAAGTTACGAACAAACTAAGGGTCCAGATGGATTTGAAATAAGATTTTGAAATTAATTATAAGAATCCTTCCTATGGGAAAATGCTGTAGTTTTGAATTCTTAAAAAAAAAAAAAAATGATAGGATGGGACGTTGAAGGCTGGACACTAGAGAGAACCAGAAGGAACTAAAGATTACAATTAAAGGAGAAGAACATTTAAAGTTGATTTACTAATAAGGAATGGAGCAAAATATTCTAACACTGGATGTATTGAAGCATATTTGTGAGCAATGGACTCAGAAGTTAATTTTAAGTGTCTGCCGTTATAGAGAGACTGTTTAAAAGATGTTATGGAAGAGGAACAAGCTTTATAGGACAAGACTGAGATAGATTTGAAAGTGGATTCAAAAATGACAGGCTACAAGAATTATATGGATAAAGATGCTACACTGGAGATACAAAAGAAGCTGGCTGATGTCTTAATAATTAAAAGAGATATACAAATAACAACCAAAAGAGTGACTTGGATAACTTTCCTATATTAGATTTACAAAAGAGACCTGTTAAAGTTTTGAAAGATTTTGTGAGAAGGGACAAGGAAAAAATGAAAAGAAATCAAGTTCTAGAACATTATTTGAAAGGATTAAAGATAAAGATTGTTAAAAGTAAAAGGAAAGAATATAAAGTTGTTTATTTGATCAAGGTTAAAATAGATATGTTTTTTAACTGTGGTAAACCTTAATGGACTTTTGCTGACCAGGACTGAATGATAAGGCTTTAAGGATTTGTTTATAGATAAGAGATGGGATATGGGAAGAAGAGATCATTTGTTATATTTTAAGTTAAGGTGCTAAGTTACTAGAACTGTTTATATTTGTTGTGATGAAGGGGGAAGTCACTTCTTTATATATTTCTTTTCTTTTTCTTTACTATATTCTTATTTTTTTTTCTTTTTCTTTGTATTTTTTCTGCATTCCTGTACTTTCTATTCTTTCTTTCTGCTTTTCTGTACTTTCTATTCTTTCTATTTTTTTATTTCTGGTTTGTATTAGTTTTTAACTTTTTAATTGTAATGTTCAATAAAATTATTATTAAAAAATATAAAAAACTAACTCACTCATTTTAGGCTCCATTTCAATGCACATTCTAGAAAGAAAACAAGCTGAGCTTCCTGGGACCTGTTGGCATGGCAACACACATCTGTCATTGTCATCAGGCCATAAAGATGTTGTGTCATATCACTGTTAAATTTTTATGATATCATTTAATTAGTGCTCTATACCCTCCTCAGGTTCTGACATATAGATGTCAACAGAAATAGTCACAGCCGCAGAGAAAGTTATCAGATTTTCTGAGATGGAATACGTTTGGGGGGTAGAAGTCACTGCCCAATTTGTAGTTCACAGGACATTTGAGGTGGAAGAGAATGAAGAAAATCTCCCAGAACAGGAAATTCTAGATTTGGGTTTTGTTTCGTTGTTTCTTTTTAGAAAACTACAGCTCCATATCTGAAATAGCCAGATGGGTATGTTCTGGGAATTAAAAGTCATTGAGAGTCAGGCAGCATACAAGTTTTTTTTTTATTATTATTATTATTATTATTATTATTATTATTATTATTATTATTAATAATAATAATAATAATAATAATAATAATATTATAGTTGGTTGCACAGTCAGCCAGATGTTTAGACTGTATTTGGCATTTTTATCCATCTATCAAGTCCTTCCCAAGGACCTGGGATAGGCAGATTTATTATTAATAATAATAATACTAATAATTCTGGTTCTCAGCATGGGAAGCACTATATGAGGGTGGTTTTAAGATTGGGATTGACTTCTCCCATTCCCACCCTTAAAATTCCCAAACCCAAAACATGGCCTGAAATTGTCTCATCAAAAATGCAGCCATCTTGCTACTGAATTTCATTTGTGCAATCCTGGGGTTCTGGAGGCCACGAATGAGGTGCTGGGAGGTCATGTGGCCAGCACCCTATGGGTTACCCATTCTTAAATCTGAGGGCACAATATTGCCTTTAGTTCAATCATCAAAGAGACTGTACGGAGATGCCATCTACTTGAAAAAGAAAGAATAATAAAAGCATAGCTTCATATGAGTGCATTTAAATGACTGAGTCCACCCCTTGATTGGTGCAAGAAGATATACTAAAATATCCCATCCAAGCCTCCACTTGAGCATCACCAGTGAAGAGAAGACCCCCTATACACACACCTCTGTGTCTCATGGGTTCCAACTGTCAAGCTGCCCTTACTTTTGGAAGCCCCCCCCCCCCTCCATTCCTCCTAATATTCAGTCAGGATCTCCATCCCTTAATTTAAATCTATTACAGTGACAGGAGACTCTCCTTCACTGGTTGTAATTCAGAAATTGTGTAAGCCAGAAATACAATGTGATTTCAGAATTAAAACAAGAGCATTTCATCCTGTTATTAAAAGGCAGCAGTTCATTTGAACATACTAATCAATAAAGAATATTTCTGAAACTTCATTTCTGGAGAAAGTTTATCTTAAGCCTCTGGGCAACCTTTCTTGTATCACCTTGTTGTATACCTGTCCTTTTGCAGGCAATTAATAAAGGAAGAGAAAGAAATGTAAACCCAAGATGAAAAATATTACAACATTGTATTAAGTGCCTAATAAATTCAGTAAACACCATTAAATATCCAAAATCCATTTTACCAAGTTTTACCCATAATTTTGCAGACAAGACTGGAAACATTTGTATTCCATAAGGCTCAAGTCAAGTATCTTTATTACAGTCTTTGACCAGCCTTTACAATAGGAAAAGAGAAATAGTTTGGTACAGCAATCAAGGAAAAAGAAAAAAGAAAACTCTAAGACAATAAAACAACATATCTAATGAAAAGTTTTGCACAACTGTATGACCTGATGGTATGTGACCACCTGGTATGTGAGTACAGAGTTAGCATCCCTTAAAATGTAATAAACATAAAATTTATCAGTATGACTCTCAAATTTAGAGATGAATGGAGAGATCAGAGCACATCTTGTGGCAACATAAAAAGGCCACCATATGGGGACACGGGCAAGAATTTCTACCTCCCTGGATCCACAAGGGCAAAATCTCTGTAAATAAGGAGTCCCATGAAACGTTCCCACCAGCAGTGCTGAAGGGAGGGCATCAAAGCAGACTCTGGAAAAGGCCCATCTAGATTTGCTTAGGGTTAGATTGTATAGAAACCCCACAGTAGAGTGTTTGCAGCTATCTAACATCTGGTGATAGAATTCAGGAGCATTGGTGAGATCATTTTGGCAATCAGTGTCCCTCATTCTTTCTTTTACTATTGATTTGGCTTTCTCCAGGGTTAATTGGCCTAAATATTCAGGAGAGAGGCCAAGACTGCAAAGTTCTTCTATACAAGTACGGTGCCAATGAGGTTGGTAGCTGTCTGACAGTAGCAGAGGGATCAGGCCAGTGGGTCAGACATGTTTCTGAGTCTGAGATTAGAATCCTGGTCCAATCTGGGCCCTAATACTTGGCACGTTAGCTTCAAGCCTCAAGACTGCATTGGGGCACATTTGGGGGTACTGAACAAAGTCTAATTGTAAATTTGATTGAATGATTTCCACTATTATAGGGGATACAACTTGGCCCTTAGGTTTGCATATGGGCCAAGCTGTATCCCCTATAATAGTCGGGCAACTGTTTTAGCCATAAACAGTTTGATCGCTCCAGGAATGTAGTTTATCCCCTGTTGCCTATAAAATTTAGTTATAGTTAGATGTGCTCTTTTGGGCAGTAGAAGTGGCATAATTTACCTGGGCTATTAATTTCCTCCACTAAGTTCTTACTGCCCGCTTCATGCCTACAGAAGACATGGAGAGAAGAACTGCATCATCAGTGTAGAGTAGAATTGGGAGACGTCTATCAACTAATTTAGGCGCATGGATATCAACCTTAATGGTTGTACCCCATCCAGAGTCACTTCGTGTGAGATGGGCAGCCATATAAATCTGATATATAAACAAACAAGCAAACAATGTGAAGAGTTCTAATCAGAGAGTTGATATACATATATTAAAAAAGCAACGGTGCTAAAATATATCCTTGTTTTACCCCCTTGACAGTCTGGATATAGTCAGAAAGGTCCCCTTCCTGGTTACATCTTACTCTAAGACAGGTTTTTTCATATAACTTATGAATTAGGAGCAAGAGTCTTTTGTCTATAAAGGATCTGCTCAGAATGTCCCAGAGTCTAACCCTTGAGATATTATCAAAAGCTTCCTTGAAATCAGTGAAAGCTGCCTAGAGATTCAAGTCAGAGTGGTTTGTATATTTGTCTGCCAGATGTTGAAGCACTAGGCAATGGTCTATAGTAGATCATCCCAGTTGAAACCCTGCTTGCTCAGGGTTGATTATTTCCTCATCTATTACCCAGGTTTGGAGTTGGTGAATAGGTACCTGGCCTTCTCCGGTGTAGCCCCCGCCCTTTGGAATATCTTGCCCCTGGAGGTGAGATTGGCCCCCTCACTCCTGGCCTTTCAGAAGGATCTGAAGACCTGGCTCTGCCATCTGGCCTGGGGAGAGGAGGGGGATCAACAAGTGTGGGGTTGGTTAGATCCTTAGTGGCCTGGCGTTGCTGCCTTGAACCATCGGCCTCCTGGATTTTTTCCCTTTTATTTTTGTGAATGTGAATTGTTATAGGTTTTAACTGTATATTTATTTATTGTTTTAACATGTTGTGAACCGCCCAGAGTCCCCCATTGGGGGGAGATGGGTGGGGGACAAATTTAATAAATAAAATAAATAAAATAAATAAATATAGTTTGCTAATGATGTTCAATAAACTAATTGGCCTATAATTAGCTGGGTTAGGGTTAGATGTTCATTAAGGTTATTGTTTCCCAAACTAGTTCAGTGGGACTCAAGTGTTTTATTTATAAAGCTTGGACTTCATAAGCCACATAAACAAAACAACAACATGAACAGGGGACAAGCTAATTTTGTATTTCTCCTTACACAAGGAGAAAAAACAGTACTGTTTCTTGAATTCTTGTTTTAATGGATGATTAGAAGACCACAGCAATTGTGTAATCAGAAATACAAAAAATGGCAGATACAGAAGAATAGCCCAGACCTTGAAAGATGTCTTGTATCTAATATTCTGAAACAAATATCAAAATAGTCATGAATGGTTCTGGTAAAGAAAGAATCTGGAATGCCATTTGCAAACATTTCCATAACAGCCATATGGTGAGCCGTGATAATACCCATATGAAGAATTGTTGGGCTGTTTTTGTAGAAACCATAGAAAAGGTTGCTAAGGCCAGTACTTAAAGTGATGCACTCTCTAGAACAGTGTTGTCCAAACTTGGCTCCTTTAAGATGAGTGGACTTCAACTCCCAGAATTCCCCAGCCAGCCATGCTGGCTGGGGAATTCTGGGAGTTGAAGTCCACTCATCTTAAAGGGGCCAAGTTTGGACAACACTACTCTAGAACATTTGATCTGCATGTGATTGGAAGTGCAGACCATTGCTTCTGAGAATGTGCTCAGAGGCAGGGAAGTTAAGGAGCACGCAAAGGATCTCAGCATTTCAAATTTGTCCTCAGCACTGGGTTTTCTGCCTGGGTAAGATAACCTGGCTGGCAATATATCCTACACATAATGTTAGGACTACTAGATCGCAACTACCACTGGATGTCAGCAAAGAGAGTTTTTTGTATGCTGCCATGTTGTAGTTGACCAGGTTTTTCCAGCCCAGACTGGGTAACCTTACTTATGACATAAAAGGCTGTTGGTCATACAGAAAATTGTTCCATTTGCAGCCCAGATGTGATAAGCTTATCCTGCAGCTGCTGTCAAAAATTAACACCTTATCTAAATATTGAATACAATTCCCTGCATGACCATATGGTAGATACCTTCTTCATTCCTGCTAACAACAGTCATTAGTAGAGGAAATCAAATTCATTACATGATATCCCCAACCTTCTGGGCAAGTTGTCCTAACTACAGCTGTAGTGTGGGAAATTCAGCCAAAGGATGCCAACAGAGTGAAAACGGCTCTCCAAATAGGAAAGCCAGCCCTGATTCAAGTAACAGCTGAGAGATCATTGCCAAAGGAAAGGCAGAAGGAATGAGTAGTAAGATTAACTAAATGAGAATCTGGAGCCAGAGTTTATTATGAATACCCAAGAAAAAACAAAAAACTGGAACAAAGTTAACATTTCCCTAAAGCTTTTCATTTACTGATATCTAGAACTTAACTCCCAGTTCCTAATTTATGTCAAGGGTAAAAACTTGGTGTCCCTCAAGTCTTTGCAGTCTTGAACCCAAAATCTCAGACCATAAAACATCCTTGCTAGGAATTATGGGAATTGTAGTTTAATAAACAAGGGCACCAAGCTGCCTGCCTCTGATTTATGTAGCATTGTTAAGAAGTCTAAAGTCCAACGTATCTCAGGGAATGGATGGCTATCACACCCTCTGCCTCCTCGATTTAACTAAACACTCATCATCTGGAAACATCCTCTGGAAGCACTTTCCCAGCCACCTACTGTATATGTGGTAGCAATCAAATAGAAGAATGCTGGCACACCATACTTCATTTTTAATTGAACGTTGCCAAGCTTTGATTAATGAAAGGATGTGCTATGTTGTCCTAACTGCACAATTTATAAAAATTTGAGATGAGAGCCCACTGTATTTGCTTGACTGAAGACTTTCTACTTGGAATCTTTTCTGCCTAACATTAATGCAACAAGAGAAAGAACAGTTTTACAATCAGATTTTCACACTAATTAAACAAGGGGTGTAATGTGATTCTAAGGCCAAGAACATCCTTGGCAGGAAAAGACTATTTTATCCGGAACTCTTTCCAAAGTAGACTTCTTAGTGCTCCTGCAATGGTTCCCAGAGAGCTGCTTTTTCAGGTCAAACATATGCCAGTGTGATGGTCCTTGAATTTATCTCTTCTCTCTGGAAGGAATGCATTCATCCACGAAGCAATTTCTTTCAATGAAGCAACTTAATCTGAATTGCCAGCTACTACCTATAGCATCAACTTTTCCCCGTCTTCTCTGGGAATTCAACAGCAGATTGAATGATGTTCTGTAAAGTTTTTGCTTGCTGAAATTTCATCCCAAACTTTGGGATCCCAATAGAGAAGGTGGGCCCGAGGATTGGAATTCAAAATCTGCCAGCAAAGTGGATTTGGATAATTTTGCTGCACCTCCTGTTGCCTTTACGATTAATTAATTAATTAAAAGGAAGTCTCCTCCAGCCTCTGCATAATCGAGGAAGGCCTAGGTTTAAAGAACTTATTCATTCTGCACTCATCATGTGTAATTGGAAGCTCAGAGAGTTCCTACTTCTACAACCTTTATGACAAACGTGTGTGCTTCTCAGTCATATTCATCTACTTATCAAACACAACCATTCTGACGAGAGGTTCTTCAGGGTTGGGGGTTGTTCAACAGCATCAGAACAATGGATACAAACAATCAATACCTTGCCCCATTTTATCATGTGTCACATGCATCTCACACATGTAAAGAGTGGTGGGGCTTCAATCACCTGGTTGCACCCACCATTATCACACCCTGACTCTCCCCTTGTCCTGAGAATTTCAACAATTCCTAGATGCGAAGGTCAGTTACATAGTTTGCAATGGTTAATGCTGAAAATCATTTAAAAATGTAAATGGATTGATCCTTCTTTGGAGTTTAACCATATTTGGGAGTACTGTCATGCAAACGTTAGCTTCAGATTTTCCCAGCTTTGCATTATTCATGAGATAAGTAAAGTAAGCCAATCAAAATTTGAATCATCTACAGAAAGACTTGGATCATTAAAGGCTGTTGATGAGCTGGTGAAAATGAGTCCTGCTCTTCTCAGAGTGGGGCTCTTTCATTGATTAACTTGGTTCTCCAAAAAAATTGCTAGAGTCCCAAAACAGGAGGAAAAGCCCTAAAACTGTCCATTCAAATAACAAATTATAGTCAGGAGCACTCTTGACCTGTCTCCAAGATTCTGGTAGCAGCTCTCAAGATGTGATTATTTCTTCCTGGCGTATCAAAGCAATGTCATTGGCAGCATGAAAGTTATCGTTGATTAGAATAGGTTTACAACTCTATATGTGTCCATTCCTGCCCTCAGGAATGGTTTTCCCTCAGAGATTTGTGTGGCTCCTACTCTGATGTCATTCAGGAAACTAATGTAGATCTGGTTGTTCTCCCAGACCTTGGGGACAGGGTGACTGTGGATCCCTCTGTTGTCCTTCTGCTTGTTTGTTTTAGTCTTGTTTTCAATACTTTGCTGTTCTGCTCAGTTGTATCTTTTATATTTTTTTTTAATACATTTTTGTGCCTAGTTGTAAGCACAACTAGAATTGTTTGGAGTAGGATGTCCTATAAATTAAATTTTTAAAAAAGTTAAAATTGCTTCTCGGGACGCAAGCCTAGGTTCATGCTGCAATGCTTTAAATTTGACTGAGTGCTCGATGATTTTTTATTTATTTATTTATCAATCACATTTGCAGACCACCCACTCAGAATGACTCAGAATGAATTATTAGGAGCAAAGCAGCAGGTTGTAAAGTATTTTGCAAAGAGAAGACTGAGAAGTTCCTAGCGTATGTCCTGTTTCATTGCAAAATGTTCATAATACCTCACTCCAACCTGTCCAGCGAAAAAAAAATACCTCTAAAGAAGAAAGATGTAGGACCAAATGAAAGAAAGGGAAGGGTGCCTTTGAGCTGAGCTTGGTTTCTCACATCTGCATCCATCCAGATGTGGAGGGAAAATATTTTTCCTCATAAAGTCTTAACGATTCTTTATAAAATCCTCCATAGGATCCTTTTTAGTAAACTGCCTTGACTATTCCAAAGCTCATTTTAGCCACTCCTCCTCTTATCTGTAGAAAATTAGAACTGTCTGTATAATTAAGCCAAGAGAAATCTTCATTGTCTATTCTCAGACTGTAATCAGGTACAGTACATTACATTAATGGATAAGTGTACATACTGTAGGCCTAGTTAAGATCACAACAATAACATCTCTTGGAAGAGAGCTTGAGTGATTTATGCACAGGTAAGAATGTTAGTTTTGCTACACCCAAAACACTTGATTTCCCCAATTTAACATATTGAAAGCCATCCCTTAAATACCTTAAACTAGGTTTCTGCATACTATATTCCATACTCTATAAATAGAGAAGCCATTTTCTATGTCTTTGTCTTAACTCTCCACGTGATTGTAGGAGCCTGTTCTGATCTTTAATGTGTTAAGTAAAATATTTTGCTACAGCTACAATTGTCTCTGGTTGTCTTAGTGGCATTAAATTCCACAATTCAGGTGACCAGTGACGGATGTTACAGTGAGGCCCACTATCACAGCAGGTAGCAAATTCCAACTCTGCCAATGGGTGGGAGGTGTCATGATAGGTAGATGGTATCCCAGTGGGTAACAGGCATCACAAGAGGAGGTCGATCATGGCAACAGGCTTCAGTTGCCATGATGGATGGATGGATGGATGGATGGATGGATGGATGGATGGATGGATGGATGGACAGTTACTGAGACAGACAAATGTGGGAGAAAGAGGGAATGGCCTTGAGGGACAGGAGGAAGAGCTGCTGCCAAGGAAATGGTCAGATAAAGAAAACCTGAGTGCAGGACAAGAATGTAATGTATATAAACATCTCAGACAAGCCCCTCCCAAGTTCACACAAAGATAAAGGGAGGGAGGGAGGGAGGGAGGGAGGGAGGGAGGGAGGGAGGGAGGTGCATTTAGACTTGCAAGAGTCTGTTACTATAACTTTACAATACAGTTATGTAGTATTGGCCTACATGTTTTTGGTTTCCTAGTCTGATCTACCTTGAAGGGCTGACAACAAGAAGGCTAGCTTTCACAAAAGTTCACAGACATCACAAGAGGGGCCAGCTGTCACAATATGCAGTTAGTGTCAGGAAGGAGGGAGGGTGGGAGGGAGGGACAAGTGAATGGCTACAGAGGAAGGTCACAGATACCATAATGGATGGATGGTTATTCAACAGGTGATAGGTGACAATAGACAGGTGATGGGCTATCGCACCAGCTAGCCAGGGGCAGGCAACAGATTATTGTGACAGGCAGTCAACTCTCTCAATGGCAGCAGGATTTCTTCAGCAAGTGCCAGGTTCTTGCAATGGACAGCAGACGTTCATGGTGGGGTTGAGGTCACAGCAATAGGCAACTGGTTCTCAAAATCCTGGCAAGACTACAGTTCCTGAGTTTAAACAAGGTGTACAGTTATATGAAGTCCTGCAAATATTTCTTTGGTGAACTTTATTCTTGGATACTTCTAAGAAGAAGCCTTTAAGCAAAAATTCTTATGAATGTTCATTATTCCTTGTTCCACTGCTATCTGAAACGGTCTCCATTCCCGATTGATGCTTAACATTTATGGCACCGGGACAATGAGTTAGCTGCTTCAAAAAACAAGATGGTGCAGGACCATGGGTAAAATGTTGGGCTTAGATCAAAGACAACCAGATTCAATGGCTTCTTAGCCTTTTGTCTCCATTCTCATGGTTAGTCTGAGGCTAATATTTCAGAGCAGATGGTCCCATGAATAAGCCCATTGAATGATTATCACTGCTAAGTGTGCAGAGAGCAACCTGATGATCTGAAACTATCCAAAACCATCCTGTTTGAAAACATACAGTTTTAAACCTGTTTGTCTCTCCTTCGGTATGATTACAGCTGCATTCCGATGCACGCTTCCTTAGGGACAAGCCCCATTGAATTCAGTAGAAATGACTTCCAGGTAGAGGCAGAGGCGATGAGATTGTTCATCTAGGAAGTTTAATTACTAGACTTGCCCTTCCAGCAATCTGTTTGTGATTATAACATAAAACATTCAAGCCAAAATGGTAAGGTACCTAACTGAGACAATAAATATCCTCTGTGAAATATGATTGTTGTTCCCCAAGCTGGAAAGATTGCCTATATTTTTAAAAACAATTGGAGTTGGTATGTTTAGAAGGACAATCTGAAATTTAATGGCAATTGGAATGCAAATATTCTGAATCGGAGCCCGCTGGAATAAGAATGCAACTACACAAAGTAGGATTTACTCCCAGTTTTCTTGGTGCTGATGAAATTTTTGCTCACCTTTAGAGAAACTTGAATTTAAATGCATGTTTGGGACAATGTTATTTGGAGAAATGGTCAGCGGCAAAGGTGAGCCACAGGTGGTCTTAGATCTGCACGCTATCAGTTTTTCAAATAAATGGTTCAAACTTTCAGCAAGAATGATCTCTCCTTCCCCCACCAGCCCACCAATTGAGGATGAAAATGAATGGAGAGAAAATGCAGAAGGAGGCATCTGAAAGAAAGTGAAGCAAGAAACTAAAGAAGATAGAGGGAGGAAATGTGTGGTTCCTGATAGGTTATTCATCATGTGGTTCCTGATAGGTTATACTTCCTGTTTCAAAGAAATGCAGTCCTGCTCCCAATCCCTACGTTAAGGGGGGAAAACACATATAACTACTTCATGCATTAATAATTTCAGCTGCTGTGCTGAGAAAATAAGGTTCAGATTGAGAACAATTAGTATTATATTAACATAATCTTTAGACTGATAGCCTTACAAATCAACACATACAGATAGCAGTGATGTGAGTTGATGTTACTACAAGATTAGTCACTACAACCAACAGAGTCCTTCCAGAGTTCTATGGGAAGTAGGAACAAAATCAGGATAGCTATGGCATGCATCACTGATATTTACACTTTTTTATACCATAGATAGAGGAAAAGGGGAATGGTTTTTGTAAAGTACAATCCAAGATATCACAACCAAATTAGTCTCGCGTGTATTTTGGGGCACAACTAAGAGGATAGGGTGACAAGCTTCCTACTAGCCGGCTGCCCAGGAAGGGTGAGCTCCATGGGCTTCATACTGTGGACTCACAAGAACTAAACTTCCATGTTCAAGAGCATCCTGGCAACCTTAAATGGTTGGAACAGCCCTTTCAAGTCTTTCATTTTCTTGTGCAATGAGATGATCGGGGTGAAATAAAGTCTGGCCATATGGAAGCCTCCTGAGATAATATATGTGAAGTGCTTTGAACTTCTTATCTAAAACGGGAGGGGATTGCTGTTAAGGGCCACATGCTGGAGTAGCTGTAATCTGTTCTGGGCAAGTCAGAAATGCTAATTGGCAAAGTTAGGAGTACTAACACTCTTCAGATCATCACCACTCCTCCTTGTAAGGTCCAATATACAAAAATGGACTCAAAAAAATCTGAATGTGTTTGCAAAGGGTTACCACACCTGGGCTGCAAAAGTCCACATGAAAACTAGATGGCAGAACAGTATGTTTTTGTATCTCTGCTGCCATCTACTGGTCATTCAGATTTTTTTTCAGGCCAGATATGATAGGTGTATCTACATATGGAAATTATGGGTAATTACAACAAACTTTTAACTTCCCACAAAGTTCCTCCAGGTGTTTTCAAGTGAGGAAATCCTCCAAATGTGCTCTGAAATTAGTGTCTGGCTAAAATTGGCTACAAAGTTCAGGTAACTACTTCCTTCCCTCCAGTGAACTTTAATAAAACCTTTTATTAAGCAAGTGTTGTGCACTTAACTCAGTGGAGACAAGAACAAATGACATGCTCTGCCATATATATATTAAAATTAAAGCAATGATAATCTAATTTGGTTAAGGTATTTCCATTAGTATTCACCGAGTGGCCAGCAGCTTTAATCTCCTCTCGTCAGTGAAAAGAGACGCTCATTAAATAGTAGCTCTCTTTCTCACTTTCTTGTTTTAAATAATGATAGGAAACAGTGTAGAAGCACTGCTTGTGTCACTTCCCCCTTAATTGTTCCTGGTTAACAAAGCACCATTTTACACAACTTTTCTTGACTTTGCCTTCCTCAGCACACTGTCAGTCATACAGCGCTTTCGGAAACAGGTATGTACACAGACCACCCATCAGCAAAGCCTTATATCAAATGTCTTTTCCTAGGATTGCAAAAGGTAGCCACACCATCCTGGGGAAAGATGCAGCTGCTAAGGGATTGCTAATAGGTGCTGTAGGAGCACCCAGGCACCCCCGAGGCACCTTCCTGTCTCCAGATGCAACGCACTGCATGGGTCTGTCAGCTGCAGCCAGTCCAACATGTGTCGGGACGAAGGCAAGAGGCAGTTTTCTTGGTAGGCTGCTCACAGGTTACAAATCACAGCATGCTGAATTATGTCGGCTGTGCTTCCGTGACTCGTTCTATTTTATATTTTACTCCGTTTTACAGTTTTTTTGTATACTGCCCAATCACTAGGACTCTGGACAGATAGAATAAACCACAAGGGGAAAAAGGAGTAACACAACAGAATGTATATTTCATACTGTAAACAGTGGCTGCTTGATAGTCCTACTCCAGGTGGAAGGCCTATTGGACTATCAGAGTTTTCAGGCCCCTTCTAAGCAAAAGGCGAGGCCATGTGGATTAAATGTGGTTGGCTCAGTGCATCACACTTTCTCAACCCCTAATATCCCTTCTGGTAATAAAAATAATCGTTCCAATTCTGCATTGGGAATTTTAATTACCACCTCCCCCCCCCAGACAATTGCCCAATGGTCAGTAAGTTACTGCTCTTCCGTGAGAAAGTTCTCTCCCTCCCTGCAGTGTGTGGTTCTATTACAAGTAACTCCATGATAGACTCATAACTGGTATAAAGTGGCAGATGGATTATGTACCCCAGCTCTGGCCAATTAGATGGAGGCAATGAAGAAAGCGAGATTTAGCAGAAAGATCTTCTAATCACTGGGCATAGTTGAAGATCAGTTCCCACCCTTATTCTAAGGCCATTTCATCCTGTATCCTCATTAACCTTCAGCTGAAAAGAAAAGTCAAGATTTTAAATACATTTAAATGTGTTTTCTAAGGCTATTTCCCTCTCAAGATATTTTAATTTAAAAAAAAAATCCCTGACAGTTCAAATATGTTGGGCTAACCACGGTGTCTAAGCAGGAAACAAAGAAACAGATGGATAATGAGGTTCTAATTTGCAACTAATCCATGATTTGAGAAAGGGTTAGGTCAGTGCACAGCATCCCACTGGGAGCCCTCCCAGCCTCGTCTTGAACGGTGACCTCGTACTTGTAATTCCTCAACTGTTTGTTGAGTGTCCTGAAAATGAGCAATGAAAGACATTAAGCCCTCCTCAGATAAACCTTGAGGGGTTGGCTAATGGTATCAGTGCTATGCAAGTTTAAATGAGAAGCAGAATCTACATCAGCCTTTGCAAGTCTCTATTAGCAGAGCTAATGTAATTAAGTGTAAAAGTCACTGTAATTGTCTTGACTCCTTTGAAGGCTATTGAGCCTTTGCATCTGCTGACCTTCTGATTGTCACTCTCAGGAACCTGTCTCACTTGAAACCCTTAGCAAAATCTAACCATTGGGTGCTAAGAGAAAACATTGCCAGCGTAACAAATGAAGTTGTCCTCATTCTTTCTGTTCTCCTCAGTCAGTCTTTCCCAATGTACCCTGGTGATGCTCTTTCTCTGCCATGTCCCTAAGACATTGCCTTCATTTTGTTCTCAGCTCATGACTGGGACAGACGTGAGCTGTCCTTGGCTGTTCTGGTGTTAAAGTCATCTCTCCCCCTTTATTCTGATGTGCTCAATGGCAACTTCAAGGTGTGTAAAATCTGTTAGGTTTTACCACCCATTAACTTGGAAGAAAGTCAGGGGACTGGTAATGACGGGGAACAGAGGCAACAGCTATTCAAGGTGGCTGAAGAGAATTTCAGCTCGAGTTTTGCAATTTAAAAAAAATCAGGAAAATTAGACTGTATAAATTGTAATCTGGGGGACAAGACAAGATATATCTGTTGGGGACTGGAGATAAAACTGAGCTTGCCAGACAGGTTCTCAGCTGAACTTTGCTCCATTCATTAGGAAACTGGTTTATACTCAGTCCACTATATGATAGCTATATTCAGACAATAGGCTTCACCTGGTTACTGAAGTCTAGTGAAACCCACTTTCTGTCTTTGGAGGATACATGGAAACATAAACCAGTGTTTTGTACAACTGGATCTGCTAGGTTTTTACTGGCCATGGTTAAATCTGTTATGTGAACATAGCTGCTATTTGAGGAAAGCCTATCACCCTTACTTGTAGAAACATCAAGGCTACCATGTCTAGGCTACCAATCCAAGGCGACTTGCTTTAACAGCACAGAGAAGCTGTGGTCACATACGGTCCAAAGCACTTCTTTTGAACAATTTTTGCAGCGGACCCAACCTGATCAATAAGCATCTTTTGGGGAAAAGTTTAGAAGCTACAGTACCTACAGTATCGATGTTATCTTCTAAAATATTTTTAATATATAGTTTAGCCTGGCCTCCAAATTATGAAGAAGAACAAAAGTTTTCAATTTCATTTGCGGGAATGAGTTTCATAGCTGTTTTCCTGAATAAAAACAGCAGCGCAGAGCAAGACCCATCCATTTGTCCATCCATCCATCTACCCAACAAATCAACTTTATTCTAGTCAAATAGCAGGATTAAACAAAAACAAACAGGCAAACAAATAAAAAGAGAAACAAAATGGAAAGCATCCGAGCAGTGTGATTTGTTCTGTGTAAATGGAGCATAATCTAGGATATTATTAATACTAAAACTGTAAGCCTGAAACTAAAACTAATCCTTAGAATCTAAAATACACAATATAATCAACACTTAAACTATGAAAATAAAGTGAATACATGGGTAAAAAAGGAGAAATATGAAATCTCTGTGGGTATATATACATAGCAATAATGTTCTTTGTCATAAATCAATCAGCATTTTTATTACAGCCAGTGAGCGACAACAATCAAGGCGTATTTTAATGTAGGAGGAACAGTCAGTTCACACTAGTTTTGCAGGCAGCGTGACAAAATTTAATGACATGCAAGGAAATAAAATCTGCCTGATCAGATAAAAGTATCTGCATATAAAATAAATCAGTATGACCTGGATATTTTTGCAAATGAGGATGAATAAAATAGGCTCTGATATCCCTATAAAAACAAACAGTACAATCAAATTTGGGCAATAGATTTTATAGTTCCTGTGCCACATGGACACGATTGGGTGCAGTGCAAAGTCAGTGTTATGGAGGAAAGGGTAAATCGTATGGAATTTTTGCCTATAAACTAGGAAGCGGTGTTGTAATAATACATTACTGGGCAGTTTTAACAGTAACTTTCAATATGAATCAGTTGGCCATAGCTGATATCCTCATCTTCTTCAGGAATAATGTGATCATTTCCCCTTGAGTTGCATTTGACATTGGCAAATGATCTTTCACTGCCATAAAGACTTTAATCTAACTAATTATTTTAAAATATGACACACATTTGACACAATCCAAAGAAGGTGATGAGCATATTAATCACGTGGGCTGTGTTTGGAAACTTTTAAGCCTATGTTTGAAAGGACTTTAAACCTTTGATGAATTCAATGTGATTTCAAAGGGGTGGTCTGGGTTATACCCATTATCAGGAGAATCTGTGAGGGAGATAAAAAACGGGACTTCAATCAAACAGTCGTGCTAACATCTGGACATTTTTTAACCTCCCCTGTTCATTTTTACTTAACTAGAAGTGCGGCCCCAATTGATATAAAGATGGATGGTTTCAGGGGGAAAAAAGAAAATGTTTCACAATCAGTTTCTGCATGCAAGCCCAAAACTTGTCTGTGTTCAGAGGTTCCAGCCCCCTATTTTGTTTTTCAAACATGCCTTGGAGGTCTGTGTGGGACTTTGCAGCATGCTTGGAAAAATATGCAGTGCTTGAGGCTGATACTTTGAAAATGCTACCTTCCTATTTCCCTACCCCTCAAGCAATGCCCCCACCACCACCAGTGCTCTCTATCACATTTGCCTTTGATGGACAGGTAGGCCCACTTCCAAACAAGTGGATTGCGCTCCCCTGTTATTCTTCCTTTGTGAATATGCTTCTTGTGAGGTCCAGGGAGATTCTTGGAAATAGCATCCCAAATTAAGTGTGTGGGAAGTAGCGCCAGGCATTTGGTAATCACAAATTCTGTGATGGACCGCCATGACCTACATTCTGAGGCCTCATCTTCGTTTGTGTGTGTGTGTGTTTGAGTCAGTTTGGATTCCTGCCTGAAAAGTCCCTGCAGTTTTCTTGGCAAGACTTCAGAAGTGGTTTGTCATTGCCCCCTTCCTCGGGCTGAGAGAGAGGGACTGGCCCAAGGTCACCCAGCTGGCTTTTGTGCCAAAGGCAGGACTAGAACTCATGGTCTCCTGGTTTCTAGCCTGATGCCCTAACTTCTACACCAAACTGGATCTCACCTAGGTATGGGGAAATTAAGCTGTCCTCTCCAAGACTTTTCCTATAATATTCTCTGCCTTTGATCTGAATATCAAAACTACGTCTTTATTGAATTCCAGGAAACAGTAGCCATTTAAGATAGTTGACAGTTTTTAAATGAATGGGAATGGTGGTTCAGAATTTACAGCAGGTCATCTCTTAGACCTTCTTGCTGTCTTCCAGTGCTACCCTCTCAAAAAATGTAGACTTCTACTTATCTCTAATCCTCGCACTATTTGTTGATGGCAGGTGTTTGTTTACATTCTCTGCATTCCTGCTCTTCCATTCAGATAAATCCACCAAGGTAACTGGAATTTTCTATCCACTAACTCAGCCCTGGCCCATGGGAGGAGAAGACATGTTCTTGCCTTCTTTAGCCGTTTGCTACTAATCAGTAGGGCTGGTTTTAAAGTCATTTGGATTCTTGCTGTTCTGCTTTCTGCAATCCCCTCATTATCAACTCTGCAGAGAATTTTCTCGGACTGTATCATCAGAAAAGAGCTCACCTGACATTTACCTGTAGGATTGCATGGACAGTCAGCATTGCCCAGCTCAAGAAGTATTGTTTATCATCTAAGTTTTAAAAAACCTTAGATTTTTTTTTTTTTAAGATTTCAAAAACTTCCTTGCCTCCCACCCATCTAACGTCCACTTCTCAAATGAGCAATTATTCACTGTGTGGAGAGTTGAACATTTTGAATGAGAGCTCATTAAAAAGCCTGACTCCCAATGTCCTGTTCAGTCCATGATTTTTTTTCCCCCAGAGGCAGGGGGTGGGTCAGACTCGGCAGGAAAGAATAATTATTGCTGTATCAGAACCTAACGTTGCCGAACACACGTCCAATGCAACATGATATAGAATATTTTGGGGCCTGGCACATCTGTTCCTTGCCTGAAATTTACAAGCCAATGAAATCTGCGAGAATACCACATGGAATTCAGAGTAGGTCCAATTCCTCTCATCTAAGGCCATTATGCACAATACAATGAGAAGGCCAGAGATAGCAGCTGAGGCCTCTAAAAGACCAGAAAGTTCTAAATCTAAACACTATACCAGTGGGCAGAAATTCCCCCTGATTTATTCTTTAGATCAAACAGCTAATAAACTGCAGAAGTCAGAAACGCAGATTGACTTACAAATCTTGCTTGTCATAGCAATATCCTCATGCATTTAAAGCTCTGTGTGTGTATGTGTGTAAGTGTGCGTGTGGAATGATTTGCTCTACAGATTGGCCAGCCTACCCTTACATTGTGGCAAATGATAAATGTTATAATGACACAGATGAAAATGTAGACAAGTCACTGCCCCCAAAAGGAAACAGCTCAATACTAAAGAGTTTGATATGAGTATTTAGGTGTGTGTTAACCTGTTTTGGAACTTCTATTAGAATTTATTTTGAGAACATAAGAACAGGATCATGGGAAAAGACCAAGTCTGAACTTGATCCAGCATTTTGTTTCTCATAGTGACCAACCAGATACTTCTGAAGTGCTCACCGGAAGAAAATGGAGACTACGCCCAGACGAGTGGTATTTGGAGACGTGCTGCTCCGAAACTTGAGGTAACATTGATAGTCCTTGATAGACCTCCTCCATGAATGTGTCAAACCCACCTAAGTTAGTATCCATCATTTGTCTACGACCATATTCTATCCAAGTTAATTGGTATATAAAGACTATATTGGTATATAAAGACTTCATTTTCTCACAAAGGTCAGCCAGATACCTTTGGGGTGGGTAGGAGATGGAGATGGACATATATCCTTTCTCATCATTGATTATTTGGAACCATGTGTGATTCTGCAGGACAGAATCAGTGGAAGGATGGCCAGATTCTATTTATGTATTTATTAGCTTTACATCTCCCTTTTATTTTATACAAGTCAAGGTGGCATACATAATGCTTCCTCCTCCTATTTTCCCCACAACAGCAACCCTGTGAAGTGGGTTAGGTTGACAGAGAAGGTCACCAAGATGGTTTCCATGCCTAAGGGAGGACTGGAACTCATGGCCTCCCAGGTTCTAGTCCAGCACCTTAATTTGTAGACCAGACTCTCAATTTCTATATAGAAAAGAAGAGCAACATTTTGGCATCCAAGTGCTAAACTATTTTAATACTATATATTTGAAGCTCTGCAAAGAAAAGTACAATGACCTCCTTGGACAGAACAGGGACTGTGAAGGGTGGGTGGGTTTTTTGGGTAGTGGTGGTAGGGAAGCACTGTTTGAAGTGCTAGGCATGCTTCAAGCTGGTCCAAAGACTTGTGAAGTTTTTTTGTTAGCAAATGCTACACTTTCACAGTTAGGTAGTTGGTCACAAAATTCTGCAAATACAATCTCAGGAGACGTGGGTCAAGGGTACAGAAGAAGAAGACGGATGCTTGCATATGGGTTGTGGGCTCTAGAATGTTCACCCAACTATATTGAGGTCATTTCTGGAAAAATACTATTGCCCAGCTACTGGAAACATTGGGTGAAATATGACACTAAGTATACCTTCTTCTCACAAATGCATTCAGCATGCAGCTTTCATCTCGAGGTGTGAATCTGAACTCCAAACTGCATGGTTGCAACATCAGCCCTAAGTTTTGAATGAGTTTGGACTCTTTCATGTCTATATATGCAGGTGTTTGGACTCAAAGAGATCCAACACATGGGTGCTTCCTTAGGTTCCATGGTTACATACATAGCACCTCCTGGCAACTTCTTAAACCACATGGATCTTTTCCCAGGATCATGCTGCACCCGTAGATGGGAGCTGTGAGATCCTGGAACTGGACAGGTAAAAGTATTCATTCACCACAACGTTATCTGAATTAGCACACATTGATATGATCTCCTTTAAACTGATAATCTTGCACAACAGAGAATGTCCAGACCACATGACTCAGAAAGTAAGAGAGGAAGACAAAGAAAAGGAGAAACAGAAGTATATTTTTGCTCTGATCCAACAGAAGGTTGCAAGTTTAAGGGGGATTTTTTGCTGCTGTTAGTGTTGCTGTTCCAGAACTGAAACATGGAAATGTTCACTATAAAAACCCCAGTGTGGAAATAGAGATAAAATGACATAAATCCATTTCCAGACTTCTGGTCTGTTTATTTTTCTCCCTCTGTATTTTTGATGGAAAACATTTTTTTTTCACGCACGCACACACACAAAGGCAGATTGTTTGGAGGTAAAGGAGTGTTAGGGGTCTCTTGGGTCACAAGATGATGAGAGCTCCTAAATATATATTTTATTTTACTGCAATCAAACCTTCCAGGAACTGCTGCCAGAGAATCAGTCTCAAAGCCAGCACGAGCACTTTTGCGGGGTTTGGTGGGTTAATCTTGTTTCTCAGCCTTCCAAAGGATCATAGGCCCTGCATTGGGAATATGGTCTCCTCGGGAGAAGGGTGTTGAGCTGAAATTCTTCAGCCCTTTGAGGGGATTTCAGGGAGGGATTTGGGGGCTTGGAGTTTTAAAGGGTGGAATGGGGATGTTTGCCTCCAAAGTACCCATGTTTGTAAGCCTATGCTTAAACTCCTCAAGCAGAAGAGGCTAATTTAGAGACATCCGGGTTTTAAGCCTCACACTCCATCTTTAAATTCATCCTCAAATGCTAGGCCAAATTGCAGTTGGGGTGGGGTGGGGGGAGAGGGTGTTAATGCTGGGGATGAAACCTTTCCTAGTTCCATTCCCACCTTAATTGTGATTTAAAAAAAAAAAAAAAACAGAAGGAACCATCACTGGCATGCTGATTTACTCCTTCTTACACTATTATTAACTTTTAGTGTGCACTTGAGTTTTTAAGAGAGAGAGATCCTGTCGCAAGAATGAAGCCTTAGTAAATAACATTAAAATCTATGCCGTGACTTTCTGCGGCATTTAATTGTAATTTATTTTATTTCTGCCCCGCACAAATTCTTTCTTTCCTCCCTTCTGAACAGGAACTATGACTTTGCAGCGCGAACTCTGAAACTCATTAATGGGGAAAGCCTTGGTTTTAAGCAAATGTCACATTGCATTAGTGTGATGCAAAGGGTGTCAGCAACTGGGTAGGGAGGCACCAGCTTTGAGCCTTCCTACTTGATGCCTCGTGAAGATGTGCAGAAGATGCTGATTATTCCTTTCCATGTTTGCTTTGATGGATAGCTGGAACAATCCTTTAATAACCTGAGCACTGGGAAAATTTTGATGAACCCTCATCAGCAAAAAAAAAGTACAGTGAACAATACGATTCATAAATTGGGTAAGAACGTACAGAAAGTGAACGAACGATGCACACTAAAAAAGGGTGGGGCTTTAGTGGTCTGTTTGTGACCTCCATCTTGATTTTTTGACACCCCCTTCCTCCCCTCCAACACACACAATGAAGATATGCCCTGCAATCTTGTGCTGTTCAGATAACATACAAATCAAGAAGGACTTTCTTCCTTCCAACATGCTGTCTCTTTGAATAAGGACAAAATCTTGCTAAACTCCTTGTTTTGAAAGTATATATCAAGGCCAAGGCAGAGGGAGCTCACCTTCCCAACAGCAGATTTAGGCTATTATGAAAAGGTCACAAATCTTTGGGGTTTTTGAGATCAGCCAAGCTCACCATTAAAAAGTCCTATCAGCTCAGCAGGCAGCTATCTCAAGTAAACGCTGGGCTGCTATTACTGACCTTTTCTTCCCCTGTGTAGAGTCAGATGAATGCTGCGTACGTACAAGGCCAGGACATGGCCCATGCTGGAGGCGTACAGGGGCGTCAGCAAGGGGATGGGGTCAAAAAGGCAAGATGTTATACAGATCTCCTTTATGTAGCAATGTTGGGCTATATGGACTATGTTGGGCTATATGAAAAATAAGCCCTACTTTGACGGACACTGCAAAAGGAGGAGGAGGAGGAGGAGGAAGGACGAGGAAAGAAGTAGAAATATAGCCTTTGCGAAAGGTCTAAATTAATATTCAGTTGAGAACAACCTTTAAGTGTACAATTCTGTGCAAAACGTGCTGTAAAGTTCTTCGATGCACATTCAAGGTATTTGTAAGAGTCTATTACAGTTGCTGTTCCCACACTGGGGATATTGGAAGGGCTGTGTTCAATTCTCCCGATGGTCATATCCACGGTGCACTTTTTCTGCCTCCCTGTTTGCATACAACTAGGCAAAATAAATATGATTTCCCCTTCAGGGAACCCAAATGGGAGAAATGAACAAGACGAACAAGGTCATTTCCCTTGCCTACTTCGGTTATTTAGACTTCATTTTGCTCCCGCCACAGCTGATCAATGCCCTGTGGTTTTCTTTTGCCATTAACACAAAGCTGAACAGCAAATGGATGACTTTTGAAGTCACTATTAGAGAATGTAGCAAAAAAGGGACAGGAGGTTGAAGCAGAGGAGTCTGTTTCGTTCAAAGAAAAGATTAACCAATCATAACATGATTGGTTTCGATGTAGCTGGCTGAACGTCCCTTGCTGCGGCTAGATATTGATATGTATTTTCTAGCTGCATTAATTCTGATATTAAGTAACTTATCTAGCTTCTATTTGTCCTGGCTCTGGCCCATTTTAGCTAATGTCAGCCAAGCAGCCAAGAATATAGAAAGGTCTAGAAGCTATAGAAAGCCCAACAATAAATGCAATTCTATTGGGTAACTCTGCACTACGATGGCAAGAAAAGATGCTTTGGGAACAAGCCCATCATCAGCAATGGAGACCCAGGTGGACAAGCTCACCACCATCGCCACAAAGCAAGAATGCTGTCACTAAGAAGAGTGTCAGTAGCAGGATAGCTGAAAAATGGGTTCAAATCTATACCCAGTTGTAGCTCACAGCATTTTGTATCATTAGCTGGGGCTGCTGAAAGCTGCAACTTCGCAACTTCTCAAGGATTTCCCAACTCTACTTTGCTGGATGATTTCTCAGCTAAAATCCCAAATGATATTTGCAGTGTTTATGGAGGGAGGGAGCAAGGAATCCCCAAATCTCTATCCTGACCACACTGAAAGGAGGGCAGGATGCTGAGAGAAATTATACATCCTTAATTCTCACGGATTCACAATGAAAGAATTAAGGAGTTGCTTGTATGAGATCTCCTGCCAATATGCAACAGGGCTTAAAAGTGCTTACTTTCATAACACTGCTAGGCACCAGACAAAAACATCTGATATTATGTGTTTATTTAATTTTCAGTTAAATAAGCATATGTTTTAAGCTCAACAGCAGCTAGGATTGGGGAGACCAGGTGGGGAATAGCAGTTCTCTTAGATCTCTATAAATAATGTATTTATGCCTGAAGGATTCAGAATCAGTTTAAATGAGATGCAAAGCACAGAAGAAGGTCTCTTCTTGCATGGTTTCGTACATCTTTAAATCTATTTTATGATTTCTTTAATCAGATGCTATGAATGTACCAGCAACTTTGTCCAAGAGGAGGGATGGCAACCCTGGGGGCAATTTTTATTTAAATTTCTTAAGGCTTGCAAGAGCCACAAGAGGACATCATAGCAATGCTGGAGCCCTTCCCCCCCCCCCTTCCAGTTTGGGAGGGTTAAGAAAAATAGTATGTTAAGTCTAGTGAAAGCTTTAAAAGGTAAGATCTCCTTCCAGTCTAGCTTGATTCCTGGCTATTATATGGAGATATCCCTAGAGTTTCTTGGCAATAAGATAGAAGTGACTTGTCATCTCTTTCTTTCAGGATTTTTTTGTTCTACTTCCAATGTAAACTGGGAGTACTGACCTAGTCCAACACTGATTTTCAAGATCAGTCAAGGGTAGCTAATACTGCCCTCTAGCTGAGCAGCAAAGGTTTAATGGAGTTAATATGCTTGTTTTTATAGAAACAAAAACTAAATTGGGCCACCCAATTTTCATGGTGCAAGTTGGCAGGCTGGAAAGATCTCCCCCCCCCCCACCCCGGCAAAAAAATGTCCAGGATGGCTGTGTGTGGCCTGCTGTAAATTTTACCAATTCCTTGTCCTAGAGGTAAACCATGCTGGAATGATAAGAGGCTGATACGTGGGTAAAATAAAATAAACAAAAACACTGAATGGGAAAGGATCTATAATAGTCCACTGAGAACAGAACAGGCTGAGAAGCTAAGGAGAACTAGAGGATGAAAAGCAGAAAGGAAGGAAAATGGAAAGGAATTAATTTTCCTTGGGGTGTCACAGACATATTTCTTGTTGCTGTGTCTGCAATAAGATGCAATTTTCATTCCCTGCCAACAATGGGATGCATTTTATCAGTTGCCCAGAGGTGTCCATGGGGGGGGGGGGGAGGTGACAAAATCTGAAAGATGGTAGGTGGGATGTCACAATCCAAGCCTCACCCCTTTCTATGTGGACCAGCTTGCAGATTTGGACCCACTGCTGCACAGGCCAGCAAGTTTCATGCTAACTTTCAAATAGTTGTACCAATTCTGAGGGACCCCTAGGCATCTACTCACCTTTGTGGAAAAACTCCAGTGAATGTTGAGGTGCAAAGAAGTTGAGAACCTTTTGGATCATTTGTTTCTCTTCTAACAGAACCAAGAGGAAAGATGAGCAGAAACAACTCCATTCTGGCCATCTTGGTGATTGTCAAGTATATGTGATTTACTACAAGCACGTTTTAGCAGAGGAGGAAAAGATCATCAGACAATTGAGTGATTATACAAGGTGCAGAGAACCTGATGTGCCAAATCATGGTGGAAAGAGTGACAGGAGTTGGACAGGGAAAGGGAATCGTAGTAGCCAAGTAAATATTTTAGTGCTTCAGCATGAATGATTGAATGAATAAAAATAAATGCCTCAACATTAGCATCACAGTTCATGGCAACCAATATATAGCTTTAGGGGAGCTCTGGAAGGTTTTAGGATTATGGTAACTGTTCTTCTAGCCCCTTATATAGCTTATCCTGTGATTAACTGTCTTGGAAATCAAACAAATTATTCTTTCTCCCATATCTTTTTGTCCTTCATCTCATGTGCTTGCCTTATTCTTCCTGTCCTACAGCTAGTTACAGGCTCTGAACAGGAGAAGACAGGGAGGGAGCAGTTCGGAACATATCCCTTTGAACTTCTGCATAGACCACGCTTGGGAGAAACTGAGTTAGATAATACTTAGGTGAGGAATCCCCAGGGACCTCCAATGTTCTAGTTCAGACTGGGAAGGTGAAAAAGTGTTGCAAAAGAGAGTAGTAGCAAACCACTTCCACGTTGTTGCCGAGAACATTTCATGAATGTGTTCATGAAATCATTAGGAGGTGAGTTCAACTCAAAGAAGACCTCCCTTTTTGTAACTGTTCTATCCTATTTCCATTGATCTGCCATCCACACCGGTGTCTCCTTAGTCTCTTTGCACAGGCCATGATCTTTTTCTTTGGCAGATTTGCAGAACAGCTTTGGACATGAAGCAAAAGGGCTGCATTTTGAATCTGCATTTACCCCACTATTAATTGCACATGAAGTCCTTTGCGAATCTCCAATTTACTGTGGAGTGCAGGGTTCTGTTCTCCACTGTACGTTTGCTGGTGATGTAGGCAAACTTCCATGCAACATAATATTGCAGGAGGTTGCTTGTATTAAACAACATTGTTCTCCCTGCAGAAACAGATAGAATCTCTATGGGTTCTCACGCTCAGTTTGGTCGCCTTCCTACTGTTCTCCTGCCTTTGTTTTAGCCAAGACGTAACCATCAAATTAAAAAACACACTCATAACTCCGCATGTCTTAGCTCCTAGATGGCAACCCTCCATTTGTCTTGAAGATTTCCTCATCAATTTTTCACATGCCTGCATACTTTTCATCATTATAGTACAGTGGAGGATTATTGCAAATGCTTTGCCCCCCCCCCAAAAAAAAGATATTTCCCCCTCTCTTCTAAACTGCTCTGGGTCTCTTTGTGGAAAAAGAGCAAGAAATAAATTAACTAAGTAAGTAAGTAAAATTAATACATTGTAAATGAGGAAACCTTCCTATTCTTAATTACAGCCAACATAAATAGCTATTGTCTCCACCAAAATTCTAAGGAGGAATTCTTCCCTGTCCTTGGAGATGCTACAGAACACAAACCTTCTCCCCGGAGAGCTGCCCTATTGACTCTCAACACTGTGGTAATTGGAAATCCATGTTTTGTGTAGAACAACATTTCCAAATCATCTACTATAAAAGAGACTATTGTGAAAATGAGAAATGTAACTATCTTCAGTCCATAGACTTCAGAATATTTCCATAAATGTTTATAAGAGTAAATTCCCTTAATTGTTCTGGGATTAGCTCTTCTGATGACAGACAGTTCTGTTCCATTTTACAATAAGGTGATATGGAAGAGTAACTCCATATCACCTCATCATGAGTGGAGACCCAGGAACGTATCAGACAGGATAACAGCAACTTCTGGACTATCCACTCAAGCCCTCTTGGATAAAACAGATGTTGTAGATCTACTTTAAAATCCTGATTTTGGAGTTGAAATCAACTTGATTGCCCTGTGGGATGACTTTTGTTGGGAG
This sequence comes from Python bivittatus, assembly GCF_059951505.1. NCBI lineage: Eukaryota > Metazoa > Chordata > Lepidosauria > Squamata > Pythonidae > Python > Python bivittatus. The sequence continues at coordinate 8,265,767 of NW_028277033.1, forward strand.
AGGGTCCCCAGGAGAGTGACCCTGTTGGTTGCCTTAAATTTCTTTCAGGAGCTTTCAGTCATGTCATTCTTCTACACAGTTGTCTGGATTGGGATGTGGACAAAAGGATATAAGAAGAGGGAAGGCTGGTCCAGTGTTCCATGTTATATACTAACCAAGCACTAAGTGAAGGTCCACTGCACATACCGCCTTTGATCCTTGAGATAGTATACAGCTATCAAAATGTGTAGCTACTGCTTCTACTACATCTGAAATGGTAGCCATCTCCACTTCAGGTGCCAGTGAGTTCCGTAGTTTAACAGTCTATTTTTAAAATTTTAATTCAGTTATGCAAATTAATGTAGAAAGTATAATTGCATAAATAACATGAAAGATTCAGCATAACCACAAAAAGAAAAAGCATAGCAATAATTAATCATAAAAAAGGGAGTAGAAAGGCCTGTAAATGATGCCCTTAAAAGAACTCCAAAAACTTGACCCTATTGAAGAAAAGTCTTTTTTGCTCCTTGTTTTAAAAAAAAAAAAAAACTAATTCAGATATTAACAAACACACTCAGTGCCTATCCCAGGTCCTTGGGAAGGACTCAATAGGTGGATCAAAATGTCAAATCCAGTCTAAACATCTGGCTGACTATGCAACCAACCATAATAATAATAATACTTTATTAAATGTGTATGCCGCCTGATTCTCAGTCACTCTGGGCAGTTCACAATAATCAAAGAAATTACAATAAAATCAATAAAACATAAAAAATAAAGATAAAAGATGGCAAGGGCAATGAAGTGAGGGGTCTCATTCTCTTTTGCCAAAGGCCTGGGTGAAGAGCCAGGTCTTCACCGCTTTTCTATACAACAGCAGAGTGGGGGCCATCTGGATCTCAAGGGAACCTCATTCTGAGGGCAGGCACTGCTACAGTGAAGGTGGGCTTCTGGGGTCCTGACAGATGACATGGTTCAGTCAAAGGAACTTGGAGCGTGCCAACCATGCAGGATCGAATCAGCTGGGCAGATACTATGGGAGACAGGCAGCCCCTCAAGTAACCAGGCCCAGTTTCATGTAGGGCTTTACAGGTAACAACCAGAACCTTGAATCGCACCCAGAAGCCAACTGGCAACCAGTAGAGATGGCAGAGCAGAGGTATTAGCTGGGGCTCACATCAGCAGGCCTGTTAATATGATGCTGGATAACTACTGCCAATAACGGGACCCTGGAGGTACTCTGCCCAATTCTAGTTGCTTCCCCTTCAAAATGATATTGTAGAGCCGGAGAATCTGTGGAAAGGGCAATCAAAATGATTGTGGTGCTGGAGCAACTCTTTTGTGAGGAGCACAAAATTCTTCTATTTTGTGAAGAATAGATTTTTAAAAAGAAATCAAGAAAGGTAAGAAAAATGATAGCTAATGGATGCGTTCCAAGGAGTATAGAAAATGGAAAGGATGACATTTTTCACCCTCTCCAGCTCCAAACAATTGATGGAAGGGCTTGAACTAGGTTTCAGGGGAGTTTTATTTCTGGTTTAAGTGTGAGAATTAACAAATCCATCCCAGTGTTAAAAAAAAAAAAAAGCCAGAGGTAAGCAATGGTGATTGTATTAGCTAAATATTTTGGGAACTGCCATTCTAGATTTTAGCTGAGTGCATAAGGACTCATGAATGCTGTTTTTCTTATGAAAAACTAGATCTCCTGGCAGATAGACTATCATAATAGATACATTTGTAAGCCATAAACAAACACTACTTTCTTTTTCCTTCTGACCTTATTGAAATCTTTTTTGGGTGGGAGAAGAAATCAATTTTCCATTCTTAAGCTGGGGCATTTAATTATCATCAATATTGATTTTAAACTATCTCAAATGGAATCAGACATTGCTTTGAAAAATACAAAGCAGCAGCAATCCCACTCGCAGTAAATCTCTGATGCAGCAAAGTTGTTTCTGAAAGGATGTTTTGGGGGGTTCCTTCCCCCCCCAAGTGACAAAATGCTTCATATGAGTGAACAATCACAGGACAGCATACGCTATCAAAATGGATGCACGGCTTTAAACGAACCCTCTGCCATCTGTTCCAGTTTGCAATTCCAGATGGAGCAAAAATGCAAAGATAAAAACAGTTGCAAAGCAATTTAAATATTTTGGTGGGTTTTTCCATTCTAGCAATGGACTTGGAGTCCTTTCTGCTGTTTTGTTTTGTTTTTAAAGAAAGCTCTACAGTATCCTTTTGCAAACAGACATTTAACAGTTGATTTTATATACAGGTAGTCCCCAGGTTAAGAATGCCTGGTTTTCGGATGACCCATAGTTCAGAACGGAGCCTATTGTAGCAAAATTCAAGTTAAATACACAATGATTCGAATTAAATACACAATGGTTCTTAGGGATGCATGCAGAGCAATGATGCACATTTAGGTTGCAAAAATGATCCATGACTTAGTTACCCACTTAAAATGAAACCTAACTGAACACAAGGAAAGCTTTGGATACACGTGCAAAAGGATGGACTTTCATCGCAATGTGGCACCCTCCAGTTTGCATAATTTGACACACACACAGGGACACTTACAGACACAGATGCCCAGAACAAAACATGTATTGGAGAAAGTAATGTAAAGAAATGTACACACACACAAACACACACTGTATTGGTGTATGTATGTATGTATGTATGTATGTATGTATGTATGTATGTGTGTGTGTATATATATATATATATATATATATATATATATATATCAGAAAAATACAGAAACTGCTGTGTTGCAAAATCAATAAAACAAGATGCCAGGTGTGAATGTTTAATAATTTATGGACAAATCAGATGGATTTAAGCAGCATGTTAGAGCAGGTAGCAGTGACCAGAGTTTTACTGATTCACACATAGCTAACCTTCTGTTCAATTTTAGAAGAGGAGTAAGGGGGGGAAAAAAACACTACCCATATCTATGGGTTCTTACCTGAGAATGGGAAATGAGCCGTTGGCTCACAGTGGACATTTTTTCCATAGTTTCTCTTTTCCTGCCCTTTTCTTAAAGTGTGCAATAGGAATGAGGAATCTAGTCTGCAAAGAGAAAGAAACCATCATTCGTGGTCAAAGATCTAAAGTAAGATGCTTTGTTAGGCTTAGAGTGAAGACAGAAGGAAACCAGATGGGTCACATGGAAGTAAGTAAGAAGGTTTACCTTCCAAGTTGCCAACAGATGTATCCAAGGAAAACATCAGAACTTACTTGTGTGTAACAAGAAATCACTCAGGGAATTCCAAGAAGGCAGAAAGTGTTTCCGATCTCGTAAGTGACAGATCAATTTTAAAATCCCTTAGAATGAGAAGGGAAGGCTGATGGGTGGGAGAAATCTTACAACTGAAAGATAGACTTTTTCTAGCTGAGGGAGCAGTTATAAGGAAGAGTTCATATGTCTGCATTTTATTTTGTGTTGCTTTATTTTTAAGCACATGTTATCTATTTGCTTATTTATTTAGATTTGCTCAAAGTATTATACAAGGTGCTTCCTCCAATTTCCTCCCCCCTCCCCCTAAAAAAAAACAATACTATGAACTAAGTTGGGCTACGAGACACTTTTTTTTCACTTCCTGGTTTTCTTAATTGCCCCGTCTTCCCATCTTTTTTCTGAACTCACCTTACCTTGACCTCTTTCGGAGGATTGAAAAGGACTTAAATGAGGGTCTCCCCTCTACAACCAACCTGTGAATTTTGTTGAATTGAGGTGGGAGCAAACCAGCATCTTTGTGTTCAAAGTCCAACTTCCTTCGGGGTTCACAGTTTCATCCTGGTATTCTGAAGGGGGAAATGTGGGGCTGGAAAGGAGATGTGATTTGGCAACCCAGTGAATTTGAAATGGAGACGCTAATCTAAAGTTTATTTGTTTGTTTCCAAAGGAGACATTTTGCATTTCAGTTTTCTCCATGTGAACAGATGCTCTTTTCTGTAGTTGTTCCATGTTGGGGGTAAAGAATAGCTTTATTTCAAGAGTTCTGTGTAATGAACCAGCCCAAGTTACTGATCATAAGATACTTAACTGACTCTGCTGGGTTCTGAAGTTTCAAGGAGAACATGAACTACGTGGGGGTCCAAGTTCTTCCTCCCACCAGTCTGGAACAGAACAAAGAACGTATTTAAGAGCATTTGCTTTATTCATAAACGTGGATTGAAAATGGCACCCTTGAGCAATCTTAGAAAGGGTTAACGGCTAGATGCACCACCTTAGAAATGCCCGAGAGTGTGATTCTGATTCATCAAAAGTTGCCCCAGTTTCACTTTGCAGACGTACATAAATTACAGTGTAAATCATTAATATCCAATTTCAGAAAACCATGGAGCAGGCAGTATAAATGAAAATACAAAGCTACTAGCAATATATTAATTTGACAGTGCTTCAGATGGAGTCAGGAGCTGAGCTTTGCCTAAAGGATCCAGGTTCCCTTTAACTGCTGCTGAGATTAATCCTTATGAAAGAAAGCCAAAACCTCCTAATGGTATCTGACATGTTTCTGATCAAAGCAATTTATTTATACTGGAGATCAAGAAAGTTTCCTGATCATACTCTAAGTAAAAACATAGCCTTAGGAGCAAATGGGACCACATCTAGCTGCATCTTCTTGTCACTTTGTATTCCCCTGGAATAGTCTAGAGCTTAAATAAATCCTTTTTTTCTTTTTCTTTTACTTTGGAGAAGCAGTTCAGAATATTGCTGGGCAGGCAACAGAAAGGAGCAGAGAAATAGATAATGAGTAGAATTTAACCAATTTGACATAGCTCTATTCAGTTGTGCAAGGAGTCTTTGATAAAGCTATGCAATTTCCCTCTCCCCCAAATTGCCTGGACGGTGCCCTCCACTCACCCAACTATTCACACGAGGACCTCAGTCATCTGAATGAGTATAAGTCAGGAGTAAACAGAAGCCACCCATCCAAGGGGGGTGGGGGGGACCATGATTAATGCTCCAACCCCTGAGTTTCATCCCACTCCTAAGTTCAACTAAGATCAGGAACATTAAGCCACATGGATTGGTCTTGTTCTATGATTGTTAATGTGGGGCTAACATCAGCAGGACTGTTGACATGATGCTGGATAATTGCTGTATGTTAAGGATGCACCTGTTCTTCTTGGCTATGTGCTCCACATTTGGAACCTATCAAGAGATCAAGTATTGTGGATTTTCAGAACATGGAAGTTGGCTGAAAGAATTATCACAAAATACTGGAAAGAGAAATCTAAACATTACTTGCACCACTGGACTGTTGATATGTGCTTCCTTTCTGAAAAACGTTCAATTTTCGAGAGAAATTAGGGAGTAATGTGGACTATCTTCCCCCTAGATCCAGAGTTTCCCCCAGAATTGAGTGAGGGGAACCAGGCCTGCTACCCATTGGTTTTGGCCAACCCACTTTTGGCTCCTGAAACTCTTAAGGGCAAAAAGATAATTTCACAGAATACCTCACACTGGTCCATAACCAGAGAAAAGAATCCATCTTACATACAGGACTGGATCAGAAACAACAGACTAAATGCCACTTCAGAATTTATAGCTATATATCACGCTCTGTGCAAACATGGAGAACTTTATCAAGTAAAATACTAAAAAGAACCAGAAAGATACATCTGGTAAAAAAAAAAATGTTTTTCTGTTTTCTGCACTTCTTAAGTTGAGTGCTTTAGTTTTTGCCAAGCACCAGTTCTGGAAAGAATGTGGTAGTTTTGCCTTAGGCATATACATCCACATGCATATATGATCTCAAGACAGATGTTTGAGAAACACTAACCTAGATGATCCTTTGCTACATTGCATATTTTAAAGCTTTTTTGCTTTCATTGAAACTCTGTTCTTTCAATGCACTGTATTGGAAATACCAACTTTCTTTTTTCTTTTTTAATTCCAAAGATACACAGTTGGTATAAAGATCAGCTGTAATGATGATGGAAGATAGATGTCTTGGTTGAAGTGAATTTGTTTTGAATTAACTTATTTGTTACCTTTTAGCCCACTTTTCCTGCAGAGAACTAAAGGTCTCTCTTTGTATTTTCATATCAATTTTGTATCTTGTAAATTAAAAAAAAAATACCAGAGTTGACAAAACCAAGATCCTTCAGAATTTTTATCCATCATTGGAATGGATGAAAGAAGAAACAACATCATTTTTAATTGAAACCTTTGGTCTCCAGGAACTCTCAGGTCAGAGGGGAGAGAGTTTCCCAACACTAAACTATTTCTTTATTTCATGTCACAAAGCAAAACTCATTAGCAATTTTAATTCAGTAAAAAACAGAGTTAAGGAAGTATTCTATCACACGCAAGAAAGAGCAGAAATTAAACTCCTGAAATGGCTTCCTCCCACATCCACTTTTCAGTATTTGTGACCTGAATAAGAAACTAAAAAGTGTGACTTTTTAATAGCTTTTTTTCTATTTCTATATATGAAGCTCCCTCTCTGATAATTGTTTCCAGGGTTTGTAGATTTTGCTTGCAGTTTGAACCACACAGGCCAGCCCACCCTACCTATTTCTCTTTGGGATACCAACCCACCTCCCACTATCTCTTGGGTCTTATTATCCACACTGAACCTTCTCTATGTCCTGATACTTTATGGTCATTCTTCCCTTTATCTAATAAAAATAAAAACCACTGCAGCTGAAGCAAAACATTGTTTTCTGTGTTGCTACCCATAGCCTAAGATAACCTTTGGGTGCTTTCTTCCAGATGACCTCCCCTGCAGAGGTGTGGCTGATCATTATCTAAGAGTGGGCCTTTACCTGGTAGCCTCCCAACTCTAAAATGACCTTCTCAGGGAGGTTCACCTGGCATAAATTTTATTGTATTTTCAGCACCAGCCAAAAACGTTTTGTAGTTAGTTAGTTAGTTAATTAATTAGTTAGGCATGTCAGTTACCTTGTTTACAGTCTGTTAAAATATATTTTTGCATTTTTATTTTGAGATTTTTAATATGCAGTATGTTGCCTTGATCAAAGGGCAGCATGCAACATTGAGGGAGAGAGAGAGACCACTACTTCAGTCTGAAATGACTCAGCGCAGGAACAGGTTTATTAGCCCAGTGAGGACGTTGTTATCATTTCCATTTCATTCCTTTGTTCAATTTATATCCCATCTTCCCCAAAATAGTGTCCAAGGAACCTTCTTGTATCGTATTTGTACAACAAGAATACAATAAAACCTAATTAAATACAATAGAACAGCATTAGAGCAAAATGTAAGACCATAAAAAACAAAACCGGAATCAAAATGAGGAAGTAAAAGCTAATGAGGCATAGTTGCAGATCCTAACAGAAATCAGGAGGTAAACTCTACATCTTAAACACTGGCATTTCTGGCCAATCTGTGGTCATACATAAAAGAATCCACCTATGTAGAAGGAAGTTCCATCAATATTTTAACCTTCAGCCAGATGCAGCACCTAGGAAAATGATAACTTCATTGCCATGAGGAAGCAGAGACAAACTGTCCTCTGAGTTTTGCAAGCTTCTAAAGAAATGCAGACCACCTCACAGACAGTTATCCATCCTACCTCTTCTGAAGGCCATACAGTAGTAGACCTTAGAATGAAAGCCCCAAATGGAACATTCATGGACCATAGATGGGTGCTGGCATCTGCTGTAAATTGCCTATAGCTCTGAGATCTGTGTCATATGCATGACACAAAACAAATGGTTGTCACGTGGAACTCTCAAACTATTTCTGAAAGTATTGGCCCATTGACTTCCATGCATTCTCTCAACCAAATCTACCCCATAGGATTGTTGTTGTGGGCAGAATTCACCATTGGAGGAGAAAATCTATGCATGAGCTTCTGGCAAAAAGGTAGGACATGAGATGATCACGTTCAGCAGGTAGATGATCAAGGTCAAGAACAGTAGAACAATGTTTATAGATGGACAAACAAGAACTAAACCAAATATCTACTTGCAGTTGAATATATATATTTATACATACATACACACACACACACATACATACACACACACACACATACACACATAGATACACACACTAAATGATTTCATCATATATATATATAATGAAATCATTTAGTTTATTATTGTTCTTATATATATTGACTCATAGTAACTCACCAGATTATCACGCAGGGAATTTTTCTGCTCCGCCTGAAAATGGCAGGAAAAGAACCTGGAATTTTACACATGGAAATTTGAAATACATAGCATCTTTCAGGGTGCATAAGATACAAATGGTTGAAGATTTCTAGTCTACATAAAGCAGATGATGTCAGTTGGCCAACACTAATAGAAATAGCATGGGGACGGCCATTGGTATTGTCATGCATATGACAAACACAACAGATCGTGGAACTATGGGCAGCAAGTTACAGCAGATGCCAGGCACCAATGATCTTCAATCCTGATAATTAAACTTCTTTGTACTTGTGAGGTACATAAAAAAAATAAACATGCACAGTCTTATGGAAGCAAGGTATACTAATGCCATCAAATTCTCTGAGTTAATTGATCTAGCTGCATTGTTCTGTACCAAGAGATTCCATCTCTTTCTGTATTCAGCCTTGATCAAATCTGTGAGACAAGAATGAGTTGTTCCTTTCCGTTATCCACAATTGTACCTGTGGAAGTTCCAGGATGAGTTTCTGGGAAGCCACTGAGATGAATAATGTATTGCCACAAAACACACTATTTATATACTGTACTTATTGGAATATCAGTGCACTGCAATCGTGCAAGTCTTAGCAGTTCACAGAAGATAAAACAACCAGGGTATGATATCTAGTAATAAATACAACTCATAAAAATGACACTTGTTATTAACTTAAAAGCAGAACAACACTTACACAGCTCCTAAGGCACTATCCTAACCAATCAGGGAAGCCCTTTGAAACAGCTTGGTTTTAACTGCTTCCAAAAGGTAAACAGGATTGGGGCAAATCTAATCTAACACTATTACCCAGGTTGGGTGAGGTAACAGAGAAGCAGCATCTCCTAGCCTCAATTCCCCTGATTTTCCGATAGCAGGGAATCATCATCAATTTTTTCCTGCATTGTTCATTTCAGCTGGGTCAGTTCTGGGTGAAGGAGATGGCCTGAAGGTTCCTCAGCAGCAAGCCATACAGGGCTTTAATTGTTAAGTCTGCATGGGAAAGGAGGAAATAATCCTGCCTGATTTTAGTGTATTATATCAGCTACAGTATAGAGGGACAAAGCAGGGTTTTGTCAACAGAAGAAGCTGGGAGGGGATGAAACAGATTGCCTGCTTTTGCTTTTCTCCAAAGCACGGATTCACCTTGGAATCCCATATATATATGTGGGATATGTGGGATATATATACGTATATACACACACACACACACACACACACACACACACACACACATATATATATATATATATATATATATATATATATATATATGAAAGCTTTTCATCTTCTCTGGACCATCAATCAGACAGCTTCATTCTCACCCCCAGAGGGGAACACCACAGCATCTATCACCTAAACAAGAAACAAGAGGAACCCTTGGGAAGAAGGACCCTCCAAGAAGCCAGGGCTGAAGGAAGCTGTATTGCTGGAAGCAAGTAGCTGTTCACAACAGTGAGTGTCTACTCTTTAGCATCAAAGGAATGAAAAGATGCAGAGCTTGGAAGCAGGTTTTTTATACAAGCCGGTATAGCAGGAAATGCAGACTGTGGGGAAAGTTGTCAATTTTGTTACTGTCTCCTGCAGGTCTGTCTTTAACAACTGTTGTTTGGTAGACATTTGCAGGTTTGTAACCTCTGTCCCCAGGATACAAAAAGCTCCACCAACCCCTTCTGCAAATCCAGCTGTTATTAAAGGGGTAAACAAGGCAAGTCTTAAAAAAAAAAAAAACTGGTCATTTGGCAATCTTACCCTGCAACAATTTCTCTCGGATTGGAAAGGTCCTGTGAATAGCTGCAGACTCCACTACTTCCAAATGCCGCCGGGGAGAGAGTCATCTCTTCAAATCCTTGCCAAAGGAAAGGAATTTCTGCATGTAGAAAGCTAGAAGGCTGAGGAAGAACCCTTTTCCCTCACCCTCTGCTTTCTATATGCAGGACATTAAATAGGAGGGCATTTGATTCTGCAAGAAATTGGAAAAATCCCAGAACTGACTTTTTTATCAATGGAAGCGAATATGTCTAGCTCAGGGTTGAACTGTGGAGTCCTTGGGGTTCTCTGAGCTTGGCTGTTTTCTTTCAAACATTTCATTACCCGGCTAGGTAACATCTTCAGTGTTACCTATGACTTATTTATTCTGGAAACTTTCAACCATTTTTATTGAGCAGTTCTCAGACTTTGGGAGCAATGATGAATACTTGAAAACAGGGCTTCCACCTTGAACTCTAAGAAGCTTTCAGTTAAAGCAGTTCTGCCTGGATCCACCCCAAAGACTCAGGCTTAACTGCAATATATAGAGAAGCTTTTGAAAACTGGAAGTTATAGGTTTTCGGAGAACATATCTGTTTGCTGCTTAGCCTCCTAATTAGCCTCCAAGGAAAATTCAAAGGGTCCTTATTGACCCAGAAAGAACCAAATCATCTAAATCCATTACCATCTTGGAGCTCTTGTAGTTCTTTGACAGGAGATCTAAGGTGAACAAAGATGATACTTCCTCATAGCACTCATGGACAACTTGCAGACCTGTTCTATGATAGGCATGAATCTTTAGAAGGTCAGTAGCCAGACTCCTGGCAGAGGAAGGTGTCAGTGACAACAAGTCCTGATGATGGTATGTGAACTCTGGCTTCAGAGGAAAAACATTTCAGAAATATTTGGGGTAATTACTTTAAGTCCTATTTATGGGCTCCCAAGAAATATCTGCTTGGCCTGTTTTCAAAGCAAGATACAAGACTAAACAGGAGTTGGATAGGGTCCAGCAGGGCTCTTTGTATTTTAGGGAAGCCCTTTCTTCCATGAAATCCCTCCTTCCATTTGCTGCTATCAACAGAGGAGATTAGGTTCCAAGTACCTGATGCTAGGGGCAAGATATTGCTGTGAGATTTGCCCCGTTCGACAGAGAAACTCTCGTGACACGTGTGGTTCACAATAGAAGGTTTACTCATGCGTAACGTAGTAGTCACAAGCAAAGCCAGGACTGGCTTGGTACAATTGCATCACTTGTTATATTCCCCCCTTCCCGCGCTTTTTCCCGCCTCGTGATCGCGTTGCGGCTGTGGACTATTGGGCCCCCCAATGTCCCCCTTGATTGTTCATGATGGCAGGGTCAGTCAGAGTCCATTGTCCTTGATTGCCAGTCCCCCTCCGGCTGGGTTGGTCCCTCCCTGCTACGTGCAGACCCGCGGGTTCTGTGCTGCGTTGCGATCTTGTTTCGCTGCCCTGCGGCCCCGTTCCTTGCTTGCTCGCGCCGTTATCAGTTCGTAATTAAAAGCTTCCGCTGCGGTTTTCCTGTTTAGCTGGCCGCAGGTGGCTCGTTAATTAGCGGCGCTTTCGGTTCCTCTTTTCCCCGCTAGCTACCGCCGGTGGATTCCGCGTGGTCTGGTTGCGAGCTTCCCTGCAGCCCCGTGCTTCCCTGAAGCCTCGTGCTGACTGAACCTGACATGCCGCCCCCCTGAAGACAACTCCCCCCCCCTCGGTTCTATTTCGGCTTCCCGGGGTATTTACTGTAAAAGTCCCGCACTAGGTCCGGCACCCTTATGTGGGTTTTACTCACCCATTCGCTGTGGGACTTGGGGAAATGTTTCCATTGCACTAGGAGCTGGGTCTGCCCCTTGTGCCTCCGGGCGTCCAGTATCCGGTTGATTTCGAAGTGCTGCTCCCCCCCGACCATGATGGGTGGCGGCACTCCCTCCGCCTTGTGCCAGGCGTTCCCCGGCTGGTGCAACTTTAGCAGGCTGCAATGGAACACTGGGTGGATTTTCCCGAGGCTTTTCGGGAGCGTCAGCCTGACGGTCACCGGATTGATGACCTCCGTAATGGGGAACGGCCCCACAAACCTCGGGCTGAGTTTTTTCAATGCCTGGTGCGTCTTTAGGTTTTTGGTTGACAGATACACCTGGTCCCCCACTTTCCATTTCTCCTCGGGGAGCCTCTTGCGGTCCGCATGTTTCTTGTAGTCGGCTTTGGCTCTTTGCAATGCCGCGTGCGCCGCTCGCCGGGTCTCGTCGATTTGGGCGAACCAGGCGTCCAGGGAGTTGATCTGGGATTCCGGCTGAGGCAGCTCCGGCATGGGGACGAAATCTCTCCCGGTGGCTACTTTGAACGGAGAGAACCCGGTACTCTTGTGGACGGCGTTGTTGTATGCCACCTCCGCGAATAGTAGTAGCTCCGCCCAATCGTCCTGTTGGTGCCCCACGTAGCAGCACAGGTACTGTTCGAGCCCCCCGTTCAGGCGTTCCGTGGCTCCGTCCGTCTGCGGGTGCGCCGCGGAGGATAGGGCTTGTTTCGTCCCCACCCGCTTCAGGAACTCCCGCCAGAACCGCGCGATGAAGTTGCCGCCCCGATCGCTGACAACCCGTCGAGGTGCGCCATGGAGTCGGTAGACATGTTGCACGAACAGTCTCGCCAGCCCCTCGGCTGTGGGGACTCGCCGGCACGCTACAAAATGCGCTTGTTTGGAGAATAAGTCCGTGACCACCCAAATGGCGGTCTTCCCCTTACTCTCCGGGAGCTCCACTATGAAGTCCATGGCGACCTCTTGCCAAGGGCCGTCGGGTTCCGCTACCGACTGGAGTAGGCCTCTAGGTTTGCCTTTGGCCCCTTTCGCTGTCGCGCACACCGGGCAACCCCCCGAGTACGCCTCCACGTCCTTCCGGAGCGTGGGCCACCAAAACTGCCGCCGGATTAAGTGGAGTGTCTTTACGAAGCCGTAATGCCCCGCGCTCCGGCTGTCGTGGGCTCTCTCCATGACCTCCCGTCGGCAACCCTCGGGCACGTACAGCTTTCCTTCGTGCCACCACAACCCCTCTTGGCCGGTTAGCGCCTCTCGGTTCTGCTTGAGCCAAGCATCCCGCTCCGCCGCCTCCACGAACCCTTGCCTTACTTCAGGCGCCGCATCCCGTCGCTCCCCCTTGGTCTGGCTTCGGGTCACCGCCTTTGCAGCCAGCCTGCTGGCGGGGATGACGGAGTCCACGATCTCCTCCCATAGGCTGGCGTGTTGGGGCATGCGAGACAGTCCATCTGCTAGGAAGTTGCGCTTCCCGGGGATGTGTTTCAGTGTGAACCTGAACCTCCCGAAGTATTGGGACCACCGTGCCTGTTTGGGGGATAGCTTACGCGGGGTCTTCAGGGCCTCGAGGTTCTTATGGTCCGTCCACACCTCGAACGGTTCAGTTGCCCCCTCCAGTAGATGCCTCCACATGGCCAGCGCCCACTTGACCGCGTACGCCTCTTTCTCCCACACCATCCACCTCCTCTCCGTCTCGGTGAATTTGCGGGAGGCGTAGGCGCACGGGTGGATGGCCCCCTCCGGGCTGGGTTGGAGCAGGACTGCCCCCGTTGCCACGTCTGATGCATCCACTTGGATTATAAACCGCCGGTCTGGGTCGGGATGGCGCAGGATCGGCTCCGCTGTGAACCGCCGTTTTAGTTCCTCAAACGCCCCCTGGCATTCTGCAGTCCACGCGAGTGCCATGCTGGGCTTGGGGGGTTTCCCAGTGCCCTTGGTTTTTAGCAGGTCGGTTAGGGGAAGGGCGATTTGGGCGAAGTTCGGGATAAACTGGCGATAGAAGTTCGCAAACCCTAGGAAGCTTTGGAGTTGCCTCCGGGTTCGCGGCGCTTCCCAGCCCAGGACATCCCTTACTTTCGCTGGGTCCATCTCAATTCCCCGGCTGGATATTCGGTAGCCGAGGTAGTCTAGTTGCTCTCGATGGAACTCGCATTTCGAGAGCTTTGCGTACAGCTGTGCCTTCAGCAGTCTCTGGAGCACCGTGCGCACCAGGCTCACATGCTCCGCCAGGGTCTCGGTGTAGATGAGGATGTCGTCCAGGTAGACCAGGACGCCCCGGTAGAGTAGGTCGTGCAGCACTTCATTTATTAGCTGCATAAATACCCCCGGGGCCCCTTTTAATCCGAACGGCATCACGGAAAACTGGTAGCTTCCGAGCGGGGTGTTGAACGCCGTCTTCCACTCATCTTTTGCGCGGATCCTGACTCTGAAGTAGGCTTCGCGCAAGTCCAGTTTTGTGAACACCCTCCCCTTCGACAGATGCGACATCAAGTCCTTCATCAGGGGAAGGGGGTATTTGTACTCCGTGCTGATTGCGTTCAGCCCCCGGTAGTCTACGCACATACGGAGCGAGCCATCCTTCTTCTCCCGGAATAGCACCGGGGCCGCTAATGGTGACTTCGCGGGTTGGATGAATCCCCGCGCTAGGTTCTTGTCTATGAACTCGCGCAGGGCCCCCATCTCCCTCCTCGACAGGGAGTACATTTTCGGCTTAGGCAGGGTCGCTCCTGGCTCTAGCTCGATGGCGCAATCACTGGACCGGTGTGGTGGGAGCTGGTCGGACTCCTTCTCCCCGAACGCTGCCGCCAGGTCTCGATACTGCCTCAGGATTCCGCCGCCCGTCGGGGGTTCCCCGGGTCCGGCCCCTCGCTTTGCGGTCGCCTCGCCAGTCGCCGCTGCCTCCCCTCGCCTCGGGATCGTGGCGGGTCTCCGGGGTCCCGGCGCTGCTGCTGCTGCTGTTGCCGCCCGGGTCTCGGGCCCCATCTGCTCTCGCCCCGTCTCCCGGTGTCCCAGACCCTCCGCTTGCCCGCCGGTGGTTGCGGCTGCCTCCGTCTCCACGGCTCGGTCCCCTCTGCTCTCGCCCCTCGCCGGTCTGTCGACCCCGAACCGCACTGCCTCCGCCGTCCAGTCGACTCGTGGGTTCCGCCGCCGCAGCCACGCCAAGCCGAGTACCACCGCGTAGTCGGCCACCGGGACCACCACAAACCTCAGTTCTTCCCGGTGACTCCCGATCGTCATCTGGACCGGCTCAGTGTAATACTGAGCTGCCCCCCCCCCCTGCCAGCGTGCCGTCTAGCTGGCTGAATGAAATGGGCTCCCAGAGGCGCCTCAGCTGTAGCCCGAGCCCCGAGACCACCGCTGGGTGCATCAAGCAGTGGGTGCAGCCCGAGTCCAGTAGCGCCCGTAGCTGCGCCTCCCCTCCGGATCTCACCCCCCGGACGTGTATCCTCACCCAGAACGGTGGGCAGTCCTCGTCTCCTATTGGGTCCGCGCGCCTCGACTCCCCTGCTCGCACTGGGACGCCGTTCAGTGCGAGCGCGCCTCGTTTCCCGCCGGCTCCGAGTCCTCTCCGGAGGATGCTGTCTCCGGGGTCGACCACCCCCCGCGTCCTTTCTCGGTCACCGCCGCCACTGCCCCCTTCCGCGGTCGGTCGCCGGTCCTTTTCCCGTTCGCACGCGGGGGCTTGACTTCGGGCCGTGGTGGGGCTCCTTCCCGCTCCGTCGGGCACTGCGCCGCTCGGTGGCCTCTGCCTCCGCATCGGAAGCACAGATTCGGGGCTCTGGTCGCCTCTCGCCCCCCGGTGGACTGCCGCCGACCGCTCCGCCTCTCCTCGGGGGTCCTCTCCCTCGGCTGGTCCCTCGTCTGGTCCCGTCGTCTTGTGCTCTGTTGGATCTGCCGCCACACCGATTCCGCCGTTCCGGCCAGCCAGATCCAATCCTTCACTGTGGGCAGGTCGTCCCGCCCCAGTGCCCGTTCCAGGATCTCTGGGTTGAGTCCCCTCTTAAAATACTTCACCTTCAGGGACTCCGGCCAGTCCGTGAGCTTCTCGGCCAACCTCCGGAACTCCAGGGCATACTCCGATACCGATTTGCCCCGCTGTCTGAACTGTAGGATGTCGTCCTCCGCCCGCTTGGCGCTCAATGTGTCCTCGAATCTGTCCCGGAGCGCCTGCATGAAGTCCGGGAAACTCCGTAGTTCCGCCGCGTTGGCATCGTACAGCCCGATCACCCAGCTGGCTGCTTGGCCATCTAGCAGCTCGGCCACGTAGGATACTCTGTCCTCGTCTCTAGCGAATAGGTGACCACCCCTCTGCATGAACCCCCTGACGTGCGTCAGAAAGTGCGGCAGCTGTTCGGGGTCCCCTGAGAACTTCCCAGTGATACCTCGAAGTCTCAGGGCGTCTGTCGCCCGTTGGTCCTCCGACCGGGGTGCCGTGGGTGGTGCCGGCGGGGGTGCCGGACCGCCCCCCCTGTCGCTCGCCCCCTCGTTCACCGCCGGTGGCCCCACTCTCTGTAGTAGGGTCTGGAGCATCGCCTCCACGGCGTCTAGGCGTCGCTCGACTCTCTCCTCTAGTCGGGCGAATTTCTCGCTCCACTCGCGGTTCCGGAACCCCGAACCCCGGGTCATCGTAACGCCTGAACCGTCTGGTCCTTGGTTCACGCCCATCGACCACCGCTCGGATGGAGGGCGCCCGGCCCTGGCCGCTGCCCCGTCGCTCCCAGGCGGCTCCGACCGCCCTTCCGCGAGCCTGGGTTCCTCGCACTCCAGCTGACCCACGGATTCCTCGTCGCTGGTCATGCCTGTATTGAGAAAGAAAACGCTCCTCGGTGGTACCGGGTAGCGCTGACGGTGAGTCCTGGCTTTATGTGAGATTTGCCCCGTTCAACAGAGAAACTCTCGTGACACGTGTGGTTCACAATAGAAGGTTTACTCATGCGTAACGTAGTAGTCACAAGCAAAGCCAGGACTGGCTTGGTACAATTGCATCACTTGTTATATTCCCCCCTTCCCGCGCTTTTTCCCGCCTCGTGATCGCGTTGCAGCTGTGGACTATTGGGCCCCCCAATGTCCCCCTTGATTGTTCATGATGGCAGGGTCGGTCAGAGTCCATTGTCCTTGATTGCCAGTCCCCCTCCGGCTGGGTTGGTCCCTCCCTGCTACGTGCAGACCCGCGGGTTCTGTGCTGCGTTGCGATCTTGTTTCGCTGCCCTGCGGCCCCGTTCCTTGCTTGCTCGCGCCGTTATCAGTTCATAGTTAAAAGCTTCCGCTGCGGTTTTCCTGTTTAGCTGGCCGCAGGTGGCTCGTTAATTAGCGGCGCTTTCGGTTCCTCTTTTCCCCGCTAGCTACCGCCGGTGGATTCCGCGTGGTCTGGTTGCGAGCTTCCCTGCAGCCCCGTGCTTCCCTGAAGCCTCGTGCTGACCGAACCTGACAATTGCTGCTTAGGGCCAATAGATAATATTAAGGAGTCACAACCATGCTCAATTACCTTGTCACATCATACTTTGCTGACCCTGGATGAGCTTGTATTTGGTAGGGGAGATTACTAGGAACTCCCAAGGAGGTAGCCTATATTATGATGGAAGACAGAAGACAACGTCACACCACTTTTGTATCATTGTCAAGAAAACAACAGATGTGTCCTTGAAGCCACCAAGCATGACTTCAGTAGAATCTTGACTTTACATGCATTACATTCAATAGATCTCCTTTGTTCTTCATTCATCTGGTTGCGTGTGGATTAGCCTTTATTCTGATGGCTTTTCCTCCCTTCTCCCAAATGTTTGTAGGCAACACATCTCCCTCGTTTAAACTATGAACTTTGGCCAGTTTTCTGTTTCCCTCCATCTGTCCACTGCTTCTATCTTCCTCTTCCAAAGGCCATCACTGCTGTGATGGGAATAACTATCAGCATTTCCCTGGCATCTTCTAGGCCACCTCAATTGCCATTGTAAATTGCTAAGGAACATGCCGTACTTATCTAGACTCCCACGTTTGCTGAATCTAGCTTAATTAAGGTATGGAGAAAAAGAAAACAAAGGGCTGGAATGCCATTCTCTTCTTAATTGGCATGCTATTAAGCAATGGAGGAAATGCATCCAGCACCAAATTGCTGGAAAAGAAAAGCTTAATTGAGTGGTTAGTGTGATCAAAGTGCGGAAATTGCAGTGGAGAAAAACAGTGATTTAGCTTATAACCTTCTAACAATGACACAGAGCATCACTAAGAAAGGTGGAGAACGATTATTAGAGCATCTTTTTTAACTATCACAGATTCCGTGGCTTACTTCTGCTGGATCTCCTCACATCTTAGTAGCTAATTCCTTTCATCTTACCATCAGGCTGAGCCTGAATTGAGATAGAGTCGGTTTTTGGACACCCCCCCCCCCCAAAAAAGCAAGCTATATGATGGACAAGTGTGCATTATGTTGGGCAGGACCAGACATCCACATCTACAAAGTACACAGCATAAGTTGAATGATCTGCTACAGGCCCTGATATAAACCATTTCCGTTCAGATCTGTCAGAAGAGACATTCAGTTGAGAGATTTGAATGGGGCATTTCTGCAGGCAACGATGCCCACCCAGAGATGTGAAGAAACAGTTACATCTTTACCCTGGGGTAATTGCTTCAGGGATAATGTGGAAAAGGATTCCATACTAATTAAGTCACTTCAGCTCTGTTATATCACTGACGATGTGCATGAACTGCAGGACGAGAGCCTGAAAAATATTGCAGACTGGTGTAGCTAGATTACTGTAGGCTCAGAATTCAAGCCATTTCCTTTTAAAGCAGGAATTCACCACTTTGGCCAGTTCAAAAGTTACTCCAACCTTTGCACGGCATGTTGAGGGTCACACTCTAAAGACAGCTGGAGCCAGGGTGCACTTTGAGGGTATGCTTTAGATATATTTAAGGGGTGAAATGGGTACATTGAGCATCTGCCAGGTTTAAAGTAAATATTTTGCCCCTTAACCCCTTCAACTCCCCAAAATGCAAACAAACAAACAAAGGATTGTGGGACGCTCACTCTGGGTACCACCAAAGGGAAGCTGATCACCTCCAAGCATTTTTATACCCTCCTTTAGACTGCAGTAAGCTTTACTTAGGGATAAGTACCTTTAAAAAAAAATAGAAATTATAATGAGCTAGCATCTTCCCAGCTGATATAATTGCAAGTTGTCAGAGAAGGAAGGATGGAAGGACAGAAGGACAGAAGGAGATGCAGATGCTCTGATGAACAGTATGAGCCCTAGAAGAACATGGCAGCCTGTATCAAATTAAGTATTGCTGCTAGGTTTACTTATTGCTATTCTAATTTCTTAGCTGTCACTGCATGGTCATTGGGTCACCCACACCCCTTGGCTGTGGGCCCTGCCATCTACCCTGAGGTTTAAGCCTAGGAGTCCAACAGAATCGAGATGTCAACTCTATCCTGCATGATGTATTCAGACAGCCCCATTACAAAACCTGACATTATCAAAATGCTGCTTGTTCTGCTTATACCTGGTTTGACCGGCTTCCGCAAATTTTTATACAATATGGAGAAGAGATGCACCGATAGAGGAAGTGGGTGAAGTGCCCAGAAATATGCTCAAGCATAATATATGGGGCATCCCAGATTTTCCATCATGGCAGTAAGTCTGTGCTGTCCTCCTTTGCCACAGCCTTGGTCCTAGTGAAGCACTAGTAAGGGTTAGACGTACTTTGCTCATGATTCAAGAGCGCCGCTATCTTTCCCTTGCTTATCCCTCTCTTTGAAAAAGTAAAATACTATTTTGATCACGGTAGAAAGAAATCAAACAAATTAATTAAAAGATAATTGTTCCGAGTCCTGGTCTGAGTGATGGAAGATTTAACTGCTGTATTTTCTTTCCAATTCTGAGCAATAGGATTAGTTATTTGCAGTCTTCTACACAGCCTCCTTTATGGCTCCATGGTGATTTGTTCCAAATTTGTTATTTTACTTAGGCATCTAATCTAAAGTTATAAATATCTTCGTTTTGATCAACAGAAGTATTTTTGAGTTGCGTATTGCATATTAGTCCAAAAAGTTCCTCAAAGATGACTTGTTGTTTAAAGCTTTTCAATAATCAAAGATAACAGATGATCCCAAATAGCAAAACAGAAAACTAACAAACCTTTAAGACTTTTAGAATTCTTAGAATTCTATCATTTAAATGCCACATGGAACAAAATTAATTGTTTTATTAATTTAGGGCAGTGCTACTAAATTAGGGCTACAAAAATTTGGACACTCATTAGGTGGCAGCAGAGAGGGATGGGATACCTTTTTGCTCCCATTTTATAGTAATCTGGATTTGATAGGCATATATTTTCATACTATGCAACCCAAATGGCCTTTATTGTGAGTCACATCATTGAGTTCCTCATGCATTTATTTCACTGTGCATTGCCTACAGGTAATCCTCACTTACCAACTGCAATTAGGACCAGCAGCTCAATTGCTAAGCGATGTGGTCATAAAGTGAGACATCATGTGACCACACTGACTTACGATGTCAGTTCCACCTGTAGTCATTAAGCGAATCACCCACAGTCATTAAGTATGGTGTCATGTGATCACGACTTGTGACTTCCTGCCAGCTTCCCCATTGACTTTGCTGGTCGGAAGCCAGCTGTGAAAGTCACAATGATGATCACTTGATCGCAGGACGCCGTGACCATCATAATTGTGAGCCAGTTGCCAAGCACCCAAATCGCAATCATATGACCACAGAGACGCTGTAACAACCACAACTTCAAGGGCCAGTTGTAAGTCTCCATATTCAGCACCATCGTAACTTCGAATGGTCACTGAACAAGCATCAGTAAGCGAGGACTACCTGTATTAAGACTGTAAAAAAAAAAAAACTCTTCCTGTCCTTCACCCTTTCTCACCAGCCTACTTTCAAGTGTGGATTACAATGATGTGAGAAGCAAAGAGAAAAGGTGTATTGATTTTTAATTGCCGGCCTGAAGGTGCACCTTTATTGCCAGATTCCATTAGATACATCTGAGCCAATAAACTCAAGTTGAGTTAGCATAACAGTTAAGAAAGAGATCAGTGGTGGCTGATTTACAATAGTGCCCTTTTCAGATTTTGTGTATCTGGCAAATGTCATATTTTGGTGCTACCATACCTGGGTAGCTAAAATCAGGATGACCATTATAGGGCAAGTAACTCTTCAGTTTTATCTAGCGCTTGTCGAGATTTTTGCTAGTAGCATTCTATGTTATTCTGATGTTGTATGTGTGGCAAAATGAATACAGACACAAGTTTCTTTAATGGCCCAGGAAGGCCACCAAAAATGTAGAAGGCAAGATTTCTTTTTTTTAGAGAGAGAGGAATAAGTGTGTAGATTAAGGCTCACTAAAATCTTCCAGGAGAGGACATTATGAAGCCTCGGAAGCTTTGAAATGGCTTATAACTTCCTTATTCTCCCAACTACTCTGTGAAGGGAACACAACCATGAAGCAATCAGGTTGCTTTTCTCTGCAATGTTATGTCCATCCCCCCTTAGCATATATGCTGACTAGCTGCATATATTTAGATAAAGCCACCAGTTCTGTACTCAGGAATATCATCTTATTGTTGGCCTATTCTTCCGTCATTGGGTATAAATTTTAGAATAGGTGAATTCCCCAAAAATATCTGAAGGACATACAGGTTTGGATGCACAAAGGAAGGAAGTGGAGATAAATGCAGAGGTGGGCGACAGTCCATAGATGCTCCAGAAGGTATGTCGTATCACAGAGCAAAAGGTTTCTAGTAGGACATGAACATGAGAAGATGCACTGGGTGAATGTCTCGTGCTCTTTTTTTTTTTTTTTTTTGCAGGTAACTCTCTTACTGTGGAAATTAATGGGGAATAATGATAAAGACCAAACCCAGCCTTTATAAAGCCTGAGTTTGCTCCACTGAAAATATTCTCTGGGGCAGGTGTACACAGAAGTCCAGAGAACAAACAGTGGGAGAGCATCCAGACACAAATTGTTGCTCTCTGTGTGGCCTCCAAATTACCAAACTACTTTTTTTCAAGAAAGAAAAATAAAAAAGAGGAGGAAAAAGGAAGAAGTCCCATAGTTTTCCTCATCGAAGGTGGTCTGTTTTCTTATTCCCTTGATCTGCAGTAATCCAGCAATTTGCTGCCTGTTACACCATCCCCATTCTTTCCCCAACTGTTTGATAGATATCTTCTGAGCCATAGCTGAATTGTATCTCGTTATTCTACTCATGAGACAAAAAGAGGAGAACATTCATAAATGAGACTGTTCTACCAACTGGAGTCATCTTCTTCTGCATCAATCACTTTAGGGGGAAAATGTCAACTGGGGGAAGCACTGGAAATAAATATCGTAACATTGTTTATGCAGCAGAAATTTATTTGTTCTGCAATTTCAAAAGCATGTGGTCACTGCCGTTATACAGACCCCAGACACTGTTTTCTCACAAATGAGCAGAAAGTCCAGAAAAGTCAACACTGAAGGTTTTAAAGGCACTTCTCCTTATAAGTCACTGAAATGAAAATCCAATTCTCTTCCAACTCTAATGGACCATATTAGTGTCTGAGAGTTTGTTTGTATGCAACTTCTCCACTAGCGATATACATCAATCTCTTTGGCTCCTGCTAGGAGGGGATTTGAGATTTTTCCTGTCAGTGGGCTCGTGGCAAGACAAATCACTAGTGTTATTCCCCCACCACCACCAAGTACATCTGCCTTACCTGTGAAAATAGTCAAGGTAGGTGGCATTCCCGGTTTTCTCTTATTTTTAACAGATTAAACAAGGCCTTCCAACTCGTTATACTGCAGGAATTTCTAGAGAGGCATCTGCTTTTTGCAGTGACCAGGGGACCACAAGTATGTACAACTCCCCTCCACCTCAAAATGGACCACATTTTTTTCCTCCAGGTTTGTTTTTTTTTTAATCCAAATCCAGAGAGAAAAATTCAAGAATGGAATTCTCCACCAGACCACACCACCCTTATTTGGACCTTAGCAATAAACTATAGGGTGTCCAATATTAACTCTAGAAAACTTTGGGATATAACCTTCAGCAAGGCAGAAAACCCACATCTTTCAACTGAAGGATGCTCCTGCTTAGCATGTTCTTCAAAACCCTTGGAAAAGTAAATATGAGGCAAGGGGAACTAAAAGATCTTTCCCAGGTTCGTGCTTCTATTTCTTTACTTTCATAATGCTTCAAATGTAAAGTACATGTTAAAACTGTATTGTTGTTCATTATCCTTGGAAGTTTGGAACTGACTGATCATTATATTACTTATTTTGACTTATATTTGTTTATTAACTGCCAGGACTCCTAGAAGATTACAGTGACTTACAAGTCTAAATAAGTAAGTGTCCTGATGTATTTTGAGTTATCATTTCTTAATCTTTCTTCTCATATTTGGCCATGACTTTTCATTACCACCAGATATCTGGGGAGGGAGAAAGCATCTTTCATTTCTAATGTGCTATCTTCTAAGTTTTTTCCTTAATTCAGCTAGCACTGAAGATGTTACCTAGCCAGGTAATGAAACATTTGCAAGAAAACAGCCAAGCTCAGAGAACCCCAGGGGCTCCACAATTCCTTAATTCTGCTTAGTACAGAATGCCTTTGTCCTAATGGACACCTAATCCATACACCTTTTAACCCTCCAAAAGATATTTTGAAGGCAGAATATTCATTTCATACCGACCCCTCCTTTTTCACTGCATCCTTCTCAAAGCAATTTATTCCCACTTTTTAAAAAATGCTATGCATTTTTTCTTTTCTATCAGAATTAACAGGAGGGTATATTAAAACGATCTTACTATTTCAAAATATAAACATAATTCTGCCTTCACTTACAAAATATAGGACTCCTGGAAATGATCAGCTTCTTCATGTTTTGTAAACTAATACAAAGTTTAGACCTAATGTCAAAACTTGTGTTAATGATTTTGTCTTATCCCGCTAGAGATAGACAGAAGTTGTTTTTTCACGGAGTCTAGATTAGCTCATCTTCTCCTACCTCTCTTCTTAATGCAATGAAGCAAGAAGAATTCTAGGGTAGAACTTATAAAAGGTAAGCTTGCAAATTGCTCTGTTGCTTTTTAGCAGATCTTCCTTTTCCTATTTTTTACAATTTCACATATGATATCATCAAAGGATATTTATCTCAGAAGACCCCATTCTATAGAGAGATCAGAAAATGATAACAGTCTTAACTGCAACAGAGAACCCACAATTTATTTTAAATCAGAAAGAGTTTAGAAAAAGCTCTTTCTCCTTCACAATTTGAAGCAGGCAGAATTAGGTAAAGGTGGAAAGTTGTCAAAACATCTGAAAAAGCTGCAACAAGTGGGTCATAGTTCAAAATATGATATGTTGCCTTAGAACTATCCTGTCTTCTGTATTATTTAAAAAGAGAATGAAATGTTTTAATTTATGATATTTTAATGAAAGAGAAATTTGGGTATTTTCCGGATGAGCCTGTCAGAAAAGCAGCAGCATCTGAGGGAGGTGGACTCGTCCCCTTCCATCAGGAAACCAAATGAATTCAAAACGTCTGTGTAAGCAGAGAAGTGCTTCTCCAGTTCAGTCTGAAGTGTGTCCAATATAATATTGCGATTCCACCCTACAGTTCTCTCTCCCAGTTAGCCTGATGTGACTTTTTCCATCTGGGAAAATTAATTTGTCTCTCCATGCTGTTGATCTGTCATCTGTATGTGTGACTTCTATGAGAAGACTCATTTTCTTCACTTTATTCTCACTTTTTCCAAAGCTCTTTTTCACATCACAAACCAAAGCAATGAGGGAAGAAAGCAGTTCTTCTCCTGGCACAATATCATGACCCGTTTTTTTATAGGACTTTGCTTTCACGGTCAACTCTGTTGAAGACGGTATGCCTGAATATTGTCATAAAAGCCATTCCAAAAGTTTTCAGCTTTCGGACCAAAGAATTTACAGTACATACTATTCCCAATTTTTATCAAGGCTTCCAGAATATGGTTGCAATGGAAAACATGTCTGATGGATTATTTTCTGCAGGACCATCTTGTTTGTGAAAGGTTTTCTAAAAGTGAACATTGGACAGATTGAGGAAATCAGTGTTTAATATTCTCTTGAAGTATTGCTGTCTCTGGGGAGATGTTGAATAGGAAATAGGTACAGATTTAAGCAACTGAAACAGCTGTACTGCATACTGTTTTATCCAAATAGGCTCAGCTTGGTTGTTCATGTTTTCATGTGATCTTATATGTAATATTGCCCACTCATATTCCTCGCATTATTGTATGTCTATCCTCTGCAATTCTTGATGTCAAGATCATACTTCCAAAGAATGCTGGTGACAATTCAAACCAGTTTTCTCCACTATGGTTGTCAACTGGGACAAAGCATGAAAATAACTGCTTTGCAGAAATCGCTCTGTGGAGGCAGCTCTGAACAATGATGCATAACTGAATTATAAGGGAAATGTTTGGGGTAGTGTCAACAATAAAAGAAATGTGCTTTGCTCCCTGAAGCTGCTACATGATTTTCATGCAAACTTCATTCCCCATTAGTTCGGTCAATGTACCACAGCTGTGAGAGAAAATGTATGAAACAAAAGTCCCTTCCATGATTTCAGTGTTTCTCTAGTGAACATTCAAGGAAAGGACTGAACTAGGGAATAAGTTCCAGGCTTCCAGGGTAAATTCCATTGCAAGGTGATTCCAAAGTCCTCTTTCTAGAACAAACTTCATAACAACAAGAAGAAACTTCAATAGATCTTCCCACTGTCTGATTTATTTGCATACCTTAAAATGTTCACCTAGTATATTATAATCAAATCTTCCCCTTCCCTCTCTCTCTCTTTCTGTTTTCCTGAAATCAGGTCATCACACACTTGTGGTGTTAGTATTCTCAGGTTCCCTGATTTTTTTTCCTTCACATGTCTTCCAACTTGAAGAACCTCCTTCTGCAAAATGTCTTCATAAATGAATGGTTTACAAGAAAAACATTTCTTCTTGATTCAGAATGTAACAGCCATTTCTGACTACATGTTACAATGAACAGTACTTCGCATGGAGAAATGAATGGATGGATTCGGGACTTCAGGTCAAGTGAGTATGAAGTCCTTAAAATGGGTGCATGGAGACTTGAGCATTTTGGAAAAAGAAGGATTCAGTTCAAATTCCATTACTAATCAGACAAAAGCCAAATAAGCTAAACAGAACCCATCTACAAGAAGATGACCTATTACTCAAAGACAGAGAACATCAAGGTTAGCTTCACCAAGGAGAATTCTACCAAGAAAGATCTGTTCAGACAGAGTCAAGATCATTTCTGACCAAATCCAGAAAAGTGTCACAGGGCAATTACCCCTTAGCCCCTATAAAACCCACCTACCCACACACACACACACACACACACACACACACACACTTATATCCATATCATCTATATATGTGTGTCACCTACATCTATATCTACTGTATATCTATATCTATATCACAACTATATCAATATGATATTGGACAGTAGAGAATTATGGAGCTGTAGAGCTTCATCAGAGCACAACTTGAAGCATCCCTTTGATGTAACACACCAAAAGAGTGTCCTGGTTCTAGTCTGTGAGTAATATAGTCTGCTCACCTCCACCAAAAACCTCTTGTTTTCTACTTGGGCTGGGGGATATTATACTCCTCTCACAATACCCCTACCTTATTCTTCCAAGATACCAATTTTAACTGGATGAACGTACAGCACCAAAAGCATTTTGGCAATGCATTTCTCTTCTGGCTTGAGATACGTGAAATTGCCTTCCATGATGCTCCCAAAAGGCAGCCTTTGTATCTAGCTCACTGCTATGTCTTAAGTTTCCCTTCCAAAAATGAAAATGATGGATTTACTGCTGACTCACATCACCCAGATATGTGGCTATATTATTTAATTAGTTTAGTAAATGTGTAGCCTATCTTATCCTACCATCTTCTCACCATGCAGGGATGCCCAGAGTGATGAATGTTCTAAAATACAGAAAACAAAACCAAGGGGGGGGGGGGATTGAATCGTTTGAATAAAATACATATGTATATTGACTATGAAGTCAGTCACACTGGTTCATTGTAAATAAAATTTTCATTGCCAGCTGCTGGAAGGGGTCTACCTTGGGATAGATAGGGGGTAGAGAGAACCAGGGGAAAAAAGCTTCTCCTGTCATTTCTCCATCACCCAGGCAGGAGAGAATGTGGAGATGCTGTCTTTGCCTCATGTCTTCCAGACATTAGAAGGGGAGGAACTTTATTACATTGACTTCGAGTACCAGATGGGCTCTCCAGGGTTCCCAGGAAATGGTGAAGAAATGAAGAGGCTTAATATACACGCTGTCAATGCAACTAATCCTAAGAAAGAAAATGGTTCGAGGCTGGCTTAGAGAAGAACATCTTTCTATCAGAATTGCACTAGCTTCTGAGCTCGGGGTTTAATTCAAAATATTGATCTTTATTTTTAAAGCCCATGTTAACCTTAGGGCTGCTAGATCATGCCCTATATTTCTCTCTCATATGCCACTTTGATTCCCTTGACCTTCTGGTGAGTTACCCTAAGCTTGGGAAAGGCAGCAGAGAAATATTTTAAAACAATAAGAATTGTACATGCACTCACCATTTAATCTTGCTTTACTGCAAGGAAAGTCTCTCTCTCTCTCTCTCTCTCTCTCTCTCTCTCTCTCTCTCTCTCTCCTTGTTCCTCTCACACTCTTTGCACAATTACTGCTATTTTTTTAAAGGCACTGAACAAATAAAAAAGAAAGAAAGAATGTTTATTATTAAAATAATAAAACTCTTCTGTAACAGCAGCAGCAACAATTACAGTGTCCAGATTATTTAAGAATGAGAGCACTTGGTCCCTGATAGCTCTCGCAAATTATAAAGGTTCTCATTGGAGTTTTAATTTGCTTAATGTGTGAAATTTATAGGTGGTTTCAGGATTCATCAGGACTTAAGTTGCTTTGGTGTAGACATGTTTATACATTAGCACATGCAAACCTGGCTTGAATAAAATAAATGCTTGATGATGTGGTCTACACAATATTTAGTTCCTGAAATTTAGAGAGTGCAATCTTTGAGCTTTGACGGTCTGGGCCCATATTGTCCTACTGTGGAAATTACTCTTTAGAATGTTAAAATGTTTAGACTATTTTCCTACTGTGGAAATTACTCTTTAGAATCTTAATTAATGTCTCAATATTGCTCTCAGGTAGGTTTTTTTCTTGCTCCATATTAACCTCTCCCTCACTTCCTTCTGATCCCCAGGATGCAGTGTTTTAAAACAGTCTCTCGGAAGGCAAAAAAGGCCACACTGAAATATATATTGTTTGGGCCATCATTTTCAAGGGGAAGTTGCAATGGCCACAAAACTGAAGCTAAGGATAATTACTGTACATTTGTCTGCTAAAGTATATCTATCATTGGGTAAATACACAGTGGTAAATTTAATTTACCAATTGGTCAAGCAATAGAAGGATATTTTTCTATAAATCCAGAACATGGGAGTTGTAGCAGTAGGAGAAGTTCCCAGTGAGGTTGATTTTAACACTTCATATGCTTCAAAAAGCAATGAGGTATTAAGTAAGATCTTGGTCTTGGAAAGTCAATGAAATTCCAGGACCTTGGACAGTGCAAATTGCCTGGTGTACTAGACCAGTGTTTCTCAACCTTGGCAACTTTCAGACGTGTGGACTTCAACTCTCAGAATTCCCCAGCCAGCCCTTGCTGGCTGGGGAATTCTGAGAGTTGAAGTCCACACGTCTGAAAGTTGCCAAGGTTGAGAAACACTGTACTAGACTTCTGAAGCTTGATAATGATTTTAATAGATCATGTGCCTATTCCTGCTGTCTGAGACTCCTGTGTAGCTCACCACAAGTTATGGTCAGAGTTGGAGTCTGAAATGAAGGGTAGGATTACATCTTCAGGAATATATTAATCGGAGCTTAGAATCCAGATCATGGAAAGTAATTGTCCCATTCTACTCTGAGTTGGTAAAAGATCTTTTGGAATAGTGGTCTAGTTCTGGGCATCCCAGTCTAAAAAGGGCATCAACAACTGGAAGCAGTTCAGAAGAGGACTATCAAGTAGTAAGGGGACTGAAACTAAGTCTTAGGAAGAAAAGCTGAAGGAACTGGCTATGTTTAGCCTCTAGAAGAGAAGCCTGGGCAGAAATATGACAACGATATTCAGATATGTAAAAGACTGTCATAAAGAAGATGGTGTGAACTTCTTCTCTGACCCTAGAGGGCAAGGGTAGAATGAATGGGTTGAAACTACAGGAAGTAGATTCAGGAATTACCTGACAGTAAGAGCTGTCAAAGGGTGGAATAAGTTGCCTTAGAAAGAGTCATGTTCCCCTTCATTGAAAGTATTCAAAGAGAGGTTGGATACCCATCTCTCAAAAATGCTTTAGCAGAGCCTGCAGGGAGGTTGAACCAGATGACCTCTGATATCATTTCCAACTCTGTGATTCAATAAGAGGGACAAACAAGATTTTTCCTTAAAAGTTAGATGCCTTGCAGCTTGCCAACATTTTTTTTAGAATTTGCTGAGCTTCTAACCCAGAGACTAGACCACATGTAGGTTCAAGGCTTGCAGGATGTATGTGTGGGATCAAGGCCATGACCATTGCATGGCTACAAATGGGTCAACATTCATAGCCAGAATTTTTGTCAATAGTTACACATCAAACTGAGTAAGGTATTGAACAGTGCCACAGGATCCAGTCCTGGACACTGAACTCTTTCACATTTTTATTAATGATTTGTAGGAAGAGGTAGAGGGAGTGCTTATCATCTTTGAAGATGACACAACATTGGATAGGATACCTAATAATCTAGAAGACAGAGTTGAACAACAATACTGATACATTAGAGAAATGAACTGAAAATAACAGCCTGGCTTTTCACAGAGACAAAGGCAAAGTAATATCCTTAGGAATCAGAAATAAGAAGCAAAGATATAGATTGGAGAAAACCTGGCTTACCAATGATACTTGTATAAAGGATCTTGAAATAATAGTTGATTATAAACAGGATATGAGTCAGCAGGACAATATGACTACTCCAAAAGGCAATTACAATTTTAGGCTGTATTGATCAGACTCAATCTCAAGCAAGGTGTCCGGTTCTGGATACTACACTTTAAGAAGAACTGAGACAATCTGATTCAGAAAGGGCAATAAGGGTGATCAAAGGAATAAACTTGATTTTCATGAAGAGAGATTGAAGAACCTAGTAATACTTAGTCTGAGATGAGAAAATTGAAGGGAGATGAATCACACCCTTCAAGAACCTGAAAGTATATTAGACAGAAGAAGGCCAAACCTGTTCTCTATAATCCCCGAGTCCAGGTCATAGAATAGTAGATTTAATATCCAAGAAGGAATATTCTGGATGAACTCTGTAAAAATAAGAGCAGTCTAACAGTGGAAAAATAACTGGGTTCCCCTTCGGTGCAGTTATTAAGCAGAGGTTGGACAACCACCTGTCACTGATGTTTTAATTTAGTTTCCTGCACGAGACAGGGGATTGGACTTTATGGTTTAAACAACTTCTTTCAACTCAATTAGTACTCTAGATTCTATGTTTTTAATTCAGAAGATCTGAAACACAACCTGGCATTTCCAGTTAAGGCTTTCTCTTGTCAAAACCTCTGGAGAACTGTAGTCAATCCATGTGGACAATACCTGGTCTCATATACCAATAATCTGACTCCACATATGGGAACTTGCCACACCCCTACATTAATATTCTCCTCACTTCTTGGCAAAATTATGTAGTTGAATGATTTAGCAAATACAGTTCATGACTACTAATCATGATTGCCTGCTTTCAGCCAACCTGCTTCTTCTCTTGCCAGCCTTCCCCAAGATACAAAGGATGGAATTGACCGTTGATACATCTTGACTTGTTATATAGTAGAGGAGAGGAACTTTTGAGAGTGTGAATGCTAGGAAAGGAGAGAGAGAGAGAGAAAGAGAGAGCGCGAGCACACCTTCTATGGCTCTTTGAATCCCACCCAACTCTTTTCTCTGTTCAATTACATACTTTCTTTCTTTTACCCTCACAGCTCTGGTCTGATGTGATGCAGAAGTGAATGTGACATGTATCTTACTTGACGCTAAGTAAGTATTTGAACTATGTTTCAAGGAGCCCTTAAAAATCTGTAGCATATTTCTCAATGAATGAATCAGACTTTTCTGAAAGCCTTGTCCACTAGTATAAATCTGCTGTAACAATGTTTATCTGCAGGAGAGTCCTTGATCCATTCCAAGAAGCATTCTGAATGTATGCAAGGTAAATAGAGGTGATGGGCAGTCCAGGTATTCATACATACAAACATGCATACATTTGTGCCTTTGAGTCAGTATTGACTCCTGGAAACTGCCTGGACAAGTCTCTGCAGTTTTCTTGGCAAGGTTTTTCAGAAGTGGTTTGCCGTTGCCTCCTTCCTAGGGCTGAGAGAGAGTGACTGGCCCAAGGTCATCCAGCTGGTTTCATGCCTAAGGCAGGACTGGAACTCGTGGTTTCTCGGTTTCTAGCCTAATGCCTTAACCACTGCACAAAACTAACCCAGATCTTCATGCCCCAGAAATATTTTCGTTGCTCAGAGGTTCTGAAGCAAACAAATCAACATGGACATTAATACTGAAGGTATAATACATAAAAAAATAATTGCCTCTGTAGACCATAATGGCTTACTATCTTGAAAGTTTCCACAGCTAATTGACTTTTCCCTTGGCTGTAAAATGAACAGCAGAAGCCTTTAAGGAAATGGGATTTGAGAGGTCCTGAAGGGAGCCATCAGTATCAAAGGCACAACATACAGTAGATTGTTCTGATAGGTTACAGATAAAATCAAGTAAATCCCATGAAGAGGATAAGTTCTGATTTAGATTCCATACATGCATTCCACAATAAGTTCTTCTGATATCCTGATCAGCAGGCTGGCATTTTCATCAACTTGCAAGTATCATTCCTCCCTTTAATCTTCTTTAGAATTCATCTTCTTGAAAACACCAAGGATCTATTTCCTTGGAAGTGTGTGGAAATTGCAAACACTCTTGGGAGTGGCCTGGAATGTAACTTGCTGGTTCATCTTGGCCTGTCTGAGCTTGGAACAGGAATGTACAGCGTGGTTCCTAAGGACAAACTGCAGGATTGTGATTTTTCAGGATTTTCCTTAACACTGCTATTTCCTGTCAACTGAGGTTCAGGTGCTAACTCATCTTTCCTCAAGTTGGTGACTTCACAACGTCTTTGAATGATGGCTCCCACGTTTCAACCAGGGTGGCCAGCTGCAGTCTCAATGCATCTGGAGGACATTTAGTTTAGAAAAGCTGCTCCTTTTTGAAGGTATGCAGCTGACTGCCATTTGTCTACAGCAGGCTTGGTTTTGGCAACTTCAAGTGTTTCCAGCCATATTAGTGCCATTACACTACATTCCAGTTCATTTACGTGCCTATTTGAAGTAGATTCTGAGAACGTCTTGTTCCAACCTGACCAAGCCATATATGAGAGTTTCGGATCGTGTTTATCCTGTGAGGCTGGTTCAGAATAGCTAAGTGAGGAGCCATTCTGTTATGAAGTTAGAACAATGTCTAACGTGCTCTATGAGATGTGTTAGAGAGGAAAAGTGGATATTTTTGCATAGGGGATGAAAGAAAAAAAAACCTAGCTAAAATAATTGCATTTAAAGATATCACAGGGTACACCTGTCCTCCTTAAATCAGTTGAGTGGATTGGAGGGATGGTGCAATTTTGAAAATGCAATTAAAATGTCCACTAGATGGAGCAGAAAGTTTTCTATGTCTCCATCCACTGGCTTCCGGTGGCAAGTATGGCGGTTCAAGTGTCTTCAAGATCGTGGAGACATCATCTCAGCTGCTTAGAGCTCAGTGGGTCCTGCAGGATGCCTTAACTTCCTCTGGGTAAAGAAGGAAGCTGAAAATCATCCTAACTGATCTCCGGATGGCTGTTCCTCATGAGTAAATTGCAAAAATGGAGGTTTTTGTGAGGAGCTCATGAGTGGCACGTCTGGGAGGCAAAGAATACACCTCTGTTCATGGCTGAGGTACAGCCTGTAAAAGGACCCTTGAACTGACCCACCACCATTTCTAACCAGTTTTAGGTGATATCTGTTCTTCAGTTTAGAAGAGACTTCTTTTTACAGCAGATAAGTATTTCTCTTGGTATTTTGGTGGGGGACTATACATTTTGGGAAGATCTGGAAATGTAAAGCAATTCAATTTTTGAAATCTTCACAAAATGCAGGATAATTAAAGGGGGTATAAGAAAATTAACAATGGAGAAAAGGGAAGATTTTTTTTTCTTTTTTTCTTTTTTTATGAATCTATATTGTTGAAATCATAACTGCTTTAAGGGGACTCGGTTCTTCTATGGGAATGCTTTTTGTTTTCTTGTAATTGACCTGACAATTGGCTGGGATCGTATATCAAAGGAACACAGCAATTAGTCTAACCTCTTTTTAGCAGAGTCTATTTTTAACAGAGACACCGGCTGGCAATTGCTTGCAATTACAGCTCTAAAGGTTTAGTGGATTTGAGTTTCTTTTGCCTGAGGGTTTTGTTCGTTCGTTTGTTTGTTTTTGCTTTTGTTTTGCCTCCTTTTTCTCTCTTTTCAGCTCTACATTTTTCCTCTTTGGGGCTTTTTATAAGGGCAACCCAGAGAACCTGATCGGATGTTTGAAGAGCCTCTATGGAACAGCCATCAGAAAGGGAAGAGAAGGGAAGAGAAGAGAAGCCAATCTCTGCTAATTTAATTAAATCATTGTTTGATGAATTAGGAGCTAAACTGGCCCAGTCATAGTTGGATGTTAAATTTATGACTTTTGAAAAAAAGGATGGAAGAAAGATTGTACAAAATGAATATTTTTGTAAAACAAATGTCTGCAGATATGAAACAAATTTCTGGAGAAATAAAACTAAGGACAGAATGGAAAACTTGGAGAATAAGTCAAGCATTAGAGATGCAGAATTTGAAAGAGGAATGGATAATCCGGCTTTGTCGGAACTGAGAGAGAAAGAATTTTGTTTGAGATTTAGAGCCATTCCAGAGACTCCAAATGAAGATATAAAGAGAAACATGGTCCTGGCATTGTTGGATTTTTTAGACTGGAAAGAAGAGACAGGAGAGGAGATTGATAAAGTGCATCGGAGTAATTCACATTTTGCTACAATAAGACATGTGCCAAGAGATGTTTTAGTCCATTTTGTAAGGAGAAGTACAAGAGAACAAGTTCTGTGACAGCATTTTAAATCAAGGCTGAAAATTGATAATGCAGATGTAATTTTTTTTAAAAAAAAACCCTATTAGAATTCTACATAAAAGAAAAAAAAATTTTTTTTGACTGAGATTCTAAATCAGAAGAAGATCTCATTCCTTAGAAACTAGAGGGCATAACTTTTACATTTCAACAGAGAAGATTCGATTTAATACTGTTCAAAAGGTTAGAGAATTTCTGGAAAAATTCAAAGGAGATCTGGAAGGGGTTCAAATGGAAATTGCAGGAAAAAATTGACCAAAAATTACAACAGAAAACAGGAGCTTGAAAAAGATGATTCAGAGTCAGGTGCCTCTGGTATAGGTTTTGCCTAACTATTTGCTTAACCATGGATTATAAATGTCTAACATGGAATATAAAAGGGGCAAATTCCCCTCATAAAAGAGGGGAAAAAATCACTATCGAAAAAATTAAAACAAGATATAATTTGCTTGTAAGAGACTCATATTAGAAATAAAGACACAAAGTATTTAACTTAAAAATTTGGGAGAAAAATTCATTTCAGCAGGATCAAAAAAAAAAATTAATGGAGTTTTCTGATACATTAACCCCCATATAAAACCACAGTTAATACTGACTGATCAGTATGGCAGATTTGTGGGGGTGGAAATTAAACTACAAGGACATAAAACTTTTGTTTTGGGACTTTATGCTCCAAATGAAGATAAAGGAACTTTTTACAAACAACTTATGAAACAATTGATAAACCTTTCGGAACTGGTGTTTGATGGGAGATTGGAATCGTGTTGTTTTTCCAGTTAGACAGAACATCTGAGAAGAAAATTAAAAATACTCAAGATAAATTACCAAAGATTTTTTTTCAATTTGATGGACAATTTAACTTTAGTGGATATATGGAGACCAAAAAAAAGTTAATTCCAAAGAATATACTTCTTTTTATGAAAGACGTAGATCCGTTTGAAGAATAGACATGATATGGATTTCAAAAACCTTGGCTACTAAGACAAATAAAGTTGAGATTTTACCAAAAACTTTTTCTGATCACAATCTGTTGAGTTTGACTCTTAAAAGGAAATCTACTACCTTTAGGTGGAGATTAAATGAAACATTATTAACAAAAAGAATGGATAATGAAAGACTGTAAATAGAAATTAGTAGAATTTTTTGAGAACAATTTATACAAAGGCACGGATTTAAGAACAGCCTGGGATATAAGTAAAGCTTTTATTATAGGTTGTTTTATTCAACATAATATTGAATTTTTAAAAAGCACAAGTGAAAACACAGGCTATTTTGCAGGAGATTAAGAGGAAGAATTAAAGAAATCACCGGTAAAAACAAGTATTTCATATCATATTAAACTTCTATAGCAAGAGCTATCCATGTTCACAGTAAGAGAAATGGAAACTAAAATGAACTATGTCAAACAAAAGAATTTTGAGTTTGCAAATAAACCAGGGAAATGGTTAACTTATAAAGTAATGGAGGAGAAAGAAAAGAGGATGATTTTGAAGCTCCGAGAGGGAGATACAGTTTTGACAGATAATGTGGCTATACAAAAAGCTTTTCATCAGTATTATTCTAATCTGTATAAAGGGCAGGATATTTCTCTGGAAAAAACATGATTATTTAAAAGTTCAAAATCTACCACAGCTTACAGATATACAGACTATCAATGCACCTGCACCAATAATGGAACTTTCAGAAACTATAAAAAAGATTAAGCCAGGAAAAGTACCTGGACCAGATGGATTACCAGGGTCTTATTATAAATGTTCTGAGGATGAAATTTTACAGCCTCTCCAGAAGATAATGAATTTTATTTTACGAGGAAATGGGATGCAACAGTTGTGGAAAGAAGCTAACATTGCTTTAATACCTAAAGAGGGGCAAGATTTAAATTTAAGTAAAAATTATAAAAATTATAAAATTATAAAAATTTAAGTAAAAATGATAAAGCAATATCATTACCATATATAACTATAATGTATTTACAATTTTGGCAAATAGACTGCAAATGGTTTTAAAAGATTTTGTTCATGAAGACCAATGTGGATTTTTACCTAAAAG
The DNA here is from genome assembly GCF_059951505.1 of Python bivittatus. NCBI lineage: Eukaryota > Metazoa > Chordata > Lepidosauria > Squamata > Pythonidae > Python > Python bivittatus. The sequence goes on from NW_028277033.1 coordinate 8,301,814, forward strand.
AAATCTGATACCCTAATCAATAAAAAATTCAAAGGGTTTGTGCTAAATTTGCTGTAATATTTATTGGCATAAAAATGATGGGAAACTGGTAACAACTCAATAGTTGTTTCTCTACCATACTGATATAAAGGCTGTGCTATGTCCCTTAAATTGGCACAGAGGGTTTGTGCAAAGTAATGAATTATTATTTCTATTAATCACTGACAAATTTATATCAAGATTGTTATATATTTCTTTCAGATACAAAACAGGAATAGATCGGAAATGAAAGCTTAGTCCATTAGCTGAATGAACACACACTGGCAGTGGACCTAATGACCTGGGCTTTCACAAAATGTGCATTTTTCATCATCACATTATACTATTAAATCATCCTAAAACTTATGAAAATAAATGATTGGATTAAGAAAGTACCTTTTCAGAAGAGAAGCTACTGAATTCACTATTCTGTCTAGAATGAACTGGCTTTTCTGCCCCATTGCTCCATCAACAGATGGCCTCATTCCATCAATGCTAGCTACAGAATTCCCCCAAACTTGCAGGGTTTTGCAAAGCATTTCTGGAGTGACATTGTCTGTTTTGTATTTATGTTTATGAAATTTAAAAAATTCCTGATTCCTGGCATCAGGGTGAGCTCCCTGGATGGGTTGGGCAAAATCAGGACGAATAGAAAAACAAAGGCCAGCATGAGATTCAGTAATGAATTTAAGGGTGAGACACATTTTAGGATAGTCCTTTTGTGAGGGCATGATTTTTGGCCAAACCTCCCAGGATCAGTCCAGCAAAATAAGGTTGAATGTAAAAATGAAGGCCGCCATGAGATTTGGGGATGAATTTAATGGGTAGAAGCGTTGTTGGATACACCTTTCAGGAGGGCATGATTTTTGGCTCAGAAACAAAACAAAAAAATCTTCATGTTGGTATCAGGGCAACCTCTCCAGATTGGTCAGACAAAATAAGGCCAAAAGGAAAAATAAAGGCCAAATTCAGATTCTGGGCTTAATTTCAGAGTTAAAGGTGCTTTTGCATACAAATTTCGGGAGGGCATGAATTTTGGGCAAGATATTCATAATGGTGAGCTCCATGGAAGGGTTGGGCGAAGAAAGGTTGAACGAAAAAATGAAAGCCGCCATGAGATTTGCAGCTGAATTAATTGTTAGAGGTACTCTTGGAAACGCCTTTCAGAAGGGCATGATTTTCAGCCTAAAAATCAAAAAATTCCTGATCCACTGGTGAGCTCCCCAGATGGGTCATGGGAAATGAGGTTGAATGAAAAAATGAAGGCCACCATGAGACTCAGAGCTGAATTTAAGGGTTAGAGGTGCTCTTGGATACACCTTTCAGTAGGCCATGATTTTTGGCCCAGAAATCAAAAAATTCATGATGCCATCATCTGGGTGAGTTCCCCAGATGGGTCACAGGAAATTAGGTTGAACTAAAAAATGAAGGCTGCCATTCAGATTTGCAGCTGCATTTAAGGGTTAGAGGCACTCCTGGAAACTCCTTTCAGCAGGGCACGATTTTTGGCCCACAAAAAATAAAAAATTCCTGATGCTGGCATCCGGGTGAGCTCCCCAGATGGGTCAGGTGAAGTCAGGTTGAACAGAAAAACGAAGGATGTCATGAGATTCAGGGCTGAATTTTAAGCTTAGAGCAGCTTTTTGATACTCCTTTCAGGAGGGCACTGTTTTTGGCCCAGAAATCAAAAAATTGTTGATCATCAGGTTAAGCTCCGTGGATGAGTCGTGTGCAATCAGGTCAAAGGGAAAAACAAAGACCACAATGAGATTTGGGATTGACTTTCATGTTTAGAGTGGCCTTTGGATACACCTTTCATGAGCGCATGATTTTTGGCCCAGAAATCTAAAAATTCCTGATTTCACCTGACCCATCAGAAGAGCTCACCTTGATGCCAACATCAGGAACTTTTTGAGTTTTGCCCCCAAAACCGTGCCCTCCTGAAAGGTCTCTCCAAAATTCCTCTAACCATTAAATTCTTCCATGAATCTCATGATGGCCTTCATTCTTCCATTCGACCTGATTTCCCTTGACTCATCTGAGCAGCTCACCATCAGGGACCAAAAAAAAAAATCTAAAAGAAAAAAGGAACAGATGTGTTTGGGCTAGTTTATCATAAAATGACCTCTTCATGGATCACTGCCTTGTCGTGGCGAAGGGGCTTGCATAACTCAGTGAAGCCATGAGCTATACCGTGCAGGGCCACCCAAGACAGACAGGTCATGACAGAGAGTTCTGACAAAATGTGGTCCACTGGAGAAGGAAATGGCAACCCACTCCAGTATCCTTGCCAAGAAAACCCCATGGACAATGTTAAAAGGCTAAAAGATATGACGCCGGAAGATGAGCCCCTCAGGTCGGAAGGTGTCCAATATGCTACTGGGGAAGAGCGGAGGGCAATTCCAAGTAGCTCCAGAAAGAGTGAAGCGGCTGGGCCAAAGCCGAAAGGACCAACAGCTGTGGATGTATCTGGAAGCGAAAAGAAGGTCTGATGCTGTAAAGAACAATATTGTATAGGTACCTGGAATGTAAGATCTATGGACCAAGGCAAGCTGGATGTGGTCAAACATGAGATGACAAGATTGAACGTCGATATCTTGGGAATCAGCGAATTGAAATGGGCGGGAATGGGTGAATTTAATTCAGGTGACCATTATATCTACTACTGTGGCCAAGAAACCCTTAGAAGAAATGGAATTGTAGTCATAGTCAATAAGAGAGTGGGAAAGGGTACAACCTCAAAAACGACAGAATGATCTCAGTGCGTATCCAAGGCAAACCATTCAACATCACAGTAATCCAAGTCTATGCCCCAACCACTGATGCCGAAGAAGCTGAAGTTGACGGGTTCTGTGAAGACCTACAACACCTTCTAGAACTAGCACCAAAAAAAGATGTCCTTTTCACCATAGGGGATTGGAATGCTAAAGTAGGAAGTCAAGGAGTAATCGGAATAACAGGCAAGTTTGGCCTTGGAGTACAAAATGAAGCAGGGCAAAGGCTAATAGAGTTCTGTCAAGAGAACAAGCTAGTCATAGCAAACACTCTTTTCCAACAACACAAGAGACGACTCTACACATGGACATCACCAGATGGTCAATACCGAAACCAGATTGGTTATATACTTCGCAGCCAAAGATGGAGAAGCTCTATACAGACAGCAAAAACAAGACCAGGAGCTGACTGTGGCTCAGATCATGAGCTTCTTACTGCAAAATTTAGGCTTAAATTGAAGAATGTAGGGAAAACCACTAGACCACTCAGGTATGACTTAGATCATATTCCTTGTGAGTACACAGTGAAGGTGATGAATAGATTTAGAGGATTAGATTTGGTAGACAGAGTGCCTGAAGAACTATGGACGGAGGTCCGTAACATTGTACAGGAGGCAGCAACTAAAACCATCCCAAGGAAAAAGAAATGCAAGAAAGCAAAATGGCTGTCTGAGGAGGCATTACAAATAGCTGTGGAAAGAAGGAATGTGAAAAGCAAGGGTGAAAGGGAAAGATATAAGCAACTGAATGCAGATTTCCAGAGAATAGCAAGGAGAGATAAGAAGGCCTTCTTAAATGAACAATGCAAAGAAATTGAGGAAAACAATAGAATGGGGAAGACTAGAGATCTCTTCAAGAAAATTGGAGATATCAAAGGAACATTTAGTGCAAAGATGGGCATGATAAAGGACAAAAAAGGCAGGGACCTAACAGAAGCAGAAGAGATTAAGAAGAGGTGGCAAGAATACACAGAAGAACTATACAAGAAAGATCTTAATGTCCCTGATGTCCACGCTGGTGTGATCACTGACCTTGAACCAGACATCCTAGAGAGTGAAGTCCTAGAGAGTGAAGCCAACATTCGCTGGATCATGGAGAAAGCACGAGAGTTCCAGAAAAACATCTACTTCTGCTTCATTGACTATGCCAAAGCCTTCAATTGTGTGGATCACAACAAACTGTGGCAAATTCTTAAAGAGATGGGGGTACCAGACCATCTTACCTGTCTCCTGAGAAATCTGTATGCGGGCCAAGAAGCAACAGTTAGAACCAGTCACGGAACAACTGATTGGTTCAAAATAGGGAAAGGTGTACGACAAGGCTGTATACTGTCACCCTGCTTATTTAACCCATATGCAGAGTACATCATGAGAAATGCCAGGCTGGAAGAATCACAAGCCGGAATTAAGATTGCAGGGAGAATCATCAACAACCTCAGATATGCAGACGATACCACCCTAATGGCAGAAAGTGAAGAAGAACTAAAGAGCCTCTTGATGAGGGTGAAAGAGGAGAGTGTGAAAGCTGGCTTGAAACTCAACATTAAAAAAACTAAGATCATGGCATCTGGACCCATCAATTCCTGGCAAATAGGAGTAGAAATGAAAGCAGTAACAGACTTCATTTATTTGGGCTCCAAGATCACCGCAGACGGAGATTGCAGCCATGAAATTAAAAGATGCTTGCTCCTTGGGAGGAAAGCTATGGCAAACCTAGATAGCATATTAAAAAGTAGAGACGTCACCTTGCCGACAAAGATCCGCATGGTCAAAGCTATGGTTTTTCCAGTAGTAATGTATGGCTGTGAGAGCTGGACCATAAAGAAGGCTGAGCACCGAAGAATTGATGCCTTTGAACTGTGGTGCTGGAGAAGACTCTTAAGAGTCCCCTGGACTGCTAGGAGGTCAAACCGGTCAATCTTAAAGGACATCAACCCTGATTGCTCATTGGAAGGATCGATAATGAAGCTCAAGCTCAGATACTTTGGTCACCTAATGCGAAGAGAGGACTCTTTGGAAAAGACCCTGATGCTGGGAAAGATTGAAGGCAAAAGGAGAAGAGGACGGCAGAGGATGAGATGGTTCGATAGCATCACTGAAGCAATGACCATGAAACTGAGCAAACTCAGGGAGGCAGTGAAGGACAGGAAGGCCTGGCGCAATATGGTTCATGGGGTCACGAAGAGTCGGACACGACTTAACGACTGAACAACAACAATCATAAAATGAACACCTGTCCCTGCTTATATAAAAGAGATGGAGCAGGAATTAGAAAAATTTGAAAATAAATATCAGTGGAAGTAATTCAGAATTGGTAGAATTCTTTCCTAGTGGCTTTGCAGTTTTCTTGAAAATGAAAACATATTGATTTATTTCAATTTATACAGCTGCCCATCTCAGCTGCATAACCTTGGGTAAGAAACAGCATTTGAAAACATAAAATATCAAGGAAATCACAATTTGGGACCAGTAAAGCCATCAACCCAACACAATTTTCCTGGGGGGGGCAACATTCTGAAACTCATTGTGTTGGAGGTTTACTTGATCCATTGCCCCTAGATTTCTGGAAGGCATAAGAACCATTCTTCCAAGTGGGTTTTTTAAGTTTCGTGTTGAGGGTGGTGAGCTATTTCATTGGGATGCATTTTAATGTATTCCATTTGCAGGTATTTTTACATTTGTGCATGTGTGTTTTTAAATGTGTTTTAATGTTAATAAACTATCCAGAGTCTTGGGATAAGAATAGTACATGAATAAATGCACTCAAGTAAAGAAATGCAATAAAGGAATAAAGACATTGGGTTTCCCAAACATTCTCTGGAGTTTGTTAGATAGAAAACAGCCAAGCTTTGTATTCTTAGCTTCCAACCATATTTGATAATATACAGTATATATATTCTGGAGAGTCACAGCTGCCGCCAGTGCTGTGATGTCATACTAGCTACACTAAAAGAGGTGAATTAGATTTTTGCATGGAAGCTCTTCAGCTGTTTTCATGCTACTTACTACCTTCATACCTCCAAAGGTATGGAGAGGGCCGTGGCTGCAGAAGTGGCCCTAGATAGCGATGGTTTGGCTAGTAAAACCAATGCTTTGCTTTCAATAGCTACTGCACTGATGTTGCATCCAGTCCTTACCTCAACATGAAGGATGGGCAAAACAGAGAATTGAATTTTCAGCACACAAAGGCAACATGGATTGGACTTGGAGCTTCTAAATTCTTGAATGCAACATTACCTTTCAGAATTAAGTTCCTACAGCATGGCAGGACAACCCAATTTGCAATCCCCAGTGTGAATCCAGCCATCTGTCTTGTATCATTTGATTGCTGATTGGTCATTCCAGGAAAGAAAGAAAGAAAGAAAGAAAGAAAGAAAGAAAGAAAGAAAGAAAGAAAGAAAGAAAGAAAGAAAGAAAGAAAGAAAGAAAGAAAGAAAGAAAGAAAGAAAGAAAGAAAGAAAGATAATGGATGGATGGATGGATGGATGGATGGATGGATGGATGGATGGATGGATGGATATAGACCTGCAATAAATTGATATTATAGTAGTGAGCATTGCTGCACTGCATTGCAGCCTCATTCCATCTTCTTTGGTTGTCCCCATCCAATTTTCAGTTAACCTGCTATGGCCACTGAAACTGTTACATTTTTACTGTGAAATTTGGTGGAAGCTGCTTCTGCTGATGGTTTTTTCTTCCCAATGTTTGTTTGTACTTCCATAAATCCTGAGTGTTTTAAAGACCTCTTTGCAAAGGGATGGTATCTTTTGGGCTGTATAATCCACATCAAAAATAGGAAGATGGACAGTGTATTTATACCCCTGTTTATTTGTAAAGGTTTAAAGAAGCCTAGATGCCAGCAACTCTTTGGCTCTAAAGGAGGAGGAGAAGGAGATCCCTGAGCCTGCTGGATTTCACAAAAAGGAAAAGAGTTGTGTATACTGAGGAAAAAATACAGCCTATTGAAATGCAGCTTCTATGAGAGGGGAATACTCTGGCCATTTGCTCAATCTTGTATTTTGAGAAGAGGACTTAAAAGAAGTCCCACCCCTTCCACCCCAGCAAAAGAACACCGATCTATTGTAAAAGCAAAGGAAGGACTTCAATAGAGAACTCAATGCTGCCACCCAGAGTATCTCTGTATGCAAAGTGACAGGCTGCTTGGAGTTTGAGAGGGAGGATCTGCTGAGATGAAAGCAGATGATCTTCCTGCATATAAAGCAGTTGGAGACAGTATGATGGATTGTAGCTGAATACATTCAGTCCATGCGTAATTGCTTTCTGATGTTCCGTGCCGGAACATTATTGCCAACTCCACGCCTCGACTATATTACTTAACTCATAAAAGCCACCGAGCATTCTTTGCTTGTGGGCATATCACCCATACCTGGGTCTGGGGTCAGTTGTTTTAAAAACAGCAAAGCAAAGAAGGGGACAGTGAGAACTTGGGAGAAAGTGTGCTCCAAAATCTATCAGAACTTTCCAAGGCTGAGCAGGGGGGAATTGATGTTAATTAGCTCTGTACAAGATCAGGCTGATAAAGCTCCCTTATTTTTGTTGCTTTAGACCAGTGTTGTCCAAACTTGGCCACTTTAAGATGAGTGGACTTCAACTCCCAGAATTCCCCAGCCAGCATGAATTCTGGGAGTTGAAGTCCACTCATCTTAAAGTGGCCAAGTTTGGACAACACTGCTTTAGACACATCAAGGCCCTTTCTAATTAATCCTTGGACATTCACTCCATTATTCTCCCAATTCAGGCTGCAATTCTGTTACTTACATTTCTAAAACAAGGGGAATCCTGTATTCTTTCTGCGGTATTTGGGCTGTGCAGCACATCAGACTGAGTCTCCAAAAAGTGCTTCAGTGTGGACAACATTGCCCCTATCTGGAACAGCTTAAAGCAACCACAGCTTTCTCAGAGATTGCATGCCATTCTCTGCTGCTCCACACGAAGCTAGGAAAAGACCCTGCTCATTTTTCAAGTCTGGATTTGCAGACTTGGGCTCAAGGATGTCCACAGGGTGTGGTCAAAAAAGTTAAAATGGTGAAAATGATGGACTTGAAGCTCTGTACATAAAAAACAGCACTGTTGTAGCTCCCATGTTGATTTTTTTTTTTAACCATATCCCATGGACAAGTTCTGCAGCACCCTTTGGAGACTGAATGCAAAGTTTTGCACAGCCCTCCTGCATACCAAACCATTCATTTTGTTCATTTCCAAGGGGGTGAATTCATCTGTAGTTGAATTCTGTAGTTTTATTTCTTGATCTACAGTCATAGACCAGATTTAATGCAACTCAACCACAAAGAACAAAGGGTATAATAAAAACTAAAATGTTAAAAGGCAAAATATATGATCAATTGCCTTACAACATAGAAAATAATCAAGTCTTACTTAGCTAAAGTTTCCTTACCGCCATCATCAATATTTGGTGAATTTTTTTGAGATTTCTCAATATTTATCTGCTAATAAGAACATATTGTCTTCCATAGAACAGCCAGAGTGATGAGCAAGGTATGGGTGATATGAATTCAGAGCTCCAGGATATTAATTAAGAGGACACCAGTTATCATCTGGTTTTGTTTCTCTTCTCTTCTCTTCTCTTCTCTTCTCTTCTCTTCTCTTCTCTTCTCTTCTCTTCTCTCTTTTGACATGCTGTCAGTATTGCAACTGGCTTCAGCTTATCCAAGTCTTTGATTTACTGGCTCACATATCTATGTATCTTTACTTACTTGATAAGCATCCTTGACCATGGATTTTTTTATTTTTTTAATTAAATCCTGAGAGTGGGTGCAGATAATCAACTTAGGGAAATGCCCATTAAGTATATGTGTAACGTGTGAATGAGAAAAATACCCATGGATGATCATAATCCTAGGCCAGCCTTCCTTAATATGGCAGATGCCACTTGCTTAGGATTATCATTCCCATTATCTCTAGCCACAGTAACCATAGTAAACTGACATATCTGGACTTTCCTTAAGCTCTCCAGTGAGTATCTTTTTGCTTCCATGAATCCACAAAATTACTGCCCTCAAAGACAAGACATAAAAGGCAAGAAAATAGCCATGATCCTTGAGCACTTCTATCCTTCTTAAGGCAAACGGTAATGGACAATGACCCTTTGGGGAAGGGCATTTATTTTCCCCATTCTGTGTTTATGGCAGAAGGCTTGATGAATTGAACCACCACCAAGAGCAAATGCTTTAGCTCCCTCCCTCCCTCAGGAGAAACATCTTGAGAAGTTCTCAGTGGAGACAGAAACTTTTTGATAATGTTGCCCAAATCAAGTTCTACACATCCTCAGGTCATCATCCTGTTGTAACTAAGACAAAGAGTATGTCTGAGGAATCTCTAGGGGTGCTTTGAACACTCCCTATTTTACCCACAGGCAAACACAAAACCAGTTTTGAGGTTCCTCCTCTGAAATAAAGAATATTGATAAGAATAGCAATATGCAAGTTTCGCTCTGGGAGCTGTGAAGGAATGCCTCAATAAAAATGTCAATGCAAGATGTGGTTCCTGCGGGACAAAAAAGCAAATTCCCTGCCAGTGTAAGAATTATGATGGGGAAAGATGGGGATCATTAATGAAGTCCCTTCGCACATTTAACCAAACCAGACCCTCTGTTGCTTTTTAAAAACATGAATTAGGGAGGCATAAAACAATGCAAGGCAGTTCTCCTTTCCCCTCTATCCAATATACTCTGAGCATTGTGCCATGTTAGGAATTATTCAGGAAGGCATTGAAAATAGTCAGTACTGCAATACAGTATCATAAATCAGTGATACGGCTCCATATGCTTTCCTTTGAAGTCCTGCTACTGAAAAAAAGAAGGCCCTAGAGCTGAGAAGGGTACAGGAAATGGCAAAATCATCAAAGGAAAGGCAGCATCCTTCTTGTGAAGAAATACTGCAGTACGTTTTCTCTTCCAACAGAAGGGAAATCTTATGAAATGGAGGTGGGGAACCTATAACTCTACGATCACCTGTCGAGCTTGGTTTCGTGGAACCTTTGGCCTAAACTCAGCGGTTCAAACCTCTAGCTGGCTAATCTCTGGCCCTGCTCCAAGACCAGGGCCAAGCACCTATGATCACGTTGCCTTCAGTGTTGGGCCACTGAACTGCTGCTTGGGAATTCGCAAGGTTGGAGCTCTGAGGCTTTGGTGGCAAGGTGTTTTCTCATTAGTGGGAAACCCTGTCGATTCCCTGTCCCCAGCTCCTTGGCTGTCCCCCCTCTTAGCAGCTCCTAAGTTGGCATAGTGCCATGGTCTCCTTGCACCAGGCTTCAAAGCCACCTTTCTGCTCTACCATCTTGGTGTGGGATTTCTTTCTCTCTCTATTTATTTTCAGAAGGATGAAGAATAAGGCAATGCATTACCAAACAGACATCCAGACTATTTTTTTAAAAAAATCCTGCTGTTATCAGAATCACAGCCTATTTCTCAAGGCTGCATCAGACAGGGACTTCCATACATCCATCAGCTATGAAGAGCAGACAGCCTGATTGGTCAGAGAAACTACTGTTCCAGCACTACATTCATCCTTTTTTTTTTTTTTTTTTCCTTCACCCATCAGAAATCCCCATCAAATTTTGGGTTACAAAGCCAATCCTCTGATTTCCCAAATTAATACAGAGATGTTTCTGTCCTTTCCCTTTCCCCTTTTTGTTTTTGTTTTTGAGATCTGGAGCTCTTGAGCATCTCGATTGTCTGCCTCTAAAGGTGCACAGCAGAGATACTGTTCTCTGAGTCTCTGATTCTGACAAGCAGATCTACACTCCTGGAGATGATCTCTAACACCATTGCAAAGATGTTCTTCTAAAAAATAAACCTCATGGCATTTAAAATAAAAATACCCCCCCCTTCCAAAGATTTCATTTTGTTCTTCGTGTGTCAAAAATGAACATGTAATTAGCTGGTGGAACATTAGAGCATGGAAAATTAGTAAATGCCTGGATTTCATCCAAACTGTATTAATCACATACTTGGGAGATCAGCTCCTTGCTCTTCTGCTGCTCATGAGTTGTGCAAGCCAAGCAGCCTTGAAAAATGTGTCAGTTGCAGACATCTGTTTGTTTCATTTTATTTATTGCAGACATATCCTGGCCAGTTGCCTTGCTAACTAGGCTCTTTAAATATCAAGAACAAATAGACTAGCACGTAAACACAGGACTATGTAATTAAACCTGCCCTGCCACACTTTTTATCTATTAGATCTCAGCTCTCTTGGAGCTGTTTATGGTCCAGGTGCCCTGACAACTAGCAAGACAGAGCTGGGGCCAAGTGTAAAGGCATTCTAGCAAAGCTGGCCCTGGTAGATTCTCCCGGCAGGCTAATCCGCTACCGATGATGGCAATTTGGATTGCCACTTAAATTTCCCAGAATGCCCCAGAGAAATGATATATTAGACAGGGTGAGGATTTAAAATGACAGCTCTCAGAGGCAACTACCTTCTCCGATCTTAGATGGAGAAATTCCTCTTTTCCGAGGGCGATACAGATATTTCGCAAGGCAGTTAGTAACACTTATAGGAGCCTTATTAAAAATGGAAGAGACTGTTTTAGGTAATGAAGCCTCTTCTCAATAATGCCTGTCATTCCCTGATAAAGAACCAAAATAGTTCCAGAAGATAGGTTCACATGCCCTTAACAAGGAGCCATACCCATTAAATTTGCTGTCACTTATTGAAATTTGTCCCCACTGAGAGATACGTGAGCTAACAGTTACTCATTAGTGATGTTAAACAATATGCCCTATTGTGTTCCAGGGCATATGAAGGACATTTAATGAGCCCATTCTTCAAGAACATTGGTACGATGTTTGAGGCATCTACTCCAACAGTCTAAGCTGGCTGGACACTCATTACGGCTGTGCACACTCCAAAACTGATTCAGAAGTAGTGCTTTGGAGCCCACTCGGTTGTTCATTAAAATAACCCAGATTCCTACTCAAGGTCTCCTTTAAGTCAAGCTCAGTTTTCAGGGAATTTCATAGTCATGTCCATGTAGCTTTCTTGATGACAGCATAGAAGGGGTTTCCCTTTGCTTTCTTCTGGGACAATCCCTCAACCCTAGCCAGATGTAGTGATAAAGAATTACTGCTATAGGTTATGCTGGCTGGTGTTGATGGGATATGTAATCCAAAACCTCTAGAGGGACCTAGGTTGCCTACCACCAAGCAAATGCTTTGCATGCAGAATGCTATCTGTTTATTTCTTGATTGGATTGGTTCACCACTTTTTAAACTATTTGATAAGTAAGGTGAACATGGCTGGAAAAAGAAGCAGGATTGGAGGGTTGTTGGGTCTATTTTGCAGATTCTGTTCCCTCGGTTCTTCTCTTTTCCACTACTTGCTGACTAGCACGATTCCATCAATCCATCTCTTAAATTATCACATTGAAAGATGTTTCAGATTGGCCTGATTCCAGTTCTTGCTAGAAAGGACATTAAATGAACTTGGATGTTGTCCATTTCTTGATTCTTATCACCATATGGAAAGTGATTGGAAAGATCTATGTCATATCTCAGGGAAAGCAATGAGTTGAGCAGGGGCACCATGTTGCTTGCAAAACCCCAGGACACATACACACACCCTCACATATTTATGCCTCAAATTAGGTAAGATCACCAAATCTCACAAGATGACAGTGTCCTCACCAAACATGAATGCTAGAATCAGATTTGGGTTGAGAAGGCCAAAACCATAACTGACCTCTTGTGAGAATGTTGAATGCGGACACCTTGAGAGATTTGACAACCTTGTAAGATTTCAGCAGTTTTTTACTGATGATGGTGATGGTAGTGGTGGTGGTGATGGTAGTGGTGGTGGCGATGACGTATGAATGTGCAAAATCACTGGATGGCATCTGGTGCCTGAAAAAAATGCCAACTCCTGTTATGCCTGTTAATCATATCATATTCTCATCAGTTGCAATTTTTGGGGGGGTGGGAGCAGAGAAGATACCTAAAACTGAAACTAAGAAGGCATCGTTTTTTGAGGAAGAGCAGTTAAGGCTAATAAAATGCATCAGCTGCAAAATTAAAATAGAAATAGCAGTCCTGTGACTTGGGAGAACGAGCAGATCAGAACATCTCATCCAAACAGAAGTGGTCCACCTCATCTATTTATGCCCCAAGCATTCGTTCCCAACCACATTGATGCCAAACAACAAAACGTGCAATAGTGATGTCACAGTGCAAGCTCTGCCCCTTAGGTCCTTCTGTGGAAATCATGTGCAAATACAAAAAGGGCAGAGCTTGCATCATGATCCCCATAGCGCATGTTTTATTATTTGGCATCGTTGTGGTTAAGTATGGATAAAGCCAAAGACTGCCTCTCTCATGATTGTGGCAATTTGGGAGATTTAAACTGGTTCCACTGGTCTGCCCTAGACTGTCCAAAATCAGCACTAAGACCAAAGAGGAAACAGATATAAAAGCAGAGTACCAATGTAACAGCATATGGTCACTCACACACACATCCTACTCAGAATAAAGAACCCAAAACCAACGCACACTGGAGAATAGGGCTGAGCTAATCCTGTAGAACAAGTTCCTCTAGATGTTCAGGGCAACAAATCCTCTAACTTTCATCCAGCATGGCCAGTGATCCAGAACTTTGACTCCTGTGTCACAGAGCATCTAAAGGGCGACCGTTTGCCTACCTGTGTTTTAGAAGTGGTCAGGCAAAAAGCTGTTCAGTTCATGCCTTGCAAGCTATTGGTGCAACTCCATGTCCTGTTCAGTTCCCAGAACCACTTGGTATTAATGGATGGTTTCCTTCCAGTTTGGAAAAACTTGACCTTTGATCTGCTAGACAGCTCCCCAGGGTAGTCAGAAAGACAAAAATCCAAGCAAATGGACACTGATCCACGTACATTTGCGTGAGCAGATGAAGGACCAAAATAGTTTCTGGTCTGGGGCTGCACATTACCAGGAGATTGAGGCACACTCCAAAATGAGGCCACTGCACTTCTAAAATACAACCCCTTGACGTACCTCCCCACATCCCATTCTCTCACTCATACATGCACCCCAACATTTACACATACATATTCAAATGTTTACACTCTTAGATATCCATTTCCACAGATAACACACAATTCTGCATCTCCTCTGTATGGCAATTAGGCTTTTAAAAGATCCAGTGACATCAGTAGGAGGCATTTTAAAAAGCTGGACTCGAGAATGGTGGGGAAACTGTGTAAAGGATACCACAGAGTTTGAGGAAAGGAGATTCACTGGCTCACACCAAAAAGCTCCTTTTGTAGGAAGCAGGTTTTTGTGGTTTTGGAGAAAGAAGAGGTGATCATGTTCTTCTCCAAGCTCTTACAATTGGGTGGATTGCAAGAGCTTGGAGAAGACTATGATCACCTTGACAGATATTTCTCTGCCTCAATCCAACTGTTCCCCGTACAGTTGAAGATGACAGTATTAATATTAATCCTGGGGGTTGACAAATCAGGATGGCAGGCTTTGAAATTACTTATTAAAAGTCAGAGTGGAGAGCATCACTTCGCTCAGGGAAGCCAAAGCCGCAACAGAATGTGTGTTTCACAACCCCGCTCACTCACCTGATACACCTGCAAACTCCATCTGTCTCTGAGAATACTGTAAAATTTATTTAGACATCACGGGAAGCAAGCTAGAAGCAGTGAGATAAAAGCTATACTTTATGGAGGCTTTCAGTAGCTCTCCTTTCAGCACCATAAATACCACTGGCATCTGTAGGGAGATACATCTCACCATAAAATGGCAGAGGTTATTCATTTGTACATACGTATTACTCTTCCGTCTTTCTGTATCAGCTTCCATATTTCCACTGTCTTTGGTTTAATCCGTAGCCTCCAACAGGGGCTGAATTATACTGCATTCTCTTCAGAACTAAAACGCTGGTTGCTGGTGCTGTGTGTATCTTCACAGGGTGGGTTTTGGTTCTATGAAGGCTTGAGTGAAACACCCCCTCAAAGATGCTTTGCAAAATAGCATAGCCCCCTTGGTTGGCTTCACTCGATCTGATTGCCCCCTCTGCACTTCTGATAGTTGGAAGAGACTTCTGGGCATGAACAAAAGCTGTGCCCAGTTGTGTCAAGTGCTGGTCAAGGTTCTGAGCTAACGTGAAGCATCTCCTTGAGACTAGCTGGCCTCCATTGCTTGCAGCTCCTCCTTGCCTTGCCCAGGCCTACTAGCTATATATTCAAAGGGGTCAACATGGGCTGAGATTCCTTGAGTAGTTGTAGTGTGAAAACCCTTTCCTCCTGAGAACAGACTTCTTTGGGGAATTTGGGATCATCATAAAGAAGGACCTCATGTGATGAGCCTAGCCATCTAGGAGGCTATGTGGCCAGTTGCACTGCTGCCCTCATGAGCTGCCATTGCAGGAATGAGTAAATATGCATTGGGCAGGAAGGCTCCCCAAAAGCATATGAACCCTGGATTCCAAGGGACAATGAAGGACTACATCCATCTCCTGTGTACTTGTGATAGAAAGGCTCCTTCAGTGTTAGTTTGACCCTTGGTGGGTTCATGGACACATTCAGCAGTTTCTCCACCAACAGGATGGAGGTAGTTGGCCACTGTCCTTTTCCAAGGTGGTTTTCCAACTCCTCAATCTAGACAACCTGGGACCCCCGATTGTCTCCCATCCAACTCCTAACCAGGCCTGGCCTTACTTAACCTCTAACTGACCCTGGCAAGGAATAGCGAATACCACCCCCAATGAACCATGATATCTAACAATAGCCAATAGGCACATTTTTGTTAAGGCTTCATGATAGAGTGCATGCTCTATATGCCAAGGGTCCCTGGTTCAATTGTTAGAAATGCCAGCTATGGATAAGTAAAAATCCTGCCTGAAATGCCCTAAAAGTCCACTGCTTCAGAACACCCTTCATTGGTTATAAAACTAACTCATTCTCCAAATTCATACAATACATTGAATCATAAACTAACTACATAAGCTGGGTGCTCACAGCAGGTTAAGCTGTGCCAAAACTAATCCAAGATCAAGTTAACTGAACACCAATATAGCTGCTGGGTCTTGAAGGAATCTGGTTCAGCATTTATGCAGAAAGTGACAGAGTCAGAAATACTGGATAGGTGAACAATAATCTGACTCGTGGGACAATAGATGCGTACTTCCACTGCAAGAACATTAATTTCATGAGAACCATCTTGAAACCATTTCAGTGTTTCAGTGCTCTAATTGGAGTTGTGAAACTTCAAGCCTTGTGATTACAAGTCAATTCAATTTGCAGCCTGAATACATAAATGCCAGCGAGAGATTCTTCTGAGGAATCTAACCATTGTAGTACCATTTGTGGGGACATTTAATCTGAGTTATGCTTGGTGGGTGGAAAATCCTGTAGGTATCAGAATGTTACGCTACCAGTAGTCCTTGACTTACAGCCACAATTGGGACTGGAATGTCTGTCACTAAGCGATGGAGACATTCATTGAGTCACACCCAATTTTACGATGTTTTTTGCTGCAGTTGTCAAGCAAATCACCATGGTCATTAAGCGAATCCAGCTTCCCCCATCGACTTTGTTTGTTGGAAGCCCCCTGAGAAGGTCGCAAATGGCAATCATGTGACCCCAGGATGCTGCAACTGTTGTAAATACATGCCAGTTGCCAAGCACCTGAATTTTGATCACATGACTGTGGGGACACCGCAATGGTCATAAGTGCAAGGCTGGTGATAAATCCCTTTTTTCAGCTCCATCATAACTTTGAATGGTCATTAAACAAATGGTTGTAAGTCAAAGACTACCTGTATTCCTATCTGCCCCCAGTGCCACAATAGCTTGGAAGCTTGATAAGGAAACTCAAGTGCAGGTCTATATGACTGGGGATTTTTAAATACAATAATCCCTGGGATCTCATGCAGTTTTTCCAGGATTGGTTTGTCCCTGATATCCAAATGCTAGGTTAGGACTGAAATTGTGAGACCATTGGTTTGATGCAGTAGAGAAGTATATCAACACATAGAGACACACACAGAGAGACAGATATTGTTATACTGATATCCATCACACTATTTTCTTTCAGCATACACAATATCATGTAAGGCTCGTAGTGCACCAAAGAAATTAAAACATTAGGTCAGAAAAGGAAGTGAAAATGCAACTATATCAATCTTACACCAAGACTATTCATTAAGCTGATGCATACCTTGCCATCCTTGTAAGCCAATCTTGCTTCTACATGTCCATAACCAATTCATACACTGCCTATTGTTCTTTAATCTCACCCCACTCTTTCTGAGGATCTTATCGACTCCATCCAACCAAACTTCCTCTCTTCCTTTCAATTCAATTCAATTTCTCTTTTTATGAGCAAATCACTTCAGGGTCCTTCTTTTATAAAGTTCATGCATTTGGGTATTCATTACACATTCATTCAGTGTCCATTCATTCTTGACCCTACCTCTTCTTGTTTTACCACACACGCTTCTTCAGTAAAGCCATTCTCAATGCATTTGGCTTACTTTTATGTTTCTCCTGGCATACCCAACTCTCACTTTCTTATAATATAACGGGTGGAAGCATACTTTTCTACAGAGTGATTTTCACTTCTTTCAGCAAACATTCATTCCTCTCAATGGCTCTCTTGCTATCCACTACCTTTCTACCAGCCTTTGCACATCTTAGAATCTCCTCCATCCATTTTCCCATCTTCAGTAAATATTGTACCAAGCAAAACATATTTATCTCCTTCTTCTAGTTTTCCACCATTGATATATAACGTTCGATTGTACACTCCATTATCCCTGACAAGCCCAACTACCTTGGTCTTTGATGTATTAATTTTAGATCTATACTCCATCATCACATTGTATAAACTCGCATTCACTTCAAATCATTTGGGTTCTCAGCTGAGAACACAGCATTGTTCACATACAAATGTGCACACACTTTTACATTCCAACCAACACTCCTTAATGTCACCACAAGCATTCCTTGCATATTTGTCCATAAATACATTAACCAATCAAGGAGACATCATGCATATTTGTCTTGCTCAACACTGAACCATTTGCTAACCCTTCCTTTATTCTCACACAAAGCCCTGTTTCCATCACATACCATTCAGCAACCTTCAGTTCCATATTCATGCAAAACATTCCATAATTCAAGCATGTTCACTTTATCGTGTACTTCCTCTAAACAACAATCAACTTTCTTTCTTGCGCTTACAGTTGTCTTAATAACCTGCTGAAGAACAAAGATCTGGCCCGTACAGTCCTTGCATCTGCAAACCTGGCATCCAAGCCACGGTTTGGTCCAAATGGCAAAACATGTATTGTGACGTCATGATGCAAACTTTGCCCCTTGTCTAATTGGATGCAACGTGGCAAAACAAGTATTTGTTTGTAAGCCACCTAGAGACATATATATAAGATGGGTGGCTATATAAATTGGATAAGTAAGTAAGTAAATAAATAAATGGGGCAGGACGTGTTTTTTTGACAATACAATGCAAAATGACAACATGTATGTTGTGGCTTTATGACAGAAACATCATCTCTTTTGTATTTGCTTCATGATTTTGCATGCAAGGTCATTCAGTGCCTGTTTCATCATTTGGATGAAGTGTCCGCTTCCTAAGGATAGCTTGGCACACAGTATCTCACTGTTTGCAAGAGTCTTTTCTCTTACTGCAACTTGTTTCCTCATCCACAGCTTCTTTCACTTCATCATTCTGCCAAGCATCTTTTTCCATTCTTTCCATTGGCTTAATTCCACACATTTCTGTGACATTCTATAGCAGAATTCTTTGACCCTGTTTCAAACTGTTTCTACATCCTTTTTGCTAATGACCACTTTCCATTCATTCCCTGGGAACATTTTTCTAGGTTGTAATTCTTCTTGACACAAGACTTATCTTTTCTCTTCCCAAAGCTAGTCTACTTTCAATCTAGTTTCTTTCAAATCTCTCCTTTCCTTCCATATTAATTTTGTCCCCAAACCAAACAGCTCTTAGATTCAAGCTTTCTAGTTGGAGAAGCCTGAAAAATTAGAGCCTGCCAAATTAAAAGTCTAACGTAGGACCGGAGGAGAGTTGAATGGTTTTTACTGGGCATGGCAGTGGAAACTCAACACAAATGGTATCCATCCATCTGTGCGTATTATATCAGTTAGAGCACTTCTATGAGTTCAGTTGTTCTATAAGAGTTAGCGTAAGTAATAGCAATGTTATCTCTTATTCATAAACATCTCTTTTAAATGTGAAAAAATCTAATGTGTTCCGATCAGATAGATTTTAAAACAACGTATCTCATCACATGTTCTTGCCCTAGGTTCCTCTGATAAGATAAGACAGATAAGATGTTTGACTCTGTGGAGCTGGGTGGGCAAAATTAGATGGCATGGTATCCCAGGGAGATCTCTCTACTTACACTTACTATTTTGCTGGAATATTTTAAAGTAGTTTTAGTCATCCTGGTCAAGATGAACCCAAATCCTTTCAAGCAATCTTCCATGAGTAGCTCCAATGGTCCAGTCTAGAGAAAAAAGTAAAAACTCTCTGAAAAACTACAGAATAGATCACAAACAGGTTTGTCCTCACTACAACATTGGATAAATAGTTACTCCTGTTCTTCTACAAAACAGTTGTTGTTGTTGTTGTTAAAATGTTGTGGGATTTCTGAATACAAACTGATAAAATCTTGGCACACAACACACCAGATTTAACTGTGGTTGAAAAGAAGAAAGTGTGGATAATTGATGTGGCAATACCAAGGGATAGTAGAATAGAAGATGAAGAATTGGAGAAGATCACAAAGTGTCAAGATCTGAAAACTAAAGTGAAAAGATTATGGCATAAACTGGCTGTGGTGGTCCCAGGGTTTTTTTTGGGTGCTGTACCAAAAAACCTTGCATGGCACTTAGAAAATCTGTGCATTGACAAAATTTCCACCTGTCGATTACAAAAGGCCACCCTGCTTGGATCCACATATATACTACATCGATATATTACAACATCCTGGGATCTTGGGAAGAACTTGATGCAAATGAAGCCCAACACCAGCTGAAGAACTGGCAGCTGTGATTTCACATTGTTGTATGTACAGTAATAATAATAATAAAAATAATGTATTTGCAGAGAAACTTATAAAAAGCAAAGTGGCACTATTAGTATAGTCTTAACCCAAATTCTTACTTTTGGACAATGCCACAGTGACAAAGACACTAGCACTGATATTTTGGGTTACTTTAATAGCAGTTGATCGTATTAGCCTTATCTAATGCATTACTAAGTTTACAGATTGCCTTAGATTCTATTCCATTTATTTTTAACCATGTTGCTTTCCTCACAAACCAATGATCTTTCTCACAAGGGAAGGAAATGTGTCTTTTTTTAAAATGCCCTGTGAATTTCAGTGCTAACCAGGCCATTTATCCAGTCTTCTCCCTTGTTTTAGAGGAGCACAAGAATGAGACCTTCTGATTTCTGGCCTGAACTTTCTGATCCTGGAGTTGGGGAAAAGAGGAGCCTTTTCCAAAAAGAACACCTTTTTCCATTAGACAGCTAAAAGAAAGTCTCCCAAGCAAATAGTGATGAATGGGTCCCTTTAGGGAAACCGTGTGCATCATTTAGCAGATGATGTTTCTGCAGGTTAAATGAGATCTCCCAACCAGATTTCTTCTAAGTGTGTGTAGAGAGCATAAAAGAACACAATTTATCCCAAGCTAATTCAGCTGCACAACGTGGGAGAAATACAACTAGTTTGTTTTTTTCAGGAATAGAGTGGAAAGTTTCCTTCAGCTGAACTCAACTCTTTGAGCTGAACTCAAGACAAACTCCTGAATGGATATATTCATGGAATTTTCTTGCCAACAGCACAGAACCCGTTTGCTGCTTCTTTCTCCTGGGAATTTTTTCTTTTTTTAATTTCCCAATAGAGCCCACATCTCTGCAATTTCTGGTGGATTCCCATCCAAGTACTATTCAGATCTGGTCCAGCTTAGTTTTTTGAAGTCAGCCAGGTAGCTACATTAAGTGGTCTTAGGTTATACTGAAAACTATTTCCTATTTCTGTCTCTTAAGACACGTGGACCATATCAGGCTAATTCATGAGTTAGATCAATAGATGCTAAAGATCAGAGCACCACTGACTGGATCAATTACCAAACCAGAATGCTCGGTTAGTAAATCCTAGATATGTCACCTCAAATTGTTCCTAAATTCTCATATACTAAATCATGGCTGCAGCCATTAATCTATGTGACTGTGATGTGAGGAATAATCATGCACAGGACATCTAACTGAAAATGGAAATGGGAAACTGGAAGTTGTTAGCAGTTCATGAACAAAAACAGCTCCTTTTTGACCATCTGTTTGTTTAACAAGCCATCAAGATGCCATTTGGATAATTGTAGCTCCCACTGCATTTGTTTAATAGGGCATAACTGTTCCTTTATGCTTCCTATGCATTGTTTGAATTTTGAATTCAGATTGAAAAGAGAAACACCCATCTTCTTTCTCCTTCTCTTTTCTCCCCCTCCCCTATTTCTGGAGCAGGGCTTGTTAACATACCTGGGACAGATTTTATGGTTTCATTGTGAAATTTATATCAAAGCGAAGAGGGGAACAGCAAAAAGAACTTCAAAGGTTGAAGAGGTCAGAAAAATCTACGGTGTGCTTTCTTACAAACAAAATTCAAACCTGCTGCACCTCATTAGATTAAAAAATAACCTGCCATGAACAGTCAGTCACCTTAGCGGCTTTATTTTCACACTTGTCTCTCCTTGAATGGATTTTTTTTTCCTTCGATCCAGAACCCTCCAGCTCTTTGTTTACAAGAAAGTTCATGCAAGTTTAAAAATTTAAAACCCATTCCAGTGTTTTCATGCAACCTATACTTTCACAGGAAGTATAGTATAAAGAAAAGTATAAAGTATAAGAAATTCAATAATTTATTCTCAGCTCTTCTGTTGACCACATCATGACTAGAATTTTGTTACAGCACCTGTATTTTTTTCTTCTATTTTCCAACATAAAATTTTGGCATAGAAATAATATTTTATGAGGCTAAAGCAGACAGTATTGTCTGTTAGGCTCCATCAGGTATAACCAATCCAGCATTCCTCTCTTTTTTGCTAGGCCATTTGTCTAAACAAAGGAGAAAACTCTAAGAGAGTGTGTGTGTGTGTGTGTCCTTCTACATGTCCCAAACTTGTTTACCTATGAACTAGCCTTATATTAAACAGATACTTTATTGGTGAATTATCAACGTTTCTTTATGCCATTCAAAGTATTGATGGAACAGTTGAACGTCTCTTCTTGGAAACTCTCTTCTAGAAAAAAGGCCCTTGGACCAGACTTCCAAAAGTTGAATTGATAAAGCATCAGCAACTAATTCAAATGAAGTTTACAGGATCCAAATAATGGTTTCTGATGCATGAATCCATCAGGTTTTCATTAGAAGCTGGAGATTGCTAGGGGAGAAGTATAGAGAATCTAAACAAGCAACTACCACTTTAAAAGAAGTGTGGGAAGAGAGAGACCAGATTACTGTTACACAGAGAATATTACACATTGGAAGAGAAGACACTGGATTTGAACCTACTGAAGATAGAACCTATTGAAGAACATTCCAGAATCAACTTTAATGATGAGAACTGTCAACTGTTTGTAAAAGCTACTGACTTGAGTTGCAATAAAGATTTAGTCCAATCCGTGATGTGTTGGATTCAGAGAGCTTCTCCTAAGCTTGTGCTTACCTAGTGGAGCCTGAAAGTATCAGACTGTGAGTCAGCAGTGTATTTCATTTTAAGGCAATAAAAGAAAAGCTCTAGAAAATGGGAAGCAATTTCCCATAGGTGTCATCATTAGGTCTGGTTTCTTATGTAATCACCTGAGGATGATAGCATATCTCCTTCTGAAATATATGACAAACGAAATCTGGCAACTTGTCCTCACAGAATTGGATGTATAGATTTCTCTTTGCCATAGATCACTGGACATGGATAAAAAGATTGATCAATATGTACACCTGAATCAAGTAACCCTAATGCAATTTAGGTAATTTGGGGGGAGGGAGGGGGGAGAGAGAGCTGGAAAAGCATTAAAAAAAACAACAACAGATCAGTCAGTTTCCTTCTAGAAGAAATACATTTTACTTTGCTTCCAAAATACTGTGAGAGAAGACCTCTTCAGCCTAAAGGCAACATTAGTAAAAACTCTGCTTTTTGAAGACAGTGTTCTAATTTCACACAGCAAAGGGACTTGTAGCAGCTGAGGCTGACTTACACAAGCAGATGGTGAAAGGCTTGTAATTGGAAAGAGACTCTATAAAGTCTGGGGTCCTGAGCCATAAAAGTAAAGATGAACACCTTGATTCAGGCCTAGAACCTAACAGGCAACCTGTTTTGAGGCATTCCTGTTATCCATTAAGAGACAAACATTAACATTTTGCACACTTGCTATCTTAGTTGTCTTTGAGGGAGCATAATTCTGAACATTACCATGATCAGTTGTAGAAGCTATTGAAACCAGGAATGGGGAAGGCAAAATCCTTGCTCTAAAAAAAAACACAACACAGGGATGTTTGTACCTTTCAGAAAAAAATGCCCACCTATTACCCTCTGCTTATCCAGAAGCCACTGGGTCTGGGAAGAACCATCTGAAGCTATTCGAAGGAAGAATCTATTAGGGACCAGACTCATAAAGTCTGATCTGAGCTGCTGAAGTAATTAATTTTTTAAAAATGGATCAATCCAATCATCGGACGGATTTTAATATCCAAATCAAACCAAACATTTGACTATTCAGATCAGACATATTTGTTTTGAAAGTCCAATCTCTTTTGAAAGTCCAATTCCATGAAAGGTCTGGACGCATTGAATCCTTGAGGATTCATAACATTGACACAAAAAGATTTTCACACCCCTAAAGATTATTACAATTATCGAAGATTTCACCTTTAGTTTTCCAGAACTTGACTGTCAACTCATTGATTTAGCCTACCTGCTTTCTTCAACTGAACACAAAGGAATTATATAAATTGAATGAATTTATCAGAATGGTATGTACAATCCATCTTCCCTTAAGCTCCCAGAAAGCGAGAAAGATACAGACATCATATTATTATGTGATGCCCCCATGTACAAGGCTTTACTTGACTTCTACTTACACACACACATGCAAACACACACCACCTTCGATGGACTATATATACCATTTTTATAGATTCTATATTCCCTTTCCTGCAACACTGCTGATTGCCAGGACTAGATCTAAAGCCAATGCATTGTATATAATCATCTAAAGTGCAATGGCCGTGAGTTCAAGTCCCTGTAGAGGATTTGAACCCCACAGAACAAGATCTGGCTATGTATGTCTGATGACTCCCAGTAAGGATGAAATTGGTCACATACTGCCTGCTGGTGGTCAATATAAATAAATTGAATGAGTAAATCTAGCCAGGCCATAGTCTTCAGACATTACTCTGAACAGGGATGGGTTAAGCTTATTGGCTGAAATATATACTATAGTTGCCTATTATTAAGATATTAATAGCCTCTAGCTATAACATAGTCCAGAAAACCAAGATTTCAAAACTATCTCGGCACCAGGACAGAAAACAAAAGATGTTCCAACCAGAAATGTTCATAGTTGCACTGCCATCTTGCCTCTATGATTCTGAAATACTAAATTCTGTACATTTTTCCCTTCTCTCTCTCGGTATGAAGTTTCTCATTGAGCTGGAACCCACTGAAACTAAGCTTGAGACGTAGACTCTACCTATTGTGAGCAACTGGAATTTTGGGTGGGCGAACTGCATTATCTCTGACTCCAACCCATCATTCTTTTCCCTTTATCCTGCAAGATGCCCTTTCCTCAAATAATCAAAATGTATCTTCTTGGCAATTACAGACCAGTCTGCAAAACTGAAGCTTTGTGATTACTAAATTTAAGACTCAGTTAACCATTACTGACAGCACATGATAGCATCTAACTGACTTTGATCTTGGAAAAGCTAAGTTAAGGCTAGTTAGGATTTGGATGGGAATGCCAGGGCTGTAGACTAGATTGGAAAGTTGGAAAAAAACATCCTGGAAGAAGATAATGGAGGACCATGTCCATTCTATTGTCCCAAAACCAACATGAACATGTCCATGTAGCTACCAGAACCATGGAAGATTTGACTTGACTAACATAATCTTTCAAATTAAGATACAGTATTTGATGAGGAGGACTTATTTGCAAAAGGTGAAGATCCTTTCACATTTCTATCACTCACCAGCCACCCTGGGACATTCCCTTTAATCTTACTGGGCAATTTCTTTACATGATGGAATTGTGACAGGAGATGCCAGTTCAGTCTCTTATTCTTAAGAAACAACTCAATGATCTTCATTAATTTTTGATATCAGAAAATCTATTGTCATTTTGAGAACCCAAAACAACTTGAGGACATCAAGCTGCCTATTCTGCATTAACAGCTCCAAACAGCAAGTTTTGTCATGGTTAAGGGACTCTGTCTTTTCCCTGGACAGAATAGAATAAAAGCAAAATGAAGATCATTATTTGGTTAATTCATGCAAAAATGGTTCTGTTCTTTCAGCTACATCACTTATGCCACCAATCCCTTACCCTTCTGAGAAAGAAGAGATAAAGGTGTTTTTGAAGCCCAGTTGGTTGCACCAAAGTTCAGCCCCCAATTATTACCTTCATTGCTCAATTAATAGCTTTATTAATATTCTTTCATTTTCTTTCTTTGCTGCGGTGTTACCATGTATCTCCTTGAAATATTTTTTTTTCAAAAAGCAAACAAACCGACAAATCTCTTGAAGCATTCAAATGTGTTTATATGTCAAAGCAAGCAACTGCTTATGAAAGTATCTCTAATGGCCAGCACTTATAATGAGATCCTGTTTTTCTCACTCTTTCAAACTTTAGCCAATCTGCAAAAGACTGTAAGACCTCTGCAACTTACAGCTTTAGGCAAATTGTTTGCTTCCTAGAATTGTTGCTGCTGATATAATGAACAGCTGTGAGCATCTTTTTGCCCTAGGCAAGCCCTTCCACTCTTCATCCTCAAGAGAGACAACATGGATTATTCTATTGCAGTGGCTTCCTTAAGTGCAAATTTCATTCTGTAATGGTCTCAGTCAATGTCTGGAGTATCTGCAAATCCCTTGTTCACTACTCTAAATTATCCCAGTTAATTCTCTTTCTGAATTCCTGGTTAACTTATTTTTTCATATCTCCTAAGACTTCTTGAATGGCTGCCTTTACTTTGTCTAACTTTGGTCTACTACTTAAGCCCACTCGTCACACAGTATATGATCATGGTGGTTAACCAATGGTTGTCAGTAATAGGTGTTTACTACCTCTCAGAGGCTTGTTATGTTCATATTTCTTTTAAATCTCACCTTTCTTCCAAGAGGAAAAGACGGCGTTTTCCTGTTTTCTTTTATTCCTCCACAACAACTACCTTGTAAGATTGGTTGACATGAGAGAGTCTTTTTGATCCAAAAGACCCACAATGACTGAGCTTGGACCTGAATGTGGGTTTTTCCTGGTCCTAGTTCAACATCTTGCACCACCCAGGGTCTCTCAACAAACCTTACTGCAATTTTCAGTGCCAGAACACAAGCACGATTTATGATGCTCCATTCAAATCATGGCATTTAGATTCCAGATGTTACAGAAATGTGCTTTGGATATTTCAAACCTAGAAATACTTATTCCTTATGCTTATTGTAGCTGGATTTTATCAGGTTTATATGCATTGGGGATTTTATTGTGTTTTTAGTCTTTTTATGCGGTTTATGCTTATGTTGGTTGAGTTACAAAATGATAAATGAATCATATGAATCCTTTGTGTTCCCCACAGTACAGATTTCAAATAAATAAATGAATACATACCTGCCTACCTACATAACAAAAGGAGATGCGTTGTTCTGAACTAGTTGCCAACTGTTTTTTCTATTAATCTCGGATGTTTTAAGTTCTACAGTGGGAACAGAAAGCTCTTATTTCACATTTTTGAAAGTGCCATTTCTTCATATTTATAGGAACAAAGTAGGCCGAGGGAAGTCCCATGAGAACCATTTTCCAAGAGAGTACTACTTCTGAGTATCTGCAACATGTGAATGGAGGGTTATGATATATAATGCAAGCCATCTGCAGAGTAGATTCTCTGATCATTTTATTCATTTATTTTATTCATTTAAAAGACTTATCTGACCAGCCCTTTCCATCGCATAACCATGGGCAGCTCACAACAGTAAAAACAGCTAAAAACCATAAAGCCGTAACAAAAACTCCCAGCGCCCCCAAAGCAAACTCTTCTTCACACGTCCACATTTGATTTCACTGAACTCCAGCCTCACTCTACCCCAACACTTGCAAGAAGACCCAGCTCTTCAAAGTCTTCCAGAAGGCTGGGAGGGTGGGTGCCTGCCAGATCTCAGGGTGAAGGGTGTTCCACAGGGCAGGGGCCACTACAGAGAAGGCACACTGCCTAGGACCTGGCAGATGCCAACATTTAAAAGAAGGGAGCTGGCACACGCTATCTGATCTGGTGGAGCAGGCAGATAACCTCAGGGAGAAGCAGTCTTCAAATAACCTGACCCCATGCCATTCCGGGCTTTAAAGATGACAGCTGTCACTTTGAATTGCACCCGGCAAGGAACTGGAAGTTAATGCAGCTCCTGCAGGGGTGGTATAATATGGGCAAAGCACTGCTGAATTTTGGACCAGTTGTAATTTCATCTATCATATGTGACTGGCAAGCACTGAACATGATGACCACACGCCAGAGTGGTCTAACTAGCATTTGATTGTTTTCAGCTTGATGATGTCCATCTTTACAAGACATTTTCTCTCTTTCTATTCCATTCAGAGAGTTTTTTGCAATGGCGGAAAGAAAAGAGTGGGTCGAAGGAAAGGCGGGCAACACAAACTTCATGGCTACAATGTGTAAAACAGGACTGGGCAACTCCCAATGTCCATGCCAGCATGAGCTTCTGCGAATTGCTGCAAAAATCCCTGGAAGGCACCCTAATCCATTGGTAAAGGTTACAACTCTTAAGGAAAAGATAGAACAGGATGGTTAATGAGCCCAAAATCCAAGACTCCAACCTTGCTTGTACGGTGGCAACTCCTTCAGTTTGCCCATGAATGATGGTAGGAAAGGATGTCATCTCTTGGAAAATGTAAGTAACTGCATGAAAAATGCTACCAATTGTTCAACTGACCCTCTACTTAGCAAAGGAAATGTTCTTAAGCAATATTTATGATGATAAGACATGTATCTCATTGAGCACTTCACTCAAAGGATCTTAAACCACTTAGGATAATCCCCAGAACTGATGGCACATACATTTTTAATGAATACCACCCCATTCGTCATGAGTGCCCTTGGGCATTCAAATCACTTTATTAAAACACACATAGGTATGAATCTCTTAGGTTCCTCAACAGACAGATCAACTTAATGAAAATAAAGTTTTTACATAAGTACACATTTTTGCAACAGCAAAAATTGCAACAGCAGCATCCACAGGAAATCATGATGTCACCAAATGGTGACACTTGTGGTGATATCATCACACAAAGGCCACAAGTATGCAACTTTGGCCTTTGGCCATTATGGCATTTGGATGAAGACAGTGTCCCCAACCTGTCTTCATTTGTCACCACAGAAGCCTATGGAAGGGTAGTTCCATTGGATCAGACCAATCCATTGGTGGTCAACTGCAGGCTTCCAAGAATTCTCATGAGCTAGATCTGAAGTTGATGCCCAAGTCCTGTTGTGGATTCAGAAGTGTCCTCAAGGCCAAACACACAAGAAGGAACCCCAGTGACCTCTCCATCAGAGATAAGCAATGAGTATTGCACAACTTCCTACCCAGATAAGGTCAAAATCGCTCCTCTGCACATCTTAATTAAACAATTTCCCATATGTCAATACCAATCTGAACCAGCAACCTGAATCAACCTGATGAAGTGTTGGTGGATATATAGCTAACAAGAGCAATGAAGTGGTAAGCTCAGGTTTATTGTTGAACCGGTCCCTTCACTGGCTGTATGCACCAAAAGGTTCCTTTTGGTTGGTGTGATTCTCCCCTCCCCCCCAAAAAAGTTTCACAATAATGCTTTCTTTGGTTGCTGCAATTTTGATGAGCTTTTTAAATCCACGTTACTAGTCAGTAAAAGGGAGGAGCAAGAAAAGAGGGAGGGGAAGGATTGCAGAAAGATGTCATGATTTTTACCACCAATGCCTGGGAAAAGCAGGGTGACGATAGATTTGGTCTGCAGAGACATTCCAGGGAAGTGGGAGGGCCCACCTTAGACACTGTTTAGGGCCTATGCCTCTGTGTTGGTTGCAACCCTCAAAGGCAGCACCATTTTATATGGGTCCCCAAATGCCCTTTGAAGCGGATGCCTCCTTTGTTATAGTTGTAGGCTTGGCATGTCCTAAAGGAGAAGCATGTTCTGTTTCACTGTCACGTGAAATAGCTTTTCCTACCTCTATTATTCATTACTTTTTTTATTAATGTATCACAAGAAGTCAGACATTAAAGCATAAGAAGAGCCCTACTGGATCAAACCTAAGTCTTATGGGTTTTGGTTTTCTCTCTTTCTCTCTCTCTCTCTCTCTCTCTGCTTTCTTATCTTTTTTGCTGGTTTGCTTTCGAATTGTGTTGTATTTTAATCCTTTGCTGTGTTGTGAGCTGCTCAGAGTTTTGGGGAGATGGGGAATGCCTAAATCAAATAAATTAAATTAAAAATTAAATTAAATTAAATTAAATTAAGTCAGCACTGGTATCCATCCAATTCACACATTATGCTTTACAGTAAGACATAGGAGACTTTACACATTGTTCAGTACTGATTGGGTATATGACCAAGTGGTGGTCTGCTTGCTGGGTGATTAGACAATGATCACCGTGGACAGAGCCTTTCTCATCCATCTGAAATCAGTTCAAACACCCTCCTTTACCATAACAGCAATACTCAGAGCCGGACGTCATTTGATGATCTGCGTAAGCATGTAGGAAGTAGTACTATGTTTCTCCTTTTTATGGATACCACCAGAATCTGTATCTTTTCCACCATATGAAAGATTGGAAGGAAAAATTATCTGTCTTCTTCTGCTGTAAACGAATGCTACCCGCAACTGCTGTTAAATCATTAAATGCTCTTTAATTTAACAAGTGTGCTGCACTTAGCACATTTTTATTTTATTAGCAATTAGCCCAAACAAATTATAATTATTCACCATCTCTTAGCAATAACGCTGTAGAAGTTACAGAGCATCCATAAACACTTTAAAAGTGAAATTATGTGGTCCCAGAATCAGCTGCACATATAACTTTGATTGGACCACGCAATACTGTCGAGTCCTTTGTTAAAATCCAGATCACTCTTTTGTCTCAAGATTTGGGAACAGCAAAATATGAAAGGATGTTTCACTTCCAGCCACCAAGGTCCTCTTTAAGTTTTAGTCATTATGATCATCCTCAGCTTCTTTGCACATACCAAATGTGGGGAAACCAATATGTTGACGGTTCAGCCATCCTCCAGAAAGTCACTTCTGTGACAGATGCAGCAGAAAACGCTTCATGAGTACAATTGTGCCCCTATCTGTTTTCATATGAGCCACAATTCTGCCCTACATGGGACTGCCCTTGGAGACTATCCTGGCACACTGTTTATTCATTTGATGGACTGAAATCCTCTACTTGCCTCCAGAAGCTCTAAGAACCACATACAGTTTTTCTCCTCCATGCCCTCCCCATATCTGTGGTGGTTTGTACCGTTAAGTCAGGGATAGGCCAAATCACCCAGACAGCTTCCATGGATAAGAGCAGACTTGAACCCAGGCCTTCTCTCTTCAATTCCAACCCTTTAACACTGTCCTACACTGGCAGCAAAGTTCAGAAGATGCTGAAGATCCCACTCAGTCAGTGCCACTCCTGGGAAGAATCCTGTGATTTTGTGACCACTGTTAATATGACCAGCTGTTTGTAAATCCTCCATATAAAAAGAACCAACTCTTGCTAAAATGTTGATTATTTTTAATTTTTTATGATGGTCAGTGAAATGGGGAAGAAGACCAGTTATGCTTGAAAAACTAACAAGAGATAACCAAAGCTTTTCAATAAGACAGATAATGCCTGTATCAGTATCAGCCTTTGACACTAGACCCACTGTCAATGGCTGAGTTCATACATTGCAGTAAGGCAGTAGGAGGCACCATACCTTATTCAACAATAGAGTTAAACAATCCATGACTTCATAAAATACAGGAACCAGGTCTGTGTCATGCTGTACTGCAACAGAGGATCCACCCCTAAAGAAGTTTGTCTTAGAGATAGGTTGGCATTTGAAGCCAATTATTATAAATTATTATAAATTCATAGGGTGCCTATGAAGAAATCCATAAGGGTGAAGAAGTCACATACAGAGCTGGAGTGGTGCAGGAGGCCACCAGAATAATAGATGTATATTATCTTTAATTTAACATGTCTCTTTCAATTAGCAAATCTCATAACAGAAGTTACTCAGTGCATGTGGTAGCTTGGAGTAGAGAAAGAAAAACATTGTCACTCCACTTCTGTAGGAACAGTTAATTTCATTTGTCCCTGGACTCTGCTTAGGTAAAAGCTAGTCATGAATCTATTCTAAAGGCTCTGCCTCATTGCTTTGCTAACATACATTCCTTCTTCCCTTGAGCTGGTAGAAAAATACGTCAGAGTAAATTGTTGTGGACCAATTGTTGACCGAAAGGCTGAGCTCCAATTTACCCCCATGATGAGGCTGGAGGTTGCTGTCCTTACAGTTTTGATGTAGGACAAGTTAAAGAGAACAATTGGCGGATTCCCTTGGTAGCAATTCCCCTCCCACCTAGCATCACCAATTCTTCCATAGCAAGACTGTATTGAGACTTGCAAGATTGATGCCCTTTGACCAGACTAGGAAACCAAAGTTATGAATGCTAATACTACTTTTATCATAAGGTTACATGAACAAAATCTTGCATATCTGAATACCCTTTCCCCCTCCCACTCTTTATCTTCATGAGAACTAGGGAGGGTCAGGACTTCCGGTGGGAAATGGTGGCATGCTAAACTCTCCTTTCAAGTGGAAACTCATCCTTGTGGCAATTTAGGGCTCAGGCAGGCTTCCTGGAGCCCGAAGAATTCTCCAGAGTTAAGGAGAATCCCAGAAATCGTCTATGATGGACGGCA
Source organism: Python bivittatus (assembly GCF_059951505.1). NCBI lineage: Eukaryota > Metazoa > Chordata > Lepidosauria > Squamata > Pythonidae > Python > Python bivittatus. The sequence continues at coordinate 8,333,822 of NW_028277033.1, forward strand.
CGAGCGGGGAGGATTCTGGACTGGAGCTTCAAGGTTACAGGGAGGGGGGAGAGATAGTCCAAGGAAAACATCTCGTCAGCCCCCAGATGGACTGTGTGGAAGTCAAGAGGAAGAGACTGGCCCCTCCCTAAGGGCAAGATGGTTATAGTTGCTCTCGTTGGGGGATTAGAGTTAGTCTGGCGAGATTCTGTCTCTTAGGTGCAAGCTAATAAAGAAGCTGAGCTGATTTCTGGACTCTCTCGTGGTGATTCTTGGGCTGAACCTGACATCCTCCCACAGGTACGCGGGCAGCTCTTCACAGCGAGAAGATCCCAAAACAAAGATTTTCGGGATCAAATGATGAGTGATCAGCCGAGAGGTGGGGTTACCATCAAGTTCCAAGTTGCAATGAAGCCATGAAAAACGGACACTTGTGCTGACCCTCTCATTTCTAAGATCACTGGGGTTTTTTGCCTTTTTTTTATTCTTATATGGTTAAAGAGAGGCTTTCTTTAGCTACAGTGTACTTTCTCCTTTTGGGGATTACCAGTACTTTGTGGAAAGATTTTATTTTCTTTTTTTGATTGGGACAGTAGATTTGTTTATTCAGCAAAAAAGGCAAAGGCTGGAGTTTTTAAATTAATTTTTAAGAAACGAGAGAAAAGAAATGTTTTATTATTATTATCATCATCATCATCATCAACATCATCATCTTGGGTGAATCCACGCTTGGGTTTGTGTTACTGGACTGCAGATATGGGAGCCGTGTCAGCTCTGTTTTGTTTTCCTACTTATTCTGTGTTGATTGGAGAGGAATGTTAAACAAGATAATTGGAGTTTCCTCCTTTTCTTTTTTACTTTGGAGAGAATGTAATTTGTATTTTTGACACTAGAGAGAGCTATTGACAATGGCTGCTAAGAGATCACACCGCAGGGATGAATGTTTCAAGATTATGTTTCAAAATTTTGCAGAAAAAATTATTCAGTCCCTGGAGGTTAAATTTGCTAATTTGAACAAGAAACTGGATGCTAAATGAAATGAGACTCTTGTTGATGTGAGACAAGTCGATGACAAGTTGGATATTTTGGAGAACAATATGGATAATAAAGACATGGAAGAAGAAAGAGAGTTGGATACCCTACTGGATTTTAAAGAAAAAGAACCTTACTTTGGACTTACAGTAACTTCAGAACAGCCTAATGATGATATCATTTTGGATTTACAAAAAAAAGATTTTAAAACATTGAGAGATAAAGAGAACTTACTGAAGTTGTTCCTGAAAGAAGAAGACAAGGAGAAAATGATAAAGATTTAACTTGTGGGGCACTGTTTGCTAGGACTAAAGATTGAACTCCGTAAAAGTAAACAGAAAGTGTATAAAGTACACCTGTTTGATTATGGTTAAAACATAGGTTGTTGTTTCTGATAGATTAATGATGTTTTTTGGAACTAGGACCTTATGATAATGTTACTAGGATTAGTATTACTTAATATCAGGAAAAAAATGAGTATAGGTTATGTTCTTGATAGTTATTAGAGGGGTTTCTTATTGATTAGGACTGAATGAGGATGTCATTAGGACTATACTGTATGAGGGAGTGTTAGCACGTGTGGGAAATATCAGCAATATGAATGTGCTTTCTATTATCTTTGGGAAGGGATGATGGTATACGATAATAGTATTGGGATTTTTATATGCACACAGATAGCAAAACACAGAGATATTCATGACTGGAGAAGGGAAGATGACAATAATGGAAGTAGCAGGGAGGGTGAAATAGATTATATTGAGATAAACAAGGGGGCTTAGCGTTGTTTCTGTTTGGAAATCACTCTTGTTTTTCTTTTTTGTATGGAATTGCAAAAATGGCATGCTGATTTGGGGGTTAGACAATTAATAGAGTTTAGGATTAGAGAAGTACTTTGTACTAGTTATATTGTAAGATATATGTATGCATTCTATATTTGTACCTGTAACAGAGAAAGTCGGAAGTCATCTCTTTTCTTCTTCTTTTCCCTTTTCTTTTCTTCCTTTGTACTTTTAACTTTCTTTTTTCTCTGAACTTTTCACTCTCTCTGTTTTTTCTGTTTTCTTATATTTTACTCTTTACTGAAAATTAATATAGTTTTAAGGAAAAAAGAGAACTAGGGAGGGTCAAGTCTGAGATGCTTTTTCAAATTACATTTCTGCCCCAGAGTCAGATTTCTTTTATCTGACCCTTGTCTTGGTTGCGGCTTGTCCTGCTGTTCACCAAGTTTCCTCCTGCCTATTACAGTAACTCTCTTTCCAAAGAACACTAAACACATCCTTATACACAGGTCTAATGCTTTTTTGACATAATTAACCCTTCTAAAAACTATATGGAAAATGCTTGTTGGGTATGACACAGGCAGATGCTTCTGAAGAACCCAGGTGTCCAGTCTATCCTGCTGTCCCATCAAAATGGCCATGGAAGGACCATGGGACAGGGAACATGTCAGCAACAGTCAGAGTAGCTACTATAAGCTGGATGTATTCTTCCCTACCAGACCAAATTGTTGATGAAGTGTGCTAGATTTTGTCCACAAGAAAAATTGCATCAGGAGAAGAAGGACAATGGCTCCTTTAAAACTGGAACAGCTAAAAATGTCTGTAAGCTGTCTCAGCCGTGGGGTAGAAACCTCTTGAAGGCATGGCATCAAAAAATGGTTACCAGCACATGACTGCACTGTGGTTGGGGGATGTGAGGATTCACTCGTAGTTTTGGAGATGGTATCAATGGTTTTTCTGGTCAAGATTGCTTCAGATCAGCAGCTGTTATGACACAAAGGGCTATTGGATTAACTCTCACAGTTCTGAGGCTTCTTCACTCAAGATTTCACCACGTGCAATTTGGTACTGTTAAACCATAGCCCTTGCTGCTCAACCTCTTTCTTTCTGCTAAAGCAGTCCTTGGATATCTACCCCAAAGTCCTTCTCTAAGTGCACCATGGCTTGGAGAACATCCCAATGTAGAACCAGTTCCATAGGTGGTGGACTTCCCTTACCGGCTGTGTTCAAATAGCCATTTTCTGGAAATGCTTTAATTTTGGATTCCTGAACCGAGTGAGAGATTTGAAGTGAAGGTCTCAATGGCTTATGCAGGTTCAGGATTCTCTATTCAAAGCAGGGCAGAACTTCTATGAAAGTCCAGAACCTCTATGAAAAGAACAGAGGAGTTCTCCCTTTTTCAGTGGGTAGCTTACCACATTTTGAAGTAAGCTACACAATCATCTGAAGAATGAGGAATAGAAGGACCTTACGTCCAGAATCTACAATGACCTAACTGTGTCTCTGATCACAAAGTCCCTGGCTCTAAGTGATCTTCAAATTCCCAGTTTCTACCAACAGCACAACTCTTGCTGGAACTTGTTTTGGATCTCGTCTCAAAGGCAGGATTCATGCTGCATGTCTCGAAAGGAATGCTAGCAAAATCCTTTCCTCTGTCTTTGTGGCATGGAAGCCGTTAGATAGCATGGAAAAGCTGTCAAAGATCTAATCTGCATAGATTGCACAGCTCCTTGAACAGGGTGTAAACATGGTTTTTTGAGAATGTAAATACCCCTTTTGGTAAAAGTGGCAGCATTTGAAAGTTGTCCACAATCCTCACTGAAAAACAAACTGCAAAGAAGCATTAAAAGCTTTTACGTTTATTTCATGAAGTCTATACACAAGCCTCCTGGGAGACCTCCACTCACTTTTATTGGATGGCTCTTCCTATTTCCTCTGTTTAGATCTTTCTGAAACTTCTGGTTATATTTACTCTTATTGCAGAGACGAATAATTTAAGGGAGGTTTTCTTCTTTTTTCCCCCCAAACAATACCATTTTTTCCTCTCCTGCACAGTTTCTAATGACCGACTGGCCTACAGAATGAAAGATAAGGCTGGGGGCTTTTTGCTACCAATAACGGGAAATCACTGAACATCTGTATTAGTTGTAATGTTGTGTTGATTGACTTTTTCTCCTTCACAGTTTCCTTAGGGAACTGCAGGACTAAATACAAAGGAAAGCAAAGAAACTTATATACTAAACGGAGACTTTAAGGGGAATTTTGAAAGCGCAGCTTGACAAAATAGCCAAGGAAAGTTCAGGAAGAGGAGGAGGAGGAAAGATTTGAAGGGTATTTTTCTTTGATGAGGCTTTGAGTAGTCCCTGCTTCGCAAAGTTCACGAACCTTCCAAGTTGCTGCTTCATAAAGCGATGTGCCTCCCCTACATCTAAGGAGCAAAATGCAGCTATAATATTGGATGGGACTCCCATGGACTCTTTGGCACATCCCATATGTGCTGACCATGCAGAACCATCTTTCAGCTGTTGAGACTCCTGGAGAAACCCCAGAAATATCCAGCATAGTTGGGTGTGAGCTAAGTGTGATGATACTGCAACCTTTATAGGGACCTCCATATCAACCTCATCTCTCCTCCCCCAAAGGATCTACCAGGTAGAGAAGATGAGGTATAAAGATCACTTTTTCTCTCAGATCTCCAGACCAAGGATACCCACTCCAAAGTTCTGTTCCACAGTGGTGAAAGTCTGCTCTTGGCTAACACCCACACACAGGGGCCCTTGGCAAATCGGCCACAACACATAAACTTCCAGTCGTTCTGTTTTGTTCTCTTTGTAATGATCAAAGATAAATTTATCCATTTGGGGAAACATAAGTGTGCTACACATACTCCTGATGGTAAGTGACATTTCATTTTATTTCATTTAATCACAATGCTAACAACAGTTTTATTTGATTTCAGGGCCCCGCCAGGAGATCCATCTTAGATGGTCACGTAGTCCTCAACAGCCGGTAGCATGGTAATGCACTGTATATTTTATTTGCTGTGTTGTTTGCCTCCTGCCTCCTGTTTGACCCTCTGTCTGACAATAGACAAATAAACACACAGTATTTAATGGAAGCAAAGTATCCCTTCCTCGCAGAGACCAACTAAAATTTCCACAGCTAAGACCTGATGATCTGAGTTTGTAGGAAAAAGGATTATATGTGCTCCTTCCAATCTGTGGCCACCAAAGTTTTGTTGATAACAATAGCAATGCCTACAGTAACTATAATCTTCCTTGGTGGTTTGCCTGATTACAACTGAGGAGCAAGACCAGGTCCACCATCCTTGCTGCTATTGTTTCATTGCTCTCTATCCCATTCCTCACCACAGGGCCGTATCTTAAATGGGATCCTGCTCTAGGTGGTGAAATAGAGTTTGGGACATCAGGTTACAAAGCCCCTTACTTACAAAGGGCTAACTCAGCTATAAATCAGTTAGATGAAAGGAACTCTCAGTTAAAGAAGAAAATGGTATTAGGTAGGCAATACCATTCTCTCTCTTTTTTTTAAATAGTATTTTATTGAAATTTTTAAGATTACAAAGTTAAAAGTTAGAAATGAAAAAGAAAATTAAAAATACAAATTATAAAGAAAAGAAAAAGAAAAGGTGAGATAAAGTAAAAGAAAAAGAAAAAAGACATGAAAAATAGATAGCTTCCAATCTATCTCTGGTCTTAAGAATAATATAAGTGTCATAAGTGCTAGTTTTTAATGCATTAAGTAGGAATAATTCTTTGTCAAAGCATATCCCATTACATTTATAATCTAATCTTCAAATTCCCATGTAAGCTTCGCCCCACCTGCATTTTGCAAATAGTCCATCAATGGTTTCCATTCTTTAAGGTAATAATTATTTGAATTTTCTTTTAATAAACAAGTCAGTTTATCATTTTCTGCCATTTCCATCAGTTTTAACAACCATTCTTGTCTTGTTGGTAGTGTCTGAGTTTTCCAAAATTGTGCATAAAGAAGTCTTGCTGCGATAATCATGTATTGAATAATTCTAATAAGTTGTTTTCCTATTTGGAAATCCATTATCCCCAACAGGAATAATTCTGGTTTAAATGGAATCTGTATTTGTAGTATGCTCTGCATCAAGGTTTGTATTTGAGTCCAGAATTTCTTTGCAATTTTACATGTCCACCACACGTGGTAAAACGACCCTTCTGGCAATACCATTCTCAAAGGCATTCATCCCCTCCCTACCTGCACTTTCTCAAAGGAAAATAGATTGCTAGACACAAGGAATGCTGATTCAGCTCTGTAGAGGTCCTGAGAAGCAAAGGCATTTGGGAGAATAACATCTCCAGAAGACACAGTCTAAGACCCCTTTGTTTTACTCAAGTAAGCCATATTCAGTCCCATTAACTCACCATCCTAAACTCACTAACACGCATGTTGCCATAGCCCACTCACACTGACTAAATGTATATTATGATTTGTCTATAAAGAGGGCCACTAAATGCAGATTAGTCCGCACCATCGTGTTTCCCATAGCTACCTATGGTTGCGGAAGCTGGACCATGAAAAAACTAGACAGGAGGAAAATTGACTCGTTCAAGCTGTGGTGTCGGAGAAGACTCCTGCGCATTCCTTGGTCAGCAAAGGTGACAAACAAGCAAGTTAATAAAGCATATAAAACCAGACATATCACTGGAGGGCAAAAGCACTTATTTCGGCCATGTCATGCGATCAAACTCTTTGGAAAAGGCAGTTATGCTCGGAATGGTCCGTGGTAAAAGGAAATGAGGCCACCAAAAGTCATGGCTAGACACCATCAAAGCTGACACCAGCCAGGACATAAAACAACTGAAAGAGCTGTACAAGACTGGAAAATGTGGAGATTGCTGGTCCATAGAATCGCCGAGAATTGAACACGACTGAACGGAGAGCATCAACATCATAAAGAGGGACTATAATTCCTCCCCTTTTCAGGGGTGTCTTCACCTCTGGCACTGATCACTAAGCAATTTGTGCTTCAGTGAAGGTCTGTTGGTTGCCCGTTTAAGCAAACTCAAACTTTCTCCCCTAACCCCATGACCTGCCCCAACTTCCAGATTGTCACCGTCTTCACTCTGCCGAGTCCCAACAGAAACCATGAAACCTTGAGACGGTCCTTACTGATCCTGCCCTGGACATGCAAGTGCCCCCAACGGGCTCCTTCTGGCTGTTTATGCGATTGTATCCTGAATCTTTATTAGCCTGGGAACAGACTTTGACACCAGTAGAGTTATTTCTTACCTAAGGAGAGCATTTCAACTCAACGGAGGGGAAAGACCCTATATCGTACTTGATCGCTATTTTGCAGTGTCCCATCAGTAGAATATGATGGGTATTTTGACATTCTTATGATACGTGTGCTGTAATATTTATATCAGTACCTATGCTGACATTGTGGTCATACCATTCTTTCTGTACTACGTCCTGCTGCGCCTCTCTTTGTTTCGTTTTGGTTTTTCAAGAAAAAAGTGAACATTTTTTAAGCACGTGACATGTTTCCAAAGCTATGACAGCTGCATATTTCCACATAGGTGTATCAGGTAAGTAAGCAGATAAGGAACAAGGCTTGGATACAACTTTTTGCCAAGAAAATCCACTACATTTTGGGGGCAAACTCAGACTATGTCTAAAATCGCTCCATCTAGATAAATGGATGATTTCTGTGAGTGTTCATGACATTCACGAGAGATTATGCACTTCAGAAGACAAATGAAGGACCTGACTTATAATAGCTGAGTTTGACACTTGAAGTGTTTATTCTGTTTGGCAAACAGATGCTAGGTGTTTTAAAATATTTTTAAACATTCTCCACCTTAGCTTTTCCTTGGGGAACTGACTGTTGTTTTTCCTAGTGCATTAAATACTTTCTGCGCGTAAATGTTTCCAAGAGACTGAATTGAAAAGAACTATGCATGAATTTACATGCATTAATATGCTATTAAACCTCCCAAGAACATTTTCCTTTATCCAGGTGAAAACCAATAATTTTAAATCAAAGCCTAATTAATTTAAAAGGTTATTTTCTTTTCCTGGGAAAGTTGAAAGAGAACACCACCTTAGTTGCTGAATGCAACCAGAAAGTACAAATAGCACTTTCTTAAAAAACGAATTCCAACACTAATTTTTCTCCCTTATTGCCTTGCATAGAGTCTTCCCCCCACCCCCAGTTGCTAAGATAGAAAGGGTGGGGCTCGTCAGCGGACATTCAGAAGCCCCAACCCTCTTGATCAGTTTTTCCAAAAGCTCTTTTGACTTCATTTCGTTCCAGTTTGTACTAGTTGAACAATACTTAGTGGTCCCAAACAGGCTGGGTTAAAAGATTCTCTTGCTTCCTTGGCCCAGTTACATTCACAGGTGAGGCCTTCTCTCTCCCACCACCCCTGCGAAGAAAGTGGAAACCACTCCCATCAAGAAATGGTAAGGCTGGAAGTTGGAAGACCGCTTTACCCAGTAGTGCAGATCGGTTGCGAGTGTTCCCACATCCCTGATGCAAAAATGGCACCTTTGCCTTGATGCTGGACTGGCCTCAGCTAGCAACTCTCTCCAGCCCTCCCACCTGTTGGAGGACGGAGCTGGGCACATTGCCCGTGCCCTACATTTGCCTGCTCCCCCATTGCTGAGCTCCCCCTGCCAACCCACTTGTCCTCTCTGCTGCAACAGATAAGGAGATGCCCATGTGGTCTCCCTCAACCAGCAGGATATCCTAGATGATCCCAGGCGATTTGCTCTAGATGCCAACACTGTCCTGCCCTGTGCAGAAGAGAGAAATAACCCACTGAGAAGGGCTCGGTCTTTTTAATAGAAAACGCCTTCCTTTCCCATTGGTGAAAAATTGCAATAGCAGCAGATACCCCATTGTCTCTCCAACCCCCCACTCTGTGTTATTTATAGTCCAGCCTAAAATAGGAACAAACTACTTATTAAATCGACTCGATAATATTCAAGAGATAAATGGCCAGGCCTTGCGCAATAGGCTGGAGACAGGGTCTCGAATGCTAAAGAGGCTGCAAAGCCACAAAACGTTCCCATTTTTTGTCTCCTTCCCCTCCCTTCCTCCTCCTCCAGCCCGGCTTCAGATTTCATTTGAGCAACATCAGTGCTCCAAGGAGGAAATGTGGAAGCGGAGACTGATTTCTGCTCTGCTGATGAAAACAGCCTCACGAGCCATTGATAAAGTTGTCTCTCTCTGCACAAGGAACCAATTGGTGGCTGCGTTATGAGCCTAAACTTCAAAGTTCGTAATCACCCCATTTGTTAATGCAATTATGGGACGGAGCTGCCAGTCACAGGAGCGGTGGGTTAAATTTGAAGGTTTTTTATTGCCTGGTTTAGAGGCACCTCCAAGGGAAAATAAATATTTCTTGCAGAATTTGCTTAGAAAGAGCTGGAGAAAGCTAACAGCAGTCTCCTATAAACCTTCATCTTGACCTACAGCTTAGAAATATGTGACATCATTTAATTCTAGACCAACATTTGGACTTTCTCTGGTGATGGGAGAGCTATTAAGAGGTCCTAAAGCTGAATGTGAAAACTATTTGCTGGTGGAGGCTGTCAAATTAGCCCCAAGGCGTTATTATGCCCATAGCCCAAAGAACTCCAAAGTACAAACAGGTTGTAAGACCATGAAGCACTAGAATCTCCAGATTGCATTCATGTATTTATTAATACATCCACAAACTGTCTTTCTAAGCCAGTATTTTTTGGGGGAAAGAAAGAAGCCAGGCCAAACCCCAGCGAAATTAATGGAAACTGTTAGTTGCTACAACTATTTTTATGAGTGACTTAGTCTGAATGGGGCCCCATAATAAAGCATGATTTCAAAATGCATTATTAAAAGAAAACAGAAGAATGATGATGATAATAATATCTCAAAACCAATATAAGCAAATTCAGGTTGCTTTTTGCAATCCCAAGGAAGAATTTGGCAGCAGCAAAGGAGGAGGAAGAACAGAACATGTTCTTCATTATATAATGATTTTTCTAGATGGTAGGGACAAGATCTATGGGTTTTCTCTTTGGTCTGTTTGTTTTTAAAGCCGTTTCAGCCGTTCTTGCTTGTGAACAACAAGGAACACAACGGAGGGAATGTCCGTCTTGTTCGTATGGGGAGATACAACAGCCAAGGAAATGGGAAAAAATGGGGCTCCATCAAACACTTTTTAATGCCTAAAGAACAAGGAGATGGTGACATGGCGGTACAGCGCCTTGGCTTCAGGAGCGAGAAGATCCCAGAAGATGGGACAAGGTGAGAGTTCCCAGCAATGGAGGAGCATCCATCTTGCAGCGCAAGAGGAAATCCTGCCAGTCCAGTGATGTCTCACCAAGATCTTGTAAGCCCCATGGTGTTGTGGGCACAGAGAGGCAGTTTGGGGGCAGCTGTTGAATGTGGAAGAGGTGGGGGCTCTGTGGACATCTTCAGCTCTACCTTGTGACGCTACATGTATATTCTCTTATTTTTCCTTGGCTCCGTTCCACTGTCCATTTTGTGTACCATACACAAGCTGTACATAGATACCCATATTACAAAACTGTATAAGGAAGAAACCACATTAGGTATTCCCCATCCCATGTGCCATTCCCACAAAAATATTTCCAAATGCATCTTCTGATTTTTCTTCCAGGTATGTCCTTATTTAGCAATAAGTAAGAATAAACCCCAAGCAGACCAATGACCAAAAACCCATCCTCAAACACAGACACAACGTTTCGTCCCCCGGTTGATGGAAGAATGAGAGCACGTTTCTCTTTTGTTCTGTAATCTTGGCTAAACATTCTTCTTGCAGTTTCTCCTTCTTGGGACGAAGGTGGGAACCTGGTGGTCTCCTCTTTCCACAATGTTCTTTCCTAGAGGCCAGAGACCACAGCTGTCCAGTGCTAACTGCCATGATCTACCGAAGATCGTGTTCCAGGAAAAGCATCAGGAAAGCTCAGTTTGCAACATGTTCAACTTCCTTCTTGGCTGCCACGTAAGCCTGACTTTAAGTGCCTGGGATTTGGGGCCAGATCTTCTGTGCCAGAGGATATGGCTCTGGCGTGACAGCACCCTTTTTAATTTAAACCCAAGTCAAAGCCTGGATGTAACCTTTCCAGTGAGATGGGTGCCAAAGATATTAGCATTTTGGTTCGTGTCACAGGGTAGAATGGTTTATAAAAAGACCTAATCTTTAAACATATGAACTGCGAGGTTTTTTTCTGTTTTTTCCGTACTCGCTGAATTCACAATATGGCAAAAGGCAAGAGGAGGAGGTTTTTACAGGGAGGCGTTTCGGTGCAGCGCTTAATCCGAGCTTCGCCTTGGAACCTGGGTTTAATCGTCGGCTTGGAGTAGGCGAAATAAGAAGAACGGGGCACGGTGGTTCAGCTCCTGCCATAGACACCTGCCAGGCTCTCTGTGGCAGCGCCAGCCCTCGGGGCGCTTGGCTCCGGGAGGTCTGGCTGGCCCAGCCCTGCTCATATTCCAGAAAGCCTTAAAAGGATGGCTGTTTTCCCAGCCTTATGGGTCAGGAGGTTGCAAGGAGCCCATGGGACAGTGGTTATGGGTGCAATAATTGTTTTCTCAGCTGCCGTGATATGTACAGTGCGATGACTGGTTGCACATGCACACTCACACACGTGCACAAATGCACAACTACTTTGGCTGCAAAGAAACAGAAGACTATCCTGCCATCTGGTGGCCTCCTAATTTTTTGCAAGCCAAATGCAGTAGCCAAAACGCATAATTAGGTTTTTTAAAACAGTTTCCTTCTTCTTTTTTAATTAATTGCATTTACACAAGTCTGCTCCTCCCCTTCTTAATCCCCCAGCTTCTTTCCCACGCGTTAAACCTTTGCGGAGGCTCTACAAAACCACCTTGATTTCTGCGCCCCAAACAGCCGCCAGGGGGCAGCAAAGCGACGCAGGAAACCGCTGCCATCTAGTGGCCGAGGCAATATTTGCAGCCTCGGCCTGGCAAGTCTATTTAAACGCAGGCACGAATGAAATGCATTTAATTAATTGCCTTCATTAGCTCCCCTTTTTCGTCCTCTCCCATTCACAGTCCATCGCATGCACCCCCGAACAGCGGGGGATTTGCTTCCGAGTAGACCTACTGAGCACCGCGCCTAAACCGTCTAATAAATCCCAATGGACCGCGCTCGTGCCCGTAGCCAATATGGCAGCGACTCTTCGGCTGCCCGCTCCCAAAATGGCCGCCGCCCTCCGAGCGGAAGCCTCTCGAACTTTCCGCCCGGAGACGGCCATTTGGCGAGCGCCCTCGGAAGGAACGTCCGTTGCCTTCACCCAAGATGGCCGCCGCCGCGCGGCTCACCCACTCTGGGGCGGGGCTCCTGCCACGTGATCCGGCCGAGCCAGCGGTAGCGCGGGGAGGGCGGACGCCCCTCCTCTTGGAGACGCCGACTTCCGGGAGAGTTGCTGCGCCGCCGGCAGAAGGACGAGCAGCGGGAGGTGAGTGGGCCGCGGCCGGCGGGTGGACGCTTCTCCGGGCTTGAGCGGCGGCGGCGGCGGCAGGAGAAGCGGCGGTGGCCTCCAGGCCGCCGCGTCGCCGCCCCCGCAGTGAAGGGGCGGCGGCGGCGGCAGCAGCAGCAGCAGCAGCAGCGAGCCTACCTCGCAGGCCTGTTGTGGGGTTCCCCTCCTTCCTGGGCCCAGATGCCCCCAGGGCCTCAGGAGCAGCGGCTTCTCTGCTGGAGGGAGGTGGAACACGGGCACCTCCCCCCGCGCAGAGGCCTTGTTTCTCAGACTGGCCTACCTGGCAGGGCTGTTGTGGCAGGCCGCGCATTCCTCCTGGGCCTCCCTGAGGAATAGCGAGCCGTCAGGAGGGGCCGTGGGGGGGGGGGCGCTGAGCGACTTCTGCCTCAGTTTCCCTGCGCTGAGCCAGGGCCTGGGCCGCCCCGAGCGGGAGGGCTTCCCCGGCTCAGGGAAGAAGAGGAAGGGCCGCCCTGACGCCCTCCGAGGGCCGGTGCTGGATGGGGGACCACCATGAAATCTTCGGGCTGCAGAAACGCCCCCAAAGACATTGACGCGTCAAGAATCGAGCTTGATCGGGGGAGACTTTACCTTCTAACCATCCCATGTACCTTTTTATCTCTTTCGGCACAATTAAGATCAGCTGTCTGTCTATTCATTTGAAACACTGGTACGGCCGCCCACCTTAAAGCAACTCTGGGCGGCTTACAACCAATAGAGCGGCATAAATTAATGTAAAACGGCATAAAAACCCAACAAAAAATAACGGAGCGTGTACAATACAGACAAAATTGGTGCAATAGCAAAATTGTTTTCTGCATGAGGGGATGTTCAGTTATTTAAACGGTATTTCAGTATGGAAATACTATTTCTCAGAGTAATGTAACCATGGGATAATACAGCGATTTATTTATAAAAGTGCAAAGAAATTAAGAGATCTTGGTGATCTGTGTTTAAAAGCTCGGCGTATTGGTGATCATCAGAACAGCAACGCTTTGCCCTTCATGCTAAGTTGCCCTGTCTGGTGCAGTAATTATCATTTCATTTTAGGGTTAAGAGACCTGGCAGATGCTGGCACACACATGGCATTACTCTTTGTGACATCATGCAGTTTTGACTCAGCATTTACTGGTTTGCTGTTAGGGACTGACACTGCACACTAGACTCCATGCCATGGAATAGTCAGTCTCTTGCCTCCCTCTGTTGGCAGCTGCGCCTTTCTGTTTTAAAAACTTCAGGAGAATTGGAAGTAAAGTCTGAGACAGAAAGGCTCAAACGATATATTTCTTGGGCATCTTGTTCTTTTTAAAATGCATTGATAACCTAGCCTTATACACGTATGCTCAGATGTAAGTTATATAGAACGAAAGCTGAAATGAGAATATTTTTCTAAGTTTTCCTACCAGCGAGTGTGCTGGATTTAAAACCAAATTGTTTAATGCTTCACAAAACAGTGCTGTTATGGTGCTTCTCATTAAAACGGCGTATTCAACCAGCACTTGTTCAGGAATCATTTCCTATAATCTCTCTGACAGAAGGATCCCTTTTATCTCAACTGTAGTTACTAAGAGGCTCTGGGTAGTGTTATCTGCAAGAGGCATTCGTATTTCTGTTCTTTCTGTTGGAAGTTGCAATTCTGATAACGGTGCAAGCGTAGGTGCATATATAAATGGTTGTTGATTTTCTCAGTTTAACGTGGAATGCATATTCTTTTAATAGCCCAGCAGCTGGATTTTATTCAAAAAATATATCGGGGACCAATTATTACTGGCTTGGTTTTCTTCTCAATGAGAGAGTCCCGAGCCACTTGCATACCCAATTATGTTTCATATTATTCCAAAACCCAACTTGGTGGCATCTTCTCCTTGTCCTTAGCCCATCTTGAAAAGCTAAGCAGGGTTGGACCTGATTTATACTTGGATGGGAGGACTAGTAGGAAAGCCTAGGACTGGGAAGCTGGAAAACCACCTTTGTGAGACTAGGCTGAAGCTGCCATAACCTAAAGATGAAGCAGGCAGGTAAGCAGAGAGGGCAAAAGCCAGGAAACTTATCCATGAGATCCCTTCAGGGAGGTAGATAAGAAGGAAGCAAGTCGTTAAGGAAAAAACAAAGGACTCAACCAGAAAGAGGAAGTTGGGCCTGAGCACATGGAAGCCCTCACCCCAATCCCATCAACTTGTAAATCAAGGCAGCAAGGACTTTGGGGGTAAAAGGGGTCCCAAAGCCCGCCCACTCTGAGTGGTCTGAGTCACCTTTGGATCCAGACTTGGCGGCTTCTGTCCCTCTAGCTAGTGCCTGGCAGCTTAGTTGGGAAGGACGTGGGTAAGTGTGGATGAGTGTGTGTGTGTGTGTGTATGAGAAAGAGCAAACATACCTTGCAACCAGTAAAGTTTTGCTCTTACTTTAAATTCACTGGGTCTCCATGTATTCCAAAGAACCTCTTGTGCCTCAGTGTTCGGTTGGAAGTGATTTGTGTATATCCCTAATTATTTCCCGGCTGTTGACCAGGGCTGTGTGTCTGTCTGCTCCAGCCGCACCTCTCTGGAAAACCCAGGTAGAAAGCAAGGGGGGCTGACAAGATCCGCATGCCTCAACAGGCTGTGAGTGTGTGAGTGAGTGACCATAAGCCGAACCTGGGAGCAGCATGTGTAACACCTTCCAGAAGAAATTTCTATCCTGGCCATGAGGTCCTCAGGGGTCAAGCTGGCTTAAGAATATTCCAATGTGGTCCTGTGTTCTTTGCATCATCATGCAGCCTACTGCAGCCCTGATCCCCTGCAAGAGAAATTGGGTTGGACTGCTTTTATACAACTCTGTGAGCAAGTGCGGTGTTGCTCAGTTTTCTCCTGCTTTTGCTGGATCAGACCAAAGTTGCTGCATGGTAACTGCCTTGCTTTCATGTGGTTGCAGGCAGAATTTGCTGTTGACTTGGTTCCCGCAGCCATGCTGGCAGCAAGGTTGGTGTGTCTTCGGGCACTCCCCTGCAGGAGTCTTCGTTCTGCCGTCACTCAGATTTCACCAACATTGAGAAATCCCTCTCTAAAGACAAAGCAATGGCTCATGCAGCCTTATCAGGTATGTGTCTCCAGAATCTCATCCTTGCATCATCATCATCATCATCATCATTATTATTATTATTATTATTATTATTATTATTATTATTATTTCCTTTTATGCACAAGTCCTCAGTGCCAGCACCTTGTGGAACTTGGCTAAACTTGAAGCAGCTGAGCAGGGTCGGTCTGGGATAGAGCTTGGAGGAGAGATCACAGGGCATCCTAAGCTGGAGGCTGGACAAAGCAAAAAGGGAAAAAAATGCTGGAAGATGCCAGCAGTGCCAGGATGTGTCCATGTGGACATTGGGAGGTGAATGTGGCCCAAGGGAGTCATTCCCTTTTTTGTATTTATTGAGTTCATTAATCACCCTTTGATATGAGCAACTATATATTTTTTTCCATTTAAAAAGGCAGGCCAGGGATCTGGCTCATAACTGGGAGCCTAACAGGATCAATTGGCCAGCGTGGACTCGAGTTCGCAGAACAAATGCAGCAGAAAGAAGAGGGGAGACATTAGTTATGGGGTTTGAGCTTAATAGAAAACCAGTTTTGGTTGGATGCCCCAGGGACTGGAACAGGTTTAAAGGGAAAAGTCATCTGTCGCTCTTGGTTTGTGAAAGAGGAGGGGTGAAACAACAGAGCAAGGCTCACTGGCGTGCCAGGAAACCCTACGTAATAGTCATGGTGGATCCAGCCAAGAGTCTCTGTAATCCAGCTAGCGATGTACAAGAGGCCCGTAATCGGAATCTGAGTGATGTGTTCCTCTCTTAGGTACACATTTTCCACAAGTTGATGTAGCTGTATCAGAACCCACAATTTTCCTCTGTCTTGGGCTTCTTTCACAGGCATCTGTGTTGACATGGAAACCATTTCCTGGGTGCAGGACCCAGTGGATGTCTGCAGAGGATTGACCTTGCAGACATCTGACTTTCAGGTTGTGACGGGAGAGGCGGGAAGTTGGCTGTAATGTAGCCATGTGAGATAATGTCAGAGGCTCAGTGCTTGTCCTTGTCAATGCCTAAAAACAGGGTTGTATGTGTTTGCAGTCAAGTTACAGAGTCTCCCAGCTGGTTTCAAAGTTTAGTATTTATTCCTCCAGAATCCATCCTTTTACTCACACAGGGTTTTGGGGTTTTTTTGTTTTGGTTTGGTTTTTTTGGCAAGTGAGATCTCTCATGCATGCTGATCTTATTGACTGACCCAAGGCCACAGAACACAGGCATGCAAGCCGTGCTCCTCCACATTTCATCCCTCTTGAAAATGATCCTTGACTTGCTGTTTAGTTTTCCTCCCAGTGGTTGGGAGGCACAGCTGTCAGCTATGTTTCCTTCAGACCTCTAGAATTCACTTTTCCTTTTTTTGAATAACAGGGATATGCCTCCAGGGTTCGGACAGGGATACGCCGAGGGAAAACTGGTCAAGAAGTTAAAGAAGCAGCTTTTGAGCCATCAATGGAAACAGCCTTTAAAAGTAGGTGTGCATATGTGGGTGTGGGTCTTAGCCCTTTGCCAGAATCAGTGTGGCTATAAATCAGTAGGTTTCTGTGTTTTTCCCTCCCAATTATTGTAAGTTCTGATTGAAAGAGGTATACTATGCAAACAAAATATACAATCTGATTATAAATTAAACTCTGGAGTTGTGCAGGATTCAGAGCTGAGCCAGCAAAGGTACTTTGATTCTGGTGTGGGCGCCCTCTCTTTCCTTCTTGGCAGCACCTTAAAGGAGCACATAGGTCTTTAGGGGGGTCTGCAAAACAGGAAAATGGGTTTTGTTTCATCCAAAGCAACCCCACTTGGAACCACCTTG
Organism: Python bivittatus; assembly: GCF_059951505.1. Lineage (NCBI taxonomy): Eukaryota > Metazoa > Chordata > Lepidosauria > Squamata > Pythonidae > Python > Python bivittatus. The sequence continues at coordinate 8,350,977 of NW_028277033.1, forward strand.
GTTAGAACAAAACTTGAAACAGCCAGAGATTCTGTTTCAAACTCAGAACAAAGCTCTCCCAATGAAAGGATTTGTTCTGAGCTTAGACTGTTTGAAGTAGTTTGCATTCAAATTGCTTGTCATGCCCCTGGCAAAAGAGGAGAGGGGTTTAGCGTATGGGCTCTTCCTATTCAAGGTCCTGGGGGACATGATGGGGTTTTCACACATACAAGATATATAATCTAAGCCAAGTAGTGTGTAGTTGCATGAGTTCTCTTGGACTCGTTAACTTGCTGACATCACTGTGTTTAGATCCAAGACTTGGTATTCTAGCCTCCGCACAATCATCTACTTAATCACCTAAAAAGTTGTGTATTTCTGTGTTGTACCCAGTAATTGCCCAAGATTTACAAAACTGTTCATGTGTATACACATATGTATAAATTGTCAGTAACTAGAGCACCTTTATTTTCCATTCATATTTAAGGAAGCAGTCTTAATCCTATTGTTCGTATATTACAGAGTGCTCCAGAAAATGCATTAACTTCATAATTCCTCACTGTCCTGTATCTTAACTGGACGTAACTTTACCAGGCACAAATGTGTAAACCAAAGAAATATATTGAAGCCTGCTATGTTTTAGTTTCATTATATGCTTCGAATGTGCCCTTTTCAGGAAATAGGGTTTAAATCAGTTTCTGTTCATGAAACCTTGTATCCACTTTGTGACTTGAGGATAATTGCTGCCTTCCTGTAGGTCTATGAAACATCTGGATAGGCACAAAGTGAACAGGCTTTGAAGCAAAGCCACTGTACTGTCTCTTTTTGGAGATGTTTGATTTGTGGCTGAGCATAACTCAGAATTCAGTGGCTCATATTTTAAATAATGGAGAACTCAGTGCAAAGGACCAAAAATGACTCCAGGTTTTGGGCTCTCTCTTAAAAAATATTTGGGGCTGCTTTCCTACCTGTCAAGCTGAACACAGACCCAAAGTTACAAATCCATTGTCCACTGTAGATATGGCCAAGTTTTGAGGGCTGCAAAAATACAAAATGGAGCTAATGAAGCAATCAGAAGGTAGGGGTGGCACCCATAATAGTTGGGCCACCTGCAGCCTGCAGTTCCCTGGGATCTGCATTGTAATTTTTGCTGCCTTCCAGTGGAAAAGGAAGTGTGAGAAGCTTAGTGCATCTAAAGCAAACACTTAATGCATCTAGAGTAGTAACCAAAAACAGTACATCAAACTGCAGAAAGATTGTCCTCCCTTGTCTTTGAAAGGGGGGCAGGAAGATAAACAAAAACATAAAGACGATCACTAATTGAGCTAATAGTCTTTAAGACATGGTAAGTGGCTGCTGAAGTGAATTTGGCCAAATGGATAGAAAGTTAGGCAGGCAGGCCAGAGATGTATGTCCTCAAAATTATCCTGTGAATCTTTGTTTCTCCATTCTGAGCCTCTCTGTTCCTGATGCATGTTCAGCTTTTCAGCACGTGTTCTGCCATAAAGTAGGCCCTTAGCAGAAACATTTAGGAAATTGCCTTGGTGTTACCCTTTATTAAGGAGAGAATTATTTCAAGTTAATTGCTGTTTTCTCTTTATCAGTTGACCAGGCGGGAAGATGGATAGTTGCTGGGGGTGCTGCTGTCGGTCTTGGAGCCCTCTGCTATTATGGGTTGGGGATGTCCAATGAAATCGGCGCCCTTGAAAAAGCCGTGTAAGCAATTTATTTCTAATACGAACCATGAGTGTCTCTTGGCACACCGGCCTTCTGGAAGCTCAGCAGATATGGATTGGTTTAGTGACCTAATAGCTATGTATACGTCCTGGCTAGAATTCCATAATGGAGGAAACGTGGCATATTCATCTCGCAATTAAAGTAATTACAGTAAAAATCAATTTATGGATAGTTTTGAGCACCCACTGGAGAAATTGTAGTGGAAGGTGATTTGTGATTCAGAACACAGCAATAATATATTTTTAAAGATTCACTTAAATTACTTCAGAAAAAGACTCACAAAGCTGTGTATCGATTTAATCATTATGCCAAGAACTGAGTTTGCTGAGTGGAAAGGCTTTGGCACACGCAAAAAAAAACTTAAATGGTAAAAAGAGCCCTGTTTAGCATTTTTGCTTGTTTGGGGCTTTCTTGTTTCTTTGTTTGTTTGTTTGGCTTAGGGGAATGAAAGGTACTTAATGAGTATTGAGTCATCCTCAAATAAAGGACGCCTTATTCTCATTCAGAATGGGCTTCCCTTGACTTCTGTGGCATCATCCCGTGAATGGCTAGATTTCCTTAAGAAAGAGTGAAACAAAGAAAAAGGCTGCAGAAGATACGCATTAAATATTGTTGGTCTTACTGTACAATAGAATTTCAGTCACAGGAATATTCCAAATGTTTTTTGCAGAAAGCATGGTACCTTTAAGCTTTAACTGAGTGGTTTTGTCAACTGAGAAGATAATTCAGAGTGATGAGCAGTCCTTAGCCCCAAACAGAGAGTTCAGTGGAGCTGTGCAGATCCTTTAAAAAGAGGCATGTCAGAATGCCCAGGAGCATATACAGAGTGCCCCTGTCTGCATGGCTGAAGAACCTGTGTTGTTGGCAAGGCTCAAGTAGCTATTTTGGGAGTAGCTTTGCTGGGGGGAGAATGCAAAACTGAATAGCTGCATTTACAGGCCTGTAGGGACAGCCAAGGGCAGCTTCAGAAGCATCTTCGTGGGCCTGGAGGAAAATGGGGCTGCTTTAATGGTTCAAAAAGTAATACTTCATATGCATTCCAGCGTGTTCTGTTTTGAAGGATTTGCATAACCCTGGTATGCACCACTTTTCCTTGATGATTTGGGTTCTGGTATGTAGCCATAAGAAATCCAAATGTGATCAGAGAAAGGCTTAGCTGCTTGCCGTATTCATTTTGTGAAATGCTCACTCTCTGTGTGTCTCTGTTGGTTTTCCAGTATTTGGCCACAGTATGTGAAAGACAGAATTCGTTCCACCTACATGTACTTCGCTGGAAGTGTTGGCTTGACTGCCTTGTCTGCCGTGCTAGTGAGCAGATCTCCTGCCCTGATGGGACTGATGATGAAGGGGTCCTGGCTGGTAAGGCCTTCCCTCGCTGTCATCTACCTGCCCTGCGTGGAAACACCTCTGGAGAAGTCTCCAGCCTCTCATTGACGGAGCCGACTCCCCATGAGTCCCCACGAGGCATTGGCCTGTCGTACAGCCCCTACTCTCCTTGAACGGGATGGGGGCAAACAACAGCTGAGACGTTTTCACATGACTTCTCAAGCTGCCTTAGTAAACTCTCCACCATTTTAAGGAGGCTTAAGAAAATCCACCTGTCTTGGTTCAGACAGAGGGTCTTGGTTCAGGTTCCAGAAAATGGGGGATATTTATCCCTTCTGTGCTCAGTTTTGTTTTCCAAGGGCTGATAGTATATTTTTAGTAATTGCTATAGGTTAATTGCATAGTGTGAAAGACCCTATGAAGCTTTTGTTAATTTACCTCTCAGTTTCATGGGAACTTTCAGGGAGTGAAACAGGAGAGCAATATTAAATAAGGGGCCCACCTCCAGCATAGCACAATGCTGCAAAAGCCAAGCTATAAAATAACTCCCCATGGTCTAAATCAGTGTTTTTCAAACTTGGCCATTTTAAGATGTGTGACTTCAACTCGCAGGATTTCCCAGCCAGCATGCTGGGTAGGGAATGCTGGGAGTTGAAGTCCACACATCTTAAAGTGGCCAAGTTTGAAAAACACTGGCCTCAATGCTCTGTCTTTATGCAGTTCCTGCTCTGCTTCTCTAACTCTGCTGATGGTAGCACATTCACAGACAGAAGTCCCCCAAGGAGGTTATCTTCATTAACCTTTATGTAAAAAGAGTTATCAGAAATCTAAAACAGTGTTTTTATTTTTTCCAAAAGTTGTTTAGAATCACTTGTTTAGCTATATTCCAGCCTTGCTACTGGATGATGTTTAGGAGACAGATCAATAATGCTGGACCTTCATTTTCTACGTTCTTGTGCCCTAATGGGAGATCCAGCGGTGTCCACAAGAGGGCACGGTAGCTAATTTAGTCCAGTGTTTCTCAACCTCAGCAACTTTAAGATGTGTTGTGCAGTAGCTTACGTATTAGATGGTGGTCCTGTGAAGTCGTGTCTTGCTATCAAACGATTTGCATGTTTTATCAGAAACTGTTAAGAGTTCTGATAGTCCTGATGCAGGAGAATACTTTTTGCCGTTTCTCCTGCCCCCTGCCCCAGAACCCTGGGCACAGTCAAAGCCTAGCTCCAGGAAACAGGGGCCCTCCACACAACGTCCAGCGTAAATGAACAAATTTATTGAGCTCACATAGTTAAAGAATGAATCAATAGGAACGTTAAGACAGATAATACAGAACACCCCTTCTGTAACTAAGGATTTAACTAATGTAGTTTGTTTAATAGGTGTGCGTGCTTTTTGGTAATGAAGCGAACAGCAAGCCCTGGGAGTCAGTCCTTTACTCAAAGTAAACAGGGTTCCCCGAACCAAAACATCGAACCCCATTTAGTTTTAGAAAGAGATTTATATACCTGGAAGCAACACATGAAAGGCTGCTCTAAACTTCTCAAAAATTCAGGGATAGCCCGTCTTCCTCCTACCCACCCCATTTTCTGTTTTTTGAAATCGTGACTCTGTGTGGAATATGATTAGCACTTAATACAGGAAGCTAATTTTAGGTCTGTCCCTCAAATTATCATGTATGGATGGGAGACATACTGGACTGGAGACACGAGAACAGAACAGGTGGGAAATGGATTGGGATCACATTTTCATACTGGGGTCCTGTTATCTGTGAAAATACCAGAAAAGAATAGTATAAGGGAAGCTTGGATTGCAAAGTACTTATCCAAATGAAACAGCTGTGCTACTTGTTAGTCTAATTAGTAATGTTTTATTTACAGGCAATCGGTGCCACCTTTGCAGCAATGATTGGAGCTGGCATGTTGGTTCGATCAATAGATTACGAACATAGCCCTATCCCAAAACACGTGGCGTGGATGCTGCATGCAGGTATTCGTTTTTCTGGATTTTTAAAAACATTGGCACCAAATACAATGCATATTGAGAAATCCCTGCTGAATGCTTTTGATTCTGCTGCTTTCTTTTCCCCCAAGAGCACTGAGATCCTTCTTCAGCTCAAAACCTTGCTTGTCATTGAGTTAGTTGGAAATATCCTCCTTAGTAGCCAAAAAATGAACACGTGGCATGACCTGGACCATTGGAGTCCCATCAAGTTCAAGGAGATAACTGCTCCTACATGGTCCCATCACCTGAACCTCATTTAGGGAAGAACTGCTTGTCTGTATCATTGGTAGCAGGACTGGTGATTTTAGCAGCTTGCATTTCAAGTATTTCTGCATGCTCTGCCATGCAGTATTGGGATGATCTACAGTAGAAGAAAAATTAAAATGGGGGCAAGCTTAAAACTCCTGGAAGATGCTGGTTTTGAGACCCTGCAAATGTTGTGATTAAAGATATGACCACATACATTCCCAATACCATGTGAAGTATTCTACTCATTCTGTCATTCCCTTGTATTAGTTTAAAAAAAAAAAGGAAGGAGAGTCTCAGGTTAGGTGAACATTCTGGACTTCTGTGGCATTCAGGGTTTCAACTTCAGGAGAGTTAGGATGTAGGGCTATTGTATCTAATATTCTTCTGGTTTGCAGTTGGCCCATAAGGAGGGGTAGGACTTGAATGTGGGTCTTTAGTGGGTTTGGCTAGCAGTGTGGGAGAACATTGCTGCAGTTGGAGGCAAAATATCCTTGCCCCATCATCACTTTTCAAAAGGTGGCTTTTACTGGCAATCCTGTGGGGGATGGGTGCCGCAGTGTATGTATCTTGAGGGTGTGGAGCATCGCTTTTCAAACCTTTTACACCACAGCAACCATCACAGTATATTGACTTGAGATGTATCTTCATGAAGACATGTCCCTCTAGTATCACACTGAATAAACAAAGCTGCAACATATCTTAATGTTCCTTGCAGGTAGTTTCTCTGTCAAATTCACACCAGCATCTTCTTCTTTGCCTAGGTGTTATGGGTGCAGTGGTGGCTCCTCTGACTCTTCTTGGTGGCCCCCTACTTCTTCGAGCTGCTTGGTACACGGCAGGAATCGTGGGGGGTCTCTCTGCTGTGGCCATGTGCGCCCCAAGTGAGAAGTTTCTGAACATGGGAGCTCCTCTGGGTCTGGGCTTGGGACTTGTGATTGTTTCTTCTGTGGGTAAGTAGATCAGCTCTCCTAAGAGGTGGACTGAAAGCTCTGAATTGGCTTTGCTTGATTATCTAATGTAGTCAGTCAGTTCCAGGAGCTTAGCATGTACAAATGTATTCCTACTGGAGCCAGGCAATTGGCTAGGTGGGTAGCTTCCCATATTGGAGATGTTTGACTAGAAATCAGCCACTCAACCTTACATGTAGACATGTAACATGTAGACAACCTCTTTTTTTCCTCCACTAAACTTTTGTGTATCTATTGGACTTCTCACGTATAAAATTACAGGTAATCCTTGACTTAACGACCACAATAGGGACTGGAAAGTTCATCATTAAGCAGGGTATTACATGACTGCACCCAATTTTATGATATTTTATGCAGTGGTCATTAAGTGAATCACATGGTTCCCCATTGATTTTGCTTGCCAGAAGCCAGCTGGGAAGGTTGCAAATGGCGATCACATGATCTCGGGATGCTGCAACCATCGTAAATATGTTCCAGTTGCCAAGCTCTCGAATTTTGGTCACATGACTGCGAGGAAATACGAGGACCAGTCATAAGCCATTTTTTTTCAGCACCGTCATAACTTCGAATGGTCGCTAAACGAATGGTCTTAAGTCTGCTAGCTGTACAGCTAGGGACCCTGCTGAACTAACTTACCATTCTGTTGGGCATGGGTGGTAAAAGTGTGCATCACCAACTTAATGCTTTGTTCTTGGGGGCCTTCGGGTATGTCTTCCAGGATCTATGTTCCTGCCTCCAACTTCTATGTTGGGTGCTGGCATGTATTCTGTCGCGATTTATGGTGGATTGGTACTTTTTAGCCTGTTCCTGCTCCACGATACCCAGGCAATTATAAAACGTGCAGAGACTCAACCACTGCTGAGTGGGTTTGGAATGCAGAAGTATGATCCTATCAATGCGTAAGTATTTCTTCTTGCTGGATGTAACACAATTCAAGCCTCAGATAGGTATAACACAGAGGTGAAGAAGAAACCCATGGCTTTAAAACCAAGCTGGAAATTTCTGTTCCATCCCACTGACATTAATAATAATAATTCTAATTAAAAACACACTCTGGGGCAATCCAAATCTTGGATTGGCCTTTGACAGTTGGAAGGCTCTGCTGGAAAAGCACAGAGCCGTCCTTGTAATAAAGCAGAGGAAATTTGAAATATCTTTTGTGGGCATAAATTCCTTTGCATTTCAGACTTATTAATAAAGCCTGTGAAAAAATATTCAATATTTTTCAGTACGGTTGTAAAAAACATGTCATTTTGAACTGTTATCAGTGTGATGAAACATCCCATTTCAAGTGTGAAGCTGCCATTTTCCATACAAAATGGGGTGTGACAGGTACTTCCACATCATGGCAGTTTTGCATATGAGGCAGAACCTTTTTCAAAGTTTTGAAAAGTTTCACACTTTGTAATAGCTTCAGGCAGACCTTTTACCCACCTGTAGTCTTATTAATGATTGCTTAAAAGTCAGCCTAAAATTTGAACACAACTCAGGTCCAGCAGATTCTGTCTACAAATCCAAAGCCCACCAGGATCTGTTAAATTGAGGGATTACTGCATTGTTTCTCAACCTTGGCAACTTGAAAATGTGTGCATGCTCCCTGGGGAATTCTGGGAGTTGAGGTCCACCCATCTTCAGGCTGCCAAGGTTGAGAAACGCAGGTTTGCTGCATTACTATCGAAACCATAGTCTGTGTCAGAGACTTAGATATAGTCATGCGTATATAGGAATACTTTCCAGGTAGTTGAACAGGGCTGAAGAAAAATGTATGGGCAAACTGGCTGGTAAAAATAATATGGAGGAGTTCGTTGGCCTTATTTGCAATTGTTGTAAAAGAACAGTGAACTTAGTTGAAAGAATACAGAACAGTTCAACAACTTTACGTTCTTCGACACACAAAGTAAATGTTTCATTGCTAAACTCTGCCCACAGAATGTCTTTCTGTCCTGTCTTCCAGGTGTATGAGCATTTACGTGGACACGCTCAATATCTTCATCAGAGTGGCTACTATGCTTGCTGGTGGTGGTGGGCGGAAGAAGTAGATGCAGCAAGGTGCCTTGAGGGGTCATCCGTCAGTTTCTCTGCTTAGTGCAAACTCTCCAATAAAGCGTTCGTTGCGTCCAAGCAGCTTTCCTGTAGAAGTTTGATATTCTAAGCATTTCAACATGATCTCGAAGTTCTTTTGGGGGCAGCATGACTCAGGTCTTGGTTTCCAGTTCTAATTTGTAAAGCATTCAGTGGAAACTAGTTGGCTGCATGCCACTCAATCACTTTGCTTCAGTTGGAGGGTTTTTTGAAATGGAAAAGAAGTTCATAACAATAAATCTGTATTTACAGCAACTATTAAGTTCTCTTCTCCTTTCAAAAGATGACTCTCTGCCGTTCTTTCTGGCGCCATATATAAGATAGGCCTAGAAGAGCATTATACACTCTTCGGTAAGAGTTGAATTCAGCTGTGGATTCAGAAACTATAAAATTATTTTAGCAGAAATTCAGGAAGCTATCCAAGCATATTTGCTACTAATGCATGAATATCATCAACTGAGCGTGGCTTATTTTGAAACAAATCTCATGGAAATCTCATTAAATGAGGAATGTTGGAGAATAGCATTCTGTCCCAAAGTCAGATCGGGACCCCATCTTCATCTTGAGCCATGTTTTCCTCTCAAAATCCTCTGCAAAATAGTAGCATCCGACTGGCCATTTCTTTTGATAAGTGGATAGTGGTTTCTACAAGAACATTAAATGGGGCTCTCCCCTTAATTCCAGAATTGTACTTCTACGCTCTTAATTTATAGGCTGGGAAGACAGTTGTATATAAATTTGTAATGGAGAAAATAAAATCAGAACTGCATGAAGCTCCCAGCTTCTGTAATACTCCATTTCATTAACAGATACAGCAATCCAGTAATGTAAGTTTCCTCCCTTGTCAATCTGTGCTATCAGGTTCTTAATAAATAAAATCCTTGCACAACATTTCATGGGTCTTGTTTTCTTTGAGGAGTGGTCTCTATGTCTTGGATAAAATGTTCACCGCCATTTATGTCATTTGCATAGTGACATAAGTTTGCTTATAAAATAAGAAAACTGCAAGCGGAATTACAACGGATCTTCCACACTATTGTGGAAACAGCACTTTGTGTCTGCCCCCTATGATATATCCAAAGTGGCTGGTGGGTATCGTTTTGCTACCTTGTCCAAAAAACCCCGGCAAACGTTAATCAAGGTGATCAAGGTCTATTTAACATGATACACGTAGTTACAATTTCCGATTAATCCCAACTACATGGAAAAACACAATACGTAAAGCAGCATTTGTTCTGGATAGGAAGTACTGACTCGATATATTTATGGGGGGGGGGAATTGTTAAAATAATTGTGACCAAACAGAATTCCTCCCCCCACCACGCACCTTAGTTTGCTTTGGCTTAGGCTGCATTCATATTTAAATAACCATTTTAGCACTAATTAAAAGATATTAAAAAGGCACCAGTTTGCCAACTTTACTGCAAAAGTTATCATGGATATATACTTATAGACAAAATACTACTTATTTGATGCATATATGCGTGCGGATAACTTAGCAGTAACGTGGTTTGACTTAAAAAAAAAATTGACAGTCTAGTCTGTATTTCCCATCTAAGTCCTGACCAGACCTAACTGCATAGCTGAGATTAATATATGTGTAGTGTCAATGCATTTGCCAAAATGCAACAATTTTATTGCATATTAGAACTAGGGATATGCAAAATCTCCCATGTGCACAGAACACTAAGTTTGCAGGTCCAAACCCAGACCAAAACACATTCAGTTGAGTAAGCATGCTGCCATCGGATAATGGCTAGGTAAATACTGGGGAGACAGGTGCATAGGCTGAATACTGTGATGGAATGGAATTATGAAGGCCAGGCTCAGGGAGATAAACATTTTCTTAGCTAGCCGGAGGAGCGTGGGAGCAACAAGAGGATGAGGCTGGCACCTCCCTGAGGAATTCACACTGTTGTGGCTGGAGAACTTGGGAGATGGGGTTTCAGTCTGGGAAGATTCTTGCTAGAGGTTGTAGCTAATAAACATAGCTGGACTGAATTGGCATTGTCTCTTGGAGTTCCTTGGGCTAAACCTGACATCAATCTCCCCAGACTGAAACCCCATCTCCCAAGTCCTCCAGCCACAACAGTGTGAATTCCTCAGGGAGGTGCCAGCCGCATCCTCTTGTTGCTCCCACGCTCCTCCGGTGAGCTAAGAAAATGTTTATCTCTCCGAGCCTGGCCTTCATAATTCCATTCCATCACAAATATACAGGTTATGGAGAAGAAGGCCCTACAGGACACCTGGAATTTGCCTTGGCTGAAAGTAAAACCCGAAGCAATTTTGATTCAAACTGACCCTCCTGGTACAGTTCAGCTAAACTCCAAGCCAAATGTATTGGTTCCATACCCATTTTCAGTTGTGTGCGCAGCAAGTGGAGATCCCATAAAATGGATGAAGCAGATGTGTCCTGCTTATGCCCCCAGAGAAACCACCACTGTTCTATCAGTCCCAACTTTTTATAGTTAGAAGGAAGCTGTGAGCAAGCCCCGGAGAAGTATGAATAGAGCTGCATCAATTTAACATGCATGGATTCAGCTCAGTATTAATTCTGTACTAAATGTTCTTATAGAAAGAGCCTAAGGAATGGAAGAAATTGCATTAGTCCGTTGTTATAAAACTGGGATTTTGTGTCTTAAGTAAGGGTGGGAAAAGGGCAGTTTTGGCCGCCTATGGCTCACCACTATTCCCATGGGATCAAACCTTTTGGCCTTACCCATTTTTAGACTGTGGCCTTCAACTTGCTTTGAAAAGCGCCACGTAGCCCTTGAACTGATTTCCATGGACAAAAATAAGGAAGTGGATAACCGGGTGGTTTGGGAATGGTTCTGGAGACCCTAATGAAGCACTGAAGTGCAGGCCCTGTTCTACCAAGGTCTAATCTCGTTTGAATAAATAAAGGGGTGGCCTTGTCACGCCTGTCCAACCCAGGTGTATCAGAGACTGTTTTGTTCACGAGTCTTGAACTTTGGCACTCTCTTGGTCTGGCTGCATATCTTTACATTTGCAGATTTTTTTTCCCCAAAGGATTTATAAAGGTTTCCTTCTGTAGGGCCCAAGGAGGTTAACCATAAACGTATTCCTCTGCTATGTGGCAATCTTATCACATAGATTTAATGTGTTGATCCAGCAAACGACTCATCTGGGAGAACAGATTTATGCACGTAACCTCTTGGGGTTAGGTTTGGGCACGCATGCAATATATATTAATAATAATATTAATAATATATTAATACATCATAATTAATATGATCAATGACCAGATTTTACTTCCTTAAAGGGTGGCCATCTGTGTTACCATTCCTCCATTTTGGAAGCATGAAGAGATTAGCCACCGTAATATAACATCACAGACTCAATAGAAATACAGATGTGCCACGTCTTTCTGTCTCAAAGGGGCATGATTACAGTCAAAGGGAGGGAGAGAATAATCTATATGAGTTGGTGGATGGTTTTAGGGGCTATCAGAAGTTATCGCAGGAAGGAGGTGTGTAGAAACTGCAAAGTGACAGTCTCTAGATGGTGAAAAAAACCCCAATTCTTAGAGGTGTACCTTCTCACCCACATTTACTAATATTTTATCTGAAAATATTACAAAGTTTTCCCAAAGTATGTGCCCCTCGTAAATTGGTATCATAAAGCCCAGAATTCCCAGCAAGCCTTTGACCATGACAGTTGGGAATTCTAGGAATTTAGAATTGGACAGCATCAGCTTGGGGATTGCTGATGTAATGTATACTTACGCAAATGCCCGCCTGTAGGGAATCACAACCTGTCAGGGATCCCACCTTGTCAGGAGTATTGCCTTCATAGGAGCATGAGTGTTTAATTTGGTTTTTGGCTGGTATTTGAAGGCCTCAAACTGAAAAGTGCATTGAAAAGTGTACGACAGTGACGAATGATGTGTGTTAGATCATTGGTCCAATACCTGAACGTATCATTCGCTGCAGTGAATGAAACCCGAAGGTGTGTTTTTACAACATGTTTAACCACACCAGACAAAGACTACGTAAATGCATTCACACAACATGTTAAGCTTGGTTAGTTTTAATTTTGGTTTGTTGATCTTCTGGGTTAGCATATCATGCAAGTAACCATCTGGTAAAATTCCTGTTCAAGGTATTGTGTGAACTGAGAAAAAAGGTGGATTTCGTATCAAGGTTGAGCACGTTATGTGAAAGTGGCCCTGTTTTATTTCCAAGTGAGGTGGACTTCCTTCACACTATTGGTACCGTCTGGGTTAAGGAGACTCTGGAAAATGTCCTTTAGAGGTCCACATACCTTCCAAGAAGGCTCTTTGTCTTCCCAGTGTCTTACTCCATAATTTCAAGTCCCTTTCCCTTCTTCTCTCTCACTCTGTTTTGCTTTGGCTCCCCCCACCCAAAGAGTCTCTAGGGAAAAAGAAATATAAGAGAGAGCAGGACAAGGCCTCCACTGATCTTTTTTAACAAATTACACATGTAGCGCTAAAGCTGGGCCTTGGGAAGCGGAGCAGGAACACTAACCCTCATCCTAGCCGTTCCAATGGGTAGGAAACCCACTTTGAGCCAAGAGCTGCCCAGGAATCTTACTTGCATTTATAGAGCAGTGTGTACTGGAGCAACTAGGAGACCAATTTTTGTCACCTGCTAGTTTGGTAAAATCTGAGAAATCAAGCCGTGACACAGTATGCCTAGAACAGGATGGATTTCTCCTTGAAGGAAGCTTTCCAAAGGGGGCTGAATAGCCTCCTGTCAGAAATGATTTACTAGATTCTGGCACTGAAGAGCGTGTTGTATGAAGTGGCTTATAATTTCTCTTCCAAGTCATAAATTCTATAAGTCATTGGAGCAGAGTCTGACATGATCAAACAGTAGCGACCAGCTCCAAAGTTCCCCGTGCAGTGACATTTCTGGCAAATGTCCAGCTCTGAATAGGAGAGTGGGTTAGCCATCTTCCTGTCCTACACGCCAATATAAAAATCAAGACTCTTTCCACCCATAGCAATCACGTGAGGTTTTATATGCCGTATAAATAAACACAGCCTAGTATTAAATTCCTCAGACTTCTTCGAAGGGAGAGAAGTTCCTACATTAGCCGAAATCATGAGGATTTTGAAAGTCTTGGGCTTGCTGCTCATCTTGATTCTCTGCCTTGGGACCTTCTCAGCTGATAATGCAGGTAAGCTTTCAGCTCCACCACATAGACTTAATTTAATACTTAATTTAATTTTCAGAAGAACTGCCAAGCTGAATTGAGGAATGGATTGGTCTCGTCTAGCATACTGTCTCCAGTCACGGGACAGCACCTCCAAATGGGAACTTCGCAAGGGTTAAGAATCATCACAATTTATATATACTCAGGGTTTGAAAGGATTGTTCACCACTGTTAGAAAAAAAGATTTAAAAGACCTGGATTTCAATTGCATACCACTACGTTACTTATACTGACATTAATTTATATTTGTAACTGATTACATTATTGGCGGTCTGAATTGTTTTATATTATACTTTGAATTAATATATAGTTTGTTGCACCTTTGAAACGTTAGAAACCCCTTGGGGCACAATATTGAAGAAATGATTGAATGAGCAGCATTTTTAAAGCAAATATAATGGGCATTGATAGGGATTAGAGATCTGTGTTTTAATTGTGTCTTGAAATACCAAGCAAGGGAAAAATATTTATATGACTTTTTCAAAGCAGTATTCCTGTTTGTGGAGAATAAATACCAATGGGTTAGTCATTCCTTTTAATGAGATGAGTGCAACTGAAGGTCTAAGGACTATGTACCACTGGGGTTAAGAAACTAAATATATAGCACATCAGCTCAGGTGAAATTCTTTGCAGTCGTTTTCAGAATACCAGCCCTCGCCTAGAATTTGCAAGGGGCCTCCTAAGTGTTGGTTGTCTAAATCTCACAAGGGAGATTTGCAAAGAAAGGCGCAACAGCGCCACACCTTCAGCCAAGTTCATTCCCTCCCCACATCTCACCCAGCTTCCTTTCCATTTGACCTTCAGCTACTGAACACGCTCGTTTATCATCTGGTTGTTTGGAGTTACCCCTTCATTTAGATTAAAAAAAAAAAAAATGTGGTTAATACTGTGGAAAATCTCAGACTTCTCCGAAACTGCAGAACCTCCTCCTTGTTCCTTAGTGCCCTCTAATGATTTCAGTTATCCATCAGAGGGAGCGATGTGATGTTACCACCTCAACATCGTTGTTCTTCGATGTGCACTGCCCATTTTCACTGTATCATCTTTGTGTTTGCTTGTTTAATTATTTATTTAAAATATTTATAGCCTGTCTGCTGTCTAGAGGATGCTTTGGTGGACTGGATTTCCATGTTTTTTTATTCTTTGCCACTAAATGCTGTGTGCCCATGCATTCTTCTCAGAATTCTCCTTCTCCTTCTCCTTCTCCTTCTCCTTCTCCTTCTCCTTCTCCTTCTCCTTCTCCTTCTCCTTCTCCTTCTCCTCCTCCTCCTCCTCCTCCTCATCCTCCTCCTCCTCCACCTCATTTATTGGTACCTTTTTCTTTATTATTCCTTAGGGCCAAGAATGAAAAGAAAATGCTTTTGCAGATTGAAGAAAAACTCATCTGGGATGGACAGAAGTATGTTTACCTGTTAGTTTTCATAAGGATAAATGAACACATCTTCTGGAGTTAGAACTTTGTACACTTTGAGAATCATTTGAAGTAACCATTTGGACTTCACGTGGACACAGAACCTCTCTCTTCTAATTGTTACTGTAGCCCCTCTTTTTTTCAAGCTTCCAAGCAAGTCTGGGGAAAAGATACAACTGCTTTAAGAGAGGCAATACTTTCAATGAATCGACTCCCTAAAACAACTGAATATTTTTTTCTGCTTGGTGTAAAACCAAGGAAAAAGAGGGTCTGCTTTAATGAATAGCAGAAAGGAGATGTCCTGTCCCATCCTCAGCCCTATTCTGCAGATGAGTGCTATCTGGCAATACTGTTATCCATGTTATGTTAGATGTCAGCTGATAGAAACCCAAACTGAACTAAGGGCACCTAAGGACAACTTTCCTTTGAGGGTGATTAATGTCTTACACTGAAAAATGGTAGATACAACCCACATGTTCATGGTCACAGTCTCCATGTTGATTTCTTGTTTGATAGTTCATACAGTTTAGTCTAGCTTTGCCCAGGTTGAGGTTGTCTGAATGTTTTAGTCTATTATCCCACTCCAACATGGCCAAAGAATTAAGGGAATGGCTGCAATGCTAGACTATTACTTGGGGCATCCTGGGTTGAAGTCCCCATTCATTTATGAATTTCCTTAGTTAACCCTGGATGAAGTTTTCCCTCTCAGTCCAACCTGTCCTACAGGTTTACTGAGAAGATAAAATTGGAAGAGGAATATTATGTATCCTGCCTTGATTTTCTAGAGGAAAAATGGGGTATAAATACAAAGGAGGAGGAGGAGGATGCATAACAATTATATAATCTAGAGGACTGGATCTAATTCCTACTGTACACCCTGTCTCAGGAAAAAATAATCCCCAAAGTCTATGCACTTTCAGCCATACTGGTTGGGTTCATGCAACATGTTTACTGGTTACTGAATTAACCATGTTCTGGGTTTGTATAGTATGATGAACCACCACCCAGCAAAAAGGCTTTCAATTTTCACTGATCCAAGAGTGTTGTTTCACCCCTGGAGCAAACTCCAGTTGCCAACCTGGATGCTCTTCTGCTCTCAGAATGATAAGATTGGAAATAAATGCTGGTGTAAATATTCACTAGATCCCAGGTGAAATGATCATGGTGGCAGCCTAAGCTAATCCTTTTGGTCAGTTTAGCTGGTTTGTTTCTTTGGACTTTCTGGGATTTTTGGTCAAGGCAAGAACTCAACCCTGTGGCAGGATAGGGAACCTGTAGCCCTCCAAATACCTGATAAGAGGTTGGGGACACATGTCCTTGATTAGTGACTTTGCTGGACCTCACTTTTTTCCCCTAGGAGCATCTTTGAAAGCTATCAGTTGGTAAAGATTTGTGCATATGACATTATCTGGAGGTTGAGTCATGGCAACTGGACTTCTTTTCTTTTTGGTTAGATATGTTTCACTGCTTGTCCAAGCAGCTTCTTCAGTCTAGAAAGTTGGTTAGGGGGGACCCCATAAATGTCTTCCAGGGTGGCTGCATTTCTCACTAACATGATGGGCTCATTGAAGGGACAATCGGAGATGTGATTAGTAGAGTCTTTGGGATGTGGATGTCTTGCTCCTAATCCCTCACTCATTCCAAGTGGGTCATTAAGTGCTGCCTCCCTGGTGAACTTGTGAAGTAGTCTTAATCTTCCTGTGGACTGATGAAAGGGCAGCATGAAAAATGGGAGACAAGTTGTGTCTGAGGCCTCTGCCTCTATTGAGGGAAGGATTTTCTACTTTGGCATAAATGGATTCCTTCACTCCTCTCTCAAACCACCTATCTCCTCTATCCAAAATGTGAACACTATTGTCCTCAGATGAGTTTCCTTTAGATGAAGGTAAACAGCTGATTCTGGTCCTGTGTTGTTGCTCCTCCTGTGCTAGGCCATCCTCTTGTATAAAGGCTGTTTGGTTTCTCCAATGTAGAGCTCTGAACACTCTTCCCTGCACTGCAGTGTGGTGAGGAGTGTTCAGAGCTCTACATTGGAGAAACACAAGAGGATGACCCAGCACAGAAGGAGCACCAACACAGGACCAGAATCAGCCATTTATCTTCATCTAAAAGAAAAAGGACACTCATCTGAGACTCTACTAATCACATCTCCTATTGTCCCTTCAACAAGCCCATCATGTTAGTGAGAAACACAGAGACCCTGGAAGACATTTATGGGGTCCCCCAAACCAACTTTCTAGACTGAAGAAGCTGCTTGGACAAGCAGCGAAATGTATCTAACCAAAAAGAAAAGAAGTACAGTTGCCATGACTCAACCTCCAGATAATTCCACCTGGATGACTGAGAATCTTCATCAACATATTGCATATGACATTATTTCAATTAAGTTTAGTCTCTCTTTTTCCCATTCTGTCTTACAGGGATTGTTGGACAACCCAAGAAATGTTGCTGTAAACCTTGTCAAACAAGCAGGCAACCCTCTTATGTTTTTCTTCCTGGACCACTGTCTCACGTGTGAAGGGAAGACTTAGACAAATATACAGTATCAGCTGCAAATGAGCCTGTTGTTATTGTCATAGTTCTGGTCTGTAATGATGTTTGGTTTCTGTCAGGAGTTCAGTACATCTGAAGGGTTTCAGATTGAGGGAAGATGTGTCAAGAGAGGTCTTGGGAAGAATTCTAGAAACCCTGGAGACCTTTCATGGAACCCCAGTTGAGACAGGCTGAAGGAGCAAGGGGTCTTCAGCACATTTATAGAATGTAAGAGCAGGGCTGCACTATCTCACAGCTTTAACCAATAAAAAAAATGGGTTCTAGATAGCAAAAGCCAAATATCTCATCAAGAGTTCAGAAAGTTAGAGTCTACCAAATAGTACTTCCTTTTTTAAATGGAACACATCCATTAAGTGGGGACCAAATAGAAGATGTCCATAGACAAGTCATCATAGAACAGCTGCTATTCTATTATGCTTCTGACATTTAACTGGTGGTTGTGAAATCAAAGCTGGAAATATGAGGTTGGTATCCCCCCCCCCCCCCCGCCAGTCTCTGTCTATCTCTCTATCTCTCTATGATTGTCTCAGTGAGGTTTCCTTATTATTGTTCATCCTTTGGGAATGGTTCTGTATTTTTATCCCATTCTTCTCTCTATGAGCAAATTACAGAATAT
This sequence comes from Python bivittatus, assembly GCF_059951505.1. Taxonomy (NCBI): domain Eukaryota; kingdom Metazoa; phylum Chordata; class Lepidosauria; order Squamata; family Pythonidae; genus Python; species Python bivittatus. Next base: position 8,369,098 of record NW_028277033.1, read on the forward strand.
AAGGGCGAGATTAACCCATTGTATTACTAGTCACCGCTCTACACAATAGCTAGATGAAAGAAAGTAATAAGACCAAGATTCTAAATGATATTCATGGTAAATGAGGAGTTGAGCCCATTACCTAGTCTTTACCCAATATTCTCTATTAAACTACCCAGCTTCATCTGAGACCCGAGGTGGAGAACATGGCCCACTTCTAGACGTTGCTGGATTGGAACACCCATCCTGGTGTTGGCCATGCTAAAAGAGCACTGATGGGGCTTAAAGGTCAGCAACTTAGAGGATACCAGTTTGGCAAAGATTGAGCTAATGCAAAAAAAAAAAAAAAAAATGTTCGGAAACTGATCTACAGGCTATCCAGCTCCAGCAAAGCTATCTCAAACTATCTCAAAAATATCAAATGTGCAATAATAAAGAAATTTGCCTTGTCCCTTCACATTGGTAGAGAGAAAAAGAGGGGAAGGGAGAGGAATGTAATGGCATCAACTGTGATGCAGTCACGAAAGCCACATTTTCTTTCTATCTTAATCTATCACATCTGCAGCAGAGGCTTCCACAGGAGAGTTAAAAAAATCAAGATGTTGGTCAAAACCACATGATCAGAGCCCTGCCCCCTTTTCACCTGCATTGCATCTTGACTTTTTGGATACCCCTATTCCATGGGAATATTCATAGGGGCTGTTTATCTCTCAGCCATTGTGTTTGAGCTTTGTGCTCAGATGGTAAATCCAGTTGGCGTTCTCTGTATTGCTTGTCCTATGTCCGTTCTGCAGCCTTAGCACTGGAGGAGATTATTCCCCCTGCACTGTCTCATGCCCAGGTCCAGTCCTTTGGAGAGACAGGTCCACCTCCCACATCTCACCTCACTTTTATACAGCGATCCTTTTCTTTTTCTAGCCAACTTCCAGATGTCATGCTATTAGGAAGCTGACTGGGAAGAAAAGAAGGAAAAGACAGTTTGTCAATTGCAAAAACAAAGTGTGGCCTTGAACGAACACACACACGCGCGCACACACACACACCTCCTGGACCTCCTAGATGAGGTTAGGAAACTTGAAGAAGGATCAGTGAAAATGGAAAGTAAAACCTCTATGCTGTGAGTTCCCAGGCAGAAGCAAATGAACATAGTAATTCCCCCACCTTCTTCCAACAGATGTAGGCTCCCCCCATCCTGAAATGTTCCAGTTTTCTCTTGATTCAAGCACTGGGGAAATCACCACACCTTCTCTTCCATGAAAGAATCCCTTCTACCCAAAAGGAAGTGAGGTGGCCAGATGGAGAAGATCGAGATACCATTTTTCCACCTGCTCTAATCTTCTGTTGCAGAGACCATCTCATTCCCCATCTTGATACCCCATAATATATCCTCCAAGGAAAGCTATGAAGGCAGGATCCCACTTCATCTATAGATCAGATCTTCCATAGTGACAATCAGTTGCCTTCCCTGACACTTTGAAGTGGCTAAGACAGAAATATCGTTCATCCTGCTGATGGAGACAAAGTGCTTCACAAGGAACATCTCTGACTCTGAGCTGATCTACCTGACTGTTCTTTAACTTGGAAGCATCGTACCTGGTTTCCCATGAGCAAAATGTTCTAAGCTGCTTTCTCAGGGTCACACCTGCCGTGAATGCTGTGAAACTACAGGAAAGAAACATTACACCTTTCACTCCCCACATTTAGATGTGAACTCCTGCTAGCAGCAGGAGAGACTTAAATAGAGCTAAGAATCATTGCCAGAAAGTAACATAAAGTTAAAACATTACCAGACTTTCAGCATTATGCAAACCTGCAGTCTACAGCCAGCCACATCCCACCTGCTACCATTTAATGTTAATTTGGACATTTCCTACTTATAAATATATATACACATATCTACTCACCCACCCGATATATGTACATAATCAATGTGTCCTAGCAAATTAGAATATGTTCCTTTTCCTCACCCTTGTGTTTCATTTCAGCCTTTTGTTTTTCTTCTGGATCCTCATCTGCAAAGGTTGAACGAATGCTTACAGGGCTGAATTTGCTTTCATCCTCTTGGCACTTAGGCTCCAGGACTACATGGCTGGGGTCTCCATGCTCTGGTTTGGGATAAAACAAATGATGTTTCCTTAAGTCTGGGTCAGTGAATGACGGAGGCCCATGTTGGACTGATGGTGGAGCATGAAGTGGTATTACCTCTGCCAGCTGTAAAACAGTCGTAATAGAAGTCCATTAGAAGGCAAAAGACTGGGACCAAGAAACAGGAGTGAATTTATCACCTGGGGGAACTTAGAACTGCTGAGCAATATGTCATATATTAGATAGTGAAGCGGCCTTTAAAGCAGCTCGAGCAAAAGAGAAGTTGTGATATTTTCCATGTCTAGTTGTGTAGTTTTGATTTATCGTCTGAAGGTTTGACGGCATCAGTTTTGTGCAATATATAAGTGCTGGATTACAACTTACAGAATTTTCACCTAACAGGGCACCTGGGACTATGTCCTATATAACCGGATCAGACCAAGTAAAGGGAAGTTGATGTATTCCTCTTTTTAATGCCATCTTTCTGCTTTTAGGTCTAACTAATGTAGTTTGCAAAAAGGGGTTTATGGTCACAGCTTCATTATGATGGCTTTGATTTAATGGATGGTTTAGACGGTTAGAATTGAAGTTGCTGGATACGTTAGGTAAGGTCAGTGAATTAATGGACGTGATGATAAATAGATGGCTTAAGGGCTATCCCCAGCAACAGGAAGACGATATGCACAAATTCTAGGAGACTCATTCATGTAGATCAGTGAAGTACCATCTGGCTATAACTTCATTAAAAGGGCTGCAAATGATTCCTTCAGATATAAACCTCAGAGAAGTAGCTTCACATTCTTTCCTGATTTGATAGAGTGAGAGTTTAGGGAAAAGTCTTGCTACTTGAGAAGTACAGCCTTTGGGAAAGAGAATGTGCAGGTAACCCCTCCCAAATGAGAACTGGGGGTTATTGTTTACTAGGCAAATGCAGGCTGTGTGATGGCCAGGAAATGTGCAGAGATCAGCTAGATAAATTTGCTCTGCTGAACCAGTAATGGAATCTACCGGGATCTACGGCTAAGGTTTATCCGCCTCTGTAGTGTTGTTCCTAATCATGGCATTTTACTTTTTGTCAATAGAAGAATGGTGGCATATATTTAGAGAGGAGAAAGTTAAAAGAAAACAGGGTGGGGGAGGGGGTCCTTTTAAATGGAACAGGTAATTCTGGAACTTGAAGACCATAATCCTAAGGTCTACAGAACTTCGTTCGGTCCTAGCTTGCAAGCTGTCCCGCAGAACTTGATAGAGTCTAATGGGAAATCTCTTTCCTCCCATTTCCATCTTTCCCTGCCCCAGACCCAGACACACACAAAGACAAGGAATGCAGTTTAGCCCTGATCCAATTTGCATCACTGATTCAGTGTAAGAAACGTGGTTCAGTTTGGACCTTCTATCAAGAATTGGGTAAATTTGGACATCCAAGTCAATCTGAAGAACTTGAGCAGATTAATACAACCGCATCTATTTTGGTTATTGAATTCAACTTCCAAAACTTCCTAACAAACACCCCCTTCCCTGCCTGGGCCAACCCCCACCCCCACGCCCACCCCCACCCCCACCCAATTCTGAGTCAATCTCTTGTAACCAGAAATGTCAGGGTGGCTAAGTCTCACGTTGCCCACTTGCTTCTATTGGCACAGAATGACCTAATTTCTCCATTTACACTTCAACAAGGTGGACAGATGGTTCTGTGCTTCTGAGAGGATTAGCATGCATCAAAGCAAGGCTCTTATCCACTCCAAGCCAGAAGGGGTATTTAAATAAAAAATGGGAACACTAAATCTTTCACACCTGACAATATTATTGTAAATGCATATGGAAGCAGAAGTTGAGCAGTGGGGTAAGGGGTAATTTCTCCTCTGAATTCCTAATTTGATATACTGATTTTAGACTGGTTCTTTCAAAACCTGCCAATAGAGGATTGTGCCCTCCTCTTCTTATTCATAGCTTGCCTCTAGATTATATTATCAAAATGAGGTTGGCCCCTGTGTTTGTTCTGGTTAAAAAGCAAAAACAAGGACATCAGTGATGCATTGGGAAAGAGATGCTTCATCAGAAAATAAGTAGGTGTGAACAGATTGCAGGCAATCAGTCTTAATAGGTGCATCAGTCTACCTTGATGCAGCCAAGGGTTTTCCAGAAGGACATCATTCCACATTTACAGAATGTGGCTGAGATCTGTCTACATCAGTTGGCAGATCTACCTCACCGTCAGTGACTTCAGGGCAAGTTCTGCATATGGATAGATGCTGCTGTTTCTGGGTGAAGCAACCGGGGCCAATGTACTTTGTGGAGGTGTTTTGAAGGAGCATTTCACTCAACCCTCTATCAAGACAACCATCTCTTCAAGGATCTGCATTGTCCTTCCCTGAAGTCCATCAAGGAAGATATATTGCTCTTACAATTTCGTTGCGATGGTGATGGCTCATTTTTGGCTTTTCCTATTGCCTGATAGGCAAACTCTGATTGTGAACTAGCAGGCACTGAGAAACCTCACCTCTGAGAAACACTGATAAGTAGAGCAAAGAAAATGAAGTTCAGTGCAGTTCAATGAGTAACTGAAATCCAGCTGTCCAATTACAACATTTCTAACTCATTTCTGTTTGAGTCTGATTTAAAAAAAAAGAGAGAGCATGAATATTTGCATTTATTTTCATATGCAACTTCTCCTAAAACATGCATTTTGAACACGTTTCCTCCTAAAATGTCCTTTTTTTCTATCCCAACTTCCCTGACATATAACTTTTTGAGTTAATTTCCCCAAAAGAGGAATTTTCACACTTGCACGCGTTTTGTACATTTTGTAGATATTTCAACCAGTTACTGAATTGTAGAATTTAGAGAAATGCGTGCCCAGAACATTTTTCCAGAAGTGACTGGAGTCGATGGATTTATTCTTCATGACAGTGCAATGCTTTCTCCATACAAATCACTTTCTGGTGATAGGGCCAAGAACCATGATTCTTCTACTAACATGGTTTCAGACTTGAGGCTGGTGCTGAAATTGCGAATGGTATCATGTTTCATTCCCATCCAGTAAAACGTATTTATCTTAGGGGAAAGCACAATCCAGAAAGTCTTTGATAAAAATGTTGATTTATGTAGGAATCTTTCTCATGACTTCCATTAAATGCATATTTAAATTCATGTTTTGTTGGGTTATATTTTTCAAAATAAAAAGGCAGTTTAGACTGCTTCATTTACCTCTGATCCCCCATACTCAGTCAGATATTTTTTGTGTGATTAAATATGAAAAACAAGATATATTTAGCCATTTATGAAGATGTTTTCCCCTCCAAACTATAGATATAAATTGTGCAATGAGGTTATCTCATGACTTGGTGAAATCCCTGTTAAAAAAAAAAATTGGTTTATCTCATGATGTGGTAAAATCTCTTTAAAAATGACTGATTCATTTTTATTCATCCAACAATGAATTAGGAATAAAAGCCTTGCTTAATTCATCAATGAAGAGTTTGTTTTTGTTCTGTGGTGTTTTTATAGCCTTCTGTGCTGATTATAGAATGCTTCGTTGTCTTTTCAATGAAGCATTAAACTAAATAAGTGCCTCCGTTTTAGCACAACGATTTTAAAAATTAACCATCTTGATCAATTCTGGATTGGCTGCCCTTTTCGATATAGTCAACGGCATATTTGATGTATTAATTTCCTGACCATGAGAAAAAATGTTACATATGGCTGCTAATTCAAGTAAATCAAGATGAAGTTGATTTAGGGAGATGACTCCTTTCCTGTTTTGGGGAGGAGAAAATGAAGAATGCCCTGGGAATTATTAACATCTTATTTATTTGTTTGTTTGTTTGTTTATTTATTTATTTATTTATTTATTGGGGGGGCTGGGGGTGAGAAAAATGAAACCGTCAGAAAAAGATAAGTAAGGATAAACCCAACTTGCCTTCTGGATCTGGAGATGTTTCTTTGGACAATACAAGTAGGATACAAAAACCCTCCAACTCAGAAAGATGCAGAATGCTTGTAAATAAGTCTCCCACTGCTGGCGAAGTAATTGGACTAATTAGGTGGAAGGAAGGAACGCCTTTAAATGCCTCCGAAATTAAGTCGGGTCATCCGCTTAACATCTTAACAACTATTCGTGCCTCTCAGCCAGATTCCTACCGCCAAGTTCCGAAGGAGGTTTAAAGCAGGGACTTGGGGGGACGTTTCTCCCACCCCACCCCCCAAATTAAGAAGCAACGGATCCTCTGTTTGGTGGGATGAAGCAAGGACGCCACGTTCCCCCAGCGCTATTTCTCAATTTGATGCACGTTTGCCTCGGTAAGTACAGCAAATCTCTCAACTATGCAAGTTAGAATCAAGCAGAAGCAGATGTTTAAGCTTCGGTGTAATCCTGCTAATAGCACCTTTCACCCCGAGAACCACATAAATAGCAATATTCTTTTCTTGTTCCTTCGTTTCTTCCCTTCCCTTCTGCTGTTCATATGTTTGCAACCTGAAAAGGGCTGTTTTTTAAATAAATTAACGATTGAACTATACCTAATGGGTCTTTCCTCTTCTTTTTCCTTGGATTTTGCTGTTCCCTTGCAGCAAGTAAGTAATTATTTCCTTAAAGATTCGGGGCAAGCCTCCCCTTAAAAATTCAACATGTTTAGAATATTGTTTAAATCGCTTAGGAATCGCCTGGAGATTGAAGCTGCTCCATGGAAAAGAGTAACCATGTGCAGTTCAGGGGTGCTTTATGAAGGCTGATTAGTATACACTGGGGGGAATAGTAGGTCCCCCTTATTTCCTTCCCTGTGCCTAACATTTGTTTGCTTTTTAAAACGTTGCCTGATTCATAGCAGTTTGCATTGTTACCGGCGAAGCGCAGGTTCCCTTTGAGATGTTCAGAAACTCTCTCAAACATGAATGGATGCATTTCACCTACAGACTTAGACGATCACTCCAGGGGTGGATCTGGGCTTTGTACAAAGAAGAAAGGAGGTTTGGTCACCAAGTTGCAATTTATAGAATGCTTCTTTCATGGACTGTGTTTTCTCTTGACTTGTAGTTCAGGCAAATTATGCGCCCTACTTCTTCGACAATGGAGCAAGCAGCTCTAATGGGAATATGGCACTCTTCAGCCTCTCAGAAGATACGCTTGTGGGTCAGTGTTATGATCTTGTGCATATGTGTGTGTGTGTTTAAAGACAGAAATGTTGAGGTTCTGTTTCTCCAAGAAAGCTGCACCATATTTATTGGGACTGTAATACCAATCTCTCCAACTTGGGGTCCTCTGGCATTTGATCCAACTTCACTTATTCATCCTGCCTATCGTCCAGGAGCTCACAGTGGCTTACATGAAGATCTCCCTTCATTTTATCTTACAACAACTCTTCTGAGTTGGACTGGACTGAAAGACTGGGCCAAATTCACCTCGGGAGTTTTCATGGCTGAGGGTGGACTGAACCCAGATCTGGTCCTAGTCTAATACTTTAACATCTACACCATACTGGATCACTAACAACTCCCATATATGTCCCAATAGGTTTGGTGCCAGACTAGAAAAGAGTCACAGAGATACTGATCTTTTTGCCTTCTATACTGTGGGTTCTTTGATGATGTCAACTTGCATAGCAAATGTTTTTCTCTATCCAATACTACTAGTTTATATAGTATGTGTAAATGCAGTCATTCCTAAATTTGTGATTTTGGGGTAAAGTTCTTGCTGGGATTCACACACTCATGCACTGTTTTCTGTCACAGACCATCATGATCTGGGCCAATATCATTCTAGAACTCTTTTCAGTTTTCAGACCTGAATGGCTGGCTTCAGATATGGTGTTAACACCAAACCAGACAAACCATTTGAACATCATACATGAACCCAGCCCTTCTTTATTTCTTCTGGATTAATACTGGAGGCACATTTCAGCTTTTTACTAAATATTAGGGCCGTGTGAAGTTTCAAAGGAGTGCTTTGTTTCAGCAAAGAATTTCTTCAAATGTACTTCATGATGCACCTGTTGTTTCCTTGCTTCTAAGACCTGAAGCAAAGCAACCATTTTTCTTCCCAAGCATGGAGGTTCCTGCATGGGCTGTAGAGAATACTCCACTGGACAGATCTCTCAGCTGAGGGTGGCCAGCAGTATGGGAATGCTCCTTTCATGCCTCTGGGTTCTCCCAACTATTCCCCACTGTCCATCAGTTTAGAAAACAGAGATGGAAAAGGACCCATCTTCTTTTCTCAGTGACCACTTATTGTCAAGGGGCCAATGGTGGGAAATGACCAAAAGAGCTTCTTCAGGGAGTGCTGCGGGAAAAATGTGGGCAAGAGCCTTTTCCAACAGCGTTGGCAAAAGTGCTTCCAGGCTGAGAAACCCTGAAGGTTTCCAAGCCCAGGGACCCCTCAGCCTGGAGATGCCTTGGCATGAGGGACTTCCAAGTTGGTGCCTTCAGTGAAGTCTGTTTGCAATCCTAATGCCTCCCAACACTGGCCCAGAGGAATTGGGGGCCCTTCGCATTGCTTTGTCAAGGTGAATTGGATAGGCCTCTTCATGGTGATAAACTAAATCAGATAACTTCCAGGATCCAAATTGCTTTACTGAAGTGTAATTTCATACAGGTGTAAATTCACACAAACTATAGTGATTTCTGCCATAGTCACACAGTCTACTCTGGAACAAAGAGCAAAGCATTTCCGTGCAGTGGTAAGTCTTCTTCGAGTCAGGCTCCAATCTTGGTGCCTACATAGATATGTGGATTTCTTGGCCACTATATAGAAACATTTATGGAAGTGATTTGCTCTTGCCTTCTTCCTGAGGCTGAACGAGAATGATTGGCCCAAAGACACCCCGTTGGCTTTGTGCCTAAGGCAGGACTAGAATTCATGGTCTCCTGGTTTCTAGCCCAGCACCTTTAACCACTGCACCAAATGGCTCTCCATTGCTTTAACTAGCCATGCCTTACTCTGGGCTGCAAAGCCATGCATATAGCTGCAGATCTCTGCTACCATTTACTAGTTATCTGGTATTAGAACAAAAAATGGTGCTTTCCAGACAGAAAGGCAGGGTGGTACACACATTCTACATCTCCTGGAAAAATTATCCCATCCGAACAGGATTTGGCAAGCCAGATTTGGTATCCTTCATATAATAGGAGAAAATCTTTTTGTGTTTAGGAGTTTCAGGAGAAGCCAGACAAGTAGTTTCTAGGGAAAAATGGAGATGGTGCCAACTGACCAGTTTCTGAGCGTGTTGTAGTCTGCATTTTCCCAAGTAGGAAGGGCTTATGGTTTCTAAAAACACTTTTTCTAATGCGTTTCCTCCAGTGCTTTATTGATTGCTTTGTAGCTTGCTATATTGGGAATGCGGGTGAATTTACACCACGGTTAAGTTTCAACACCATTAAATCCTCACTGACGGACAAGGGAGAAACATTCTCTGCTCCATTGACGAAGACTCTTTTGCTGGCATTTTTATCCACTTGCTTGGACTCATAAAGATAAGCCTTTATTTTAATTTATCTTCCTTTTCAGCAAGAGCTGCCAAGGATAGATTTTAATTGGTGTTAATTCCATGCTGGAAAATGTTCCCAGAGTGTTAATGATATGGAGAGTTGGTGCTGAGAAGGTGTAAAAATTATCAGCTAGACACCAAGTTTAATCTAGAATAGAAATAGAAATAGAAATAAAGCCCTCCAGTTTTAGTGTTTTATTAACATTTTGATTGCACGCAACCAGCCTAGCATCAGATAATATTCAGGAGCAAAAAGAGTCAGGAAAGATCAGTGAATTCCATTGGTTTATGGCTGAAGAAGAACCTTTTTGAAAGAGTTCGTGCAGATTAATCTTTCATGTTCTCCAGTGTTTTTCATCACACTGCTAAGCAAACACCTTCAATGCAATGAAGGGAAAATATTTCCACTTCCCTGTGAGTCCTAGGGTCTTTCCCCACTGTGGAGCTGAAGAGCTCTCACCCACCCAGAGGTTTTCCAAAACCTATTACAAGCACAAAATGTGCTTTCCTTGTGGCCAATTTCAATTTTGTTTCTATTGCCTCTGCTTACAATCATTACCTGTTTCCTGACTTTTTGCTAAGGTAATGTGTAACAAACCCCAATGTTTTATGTACTCTTGGATGGTGTCAGAATAAGAGGAGGAAAGACCAATTTAACTCCAATCCAGCTGTGGATGACTCAATCCTGTCTCATTCATAGGCTAGGGACAGGTTGAAGACAACTTCATGGGGCCATGACAGAAAAAAAGATGTTGGCAGGACATTTTTGTGGTGTGGTTAGGCCTTTAGATTTTCCAAATAAATGGCCAGATTCTATTTTGATTTTTTTAAAAATCTGATTTCTATAACTGAGAAAACAAGGGTTAAATGATTTAGCTGGGGGGAGATTGGAATTGTTAAACAACCCTACAATGTCTACCTACACTTTATTAATTTCTGTCTTAAAAGCTAGAACTGGGATGTAGAAAACTTTCCAAGAATTTTCATCAAAGTGCTGAACAATCTAGGGCAGTGTTTCTCAACCTTGGCAGCTTTCAGAGGTGTGGACTTCAACTCCCAGAATTCCCCAGCCAGCTGGCTGGGGAATTCTGGGAGTTGAAGTCCACACCTCTGAAAGCTGCCAAGGTTGAGAAACACTGCCCTAGACCCATAAAACCATTCATAGAGAGATCTATGACAACAGATTGAGATAATAACCCTTTGAGTGTTTAGCTTGAAAGAATAAATTCTACACTGGTTGTGTATTTCCAGGAATGAGATTGACTTTAAGACTTCTGATGACATGGCTCCCATCAGATCCTTGCCTCCCAGACTCACTGGGGAGAGACAATGTAGGAAGAAAGATCTTCAGTGCTTCTTTTCTATGTCCCCAACTTACTTCATTACCTTGCACCGCAGCACTGGGGGGAAAAAAGCTTGCAGGGGCAAAATCCAGAATAGAAGAGAGGCTCAAGATTTTCTTTCCTTTTTTAAAAAATATTTTATCAGCATTTTACAATACAATAAAAGTATTTAAAAAAGGAAAAGGAAAACAGGAAAAAGAAAAAAAATAGAAAAGAAAAAAGAAAAGTGAAAAAAGAAAGAAAATATAGAATTAATTAATTGCACCCTTCTTTCTGTTGAATAATTGCCAGTTTATACTTTCCCTTCCCTTTTAACCCTTTTTAGTCCCCAAATCCTAAATCATCCGCTCTGTCTTTCCTTCTCTCAGCAAAAAGTCCATGAAAGGCTTCCAGACTTTTAAAAAAGTCTTCATCATTTTTTCTCTGACCAAACGGATCAACTTTGCCATTGCTGCCAGCTCTGCCAATTTTATAATCCAATCTTCTACTGTGGATATTTCATTATTCTTCCACCTTTGTGCATATAACAATCTTGCTGCAGTTACCATATACAATATTAGTTTCCCATATTTATTTTCCAGTTCAGCTTCCATAAAACCCAATAAAATAATTCTGGTTTCATCGTAATAGTATCTTTTGCATCATTGTATAAATTTGCACCCAAAATTTCTTTTGTTTTTTCACAGGTCCACCATGCATGGTAAAAAAAATCCCCTCTTTCTTTTCATACTTCCAATGCTGGTTTGATATTAAGATTTTCCTGACAATCAATAGTATGAGAGGTTCCTCCTTAACTTCATTTTGCCCCATAATGTTGTTTCCTGCTTGGCATCAGGAAACATGCTGAAGGTTATGATTAGGATTTCAGGGAGCCATCCCCTTAATTTGTCTTGGAGATATAACCTTGCATTTCACACTGTAATTTTTCCTCCATCCCTACATGATTTAACAGCTCCATTAATCTCTGTGAGGGCCAAACTGAGAGTGAGTCTGTCACCATGGCTGATCCACAGTTTTTGGTACATACCCCAATTTATCCCCTACAGCATTTTCCCACCCCATAGCAGTGAGGTTCTGATACCTTCCTTCATCAGTTGAAAGAAAATTATGCTTGAATAACTAGAGTGCCTTTGAACACAAACTTTCTCCAGGTGTTCAGCTGACTATAGGTTGTTCATCAAAGCGTTAGCATTTCAACGGGTCTCAGTGATCTGGGAGATTATTTCTCATGAAGATTTCCAACCCTGCTCCACTAATTTTGAATGTCCTGGCCCTACTCAACTTTTTTTTTTTTTTTTTTTAGTAGTGAGCAATTCTAACTTAAGCTACTAGAAGACAAGATCAAGAGAATCAATGTGGTGCAGTGATTAAGGTCTTGGACTGACATCCTGCAGATCCAGGTTGAAATTTACTCGCAGATATGGAAGCTCACTGGGGGCTTGGAGCTAGTCACTCTCTTAGCCCAACCTACCTCAGATAGTTATTGTTGCAAGTAAAACAGTGAGGAAGGACATCCATGTATACCACCTTTAGCTCCATCCAAATACTAACCAGGCCTGACCCTGCTTAGTTTTTTTGAGATCAGCCAAGATCAGTTGGCTGATGGAGCCAGTATAGACAGTTTGGTGTTGTGGTTAAAGCATCAGGCTAGAAACCAGGAGACCATGAGTTTTAGCCTTGCCTTAGGCACAAAGCCAATTGGGAGACCTTGGGCCAGTCAACCTCTCTCAGCCCTTGGAAGGAGGCAATGGAAAACCACTTCTGAGATCTTGCCAAGAAAATTGCAGGGACTTCTCCAGGCAGTTGACAGTCAAAACTGACTTGAAGGCACAGACACACACACAAGGTCAGTTAAGTGATACAGAAGTAATCCAAAATAGATGGAGAACATTAGATTGATTTTCTCAAGAATTATGGACATTACACTTTATTTATTTATATATATATATATATATATATATAAATTAAATATATATATAATTTCGGATTTAGATACCGCCCATCTCACGAAAAAGTGACTCATAATCATAATTGTCATAATAACAAAGTCTTAATAAAACAACAATAATCACATCAACTCTTAGCAAAAACATTTGAAAATCTTTGAGAAGTTCTACAAAAAGTCAAAAACTCTCACTGTTGTAGGTGCACACGTTTATACGCTAAATGGAACAGATCCAGAAGGAGATCCAGTAACCTATGCCATGACCTTCGAAGCGGGATCAAGAAAATACTTTGCTGTTGATGAAAACTATGGAAACGTTTCGCTGATTGCAGAGCTTGATCGAGAGGTATAGCACAAAAGAATCTTTTTCAAATCATATGTTCACATGGCTGCTGTAGTGATCCTGGTATGAACTAGGCTATTTAAAATTCAAAGAGGAATGGAGCTGAGAAAATCACATGATTAGATACTTCATATCTTTTGAAAAAGGTCCCACATGGAGATCTAGTCTAGAATTCTTCTCCCTGTCATATTCATATTCATTATTCTCTGCTGGATTTAGGAATGTTCAGTCCACCCCTAGTCTCAAGTGGTATAGCCCAAACATAGGTTTATTGCTAAAATAAATATTCAAATATTCTCTATCAGTTACAGAGCCCTGGGTATACTAACATCAATTGCTGTCAACAGATGAATCCATGATAATATATCCAGCATAATCGGATCCTAGCAATGACAAATAGTTGCATTATTTTTCCTGACTGCCTCTTTTTTTTAGAGTAATTTGATTTATGGGATTAGTTGGGCTGATTGTAAGTTATGTACAATTTATGCAGAAACTGAAAGAACAAGTTGTGTGAACAACTGCTCAGAAATAATTGCTGTTATGTTCACAAAAGCTTACTCTTGGGTAAATATGGACGCATTTGCCTAGAAGGAAGCCCTATTGAATTTAGAGGACTTGGTGGGGAAACACATAGATTTGTGTTGTGAATTTTCCATAGAGATTGCACTGCTTAATGTTATTAAATGCAAAGCAAACAGATGTTTCAGAAATGAGGTATTTGTATGTTATGAATAATTGCTAAAACACATCCTTTCATACTTCCTTAGACAGAAGATGAGATTGAGGTGGTGGTTAGTATTTCTGATGGCTTAAGTACAGTAAGTATATCAATAGAAAATATGCTTTCTATAACTACAGATATTTCCTTTCATACAGATGGAAATGAAAGTGTACTTCAAAGCTAAGCACTCTTCTAAGATGACTTAAGCTCTGAATCTGGTTCCAGCTTTTCCTTTACCCTGCCTTGCTCCATGCTAACTGGGTTATACATCATTGCCTCTGGTTTAGGTTGCAATTCTGAAACTGCAAATTAAATCATTCCGTACATATTTTCAAGTTTGGGTGACATAATGAATCATCCCGAGCTAAATCTGTTAAGCTGATTCCATAGTTATAAATTCAGCCCAGGTTCTGAATACAAGAGAGAAGCCAAAATTCACATTAGGGAGGTCTTCATAACTGTTGAGCTAAGGGAATCAAGGAAGGCCATTACAGAGTCACATTGTTCAGGCAGCGTCACAACATGCTCCAAAATGCTTTGGATTAGTTGATGCTTATCTCTTTAGATGAAAATGAGGCTCATTCTGGAAATCCATGTTCTTCCCTGTCCGCTGGGCCCATCCCGTCTCCATCTCTGCAGTTCACTTATTCACTTGGTCTTGAAAACTATTAAGAATCCAAAATGTGTTTGCAAAATTATATAGGGAGGACAGAGACAAAAAAAAAAAGTCAGAGCTCCTTTAATAGCACTGCACAATGTAGGCTGATATATCTCATCATACCGTATTAATTTGGAAAATTGAAGGGGAAACGGAAAGGACCATCAGAGCATTATGCCCCTCATCCAAAAATGAATGCATATATGGGGTGTGGGGACCATGGATAGGGAACCTGAAGCCTTCCTGAACCCTTCTCATTGATCCAGTTTCTGACTTCAGCTGGAGACTCACTTCTAACTGGGCTGCTTACTTATATTCTTGTGGAAACAGAAAGGACATATTTCACACAAGGCACCAAGACATCACATGGTCTGTTTCACTTTGGCTTCACTATGAGGTGTGAACCCAGCCATTGTCATTTCCAAATTGTGGTTTGTAGCTTAGCATTTGGTGTGACCTGATGGCTTTGTCAACACAGCATGGTTAAAACTCACTATGGCTCAGCACGATAAATACAACTCTGTGATTTCAGCTGTTGGGGAAAATTGGAAGCTCTCGCAGACTGAGTTCAGCTTAGACTAGTTTTCACTGACTGCAATTCTCTAAAATCCCAGAAATCTATCTGGGACTCCTCTAAGCAATTTATCTGTTTTACCATTGAGCCACTGGGTCTTTTGAAAGCAAATGTTCAGATTTTTTTTAAAAAGCCATTGATTTGATTTTCCTAATTTGTTCTGAACATAGTACACTTTCTTTGAGTGTGACCAGTGACACTTCCAGAAGGTTCACTGGTGTAAGTGCTCTGATCGCTAGCCCTTCAGGGTATTTTTCCATGTTTATACTGTAGTGCTTTATTACCACTCTATTTTTTAATTTATTTACTACCACTAGACTAGGATGCAACAAGCAAGCAAGCATGCATAGAATTGCACGTAGAATGTCATTCACATTGCCTAGCTGAAGTATTCCCATGTTCAACTTCAGGTGGCTGAGAAGGTCAGAGTCCTTATAACAGATGCAAATGATGAGAGTCCAGAATTTATCAACACGCCTTACATCGTTCAAGTCCTGGAGGTTGGTGGAACTTGTTTAGACTCTTGGTTAGGTGGAAAGACAATACCTCATGAGGGGCATACCTATTAGACTAATATAAGAGCCAGTTTGATATAGTGGTTAAGGTGCTGGTCTAGAAACCAGAAGACTAGGCCTCCCTTAGGCATGAAAGCTGCAGATGACTTTGGGTCAGTTGCTCTCTCTCAGCCCAACCCCCCTCACAGGGTTGTTGTTGTGGGGAAAATAGGAGGCAGGAGTGTTAGGTATGTTTGCCACCTTGAATTATATATAAAAAAGGTGGAAGGAGAAGGAGAAGAGAAGGGGCTAAGTAGGCATCTCAAGGAATCAAGTATAAAAATGCTGTTTCTGCAGACCTCATCTCTAGGAGATTGGGTAGCTTCTGCAATCATGCCCTTTTGGGATTCTGCTTTGGGAAAACTAAGTTCACTTGAAGGCAGGGCAATCTCTCAGCAGTCAAGAAATTCTGTAGTTTCCACCATTTGCTCCCAAACCTGGCATGCATCCTTACAGTAGATAGGATTCACCCCTGCAAAGTAGCCTTGAAGCAAAGTAAGAGCCTGTTTCTCATAATTGTAGCTTCACCGTTTTCTTGATAATATGTGGTTATCTTTAGCCTTTTAAAGTTCACCTGAAACCTGGTAACGTGCAAAATTGATCTAGCAATTGGGAGATATCATTTGCATGAAGTTATGGCAGTAGCCAATCAGCAGCAGTCATCAAATTCTCCTGGAAATTGGCAACCTTTTTTTAAATCTCCAGAACTTGAAAAATAAATTTGTATTGACCAAAAATAAGTTTGTATTTGAAGAGATCCAGTCTCTAGAGATGTCATATCTGTCAAATGTTATATCAACATCATATCTGATTTTTTTCTGGGAGAGATGCAGCTGACATCAGGTTATTTTCCTATTTGTTTTATGTCTCATTTCATCACTGTTATGGCAGGTAGGGGTGGAGAAAGCATTGTTTTCTTGTTTTGCTTCATCTCAATACAACTTCTCATTGTTTCCTTCTCTAATACATTCTTAGTCACTTCTTGCCCATTTTTTCTCCCCCTCCCAACCTTTCATTATTGTGTGCTTCCATCCCATCTCTTGCTACTGTCACTCTTGCTTTCAAGCCTGATTCACTCTTTTCTGGATTTTCAGAACACCCCGTCTGGGAGCAGCATCTTCAGAGTTGAAGCAGTGGACAAAGACACGGGTTCAGGAGGAAGCATTACTTATTCTCTGCAGGTAAAACTACACTCAGACATGGAGTCTTTGCGCTATTCCAAGCCGATTACTCTTTGCTTTTATTAAATTTAGAGGCTGACCAACAGTTCTGGATGGCTTGCACATTTAAAAAGTAAAGAACAATAAGATAAAAGGAAAAAGCTTGTGCACATCTGGAAGAAACAAATACAGCACAATGATGGGCTCACAACACTCTACCCCCAGGACCTGGGAGAATAGCCAGGTTTTGAAAGATTATTAGAACATCATCAGGGTGGGAACCATACGGATGCTTTTCCAGACGGTAGAGGCCATGACAGAGAGATGGACAATAGGGATTCAGCCCCTAACATCAACATCTCTGTTCAGGAGCTGAACTGCTTTGTTTCTGGTTTAACAGCAGCATGTATGAAACCACAAGACAATGCTGTGGGTGCATGGAGGTTTTAGGCAGTCCATTTCCCTGTTTGTGGGAACCAACGGCTCACTACAAATCCAGGTTCCTGGGCTCCAGGTTTTTTGAACGGAAGGGTAATTGCAGAACTTTTGCAGTTCCCACTCATGGAAATCACTCAGAACCTCCTTCCTTCCTCCCTTCCTTCCTCCCTTCCTTCCTTCCTTCCTTCCTGGAGGTAGAGGGAAGAAAGTGCAAAAATTTTATTTTTCTTTTGCTTGACATGGGGATGATAGGATATTTATTATTTTTGGGCCTGTGGAGCTCACAGTGAAAGATCAGTGGAAATGAAGGCAGTTGTAGAGCATCTTTAGAGCACTTGTGAGTGTTTGGAGAGTGGAAATTGTCACCCTGTAGAAATGTCCAATGACAAAGAGCCCACCTAGGTCATGTTTTGATTGTGAAAGTCAAAGCTACTGTTTTATAGTGGGGGGGGAGTTAGTTTTGAATGAGGAACCAGCCCAGATGTGTTTATTCCCTACCAAAAATAAAAGTCCAATTAAAATAAAGTTGGGTGCTACCTGAACTATTAGAACTTGCAATATAAAAATCTCATGGCAGAATAATGTTGTTTTCTGCCCAATTTGAGGTGCAAAAAAAAATAAAATAAAATCCAAGAAATCAATTACTGTAGCATTGCTGTAGATCTAGGACAACTCACTGATCAAGTAGCTTCTTTTGAAAGCGCACATATTTAAGTAGGATTAAATGTAATCTCCTTAATAGGAGAAGCACACTGAAAGAAAATAAGCTGGAAGCCAAGTTTTGTTCATGGCCAAGATACAGAGGAAGACAATTGCCATTCTTCCTTGAATGAGACTTGGGGTGTTCTGGTTGTGTTGTCGTTTTGTTCCTCTTCTGTTAAAGCAGACTCCCTACAAGCCAATCCAGATATTTAGGTTCATATTTATTTTCAGAGATTACTACTACCACTTTAGGAATCTCTGCAGGGAATTGCTTCTTTGTGTTTTGATTAAATATAAAATCTGAATTATTATGTTGTGTTGTATCTTGCTTTGTTTTTGATGAGCTGCATAGGAGTAGAAGGGGAGTCTTAAGGCCAAACACTAGGAAATCCATGTTTTAATACATAAACAAAATCCTGCAGTCCTATGTCCCAAAAAATCCTTGTACATGGAAAACTAATTTCTGGGGTAGGGAATCTAAACCAGTGTTCTCCCCCAAACGTTCCCCATAAATACCCACAAACATTGAATGAAGGTTTGGGCTGAATTTGGTGAAATAATTTAAGAAGCACTAAGGGATTAGGTTAGGGTGAGAAATGGAAGCATTTTGCACCCTCTTCCATTGCCTCTACTTGAAAGAAAACAAAAGAAAATTCTTCCAGCTGACAATTGGCCATTTTGAACCCCAGGGTGCTTGGAGGCCACTTGTGGGCTACTCAGCCTTGTTTTCATACATTAGAGCCAAATTATGATTGGAAGAAATCTGTGAATGCAAGTGGAAAATGAAGGAACCAAAATTACCAATCATTTCTTCCTACGACAATTCTTAGAAAATCCACTCAGGGTGTTGGGGATCCACACAAGCATTATGAAAGGGATGGCAGAGAGAACTGGTGAAAATTCAGTTGTTTCCATGAATAGAAGGTTCCCTCTGGAATATCACCAATCAGTGCTGTTTACAAAGGGTCCTTGAACTCTAAATTGTGCATGTTTCCGAGATTTCATTACCTCTGTCCCGCAGAAGAAAATAACACGCCTTGCATCTGATATAGTGGACTATAGTTGAAGACACGTCCTGCTTCTTGAACTTTGGGACATCCCCCTCCAGGAATTCACCACTCCTGTCCCTTTTTTGCAACATAGAAGATTGGCAGTGTAGAAACGGTCAACACTTCATCCTAGTGGGCAGTGCCAACCACTCCTATTTTGCTGCCAAGAAAACAATAGGGAGTGTTAATGATGTCATCCAGAGTCGAGTTCAACTTGAGGGAGCCTTACCTTTTTCTTCAAAGCAAGTGATGTATAACTGGCTCCTTGTATGCAAAGACAATTGGTTACAGCCAATGTAATACTGCCTGTCTTCTTTCTTTCCAATTTTTTTTTTCTTCCAGAATATCCATACAAATAAATTTACTATAGATCGTCATAGCGGTGTTCTTCGCATCAAAACAGGGATCACCCTTGACTATGAAAAAGCAAGAACTTTTTTTGTTACTGCAGTGGCTAAGGTAAAATATATTCCCCAAAGGGACAAATGCATAATTATAAGCCAGATGTGCAGATAATGGAAAACGGCATAAGTTCTAACAATGCCTTAAACTTGTGTGTTTCTGATAGCAGCATAGGTGGTCATATTCAGTTTTCTGGGAAGGGGCTCAGAGGCCAGCATCTTCTGCAGGAGCTCCCCTCTTGTGGCATTCCCTGCCATTGGAAATTGGCATGTTCACTGCTGATATTTAAGAAGCTGCTAATGATCTAGCTTTTCCAAGAAGCATTTGGGACTAAGCAGTGAGGAAGGGATGTGTTTGAGGTGAATGACTGGTGCTGTTAGTATGAATGCAATGAATTGCTTCTATATGGATTTTATATGGTTTAAGAGAGGTTGTACGCCCCTATTCTGGTGATGTTTTTATTTTATGATATTGGCTATTAGCCACTTAGAAGAACTGGAGTTGGACCTGAAATAAATAAGTAAATTACTAAATAAGAGTATATGAGAAACATTCAAGCAAGTCCCTTCCCACTTTCATTTTGGAGAGATATTGTCCAATACTTATTTCTGCTTCAGTAGGTTTTTCAGTTTTTAGATGTTAAATTGGGGCAGGAGATTTCTGATTCGATGCAAAGCAATGCCCAGCTTGTAACACATTCTTACCATTCCTTAGTATGTCAAGGGGTGACTCAGCCCTTGTCAAAGTCTCAAGACATCTCCCGGACTGAGACACAACCGGGAAACCTTTGTGCCAAATGAGACCACTGCAGTAGCCACTACTGAAATCCACACTGTAAGGAGAGAAGGTTTCACCATGTATCCTACGGCTCATTTGTCTAGATTTCCTTTCAGGTTCCAGTCTCTGTACAGCTATGATGATGACTGGGATCTAGAAATATTTTCCTGGTACATGTGCCAAATTATGATCGTTGCCTGAGCTTCAGGCAGGCCCCAATTCTCTTACCATCCCAAAAGGGATTCTAGCCTTGCAATTGCTCCCAGGTGAATCTGAAAGAGATTTTGTTCCATGATTCCCCTTTAGAAGCAATGCTACCAGGCCTGACCTTAAGGACATGGGGCGGGGGGTCAATTTTCTGAGCAAGTTGCCACGCAATCAATAGATATTGAGCTCCACAATTCTCCCCCTCCCCTACGCCCCTACTTTTTCTATTTTTTTTTTTTAAGGGTTTCTTCTGAAGTCTGGCAGAAAGCTGAAAGAAAGGACAAACCTGCAGAAGAACCTAACAGTTTTATCAGAATGATGAAAAGAGAGTTGTGACATCACGCTGCAAACTCCACCCCTTATGTTAGTGTGTATGACATCACAACGCATGTATGAAAGGGGCAGTGTTTGTGTCATGATGTTGTGATTTTCATTTAATCATTTGCCCATCTGACTCTCTGAAAGCATCTGAAAGCAAAGGGGTTATTATAAGGGTCAACAAGCATTTTTTGAAACCTCACAAGGGACGGCTGTTGGTTAGCTTTGTCTAGCAGTGAAGAAAGGTAGCACCAAGGTTATCTAAGACAGCAATAGGGGTTAACCTCTTTCCTCCCTCAGCTATATTATAGAAATATTAAATAATATTAAAGCTCCTGAAATTAGAACCTGAATTGAATAGCTTTAGGTAGTGGAAAGAAAGGAGATCCTATTCTGAGATGATGGAGATACTGATTTTTCTTCCTTTGGAGAATCTAGTTCCTGCAAGTTACCCATAAAACAAAGATAAGCTTTGTTTCTGCAGAAAACAATCAAAATTAACTCTTAACCCCTTTAACCATAGGTAACAAAACTGAGAAAGAGGAGACACGTGTCCCCAATATTTGGGGAATCAGCTGAAATTCTCCAGGAGGGGAGCCCAGAAAACAACAACTCTTACTGAATTTCTCACAATGGTCTTTTCTGGCCCAATTCAGTTTTGGCTTGATCCAATAACACATAACAGTCTTGGAATTATTTTGTATCCCAGGATGGTGGTGGAAGGCTCCATGGGAATCACAAGGTGTTTTCAGCCACAACTACCATCACGATCAACGTTGAAGATGTTCAAGACACCCCACCAATTTTTGTGGGTACACCCTATTATGGGTATGTGTATGAGGACACACTGGTGGTGAGTATTACAGGGATCCTGTTTACTCTACCCAAACAGTATGGATTCTGCAAGGGGAACTCAAAAAACAGTGACTGGGATTTAAAGACATCTATATTTGCAAAATATCCAGGGTATATCTGCCGATTTCCTTTCTGCCCATAGCTCCCTTCTGGCATGCTACTTCAGCAGATCTTTAGAAACAACAAAGGAGCACAGGTAGATTCTGTTAGAACAGGAGATTGAAAATCATTGGACCATCGTAAAGCAATTTGGAGATGACCTTGGTATGAAAGAACCATTAAAGAGGGACTTGGAGAAGCAATTACACAATCCAGGATTGATGCAAGCGTGAGAAAGAAACAAAATAGTCCCACTTTGCTTTTGTTAGTATAAGAGAGGACTGAGAGAAACTTGGTCAGACTTTCAAAAGTGATGCCAAGGTAGGCCAGGTCAAGAGACAGGCGCTGCAGGGATTCCAGGAATTCTGCTTTGGGTTGTTGTTTTTTTTAGGGTATAATAACAGAATCTTGAAAGTTTATCCAAGTTCTTCTCTGTCTCTCTTTATACAAACACAATCAAGGTGGAATTAATTGGAGATATTTTTCTCATGCTTGCTTCAAGTTCTGGATGATGTAATTTCTTCTCCAGGTCTGTCTTTTCCTCTTCTTTCATACCAAAATCATCTCTAAGCTCCTTTACAATCATATATGAGCCAAGGATCTGTGCATAAAGCATAAAAGTAGCTATTTAGTAGTCTTAGACTTTTTCCCACAACCCAAGTGATGTTCTTTCCTCCTGTCCTCCAGACAGGATCAAGGCCTATTACTCCAAAAACTACTAGCCCAGTTTATTTCCAAAACAAGGCCAGCAAATGCCCATATGTGGGGAGGCTGTGGGGGAAGCCAGAGGTAGGGGTACGTGCCAGGAAAGAAGGAGAGCGGCGGGGGAGGGGGAAGAAAATCTGTCTCCCTATGGAAAAACCAAGCAGCAGAGATTATTGATAGGAGTAGCATCCTTGTGGATACTTTCCAAGGGGTATCTGTCCTACCTCAGCCCCAAAAATAAAACATTGGCTGCCAAGGTTCTCTGCCTGGCGAGCAAAGCAGAAACACATGAAAGCACAGAGTCCCATAGCTGGATGGGAAGGGGCAGTCCTGCAGGTCCTCATGGACCTACTGAGTCTCCTCCTCTATGCAAATCCAGATGTTAACATAGTAGGTTGTGCTGCATCTTCTGAAGGAAAACGCCACTTTTCTGCCAGATCACTCTGATCTGCCTTCATCCTGACTCAGTGACAGGCAAGCACAAAGATGGAGGCTCCGTTGTGTGGTCAAGCCTTCAACAAACATTTAGCAGGCCATCTTGGCACGAAGATGAGGAGGTGTGTGGATGAGACCTTAGATTATGTTGCTGTGACATTGACCCTAATGCTTACAAGTATTGGGGGAAGTTTGATAGGAAGGAGATATGTTGAAGACAGGAAACAAATAAGAAGGGAAGAGAAGAGAAGAAGTTGAAGGGATGCGGTAGAATCAGATAGACAATAGGAGCAGAAGAGACAGAATAGAGATATTGCTTAAAAACCTGCCTCTTTCTGCAGTGAATTTATGACGCTCTCATATATAGGGCAAGAGGCTGGGTTGTAACTTTATTCTTCTTCCAAGCACATTCTCCATGGTGTTTCAATCTGCCAAACAGGAAAGCAGAATTAATAATTGAATCCAACTGCAGGATTTAGCCTCAGCCAAGATCCAAGTCCACCTTACAGCTGCATATGAGAGTTTGGTTAATTCTGCTTTAATTTGCAGGACTACACATGGATTTAAAATTAACCAGAGTCAAGGCCACTGTGTGAGTTAGCGCTGGGCCTCCCTGGAGGATTCCTTGTAGCTTTTATTAATAGCGGGTTCTTCTTCCTATTTCTGCAAATACTGGCAATGTTTTTCACGCACTTTGTAATTTGTGGCAATAAAAGATGCAATAAAATGGTGAAACATAATTTACTCATTGTAACTATTAACCAGTGATCCGGAAATACCCTAATGATGAAATAGCGGACTTTTAAATGAAAACAAGGCAATTGAGTGTTAATGACCTCTGCAAAAAATAAATAAATAATATCGTAACATATCGATGGGATGTGAATACTGGGGTGCTCATATCTCCAGCCTTGCAAGGCAGGACCGGTAGCCAGATCCTCTTGGTTACATATTTCAGAGATAGATAAGCCATCATCATTTGTGTAATGAACAACAATTAATAGAACTCAGGCTGAATATGTGAGAATCAAGGACTGAATATTTAGAAAAGGATACCTTCTACACTTATATATCCTTTCCTGTGTTGACCTGTTCTTTCTTTAAGAACAATGTTCACCCAGCAGTGTGGCCCTTGGATAAGTCTGATCTCCAGGCAGAATAACTAAATCATCTCCAATTTCCAATTCAATATTTGGAGAGTTTCAATATTAAAAAAAAAAAAATCAAGCAAGGAGACATCAGAACCCATCAGCTTCTTTTTAGAATTTTTTTTAAAAAAGAACCTAGTTGCCTAAAGTTTTCAGGAACCTTAAGATATTAAAAAGCAATTTCCAGGATTTCTTAGCTAAGTCTGTCTTTTAGTCTTCAAGACAAAGCAGGGAAGACATTTTACGTCCACACAGACACTTCTACATGACCCGGGATCTTCAAGTGATGATCGGGGTTCCATCTCATGTGGAAGCTGATGATCCTGTGTTGGACTGAACATGAAAAGCTAACACCTCCACAGAGTTAAAAGTAGCATACAATTGTACAGAGATATTGATAGTATCTTGAAACCTGAAGGTCAATACATTATCTCCCCCCCAAAAAGTTGCAAGTTTCCTCTACCACAATGATGTCCCATCTCATCTCCTTGGAGTAACACTTCACATTCTTTTTACATCACTAGGACTCCTTATACAGAGGTTTTTCTTCTCTTTTCTCTCTAGGGATCTGAAGTCATAACTGTTGTTGCTATTGATGGAGACAGAGGAAAACCTAATGACATTCGTTACAGTCTTATGAATGGTAGGTGGTTGGTGAAACTGTAAAGACATGACTAAGCCAACTAGAGGTAAAGGAAAGCAGAGGCAACCTTGAAGAAAGTCTGGAGGAACAGTGAAGGCAAAATAAGAATCAATCCTGTCCTGGGAAAGGTGAAGATGTGAGAAACTCAAAATAATCTCACCTTGATTATGTTTGGTATAAGAGGGTGCAGAGAGGCACTCTAGCAGACTTTTGAGATTCTGCACTTACATCTTTCAATATTCAAATAGCATTCCTGGAACCTTTGTAGTATCTGTTTCCTGACCTGGCCTCCCTCAAGGAGCTGACATTATGGTTCTGAATTAACAGATATTTTAGTTGTGGTTTAGCATATCTAAGGAAGCATGTGAGGTCTAGTGAAAAAAAAAAGAGAGATTTAAATTCATTATAGCCTACCATATCATATTTTGGGTCTTATGAGTCTTCCAGTTATCGTGTGAGTCTTATGACTGTTCCACTATAAGCATAAAAAAATAATAATAATTAAAATGTATTCCCAATTGTAAGATAGGCCTTTTTAAGGAGATACAGATAGGAGGCAGTTTCCTTACGGAAGTTGTGTATGGCAATGGTATGTGGGAATGACCTTGGGAGACAGGGAGAAGAGATGCAGCCAAGGGAACAGTCAGATAAAAGGCAACTTAGCCCACAGCAGGAATGTGGGAGGGGCAAGTAGCTCAGAAGGGACCCTCCCTAGTTTCTTGGGCTGTAAAGGGGATGGGGGGAGAAACGCACTTTCAGACTTGCAAGATTCTGTTAATGTAACCTTGCTGTAAAGTAGAATTAGCTCATCTGGCCATGCTTCCTGTCTGGCCTACCTCGCAAGGCTGACATCAATCTTGCAAGTCTAAAAGTCTCTTCTCCCTGTCTCTCAAGGTCATTCCCACCTACTGTTACAAGTATATGTTTATGTGTGAGTGTGGGTGTGCTCTCCTTCTCTTTCAGTGCACAGTTCCAGGTCAGGAGAATAATTTTAGCTGAATGAGGATTTCAAGGTTCTGTAGGGGCCAACATACCTGGGCTGTAAGAATCCTGACAACACTAGATAGCAGTAAGAGGTATAAACATCTACCTCCTGCCATCTGGTGCTGTCTTGATATTTGTAGTTGAGATCTGATAGTCCTGAATAAATAAGGAATGTGCATTCTAATTATCTCCCCTTCTCAGTTATTTCCTCTTCTCAGTTAGAAAGAAAGAAAGAAAGAAAGAAAGAAAGAAAGAAAGAAAGAAAGAAAGAAAGAAAGAAAGAAAGAAAGAAAGAAAGAAAGATGTGTAAGTTGATGGATTATGATCAAGAAGGGATAGATTCAAGTTAGCTCTCAACCCCAGGAGAACAGGTGCAAAAAACTAGGTGACCACTAGTTGGCAGTAGAGAGGTAAGGGGGGGTTGTATACTTTTGTAGACTAGATCTGGTAGGTCAAATATTATGCAGGGTACCACACTGTGAGCTTCTTATTCATCTCCCATAAGAACAGTACCATTGGATCAAAAACCTACAGTGTTATCTAGAAGGTGAGAAGGTGAAGAAAGACTTCTTTCCTTATGACATAACTATACCTTGTCCTACTGGAATAAATGGAACATATCAAGATGCACAGATGTAATTTTTTTGGGGGGGAAAAGAGTATACTTTGCAACGTGGAATAAATGTTGCAGTTCCATTTGTAGAAAAACAGTCATTCTGTTGCATTGGGTGACATCCGGTATATCCAGAATCAGCTCAGGTTGTTTGCAACCGCAGGTACATTTAAAAAGGCTGTTCAAAGAGAAGAGGCATGTAACAGAGGAACGGTCCCTTCGCCATTTCCACAACTTACCTCTTTAGAACTTTTCCCCAGGCACCACTGATTATTGTTTAATAGCTCTGTGTTGCAGCAAAGATTAGAAAAGATTTCAGGAAGGGACTGTCTTTTGCCCCTCGCTGGCCCAAATTTCAAAGATGAGCAGTAGACTTGAATCTAACTCTCTGTTCTGTGCAGGAATTCAAGTTAAAAAATAAATCCTTTAATTTTTATTCATGCTGTTTCATTCCTAATCCCCCGATCCTTCTCATTACCTTCTTTGAACGTATTCCAACTTGTCTGAATCATTCTTGAAGTGTGAAGCCCAAAACTTGACACAATATTCTACTTGAGGATCTGACCAATTTGAAATAAAATGGAGCAATTACTTCCCGTGAATTAGAAACTATATTTCTGTTGAAACAGCCTACAGTTACCTCCTGGAGCACATCCCACTGCTGACTCCATTTATAACTATTATTCCAACATCTTTTTCACATGTTCTGTTACCATACTACATAAACCAGTGCATTTTATTTCAATTTCCCAAGAGAAGACTATTGCATTTCTTTCTGTTATTTTCAGCCCATTTCTCTAATCTATCCAGATCATGAATTTTATTTCTGTATTCTAAGATACTAGCTATTCCATCCAATTTGGTGTCCTATGCAAAGTTGGTAAGCATTCTCTCCTCCTCTTCATCCAAGATTACTAAAAACTTGGATGACTCGCTTAATGAAGCTTGCATTACAGCAGATCTTCAGTTGTGGGTTGTTTGGCATCTGGAGCACCCTTATGTGTCTCAAAGCTCTTCCTTTGACATTTCCTGAATTTGCTGTTCCTTTTGCCTTTCCTCTTGATCACAGTCTTTTCCTTTTCAGACTGTTAGCGCTCTCCATCTTATCACTCCAGTCTGTTTCTCCAGCCAGTTATTATCCCCAGTAGGAGAGGTTCGTTATTAATGGAACAAAAATAAAACTACAAATAAATATAAATGAAAGCTCAGAGAAGACTTCGACAAGTACAGAACTCAGGACTGAATCTTGTACTTCACTTGAGAAGTTCTCTCAGTCTGATAAGCACCCTCTGAGCACAATTTTTGAGGCCCTCTATTTACCCATCTCACGGCCATACCATCCAGTCAACTTTTAACAAGTTTGCTGAACAGCCTGCCATAGGATACTTTGTCAAATGTCTTGGTTGAAATCAAAATATATAGGAAAGTTATCCAATCAAATAATAAGGCTAACTTGTTCTCCAAGTCACATTTATGAGATTGTGGCAATCACTGTTTTGTATTCAAGGTGCTCAAATCTATCTATATGGTTGATAAGGGTCAACACTGACTTGATGGTACATAATCAATTCAAGGTACTTATAGGACTGCCTCTTTATCATCTGCTTTGTAACCTTCCCAGGTGTTCTGTTGTTCCTAGATCCTCCTTTTTTTCCATCTATGAAGATGAAGGCCACATTTGCCCTCTTCACCTCTTCTCCAGGAGTTCTCAGTGATAATATGTAAAAGTTTAACAACATGACCATCAGCAATTTCCTCTGGTGCCCTAGGATACAATTCATCTGGCTCCATAGAGTTAAAGTACTGTAAATAGATATTCTCAGAATGTTTGTCTCATTATCAAGCTTCAGTTCTGTTTTTGCTTTCCACAGTTACCTAGTGAAACACTTACCTTCTCACTGGAGGATACTAAGCCAAAATAGGAGATAAATCATTTTGCCTCTTCTTGGTTATCTGCTAGCATTTTCCCACCTTCACTGTGTGTTCTTGTTATTCCTTAAGCCTTTTTTTTTTTTTTTGGCCTCCCCTGTTTCATACTGGTTTCATATGTATTAAACAATTGGATGGTCAATAAAAAGAAATGTGTAATGTAAGTAGACACAAATGTTCCCCAAAGGGCTTGATTATAGGAAGCATATGATGGGCTGGTTGAAAGCAAAATAAGTCACTGGAAAAGGTGGTCATCAGCAGCTGAAATTCTAACACTGAAAGGCTTAAACACTACAGCTGGAGGTTGCTAATTGCCTATATTCTTACAGATTGCTTAGCTTTGCAAAATCTTTGTCTTACACCAGTGTTGTCCAAACTTGGCCACTTTAAGATGAGTGGACTTCAACTCCCATGCTGGCTGGGGAATTCTGGGAGTTGAAGTCCACTCATCTTAAAGTGGCCAAGTTTGGACAACACTGTCTTACACACTACACTTAGTTCCCCACATTCTCAAGCACTGGCCTTCAGTAAGACATGGAGCAGGAGGACATGCAGAATCCAGAAGTCCTTCCTCATTGATGCCCTCATCTTGGCCAAGTCTAAATTTGATTAGGGGCCTCTGCCTTGGCTGGTTCTTCTTAGAAGCCACCATCTTTCACTCTCATCTGATGATTCATCAGAGGTAGGCATGGCAAGAGGGTTGAGGAGTAGATATGATGGCAGTCTAGAAGCAGTGCAGCTCAGAAACCAGCATGATGTAGTGGTGATGGAGTTTGTTAAGCTAGGACTGACAAGTCACAAATTCAAGTTCCCCCTTAGCCATGGAAGCTCATGTGAGTGATTTTAGGCCAGTCACTCTCTCTCAGTCCAGCTTGCCTCACAAGATTGTTGTTGTGGGGAAAATTGGAGGAGGAAATGCTGTCTGTACTTGGAGGATAGGTAGAATATCAACCTAACACATAGATAAATAAACAAATCATGGTTGGAACACTGTAATTTTGATAGTTTGAAATTTTACTGGCATTTGAATTGAAAGAGTATTCTCATGGGTGTCATATTTATATGCAATTTCTCCCATCTAACTGATCTGTGTGAGAGGCAATTGTGGGTGAGTGTTTATAAACACAACCTTATTTCAGAGATAAGCAATATTTTGGAAGGCACACTTGACACTGGAGAAATGCTCCAGAAATCAAGATTCTCCCCACTCCAAATTAGCAAGTCTAGGACAAAAGAGTGGGCCAACCTGGGTCAAAAGCTAAATTTAGTTTGATTTAACTTTAATTTAGTTTACTTGAAAAGAATTCAGATTACTGAAATACTGGTGATATCTTCACTCTGAATGTAGTACTTTTCTTCTTTGATCAAGTTAAAAATACAGTTTGATACCAAGTTTTAGAACTTCTATGGACCCAGATTGGCCCAGTTATCTGTGATATGAATAACATGAACTATAGTTACTTAAGCTTTTCTTTTGGGAGGAGTTTTTTTTTTTTTAATTCCCCTGCAGAGAGTGAATTATCTCTAACTGATGAATAGATTCCACATTTTCCTTTTCCATCTGCTTTCATCCAGAAGGGAATTTTCCCAGTGATTAAATCAATATTTCTCAATGTTGGAATTCCTACAAGGCTTAGGACTGTGACTGTCACACCCTGTCTCCTTGCAGGAAAGGCTGATAACATTCATAATTATTTCTCAAGGAAACTCTTGTTTATTTATATTTATTTATGCCATGCCAATTTGTACTTGCCCCATGTTTGGCCTCATATGACTCACCAAATCACCTGCATTGCTGGATTGTCTTAGGCTTGGTCAATCACAAACTGAGTCATCAGCCTGGGGGAAAAAATCATGTGTATCTAAAACCGACTGGTGTTGGCAAGAAGATTTAACTTTCTTAGCTGACTCATATCCCTTCGCAAGTGTGTTTGTTTGCACGGGGGGGGGGGGGTTAGATGACATTCATACTTAGTATTAGGATGATTTTAAGTTGTTGCTAAAAGTGTGTGTGAGAGAGTGTTTTTCCCCTCCAGAAACATGCATCAGAAATTAAACCTGTGAAAGTTAACCTTCTCACTTATCTGAGCTTTATGAGAGATATTCTCATGGTTGGAAGATATAATTATACCTCTGCTAATTAAAAGTGTTCTCTTTTTTTAACTAGCTTATGCTTCATATACCCAAACAATTTGGCATTCACAGATGGGGCATTGATCCTCAGAGTGGGCTTTTAGAGAGACCCAGGGCAGTTTCGTACACAAATTCATGCCAGCTGCTCTTTCAGATTTCTGTGGTTATTTTTCAGGAGGTCATTTTGTCATTTTTTTTCCTCCTTAGACCAAAGTTTGGACAATCTTCAATGTTAGGAACAGGCCTAGTTTCCACACTTCAAGAGCCAGGAGCCATTGAATTGTAGTAGCACAGTTCCTCCAACCATCAATGCAGTTTCCCACCTCTCTAAGCATGAGACACAACAAAAGTGTGTTTCATATCAAAATAAGCCTATCATCATCACTATAACAATCACCCCTCCAACTCCAGCCCCAGCCAAAGGGGAAAAATAGAAAATCACAGCCCCTCCTATGTGTGAACTAGTCAAGTCTATTTGGTCTCATCACTTTGAAGCCCTTCTCCCCAACAAAAATAGTTAATTCAATCTCTGTCCATCAAACGTACAACTGCTGATCCTTTAGGCCTTGGGGCCCTGCTTTGCACAAAAATACGTGTCCCAACTCTCTTCCAGACACACTGATACATATTCAGTCCTGTAGTTCATGCTACTTCACCTGCCCCCTACCAACTTAGTATTCTTGAGTGAGAATGTAAAAATGTTTGGCCCTTTCTCTGGGAGGAAAATTTCTTGATTCGCCTTCCCAGCAAAAGCCATCACTCATCTCTGATTTAGGGCCTGATCCATCCCCCCACCCTGAAGCTCACTGAGAGGAAAAAAAAGGGGCAGAAAGAAACAGGACTTATTATTCCTACTCTTAAAATACATTTGTTTGAGAAAAGTAATTCTATCCTAAATTGGGTTTCTAGAGGAGGTTTTGATTATTATTTTTTTTTGCTCTCCATGGTCCTGAAATCTTTTCTCTTCTGTTTGTTGTTGTTTAGTCGTTAAGTCGTGTCCAACTCTTCGTGACCCCATGAACCATATTGCGCCAGGCCTTCCTGTCCTCCACTGCCTCCCTGAGTTTGCTCAGTTTCATGCTCATTGCTTCGGTGATGCTATCTAACCATCTCATCCTCTGCTGTCCCCTTCTCCTTTTGCCTTCCATCTTTCCCAGCATCAGGGTCTTTTCCAAAGACTCCTCTCTTCGCATTAGGTGACCAAAGTATCTGAGCTTGAGCTTCATTATCAATCCTTCCAATGAGCAGTCAGGGTTGATTTCCTTTAAGATTGACTGGTTTGACCTCCTAGCAGTCCAGGGGACTCTCAAGAGTCTTCTCCAGCACCACAGTTCAAAGGCATCAATTCTTCGGCGCTCGCCCTTTTTTATGGTCCAGCTCTCACAGCCATACATTACTACTGGAAAAACCATCGCTTTGACTATGCGGATCTTTGTCGGCAAGGTGACGTCTCTGCTTTTTAATATGTTATCTAGGCTTGCCATAGCTTTCCTCCCAAGGAGCAAGCGTCTTTTAATTTCATGGCTGCAGTCTCCGTCTGCGGTGATCTTGGAGCCCAAATAAATGAAGTCTGTTACTGCTTCCATTTCTACCCCTTCTATTTGCCAGGAATTGATGGGTCCAGATGCCATGATCTTAGTTTTTTTAATGTTGAGTTTCAAGCCAGCTTTTGCACTCTCCTCCTTCACCCTCATCAAGAGGCCCTTTAGTTCTTCTTCACTTTCTGCCATGAGGGTGGTATCGTCTGCATATCTGAGGTTGTTGATGATTCTCCCTGCAATCTTAATTCCGGCTTGTGATTCTTCCAGCCTGGCATTTCTCATGATGTACTCTGCATATAGGTTAAATAAGCAGGGTGACAGTATACAGCCTTGTCGTACACCTTTCCCTATTTTGAACCAATCGGTTGTTCCATGACCGGTTCTAACTGTTGCTTCTTGGCCCGCATACAGATTTCTCAGGAGACAGGTAAGGTGGTCTGGTATTCCCATCTCTTTAAGAATTTGCCACAGTTTGTTGTGATCCACACAATCAAAGGCTTTTGCATAGTCAATGAAGCAGAAGTAGATATTTTTCTGGAACTCTCGTGCTTTCTCCATGATCCAGCGAATGTTGGCGATTTGATCTCTAGTTCCTCTGCCTCTTCGAAACCCAGCTTGTACATCCGGTAGTTCTCGGTTCATGTATTGCTGAAGCCTAGCTTGTAGGATTTTGAGCATAACCTTGCTAGCATGTGAAATGAGTGCAATTGTGCGATAGTTTGAGCATTCTTTGGCGTTGCCCCTCTTTGGAATCTCTTCTGTTTACTGAGATTTAAACTGGCTCCTGTATTGTATAGTTTAAAAATACACATATCTCCTGTTTTTTCCAGAAAGACACTGAGCAGAGAAATGTTTTTGAAACAAGCATGGATGGAAGTCATGTTCATTTCAACATAATAAGTTGAATGTGGATGCAATCATGTTTAGTACAGGCTGAAAGGAATGAGATTTAATTCATTCATAGTTATCTTAAACCCTGTTGATTTCAGCAGGTGTGCTCAAATGACCTCTATTTTAAGTCCAAGCCAATATTTTGTAGAGGAGAATAGATAATCTAAGATTGCTTTCACGCCCAACTTCAGGGACCAAGAAGAACCTATCTAGGTACAGATTACCTATTCAGCATGACTGCTGGTCATCTATCACATTTAAGGGTGGGGTGATCTTCTCCATTGGCATAGACATTAGATAACTCTGAGGTCCCTTCCAATTTCCCAAGCAGGAAGCCATTTTGGGAAATCCACATAACTTCAGTGCTCTGTGGAATGTCCCCATCCAAGGTCATTAGTTGCTGTGTTCAACTAGTTGCATCATAATAACTGGACTGGGTAATTCCTTTCTTCTACTCTTTCTAGGGAACAAAAATTCCCATAGGCATAACTTTGCATATCTCTGTTTTGTGACAGGAAGTGAAGGTTCATTTGAAATAAATAATGCAACTGGAACGGTTTCTGTTGTTAAAAAACCAACTCAGCTGAAGAAAGAAGTATACGAACTGAAAATCCAGGTAATTTGTCTTACCCTCCCACCATAAAATTCCAGCCGTACCATGGTTGTGATGGATTTATGCTATGCAGAATTTCAACTTCTGTAAAGATAGCACACACTCTCTTTCCCCCAGAGAACTGAAGCCTCAAGAACGCTGCATCTACCAAAAAGACTTTTGGTATGATTGCAAGCAAAAGAAAAAAATGACCTTTCTTAATCAGGAACCCAGAAATTATGGAATAAATAACCAAATTTGTTCATATGGACCTACAGTAGGCCAGGAAAGTGTTACAGCTAGGTTTTAGGAAGGAATGCAAGCCAAAAATCATGGAGGATGTTAAAGGTCATGAGATCAGGACAAGCAAGAAATCCCTATCCTTCAAGACCCCCAATTCCAAGGAAATGTGTAGTCAGGACACAAGTTGGGGTAAAGAGAACAATAGATCTCTATTTTGCAGCTTTAGCAACTTGCAACAAAGTGTGGAGTCCAAAGAAGAGGAAAGAACATAATAGAGATTTCCAAGAACCATTTCCTATGCATAGAAATGTAGAAAATCTCCTTCTATGCAGTGACAACCTTTTCATTTGGCAGTGAATAATTAGGGATGTGTAAGATGATAAGAAAGGGGATTAACCCAAAGCAGCAGCCAGGCCCCTTTTGCTACTTTACAGAGCCAAGGTGGCACGTAGTGGTGAAAATATCAGGCTGGGACAGGAGAAACCAACCAATCGGCTGGTCTTCTTAAGCAGAGACTAACAGAGCTCAGCCTGGAACCCGTCAGTAAAACGACTTTTCTGAAATTCATAGCTTTTCAATTCTGAATGTCAGTTTTCTTCCATAATGTAACATTGATAAGCTTTTCATTTTCCATATCCATAAAAGAAAGAGATTTTCTTTTCTTTTCCTCCCTTCTCTTCCCCTTGCCATATTGTAGATGAATTCAGCAGTGATTCAAAAACTGTCCATACATTATATAATGACTAAGTTAATAAAATTGGGATTGGAAGGTATTTTCTCCCTTACTCTCCTGCTTGCTTTGTAGGAATTCAGCTCTATAGTATTTCTGGAATTATTGACCACTTTTCCATTAAAAACCTCATCCAAATGTTCAATAGCCCATATAAATGAAAGCAATTGCTTAAAGGTAGGCATAAAATTGCTGCATTTATTGAGTTTCAGATAATTGCATCAGTTTTTTGCTGCAAAAAATAATTTCTAGACAGAGTTATTTGATTGCTAAATCCACACCTACTAAAGCCGATTATCGCCAAATCTCTTATTATTGATTAAATCCCAATTTTCAAATGATATGGGGTATTGAAGGAATGCATTCCTAGTACTATTCCCTTGGAGGAGCCATTAAAGAAAGTAACTTAATTCTGAATTCTGGTATGACAAGGTCTCTCTCTGTCTTTATTTTTCTGTTTGCAGATTTATGCAGATTTTTCCTATATTTTTTAGACCAGCAAACTGCACTGTGATGTTCAGCTGGAATATGCTCTAGACTACACTTTAAACAATAACCCCCTTCTGTTTTGTGCATCAGTTTGAAAACTTGCATTCAAATGCCAACTAACTGAATGTCTCCTTGGCCCCTACACAGACAGAAGGACTTTGAGTGGCAAAACTTACAGCATCAGTAAACGAAATCCTTCACCCAAAGCAATTGCAATCGGGGGTTCCAGAAAGTCAAGCTGGCAGGGGGGCCAGGTGGGGGTGGGGGTGGAATAAACCTTTCAGGTGCTATTGTTGGCTTTTAAATATATTAAGATCTCCTCTAGAAAATATCTCCTCATGCAGAAGATATCTCCCAAAGGAAAATGGGTTATTTTAAGCAAGTTTTTAAAAATTGTAATTTGCTTGTTTATACTCCTGGCAAGGGGCATCATTTTTTTTCCAGGTTAACTGGAAAAGGTTATTTACTGATACTGGATTGCGTTTTATTTGTTTTATATGGAATTTAATCCTGATTTTTAGTGTTACTAGACATGCATGCATTTTTTTAAGTGTTAACTTACTTATAATAGAAACGAATCTGTGATAGATAGATAGATAGATAGATAGATAGATAGATAGATAGATAGATAGATAGATAGATGATGGATGGATGGATGGATGGATGGATGGATGGATGGATAGATAGATAGATAGATAGATAGATAGATAGATAGATAGATAGATAGATAGATGTAGAAGTATAATTATATGATCCTGGATCCTCTCCTCTCCTCTCCTGACTATTTTATATAAACTTACCAAGAAAATCTATAGCTCGAGAACAATGTTTTAAAAAAGAAGATAGTATATCATAACACAAGAATGGATCTCATTACACTAAAGTGTTTTGGCAAATAACTATTTCACCTCTTCACTCGTTTGAACATTAAAGCTTTATTTTAAAAAAATCAAAAATACCTTCATTTATTTCTGCTCACGGAAGTGTTGCAGAAGGAACAGCATCCACAATACAATACAAAACCAGAAGGGGACGAGAGTGGGCAAGAGTCCTTATCCTTCTTCTTTCCTCTTTGCCCTAGGCTTCCGAAATTGGTTCAGAAGACACTGGCCCTGCGCACACTTCCACCACCGTCATCATAAGAGTGGTAGATCTGAACAATCACCCACCAACCTTCTATGGAGAAAGTGGGCCACAGAACCAATTTGAACTCACCATGTATGAGCACCCACTGGAAGGTGAAATCCTGAGGGGCCTCAAAATTACCGTCAATGACTCAGATCAGGTCAGTAGTCATCCAGCCTGTAGACTCCTCCTTCTGGTTTCAGGACAGGCTTCCCACACCATGCTATACACTAAAACTGGATTAAGAGGCAGAGAAGGTGGGCCAACATGGCTACATTATTTATGTACTAGATCTATCCCCTCTCTTTACTTTGGACAATTCAAAATGGTGTACCTTATGCTCCGGCCTCCTATTTTTTCCCACAGTAACAACCCTCTAACAAGGGTTGGGCTGAGAGAGATGGACCGGCCCAAAATCCCCCAGCCAGCTTCCATGCCTAAAGGAGGACCAGAACTCACAGTCTCCCAGTTCCTAGTCCAGTACTTTAACCACTATACCAACTGGCTCTCTATATACTACTTTATTTGACAATACACCACTCAGAGTCACACTCATGAGTTGGGCACTAGATAGATAGATAGATAGATAGATAGATAGATAGATAGATAGATAGATAGATAGATAGATAGATAGATAATACAAAACTTAGGGTCTTTCCCAGAAGTTAAAATAACAGCTTCTGAGGCAGAGTCTCACAACTGTTGCTGTCCTTGTTACAAAAAGCAGCCAAATTAAAATAGAACTGCTTCCTGAAGTGGAGACTTGCAAAACTTCATTCCTCTTGGTGCGTTTTCCCCTTCTTTGTTTATTGTTTATTTGCTTAGCATATTCTCTGCCCACACCCTTATAAAACAATAGGGTTGTGCAGTGCTTCGTGTTCAGTCTTGAAAAGGTACTTCAGAGTGTCCAACAGTTACTGAGCACTTGGCTGTGTCACTTTAAAGCAGCTGCATCTTTTCCTGGGATTGTACAGCTCCCCTGCACAGTGGCTGGGGAAAAAACATGGCTGCTTTAGAGAGATGCGGACAGTTGTTTCATTCATGTTCCAAAACACTTTTTGGGTATCAAATCCAGAACACTGCACAGTCCATAAAATAATCTAATATTGCTTTTTGACATTGGCAGTGGCTTTCCAGCTTATGAACTAAAATTATTAGCCCATTGTATTCTGAATTGCATAGAGGCTGACTATGCAAGTGACAACAAAGTATTCCCAATTCCTGCATCCTGTGATTTAGCTTAACTTTTTAACCTTTCCTGGGCTTGCAGCAACTTCGCTGCAGCCAACTAGGTTGCATGTTTCGTATTGATGTTCAGCCCTGAAGCTTATGTTCCAGGTTGTTCTCACAGTTCACCCATCAAGACGAGGAATTCCAGCACTGAGGTTGGGTAAATCAACAACCACTAGATCTATGTTTTATAAAAGCTAGCTAGGTCGTGCAGCATGAAAGAGTTTACTGTCTCTCAGCCCAACTCACCTCACAGGCTTGTTGTTGTGGGGAAAAGGGGAGGACAAAGGAGTGTTAGATATGTTTGCCACCTTGAGTTATTTATGAAAATAATAAAAGCAGGATAAAAAAATCTTTTAAAAAAGCAGTATTCTGTATCCAATAACAGGAATGTGATCATAATTCTACCTGCCATTTCCAGCCTCAGGGCCCTGGTGGAAAAAAGAGAAACTCTCTCCAACTGTCAACTGTCATGATGACCTGTAGAGTTTATGGACTTTAGTTCCCACATTCTAAGCTAACAAGGACAAGGTATTATGGGAGTTCTAGTCCAAAACTTTGAAGAACATGAAGTTGCCTTCTTCCTGGAAGTAAAATTATGCAAAATCTCCTGTTATGTGTAAAATCCTTATAAGTGTTCAGTAGCAGGTATATGATGAGTGCTGATCATAGTCCAATGATAGAAGGAAATTTGGGTGAGGGGGGCTTTGCATGTGGAAGCAAAGTATAAAAAGAAGGCTTTGTTTATGGACACACACTGTATGAGAAATGGAGCAATGCTGTTTCACACCACCATAAAGAGATCTAATTTGTTTTCATACCTTTTCTTCACAGGGAGCAAATGCTAAATTTAATCTCCACCTTGTTGGGCTTGGTGGAATTTTCCGTGTGGTCCCTCAGACTGTCCTAAATGAAGCCCAAGTCACAATAATAGTGGAAAATTCTGCTGCAATAGATTATGAGAAGTTCCAGGAGTTAACCTTCAAGGTATTGTAATGACTTTGGCTTTCTTTAATTAAAGCTTGAATTAAAAAGAGGGAATGGACTCAGTTTTTGCTGCCTTGAGCTCAGAATGTGAAACTTTTTGAGGAAGAAATAAAATAAAGGTTAACCACTTCATAGGTCCTGGAGGTGAAATGTTTACTAACTAACCAGATCTGCATGTGAAATTTTACATACAAAATATAGATAGCTATTTTTGAAATGGTGGTATCTCATATTTCTAACACCCTTAACCTGTAGTTTTTATCAGAGAATACCAAGATAATGCATAGTATTATTTTTAGTGGAGAGACTATTGGAAGGAAATTTTGATCCAGATTTGTTTTAGGAAAGGACTCTGAGGCAGGATCATTTTCCAAGAAGAGTTTATTTGTGGCTTCCCAAACAGGAATGTGCACCAGACAATGTGTTGGGTGACCTCTTATGCACCGTTACATCCTACAACACATGTGCACTTACCAGCTTCTTTTTTACAACTCCTTGGAATGTTCCTTATCAGTATCTTTTACCATATATGCATTGATGCTTAAAAATTTGCACACCTGTTTGAATTTTCAACATTTCTGTATAAATATGACCTAAAACATGATCTAAAGTCCTAAAACTAGATAAAGAGTACCCAGTTAAACAATGAGTCAAAAACATTATATTGGTTCCTTTATTTATTGAGGAAAATGCTACGCATAATGCACGACAAAGAAAAATGGCTTTTTTCTATAGATAGTAACCATTTGAACACAAATGTTAATTAGTTTAAATGGCAATCTTTTATACTTTTTAAATAACAATTTCCTAATTCCCTGTTTACTTCCTTAGCTTCTTGCAATAGAAGTTAACACACCTGAGAAATTTAGCTCAACAGCTGATATTGTCATTCATCTCTTGGATACCAATGATAACATTCCCAAATTTTCATCAGACTACTACATCGCCAAGATCCCAGAGAATTCTCCTGGGGGCTCCAATGTAGTTGCTGTAACAGTAAGGACACTTCATTCTTTTCAAGCCATTCCTTGTTTCACTCACGTCTTTTCTAATAGTCAATCTACTTGGTAACGTAGCGATCTTGCACAATTCTCTTTGAAAGTTTCATCCTTTTTTGTATTTATTTACACGCCTAAATTAATGGGCATAGACACTAATCGGATTCAGTACCTCTTGCATTTCAGGAGGCACAGTAGCCTTCCAAAAATTTGCAAAAAGTAGCAGATACATAAAAGCAAAGTTTTTTCCCCCAAAGGGCAGGTTATAATGACACTTTGGGGTAAAGAAGTAGCAGAAGGAAAAGTTACTGCCCAAAAGTTGTTCCTCCCCTGAAAAATTAGCCATATCAATAGCTTACTGTACATTTGCATGTAAACTGATGTTGAATCTTCAGTATAATCTGTTCTGCTGGCAAAATATGCAACAATTTGCAGAACTTCTGCATAATATGAGTGTTGGCTTGATTCCCATCTTAATCATTCAATTTTCTTCCTAAGGCAATTGATCCTGATTCAGGCCTTTGGGGTGAATTAAAATACTCAATTTATGGGACAGGAGCAGATCTGTAAGTTTCCAATATGTCTGTTTGTAAGGGTATGCATATATAAATATATACAATTTTAATATAAATAGAATATTCTAAAGGCAAATGCAATAATTTTATATGTGAGGAGCAATAAAAGTAAAGAAAATGCTCATCATATTCAAGTATGGTAATTTGCATTCTATTTCTTACCAACCTTATTCTAAAGTGGGCAAGGAACAAGGAAGGAACAAAATTTTCCTGGTTCCCCTTTCTTGTCCAAATCAAATGTTTATATGAAAGTCAATTATAAGTCTATAATTTGAAATGAAAGAGTGATTGCAGTCTCCAGAGTGAGGCAGGTATGGATGAGATCATACTGCGTCAGACATTAAATGCAAAACCTACCATTTATATTCCATAGGATAGCAGTCAGTAAGAAATAGTCTTCACCATTTCATATTATAAATTAGATCTGGTGAACTGCATGCTACATATTGCATGTCTCACTATACTCTTGCTAGCATTGCGAGGGTCTCTGTTTGGAGTACTGAAAGAAAAAATGCAACTCAAGATGTGTTGATTGCACTGACACTTAAATGAAATTTTCTTGGCAATGAGATGAACGTCGCCATCAACTTCTTCAAGAGATAGATAGATAGATAGATAGATAGATAGATAGATAGATAGAGTATTCAATCCAGGTTCA
Organism: Python bivittatus; assembly: GCF_059951505.1. Taxonomy (NCBI): domain Eukaryota; kingdom Metazoa; phylum Chordata; class Lepidosauria; order Squamata; family Pythonidae; genus Python; species Python bivittatus. The sequence goes on from NW_028277033.1 coordinate 8,409,437, forward strand.
TACCTACAACTCTGAGATATTCTAGTGGTTTCCATCTAATTGATAACCAAATCTGACCCAGCTTAGCTCTCAAGAATGGCTTAACTGGTTTTCAGAGGGTTGGACTAGATTATCTACGTGGTCCCTTCCAACTCCACTATTCTGTGACTCTTCTTCCCAAGGCAGTCAACCCAGCCCTTCAACTCATTGTCCTATGTGTTTGATTGATTGATTGATTGATTGATTGATTACTGAAAATGGCTTTTGAAACTGTTAAAAAATAAACCAGTCTCAGATCTGAATGGGTACTTTATTACTGTAGTTCTGAATACTTTCTGGAATAGTAGATTATGTAAATTTTTAACTGTGTGTTGCTTTGAATGTACAGAAAAATGATTAACGGGATATGTAACTGAATCAGTTGATAAATAATCTCCAACCTAGGCAAGCAGAAGCAACAAAGAGAAATCATTTTGACCATAGTGATTCTGAGGAATGGGGTGCTTCTTTTTCTGTGTACTTGATAAACATAATCCTTGCCCATTCCCCCCCACCCCCAGATTCCTAATTCACCCATCTGCTGGGATTATCTACACTCAGCCATGGGCTATGTTGGATGCAGAAAACAACTCTAAGTACCATTTTTATGTGAAGGCAGAAGACATAGAAGGGAAGCATAGTTTGGCTGAAGTCTTCATCACCGTGCTTGATGTCAATGATCACTCTCCAGAGTTCAGTGAGAATATTCAGGAAAAAACCATGATTATTGGATCCCCGGTAAAAGTTGAGGTGGGTCACAATACTGTTGTTCTCTGTGATGTGGGGGTTCATGAGAAGAAGAAGCTTTAAAGCTAAATAATAGGGCTGAGCAGTGCTTTAGATTCATTTCCAGAAAGGTGGTTTGGAGAACATGACAGCATGAAGACAGCACTTGTCTACAACTCTTGAAAGCAGCTACATCTTTTCCCAGGATCACAGATTCCACATGAACCTGAGAAAAGATGAAGTGCCTTTCAAAGGTACCTTTTTGGAAATGAATCCAAAGAACTCCACAGCCCTGCTAAATAATACCATATTTCCAAGGGGCAATGTTAACTTGTAAGTGATAGAATTAAGTAAATAAGAATAGAAGTTATTCTTCTTAATGAATAGTGCCAGCAAGAGTCCAGATGAAGTGTAACTTCATTCCTAAAGATACTTCAGAGAATATTTTGTACTTTCCTGTAGACATAGATGGGAAATAGTTATGAAAGCAGAAAACGCTGAGCTTGCAGATGGAGAGAAAAACAAAATGCCATCTCTTGAAAGGAGTTGGGGGACACAGTAGAATGTTGAGAACCTTCTGCAACTGAGCAATGAAGAAACTGAGATAGTTGAGAAATCTCCTCTCTCTCTCTCTCTCTCTCTGAATTTTGAGATAGGTTTGGTAGGCCTTTATTTAGTGGTACTGGCTTATTGTGAAAGATAAATGAAAAGGATATTTATTTTTAAAAACTTTGGATTCCTTCCAGCTTCCCCCATCCCCTCAAATTTATTATGAGGGATTAGTTCTATTTCACCATTGCAATTATTCACCATTGCATCATTGTCCAATTTTGCAAACTGGAAAAAAAGGGGGGGGGGGTATAGAATAGCTAAGTTTTGAAAAGAAAATGTGATTTCAAAATTGTAATAGTTAAGTTTGCTTCCAGAATCCAATGGGATTCCACTCCACTAAATTATAATCTGGAAATGGGCTGTGGCATCAGGGCCCAGATAGGAAATACAATAACTAGTCATTAAGTGAATTCTTTTCCTTGCCTTCTTTACAGTAGACTAACATTTATTAAAACATTATTTTTCATCAATCTGGGGGGGAAAAAAACCAAACAGGCAATAGACCAAGATGCAGAAGAACCTAATAACATTGTTGACTATGCCATTATGCAAGCTGATCCAGCCAATGTGTTTGATATTGACCAAAGCACTGGAGAAATAAAACTGAAATCTTACATACGATCCTTGGACATCATTCACAACATCACCAAGAAGAAAGATTGCATATGGTCAGTGGTTATCCAAGCAAAAGATCGGGGGTCTCCGTCATTTAGTACTACAGCTGTTCTGAAAATTGACATCACGGAAGAGGTAAGAGGATAAAATTAATGAGGAAAGGCAAAGTGGGAAGCCAAGGTAGATGGCTGAAAAGCAAAAGAGAAATTTGAGGTGCACAGCATGTATTAATTGTATTAAACTGAGGTTGGATAAAATCTTGGAGTATGATCCGATAGAAACATTCTACTTTATTGAGAACTGCAATTAATAGTCTTCTCTGGAGTCAGAGTCCAAAAGGTGTTGCTTTGGTTCCTTGAGTATCCCTTCCGGGCTCCAGTCCATTCCACACTCTGAAAGATGTTGCCTGAAGATCTAGGTCATGATGCAGGTGACACACAGCTCTATTCTTTATCAGTTCTCTCCACAAAGACAGCAGATGCTCTGAGGCTAATAAATAGAGATTTAATCCAACCAGGGCAGAAATATCTTCTAAGAAACCTAACTGGGTGATCCAACTTCCTTTGGCATTACCACTCATGGATGGGAGATTTTGTTTTGAGAGGCTCCTAGATCCAGCTCTGTTCGTGGACAAGTGATTGCTCTGACTAGAAAGGCCTTTGCTCAAGTTTAGTTGGTTCACAAAGTTAGTACCTGGACTAATCATCCCATTTTGACAGCAGCAGTACCATTATCATAACAATGATGACAGCTTCTCAGTGTGAGCCTGTGATCCCACCCCATTCTTTCTGAACTGGCTCGCATTTTTACACCCAATTAAAAATTCTACTTCTTAGTACTTCTATGATGGCCTTTAAAACCCTAAATGTTCTAAACCCAAAATAGCTTAAAGCCTGATTTCCTTTAAGCCAGCCATTGAAATGGGCAGCGGAAACCCTGATTCATGTTCCAGTGCAGTTTGAAAGATGCCTGGAGGTTCTTGAAAACACGGTGGTCACTCAGAACTAGAACTTCCCTCTCTTGGGAGCCCCACCAGCCTCTTCTCTTTCCTCACTAATTCTTGACTAAGAACTGGAAGCCCACTCTCCAGGGGCAAAGTTTGGAGATGGGTTATGAGTTTACTTTCCACCTGACTTCTTTCTATGCCCTGATTCAGTCAGTGTTTTTTTATGATGGTTCTGTTTCCTATTTTTGCCTCTCCCTTCTCTCCTCTCAGTTTATTCAGTATTACATTGTTTGCATTTTTGATGGTTTTTATTGAAGAAGCAGCTTATTAATCTTATGAACAAACCAACAAATGAGCATGGACAAATGGGATAACTACAACATAGACAAGAATTTTAAATGAACACCAGAATGTCTAGGTAATATATGGGCATTTATTAAAACGCATTCAGGTTATATAAGGGTTTCCATTCTGTATGGAATAAATAGGCATGATTTCACTGTGGTAGGTAAAAAAAAAGCTGTCCATTTGCTCCAAGATTTATTGACAGCAGAAGAGCAAATGTGAAGGCACCTTAGAAGATCCTTCTTGTACATCTGCAGTCCGACATGTCCAACAACCGAAGTAATGAAGATGACTCATGGAGAACATTTTAAAGAGATTTCACAGGAGGGGTCAAACAAGTCCACCTGTCTAATTCATCCCTGGGTTTTGCAAAATGGTCTTCTCATTCCTCTGGGCAGAAAGCATATAGAATTGTGCATAGTTGTAACTAGAATACTTGGCTCTTCCTTTCCATGGACTTATTTTTTTATATATTGGGGCTTGGGAAAAATGTTCTGACCAAGTCAAATTGGTTTTCAAAGTTTCCATCCTACACAGAACTGCCTCTACATATTTTCTTTCTGCAGCTCCCACCATTATGTAAATGCTTCATATCTTGTAGGAAAGGAATGACTCCTAATGACAATTTTGGTTCCAGCACGTTGTGGAAGCCATATTGATAACTGTGATTTGCAATTACTAGGAGAACAATGCCTTGCCATAATATAAATATAATATAAATAACAGAGGTTGTATTCCCCTGTTTCCCAGTTCAAGAGAGTGGTATTTTCTGGTCTACTCTAGGCTCTAACTATGGCCTAAGACCTCAAGTATCTTCACCGGAAAAAAATATATTTAATTTAGGCTGAGCTACAGCAGTATTCTTGCACAAAAGAGCAGAACCACTAAAGTAATCGCTCTATAAATTTCTTCTTTATCTGTATACATCCAGTCCTGCAGTCTATTTATTATGTTTAGATTCAGGCTGTTACACAACCTTACTACTTTTAGCTTCAAATTAAAGTCGTGATTACATTTACATCACTTTTCTTGTCAATGTTCTAAAAGACCAAGAACATCCTCATAACCAAAGGTAGCATTTAATAAGCAAGGAGCGGTATGAGCTTATTTTATGACTGGTGTTTATGCGTTGATCCATCTTATTTTGTTTTCAGATCAAATCAAGGGTAAAATCCTATATTTTAGGCCTGCAGAAACATCCATGGACAGTATTTGCAATCTGCACGTGTGGTTTCCTCTCTACCATTTCTTTAACCATGGTGATCTCCACTGCCATATACTGGAAAAGTTTGAAAAGATCCAGGCTTCATCCTGAAAGCAAAATCAGGAAAATTATTCGGAGGCCACCACAGCGCTCTTTGTGTTAAATTGCTAAACGAACTTTTCATTCATTTGTCCTTAATATGACCTCTTGAGAGACTACAGTGCATATTATTTGACTTGGGAGTTTGCCCTAGAAAAAAACTCAGCCTGTCTCTTCAACTGAAATGGATTATCTCAGTGTCAAGGCGGTTTGTTTTATTTTTGTCAATGTCTGTAAAAGAGTACTGGAAAACAGAACATGCTCAATTTCAGCCGTTGAAAATTGATTTGACGGCGTCCAAGTAATTGATATTGAAAGTTCAGCAATATGCTGAGCAAATCCTATTGCCCTAAAAATATTGTTTTGCTTTCTTGAGATTCAGACTCAAGAGGATGAGCACCTTCAAGTTATGTCTATCTTATGAAATTATCTCAGTTTGACTCCAGCTTGTGATGGAATTCCTCAGAGAATCCAAGGAACTATAATCTACTGATATTGAACATTTTCTGTGGGTTATCATGCTCCTGCCTCTCAAACCTCCAGTTCCTTTGAGAAGTGGGAACATTGGGCTAATTTGTAGAATAGGCAGGCACGTGGTTACCTATTTCAAGGATTCTTCTGGATGTGTTTCCACTTGCAATTAACAAATTCTATCAGCATTGCGTAGGAAAGATCTGAGCGCTACTGTTGCATCCTGGACAAATGGCTCCAGTATTTAATTGCCAGGGTTCCCTTTAGCCTTCATGATCTTTAGAACTGAGTGCCAAAAATCGAAATGGTTTAGGTGGTTGATCCATTCTAGTTGTCACGTGTTTGGGACCAATGAAAATGCAATCTGTGTCTATGTCCGGAGGATGTCACCTGTTCTCTTTGTACTCTTTTACAGACTCTTCACAAAGGGCCTATGGCTGCCTTTCTGATGCAAACTAAAGATAACCCCATGAAAGCCTTAGGAGTGCTTGCAGGCATCATCGGGGTAATGGTGATGATCATTCTTTTGATCTCTACCGCCATGTTCTGGCGCAATAAACGGTCTCCCAAGATCATGCCAGCACGACGGATCATCAAAAAAAGGCAGAATTATCAACCTCGGACCATCAGGATGGAGTGGTTGAGATTCAAGAGGTCCTCCAGCAACGCTGCAGAGAAATTTACTGTCGAAGGGGAGGCCGCCAGTCTGCAAAATGAGAACAGCAATAACAGCTCCCAGGTGCTCTCTCTTCCACCTCCACCGCCCTCGGTGCCAACTCCATTGCAAGCCCCGGTCTTCAAGACCCAAGATCCCACCTGGAAATTGCCCACGGTATCAGGATCCCTGAGCCCTCAGCTCCTAAATAAGCAGGGAAAGAAAAAGAGAGCTCTCTTCACAAACCACAGTGCTCTGGTGTCCGAGCTCAAGCAGAGGTTGGAGATGAGGAATTCAGCAGTTGGTCAGCCTCACATTTAATGCAAAGCGGTGTGGGGCATACATATTTGTGTATTATTCCAAGACCATGGTGTGATCTATAATTTTGTGTTTTGTACTGTTTTCCCATTGTCCTGGAAGCGCTAAGCCCTTTTGCTTCATATCAGTGTTTCACATCCATTTGATTGGATTGCATGCCAAGCCTTATCCTCTTTCCTTTGCAACTGTTTCTCCTTTAAGGTTGTGATAGCATGTCGTGCAGATTTGTTACCTTTTTCAATCCAAATTACTCCGGAAAAAAAAAAAATCTTTTTGCTGCGCCCAGAGAAATTTATGCTGATTCTGGCCAATCTTTTTTAGGGGTTTCCAGTAATTAAAAAAAACTCAGTTTGAAAGATATATAAAAATTAATTTCATATTAGGAACTTTCATATGTGTCCCAGAAAGTTACCAAGATGTGAAAGTTTTAGCTGACTCCTTGCATGCTAGGCGACTTCCTCTGAAAATCTGACACTACTCATTATCATGTGCATGTCAAGAAAATGTATATATATCCCACAGTGAAGTGTGGCTGATCCACTTTTCCCCTCAAAGATAAGTTCTTGAATGCAGAATGCAAGGAACCACCACAGGAAGCGAGAAGCTAGTGATAAAACCAAGAATGAAAGCCACAAGAGACATCATAAAGCACCACATGAGATGGAATAGGATGTGCTCATAATTTGAGGAGCTGTAGATGCTAGTGTTCACAGAGATGATGATGATGATGACGATGATGATGATGATGATTTATACAATGTATAGACCACCTGACTCTCAATGACTCTGGGCGGCTTACAATTAAAAGTAAAAAGGAAAGAAAAACAAAAATGAGGCCATTCGCGGCCCAAAGAGAACATATAAAAAAACAAAAGCCCATCCAGATGCAACCTTCACCCCAACCCAAAGCCTGGGAGAATAGCTTTGATAATGTCCTGAATGTCATCAAGGGAGGAGCATCCAGATCTCTGGAGGCAGACAGCAGGCATCCCAACAGAGAAGGCATGCTTCCTGGGTTCCACAAGATGACCTGGTCAATTGTTGGGACCCAAAACATGCTCACTATGCCTGATCCCACCCGAGGAACAGAAATAACTGGGGACAGGTGGTCCCTCAAATGACCAGCCCTTATGCCATGAAGGCCTTTCTACTATGAATTGCACCTGGAAGCTAACTGATCAGCAGAGCAGCTCACAGAGCAGTGGGGTCACATGGGCATAACAAGGCATGTCCATCACTGCCTACACCACTGCATTCTGCACCAGCTGTAACTTCCGAAATGGGAGTCATAGTAGGACAAGAGACCATCTGATGGCCTGCAGTGATGGAAAACAACCTCCATTTCAAATGCAGGCTGTAATTTCCAGCACAAGAAAAGATAACCTGTTAGGGATGCAGGTCTGTAGTCCTGGAGAAGTTGCATTATTTCCATAAATGGTGGCTGCTGTAACATGTTCTTTAATGTGGACATAGTAGATGTTTTTCTGCCAAGTGAACCAAACCTGCCTCTCTCTCAAGAAGCCCCTTACTTTAACAAGGAAGAGGAAACTTCCCTGGGAAGGAGAGAGACAGGGACTTGTTATTCCTTGGTAGAGATAGTATAGTCTGTACGTTATCAGAGGTTCCTCCAGTTTTGCTACACCTCAGGTTTGCTGATTTTCAGCAGGTCCTGGCTCAAAGTCCTTAGCCAAAGGAAATAGCACATTATCTGAAACAATGTTATCACCAAAGAAAATTCTGTCTTGGCTGATATACTCTAAACCAGGGTTCCTCAACCTCAGCAACTGCTGGCTGGGGAATTCTGGGAGTTGAAGTCCACCCATCTTAAAGTTGCTGAGGTTGACGAACCCTGCTCTAAACTCTTCAGTGCAGACTTATTTCTATAGATAGTGTTGCTCCAAGCAAGTGACATAAAATGTTTCCAAAATCAAATTATCTGTCTTTTAAAAAAAAAACAAGAATTGCTCTTTCCCCCTACATATCAGCAAACAGAGTCACCCACAAGAGGGGTTACTGTCCAACCTATTCAATTACATGGTCACTCCAACCTTTTTTTTTAACCTCCCACCCACAAAAGTCTCTCCCAGCAAAGCAGTTATATATGGTTTTTTGTACATATCCTAATTAGGGAATTATTCCATTTCTTTTATTGAATGGGCCTGGACGATAGAAATGTAAGATATTTTATGGAAAGGACACAGATCTGCCATAATGCTAAATGGCTACAAATGGGGCAGTTCTATGGGAAATGTATTGATAGAAGTAGTTGACTGAAAGTGGAGCTGTGCAACAAAAATCAGAGAAAAAGAAGAAGAAAAATGACTTCCCATACATGTTGCATATTAAAGAACAGTAGTGCAATCCAAGTGAATGTCTGCACTGATACTATTGACAATCCAAGTGCCTGGTGTTTTCACAGCTCCTGCTATATAGAATATACACTGTATCATTACATGCACAGGGCACCAAAAACATAATGTTTGCACATCTGTGTTCTTACTACCAATAGATGGTAGCAATTATCTCTTTTATGCATGTATGAGTCTGTGAGTTATCCTCCCTTGTACCTAAGATGGTTGACTCAAACCTGAGTCATCATTTAGAAGGTATACACACCAAGAGAGATGATCACCTGGCTATGTGCTAACACCTGCTATTCAGCACCCTTTCTACCATCAAGTTTATCAAAGCTCATATTTATTTGTGCAACATCTAAATTAGGTTCCAGATCTAAACTTCTCACTAGCTTAAGCAAAATCCCAGGGTGAAGGTAAAGCTTTGAATCTGACGGATGGGAGGAAGTGAAAATTTGGAAGAAAAGGAAGAGGGATGAGTGAAGTCAAAACAGTTTCAAGTGGGCAAATCTATGCTCTTTGATCATTTGAATCCTGAGACCATGTTAGAGCTGCTCTCTCCTTATGAATGAAACATAGAGAAAAGCATTCTTTTCTGCTTCTTGTACCCAGAATTGCTCATCCAATGTCAATGTAAATAATGTAAGCGCTTTTATTTCTGAATCTTCTTAATATGTTTCAGAAGACAGCAAAAGCTTCTGGTGAATACCTGTGGGATTGTTTCTTTGTTTTAATGGGGCAAGGATCAAGCAACTTGAGGGTTGCTACTGTTTGTAACATAATTTATAGGAATGGTTTATATTTTGGGAAGTGTAAGCATGCAAGCAAAAGGCCATCAAAAATGTGTTTTTGGATGGTGTGCTCCAAGTTTGATCTTTTATACATTTTACATGAGGTGGTTGAATAAGAGACAGAAAGCTTTCCAGGGCAGGAAAAAAAAAACCCTCAGATGCAAGTGCAAGATGAAAAATAGATGGTTTCCTATACTCTCCTGGAATTTTCAGGTAGGAATAATGGTGACCATGTAAAAATAATAACAATGGATTCTACTGACTTCTCTTCCAATGGCTTATTTAATCATTTAAAGTAACTCAAGAAATAACAGGAGAAAAATTTTTGACCATGCATGTCACTCAAGTTATTTATTTAAGAGGTCATATCTCATCAAGCATTGGATCAACTAGTAGTAGAAATGACTTGTAGAAAGTCAGTCCAGCCCATAATCTGGCAAGTTAAAAGTTAGCTGTCTTAGCAGGAGACAGCATCTGGTTGACTTTATCTGGGCTGGAAAGCTAAGCAGGTTTGGCTTGGTTAGTACTTGGATAGGAAGTAATCAAAAAATCCCACATCTGTAGACTAGGACTGGGAGGTCAATCAAACACACCCCATAAGATGGCAATCACAAATCTCTTTGATACTGCTGCCAAGAAAACTGCATGGTGATGTCCTTGGTGTCACAGGGAATCAAGCTCAGTTTGTGTGCATCTTTACCTTTTTAAAAGGTGGCAACCCAAAATAAAGCAAGAGGCATTTCAAAAAAGATACTACTCTGGGTTTCAAAATAATTTCAAAATAATTAGGGGGAACCAGTTTTTGTGATTTTTTTTCACTAAATAGATGTTTTTTATGGAGTAAAGTGTTGTTCTTTATCAAGTAAGGTCCCAATGATTTTGTTAATAAAACTAATAAAATGCATCTTCCCTGTCATGTTGATTTCTTTCTTTTCTTCCCTTCTCTAACTACATCCTCAAGGCTGTTCAGTCTGTTTACAACTTCAGCTACACAAAACATTGGTTGCTTTTTGCAAACCATTGTGTAAAAGGCTGCTTTTGCCCTGGCCTTGTTATTGAAGACCTTGAGATAGCTGTCTTAGCTGCTAAAGGGGTTGAGAGTGATGGCCGCAACAATCTCTCTCTTCGTATACTGGCTGTCCTAATCATGGTGGAGGATGGTTCTTCATTGCCAGTTCAACCGGTTTCTTTAGGTGGAGTGGAAGTGGCTTTAGTCTGTCATTAATCTCAAGCAGCATCTTCAATCAGTCCAAGACACAATGACAGTTGTCAAGTTTTCATCCAGTCTTTCCTATCCTGAAGTTCCAGATGATTTCTACCTCAGTTTTTGGCCCTCACTGCCCTATCCTGGAACATGTTTCTCCCTTCCTCTTTCCCCATCTTCACTTTACTCACGCCTGGCCTTGTTCTCCTTCTCTCTTTACTGTTTCCGCAAGTTGCCTCTATTTTTACAGCCTGTATGAGATTTTCAAATCAAATTAACTGATTTCCTCAAGAGCTGTCAACAGTCCCAAAGCAAACTCTACACATAATTTTTTTCTTCCTACCAAAAATATTAATTCCAGCTGACAAACCAACAACTAATCAAGCCAAATTTTATTAAATCCATTAAAAGAAGCCAGGAAAGTTCAATGATATGCTTCTATCTATCATTTCCTTGTTTCTGTCATTCTGTTTTCCTAGCCTTAATATTCATGCCATAGAATGGTCAAGACTGAGTGGCAAGACAATGTTTTCCAAAGCTGCTGCTTGATTTAAATTCCCCAGTTTTGCATTTTGCTAGAATATCACCTACATTTCACACTGGAAGTTGGTTTTTTCCCCTTTTTAGGTTTATTCAATATGAAAGCATTGATTCCCTATCTCCATCCTTGCTTGGCCATTTTGTACAATTAGGTGCATTATGGATTCAACATTTTCATTTTATTGTGTTGGGTTTCTCTTCTACTTTATAGATATCCCTGGGCCAATCACTATTTACACGTGTTAAATAACAGCAGAAAATAAACACAGAAAGTTTTAAAAACTGTGTTCAATTTTAAAATTGAATTGCTTTAATTAGCCGTTTTTTTTCCCAGCTAAATAAGAATTTATTGCTATCACATATGCCCTTGATACCAAAAAGTAAATCTCGTTAAAGCAGGCATATCTAAGAAGGGAAATAATTAGAAAAATCTTAGGTTAGTTTTACCCAACATGGCATTGTTCAAATGTGTTGCATTTCCAAATGCATAATCCTTCACCAACCCAGGATTAGGTTGAAAAAACATCAGTAAGATGATGATGATGATGATGATGACGATGATGATGATGATGATGATGATTTCTGACTCTGAGTGGTTTACAACATATAATCTAGATAAAAGTTTGGAAACAGGATATGTTATTAGAAGTTATAATGTGGCACATAACAGAGAGAAAGTTGGACTGAGAAGAACACTGTTGCAATCCTGGCTGTGAACTCTGGTTCGGTAGCTTCGGAAAAGTGATCATCATTCAAGGAGAAAAGAATGTAAATTCATACCAAAAGCCATCACAATTTCTATTTGTTGTTCTTTTCAACAGAAGAGGGTGAATGTTTCATATTTAACTCAAGATGATCTTTGATATTTGGCAGGAACTCTGCCTGGATGTAAGCTATAGAAATGTATGAAATAATTGTGTACAAAAGCATTTTTGGGGACATGAAGAGACATTTTATCATGCTTGGTGGACCTGTAAAAAAGCTTTAAAAAATATTGGATTCAAATACATACTTTGATACAGAGGATTTTAAAGATCAATATTCAACTGAAGCCAGAACTTTTCCTTTTAGTATTGATGGATAAACAGTTAGAAAAAAGCCATGGAAGATTATCTCAGTACGTGATTACTTGGTGAGATGACTATATCCACAGAGATGGAAAGATCTGACACTACCCACTATGGAGGAATGGTTAGTAAAGTTGACAGATTTTTGCTGAAATGGATAAATTGACTTATTTGATTAGAGAAAAGACACTGTCTATGTTTATTGGCAAGCCTTTTATGGACTTCTTGTGTAAAAAGGGAAAAAATGAACTTGTGATTTATGGCTTTGATGATTAGACAGGATAGATTATAGAAAGAAGTGTATTACGATGTAACTCCAGAGAAAGAGGTTAAAATATAATTGTACTAAATAACTACTGTGAAGAATACCAGAAGCCACTTCTCTATCTTTTTTCTTTCTTTTCTATTTTCCTTTAACTTTTTTCCTTGCACTTTTTGACTTCTTTCTTTCTTTTTTCTTCCGTACTTTATATTAGCTTGTATTTTTTATCTTATTGTTCAAAAGTTTCAATAAAAATCATATTTAAAAAAACATTTTTGGGGAGACACACAAAATATTTAAAAGAAATTGCTTCTACAGCCTCAAAAGCAAACAAGCAGCCTATTTTTAAACTTTCTTCTGACATCTGCTCTATGGGTGGTGTTTGGATGGCTTTGATCTGTTTCTCTTTTGTATTTTAATTGCAGATTGGCTTGGAGAATTATTATTCAGAAAGACAATGAGTGAAGCTTAGAAATAATAAGGATATTCTGCATTCTTTTCATTTGTGTTTTGCTATTGTAAATTCTTCCCAGTTTTGGGGGAGATAGACTTAGGGCCAGAAAGCTCTTTTTTTATATTTCTGTGGAGAAAGGTTTATGCCCCTACAACAGCTTAACATAGATGTTATGCAAAGGATCTGTGTAGTTCCCCCCAATTATTTATTTTTACTTTTTCATGGAGCAAAAGAGATTGTGAACTGGCTGGTTAAGCTTTTGCAGAACTACCTTTATCCTGGCAGAATAAGAAATGCACCTGAAGCCTCTGTTTCTCATGGATAATAGATGGCTTGTACAATAAGGAAACTCTTGAGCATACTCCTGTTTGGAAGGTCACTGACTACATGGTGTATCCATTTTGACAAGTATACATCTATGTCTAAACAGATGCCAGCTCATATATTTGTTTTTAAGCCTCAGAACAGGACTACGTATGAGTATAGCTGTGTTTTAATAACAAAGAAGATTCTTTCTGCTTGATGCTTTCAAGTGATCTTAGCATCCTCTGTTATGTAATATGATCTTTTATAAAAGACATACTGGCCTTATACTATTTATGAAGTTACTAGGGCAAGCTCACTAGAATGGCTAAAATAAGTGTGTGTGTACACACACACACACACACATACACACTGTAGCTAAAAATACTTGACTTGACTTGCAAGGGAGAGATATAACAGCTTGAGAAGGCTAAGAAGTTCCACTGGATCATACTAGTTGATTTAGGCCAGTTGACTTAGGCCAGAAAGGGAGGCAGAAAAGGTGCCATCAAGAAACATTCACACTGGCCAAAAACTCACAGGATACTAAGAATGCCTCTCTCAGGAACCTGGAAATGATTTCCAACATTGACTGGCCTGTTCTTCATAATACTCCCATTTTGAAGGTATATATAAGTTCTAATTAATGGACCTCATGTGAAGCAGTTGTGAATATGGATCCACATTGTACCATGAGGGCTTTTGATACTGATAGAGATCTGTTATCAACTCCCAAAGCCTCTAGTAGTTACAGATAAGTAAACCTAATTTGGGATGGACATAAATGAAGGAAAGGGAAAACAGCACAATTTACATTTCAAGAGAACCACTCCTTATATCATACTTTACTGTTTCGATCTTACACAGTGCCGCATTTTTGAGCACTTCCTATGCAGAGCAGTTTTCTTCATAAGAAAGGGAATGCCCCCATTTTAAATCTTCAAAATGTTACTGAACAATTTTTTTTCTTGACTTTCCAATGCAATTGTTAGCAGCTTCAGATCATATTTCTGAGCATTTCCAAATCAAATTGAATGCAATAAAACAGTTACAATGAAAATAAGTACTACAGTTAAGCCCCTATCCTCCCAATTATCTAATAATCCAAGTTGTGGATATACCTCTCTAAAAGTCCTGGGAACCCAAGCAGTTTGCAATTATATGATTATCCATGTTCCATCGCTCTATTCTTTGCTTCATAAATTACATGTTACAATCACATGGCCCAAAATGTCAGACATTCTTGTTGGGCAATGTAAACTGAGTATTATTCCTTGTCTATCAATAACCTTGAGCAATTCAGGTTTTAATTCTTATTGTTACTGTTTTATTCACATCCTGCTTTTCTCCAGGAGTTTTAAGTAGCTTACATAGGAATCACCCTTTATTTCATTTCCACAACAATCCTGTAACATAGGCTGGGCTGAGACATAGTGTCACAAGTGAGCTTGCCCTGCAGAGGATGGACTTGAACTTACTGTAGATCTCTTCAGTCCTAGTTCAAAGTATTAACACCTACACCACATTGGAGCCATTCTCTTTAGGTTCTGTAGCCTTTGAAAAATTGTATGACATTGTATATGTCATTCTCACTCACTGATCTAGGTCCCATCTGCTCCCTCTAGGCCCCACCAGTAAAGCAATATTATCTTGTGGGATCTAGAAAATAGGCCTCCTCTTTGACTTTAGCTGCAGAACAGTATGCCCCTGTAAGTCTATATGGCCTTGAGCCTCACAGTTCTTTAAAAACTTGGTTCTTCCAACTGGCCCTGGATTCATGCCTTATGACTGTTAGTGAACTTTATTTTGCTCTTCCCAAATGTGCTGTTGAATATTCCTCCTCCTCCTCCTCCACCTCCTCCACCACCTCCACCTCCTCCACCACCTCCACCTCCTCCTCCTCCTCCTCCTCCACCTCCTCCTCCTCCTCCTCCTCCTCCTCCTCCTCCTCCTCCTCCTCCTCCTCCTCCTCCTCCTTCTTCTTCTTCTTCTTCTTCTTCTTCTTCTTCTTCTTCTTCTTCTTCTTCTTCTTCTTCTTCTTCTTCTTCTTCTTCTTCTTTGTCTTCATGACTGAGGGGGCATATCAGTTGAATTAATCAATCAGTCAATCAATCTATCTACTGGTCCTCCTGGATGGAATACTTCTGTCCATCCTTCTAGAGGCTGTTTCCCTTCACTAAGATGGGGCTGTGGATGGACAATGGCTAATAGAGATCAGCACCATTTTGACACTCAGGTGTCTGTTTGTTGGCTTTCTCTTTCTCCTTACTTTCCTTTAGCACTGTCTGGTCACCACTGGAGTCTTGATGGCATAGTCCCTCTTCACTGCCTACTGGCAAACTATCAGATTTGCATTTTTTATGAACACATTTGATATTCTTGCTCCTATTCTTGCAACAGCAGCTAGTACATTTCTCTGTGCAGCTGCACCTGGCCTTGGTGGTGCACAGGTACATCATAGCAGGGACCACCAACACCAGAGCGCATACGATGACAATGATGTGGATCATCTTCTCCCTCTGTTCCAATTCACTGATGTCACTTCCTGTCACAAACACAATACACTGGCTCTTTGGGAGCACCTGCTTTCTCAGACTTATGCACACTTCATACTTGGTAGCAGGGAGCAAATCATTGATGGAATAAGTATTAATTCCAGGCCCAATGTAAATTGTATCTTTCTTGGAATCATCGTATTTTCCAAAATGGAGGGTATACCAGATTTCTTCTGGATTTTCAGTCATGGTATACCATTCCAGAGTAATCCCATAGACTGTCTGCTTGGCAATCTGCACATCAATGTAGGAATTCTCATCCAAGATGGAGGAAGAATAGGAGGATGTCACTGGTAGAGGAGCTAGGATGTCCAGCATTGTGGTAACAGAGGAATTGCCAAGGAAATTGGCAGCTGTACAGGTATAATTCCCCTCATCCATAAGTTGAGCTGAAGGAATCACCAATTGTGATTTGAAAGTCTCTTCACTCATATGAGTAGTAGACACTAGAGAAGGAGGGAGAAAGAGACAAACATTTTAATTTCTGTTTTCAACTACAATAACTCTCTGGAATGCATGGTAGCTGTCCTCAAAGTTGGTTTGAGATTGGGAGAAGGAGCAACTTGAAGGTACTTATCTTCCAAGTATGTTAGATGTGTACAACGTAACTATTTGACTGTAAACGAACAGCCATTTTTAAAATGAACAATAAGCAAAGGGAAGAAAGATTTCCCAACCATAGCAAAGAGTATGATGCAACTTGTTTAGGGTTTTGGTGAAAAATGAAGATTTATTTGTTTGTTACTAACATTTCTATGTTGCTCTTTTCCAACCAACTCTGAGTACTGTACATCATAAACAAATTAAAAACAGCAGAAAAAGCTATATCAGCCTTAATGATGCTACCAACCAGAAGCAGGCCCGCACTTAGCATCCCCCAAATGCTCTCTCCCAGGGCCAGGTTTTCACATCTCTGCAGAAATACATCAGGGAACTGGTCATCTATACATTTATGAGAGCTTCCTGCTGAAAGGCAACCACCACCTAGCTACCAATTCCTTACAGACAGAACTCTGTTGAAAATTGGATCCCAAGCAGGCCTTCTCTTCCAGATCTCATTGGATGGACAGATTCATTTCAGAGCTAGCAGTCTTGAAAATAACCAAAACTTGACAAGAAATGGGCATTCCCAAACTTAGTTGGCCATACAAGTTTTAAGTCAATGTCATGGCTGCTGGTATTTCTACAAAATAAAATCTGACTCTTGTTCCTCTTTTGCCCACCAAATTTTTGTTGTCCACCAGTGAACTTTGTGCACCAATCTATTATGTCATATAAATTTAATAATCAATCAATCAATCAATAATAAATAACATGTCTGCTTACGTCAGCTGCCTCCCACATCATAATCATCAGAAGGTTATGGCACAAATCAACTATGTCCATGACAGGGGCAAACTTTTTGGACATAAGATTTTAACACTAGTGGCAGGCAAACAAGGAACAGGAGCCTAAAATCTCTCCACACTGTGCCCTAACCCAGTCATTAAAATGTAGTAACTGAATGAATTGCTTGATTCTACCTTGATCCTCAAATATGCAAAGGTAAATTATGTAATATTGCCTAATACATCCATATCTGCCTTTCAGCTTTCAATAATACTAAAGAGTATTGATATATTTTTAAAAAGGGCATGATCCCACAAGAGATAGCTTCATATCCTGCTGAAGAAAGAGAAAAAAGGGTTTAAGCGTGACTCAGCTAGATCAAATTAATTTCAGTTGGATGTAATCATGATTCCCTTGTGCTTAATGACCACAGCTCAATACTGTTAAGGATGCTTAGTTCTTGTGATAAGTTGTCTGTGCTGTATCACGGCCGATATACGAACAGACTTCAAAAAAATTGTAAGAAAGCAGATGACATATATTGACAATCTTCAGCAGTGATCAATGGTTCATCAACACTGGAGAAATCCAATTAAATACAATTGGGGTGCTCTAAATTGGGAATTTAGAAGTTAGTTTATTGTCTCAGACACTTTGCCCATGTAAATCAGTCATGCCTGTTCTTACTGACCACAATTTTCCAGGGTCTTGGACAAGTCTTTCCAATACCTGTAACTTAATTATTTTAACCACAGAGGCCAGAGATTAAGTGTGGGGCTTTTTGTAAAGAAAGCATATGCTTATCTATCGGATTAAGCTTACTCCGTGAAGTCTGACTGACATTCTGATTTGGGGGGAGGGGGGGTGTTATGTTGTGAAACAATTGTTAAAGAATAAGTTATGGGATGCAAAAAAGTCAGTGAGGCTCACCAATATAATAACACATTTGATTTACTGGTCTTCTTTCTATCTGCTGTTGTAGAGATGAAAGTCAGTGGTACAGAGTTAGGTTAGATTGAGAAGACCCAGGTTTAAATCCCCAACCTGCTATGAAGGTTCTCTGGTCACTTTGGGGTAGCCACCAGATTTCCTTATCTACCTTATGGGATTGCTGTAAAGATAAAATGGGGAAAACAATAATTATGCTGTTTTGAGCTTTAGGAAGCTCAAACATAGAAAAATGCAGGGTATAAACTAAGAAAAAGGAAGAGGTTCAGATAAAATGATCTAGCAGCAGAATTAGGATGACTTTTACTTGTATAAGTATGGTTCGAGTCCTGGGTAGGCTTTGTATTCAAGCATTGGCAGCCAAGTTTACCAAAAAACTACAATAATTGATCTTCTCCCATTACTGGACCATACAAGCCAGCATAACTGGTATATCGACCAATCTTTGATTAGAAGAATTTCCACAAAGAGGGAGGAAAAATTAGTTGCCAAATTTATAATTATTGTAAAATAAGCATCTCTTTTTACCATTAAATATCTGACCTCAGAACTACACTTACCATTAAACCCTCGTAAGTGTTTTAACGTATAGTTCCACCAAATCATTGGAGAAGGATTAGCTTTTATCAAACAAGTCAGCATTACATTTCCTCCAAGAAACACAGTAATATTTGGTTCAGAAGATGTCACTGAAGGTCTCATGCAGCTGTTCAGCTCCACTTCATGGAAGTATTTGCCTGCCTTAGTTTTAGGACTTGAACAAGTTAAGTAGGAATTGATTAGAACAATAGGTGGGCCAAGAGAATTGATGAACTGGACAAACCCTCGCAGACGGCAGTCACATATCCATGGGTTATCATGCAAAGCCAAGACGGTACTGGAAATGGTTTCTGATTTCTTCTGGATTTTTTGGTAGACAGGCCAATTATAGAACACTTCTTTGGAGATGACAGTAAGCTCATTGCAAGATAAGTCTAAGTAGGTCAGCCTAGAAAGGTAGCGGAAAGCGTGTTCTGGGAGGACATCAAGCCTGTTGCATTTCAGATCGAGTATTTCTAAAGCTGGTGTATCTCTGAATGCTGTCCATGGTATTGAACGCAATCTGTTCCCCTGAAATCTCAGCTCTGTCAAATCCTTCAGGTGCTCAAGACTTTTTAGATCCATGACTGTGATGTTATTAAAATTAAGCCAGAGATATTGCAAGGCACTAACGTTAGAGAAGGCGCCACGAAACAATTCTGTCAGCAGGGAATTTTCAATTCTGATTTTTTTGATATCTTGAGGGATACCTTCTGGGATCTTTCTCAAAAATGTAGATATGCAAAACAAACTCCTAGAAAGTAAATCAGAACATTGAACTCGATGTTTTTATGGGTAGCTGGCATTCATTTTTAATTCACTCTGTGCTGTATCATTCAACCCAGCGGCTTTCCCTTCCATCCCTCACTCCAGGATCATAACAGTGACATTGGTTATTCTTCATTTCCAAATTATAAAACAAAAATGACATTTGAAGCATTATTTCTATAATATCCAAAATCTCCTAATATTACAGGAATAAATCACATAAATGTATTTCAGAAATACATTAAGATACATCTGGGTTGAATCTGGCTATTCAGTTAGCAGGCACTCATTTCCACTGAAAAATGAGTGGTAGAACCAAGGAGTGGAGTACACAGATCAATCATATCCAAGTTTATTCAGTTTTCTGTAGTTTATATTCAAATCTAGATAGGATGTCAGCCTTAGTGTTTATTACCATATTCATTTCATGGTGCAGTTTGGCTGAATTTCCCCATAGGATGTTATTCTGCTAAAGGCCCTTTTCTATAGTGTTGTCAAATGTTCTTACCTTCCAAAAGTGGCATTGAAACAGGAACATCCAGTGACACAGGTTGAAGTTGCTGGATGTATCCCAGAGAAGTAAAAAAGAAAAAGAAGAAGTATGTGACTGATGAGACCCATCTTCTCCTCTAAATAAATAAGGTTCAGGTTTTGCAACAGATAGAGTGAGCGTCCCAAATCCTATTAGGTCTAATCTTTCTTAACACTAGGGTAAAACTGCTTCTGAAGGACTTTGTGCAACATGTTTCTGTGCAGGAAGTATCTGTTAAGCTTAGGTGTTTTATTGCAATGCCGAAATGAGAATACATTCCATTTCAAAGGAAATTGAAATGAGTCACTAGCCAAGACATTCCTGGCAGTTAAGTCATTCTACAGCCTTCAGCAAGCCAAACTCTCTCAACCTCACTTTACCATAATGTGGGGGAACGAATTATTTTTTAAGCGTTTGCATGCAAAGCGATCATATGAGTAAGGATGATGTAACAGTAATCAAGAGACCAGCTTGGTGTAGTGGTTAAACTGTTGTCCTGGGAGTGAGGAAACCTGTGTTCTATCCTATCTTAGGAATGGAAGCCAAATAGGTGACTTTGGGCCAGTCTCAGCCCTAGGAAGAAGGTAAGGGCAAACCATTTCTGAAAATGCTGCCTAGAAAACTGCATGGGCTTGTCCATGTAGTCACCAAGAGTACAGTCTGGCTCAAAAGTCAAAAACAAAAAAAGTAATTAAAAACAAAATCTGAATGGAAGTAATAGCATTTAGGTAGTTTACACTTACTTGGCTATCCTGTTTCTTGACTGGTGTTGGCTATCCTGTTTCTTTGGCTATCCTGTTGACTTGGCTATCCTGTTGACTTGGCTATCCTGTTTCTTGACTTTGTTCTTCACAAAGCATCTTACCAAAAAGCTTGAAATAAAAAATAAATGAAGTTATAAGACTGCAAAAAACCCTTTAAATCCACTTCAAGAAACAATAAAAGAAATCTTCATCTAATTGGCAAATGGTCTAGAAAAAAGACAAGGAAGGGACTGATTCATATCAAGGAGCTCTTGATACAAGACCAACCAAGAACAGAAAAATTCAGAATAAAAGAAGGAGATCACACTCCTTATGGAAATCACGATATCTAGTCATAGGCAGATGGGTCTGGCAACCTACTCCATAATCAGTACAGTGACATTCCTAACCTAAGAGATTGTTCATGTTGATGAATTTCCTCTGGAAGCTCCTTCAACATCCAGAATATATTTTGGGAGCATGTGAACATCTGGAGCAAGGTGGAAAAAATGCTCTCTTCTCAATCACTGACCAAATGCCAGTTGAAGAGGTTAAAGGCTGCATCTTGTAGGACTCAGTTTTACCATTACCAACACCTGGTTATCACCAATAAAGCCCTCCATAACCAAGACTGGGTTATTTCAGATTGCCTAACCCCAGCAGTATCTGCCCAGCCCACATGCTTCAAAAGGATGGTCACACTTTGGGTCCCTTCCCTGAAGAAACGTCATTTGGTGCCATTTCTGTCACAGCCCCTGCCCTCTGAATGATCCCCCTGTAATATACAATTGCCCCCAACCCCACTGGCCTTTAGAAAGGCACTAAAACCCTGGTTCTTTCTTCAGGGCCCAGTTGATTGGCGTTCCTGCCTGGAGGGCTGTGATAGAAATTTGGATTCCAATGGTCTATTAAATTTTTGTGGTGGTTTTTAGCTACACTTCGTTATTATTTACTTGTTTGTTGATGGTGCACTGCCCAGAATCACAATTGCACAAGATGAGCAGCCATATATATCTCTAAAATAAATAAATCTGATTGCTCATTTGGTCCAAGAAGAAATATTCCCCCTCCCCCCAATTAATCATCCACAAAGAGTGTCTCTCTGCAATTTTGGTCTAATTGGCCAGACAATAGCTGCTAAGACTGCACAAGGCCTTTCGTTGTGTATGAAAAATCTCTTCCAATTGTATGTCTATATCATTAGGCAAACAGCTACCATATACATTTCATCAGCCTGTGCATTTATTAAACTTTTAATGTGGCAATTCATTCAGGATATTGCTGGTGGTATAAGAACAGAACTAACTCCACTGAAATTTTACCCCACTATGAAAATACTAATTTTATAATACTAATTGCTAACATGTCACCTTTTGCCTTGCTTGATAGAATAAGATATCAAATGTATTATAAGATTTTAAATATGTCAAAGCAGGGCTAGCGGGCACATCTCAAAAAGAAAAACACTTATTTGTCTGAGGGCATCTAGTGTCAGCAGCTATTATCAGCACCATGTTTGAATTTATTTTTTTTTTTTATAATGTATAAGTTGGGGGGGGTTGAAAAGAAAGGTTTACAAAGGAACCATCTCATTGTAGCATAAATGTGGAGAATAACAACAAAAAAAATAATGGTTTAATCTGATCCTAAAATAATCTGGAAGCCAAAACAGACATTGTACCAGTGGTAAAATCTGCCATCTCTCTGACGTGAGATTGAAAACAAGCATGAGCCGTTTAACTTGTAAAAAATATTGATATAAAGTACTGCAGGACATTTCTGGTGAAAAATCTCCATGGTTTTGCTGCCCTCTACTGTCTTTTATTTATTCTTTTATTCTTTTCAGCAGAAGCTACACTGATAAGGGGAGAAGGTTAGCCACATTGCTCTAAATTTCAGTGGAAAACAGGGTTCGGTCTAAACCTGCTTTAGTTACCACTTCACAGGACCAGAACATACATACATACATACATACATATATTCCCAGAATTATAAATGTGGAGCTTTTGAAATAATTGTTGAAGAAATAGGAGAGAAAATCCCCTTTCCTATGGATCTTCTAATTCACCGCATATGCAATGGCAGGATGATATCTTCATTGCTTATCTGGAACTGTGAGAGTAACTACTGCAATCAGAAAAAGAAACCCATTAGGCATTCTGCTTATTTCCCCTTAAACCTGATTATGTCATTAACCTTGAGAACAACTCCTTGTATTGCATAAGGAAGACCAGAAATGGCTATGGTAGGGAAATAGGGAAAGGACTGTAGTCTATGCAGCCTGCTTCAGATCTATGTAGATATTGCTATGTACAGTATGAGCATTATAAATATGGATCCCACTATTCTGAAACACAAAGAAGGTTGACAATGTTCTTATAGCGTTCATGCCATTGTGCCTATGAATCAGAGTCTTGGTGTTGGTTGTTGATTTGGTGTGACCAAAAATGTTGGGTGTAGGGATCCTGAAGGAGAGAAAGCTGTATGTTGAAAAACGGAATAGATTAGGTTTTGTTGGCATAATTTCTTCAGCATATTACTTCTAACTATCCCAGTTTGCTCTTTAGGCTGTCAATCAACCTAATAGGGTCCTACAATGCCCTCTTGTCAATGGGTGCCTCTATAGCAGTCCTTGATGCTTTCCCATAATTTCAAGTGTATCCACCAGCCTAAGTATATAGGAGCCCTCTGCCATAAATTGTCAGGCTACTCATAAAAAAAATGCTGGCATTCATAAGAAATTCAGACTGTCATTCATGCCATGGGCCAAACTTTGAGGGGTATCATTGTTTTGTAGAACGTCAACTTGAATTCCAGTTTCAGAGGTAGTTCTCGTTATAAACCATATACACCAGATTCAGTGAAACCCCACATTCTGTTTAATTTTTTTTTAAAAATGTTTCTATATTATTCCATCAGACTAATCAATAAAAAAGAAAAAATGCATGCATAAATCGAGCTAACCAAATAGTACAGCATCAAAATTCTTCCCACAGTGGGGAGGGAGGGAGGGAGGGAGGGAGATATCACATGAATAAAATACCTGAAAAAAAGTTGATCTGAGTGTTTATAAAGTCTAAAGTTTAGTTATCTTTTTGCTGAGAAAATAAATTCAAATGTTGATAGACCACACATTTGAACACTTAATCACTATAAATCAGACAGGGATTTACTTTCTAATATATAATAACATTATAGATTCCAAATGCTGGGGATGTAGCTAAGGAAAACATACCAATACCCAAAGAAGCACATCTACCCTTTATTCTCTGAGCTGTCAAATATATGTGAAATAGGATTTTCTGTGGTATTTACTTCAATTTAAGATCAAAAGGAATTAATTTCATGACCTACCACTGGTTCACCAAAACAGGAGCATTTAAACTCATTACTGTATACTAAAGTTCATGTAAACAGTCAGTGTCAATTTTATACAGTTTCTTATAAAAGAAGTTTGGTTTATTCCTTCTAAACTTCTTCCATGTGGAACTTTAGAGATAGCATAAGGAGGACCAAACAAGTAAAAGTTGAATAAACAGCCAATAACCACTCTCAAGTTCTACAAAACTTTTAAAAATAGTCTACATCAAAACTAAATTACTAAAAAAAAAAAAAAAAGCAATGGTTAAATTTACCTGAAAAATATAACTGCTGTTTTTAAACTAGAATTAGTTCACAATATAGTTTCATAGTAAAATTACATTAGAGTTATACCTATGACCAGAAGACAGTGGTGGTGATAGATGTAGCAGTGCCAAGTGACAGCAACATCAGGAAGAAGGACCATGAGAGACTGGAGAAGAACCAGGGCCTGAAGGAGGAACTTGAGAGGATGTGGAAAGTCATGGCCAAAGTGGTCCCAGTGGTGGTAGGAGCACTCGGGCTATGACTCCTAAGTGGGGAGAGGGGCTCCCACAGATCCCAGGAACAACATCAGAGCGCTCTGTCCAGAACAGTGCAGTGCTAGGAACAGCTAAGATCTTGCGCAGAGCCCTCATACCCCCAGGCCTCTCATAGAGGACCCAAGATTGAGGAAGACACAGACCACCCATAGGGGTGAGAAGGGTATGTGTGTGTGTGTGTGTGTGTGTGTGTGTGTATAAAATTAAGTCCGTCTTCCTCAAATAGTGATTGTAATTTACACAGTGAAACTCTAGAGATATGCTTCTGTGAAAGAGTTGTTTGAACTATGGAATAAAAATAGGAAGGCTTCTTAAAATATAATTCAATGTCTGAATTAACTTTATCTTAATCACATTTACTTTACCTCAAATTCTCATAGGAATACTAGGCCTTCTGTTCAGAATTTCTTCCCTATATTTAAAAAACAGGGATAAGTTCATATTTACCAGTTGAGAAAGTTTCCCAGGAATCCTTATACCCAAATAAACGAAGAAGCCAAAACGCCATCTAGAACTCCAGTCCTTGTACATGTCAAAATTATAACTGAGACCCAGTGTCTTCAAACCTGATTTATTCCAGTTTACAAAGTAACAGAAAGAGAGTACCAAAGTTGTGTAGTAGCAAAATGAGATTTGGAATGGTATTTTCTGGCTCTCTTATGAAACATAATGCATTATCTGTACAAAGCAAATCTTATTCTGCCTCCTTTTTAATGTTTGCAGAATCCCCAAAGGAATCCAGAGTAAAGAATTCTGGCAGATGGTCATTCAACCTCTGCTTGAAGACCTCCAATGAAGAGGTCCATCACCTCTCTGGGACATCCATTCTACAGTTGAGCTGTTCTGAATGTTAAGAAGGTTTTTCCCCCCTAACTTCATGTAGGATTCTGCTTTCACCTGTAAAATGCCATGATGTGGAGAAAAGTGGCTGAAATCAAGAAATGGATTACAAGTCTGTTGACTAATTCAGAGACTAGTTTGTCAAGGGCTATTCAAACAGAGAACTTTGGAAGAAGTCTTTGCACACAAAAATTAGGGGATGTTGAGCACAGTTGATTGGTTTGATTCAAAGACCCACTGAAAATTATTGGGAGATATTTAAAAAAATATATTGTTTAGGATAAACAAATAAGAATTGTTTCTTTAACTGGGTTTCCTTTTTTGACAAAGGCCATATCATTGTTGCCTGAAGTTTTCATGAAATGTCTCTGTCCTCTTTTCTGCTCTGTCTTATCTGTAATCAACCATGGTGGATCTGTTGGAATCCTTGGCCCTAAATTTAGGACTGTGTATTTCAATATTCTAATTGTCACTATTTACAAAGCAAGCTTATATGTGTATGCTGAGAAATAAATACTATTATATTCAAAGAGAAAGATAAGCAGATAAGCAGATGTAAGAATTCTTCCCTTATAATTCTGAGTTAATTTTTGGACCAGGATATGTTTGCCTCTGCATGTTCTTCTGGACCACCCACCTCGGCCACTACCTGATCTCAGATGTAGCAAAAGGAACATGATCTTTGTAGAAGACTGGTCTATTAAATAATGTCAGTCATGAATCTGTCTGCTGAAGTATTTCAACTTTTAGCAGCCTTTTTCCTTACACTAGGGAAATATTCATTGTTACTTGTCCTTGGTCATGATGCAGTAAATACTTATCCCTCTAGTGCTTTCTGTCCATGGTGGTGATGATAGGTAAAATGGAGTTTATGTGGTTTTGCATCCCTCTGTGGTACAACTTCTGGCATTCCTCAGTTCTCAGGGGGCTTCAGTCCCAAATAGGAAGAGCAATGATACTGGAAAAATGTGTATGCTATACAAAGTAATCATACCACTATTTTTTTTTTTTTCAAATGATTTCCTCAAAGCATGTCTTCCTAGATGGTGCTACTAAGGAACCTGGCTGATGTCAAAAAGCTAAGCAGGGTTGGACTTGGTTATTACTTGGATGGGGACCACCTGGGAATCCAGGGCTGTGAGTTAGACTGGAAGAAAAAAATCCAAAAAAAGGCAATAGTAAACTACAGCTGTATAGTTGCCAAGAAAATTTTGTGGATGTGTCCACATAGTCACCAGGAGTTGAACTTAGCTCAGCTAGAAGGAGATTTGCTGTTTCAGTATCTAAAGATATTGGGTATTCCTGGAGACTACAAATTATTTTAATGTTGCCTTCATAGAACATTTAGATAACCACTATGCAGCAATCAAGTTATATTTGCCACCCATGGTGAAGAGTACTTGTATCCCATATTCCCCTCCAAAGAAAGGTTGAATTCAAACTCAGTTACATTAGAAGCAGATCCATTGAATTTAAAGGGACTTAAGTTAGCCATGACAAACATACAACCGGTTGATTTCAGTGAGAAATTCATTTTGCTGAGCATTAATACTACACACACAAAATGTACTTTGTCCTTAAAAATTCTGAATGTGTTAGTGGAACATGCTCACGTTCTAATATGCATATAATTAACCTGGATTTTGGTATTTGAGAATTGGAACTTGCATTTGATGTGCGATGAGCTCTTCCGTGTTGTTTAATTTTGAAATGTGTAGAAACAATGTATAGAAAATTTTAAAAATACATAGAAAAATGTCACGAATATTCTCCAGAATTATAGTTTTAGCAGGGACACTTCCAGGAACCTGTGGATATTGTATCCCATCAAAATGTAAGAAACAACTATAATATTTTGAGCTATTCAGTCTAATACTTAAGTGTTGCTTATTCACATGTGATTAGACACTAACTCTACTCATGGTCTTAAACTACAGGGAATATCGCCATTCCACAATATCTATTCTTTATAAACAGGAACGAGAAGGCAGAGTTGAAATTTATCAGCAGTTTTTTTTTAATTCAAAACCAATACAGTTCTCTCATTTTTATTTTCTCGTGTACCTTCATGCCACCTTCCAACACATTTGACAGACTGTCCAAATATTGAATGAGTACTAGCAAATTCCTCTTTACATATTTACATTATGTACATTCCTCTTTACATTCCTCATTTTCTGGGAGATCACAAGACATGCTCACACACAAGCACTGACAATGGTTTGCATACGTTGGCCTTGCTTTTTAGGATGTGGAGAACGCTGCAGAACTTCTCTTCGGTAATGCATTGGTTGCACTCTAGCATTGACCCATTCACCCTCCAAAGCACCAGGAACTGCAGCCAAGCATTCCTATCTGCCATCACCCTGGAAATGTCTGAAAACACTGAATGGCTAATGTTTTAGGAGGCCAAGGTAAGCTGACATACTTTGCCTAAACATAGCCGATTTCAGCCAAGGTCTTCAGGCCACCTCATTATGAGGCCCACCTTCTTCTGAATCACAGAAAGCAATACTTGGCTAGTCTCCAGACTGAATAATTTACTTAAAATATTTCTAGGCTGCTTTTTAGAGCCCTCCCAGCAATGCTTCATTCCTTTGAAAAAGTGAGCGCACCATGGCGCGATAACCAGGAGGAGGAGCAAGTTAATGCTACCCGTCCTATTCAACAGTTGCAGATTTTTTTTAATAAAAACCAAGATTCATCCATTTTTCGCAAGCAACAATGGATATTCTTTTACTAGGCAAAAATGATGTCTGCCAAAGAACCAGAGGAACGGGTCTTGTTTTGTTTTTTCACTGAGAGATGAATTGTTGAAGTGGAGCAGTACAAGGTGTAGAAGCTTAATCTCTCACCTTCTCTGAGATAATGATAAGGCACTCAGTCTTCATAAACTCTTTTGTTTTCAGGTTAGAAACAATCAATCTTTCCATGAATCCTGCTGTAGAGGAGATAGGGAATGGTCCCAAAGGACAGGAGGAAGAACCGTTACCAAGGCAATGGTCAGATAAACAGGGCTTGAAACTAGTTTGATGAAACATCTCAAATGGGGCCTATCCTAGTTCACACCAAGATAAAGGGAGGGAGGGGGAAGCACATTCAGACTTGCAAGATTCTATTACTATAGCTATTACAATAAAAGTAGTCTTGGCCTACTGCTTTCTTAGTCTAGTCTACCTAATAGGGCTGACACCTGGCTTATAATGATGAAAGTAAAGTGATTTCTCTGAATGTTGACCTAGTCTTTACATATCTGGCACATCTTGGCTAGATAACATCATCAGTGCAATACCTAGTTTGGTAATGAGTGTCTGTAGGAAAACAGGGTATTTTTTGTTTTTGCTTTCAATATTGAGGTTTTAATATCTTTGGTTTTAATATTTTTTATTATACATAGATGTGGGTTTATCTCTTGGCTGTGTGAGATGGGTGGCTACATCAACTTTTAAACAAACAAGCAAAGAGGCTCAGAGAACACAAGAACCCAACAAGGCTGAGTTAAATATATTCTCTACTATTATGTAATGGTTTTCAAAACTGAGAATGGCTGAGACACCATAATATACGTCAGCATCATCACATACATGTAAACGTATTTCTTTATTGATTTGAATTCATTTTGCCAAAGGGAAGAAGACGCCAGGTGGATATAGATGGTATTTCAGTATCTACCTCGCTTTTTTCTTCCCAGCCTTTAGTTTTCAAATCCCTTTTAAGCAACACACAATATTTAGAAACTGGTAGAGGTAAAACAATGTGAAGTTGTGGAAGGGAACTTGAATCTACATCACAACTCCAATCCTTCTAAAAATGCACTCAGTATCTCTCATACAAACTCAAATCTCTTCCATACTCCAACGATCACATGGATCGTCCCCCAGCCTCCACTCCGTTCAGGCTTCCATTTCAAATCTACTTCCTTCCTGAAATTCAGAGAAAATATAAATCCAATAATCAACTCCCGCTTCTGCCTTTTCTCTTCTCTCCTTCTCTCTTCATGGTTCCAAACTCTCATTCCTTTTTTAAAAAAATAACATCTTCCATGGAATATTAAGGGACCCATCATTGAATTTTGAATCTCAGAAACCAGGGGGAAAGTCCCAGGAAACTTGCTCGTGATATATTTATACTACTGAGATTTTAACTTAAAAAAAAAAACTCCAGTAAAGCTGTACATTGTGTTTTTATATGAAACATGCATTTATGGCATGAGAGGCCTCAGGCAAAAGAGGGACTGCCAGATATCAGGGCAGTTCTCAGGTAGTTATGAAACCAGTATCAGCAGAAGTATTCATTTAGCTGTCCATCTGCCTTTGGAATCGCTTCAGAGTCCACACTGGACCTTGAAGAGAGTAACCTATTAGATTCGTCCGGTATGTGACGAGTCAAGTATTCCCCTTCTATCCCATTTGCTTTGGTTCCCGGAGAGAGGCTTTCAAAAGTGACATAAGAATCCTGAATTTCCTTGGGTTTCTGAATGAAGCATTTTTTGCAGCGTCTTTTCAAGGCCCCGCAGCAGACCACCAGGGTCAGAGGGACTGCAATGACACAAGCCACACTGATGACCACCACGTTGATAAGTTTTTGGGTTCCACCAGCACTGGCAACTTCATCTGTTGAAAAAATTATGCATTGTTCCTTTTTGGGTATTAGTCCTTTCACACAAACACAGGCGATATATTTGGTCTTGGGCATCAACCCACTGATGGTGATCCTGGTCTTCCTTGGCTCCACATTGATTCTGCGCATGTCCCTTTCTCCAAAGATTGCATAAAGGATACTGAACATAGTAGTATTATTGGCCCGGGGTGCTTTCCATGCTAAGGAGACACTATGATCAGTATCTCCAATTACTCTGACAGACCTCACTATGCGCTCAGATTCTTGGTGAGTAGTGGGCAGACTTGCTAAAATATTTCTTGGGTTCTTCTTCATATTTAGTGCCTCATCTCGAAGCACCAGATTCCCATCTGTTTTGGCTTGACCTGGTCTGACACCCAAGGTGGGAGAAACTGAAGTTGTCATGACATATCTTGCTACCAAATTGTCATTGTAGGCTCCTGTTTCCATTCCTTTGACTTGTCCGTTCCACATTCCTTTTGAATCTGTCAGGGGGTCATCAATGCTTTTAGAATCGGTGATGATCAGGGAGATAAATGCTTCGGTGGCTCCAAGAAAGTTTTTTGCTTTGCATATGTATTCTCCAGAATCAGAGTAAGAGACAACAGGCAATCCTAAAATAGACCAGCTTGTTCCGTCACTGGAAATTTCTTGATGTACTAGAGAGAGAAGAAATAAAAACTGAGTAGATAAAAGTTCTGCAAACATAAGCTGTTGGGAATTGTTATATTCTATGGCTTGAGTTTCTAAGATATTTATTTTTAATGGCATTTTTCTTTTCGGTGATAATCTCCTTAGTTATGGGTTGACTTCAGATTAGAATAATTCTAATGGTGTAGTTTAGAAAAATGCAACCAATTAAGAACAGAAGTTTTTTTTTTCCCAAGGGTTACTCATTTAATCTATTATATTTTTACTACTATGGAGAGGGACAAGGAGAGATGGAATAGAGGATAAGACTGTGCAGTCTCTTGGGTGCAAAGTCAAAACAGTGCTTTGGAGCACACAGGCATGTCCATGTAACATCTACCTACATTTCCTTAAACCAAATGCATATTACTGTGGAATTCATTTGCAACTACAGTTTTCCGTCCTGGAAAAAGATGCAGCTGCTTCAAGAAGTTGCAGACAGATCCTCGGAACATGCATTCACATGTTGCAAACCCCCCATAATCCTGCCACATTTTTAAAATATAGTCTGAAAAGTTGTCTTAACGTTCAGAATTGGGCAGGAACACTGTTCTTTGTTCTGTGCCCAAACCTTGTAACCTCTTCCCTCTTTCTCTAGCTCAGGCAGATGTGATGGAACAGGAGAACCAACCTGTGCCATTGAGTGGTTTCCCATCCGCCCTCCTCCAGCTCAGCTCTGGAACGGGCACCCCAGTGGTCCCACACCGCAGCAGGACAGTGCTCCCTAGGATGGTCTTCACTTTAGCCACTGAGGTGTGCACAGCCGGGCTCTGACACTTCCTCAGCTCCACTTGACTGAAGAAAACTCTGGCCAGGTTCTCAGGACTGAAGCATTTCAGCTTTGGATCAATGAATGCGATGTTGGGGGACGGGAAATTGAGGAAGTGAGCCATTTCATAGAGGCTGCAGTCACATGTCCACGGATTGTCCTGTAAGGCTGGGAAG
Organism: Python bivittatus; assembly: GCF_059951505.1. NCBI lineage: Eukaryota > Metazoa > Chordata > Lepidosauria > Squamata > Pythonidae > Python > Python bivittatus. The sequence goes on from NW_028277033.1 coordinate 8,440,872, forward strand.
AGAAGCCATTTGGGGGGTCAACCATCATGTCATCAAAAGGGCTCATCAGCTGTTGCATAAACAAAGGAAACCTTCAGGAATGGGCTTCTTCCTAGCACATCTGTTTTCCTTTATCCTGAACAACCCAATTCAGTGTTTGCAGACATACAACAGAAGGACATGCTATTCAAGCAGTTGTTCAAACAAATGCTTGGTCTTTCTGCACAGAATTTGTAACAGCTGAATCACACAGGCTGCAAAACCATCATATTGCCCCTTTGCAGAATCTCTCCCCATCTGCCTAACATAACTGCTTCTGTTTGACCAATTAGGGAGGTAGGGATCTTGCAAATTCAGTTATTTGTTTGTTGATTCTCTGTGGTCTTAAATGATCACCCATGCTAGTTTTGACTTCAAACATAGATTTCCTTTTAAACATTAAATACCTTTTTGCAGTGATAGCCACATTTGTATGTTGTTGGCACATACACAAAAGGGCTGGAGTTTCTATGACTTTTTTGACCCCCCTCCCAACAGTCTTCCTTGCTAGAAGGAATCTTTACTTTAATAAATAAATACATACATACATACATACATACATACATACATACATACTTGTTGGAGTTGTTTAGACCAGGATATGCAAATTGCTTTTCTAGGGTAAATGCCAAGCCAAAGGCCTTGCTCTAAAAACTACAGGAGGCCAGGAGAAAGATTAAATTTAAATCAGATTTAAATGTAACTAAAAGTAAAGTAAATTCATTAATGTAGTTAATATTTTTACTCCCTGTGTTTTAATAATGTTCAACTTTTGTTTCCCTCCCCCCCCCCCAAAAAAAACACAGCATCTACATTCAGTTTTAGATGTAGGTTAGCCTCTTGGGGGCAGCTGTGGATGTTATACACAGAGTATGCAAAATTGCCACCTTTAAGGCATGAAGACCAGCATGAAGCTTTGAATGGGTGATTCAGACTGAGAGAGGTTCACTCAAATCACCCCTTTCTAGCATGCCTTCAGAATCTTGCCAGATTCCTTCCCTCCAGGAAAAAAAAGACAAGAAAAATCAAAGTAAATAAATGGAATGAGGATTCTGTAATCTGTAGGAGTACAAAAGATATGCAACATTTGTTCTTGTTTTACTCCTTTTGTAGTATGTTTATTTAGTCTTCTCTTCATACTGAATGGTGGCAACGAAGGTGCAAATATTAGCATGAACAGTTGGCTGCAGGGTTAAATGTGGTGAGGAAAACCAGTGAAGGGTGATGAAGAAATCTTTGGGGAAATGCATCTGGGGAAACTGAACTTAAGGGGACCTCAGATTCGAGGGACTTGGGAAGAAATGAAGAAAATGAATCTCAGGGGTAGCAATTAATTGAAGCAGGGATACTTAGAAAGGATCTGAACTGAATTTCAGTGGGAATTCATAATAAAGCACTGTATTATCATTATTATTCAAATTCACAAATATATTTTTATTATAAGCATGTCTCAGGCCCAAATGGGACGGGAGGGAAAGACCCATGAGTGTTTGCTCCACTTGGATGAGCAGAAGGTAACGTGGGCAAATACAGCAATATTTATTGCCAGACAGAGCCAGAGAAAGGTCTTACGGCTTCCCTTCATCACAGAGTAACCATATATGTCCAAGAATAGTGGAAGGCACAAGGTAACTGATGATCTGCCAGAAGCTCTCCAATAATATACTGTAGATCAGAAAGGATTTCCTCAGTGTCTAACAATAGCAACAACCCAGTGGCTCTTTTCTCACTCCATTTTCCATTATGCTACTGAAATCAAAAAAACTTGGGCAATCAGAAGAGAATGACCGGGAGTACCATCTAATGCTGAAACAAATTATTTAATTCTAAGCCTATAGTAATGGCTCCATTAGTAGATTATGAGGTTCTAATAAGAAAAACCAAACTACAGCTGGTCCTCACTTAACAATGGTAATGACCGGCAACTCCGTCACAAAGTGACACGGTCACAAAGCTCAAGGTCATGTAACCATGCTGACTTACAACGGCAGTTGCAGCAGTCCCAGTTGATGTCGTTAGGCAAAGCCAGCACAGACGCAGCATCCTGCAGTCATATGATCACCATTTGTGGCCTCCTGCCAACTTCCCCATTGACTTTGCTTGTAAGAAGCTGGCGGGGAAGACCACAAATGGCAATCACATAGCTCGCATAATTGCCAGCCAGTTGCCAAGTGCCCGAATTGTGATCTCATGACCACGGGGACATTGTGACAGCCGCAACTTCAAGGACCGGTTGTAAGTCCCTCTCATTCAGCGCTGTTGTAACTTTGAATGGCAACTGAACAAGTGGTCATTCAATGAGGACTACCTGTAATTTCCAGTTGCCTTATTCTGGCAATGGTGCTCTAACTGGGGTTTGCAGGAAAGGAATTGATTAAATAATGGATGGCCTCTTAAACCTGAAAGTGTTCTGGCCCTCCGTCTATTCAGTCCTGTAATATACTTCTTCTGCAGTTTTGTTTCAAGTACAAACCAGGCCAATTGATCATTGCATAGACATATCCCTGTCCTCAGAGGAGGCACACATAGAACAGTGGCTTTTACCAATGAAACAGGTGGTCTTCTCTGCAGATGAAATGTTCCTATTTTGGTAGGCTCTAATGATAAATTGTGTTTGAATGTAAGAGCATCTCACCATTTTTTAAAAGAGACCTTATCTATCAGACATTTGATTAGAACCAGATTCAGTCACACTTAGAAGAGGCTTATGGAAATCAGTGAAGCTTACGTCAGCCCAGACTAATCTAGCTTCCACTGAATCTCCCCTAAGTATGGTTGAATCTGGATCCAGCCAATAAATTGAATTGAAAATGGACCCAGCCTAATGGATTGGGGTGGCCAAAGTTTTTTTTTTTCCTGAAATGAAAGAAAAGGGAATCTCTTCCCACTTTTCAGCACTCAGAAGCCAGCTGGATTAACAAATGAATCTTACTAAAATGCTCTGAATGAGATAGCATTCTTCACAGCATCCAAAGCCAGCATGTTAATTTAGAGTCACAGAGCTTGGCAGTTAACACACTCCCTTGACCACCCATCATTCCACATCTGCTATGAAGACAGTTGCTTCAATATCAATATCAGGTCTTACCCGGATATCCTTCAAGAGATCCAACAGCATTAATTGAAAGTATGGAACAAGATAGTGATAGCTTCACATCTCTTCCACTGATTCCAAGGGAAACAAGTTCAATTAACTTTGTCTGGACCAAACCCAAGGATCTATGACCATGGATCATGTAGGCAGAGATTTCTTTTTCTTTTACTCATCCCCAAATGCCTTACCTAGGATGATCTTAGAGTTGTCATTAGGGAAGTATGGAACTGCTTGGAGACTTGACCAGACCGCAATCAGTTCCTGAGGAAGCATCATCAGTTTATTGCTTGAGATATCTAGGTAAGTGATATTCTGGATATATTGAGCAGCATGGCCTGGTATGGAGGCAATTTGATTATTATGCAAGTCCAGCAACCTCAGCTGGGGCATGCTTGGAAGAGCTTCCCATGGAAAGGAGGTGAGGACATTTCCATCCAGTCTGAGCTCTTGCAGCTGGTTCAGGCCCCTGAAGTTAGTCACTCTGAGACTTGCCAAGGCATTGTAGGGCATCCAGAGGAATTCCAGGTTGTGAAGAGAATGGAAAGACTCCCCAGGGACTCTTCGGATTGCTGTTTTTTCTATCCGAAGTTTAAAAGTGTCTCCCGGGAAGTTGACAGGTGTAAGCGTCATCTCCGGGTCATTGCACAGAATAGCTCTGTTGGAACAAAGATTTGTTAAAATTATACCTGGAACACTTTTAATCTCCAGTTTTATGTGTGAATATGCTTTGGTCTCTTTTTTCAGGCTCCTATGGCTATAAAACCTGGATCTATCCTATAATTTTCCGTAAAAGAGTTCACATTCACTTAGAATGCTTCCGAGTAATCTTTGGCTGTGTGTCTGCTTTGTCAGCCTTGAAATGCCTCCCTTTTCAACTACTCTCTGGAGTTTTAGGATGGGCCTAATATTCTAATGAACCTGTGGTTTCTAGAACCAATTACGCCTACAAAGCAAGATTTGTCAAATAGGAACTTACAAGTCCCCTGGTGCTTCAACACCTTACCAGTCTTACAGCATTAAACCTGACACTGGCAGTATGATTTAAGGTCTTAAGAAGAAGATATTCTTCTCAAGAAGGTTTAGGAGAGCAAAATCCTGACTACTGGAAAGGTGTCAAAAGTTTGAAGAACAATGCATATGCTTGCGGGGTTTTTTTTTCATATTGTGTTGTGGGCAACTTCACAATTTAGCTGACACGGTGAGATTTGGTCAATCACAAAATAGCTTGCATTGTAGTTATGGCTAGTCTACATGGCCCCAAAAGCAAAGTAGTAAGGCTAACAACAACAACATGTCTGAGAAGGATATCACTAAGGTAAGAAACTGAGATTCAAAATACAAAATCTGATTGGAATCATGGGTATTTAACTGCAGTTCCAATTTCACAGAAGACTCAAAGCCAAGTAATTCGTTAGGAAACCAGCTGTAAGGCAGAGATGGAGTCTCAGCCCTAAATGGTGATGGATGGACAGATGGATGGATGGATGGATGGATGGATGGATGGATGGATTAATTTTATAGGCCTTCTTACTTCATCTCCATTCTGGGTAGTATACAACATAAAACAATTTAAAATTCAGTAATAGAGGGATCATACAAAACAGAGGTCTGGAAAAATATCACTCACACACCTGAACATATATCTCATAAGAGACCACATCCCCTTCTAGCACAAGATCTGGGAGAAAAAAAAACAGATTTTAAGGGCTGATTCAAACATGGTCAAGGTGAGGACCATACAAATCTTGGGGGCCATCATTCTAGAGGAGAGGCATCACCACAGAGAAAGCCCACTTCCTAGATCCCATCAAGTGTTACTGTATAATTGATGGGACCCAAAGCACGCCAGCTGTACCTGATCATAAAGGATAGGCACAGATTTGTGCATAAAGCACAACAGGATATTCATTTTGGAAAAAGCAAAGTGTTATAGCTCGGAAGAAAAGACATAACACCTTGCATGTGCACATCCACGTAAGCCAAACATCTACCTGCACCACTCAATCACACCAAAACAAAATGAAAAATATGGACCAAACAAAGCACAAAGTTGCAGCTCAGTGGCTTTTTCATCCATTAAAAATGACCCAGAGGAATTGACATGGGATCAAAGGCTACTTTGGAAATTAATGTAGCTTTGGATGTTGGCTTTCAGAGGTGTGCATGGGGTGTCAAGAAGGTTTAAAAAGCCCTACCCTCTTGGTCTTCTGGAAGGCCTTAAGGAGCTGGTTCTTACCCCAGGCACTGAACCAGGATATGAGTTGAGCCCACCACATGTCCAGTTGGTGTGAGATCTTTCGGTGCCTGGTTAGAGCGTGATGGTTTGTAATGGGGTATGTGTGTTTACATTTCTTAATATATTATATGGGTTTGTTTGTTGTTCTCCTCCCAGGGTCATATTGTGTAAGATCAGTGGTGGCCATGTAAAGCTTTTAAATAAATATCTTTTTAAAAAATGGTGGCCTGAGCTGATTGAAGCTCCACATTGATTGGAGCTTCAAACGAACAAGGGTGACTACCATCTTGACCCCCTCCCCACCAAGACCCCTACAGGCTTTTGAAGTCTCTGAGGAAATACTCTTACAGTGGTTTGTTCTATTACTGTCATGAAATATCTAAGAGACCTTGGAAATACAAAGCAGGTAAGGAGGAAACAAGGCCATTACAGAAGAGATTCTTGACTCCAGGGGAGGAAGTATGAGAAAGGGACTTGGAGTAACTCCACCTGAGTTACACTAAGTATAGGATGATTTGGAAAACTGCTTGAACAGGCTTTCAAGATTCTGTTACATTACCCTAGACTAACCAATTTCTATGGTAGTACATAGCTAAAGCACATTTATATAACCCCCCGGCTTATCCACAAAGAAGGTAACGCCAGAGTCCAAAACGTGTTACAGCTGTAGTTGCTTTTGAGTGGCCAAAGATTCTTATTGCATGTTAGATTTGAAGATCTCTCATTTCTTTCTTTTCTTTTTTTAAATTTGACTGGGAATGTTTGCTTGTGTTTGCACACATACTGTAGATGTGTGATAAAATCAGAAGTTTAGTAAAGCATTACCTCAACTCAGAGATAACTATGTCCAGCAAAGACTGCATCTGGTAGGTGGAAAGAGCAGTTCTGACCTCCTGCAGAAGTGTGACGAGAATTGTGAAGATTGTGTATATAGGCTGTCTTCAGCTGACTCCCCAAACCATTTCATCTGTGTTGACTATTAAATGCCTTTTTGAAAAAGATGTTGGCATAGAGTCCCCGAACATTCTCTTGCATAAAACATATAAACCTTAATCAAGGAAGGTTAGCAATCTTTCTGACTATAACTTCATATTGATCTGTAGGTATTACTGCTGCTTGCAGGTTCAGTAAGTTATATTTTGAAGTGCGCCTTCAGTCAAAACCCACACGTGCTCCCTCAAAGAAACATAAACTCATCTCACACTTTTAACGTGTTTGCCCCAATTTTTCAGGGCTTGGAGTAAACGTTTATGTCATAGTTAGTTTCTAAAAAATATCCAGCTGAAAAACTAGTAGAATATACTGTACATGCACACTGTTTAAACCTTTAAAGAATAAGGTAATAATTATTCTTTTAATGTTTTAAATTATATTCATTTTTACAAAGTTCAATTTTGGTCAGTTTCCCCGTAATACTGTATCATGTTAATTATATTGCTTCTGCCTTGGCATAAAAGGCCATCAAATGGCATTTCTGAAATCAGATTATACTGTACTCCCCTGTTAATCCTACAGCACAGGAAGCCCTTGTATGAAGCAATTGGGAAAACAACATTTGCGACCCAAAGGCATGAAGTAACTCTCCTTTTCCACCAAGCAAGTGGGGTGGAACGACACTGCCCAGAAAGCCTTCTTTGCACCCACTGAGTCGTAAAGGCAAATTACAGCAATTTTACCTTCCTTTTGTCCTTTCACTGATGCTGTAGAAGGAGCAGCTGCATTGAGAAGGGCAGAAACAGAGCATCCAGGGCAGACTCCCGAAGGTCAGGCAGCAAAGGAAACCCACCGTGACCCACATCATGATCCGGGCATGAGCAAGGCATCCAGATCCTGGTCAGAGTGGCCGCAGGTCCTCTCTCATGGCGTCCATGGGATCACTCACATTGTCTTTCCTGTTCTGCAGTGATCTCCCAGCGCCCTGCTGAAGTCACCAGATAAAATTGGATAGGCAGGGGATTAAGAATGAGGTTATTTGCACAGAGATGCTTATAGCTTCCTGCAATTCTCAGCAGAAAGATTTCTTCCCTCCCCTCTATGGATCATTTCAAAACAATGTTTGGGTAGGAAGCCAGCTTTTACCCATGGAGATTTTTTTTAAAAAAACTGTGCATGTTTTGAGTGATGTTTTAGCTTTTCCTTCAGAGCAACTCAACCTTTCTTGGAGTGACCTTCCTCAGTGTCAAATGAGGTATGCAGTGAGGCATGTATTGGAAAACACTGTTCTTTCTAGTATTCTCAAAGAAAGAACGTGTTGGTGTAGGGCTATAAAGAATCTGTACCACAGACAAGTCCAAAAAGGTGTTCATAAAAATGGGGAACTGAGATCTAAGCTGTAATTCATAAGCTTAAAATATCTCTGGTTCAAACCATACATGTTGGAGAAATGGTAATGAAGAATAATCCTCTACTGTCAAAGTTTTCCAGTGTTTTGTTTTTAATTCCTATGTTCATGTAGTTGTTTTGGCAGAAATATGGAAGAGATTTGCCAGAATCTCCTTTCAAGATTTTCCAGGGGTCTCCTATGCAAGTTCCAACTAGGACCCATCCTGGTTAGTTTTTCAAGATGAATCAAGTTTGGTGCCACCTAGTTTTGGGGACAATAATAGCTATAGACTATCATAATTGATAAGGTTGAATCTAGAGCCTCTCAAGGAAGTGAGATGTCTTGGGATACAAAGCAACAAAGTAATCTCAATCATATTCCATATCCCTCTGAAAGACTACATTTTGGCATCTGTCGTCTGCAGAATCATCAACAAAGTTCTCCTACACTTGGGAAACCTGTGCCCCCCAGATATTGCTGAAACTATAGTTCTCATTGGCCAAGCCAGTCTGGTGGAGTTAGTAGTTCAGCAAAATCTAAAGAACCCCAGACCCCCTGTATCCTATAGGTATATAGGGCTCTCCAAGACTTATCTGTGGTTCCATCAGTGGTCATGTTCTCCATTGACAGAGGAGGACTCGTTCCTCATCTTAGACTACATTGAACAGGTATGTTTGGGTTCCTCTATCTGCCAGCATAGCAGCAGACCCATGTTAGTCAGCGGTGGCAGAAAAACAGGAGTCTGGTAACACCTTTTCTGATTAACACATTGTATTAAAAGGCATAAGCTTTCCGATGAAGTAATCTGCAGCTCATTTAGTCTTATTTACTGGTTTCTACTTCTTATTCTTCTTTTTGCATTTTATAATGAAACAGTTCTGTTATACAAGAGAAAGGGAAGGATACTAGGGCATCAGGGATTAAACTGTCCACCAAGGAACAGAATTAAAGAAAAAGGATTATGAATGATGTTCTGTGCCAAACACACAAGGAAGAATCTGATTAAATGGACAGAAATGTGCTGATTTGATATTATTTGTGAGCAAACATTAAAACAAATCATATTGATATTTAAACATTATGTAAACCCAACACTTTAATTTGGCTCTCATCTGCTGATAACAGCAATTCCTAGCTTAGTGTGTTGTACAAACCCAGTCTCCTTGGCTCGATGATGATGTAGGGTTTTGTGCAAAACCAGAGAAGGGGTAGATTCAATAATCAACTTCAGTGGATCACAGAAAAGAAAATATGCCTCCTTTTCAATAGAAAATAATGAGAGGATGAGTCCATTCATACATCATGAAGTGGTGAAGAAGAGGAAAAGATTGTCACTGCTGTTTCTTTTCTTCTTTTAGCCCAGTATAAAAAAGATCAACTAGAAGTGTTTCCCCAAATGATGTCCTTAATCATATATAACTTCTGGAGTTTGTGGATTACATTGCAGGAGGAGACATTGTAGACTTGGTAAGAGATACATGTTGGTAGCCAAACATCAGGAGGAGTCTGGTAGCAGCTTTTCAGATTAACAGATTGTATTAATAGGTATGAGCTTTTACTTCTGTGGGGTAGGGCTATGTGAACATCTTCCAAGGCACTAGATGCTCACCGACCTCCCTACCCCACAGTTCCCACAGAAAAGAAGAATAAAGACTGGTTGCTTTATCTGGAGATGTGTCACTCACCAAGGAAAGGAAAAACAGGAAAAGATAAGATGCAGTGCTAGAGAGCATTCAGGATGGGACACTAGAGGTGGCAAAGTAGAGCAATTTCATCCATTCCCTCTTCATAATGTGATGTTTTATGACTGTTTATTTTCTCTATGGTGTGCACTTTGAGGATTTGCAAGCTCCAGCAGCCATTTTGGGAGAGCAGTTCCATGCTTTCAAAACCTAAATGTGCCCCCCAATTGTTGTCATATTAACAAGTGTCATTCATGTTATGGTCACGTTACTCAAAATTCACTTCAGTTTCCATCTGGCATCATACACCCAGTGCAAATTTTTGAATGATAGATAGATAGATAGATAGATAGATAGATAGATAGATAGATAGATAGATAGATAGATAGATGATAGATAGATAGATAATAGAGATAGATGATGATGATGATGATGATGATAATGATGATGATAGATAACAGATAGATATTTGTAATCAAAAAGTAATAAACACATAAACAATTGGTGCAGGGTAGATTTGAATTGATTTGCCATTGTCTTATCCAAAGAGGACTCCCCCATAAGAGAACACACCCAATTGTCTCCTGCCGTATTTATCAAAATGGGATCCCTGCCCACTGCACGAATTAAGGAGAAACTATATCTTTGTGATGGAATGGAATTATGAAGGCCAGGCTCAGGGAGATAAACATTTTCTTAGCTCCCCAGAAGAGCATGGGAGGAACAAGAAGATGAGACTGGCACCTCCCTGAGGAATTCACACTGTTGTGGCTGGAGGACATTGGGAACTGGGGTTTTAGTCTGGGAAGATTGATGTCAGGCCTAGCCCAAGGAACTCCAAGAGACAATGCCAATTCAGTCCAGCTATGTTTATTAGCTATAACCTCTAGCAAGAATCTTCCCAGACTAAAACCCCAGTTCCCAAAGTCCTCCAGCCACAACAGTGTGAATTCCTCAGGGAGGTGCCAGCCTCATCCTCTTGTTGCTCCCACGCTCCTCCAGCGAGCTAAGAAAATGTTTATCTCCCTGAGCTTGGCCTTCATAATTCCATTCCATCACAATCTTACACAATTGCAAATAAGAAAAGAAGAAATGGTTGAAAATGAAGGAATGAGCGAGAAGTGGAAACGGCAGAAGACATCATTACTGAAAAGTGTGGGTGCCTGTGAAAACTTTCTCCTTTTTAATTTCTTTTTTTTTCTTTAATTTTTTTATTACATTAGAGAATACAAATGATAGCCAAGTATAGCAGTATTTATACAATAGAAAGTATTAACACTCTAACAATTAAAGTAAATTAAACCTTTCAAAATAGAAAATGTATATCACTGTTAAATATGATTTCTGAGAGGTAAATGAAGAGAGAGCTGCTTGCAGAATTTAACCCTTTCTGTAGTGCCCAAGCACTACATTCCCCTTCCCTCTCCAGTAACCTCTTCCCCTCGTCTCCATCTTGACTTCTTCTTCTTCCTCTTCCTCTCTTTCTCCCAGAAAGAAGAAATGGGATATGTGCATACTCTTTCGGTGTTTGTATAATCTGTGTGCAAAGGAATGGGTCATATGTGCAGATCAATTCATGTTGTAAATAGGGCCTTTTACTTGTCAGGTAAATCATGTTAATTAGCATTTAATAATTCAATAAATATTAGTGGATTTTTTTTGCTGCTGGCCCTACACTTTTTGGGAGCGTGTGTACACAAATATGTCACATGCATATTTAGGGAGAGAGGGAAAACCTTCCAAATTGGTTTCAGCTACAGCTGGCAATCCTGGAAATTAGCATAGCACAGGATCTTTGTCTGTGATTGCATTTTATTTTTCCGTCTAGACTTCCTCGGTAGGACGGTCTCAAAAATTCAGAGTTGTCTTCCTTTGCGGTCAACATAGTATTTTTGCTTCACATTCCATTCTCTTTCAGAAGGTCCTCAGCAGCAGCTTTGAACACTAAGAAGCTTAAGTGGATTGATAGAACGGCTAATGTCACATGCTCTGACTTTTGCTAGCATAAGAATTTTGCGCAAAAATAAAGCAAATGCTCAGACCATGGGCCTTATGATGGTTTCATTGCTCTCTTGATATAGCATGTTATTTTTCTTGCTACTGCCAGGCAGACTTGTTTGAATAATAATAATAATAATAATAATAATAATAATAATAATATCATCATCATCATCATCATCATCATCATCATCATCAAACAACATCTGCCTATCCTTGGGAAGGACTCAATAGGTGGATAAAAATGCCAAATCCAGTCTAAATAACTGGCTGACTGGGTGACCAACCATAATAATAATTGCTTTAATTCCTCCACTTCAAAAGACCCCAAAAGACGTTTTATGCAGTCATAATGGAAAAGCATACCTGACTCTCATTACTTTAGCAACTCTGGAATGCATTCTCAAAATACATTGACACTCGGCGTATTCCAAAAACTGTGGGGACAAGTGAGCAGAACTTTTTTTTAAAAAGGTGCCTTTGAAGAACTACAGATAGTGTCTGTTATAAAGCTCACTCTAGATTCCAGGGCACAACATGATCATTCTTTAAAATCCCAGCCAAATATATTGGGGGGGGGAATTAAACCAATTACCCACCCTTTATTCAAAATACACTTTCTTATTTTTGGGTACAGCACATGTCATTTTATGCAAAATCGGTGTATGTTAATTTGAACTGTAATAGTATTATTCTAAGCCTTGCCGGGTAACTTCAGCTTAGGAGACAATGCTTTGTTTATTTCTGCATCAACGTTGTTAGCAGTCCATTGGCACATATGGCCAGAGGGAACCTTAATGAGATTCATAGAGAGAACACAGGGAACCCTGGGAAATACGGTTTTCTGGGGAAGGGAATAGGAATTTCCACACTTTCACCATACAACAACCCCCTTCACTTTCAAAGGAATTTATGGCAATTAAATTGATCCATAAATATCATAGTTCTGCAAATACCACATCAAATATCACACACTTATGCTAAGCCAAATGCTTAAGCCCCTAACTGTGTCCTTAACAGGGAACCTGCTTGATGTACCTGCTTAATGTACCTGAACAAGTGTTTATTGCATTTACACTTAACATTTTTAGGGATCTACCTAAAATGAAGGCTTTCATTTAAATTGTGTGATAATTCAGGATGTGCTTTATGAACTCAAGGTATATGTAATAGGGAAGGACAAAGACTGTGTGTTTCTTGCTTTGATCCCTCCTGCAGCATTTAGTGATGTCTCAGAATTATGTCAAAGCAATTTGTTGCAGAGCGATGCTTTGCAGAGAAGCTCTGGGACACGTATATGGCTTACAGATTTATCCCTTGTGCTTCTGATATTCCCAATCCATGCAGATCTAAGAAGAAATCAATATCACTTTATCTCCAATTTCAAGTTTGATAACCAATGCAGATAACAATGATGGAGAATATCTACAGCTGAAGAACTGAAGAGTGCAGAGAAGAGTGCAGAGAAGAACAATAAAAATGGTGAGAGGGTCAGAGGCTAAATCCCATGAAGAATGGTAAAAAGAACTGGGTAGGCTGAGGGGAGACAGGATAACCGTCTCCTAATGCTTAAAAAGCTGTTTCAGGGAAGAAGGTGTGGATTTATTTTCCATAGTGCTCAAAAGTAGGACAAGAACCAATGGGTGGAAGCTTTGCAGAGAGAGATCCAAACTCAAAATAAGGAGGAAATTCCTGACTGTGAAAGCCATTGAGCAGTGGATTGTCTCCTGAATTTATGGGGGCTCCACCACTGAAGGTCTTCAAAGATTGGACAGCTATTTGTCTGGGATGGCCTGAGGATTCCTACCCTGGTCAGGGAGCTGGATTAGAAGACCACTGAAGTTACTTCCGATGCTATGATTCTATGACATTCGCAATGTTTCTTCCTGTTTATGCTTTTCGTTTTTGGCCTCAGGTGTTACAAATAAGAAAAGATCTCACATTTGGTCATTATTATATGAATTAATGAAAGTGACTTTCACCAACTGTCCACAAAACAGATGAAAATCAGTTGGTCAGTCTATCACTTAATTATTTTAAACTGTTTAGCACTGGGGGGCTTGGCGTGCCTTTGGAGAAATAACTAGACATTTCTCAGAAAGTTCAGAAAGAGAGTGAAAAGCTTTGAGCGTGGTTTGTAAAATGGAAAACTTCATGACCTGTACTTTAGACCTTTTGATGCCCAGAAGGGCAGCAGCACCACTGCCAACAGGATGGAAAACAGACAAATGCCAGCAAGAGAAACAGGATATTCCAGTAAAGATCCACGGGGCACTTACAGATTTCTATCATTTTCATGTCTTCCATCATGGCATCCTTTGCCTTGTTGATTGGGAAGCCATGATGGAGGCCACTTTGGAACAAATGGCAGAACAGTGGCAGCAAAGCCACTGATCCCCTTTGTGGAAGATGGAATATATGGTTCAACTCTGTAAACGGTCCATCTTTGTTCAAGATTTCGTCTACCTCTCGCTTTTTGACTTGGGTTTGCTTTTATTGTCAGACTTCAGAGACCTGGGATGTGCAATGAGTAAGTCCAGCTTTGTAACTTAGCTTTTTTATTGGCATATCAATAAATGTTTAATGGCAAAAAGAAAAATCTTTACCTAGCGCAGACTCCTCTGAACAGAAAGCGAAGGGCATAAGGGCGCAGTCAGAAGGGCCTGCAGAACAAGAACAAAGAGATTCCCTTGATGGGTTGTGTACCTGCTGGCTCTACTGTGTGATCTTGGGACAAGTCAGAAACAAGCAGCTTTTTGACCTCATTAAAAGAGCACCTAAGGAATACTGACGAGAAGAGGTTATGCAAGTGGTGCATAACTCTGACGAAAATTATGCTGGAAAGACTTTTTTCAAATTCAGAACAGGGACTCTGAAAAATATTTCACACGACAGGCTCATAATCTCATTTTAATGTCCGTAGGGCACTGAAGAGCAAAGCTGTGCTCAGATCAATATTCGTACACAGATGAGCAGAAGAAAGAAATCCAGCCTTCAGGTTTTGGGGGGATGAAAGCATGCAGTGCCCAAAGAGCCTACCTATGATAATATTGGGGAGATTGTACTTGTTACCAAAAGATCACGGATGGGTGAATCAGTGGCAAGATGCAGAAAGAAGAAAAACCACAAACATAGATCATTATGTTTGCTTGACATTCCAATTAAATTTAGCACAATTTGAAAACTATTAATATAGTTGACTAATTTGACTAATGTAGAGAGACTGGGATAAATTAACAAAGACCTGGATAATTTAACAAATGGAATATGCTATTTAGGAACAGGCTTTTTCCAATCCTGAGGTTAACACATTCAAAAAATGTTGGAATTAAGTAACACAAGAGCTTCTTTTGCCTCTAAAGCAGGAGCGGGCACAGACCACTGGCATTCCCCTTCTGTCTGTGCTGCCAACACTGGAGAGTGATTTTATTCAAGGTTTCAGACACTGGCATCTCAACTTTTGAAGAAGCTAAGAACGCAAGCGATGAGGCTCTTTTCTTTCCTGGACTCACTTCAAACTCTTTGCAAACAGTTACTGCCAATCTAATATTAAAAAAAAAATCTGGAAAGTTGATGGAGATTTAGACCCATCTTTTGTTCCTTTCTGGGATCACACAGTTCCTTTCAAGAGCTGCAGGCCATTATCTTTGTACTGCCATACTTCCTGAAGCATCTTTTTGGAATTGAATCCAGACCATCTCCTCTCAGTCAGCCTTGGACTTATATGCAGAAACAATTAACAGCAATTGATAAAGCAAGACCAAGGAGAATTTTATCAACAGCTTCACAGTCACTGTAAAGGAAGCATATTTTTCAATAGAAGAGAATATATGTAGCTCAGGGTTGAACTGTGGAGTCCTTGGTGCTCTCTGAGCTTGGCTGTTTGCTTGCAGACATTTCATTACCTGACTAGGTAACATCATCAGTGCTAGGGAGTGTGGGGTTTTCTCCCTGTTTATATACAATAGCTTGTCCTCCAGTGTTGGCATGGTTTTTTCCCTTGGTAGTTCCTTGACTCAAGAAACTCCCAAGGAACTACCAAAGAGATTCAAGATTCCTTGATTCAAGGAACTGCAATCAAGGCACTACCAAGGAGAAAAACAAACCTCCACCAACACTGGCAGGACAAGCTACTGTATATAAACAGGGAGCAAACCCCACCCTCAGTGGCACTGATGTTACCTAGTCAGGTGATGAAACGTCTGCAAGCAAAGAACCAAGCTCAAAGAGCACCAAGGACTCCAAAGGATATTTTTGCTTTGTTTCACAGCAGTAAAGGAATGTCTACACCCCCATTTCCTTTTTTCTCCCCTTCCCCTGATTAGTGATTTAATCATGTTTGTTTGTTTCCAGTCACTCCCTAATTACATAGCATTTGCTCTGGCTGATGTCCTTGTTTTCCTTAGTTCTTTCCTATAATTAGCTGGGTAAGTTCTTAATCTTGTCTCTACAAAAGCCTTCTTGGGAATGCAGAGAATGCTTCCTTTTGCTTTATGTGGTTTCAGGCATGGGAGGGATGTGAGGAAGAATTTTGTAGGATTGCTGGGTTGGGATTAACGCCACGAAGCTTTTCTCTAAGAACTTCCACGTGGCTGGGCCCTTTAAGAAGGTAAGATTTGTAGGTTACTGGTGGAAGGAGGAAAACTCAGGGGAAAGAATTGACCAGGGCAGTCAGCTGGCAGGGTTGGAAAATCCAAACACTGGGGGGGCTGGGGGCTTTTTTTACTGCAAACATGGTTGATTCGGCATATCCTGTCCCTGAAGGTTTCACTGAAGCAGAGGTCTTTAGCGTTGGCACAATCCTGCTGATTGAAGGTAAGATGGGGTACATTAAACAGTCAGAAAGCTGTTTCTGCAATTTTCTGCAATTTCCGGTTTAAAAAAAGGAACGAGGAAGAATTTAAAACAGAAATTGCATACATGCTTCAACTGTCTCTCTTTACTACCGATATTTCCAAGCCTTCTGTTTGGACAACCTTGGTCAGTTCTGAGCTTAATTTTGGTACACATGTTTAAGGCTCCAAAACACTTGAGGCAAGTATCTGAAGGAACTTCGCTCCCTCCCTATTCAAAGCTACCCAAAGTATCTTTGATACACTATATAATATCAACAAAGGGAGATGTGTTGTTGTTGTAACACTTGATTGTGGAACCTTCATCCCCTCTCTTGCCCATGTGTGCAAACAATGAGAGGCTGGTCTAAATTTCACCCAGTTCACAAGCATGGAAAAGAATAAGAGACTAAGAATCTTATCACTGATATTGGAGGGGAATTTGAGGAGTCCTATAATCTCTGGAGTGCTGGTCCAGAGACCACAGGATTACACCATACATTGATGTATGGATCTGCCTATTTTGTTGTAACTTCAGGCTTCTATCATTGTATTGTTTTGGTTGCCTAGTGCCAAACATCTTGATAATAGAGGAAAGACAGGGTAAAATATTGGGTTGGGCGGGGAATACCCATTCTTCCAGGGAAGTGTGGCCCATATCTGAAACCAAAGCAGACAGACCTACTGTTGCAGGTCAAATAGCCTCTCTCTTTCTCCTCCTGCCCTTGGTCCAGGTGACAGAAGTCCTTAAGAAATTAGGTATGTTTACCATAGATAGATAGATAGATAGATAGATAGATAGATAGATAGATAGATAGATAGATAGATAGATAGATAGATAGATAGATAAAAATAAATAAAAGATGGGAATAATCATCATCATCATCCCAACCATGTGGTCTATTTCTACTTTCCTTAACAATAGTTTTCCTTCCCCTTTGCTAACAAGTAACTTGACCTTTCTACTTCTGTTCCAGCCAATAACGATGTCCCTCTCTCTGAATTCAGAGAGGAGATATTAAGTGGTGCAACAACAACAACAAAAATCAAATTTATGGATAGATTTTCCCCGAAGGCAGAGAAAAAGGTACATGAAACAGAAATATTTCAGCAGCTGACAAAGGAAAATTATATTACTGTTCACTTACGTAAAAGTGCTTAGGACAGAGGTTCTAGGGTGACATAAAGAGATGTTTCTGCTTAGAATATATTACGAGACATGAAGCTTATCTTTGTACAGCTTACTCCTACCCAGTGTTCTCTCCCTGTGTGTGTGTGTGTGTGTGAGAGAGAGAGAGAGAGAGAAAATTTACTTGTTTATATGTTTATTTCAAAACAGTCCTTTATTTTGAAGACTTGCTCAAAGACAGTCTTCTCTTTGTTTGGCATCTGAATGTGCTTTAAAGCCACAATCCTTTCAAAAGGGGGGGGGGGGTCTGTAGGAACAATATACACCTGGGTAGCAAACTGAGCAAGTCACTCACGCTGTGTGAAGTACATTTTATTTATTGTTAGGTGGTAAAGATTTTCAGTTTGAATCTACTACATGTAAATTAACATCTCTTCTTTTTGTACTCATATATGACCTTGGTGATCCTCATTTGGGGAAACACGATCCTATCTTTTGGCAATAGATAAGGGGCTGTTCTAATGCCCTGTAGAAGGTCCCCCCCCCCCAGACACACACACACTTTAAACAGCAACTTTGCATGGTATATTAGATACAGCTTTTGAAATTCAGATGGCAACGCCTTGGTTGATCTTGGCTGATCTCAGAAGTTAAGGAAGGTGGGCTCTGGTTAATCTCTGAATGGGGAATCACTGAAATTCCGGGCTAGACTGGGAATTCAGAAAAGATAATTCCCAAAGAAGAGAATGGCTAACTACTTTCATAGTGCTGCCAAGGAAACTGCACGGAGTCACCCGAAGTTGTGTTTGAGTCAACGTCATCTTTATTTTGAAGTTCAACTCATGTTCAAAAATAGCTTACAAGGGAAAATGCTGTTTAATGAACATAGTAAAACAGATCCTGGCTGAGTTCTTCTTCACTGACCTTTAATTTCAAACAAACTGCCCACACGTATGACCAAAGAAACATGTTTCTGTATCCATGTCAGAAATACTTTTCAGAAATGATGCGATTCTATGACGCCATTCATAGTCCCACGACACTTGTTGCAGAGATCATCAAAGCATTGTTGCTTCTCTCTCTGGCTTTCCCTCTTTCATGAATGATACCAGGTGCAGAAGTGAAGGCAGATAGTTGTTGCTATATGATTTCAGAAGAGCTAAATTTGGCAGTGGCCAGACACTTTAAGAAGGAAATTGTCTTGAGCTTTTGAGGAGCAGAAAGGCAGTGTGTGTGAGAGAGAGAGGGAGAGAGAGAAAGAGAGCACCAGCAGACAAGGCACAGTCTAGGTTAGTCTGGTTTTACATCTCAAAAGATGACGGTGTCTGACTCTCTTCCAGAAGGATTCACCGAACTTGAAATGTTTAGCTTTGGCACAGTGATGCTGGCTGAAGGTAAGATGGGATGAGTGTGCAACGTAGACCAAACTGGATCTGATCCTCTTGGTATTATATTGCTTAAGCAAGAAAAGAGGATCCAGAAATCCGACAATTGGACTTCCTATAATTTAGAGTAAGGACTTCATCTAGTAATCCAGCCTAGAATATTTTTTGGAACTTGACCAGGTAGAGAATTCATAAAAGGTGCCTTATGATATTCATGGAAATGTATATTACCCATACTTTCTTGTATATTTAATCTATATAAGACATAAAAGTTATTATCTGAATAAATGAAGCTGCAACATCTTATACACTTGGTGTTCTGATTTGTGCTGATCAGCCTAGCATAAGTGTTTAAGACAAAATTAGAAAAGACAGTAAAATGAATCTCTTTATTTCCAGCCTTATTTGGATTCTCTCTGAATGTGTTGACCATTGTTTCTTTCTGGAAGATCACGGAGCTTCAAACCCCTGGAAACTTTCTGATATTCAATCTTGCCTTGTCTGACTGTGGCATCTGTATTAATGCTCTCATTGCTGCCTTCTCTACTTTCTTAAGGTAGGTTTTATTTATTTACTTGGATACGTGGCTATTTTGTCCTTCCACTTAAAAAAATAATACCGAAAACAACTGAAGACAGCTGTACACCTTCTGGGCATAGGCAGTCCCCAGACTGATGCTCACCTAGAGAAGCAGAGAATCATTTTGTGCATCTAACCTCTCACCCACAGCACTTTTCATGCACATATATGTCTCTGGCCATTCTAATTTGGGGAAATAAAGTTTCTGGTTTGGGGAGAAAGAAGGAAGGGAGGCCACATCCTTCTGTAAAGAAGCCCTATTGCCAGGCAGAATTGACAAGGAGAAATCACCACCAGAAAGAGCTTGGTTGGTCTTTAAAAATGCTAAGCAGGTCAGAACTGGTTACTATGTGAATGGGAGATCACCAGAAAATCTTAGAACTGTAGACTAGGCTGTGAAGTGGAAACCCAAAATATCCCCGAAGAAGACAAAAGAAAATAATCTTGGTCTTGTGCTAAGAAAACAACACGGACATGGGCATATCAACGGAAGTCAAGGGTGTCTCAGAAGAGTCATGTTCTAGCCAACACCTCCTTCAATTGCACATCCTGATATTCAAAACTGGCTTAAGAAAAGCAAACAAAACTGGTAGGAAGAGGCATTTGGAAAGGAGAGACAGGTGATGGCAAAAACAATTAAGGACACACACACACACACACACACACGTGATGCTGCCTTAAATGCCTCAGGAGACATCTCAGAACCTCCCAGCAAAGGGAGCTTCGACTTTGCTTCTGGTCTCCCATTATGAGAACGTGCTTCATCAGCCTCAGACAGGGAGAAAACATGACATCATTTTCACATTATTTCATATAATTCATGACTCTCTTTGTTTTAGCAGTGTGAGCTGGGAATTCTGGAAGCTGTTCTTCCCAGCCCATCTGGAAAGTCATCTAACAGATCCAGAACCTTGGAGGAGTCCATTTTGCTATCATTTTAAGGTTGTGCCCTAGAAAAAATGCTCACCTGTTCCTGTCCACATGTTTTTTCCACTGTTGCATTGCTTCCTTTTCAGATATTGGCCCTATGGCTCTGATGGCTGCCAAATTCATGGGTTTCAAGGATTTTTGACAGCACTAACAAGCATTAACTGTGCAGCTGCAATTGCGTGGGACCGATATCATCAGTATTGCACCAGTAGGTCCTCTTGTTGTAAAAATGTATTTGTTGTGTAATTTAGGGTGAGATTGACGTAACAGAAAATGAGAATTGTTGCCACAGTGCACACATACACAAAATGATCTGGAAGGATGACCAAATAGTAATTTAAAAATAAGAACCCCTGGACTTTAAGCAGGGAATCTTTGAGCCAAACTTCAGGATGCAGGAATCAAAGTTATTCACTGTATCATTGCTTTGCAATAGCTCTATAGGTTGCCGGCCTGGTTTTTATTTTTTTTATTATTTTTTTCCCCTTTTCTGAAGATGTCAAGGGCTGCGCTTGAATCCTGTCCCTTTAAGCTATGATCCACAGGTACCATTAATAAACACTCTTCATTTCAGTGGGAGAGCTTAGTAAATAAGTCCTACTGAAAATAATGCAGTTTAAAATGCTTCACTTTGGCTGGATTTATTACTGTGGCCCGTTTGCTACTTAAAATCTTTGCCAGCCAAATTTAAAAGGCATAGGGAAATGCCCATACCTTTCTGCGCTCCTTGCTTCTGTCATTTTGATTTAATATTTATATTATTCCTCATCCCAAAAGTCCATCGGACAAAGGGTGCAATTCATATGTATAATAAACAAAAGGAGGTTATTCTATCTGGGTTGCAAAGCTTCAAATGCCCAGTAGGTGGCACCAAGGAGATTCAGAAATATTCAATCCTTTGCTCCCATCTAGTGGTTGACAAGATTTTTTTTAAATTTTGTTAGCCAAAAATAAAATAAAAACCAAGCTAAGCTAGACAGTGCTTTAGCTGTTACACACGTTGAGCAGGAAAATGCTACCCAAATTCAGGGGCAAAGTGGTCTTTTTGGGGTAACATGTTTTGATGGATTTTTCAAAAATAAAAGCAGGAATGGACAAGCGTCTGCTCAGAGGAAAACCTTTTCTATTCTTAAACGCCAAGAACCCCTCTCCATAAAGAGCTGCAAATCATCCTATAAAAATTGGACCATTTTGTAACAAATTTCAGGAGCACAATTCTGGGCCATTTGGGGAACTTGGATGCAAGTGTTTAAGGAGGATATGGAGTTGATTCCTCCCAAAGGCTTCCTGTTCTCATTGCTACCTTGGAAATTACCCAAAAGCAGAGAGAAAGACCCTCTCCTCTTCCAGTGATGTCACCATGTCACCAGACTCTTGTGGTCCTCTAGAAGGTGAAGAAGCTAACTTGTGTCTATCTCTAGTGTCAATTATATGCCAGGCTGCATTATGCATTAGAAGAGCCAAAAAGGTTTAGCTCCAGGCCCTTAGCAAACCCTCTAACTGTTTCCCAGGCAGCAACCTTGTCCCTCTTCCCAAAATTAAGAGAGAAATGCTTCAAGGACTCACAAGAGAACATGAAGTTCTTCTCTCCAAATTTACAGCCCGGCAAGAGGAGGCCATCCAAGGGTGAACCTTTCAGCAATTCCATCAATGTTTCACCAGCTTCATGCCCAAATCCCCTTCTCTAAATATGGTCCACACTCAAGGGGAATCTGAAGGAGCTGCCTTTCCTTCCTGCGTTGTAATCCCACAGCAAGTTGGTGAACCTCCATTCCTCTCTTGCAGGAAGCAAACTACAGTGGAACTCCGTGTTCTCCATGGGGCTGTGTGCTTGGTGTTTCGCTGGCTTTTGGTCTGCAATGCCACTTTTGGGATGGGGAACATATGATTATGAGCCTCTGAGGACCTGTTGCACTTTGGACTATACCAAAGGAGATAGGTAAGTGCTTCTGAGGCATAGTTATAGGTCCGGGGCTCTTTGGAAAGGGAGGCTGAACCAGCTCAAATGAAAAACAAGTTCTCATGCTTCTTTCTACTCCCCCTGATAGAAGGGTGCTTCGCTTGACAAAGAGAGCTGGATTATGTGTTTTAATGGTGCAGTCAGTACAGGGATAATGGATCCTATCCAACCCATGGAACATTCTCCATTTCCACATATTCCTGCTGTCCTCACATCACCTGCCATCTGCAACGACCGGTCCTTGCGTCACATAATTTTTTGTTAGGACAAAACAGTCACGGGGAGTTTCTCCAACTGGTGCTGCTCAACTGACCCTTCATTCTCTTGGAAGAATGAGATGACCTTTTTGCCTTCACCATTTCAGCCAAACTACATATTAAATATCAGTCACACAAGAGCTCATTCATGAACTCTAAGTATTTTCTAACCGCCATAAAGAAGACTTCTTTTCCTGCTTGTGTGTGTGTGTGTGTCCTCTGCCCTCTGCCCCGTCTTTGGATTAGAAAGGCTGATTCAACATCTCCCATCTTGTAAAACTGAGCTCCTGAAAAAGTTTTTGCAAAGCTGGGTCTGGTGAGAATCAAGCTGAGAGGGGGGAAAAAAGCTTGCCAGCCCAATGGGCAGTGGTGTGGTTGGGCTCAGGATGTGACCTAGTGGCTGAATGTGAAGACCAGCTGCATCTGTATAGAAATTCCATGAATATAGTACAGACATTCATTCCTGACCATGGCGACACTGAAATGACAAAATCATATGCCACTATGGAAGCACCATCTTTTTGCAAAATCACCATGCACATTTCATTATCTGATCCACATCCTTGCATAAGCCTTTGGAGTAGATTCTTTGCCAAGACTAAGCTGCTTTTGATCAGAGATCACTCCTGAATCTTTAATGTCAGTCCAACCTAATGCACTCCAAAGATGACGGGCAACCATGCAGCCAACACAACCTTCAGCCTTTGTTATCCCCATCCAGAATGGTCTCTGTCCACGTTGGCTAAAAATTATGGGGAGCTCCACATTTCTTAAGTCTGTAGCCATAAGCCATTGCCAGGCTTAAGGTATATACAAGGCCACTGCACACACCTTCACTGAAGATCCACCACTGGCTGGTTATGATCTTATAACATTACTGACCCTGACATATCAGTAGGCTTTGCTTCACCACAGTGGTAGCTGGGAAGAAAATCCTCTTTGCAATCCATTGCTGTGGATCTCAAGTTGCTGTTCTCTAACTTAAGAGCTCTCATGGCAAAAGATCTGGATAACTGACTGGAAGGTCTAAGCACCAGTTTGTCCTCCTTTGTGTCTAGATGATAGGAACTCAATCATTTGAGGATCTTTTCCTGCACAGATGCTCATAAGCGACAGAGACACCACAAAACAGTCTTCAGTCAGGGTTTGGCACCATATATGGAACCTTTGCACCAAGTAATTTGATACAGCTATCATTGACCACAGCCATCAGCGTCAGGAGGAGGTTGTGTGTTTTACTGTTTGGGTTTCTGTTTTACTGAGATATTCTGGTTGTTGACCATTACAAAGGAATCCATTCATTCAATAGAATAATTAACCATTAATTGCTTTTCCCCCCCAGAAATTATATCATGTTCCTTATTCCTCTGGTGCTATTCAATTTTGTGATTCCGATTTTCATCATGTTAATGTCCTATCAATCCATTGATAACAAATTCAGGAAAACAGCACAGGTTAAGGTAAGAAAACGTCCCAATATGGAATTCCTTCCAGCAAAGCAGAACTAGATCTTTTCTACTCGAGATATCATCTCTGGCCATCTGATTTTCAATTTGCTTCACTGTTATAATATTTTCATACACTGTCCTCGATTTGAGGCAAATCTTTTAGAATTTACATACAGTCCACCTTCCCTTAAGGCAGTGTTGTCCAAACTTGGCCACTTTAAGATGAGTGGACTTCAACTCCCAGAATTCCCCAGCCAGCATGGCTGGCTGGGGAATTCTGGGAGTTGAAGTCCACTCATCTTAAAGTGGCCAAGTTTGGACAACACTGCCTTAAGCTCTCAGAGGGAGAGAAAGGTAGAAATGTTACATTCTGTCATGTTCCCATGTGTAAGGTTTTACATGACTTCTACCACTACTTCTCAGAGGGAGGAAATATTTCTCTATTTTTACATAGTATCTATCCTGTATGGTGTTCTCAGTTAGACTGACCACCAGGTATGTGACCAGTTTCATCCTTACTAGGAATCATCAGGTGTGCATAGTCAGATCTTATCCTATAGGGTTCAAATTCTCTATGAAGAATTGAACTGGTAGACCATTGAACTGGACCATTGCACTTTAGATGAGCATTTATGGCACAATAGCTTTAGGAGCTATTGAGGGCCTGGTGCTCAGCAGTGTTGACATGAACACAAGAGTCAGTGGCTTTTGATGATCAGGAACTTTGCTCTCAACTTATTATATTATATGGATTTCCATGGCCCCTGTAGGGCATCTGTGAGAAGGTTGGATAGGATGTGAGAATGTGAGAAGCACCAGTCTCTTTTGAAAAGCACTGGGATGAAAGAATGATATGGCCCATCTTAGAGCCTTAGCAAAAGAGGTGCTTTAAATATTTTTATGGAAGAGGGTGAGACAATGATACAGTAACTGGGGCCATATGACATGCAAGAGGAAGCCAGGATGTGTAGACAGAGATTTTTGCTTTAGAAAAATAATACACGAAACGTGTTTTATGGTTTACATTAAGAATTATTTATGGCCAATGTGGAAGGGAAGCAATAAGTCAGTTTGAAGGTCTTGAGAACCTCAGGTTACCAAAACCTGGGATGGAAAATCAGATACAGCCCACCCACCCCAATGTCCCTTACCACACACATATCATTGACTGATAGAGCAAGGGGGAAAGCTCTGAAAAGCACGGCCGAAAAGGAAGAGTGTCCAACCCCATTGTATAAGACATTTTTTAAAATGGTGACCATAGGAAGAATTTCTGCTATGAAGCTGGAGTTAGAGGACTTTTCTTGACTCTTCAGAACTGGAAGGTGTCCAGAAACACTTGGAGTGACAATTCATCCAGAACCCCGATTTGCTTTTTTATATCTGACTTAATTTTTTCATGTAGATCACAGTTCATAGCCTGTCCTAATCTTTGTTCTTCTTTTCCCAGTTTAATACTGGTTTGCCAGTGAAATCTTTGGTCATTTGCTGGGGTCCCTACTCACTTCTAAGTTTCTATGCTGCAGTTGAAAACGTGGCATTCGTCTCACCCAAAATCTTAATGGTAGGTAAGAAATCCTATGAGGTCCCGCCACACTGAGATTTCTCCTGAAGCTGAAAGAAAACCCATTCTCTCTGAAATGTTGACCTTCTTCCTAGAACATTTTATAGTTTCCTTCAAATTTATTTTGTTGATGGTTGGGATTTTCCATTATTGGTATGATAGGTGTCATGGGTGTTTTTTATTTCTATAATTACCTACTTCTCCATCACTCTATAGCAACATCTCAGCCCACCTTGGAAATGTCTTTTTCTGGGGTTTTACTGAAGTGTTAGAAGTGAGAAAGGCTGAAGATTGTGACAGGGGAAGAAGGAGGGCCACCACATCTGCAATATTAACCTAAAATAATGATGATGATGATGATGATGATGATGATGATGATGATGATGATGATGATGATGATGACGATGATTTGGCTTTTTAACAGATCCCTGCTCTTATGGCCAAGACTTCACCAACCATGAATGCCTTCATTTACGCCCTGGGGAATGAGAACTACCGAGGAGGAATGTGGCAGTTCCTCACAGGAGAAAAAATTGAGAAGGCCAAAATTGATGACAAAACTAATTAATTGACCTTCTGGACACTGATTGTTTGGGGGAGGATGCCAGGCATGACCTTAAAAATGTCTCATTTGACAAAGACAGCTGCCTATCTACACTCCCTACGGAGAGCCAGGATTGGCTACAGCTCCCTGCTGTGTGTCCAACTTGGGTTTCTTGCTATATAATGTGTGATGTAGGCCCCATTATATACGGGCAGCCTCATCAAAATTGGATCCATGCTGCAAATGTTCTTCCCATTGTCTGCCATGTTATTAAAAGAGTAGCGTGGTGCAGATGTTTCTTCTGCATCTGTCGCTCAACCTGTACGCAAGCAGGCTGCCCCAAACCTCTGCAGCTGCCTTTCTGTCCATCTGTCCCTGCAGATAAATGGCAAATTGCCAAGAGAGAGCTTCCTTCTTTCTTTGGACGGTGAGTCTCACTCCAGAAACAGAAAAGGAAACGTTGCAGGAAGGCAGAGAGTGAGACCGCTAAACGGAGTGGATTTCCACTCAGTTCCCCTGTGTGGTTTTCTAGGTTATTCAGAGATGAAAGAAGTCTCTGCTATTCCTATCCCAGAGGCTTGGCCTGCGTTTGCCATTCCTACCAAACCGAAGTGTGCGAAAATCAGGCAACTCTCTTTAAAAACCGAAATTCGCTTGGGCCAGTTATTGAACTCAGTAAGGCTGAGCTGAATCTTTCATTCTGAGTGTTTCGCAGCTTACAGTCCGCCTGGCAAAGTCCATTATGTTGCACTAATGAGATTTGATGATGTTTTAGCAGCTTTCAGGATAGAGACAAACGCCATGGGATAATTGTAGCAGAACTGATTTCTCTTTCTCGCCTCCTTCTGTTGCCTCCTGTAATGTGAGCATTAAACATAATGTCCAACCATAGCTGCTATTATGTCTTGATCTGCACAGATTGCAAGGTATCGTTTGGGATGCTATCGGCTACATTTGGGGCCCGGCTTTTACTTACTGGTGAGCGCCTACTGTATGCCTGAATTCTACAGGGAGAATTGCTCAATTCACGGGCATCTCCAAGGAAGGTCAAAAGGGTCAAGATGGCAGCCATGACTGTACCCCTGTCCCTTTTTACACGCTTCACATGCCTACAACTGCTACGTCTCCATATGTGAAACTTTTCTATGGTGGTGGAGGAATTATTGTTATTATTGTTGCTGCTTTTAACAAATATTTATAGGCTGCCTACTTGTATAAGTTATATAAATGTAATTAAAACTGCACCATCTAAATTCGGTGTACTGTAAAACAGCACTTTCTTCCACGCCCCTTTCTGTGTTTTAAACTACTGAGATGTTCAGAAAAGGACTGGTGGTGCTGAAGACTGGAGGCCCCCTTTCAGTCCATCCAAATGATAGCTCTAAGAGATTCACCTATTAAGGGATGATCTGTGCTCTTATTTCCTGCAGAAATTCCAGCTCATTTAATCCTCTTACTGCTCCTAATTGACATAGCAACCATCTCGGGCTGCTCCTTCAAAGTCTCAGCTGCTACAAAGCAGAGAAGGAAGTTCCTTTCTTTTCATTTCTAACTTTCAGTTTGGAAGTGAGGGTATCTGAGGTTTCTATTCTTTCCATTCTGAGCATTCATCATGGGTACGGAATGATATTTTTATTAATACATGCAATAGGGTGGGAAAAAACAGGTGGCTCGTTTAAGTTTAATTTTATTACAAATTTAGAGACACTCCCAATGAAGCTAACTGGACTGCAAACTCACAAACTGACCTTGATAATCTCTAAGACTGATCCTGCATACAATTATATAATTGCAGGTTAGATTTCCCTCCCATTTTCAGAAATAATGCCACACATCTGGAAGGCACCAGACAAGGAAACCAGCACAGCTGTATCTAATACTGCCAAATGTGTTTATTACCCAAAACAAATGCATTCCGTTCCTTGGCACACCACCGTTGGTCTCTTTTTGTGGCGCTTTAATGACAAGGTACTGTGCTTGTGAAAGGCAAAAGCCATTCTTCGGAATTCATCTTGAAGCATGCGCGTCCCTATTTGTTTTATATTCAGTTCTGTCTGGAAACGGGGTTTGGTAGCCTTCCCACGTCTTATAGGCGGTTGCTCAAAATGGCCCTTTTCTTAATTGGCTTGCCCTTGATTTCAGCCAACAGATGGGATGGGTTTGCAACCTTCAAAATTAGAAGGGAAAATTGCATAACCGGCTTAAACCATTAGGAGGGACAGTCTGTGGATTTGGGGGTGATTAGCCTACCTTTCTACCTTGCCACGGAGCTCTCATCACTCAGAGGGACAATCTGTCCTAAATATCCAACCTATTATGACTCTACATGGTTATAAAACTACACAGATACATTGTTAATGTAACCCAATGAAAGAATAAGTCATCATGAACAAAGGAATCCACATACTATGTGGCCAGTATGCACACGGTCCAAATGTTGCTGAACATATACACATTTCTCTCCTTATCTGTGCAACATTTTTAATCCCAGTTCTCAGTCTTCCATTGATAATGATACACATTGGACAAAAAATACGGCCTACTGTAAGTACAATTCAGTAACACTTATTCTTTGAAAAAATGTATTTTTCACTTTATCCTGCCCTCCAGATACATGAATGCAACAGTGTAATACTGCCTGTCAACTCAAGAGAGCATAGATTACTGAGTGTGAAAAAGAGAATTTAGCATATTTATCATGGGCATAAGTAAATCTGATGATGATGGTGGTGATTTTGTAACTAATGCAATACTTCCAAATTTCTTTTCACTTAAATCATGGACGGGAAACTTTAAAACTGGAATTAAAAAGCATTCACACCAATCCAAGTGAATATTTTCATATCTGGCACATAATAAATATACTAAGAGTTTTTAATGGAGGTATACTGTTTCACCAAAAATATCTTAGTGTCTGAAACACCACCAAGAGGTTTTAGTTTTTGGAAAAAAATAGATGTCTGAGGATAATCATCTTTAAATAAAGTCTCCATCAGTAAGTTGCCGAACAATAGATGCAACGAATTTACAAAAATACAGGTAAGTCTTAATGCTTATTTTGTGGAAACACTTAAAAGATCATAAAAACCAGGCTCATTTGTAGCTAGTGGCATAAATACTATGTATGTGTGTTTTTAACGTAACGTGTAATCCAAAATATGTTTGCAAATAATGTATAGGTCAACTGACAAATATTGTCATGACAAAGAACCAAGTGGTCTAATGATTTACAAGTTCTTTTAAATGTGCTATATTTAAAAGAATCTGCATATTTTACCACTCTATGTGTACTGTAATACTACCCCAATTTACTAAAGTTAACATGGGCTTAAATGAAAGTACATTTCTCCAACACTAGGTGGCAGTAGCTCACCACAGATAATTTCAGACCATTTAAAATGCGCTGTCCACTCGTTAGTGGTGCTGAAGTGGTTGGGCCTTTTTAGGGAAACGAAAGCTAATCATTGTGTGTGGTAACAAATCTGGATTTGCCATTGCATGGAAAAATCATTAGAATTATACTCAGTTCTAGTCCAGTAACTGGTATTTACAAACACACACACATTTCATAGGTGGTAGACAATACTTGAAATGGCCCACTCTTTAAAATGAAGCCACCTAGAAAAAACGAATCCGGTTTTTCTTAGCTATTTATACTACATCGCTGGCATCTTGTAAGAAATGACTTTTGATTTTTATTTCTTTCAGCTGTGAAAGATTTGCTCAGGAATAAATCTGAAAAACTTACTCAGACTGTGAAATCTTTTCCTGGGTTTCCAGAAACACCGAAGGAACTGTTTGATAAAGTCTGTCTATATCCTTGCCTTTAAGAATTTATACCAGATCAGGCTCTCTTTCCTTCTGACACGACTTCTCATCTTTTATTTCAGTGGAGAGTGTGGCTGAAATTTCATGCAAGAAGAATTGTACATTCCCATTTTCATCTTTTTTCTTTCTGTTTTCATCTTTTCTTAAAATAAAAAAATCCAACACACTGGCTGTCCTGAAAATGTGGGTGGCTTGGCAGCCAAACTGAAGCTTAATCTTTGCCAACACCATTCTTCTTCTCCAGGCTTCATTTCTGTCAAAGGAGGAGGAAAAGCCAAAGTTAGCATTCATCTGACTTTGTTTTTCAAACCACGTAGAGCGTGGATGTGGAATTTTAGTAATTATGGATGTTGCTGATTCCAATTCTCATCAGCCCCAACCAAGAAGGTTAATGATTAATGCTTATGGGGCTTATAGTGCAGCAACATCTGGAAGTTGTTAATATTGGGGGATATTTCTTTCTCCCCTTGTTTCTCTTCCCCCTCAGTTTTCCATCTTGGTCTCCTTCTTATCTCTTTTCTTCTCCATTTCTTTCCATGCCACCTGCTCCCCTCCTTTGCAGCAGAAATAAGAATCCAAGAGACTTGAAGTATCACAGACTTGGAAAGTTTTTCTCTCTGCATATTTGGCTTAACCCAATGATATACAATATTTCAGATAGACTCAGGAATTTTATTTATTTATTTATTTATTTATTTATTTATTTATCATATTTATATGCCACTCATCTCACAGAAACATGACTCTGGGCAGCACACAATAAAATCATTTAAAAAGTAATTACAAAAACACTCTACGATTAAGACATTGTCATTATCAAAAAACAGGACCAGGGAGAGCATTAGATGTTACATGAGATGTAGCCACCTCATTAAATCCCCATTCCCATGAGAGCCCCAAGCCTGTTGACATAACCAGGTTTTAAGGGACTTCTGGAAGGACATCAAGGATGGGCCAGTCTCACCTTGGTGGGGGTGGGAGGGATGCTGTTCCACAGGGCGGGCGCCACGGCAGAAAAGGCCATCTCCTGGAAGATGTAGTTCCTTAGCAGATGAGACCTGGAGCCTACATCTTCTGCTGGACCTGATGGGACAGGCAGAAATAATCAGGAAGAGGAGGTCCCTCAAATTTTATCTTTATGTTTAGTTAAAGGCCACAGCTTTATGAAAGCAATCGCAATGAGGCATGCAACTTGACTTTAAGTAAGCTTCTCCTGTTGGGCTGAGATGCCAATAAACTGACCTTGCTCTTTAGCCCTGATTCAATGGGTTCTCCCTTCAGTGAATAGCTGTAGAATTGCCAGAGAAGTCTGTTTCCCTCCCTTGGTAAACAAGCGAACAAAGCTGTAGTTGCAATTGCCTGGGTTGCGTAAGGGTTGTGCTGTTAGGAGTTCAGCTTTTGTGGGACACCAAATCAGAATCCACCCATGACCTGCGTCAAGAATGTCAGGCTAAACAGTACGAGTTAAAGATATGGAACTGGCAACTGAAATTACAGTGCCAGCAAGAACCAAGGGGATAAATAATAGGAGGTGACCACGTTGCTTTGAGCTTGGAATTTAATAACACACTGTCCTCAGAAGATGCCACATTCGCTCTCATGACCTGAAAACTTCCATACATGTGGGACTAGAATTCCAAGAATCAGTCTTCCAACTTTTCCCTTGTAACTCAAGCAAAATGCAATATGTTGGGTGTCCTGATCCCTCCTGTTCCCCTGGTCCCCTTCATTGGCTGCTGCTTGCTAAAGCAGAGACCCCAGTGATGCTACAGCCATGTTTTTGGTAGAATCTGTCCAAAACAAGAAGAGGGGTTGTTTTCAACAGCAGGCTCTTTTTCCATCTCTAGTCTGATCCTTAATCAGTGAGGATGGAGGAACTCCTGGGCAGTTCCCCAGGCACTCTTAGGAACTCATTGGGGCATTTTTGAAAGCCTCACAAGTGACAGGTTGAACACCAGTAGCAAATTCTATATGTTCCATTATTCCCTTCTTGGGGAGAAAATTCCCTTTGGGGTTAAGGATTATTACAGGTTAGGGAGGCCTTAAAGCCAGCCATGTTATCGGCCCTTTGAGAGTCAGTCTGAGGATTGAGATATTTCTTTTTAACATTTGTTTTACAGTCTTTAAATAATTTTGGAAGTTTATATACAGTATCTTATATAATAGTTCCGCAAGCCATAAATCTATAGATAACTAAATAACAATGCCTTGATATGCCAGTGGGCAGATGGAACTCTTTTCTAGATTTTCAGATTGTCCATTTGGCCTATGAGATCTCTACGGTATTGTTAACATCATGATGATATTTTTGCGTAGCCTTGTCTCCCAAAGCGCAAAGGAACAAAGACGAAAAGGCCAAAATGTTGGAGAGGTTATATAATTTAGCCCTAATCTACAGTAACTCAAGCTCTTATCAGCACCTGATTGAATTACTGTAATGGCATCTGGGTACAGTTTAAGATGCTGGTTTTAACTTATAAAGCCCTTTATGGCTTGTTGACCAAATACCTGTAGGACCACCTAGTCCAACTCTGAGGGTTCTTTATTTCCCAAAGGCTGGACACACCACTGTACAAAATACTTTATTGTAGCACACGCCTTCCCTGTTGTCCTGGGTTAACTCCACCCTGCTAGGCTTTGCAAGTTGATATAGCCACATAAATAAGTCTTCGGTGGTTAGTCCTTATAACAAATAAAAGCCTTAAAGTTTGTAAAGTGGCACGCAACCTTTGCCTCCTTCCAAAAGTTCTTGCACTGGTTGGGACGAGGGGCTGCCTCAGTGCAGTTGCTCCTCTTCTGGTTGTCACTGAGTTCCAGGCCGAACTCCAAGCCAAGCTCCAGGCAGGAACCCCACCACAACGGGCTGCTGACTGTGGCTCGTGGTGCTGGCAGTTGACCCTCTTGCCTGCCTGTAATATTCGTGTTTTCCAGGCATTGCTTTCCACTTCCTCGTCTGCTTGTCGTCATCTTCTTTTTCTCCTACCCTTTTGTAGGCAAAGGGCATGGGTGGAGTGAGGTTGCCTATGGATGTTGGCAAATTCCCAAAATTGCCAGGATGTGGCTCAATTAGCCAGACACCTGGAGCACCAGTGTGGCTGCTTGTGAGTAAACTGTGAGTGAGGGGATGGATGGATGGATGGATGGATGGATGGATGGATGGATGGATGAGCACATCTCCTCTCAGGTTCCTGGCGCTGTAAACTTTTACTGCCCTCTGGGTGAAGTGGGGGTGGGAAGCATTTCTCCCAGCTGCAGCTGACTTTCCCAACTGCAGACAACAGCCCCAGTGTCACTTCCTCACACCAACCCAACCACCCCAACCAACTAGATCAAATAAAGAAAAATAGTTATTAATCCCACATTCTGGGGAGGTTTCAGGAGCTGAAACAAGAAGGCTGTGAAACAGCCTCCCACTATTGATCAGGTTGGCCCCTCTTGGTTAACGTTTCAGACACTGTTGAAGATGGAACTGTTTCAGAAAGCGTCCTGCTGATTTTATAAGGCCATCTTGAACATCTATTTTAATTGCTTTCATTTTTGTGTTTGGTTGGTCTTCTTTTTATTGTTCTTATTGTGATGTTTTAATTTGTTTTTTTCATGTTCTATGTAAGCTACATAGTCATTTTGATTGCAGGAGGATAGAAATGTGACAAAAAGAGAGGGAGGGAGGGGAAGGAAGGAGGGAGGGAGGGAGGGAAGGAAGGAAGGAAGGAAGGAAGGAAGGAAGGAAGGAAGGAAGGAAGGAAGGAAGGAAGGAAGGAAGAAAGGAAGAAAGGAAGAAAGGAAGAAAGGAAGAAAGGAAGAAAGGAAGAAAGGAAGAAAGGAAGAAAGGAAAATCTTATTGTTAAGGACATTATTCATCCCACATAATCAGAGACACATTTCATTTTTGAGCAACATACATAAATTTGCACACCAAAAGTGATTCAATCTTTGCTGCCAATTTGTCTTTGAAAGTCAAATTTATTGCCGCAAGACATCAAAAGAGCTAAAAAAAAAAAAATTCAAAATAGTTTTCTGCCATTTCCCCTTAGTACACCAATCTGTGTATTAATATAATTGTATTGATCCTCCCTATCCTGTTAATTCTTTTAATTGTCCCTAAGCCTGATTTCCCCCTGGACTGGCCAGGTAACTTAAGTGCCCTCCATTTGAATTACAGCAATCCTCAAGACATTAATCATGATTCTAGAGATCAGTTGGTGGCTGGCTGTCAGAGTGAGAGGTCAAAACAGAGAACTATGTCAGCGCCTGCAATGTCAGTGCCAAGTTCAGATCAAGCAGAGATGCGTCTGGAGTGATCTGTAGAATGGATTCGACTTGCAGAGGAGAAAGTAAGAGTAATTCTTCCCTATATATGCCATTGGTGTTGTCCGATCAACAAATCACTCTTTGTGGACCAGCCCTATTCATTTCCATCAGATTTTAGTGACTTGAACGTACAACAATCGCAGCAGGCATGTTCACACATGCATAAGCTTCACGAGATTTCTTACTGGTGAATTGTCTCAGCACCCGCTGACTGGCCATCAGTGGGATGGTTTGAATGATCTCCTCTGGAAATCAGGCTGTTGGAAACTGCACAAAATCCTCTCTGCGATTATACCATTATGTGTGCTCATCACCAGCTGGGATCAGTGTAGTTTCAGAGAGACATCTGACTTGCACTGTTTAAGTAAGAGCAAGAATTTTAAAGTACTATTTTTAAAGTTTTTTTCAAAGCAGGGAAGAGTCAGAATCTAATTCTATGTTTGCATTTTAAGGGCATATGAAGTTTTATTTTGTTTGGCTTGGGTCTGGGAGAACCCAGTCATATTAAGGGTGCATCTCCAAGCACACTTACTATTATTGGTCCCTGGAGACTTACTTCTGAGTCAACTTCTATAGGCATGTACTTTATAACTGTCAAATCAGAAATCTCCGATTTTCATTACTGGAACTGAAGTGAGACCAACAGAAGTATATAAGATCTGTTTCTGCCACCAGGAGATCCATTATGTTCACCCAAACCATTTCCCATGAGAATCTGATATGTTCCAGCGTAACTAGGGGTCTAATCTAGGCCTACTGAATCTACACTGCAAAAGTCATGTATGGCCATTAAATGTCAGAAAACATATGCAGGTAACTAATTCTAGCACCTCATCAGCCCATGGGGAGAAGATCCAACATTTCTGGGCCTTGCACAAGGAATGGGAAGAATTTCCCCTCCAGACTCTGCCTTCTCCACAATGCTTGGTCAGCCTTCTCAGCACATCCCATTTGGGCAACTCAGAAATCAATTCAAGAGGAGGGAGAGAAGTGACTGAAATTAACCAAATATAGGAAAAATACAGAAAAAGAACTACCCTCCTCTTCTCCAGGTAAAGCCGAGGAGGTCTGTTTTCTCTTTTGTTGGAAAATTGGGGAAAGGTTGGTGTCAAAAAACAAGGAAATGAGAAGGTGATGGGTATGAAAGGGACAAAGGAAACCAAAGGCTGGGAGAGAAAAGGTTCGGTGAAGACTGGCCAGTGATCAGAGGAGAAAGGGCACTGCAGATCCTACCAGTGCTTCCAAACAATGCTTCTGATCACACCCACAATTGGTCACCTGACTTCGCTCCAAAATGCTGGGAGATGCAGCATAACAGAGTTTGCCCATCTTGAGGCTGTCCTTGGACGGTGTCAGAATACAACTAGTGACATCTGTCTCTCTTGTAGGCTGGGAGTGAGACAAGGGCTTCAGTATGGGAGCAAGCAGGAAATTGGTGTAGTCAGAGCTTGACAATGCCATAATTAAGGGCAAACGGAGACTGAGCTTGGGAGTAAGCCTGGCCTTTCAAAAAACATTTTGGAAGAAAGAATGACAACCCATTTCTATCCCATACTCAGAAGTTCACACAGGTATGTCCCTGTGGTCATCAGGAGTTGAACTGGACTCAACAATGACATTTCTTTTTTACCATCTTTTGGGTTTTCCACAAGTATCTGGGAACAAACACTGTAGCAGATTCTTCTTTGCTGATTGAGGATGGCAACCCTCATGTTCTTGAATCAAGGAACACACTTTACCCTTAGTAGTTTCCTGGCCTTCTGTTTCCTTCTGCTTTACAGTGTGTTTCACACAGTTTACAGTTATGTTTTATGAAACATATTTTAATAAAGTGAAAATTATTTTTATTTTTCATTGTAAACTCCCTCGGGGTGACTGAATATTGAAAGAGAGAGAACGTATTTTCTTAAACATATCGTCTTAAAACAAAAATGTGTTAATCAAAGGTAGAATTCCTAACTTAGACATCAGTCACAGTTTTGGTGTAAGATGCCTTTCTCTATACCCAGAAGTAAAGAGAAAAGCACTTGCCCAAAACACCTTTTTAAATTGCACAATTCATGAGTAACAAAGATTACAAAGTCCATGCAACTTTGGTCCAGCCCACCATATCAATGATACATATAGCCTATATTTATAGAGAATTTTTCCTTATTTTTGACTCTTGAGCTCTTGCTCTATTCTTAGTTTCCATTTTCTCAATTTCTTCATCTGAGAGCCCCTGGTACAATTATTTTAAATGTAATTCTGTTCTTCCTCCCCCACCCCCACTCCTACTTAGTGGGGGAGGAAAAAAATCATCCGAGTCTTCGTGAGAAAGGACAAGTACACTCTGATACTAATGCCATCAAGTACAGCCAAATTCTTAAAAGGATTAAATTTTTCTTAAAACCATTAACTACAGAAGCTATTAAAGTAATGAGCATTAAGAACCTTAACCTTATGGAAATCATTCATTTTTCTTTCACCAGCTCCCCACTCACATGCTTAGGTCCTTAACAAAGTTGAGTCACCTGCTGAGAAAGTTGCCCATTGCCTGTTGTACTCCTCTCTAAACTCCAAGAGCAAAGGTTGACAATCTCATGGATCTGTCTTGCTTTCCCAAAGCTCATGTCACTACTGTTCATGTCCAGTCAAAGCTATGAATGCCCTATAACTGTGTCAATGTCATGGTGTAAAGAGGAATTAAGAATCCTTCTTCCCTACTCAGACTTAACCACCATCAGGGCCACCACTGCCACATTCTTCTCCTCAACTGCCCCTGGGGTAGAACCTCCAAGCACCACATCAGACTCAGGAGCTATATCTTACTCTAGCCACTCAAATCAAGAAAATAAAAAAAGGCTGGCAAGAGACAAGTCACCTTCCTGTCTGGGTACTGATGGTGGGATGAATGTTTTATGTATCTTGATTTACCCATCCTATATACTATTGTATTTCACGAAAGCTTCCAGTCGTTAACACAACAAAAATACATGTTCAAATGTCCATGATTAACCCAGCAAAATCAGATAAAATGAACATATCTACGGTAATAAAAAAGCAAACAGAACCACGAAACTATAGCTGATCATACCACAGCTAAAACATCACCAACTGTTAGCCCTTTGACGTAGTCCAGACAAGAAGCATTTTGCATGATGGTTGTCTAGACTGTGGCTTTTCTTCCTGTCTCCCAAGGTCGTTCCCACATACCACTGCATCAGCTAATCACCAAAAGCTTTCAGAAGAACTCCATCCTCACCAGCTACCGGAAAATGATCAGCAATGGAGCAAATCTAACTTCTGCAGGGGGAGAGGGCTGTTCCACAATACCTGGGCCATAAAGGAACAGCCTCACATCATGATACTAGGGAATCACCGGTTTTTCCCAGGATGAGCGTACTGGAGATGACCATTCCAGATAAGGACAAGATAGTGCTGTAGAGAAGGAAGACAGAGAGGTGGACAAGGCAGCTTGCAAGCAGTAAGAGTCAACCAAGAAAGCCTGTGTAGATATCAGGCCTGGTGGGATGAACACAATTGGACAAACTGATAGGCAACCTGAATCCTAGGAGCAGTAGGCCAAGAATAAGCAGACATCCAAAGGGCCATTAAATGGTAGTGTATTTCTCAGTACATACTTTGTAGGAGACCGCAGCACAGTCCCACCTCACACCCCACTCCTGGCCCCATGGACTGTTTGGGCCACTCAGTGAGTTCAACCCATGACTTCAAATTAAAAAGTCTGTGCAATTATATCTCACCGAATCAGCTGATTTGACGTAATAAGGTTGAATTCATTATGAATCCCTTAGCAAATGTCACCCCTGCTTCCCCTTGCTAGTAACAGTGATAACAAATGTTCCCATGAGATGAGAAAAACAGCCTCTGTGTTTTCCAGACACTGCCTGTCCTCCTCCACCCCATCCCCCAGGTTGGACAGATTCCATTTACGTGACGGGAAATGGCTTTCATCCTTGATTAAAAGAGAAACTTTAATCAACTAGAGTGCATCGTCAAGCAAGGGCCAAGATTCCAGTGCTGCTGCTCCACAGTGATAAAGCAGGACCAGTGTCTCCTCTACTCAGCCCTGAAATAGCCAGGAGGCTATTGCCCCTCGTTGCTGCCGTGACACGCACCTCAAGGATGAAGGCGTCCTTCACCTCTCTTGCTCCTTTTCTGCTCAGTGATGTTTCTGGAGCACTTCTGCCTGAAACCCAACTGACTGCTGTCCATAGCTTCTCTGGCCTTCATTCAGATGAAGTCTGCCTCTATTCTATTCTCCTCCACAACTGAAGTTTCCACAGAGAAAGAGAAGAAATTCATGCAGTTCCTTTCAAAGATAAACCTTTACGTACCTCTCTCTTAATTTATAAGATGATGATGGAGATAGATAGATAGATAGATAGATAGATAGATAGATAGATAGATAGATAGATAGATAGATAGATATAGATTGATAGATAGATAGATAGATAGATAGATAGATAGATAGATAGATAGACAGACAGACAGAGATAGATAGATAGACAGACAGACAAACAGACAGACAGATGATAGACAAAATTTAAACAGTCATCAATAAAACACTAGAAAAAATACAGTTTTTAAAAGGCAGAAAACAGATATTAAACAGGGGTAGTCTGGAGACACACACACACATACACACACTAGTAATCTTAAAGACGAGCACTATATTTTAAATATCCGTATATTTATTTATTTTATTCATTTAATTTACTGCACTTATACACAGCTGCAACCAGATGCAGACGGTCCAGAGATAGAACCCAAAACTTAATCATTCAAACTTCACCCTTTTTCAAGATTTGCTATCTAATTTTCTACTTTAATAACAACAACAAAAAAGGAAATGGCTGTATAAAATGCATATATTCATGAAAAATAATGTCAATAACATTTTAGAACATTTGTTCCTGGTCATTTGCTTGTTTATAATGTTCAAGAGTTCTTTCTGCAATCCCCCGACTGGTAATCTGATGAGTGATTTTCAAGCAAGGACTGTACCACATGGTCCTGGTATTTGAGTAGATCAGCCTTAAGACGAGACAGGGATGGTTAACCACGTCTGACCTGCAAAATATTTTTATCTGAATTCTAAGCATGGATGTGCTCAAGAGTCTGGCTTTGGGTTTTGTATCTTACATTTCCAGCAGGAATGCGTAAGCTTATTTAGATGCCAAATGATAAACCTCCAGCTGGTTGATTGATTTGGCGAAACTTACTTACAGCCATTGGCCTCAAATGGCCTACTAATAGAAGTTCACCATAATTACTTAAAACATTTTGTTTTAATACATCAGACAATAACTTCTGACTAATCAAATTACTTCTCTTTTGGCTTCTTCCAAATGCCAAATTAAGATGGTCTGGACTCCATGCTAATGGGTAAAAATATATATCATTCCTGAGCACAGCTAATTACAACAATATTTGTCAAAATACTTCCCTGAATTAACCCACTCGCACCTCTTTCTACAACATCTGCCATGGACTCGGTTGTATCCAAAAAGAAACTCCCATTCCTTTTTATGGTACTAAACGCTTAGACTTACGTTTCTTCTCAGAATAAGACTCTGTCTTTGCTATTCTATCTGGAAGGAAGTCCACTGAACACCGTGAAAGTTATTTATGAGTAAGGCTGAGTAATGTTGTACATTTGGTCTCTCTTTGAATAGATCCTGCAAGTTTTTTAGTGTTTCAAGCTCTGCATATGGTGTTGGATCGCATGGCTTCTGGTCTTTTCATATTCCTTGGGTATGTGTATCACACGCTGTGTAGCAGTCAGCTGGCTGTCTAATTTTTTATTTTTTAATTCCAAGTAAAAATAATCTACAGCCTCAGAGCAGATCAACTAAAAAAGCCAGGAAGTGTTGAACTAAGTTTTAGATTTGAATTTCACCTTCCAGCTTTGAAAAAGGAAAAGCTGGGGGGTGGGACAAAGGTTTGAAAAGTTTATTTCACGGCTTCAATATTTTGCTAGTGAATAAATTAGAGAACCCTCCTAATGGCTGCAGATCTTGGAAGTGTGCTTAAAGGATCAGAGTTAGAGAACTGTCCCCATCAAATACGTCACTGAACATCTTAATTTTGGTCAAGTATTCCACAAGCAAAGAATAAAAAAAAAAAAGGAAAGTAGTAACTATGGGAAAGAAAAAGTATATAAATCCTTTTTCAGAAGTCTTCTAAGAACAACTAACTGGAGTGCTTCTGGGTCACACCATGCAAACATTTGCCCTGTGATTTTTCAAGTTTCCTTTCCCTATAAAAGAGGCTTCCATTTTTAACCTTATTTTCAGGATGCTTGCAAATTTCTTTCAAATTTCTCTTGATGATGCTTTTGAGCTTAGTTGGGAGCTGGCAAAAGGGTGCTAGTGCTGATGACACTGGCGTTGTGATTCCTCTTTCCATCACCCAGAAGCGTGAATTTCCAATCTGAAAAAGAGCCCTGGGAGAAAACCTGCCCTCACCCCAATGTGGGTTGGGATTTAATGAAAGCTAGGAAAGTCACGGGATCTGCAGACTTGTAGACACGTTACACACATGTCATGAAGGACATGACTTTCAGATGTATTTCCCTCGATCGCTGAGCAACTCAAGAAGCCCATTTGCCTTCCATTCACGAGAATAGTACCTGAATCCTCCCTTCAGTTGAAAAACAGTTTGAAACAAACTCCCTTTTGTCAAATTACGTCAGAATTGATTTTAGAAAAACCACATACACACCAGGGAATGAGAAGCCAAAACTTAGATATCATTCAGAAATCACAGTTTTCTACATTTTGCAATGCAACTGTCCACTTTAAAAAAGCATATTAAGGAAAGGGCTGTATTATTTATTTGTTTGTTTGTTTGTTTATGTATTTTTCATATTTATAGAGCCGCCCATCTCGCACAGCAGAGCGACTCTTAGTTTATGCTTCCTCTTTGCCTGCAATCCTGTCTGTGAATCCTGATTTAGAAGGAAGTCACTTCTGTGTATGAAATGAGTAAGAGCTCCTGGTTTGGTTGACCCAAAGCCACCATGAAGCTATTCAGGTATTCTAGCCCAATTTATTTTTTGTATCAAGAGAAATATGGAAGTAGATGTGGGA
The DNA here is from genome assembly GCF_059951505.1 of Python bivittatus. Taxonomy (NCBI): domain Eukaryota; kingdom Metazoa; phylum Chordata; class Lepidosauria; order Squamata; family Pythonidae; genus Python; species Python bivittatus. The sequence goes on from NW_028277033.1 coordinate 8,482,087, forward strand.
AAAGGAAAAACGTGAAACAGTTACAAACAGAAGATAGTAATCTTCACCATTAAGTTCTGTGAATTAGGGTGGAAATTGCATGAAAAATGTCTCAGTTGGGAACTTCTTTTCAGTGTTTAGCCTCCTTATCGTTTTCTGAAAAGAGTCTTGATTGTGCCTACAGGCCAAAGGAGAAGCTATGCTATTCTGATGCTTCAATGCTTCTGATCCAATTTCAGAGGATGGGGGAGGATGAACAATGCATATCGCTAGGGAAAAGATACGGCTGCTTTAAAGAGTTACAGACAAGGGCTGTGTTGCAGCCCTGCATACTCTAGTCCATCTTAAGGAAACAAATCAAAGTATTCCATAGCCCTTTTTTTGGTCTTGAATGACTGATGCTATTTTATTACAGTTGGTCACACAGTCAGCCAGATGTTTAGACTGGATTTGGCATTTTTATCCACCTATTGAGTCTTCCCAAGGACCTGGGATAGGCAGATGTTATTGTTTGATGTTTTGATGGTATTAAAGTTATCATCACAGAATATAAGCTGTTCCAAGTAAAGCTGCTTATTATTATTATTATTATTATTATTATTATTATTATTATTATTAACCACTTCTATATGCAACACAAAATTAAGGTTACTTCCATTTTTTTATTTAATTTTATACAGTTGTAAATCTCTTTTTTTTTATTGCTTTTCTTATTTTCTGCTTTCTTTTCCTGGGTAGTGCTTTTAAATGTCTATTAAAAAAATAAAAAGTGGTACTTTAATGGGAGGGTGACTATTCATAGCTGCTATTTGCATTACTGCAAATGGTGCCAAATTAAAGCCATAGATTCAATAATCAATTCATGATTGATATGCAATATTCAATATTCTCAGAAGTAAAGTTCAAATCAAAGCCAGAATATTGTCCAGTTAAACCTCATCTCAGCTGCAAATTCTGTCATTCATTTGTCCTCAGCCTCAGTCCCCAAACATGTAATCTGGATTATTCAGTATGACATCTGATTTAAAACAAGATCTGCAGTTACAGATCAAAGACCATGTGAACGACAGAAAGATTTAAAGAAGAGGCCATGATGGCTTAAACTGAATGAAGTTACTGCTGCAAAACCTTGTAGCAAATCTTCTCTACTACTATGTGCCTGGAACAACACCAAGGAAATTCGTATTTGTTCAAGGAAGCTGAAGTAATTTGGACAGTGAACACTCTCGTGATCAGTTTTCTATGTGCCGGTTTCTTAATGTATTATTATAACAGAAAATCCCTACCTCTTCAGAGGAACACCCATGGTTGTCTACAGAACATATAGACCAGCGGTCCAACCCCTGAAAATCTTCTCAACGACACATGAAATTCAGCCAACCCATTCAGGCTAACAAATGCCTCTCCTTACTGGGTGTCAACCCCAAATGAACTACAGAAGGCCCAAAGCAGGAAAGAATTAACTATCCACTATCCCAGGATGGTGACACTGTGCTGAAAAATGCAACATTTTAAAAAAGCATGGTTGTTTGTACACCCACCTCCATACACACAAATACTGTAGATCATTTGTTCAATAAGAGCCCTAGAAGAGCCTAGCTGGATTAGTTAAGTCTCTGGGGCCAACCAGATGTTTCAAGGAAAGTCGTAAACCCTTCTCCTACTACACTCAGCAGCTGGCATTTTAGGCATGCAGCTATCAAGTCCACACTCCTCGTGAATTTCTCAGGTCCCCTTTAAAAACTATAGAAAGTGGGGGCCTCCTCCTCTCAGATCAGCAAATTCCACCTGAACTTTGGGCCATGTCCCCGCTTGCCCCAAACCAGCCAACCCCTCTTTTCTGCCATGACTGCACTGACATTCCCTTCGTCTCATCCCCAACCCAGATACCCTTCTGCTGACTTTAGCTTTTCCAGGGTTAAAATAGGGTATCCTCTCTTATTCTGACCCTGTCCCAGGGCAGCCGGAGGCACACAAAATCAGTTAGGCTTTCTCTCTTTGGCTTGGAGAGACCTCAAGGGGATGGGCTATGACTGCAAAGAGAGGCAGGGGAAGACAATTTCATGCCAGTAGAAATGTATGCCAGCTCACAGTGGGTACAAAGCACTTCAACCCAGCAGTCAAGAAGGGCCCTTAGCTTTGTATAAAGAGGTCCCTCCTTTTATGGGGCCCCTCCACCACCATCTTCCACAGGGAGGGTCCCATCCCAGCCACCGCCTCCACCATCATCCTAGAGTGGGAGGGAGGAACTAGAATGACCGCACGGACTGCCAGCTCCACGTCAACCTTACACCTTCCAGAGAAGCTGCGACCCTGCCCAGTCACTTCCCGACGTGCCCGCGCAAGCCAAGCGTGCTTGGCTCCAGGTGCGGCCTTGCCCGCGCGGCGCACAGCCCGGCGCCCCGGGGGCTGCTTGGAGGCAGCCATTGGCTCCGAGTCCTCCATGTGTTAAATTAGCCGAGAGAGACGCAGCCGGGCCAGGGACCACTCGGGATGGAGGCTTCGTTCTGCGTCATCGGGGGCGGGGGGGAGGGAAGCGAGCCCGCGTGGGGAGGAACGGGGGGAGGGGGCAGAGGGGAAAAGAAGAAGAGCTGCAACTTTCCGCCGGCGCCGATGGCAGCGAGAGGCAGGGCTCTCCCAGCCGGGCAGGCTGCGCCTCGGGGCGCTCCGTCGGAGCCACCCGGAGGGGTGCTGCGGAGGGGCGGGCTCGAGCCAGCCGCGCTCCCCTGAGCTGCAAGGAGAAGGCAAGAGCGGCGGGCTGCCATCCTCGCCCCGCTACCCGGTGGGTGGGAAGCCCCGCGCGCCTGCCCTCGCCCGCCTCGCCCGGCGGCTAGGGCGCACCGGGGAGAGCGAGGCGCGGCGGCCGAGAGGGCGCATCAGCGGCAGCCCGCCGCGCGCGCCTAAGCCGCGCCGGGCCAGCCGGAGAGGGAGGCGCGGCGGCCGGGAGATCCAGCCGCAGCCGGAGCCGGAGCCGGAGCCGCAGCCGGGCGGGCAGGGACCCTCGTTCCCGCCGGCCCGAGAGGCGCGCCCGGGGCGAGGCGGGGCGAGGCGAGGCGGCGGGAAAGAGGCGAAGCGAGCCCAGCCTTAGGCGCCGACGGGCGGAGAGGCAGGGGCAGACCGCGCGCCTTCTCCGCAGCTCGCGGGAGGCGGGGAGGGAGGCGGGCCACCCGGGCGGGACGGGCGGCTGCCGCGGAGCAGCGGCCGGGCACGCGGGGCCAGCCAGCTGGGTCCGGGCGTGCGAGGAAGCGGGACTGGAGGACGCCGCGGAGCCGGGGATCTGAGAGAGCGCGGGGCGGCGGCGGCGGGGGCGGCGGCGGCGGCAGGCTGCAGGACCTCCGCGCCCGCCCGCCCGCCTCGCTCGGCCTGCTCCATGCCCCGCTAGCGTCCCTCGCCCAGCAGCCGGAGGGGGAAGCATGCAGGCGGACGCCGGGGAGGCGGCGGGCCCCCGCCGGGCGGTGGAGAAGCTGTCCGAGGCGGTGGGGCAGCGCGCCAAGGCGCTGGGCAGCGCCCTGCAGGAGGCTCAGCGACAGCGGCGCCTCCTGCTGGTGATCGTCTGCGTGGCGCTGCTCCTGGACAACATGCTCTACATGGTGATCGTGCCCATCATCCCCCACTACTTAGCCACCCTGGACGGCGGCGGCGGCGCGCCGTCGGCGGGGCAGGCGGCGGCCAACAGCAGCGCGGCCGCGGCGGGCTGGCCCGGCAACGCCAGCAGGAGCTCCCGGGTGTTCCCGCTCGTGCCGCCCGGCAACCACGACATCAAGATCGGGGTGCTGTTCGCCTCCAAGGCCATCCTGCAGCTGCTGGTCAACCCGCTGAGCGGCACCTTCATCGACCGCATGGGCTACGTGCTGCCGCTGCTGATCGGGCTGCTGGTGATGTTCCTCTCCACCCTCATCTTCGCCTTCGCCGAGAGCTACGGCACGCTCTTCGCCGCCCGCAGCCTGCAGGGCCTGGGCTCGGCCTTCGCCGACACCTCGGGCATCGCCCTCATCGCGGACAGGCACCCCGAGGAGCAGGAGCGCAACCGCGCCCTGGGCCTGGCCCTGGCCTTCATCTCCTTCGGCAGCCTGGTGGCGCCCCCGTTCGGCGGCATCCTCTACCGGGTCGCCGGGAAGGAGTCGCCCTTCCTGGTGCTGGCCTCCATCTCCCTCCTGGATGGGCTGCTGCTGCTGGTGGTCATCAAGCCCTTTGCAGACAGTACTCGGGAGAACATGCCCGTGGGCGCCCCCATCCACCGGCTGATGATCGACCCCTACATCGCCGTGGTGGCCGGGGCCCTCACTACCTGCAACATCCCCCTGGCCTTCCTGGAGCCCACCATTGCCATCTGGATGAACAGTACTATGAACGCCAACGAGTGGCAGATGGGCCTGACGTGGCTGCCAGCCTTCTTCCCCCACGTCCTGGGCGTCTTCATCACAGTCAAGCTGGCTGACAAGTACCCCCACCTGCAGTGGTTTTACGGGGCGCTGGGCTTGGTCATCATTGGGGCCAGCTCCTGCACGGTGCCTGCTTGCCGGAACTTTGGCCAGCTCATGATCCCCTTGTGTGGCATCTGCTTCGGCATTGCCCTGGTTGACACGGCCCTGCTGCCCACCCTTGCCTTCCTGGTAGATGTGCGCCATGTGTCAGTCTATGGTAGCGTCTATGCCATTGCCGACATCTCCTACTCAGTGGCCTATGCCCTGGGGCCCATTGTGGCTGGAGAGATTGTCCACTCCTTCGGCTTTATCCAACTCAGCTTGGGCATGGGCCTTGCTAATGTCCTCTATGCCCCAGTCCTGCTAGTCCTCAAAAACATTTGCCAGATGAAGCCCTCCCACTCCGAGAGGAACATCCTTCTTGATGAGGGGCCCAAAGGACTCTATGATACCATCAAGATGGAGGAACGCAAAGGCAGGGGTAGAAATCTCCACCCTGTAGTGGATTTTGAAGGGAATAGTGTAGAAGCTTACCACAGAGACTTTAAAGGGGTTTCTGAGGATGATTCATCAGACTATGACTATACTTAGAGCCCCATAGGAAGATGGAGAGCGTCTGGGCTATTACCTTCATGCTCCGATGTGCTACACATTAACCTTTACCTAAGTGTGACAGTCTTCTTCTTCTCTCTCGCCCCTTCTCTTCCTCTCAAGTTATGACCTGAACCACCCTACTGAGATTAAAGTTCCAAATAACTGCATAGCGTATTTGTATAGACGTTTTGGTCCTTTCTCGTTAACAGAAGCGAGGTATGCCCCCCCGATGCTTTCGAATGAGCGGTTCTGCCAAGAGGTCTGGGGGGAGCAATGTTGTGTGTGACTTAAGACTGGTTCACACATGCATGTAGGTATCCCTTGATTTGGTTTGGTTTTCCATTTCATTTCATTTTGGTTTGTTCGTTTTCATGCCCAGTAACGCTATGCTTTGAAGGGAGCCTCCATTGGCATGCATTATCTATACTTGATTAAAATATACCGAAGTAGTAACTCATGAGGCGTATGTGTCCTGTCCCCTTTGTTCGCTGTGCATGTATGAGGTGATCTGAATGTCTTGTCTGTGACATTTGGTTTGGGCGTGTTGTCACTAGAGATACTGCAGTTATGCATGTGTGAACCAGCTTCTCCTCTACAAGATGCTTCAAGAGATACATCCAGGGACTCCATAAATATTGTACATTTATAGACAGGTCTCTACCTGGAAATTTTCCATCCGGTTCTTGTTTTAAGGCCAGCAATGGAAATCACGTTATGTTATGTCTCCTCTGGAGAAAAACGAGACACAATGGTAACCTCTTTTTATTGATTTATTTGTTCATTTATTTATTTATTTCCTGTTGTGCTGCTATTCTGGTAAATGAAATATGCCATACCATGTTCTAGACTGAACCTGTTACATTAATATGGGTGTGAATAAATTATGTTCCAAGGAATGTTTGTCTTGGTTTTATTGTTTGCATGTTAAGGTTAAGGGTGTAGTCCTAAATACACAAACTAAATATTCAGACTAAAACCAAATCTGGGTGTTTACCCAGAAGTCATTCTTATACTATGTACCCCAAGCTTACATCCATGTACGACTGTATTAGATCAACAATTTTAATTTGCTCTGAACGTAATGCTTGAGTACAAATCTATAAGTTTGAGTTGCAAATAATAGTCAAGTAGATTCTTAGCACCTTTATTTCCATTCATTTAGAGAGGACCCAGCATTGTAGGATATCTAACTAGTTAAAGGGATTATTTTTGAAACAGCAGATAGAATAACTTAATCCTTCCCAGAAAAAGCTACAAAAGGGGCACACGCCCAGTAAAAGGTAAGTGTTTTTTAAGTCCACTGTTAATAATAAACAAGTGTCAAGGGTCTAAATATTTCTGGATGAACTCTGCCTAGTAATGTTTCCTCGGAAGTAAAATATTCTTACAAATATTTGAATTGAGTTGACTCACCCTGGCTTAGTTTTTAGTTTGGTTTGGCAGGATTCCCTGTTAAGATCAGTTTTATTTGTTTACTTCAATCATGAATGGAAGGCAGCAGAATTTTTCAGAAACTGTTTCCAGCTAATTGATCACTGCCCAGGCCATTAAGACAAATACATCATTACCCCCGCGTCAGCAGGAATGGAGAAAAAGCTAAGCTGTGTGCAGAATGCAGGTCTGTAATTTCTCCCGTTTATTTCCCCGGAGTTAGACCACAGCTGATTGGATGTAATCCCAGAGAGAAAGGAAGGGAAGGAAATAAACTCTTCTGAACTTAGCTTTAGTTACTTCCGAGTAACTTTGTGTAGGACTCTTGCTGCACGGTAAGCATTTTGGAGTCAACCCCTTTAGGATCCGGCTGCGTGTCTCCTACGCTATTCTATTCGTGTGAGATGACCCGGAAACTGTCCTCTGAGTCCACTGGGGATTATTCCCAGGCTAACGAGAGCTCCGCTCTCTATTTTCTTCCCAAAGCCAGCTCCTCCGAGCAATCTGGTCAATTTCACTGGGCGTCGTGTCAATTTCATGCTGCTTCCCGACGGCCGGGCAAAAACGCCTCGCCTCCTCTCCCGCGCTCACTTTCGCTCACACCATCCCTGTTCCACTACTGAGGCTGCGTGGCTATGCTCCCGGTTCGCCTACATGCGACTCAAGCAAGTTTGGGGACCTCAGTTCCCATCAGCCCGAGGCAGTGGATGATAGGAGCTGTAATCCAAGACTTTCGAAGCTCCCCACAGTTGTCTATCCCTGGCCGGAGGAAAGGAATCAATGGACCGTTTCCAAACCATTCCGTGGTTTCCTTTCCCTCCTCCGTTTTCCCGTCCTCCGTTTCACGCCGAAGGTAGTCGGGCGTCGCGGGGCAGAGAAGAGGGAAGAGACGCTCCGCAGGAGCCGCCAGAGCGTGCAAGGCCGCCCAGCTGTCCTCTGCTGCTCGCAGGGCCTCAGCCCGGCCTCCCCCGGTGGGGCTGTGCGTGGCTGAGGACCGCCCGCATTTCTGGATACTGTCTTCGCCCGCTTCGATTTCAGGGCTTCGCAAGCTCCCTTTTCCCCCGCAGCCCGGCTAGGTCTTCTCGGAAGCAAAGCCAGTCGATGGAATCCGCGAAATCCCCGAAAAGAATCCCGGATTCCCCCGCTGGTAACTAATCTGTGCGTGTGAATGGGCGCCTAAGGCAGACATCTGGGGGGCGAAAGTCACCGAGAACAGAAGAGAAGAGACTCAGTCGAATTCATTCCCCGGCATTTCGTCCCAACAGAACAGGCCTGACTGCAGACCGCCTTCCTACCCTCAGGGTCGATTTCGTTTACAGCCCCCACTCCCCCAGCCCGGGAAACTAAAGACTTCGTTTCCGATCCCACCCCGTCCCTCCCTGAGTTCTCCAACCGGTCTCCCCGCGATGCCGGCGGGTCTTCCTAGACCTGCGGGCTGCATAGGATACTTCGCTTTGGTGTTTTGTTCTGTTTTGTTTTTAAATCGAATTCGACATTAATTCGACCGCTGACCAGTTGCAGCAGACCTCGAAAAGAAGAGGAGCCAGTTTCCTTCTGATTCTTCCTCCCAAAAAAGGAGGGAGGGAGGGAGGGAGGGAGGGAGGGAGGCGTATTGGAAAGGGAAAAGAAAGAGTGAGAGGGAAGGAAAGAGGGAAGGTGGGTGAAAGGAAGGGAAAGGAAGAGGGAGGAAAAGATAGCAAGAAAGAAAACTAAGTTTATTCTTCATTATTTTAATTTCCACCTCAACACGCGCTCTGTGTGCATCCACCCTCATTCAGAAGTAAGTCCTGCGCTGTCCAGCGAGACTTGCTTTGGAGCAAAGCTGCCAGCCAAGGATCGCGCCTGGGGGAGGCGGGCTCTCTCTTCCCGCTGCTGCCCCAAGAGATCCGACCGCCCGGCTGACCTCGCAAACGCCTTTCCTACCTCCCTTCCCTTGTCCCGGACACCACTGTAAATGGCAGCACTCTTCTTCATCGACCAGGTGAGAGCGAGCCGGTTTGGGCCGCAAGAATCCTGGCGGCCAGGAGATGGCGGCAAAGAATGCAGGCCCTGCTCGTTCGGGGCTGCCCTTTCGCGGTCCTCAAGCCGGGTCGGAGAGATGAGTTGGAGGAATGTGATGGCGGAGGCTGCCACCTTGAAATTCACCTGGGCGTCAGTCAAGAGGGCTTTGTTTCTTACGGACCAGAGGCTTCTTAGTTCGACACCCAGGTCCCGAAAAGGCCTGCCTGGAAATCGTGGATTTCAGATTGAAAAACTATTCGTGCATGAGAAAAATCAGGAGGAGACTGGTAGCACCTTTTCAGACTAACAAAATTCCTCCCAACCTGACGCCCGCGCCTGGCGCAGGAGCACAGCTTTAATTCTGCAAAACTAAACTTCCCGCTGCATGAAACGCACCCCCACTTGCGGGACTTTTGACTCCCGCGGCTGGAGCAGAGAACAAACAGCTTGACGCTGTCGAGAATCGCTGTTCCCAGAGTCAGCAAAAATTCTCCCAGTCTTTTAAAAGCCGTCCTTCTGAACGCCCTAGTATAACAGGGCAAAGACCGACTTCCTTCCTTCCTTCCTTCCTTCCTTCCTTCCTTCCTTCCTTCCTTCCTTCCTTCCACTCCTCCTCCGAACAGGTCATGTTTTCTTATCTTCTTAAAACACTGCTGGATCAGGGATGAATTTGGACTTGAAGATTCAGTTGCTGTATTCACACAACCCCTTCACCAGGTCATTTATGAACCCAAGAGCTTGGGCCTCATTCACACGACCAGCTAAGCTTAGTTAGTCTGGTACTCAGCATGCAGGTGAGCTGGTTGTGGGAAGGGTTCTTTCCCCTTCTTTCCCCTCCCCTCCCCTCCCCTCCCCTCCCCAGCGGTTCCTTAGAGAATCCTGGACTTTTTACAAGAGTGAATAACAACCTTTGCAAATGAACATTGTCTCTGTGATGAAACACGCACGTAAACACATTGGCCCTTTGCATCAGAACATGGTGGCGACTCCAGTGGCCTTTCTCAACCCCTTTCCAAGTCAGAATTTAAACCATCTTCTGCGTATCCCTCCTGAATTCCTTGGTGTAACCCCACAAAGTCTCAGCCAGCCAAAAGAAGAAAGTGGGGAGCTTTATTCCCCCCTCTTTTGGGAAGGGAGCTCAAGTGTGGGCTAGAGGCATGTCTTTGGGGTGTGGGAAGGTGGGGTCAGCCTCTCCCTTGCAGCACTGGATGCGGGGAAGGAAACAGCCCCGCCATTGGTCTGGAAGAGGTTGGCTCCCAACGCAGTAGAGCAATGAGTCATTTGGTTAGCCAGGCAGTAATGGAGGCTGGGTGGAGGGGCCAATCCGGACAATTCAGTTAATGATGGCCGCTCTCTTGACTGACCCAAGCAAAGGCTGGCAGGCACATTAGAACACCAGTGGGCATAGGCTCCACATTGGCATAGACCACCCGGAGCTTTGAAATTTAGGTATGGCATGGGAAGACAGAACGGTTGAGGAGGAAAAGGGGGGAGGTTTGGTGTCAATCTGAATGGACTACTCCAGCCTTCCCCCAGCTGGTTTCCTCCCCTTCAGATGACTTAGGCTGTAACCTCCAAATGGTGCCGGTGGGAGTTGTAGTCCACCCACACGTGTGGAGGGCACCACGTTGGAGAAGGCTGACCTGCAGTCTCCTTCTCCGGCACCGCCAAATGCACAGCATACTTAAGGCTGCCAACCGGAGCCTCCCTTACTGTGGAGTAACTGCCAGGGACATGAGGGGGACTTGCTTCCGAGTAGCCCAAGGATAGGCTTGCTTCGCATCGCAGTCTTCGGTTCTCCCAGCTTTCTTCCGCGAGCCACGCGGGAGCTCTGCTTTGTGGGCGAGTCGCGATCCCTGCGGTCGTTTGAATTAACTGAAGCCGCCGCGCAAAAAGAGCGATGCAGGGGCGGCGTGCCCCTCCCTTGGCCGAGGCAGAGCCCCTTCTCCCAGCCTGCCTGGCCAAGAAGTTTGTGGAGCTCGAAAGTCGGCGCTGCGCTCTGGCGCGGTGAGGGACTGGCCCGAAGACGGCGAGGCGCGCAGCCGCCGGCCTCGCCCAGCGAAAGGGCGCCGCGTCTCTGCCTGGGCTCCCCGTGCCCGTCGGCTCACCTGCTTTGCATCCTCGCCCATCCCAGGCTCGCGAAGAGGAAGGGAGAGCAGCGGCTTTGCAGCCCGCCAGGAAGAAGGGATCCGATCGAGGGGACGGAGGAGGCGGGTGAACTCCGCGGAGGCACCATGGACAGCGCCGCCCGAGGCATCCCGCGCCCGGCCGCTTGAGCGCCCGAGCGCCGCTTCCACCGGCAGCCGTCGGGCTCGCGAAAGACCCTTCCCCACTCCGCCAGCCCTACGGATGCGCCAGCCTCCAGGTAAGGGAGCCGGGGGGCCGGCCTGCAGGCCAAGAGCCCCTTTCGGGCGACACGCGTCCCGGGAAAGAGCCGGCAGCCCCATTCGCACGACCTGCGAAGCGAAGCGGGTTTCGGTGGCGCTTTGCTCAGCGGGCGTTTTCGGGGCGGGATGGCTCTGCGTGTTGCAAGAACCCAGCCCGCTGGGATCGCTGAGGGGTGAATGTGCTTGGCCGGTCCCAGAACCTGAGTTAATTCAGTTGTGCGAATGTAGCCTTGGCAGGCAAACCCTTGCAAGGGGACGTTTGGAAAACATAACTGGGGCGCCTTTTTTCGTGCCTATCAGCGTCATTAGAGGAAAGAAATAAAGGAAAAGGCACATTTCCAAACGGGCAGCTGCATTGACTGGGTCGATTTGGAGGCGCTTGAGATTTTCTGTTCCGGTCTCAGTAGTTCCGGTAAAGTTTCTTACAGAGTCCCGCTGGGAGATCGGCCATTAATATCCAGGCTGTGGATGAGGGGAGGCGGGCAAGTGTTTGTCCTGCTAGTAGGAAAGGGTTCTGACATGCACCTATGAACTGCAGTCTTAGTCCCACATCTCAAAACCTGCTGAGTTTGAGCTTCGCGGCATGAGGTTTACTCTGGAGTAATCCTGCCTAGGAATTCTTGGCACTAAGCCTTCCATCCCCAGGGACCGTGGTCCTCAAGGTGGTTGAGGATAGAGTTTTTCAACTGCTTACCTGGAGGTAGGAGCTCGTCCTGAAACTGGGGGAGAGAGATGTGAGTCTGACGGCTGAACCATTTTGAGGATTATCCCCCCCCCCCCAAGTTGTCCCAATACTGTTGTGATAGGGTGGCAGGCAGCTGGCAAATTTGCCTCCATGCATCTTGTGTGTGTGTGTATATGTGTAAAATGTGCCCATTTCATGAATGGAGCCTGTTTCCTGTTTATCTCCGGAACTGGTGGCCAGTAACAGGCAGCCCAAAATGCTTTTAGTGGCAACTAATTGATTTCCCCAGGAAGGGCCAACATAAGCAAGTGGTGATTTATATGCACGCCTTTGCGTTTGCCCTGTTTGCTCTTTATCCCCATCCTTCCATGCTCCTCTAATGCTGTTCCCTTCGCATACATTCCCATCACATGTCCAGTCTGGGGAGTTTTTACCCTGCGGCAACTGAATTTCTCTCCAATTCCTTTCCATAAATTAACACTTGCATCCATTCCAGCAGAAACTGACAGACAGCCATTGCAAACCAGAAGCCTGCGTAGAAAACATGAGCAAAGCTATCTTCCCTCCATCTCTTTCTCTCTCCTTCTGCTGAGCTCAACAGACCACGTGCACCCATTGCAATCCAAAGGACTGGTTTAGGATTAGCAATTTCCTCAGCTCCCCCCCCACCCCCCGCCCAACCGTGGGGGGCCTGGATGTTGGTGGAGCTCCGTTGTGAGTGTGGATTTCTCGATATGCCGATAATGTAATTTTTAAGGGGCTCAGCCCAGTTTCTTCTGAACTGGATTGTACAGTTTAGTTACGTTTTATTTCCATTCACCACCTAGAGTCCCATAGCATATACATGTGCTAAATAAATAAAGAAAACAAGAATACGATGACACCTCCATAAAGTCAAGAGGAGGCGAGCTCCATTTGAAGAAGACTATCTTCAGGGACATTCTGCTACTCCAGCACTGACTGCATTACGGTTTCGTCACATAATGGCTAGGATAAAGCACGGAAGGCCTCCAGCCAGCATCTCTTGCTAATCACTGGGAACAAACAGAGGTTGGAGAAGGACGGCAAGGTGGCAATTTCATGCCAATATGGTTTTCTTGTCTAATGAAGGTTGGGTGGAGGGCCCTTCAGCTCAGCCCTGGAGAGAGCCCCAGAGTGAGACTTTCAGCCGCCTAAAGTTGGCATTCAAGCTGTAAGTCTAACCCTTAACACCAGCTCTAAGCCCTGCACTTGATAAATGACAGGGAAGCCGTCCCAAAGCCTTGCTTGTGCTGCTAGAGTTGGGCGAGAAGGCTGCTACAGATTATTCAGTTACAAAGGCAAGGCGTTCTGTATGTGCCTAAAGGAACCTCACTTTTTAAATTATTGCTAAGCCTCAAAGCCAGGACTTAGCTGGTCACATGAACTGCCTACCAAAAGATCACCATGCTGTGCAAAAATGTACAATACAACTGGAGTTACTTGCCTTTTTCCTTAAATGGCTCTTATTTATTGCATGGATATCCTGCCACAGTTGAGGGGGGGAGGGCTTTCAATCATATTTGGGGGGAAGGACTGGAATTAGCAAGTCTTGTAAGATTGTGGCTGGTTAACAGGACCCTTCAAAATCTCAGGCAGGGGCTTCGCTCCATTCCCCTGTCAAGCCCTTGGCTGTCATCAGGTGTGTTCGGAGGTGCAGCGCTGCGACTGTCCCTCTAGCATAATGCTGGGACAGATGGCAACTGCGCCAGGGTCAGTGCTGCCAAGAGCAGAAGAACCCAAGTGCCAGCAAATGCAATGTCCAGGGAATAACACTAGGATGTGACTAGCATTCTCACACATACAGACAACACTAAGGGGCTCCCTAGAAGGCCTGGGTTAACCTGTGCTTGGGGGGGGGGGTGCATGCGCGCATGCTTATTCCTCCTAAACTCACTCCCTCTCTCTCCCCCACTCATTGCCTCAGATCTTCCACCAGGATTCCCCTTCACTGAAGCACACACAAAGAAATCAACCTCAAGGGCTATTTCTTCTGATTAGAGAGATAGAGATGGGGAAACAGTGGCATTTCTAAGCGATCAGGGGTATGTACCTCCAAGAAAAAGCTCAGCTAGGCAGAGCTTGGATGGGAGACCAACAGGAAATACCAGAAGTGTAAGCTAGGGGAGAAAGAAGCGCAGAAAAAAGGAGAATTTATCTTTATGCTTCTATACATTGGAGAACTGTGAGCATTTTAACCTATGCCTTCACCATTTTGTCTTGTCCCTGTCTCTGGAAACTTCACACTAGAGTGCCTGGATGTAAATGAGCTGAGATGTAAATGAAATAGATCTACCACACACGCATAAACACAGACCTTGCTTTGATAAAGATCTGTTAACCTATAGGACTGTTCTGTATCAGAAGCAAAACCTTGAACCTGACCTTGGTTGCTCTCAAATAAGGCTAACCAGAGTCAGGTTTATTTAGTTCTTAGAAGGGAGACTACCGGTCGATCCCAAGACTATTAAGCTAGGCTTGGAAATAACAATAACAATAACAATAGGAATGCAATGGCAAATGACTTCCATATTGTCTTCATGAAAATTCGTATGGACATGGAATCACCAGGAGTTGACCTCCGGTTTATCTTTACCATTTTACACCCTCCCTCCAGCACATTTACCAATATCTCCATGATGGCCATCTTGTTTAAATATGGGGAAATTTAACTTTGATGCAACACTGAAAAGATTAACTTTGGCAGGTTCAGAGAAAGACAATTCTAATACCCCTTAATGCTCTTTGGTGAGTTGCAGTAATGGAGTATCTTAACAAAAGCAAATGTTTCCAGTTCTGGACTCAATTTATGGCAGAATATTTATAAATGGTGATTATTATTGTTGTTTATAATAGTTATGCTACAGTATGCTGTGAAAAGCTTGCGTGTATCTTGAAGGATTAAGCCATCATGCTGGATATATCAACTCCTCAATTCAATCATTCTTCCCCCATTCTCTCCCCGGTAATAAGGTGGTAAATATCATCCAGAAAGAGACTTTAGAGGACCTCTGTAACTTCGAATGTCAATCCATCCTGTTTCCCCAGCTGGGAAAGAATGACAGAAGGGTACGCACTGGATTTTCCTGATCCAGCGCCTGTTCTCACATGTTGCAACCAGGATGAAGTGTGTCTCTGTGTTTTCAGTATAGAAAAGTATCAGATCTTGGGATACTATCAAATTCACTGCAAGGGCTGGACACTTCAAGCTGCAGGAGGTGGCTTCAGGTTCAGCAGACCCTTTCCTAAAATGTTTTTATCCCCTCTTTTCCTCCTGGTGGGGCTCTGGAAAAATAGCCATAGAAAAGCAGTTTCAGGAGACAATGAACCACCCATCATTTCTGGAACTGCACAATGGCCGAAGCTGAACCCTTCCCCAAAGGAGCTGATCTCAGATCATGCATTTCAGTTTGGAGAAGACAAATGGCTGAAGAGAAAAAGAACAGTGCATCATCTCGATGGAAGTTCGTGACTTGCAAACTCAAGGAAATTAGGCCTTCTTCAGGAGAAGCTTCTGCAATGAAAGACAACCATGGGGGTGTAATTGCCATCTCCCTCCCACCCACCCTCCTTCCCCTTTTTCCTTCCTTCCTTCCTTCCTTCCTTCCTTCCTTCCTTCCTTCCTTCCTTCCTTCCTTCCTTCCTTCCTTCCTTCCTATTATGTTATAATTACATCAACTGGAAATGCAAAAATTGTAGCAGCCATTCTGCAATCTTCTGAGCCCACATCATTTTTGGGGGAGAATGCAAAAAGTTGACTTTCTTTCTTTCTTTCTTTCTTTCTTTCTTTCTTTCTTTCTTTCTTTCTTTCTTTCTTTCTTTCAGAATGGGGAGCAAAGCAAGAGAGTTGTCTTAACCTTTTCACCCCATAAAATCTCCATCAACACTCCCTTCCCCAGAAAAGAAGATCCACCCACTTTCAGAGTATGGCATGCTGCTGACCTAAAGAGATTTTCACCTACCTTACCAGAGATGTAATATTAACATCAGTCAGTAATAACTCACCCATATGTTTGGGGATATAAAATATAACTGAGCCCAACATTGGCAGAAGGATGCACTATTTCTCCCTGTCTCTCCTCCTTCACTTAAAAATGCATTCTCCAAGTAACAAGAGCATAGACCTTCGAATGCAAGGATGACCCAAAGAGGTCCATGATGCCTCCTTAGAAAAACAAAAGGAGGGAGGTGAATCACCCAAATCTGGAGAAACTAAATGTCTGAATTGTTTCAATGTGGCCAGAAATTTAAGATAAGATAATATTAAGCATCTAGGATTTTTCCTTCTCCTTCTTCAAAACCTTCAAGAAGTTTGAAATTGAAAATAAAAAATACCCCAGCTGGAATGCTACAATTATCTTTAATACCATTTATTTTTCCTTTTATTTCCTTTCCTCATCTTACACTGGTGTCTTTGGCGATAAATCCATTTCTGTTGCTCTTTCTTGTTTTCCTTCTGAAAGCCATAAATAACTGTGTTCCTCCCATCGAAGCATGCGCAAAATTGTTGCCTGAATCTATTGAGCTGAAAGGTTACCAGGATGCACTTTTTTCCCCTTACAATTGAAGGATGGTTTGGGTCTGCTCTGAGTGAACCAGCCCCACTAATCTGACTCAAACCATGATTTAAAGTCAGATCAATCTCCCCTGTCCCTACTGCGAAGGTTCCTCCATCCTCTTCCTTTGTTGCAATTCCTCCTTGGCTTTGAAGGACTGCAAAAGCCACAGGACCCCATAAATGTCCATCTCTCCATTGCAGGTCCCACTGGCAGGATGGGGCATGAGAAGTTCAGCGTAATCAAAGCAGCCAGCATTAATTTGACTCCTAACATTTCCCTGACCCCTTAAATCATCTGGGCAGAACTGGCCATAAAGCCATCTATGGAACGCTTTCCTCTGGCATAATTAAGTCTTCTACAGCATGGAATCCTTGAGAAATAAGAAAATGTCCTATTTGACATTTGGCTTTGAGGCATTCCACATAGCAATTACACTGTAATGGACAGGTCTTCTTCTCTTCCTTGATGGAAATTTTCACCTTCACTTTCCTACTAGCCTGTTTTGCAGCTCAGTCTCCTGGTTTGGTTGCTGCTGACTTAAATTAGCTTTCCTGTCAATGTTGTTGTACCATCTAGTCCTGTGTTTATCCAAAAGGAAGATGATCATGAATTTATAAACACAGATTGAATTCTGCTCAATGCCCAGCTTCCCATCTTCTCCACAGATGGTTGCCAAAAAGCAATCCTGGGGATTTCCTGCACAATACATGTGTGCATGTACTTGTATATGCGTGGCATGTGAGTTTGTGAGAAACCGTACTTCTGCACGGGCAGAAGAAAATATACATTTATATTAATTGG
This sequence comes from Python bivittatus, assembly GCF_059951505.1. Lineage (NCBI taxonomy): Eukaryota > Metazoa > Chordata > Lepidosauria > Squamata > Pythonidae > Python > Python bivittatus. The sequence goes on from NW_028277033.1 coordinate 8,498,966, forward strand.
ATTAAGCTCTATCGATTAAAATTAATTGCTTCTAAAATAAGCTGTCCTATTTACAAAATTGATTTATCCCCATCTACATTTCTCTGTCACCCAAGCACAAGCCATTCTCTCACGCAGAAACAAGCAAGTACAAACATAAGCACGCAATTTCTCTTTCAGCAGAAACAGCAAAAAAGAAGAAAAAACTGGATGACGCACTGGATAAGAGGAAAAGGTAGCTGGATTGGGAAGGGAAGGGGGAAAAACAAAGGGAGAAACTCAACTGGTTGGAGATAAAGCAAGGAGAAGAGCTCATTGGACAAGGAAAAGAGAGAGAAGCCAGCTAGGTTCGCAGAAAGGGTTAAATTCACCAGGCAAGTTGCCCCTCCTGAGCAACACCTAATCTCTGGACTAATTTTCAAAAGCCTCCCTACTTTTAAGCAGAGATGTCTTTGGCCATTTACACACCTTCTTCATTCCTTTGTTTTTAACAAGGTCCTGATCAGTGAATATAAGAAAACCTCTCCCCTCAAACAAACCTCATTATTGGGAAAACCTCATCTTCCTATGGGGTGAAAAAGATATGTTTCTGTTGTTGTTGTCACAGGTCTACTTTCTGATTTTACCTTTTGTGATTCTGTACAGTTTTAATTATTTGATTTTCTATAGTATGATTTGTTTTGGGATTACTTTTACTTTAAAGCAGGATTAATTTTTCATATATTAAAAAAAAAATCCCCTCTCATCCCTATGAGATATGCATGTGGTCTGTGTCTTCCTCAGTCTCGGGTCCTCCACCAGAGGCCTGGGAGTTTGAGGGTTCTGCACAGGATATGAGCTGTTCCTAGCCCTGCACTCTTCTGGACAGAGAGCTCTGAGGTTGTGCCCAGGATCTGTGGGAGCCCTCTCCCAGCTTAGGAGTCACAGCCCCGAGTGCTCCTACCACCACTGGGACCACTTTGGCCTTGACTTTCCACATCCTCTCTATTTCCTCCTTCAGGCCCTGGTACTTCTCCAGCTCCTCATCCTCCTTATTCCTGATGTTGCTGTCACCACTACATCTATCACCACCGCTGTCTTCTGGTCCTTGTCTACTACCATGATGTCTGGTTGATTGGCCAGTACCTGCCTGTCCATCTGGGTCTGGAAGTCCCACAGGATCTTAGCCCTGTTATTCTCCACGACCTTCTGTGGAATCTCCCATCTGGACTTGGGGAGGTCTAGCCCATACACTGTGCAGATGTTCCTGTACACAATGCCAGCTACTTGGTTGTGCGGTTCAGTATATGCTGTTCCTGCCTGTGTCTTACACCCTGCCACTATGTGTCGGACTGTCTCTGAGGCCTCCCTGCACAATCTGTACCTTGGGTCCTGTCTAGTGTGGTAGACCCCTGCTTCTGTGAATCTGGTCCTTAGTGCCTGTCCTTGTGCTGCTATGATCAGTGCCTCAGTGCTGTCTTTTAGTCCAGCCCTTTCCAGCCACTGGTAGGATTTCCCAATGTCAGCCACCTCAGCTATCTGTCGATGGTACATCCCATGCAGGGGCTTGTCTTGCCATGGCAATTCCTCACTTGAACTTCCTCCCATGTCTGCTGCTGCCTCAGGCATTCTCTTAGAAGCTTATCTTTGGGTGCCATCTTAGTGACATACTCCTAGATGCTCTGGGTTTTGTCCAAGACAGTGGCTTTGACACTCACCAGACCCCACCTGCTCTCATTCAGTCTCTGGGTGTTGGACTTGGGGTGGAAACCTCCGTACATTGTGAGGAGCTTCTGGAACTTCACATCATGTCCTCCTTTGGCCAGCTCACTATACCGGCAGGGTATCTGATGACTGGCAAGGCATACGTGTTGATGGCATGGATCTTGTTCTTCCCATTGAGCTGGCTCTTCGGGACCTTTCTTATCCTTTGGTGGTACTTGAGTGTTGCTGTCTTCCTTGCCTCCTCATTGTAGTTCCCATGTAGCTGTGGGATACCAAGGTACTCATAGCTGATCTGTATGTCTGCCATGTGGCCTGCTGGGAGTTCCACCCCATCAGTCTTAACTACTTTCCCTCTCTTTACTACCATCCAGCCACTTCTCCAGTCCGAATGACATCCCAATGTCCTCACTGTAGATCCGTGTCAGGTGGATCAGTGAGTCAATGTCTCCTTCACTCTTAGCATACAGTTTGATGTCATCCATGTAGAGGAGGTGGCTGATGGTGATTCCACTCTTGAACTTGTACCCATATCCAGTCCTTGTGATTATCTGGCTGAGGGGGTTTAAGCCTATGCAGAACAGCAGCGGGGACAGTGCATCACCTTGGTATATGCCGCACTTGATGGCCACTTGTGCAAGCTGTCTTGAGTTGGCTTCCAGTGTTGTCCTCCACAGTCCCACTGAGTTCTTGAGGAAGGTCTTTAGTGTCCTGTTGACTTTGAATAGGACCAGGCATTCACAGATCCATGTGTGTGGCACTGAGTCATAGGCTTTCCTGTAGTCAATCCAGGCTGTGCTCAGATTGGTCTGCCTAGACCTTGAGTCTCGGGCGACTGCTCTATCTATGAGCAACTGGTGTTTTGAGCCTCTGGTGTTGTTCCCGGTGCCCTTCTGAGCTGTGCTCATGTACCTGTCCATATGGTCTTGTAGCTTGGTGGCTATGATGCCTGATAGGGCTTTCTATATTGTGGGGAGGCAGGTTATTGGTCAGTAGTTGGATGGTGCTGTTCCCTTGTGGGGGTCTTTCATGATCAGCACTGTCCCTCCTTGTGTTAGCCAGTCTGGGTGGGAGTCTGTTGCTAGCAGCTGGTTCATCTGTGTTGCTAGGCATTCATGCACTGCTGTTAGTTTCTGTTAGTGCTGTGAGCCTTTGTATAGCAGTCTCTAGGGCTTCAGATGGAGTCAGGCCCTTGTATTTTTTCAGTAGCCAAGTCTTATCCTTAATCTCCACACCCTTCTGTAGTTCCACCAGTTGACTAATTTCTCTCTGAGTTGCCTTGATCTTAGCCTCCAACCTCATTTTCGGGTGGGGGGGATGGTATGTACTGCTGTTCTTGATCATGTACCCAAGCATCTCCAGGACTGCAGCAGCTGTAGTATATACCAGTTCATTAGTTTGAGTGGTAGTAGGGATTGTCTAGAGGGCTCTATTGGCATCTTCTAGAATACTATCCGATGGTACTTCTCCACTGAGCCTTGGTAATCAGTCTCAAGGGTTGACTGTGGTTAGTTTATCCATGATCTTATGCCTCATATCAGCTGTTGTGCTCTGTAATGGAGGGGGTGGCAGTGATGTTCCAGCTTCAGGTGTTGGCTGCACATCCAGTTGTTCTTCCAGGTCTTCTTGAGTCTGGGATGTAATGTGTAGTTGGTCTATCTCAATTTGTGAGAGCAAGTTCCTCTTCACTATGTTGAAGCGTTGGGTATGAACTGTTTCTCGGTTAGTATGGATGTACTGTAGGTCTTCTGTCCATCCATAGTTCCTTCATACATTTCATATATCCCCTCTCATTAGTTCTACTGTTGTAGTAACTTTCCATCAATTCCAGGTTCTCTTGTCTTGTCCATGTATGGTTTGTTCAGTAGCCCACTTATCGTCAGATTGTCCTGGTTCCCCAACATCTGGTACAGACCTTGTTGATCCGGGCAATGTCCGAACTGGCATGACTCTCTTAGTGAGAGACAGAACAGGCATTTATGGATATCTTAATCACCTTTTTCCAATCAGGTTGTATCCCGTAATCTGTGGACTTCAACTCCCAGAATTATTAAGTAACCTGATCTGCAGCCATGATGACTGGGAGTTACAGGAATTGAAATCCAACACATTGGAAATTATAGATTGGGGATGGATGATATGGAATGCAATGATAAAGATTTATACCATTTCAACCATGTACCATGTCTTGAATGGCATTTAGAAAGAATCCAGTTCCAATCTACAGATGCTTCAGTTTACAGGACATAAAATGGGCAAGATAATACATGGCAACCAGAAGCATTGTGTAGACAGACAAGTCCAATATCAAATGGAGGAATCAATAAGGGTTTTTTTTGGGTGGGGGGAATCCTGTTGCAATAATTGTGCTGCCATAATATTTGAGTTCCAGGGAGTGAAACAGAACAGATGAACTCACCTCCAACATCCTGTGAATGTATGCTGCCATAAAGAATTAATGGATATTTGGCAAATAGTATCAACAAAGCAGAAGGGAGCTGTCACTTGATGTGTTAACCTTTCATCTTGGGGGGCCCACTTCTACCACCTGAACAAGTTGCTGATCAAACAGAGCTTGGAGGGGGGGGGGGTTGTTTTCCCTCCTGCAAATAGGTCCCACCATCCCAAGATTAAGTGTATGTGAGCACAAATTATTTATGTGGGGAAGACTTTGTTGGGAGGAAAAATTAGGGAGTGATCATTATTTGTCACCTGTGATATTTTAGAGTTTACCCAGTAGTTCTCAGCTGTTATCCTCAAAATGGCAGGGATTTATGCAACCAGTTGTCAACAATCACAGCAACAAAGAAAAGACACAAGAGCTACCTATCTCTAGATTAAGGAGACATGTCCTTAATCTGGAAAGCCTATTTATTAGATTTTCCCCTAAGACTATAATTGCTATGAGTTTATCTATGCATGTAATGACTGACCCAGGCATTGCAAAGTTGAGTACAGTGGTACCTTGGGATACGAACGCCTCTACTAACGAACTTTTCGGGTTACGACCAGCTCCGGCCGCAAAAATTTACCTCGATGTGCGAACTCTGCCTCGGGGTACGGTCATTTTTCCGCCCCTGACACGTGGTCCGCGGCCATTTTTCTGCCCCTGACACGTGGTCCGCAGCCATTTTCCTGCCCCACCACGCGGCGCCAGGCCATTTTCCCGCCCCTGACACGTGGTCCGCGGACGCCAGAATGGATTAACGGTAATTACATTGAACCTTATGGGAAAATTTGCTTCGGGGTGCAACCAAATTCGGAGGACGGAACAGATTAACCGGATTTACATTGAACCCTATGGGGAAATTTGCGTCGGGTTACAACCAACTCAGGATATGCCCAGAGTCATGGAACGGATTAAGTTTGTATCCCAAGGTACCACTGTATATCTGTTTCCTTTTCCTAATTAATTTTTAAAAAATTATTTCTAGATCCCAGGGGCTAAGTCTGCAATCCTCTGCAAGTGATTTCAGGATTTGCTATCTGTTAAAAAGATCTAGAGGAAACTCAAGATGCCAATCCTAGAGAAAGCCACAGCCGAAAAGGAGAATAGCACACACAGCCAAGATGAGATGGTGAGCAATGGAAAGAGGCATCAGAAGGGATGTGGAAGGGGGGGCAATGCCATTGGGATGGAGAAGAGTTTAGCAGAACAGATATCACATTGTTCCTCTTTATGGGAAGAATGAGTGAAGTAGCATTCAAAAATTCAACAGGTCACTTACCTGTGGAAAATATACTAGTGTAAGGTGTGCAAGGACAAGGACAATAAATTGAGACTGCTCAACAACAAAGCCATTTTGGGATTTCTGATTTCTTGAGCAATTCTATGGATGTTTACCTAGAAATCAAATGACTCCCCCCCCCCCCCGCAAATGCAGGGGATGAGGAAAAAGACAACCCAAATATTTAAGTCAAATAGCTTCAAGCATAAAGTTTCGAGTTCAAAGCCAAGGGATGAATGTCCTCCCTGGATTGAAAGAAGAGCTCAAGATGGTCCTTCTTCATCCATCCTCTCAAAGAGAATAAGTTTTAGGTTCTCTTGTCTAGATGTCCCTTTTGTTAAAAAATTAACAAAAAAACGGTCTTCTTCTTCCTTAGATGAGAAATGAGAAGGAGAAAGCCACTTTGTTTCTTAGACACTGCAGCAGGGTATGGTCAAAAAAGTCAAGTTGGTGGCCACAGTGGTGTGATTGAAGCTCCACCTGTTTTTTTTATAATTTTTATAAAATTGTTAAATTATTTTGATAGGGTTTTTAAAAATAATTTGAGGTAAACATTTAGCCATTTTCCCCCATATTGTTTTAATATTTTAAAAAATCAAGCAGAGGAAAACTGGCCTATATTTTCCCCTCTATTTCAATTAAACAGGAAAGTTAAAAATTAGAAATTACAGTGCTTGGTTTCCATCTGTGTGCCCTTTGCAAACTATCACATATTAAAAAGAGGTTTAGAGAAATTTAGAAGATTAATTGTCCACCCCAGAGAGTTGCAAAATATAGCACACACTGCTCTGCTCGAGTTTGTACAAGAAAAGTGTCTCTCTTGTGTCTTTTCCAAAGCTAGAATGGGATAGAATGTTTTGGCTCTGTTCTGCATTGCTCATAGGTTCATTAACTTCCATGCAATTGTTTAAAAGTAATAATTCTATGCTGTATGAAATCTGAAAGAAAGTATGTGTTATGTTAGAACATCAAAGCTGAAGCTCAACTACAGGAAAGGAGTTTTGTAAAACAAAATACTGTAGGAACGTCCAACTACTAATTGCCTGGAATCTTTTTCATTAGAAACTGCTCAAACTTCCAGTTCCACCACTCCAACAAACGTTAGATAAGTACCTTCAGTGCATGAAACATTTGGTGTCTGAAGAACAATATAAGAAGACAAAGACTATTGTGGAGAAGTTTGGAGCACCAGGAGGCCAGGGAGAGCTCCTACAGAAAAAGCTCCTTGAAAGACATGAAAAAATGGAGAATTGGGTATGTTTTCTGTCCTTCAATTTCAAATATGCTCATCATAAAATGTGCAAAAAAGGCTAGAACAAATGGGTGTTTATGCTTCTTTTTCCTTTATTTCCTTCTCTATGGGATTTGTTGAGCTGCTCTGATATCCCAGAGGCATTACTGGTACACAGAAAAGTTCATTTTCAGACTTTCTTTTCTGAGGACAATAGAATATTAGTGTGGGAGACAAGAATCACTCTAGGTCTCTAGTCATCAGAGGACGTTAATAGGAAAGACAAAAACACAGCTGGTAAAACAAAGCTAGAACGTCTTGAAACAATGGACTCGACCCAGAAATGTTCAGTCTAGACTTGAATACAGTAGACTTGGAGACAGGTATGCTGATTCCTGACATACTTACTTGCAAGAAAGTTGCTTGTCTGAAAGATCCCACATGTCAGGAATAGGCAATCTTTGGGGGCCAAGAACCACTTTTTAATTTTTTTCAGTGTTTGAGGGCTAGAGAAGGAAGCCATGATGGCGACTGCACTCAAGTGGCCAGGACCAGATTCCAGGTTTTCAAACTTCTTTCAGTGTTTGGGGGATGGGGGTTTTCTCTATCTTTAAAAATTATGTGTCTATTAAAATCAAACTGCCAATGGATCATGCAGATTAGAAAATTGGCCATGTCTGAAGTCTAGAGAGTACGGGAAGGGTGTTTTTTTTTTCAAAAACAAACAAAACAAAAAGTATTTGTTCAAAAATTAGTGGACAAAATGATTCCATGGAACGGTTTCAGCAGATGCTTAATTTCACAAATGTGCACTAAATCAATGCAGAGGAAACATATGATACTATTTGACAATGTACCTATATATCACTTTTTTTTTTTGGTAGGTTTTGCATTACTGGCTAGATGACATGTATCTTAACAATCGATCAGCCCTTCCAATCAATTCTAGCCCAGCAATTATCTTTGCTCACCGACAGTTCCAAGAAGCAGATGACCAACTGAGGTAAAGTATCTGAAGATCCCTGAAGACCATAACATCCCATTCTGGCTATAACTGTAGCACTTTATGACAAACAGATGTCCAAATTATGCATAGAAGAGTCATAAACATATTTAAACTTTTTTTCCCCAACTCAATGGCCAACTTTGAATTTGTTTTGACTTCTCCTCTTTTCTGAATATACTGCTTCTGAAATGCACAAGAATTTAAAGCACCTTACACAGACTTGTATTAAAAACCCCATTTAAACCTATGCTTTACTCTATATGTCATTATTCTGGCTTGAAAAGAAATATGAAGAGCTGAAGTAGAGTCATCTAAACTAAAATGGGTTTCAGCTGAATTTCTTTTAAGTTATTTCTTCATGTCCACAATCATTCTGTGTGTTTGTATCTACCTATGTACACCAGAGGTGGGGGAACTATGGATTCCCAATCAGGGGCATCCACCAGGAGGTTGTGTCAAAAAGGTCAAGATGGTGGCCACAACTCTATGATTGAATCCTGGTTCTTTTTACTTGCATCACACATGCAACCCAGGTTAAAAAATGGGTGAGACTTCAACCTTGTAGCTGCCATCTTGACTCTTTTGACACCATCCTCTCCCCGTGCAGACTTCTGCTCCCAATGTTAATCACTTACAATTTTCAGCATCTCAGTTTCCATAGCCAGTGATGAAGAATGCTAAAGTTGCAGTCTGGGGACTTCTGAAAGGGCCCATATTCCCACCCCTGGAGCCATCTACGTCAACATCCACCTACTTACACACACCCACAGAAAGACTACATTTCAAATCATTCCCTTCCAATCATTCTCACAGGAATCTACCTCAACAGAATTGAATACCTTCCTTCATGGGGCACTGACTTCCTTGAGTTTAACTTTCAGGTCCACAGCTACTTCATGTCTCTGTCTGACATCAACCTACCAGTAAAGCAACTTCTTTTATTTCAGCTCAGCTATAGCCAAACCAGACTCCGGCATGCCCCACTGAACTTAAAGGGAGTTAACCATTTTAGGATTGCATTCTGTGTTGCTTTAAATAAGTCTGTGTTAAAACTGAAATCGGCTTTTTCTGCCTTCACCCTGTTTTGGTTATTTTTCATGTTCATTAGATAATTTATATCCTACCCTTCTGATTCATTTTGCATTGCTGGAGAGATTAATAACAAGCAACATCATAAAATCACAGTGACACATAAACTAAAAGCAATAAAAGTAGATAAACTACAGACAGCTCCAGCAGACAAAAACAACTGAAATAGGAGTTGTTATATGTATGTGTGTGTATGTATATAAACACACACACACACACACCATACTGCTGGCCAGAATAGATATAGTTTAGACAAGTATCAAAAAATGGGGATATTATGGTATTTCCATTACTGTTATAATATTCCAATCAATTAAAGTATATAAAACTCCCTCTGAGTAATTGGATTGTACTCAAAGTGTGTGGATTAACGAAAAGTGGAAGATGCCACATTTGATCACGTAGAAACCAGAGGCTAATGGTCACCCTTTTCAAGGAAAATGTATTCATTGTGTCTGCCCTTGCCTATAGATATGAAAATGAAAATGTTCTGGGAAGATAGACTGGATTTGAAATTGCTTCTGCTACTTATGACATATTTTCCCCCAATAAACAGTCTCTTGGGTCCTCCTATCCATGAAAGATTGGTTTCTGCTTTGCTCTAGTGACCGCCTGCCAGACGATATTGAAGACTGGATCTAATTGTGATGTCTGAGCAACTAAAACATTTGCCTTTTGGATAATAAGCTCGCCAGAATTGTGGAAATTACAAGAAAAGTAGAGAGATCTTGGTGAATGGTCTGGATTTTCAGCTAGCCACTTCTAAAACCTGAAGTAGAATCAGTATGAAGACTAACAGAAAAAAAAACCACGTTATTTTAATATGACACAAATGGTTTCTAGACATCTTCATACAATATCAGTGTCATTTCTGAACAATTTGGATGATTGAAGGATTTAGGTAGACTCTTCTGAAATGCTCCAGGAAAACTAAGCTTTGATATTCCAAAATTATAATCCCTAAATCCACATCCTTATATTTAATGACTGCTATTCCAAAGATTAAGATATATTCCCAAGATTTTGGAACATATAGAGTTATCAAGAGAATCCTTATGTCTGATGTGGTTAAGGTGGAATTCACTGTCCCCCAAGCCAAAATAATTACCCAGAAATAAGTCCCATAGTGTTCAGTGATGCTTACTTCCAGGTAAAGATAGTCAGCTTTTCAATCTTAATATTGTGAATTAAGCAATGTGGCACAATATATAAAAGTAACACAAGAAGCTATCTTATAACTGATCTATCCAGCTCAGAATTGTGCCGTAGAGTTTATGAGAGTTGTTGTTCGACCTATTTGGAAGACAGCAAGTTGAGGAAAAGAAGATCTTTTCTTGATTCTCAGGATCTTCAGACAGGGTTCTCTCTCAGACCTACCTGGAGATGTCAAGGAGTATGTAACTTTTTCTTTATATTTTTCAAGCATGTTCCGGCCTTCCCTTAATACTGTTCTACTGTATTAATAATATTGTATGAGAATTCCAGATGTTTAAATAGGTTGAAGTTACAGTAGGAGGCAGCAACTACTGTGAAAACTTTGGCTGATCCCCAAAAAGAGCGTTAGACTTAGTATTTGGAAGAGGTAGGGAGCACAAGCACATTGTCTCTTTAAAGCAGCCACATCTGTTCCCAGGTTTGCACAGAGGCCTGGAAAAAAGATTTGGCTGCTTTAAGTAGTCAAACTTTAATGAGTTGGCTGCTTAAAGCTTCTATATCCTATCCTATCCATGCAGGAATCTGAAATCAAGCCCAAATTGAGGGACGTTTTCCCTTTAAAAACCTCCAAAGCTTTTTTTTTTAATGTTCTTAGATATATTTCCCCCTTTTTATTATAACAAGCCCTCCCTGAGTACACATTACTGGTCAAATTAAGTACTTAGTTTTTTCTAAAGTACAGAGGCAATTTTAAAATATTGAAATTCTAATTAAATGCATTGATCTAGGCTATTCTGTTTTGACGAATGCATTACTCTAAGTGCTAATACAATTAGGTACTTAATCTCATTCTACTCTGAGTACAATATAATTCCAATGCTTCAAAAGCCTTAAAAGCCAGATTTCTTACCCTGTACCTTAAGGCACAGGAACTACTTTTCTGTATGTAACTTGCATGTACATCAAAGTTGCATTTCCTCCTCGCAGTTAGTCCTTCCTGACTCCACCTTATGCTGGTAAGGCTAAGTTAAAACCATACGATCTGAAAATGCTATTGAAATACATTTTAAAATACAGAATGGCAGCATTATTCAGAATTATTCTATTTTACATAGATCATCTTCAGAAACTTAAAAAAAAACAGATACATCCAAAATGATGACTTGTCTATACATGTCCTCCTCCCCCCTTTAAACTGAATAGCTTCACTGTAGCAGCTGTTTCTCTGTTTTGCATCTCTCCCAGTTGCACAGCTCTCGACACAGAAAAAGCCTCTTGGCATATAGGTGATGTACTTAGAAACCTTGGACAGAAGGCGGGAATAGGAAATGCTGTCCAGCTCTTAGGCACAATCTTGACCAAATATGAATTGCAGTGAGACAAACATTGTTTAAGAATAATTCACAGAAAAGCAGAAAATGCATCAAAATATCAGTCTGGTCACTCATGCACCGTACTGTAAAACATCAGTAGTAAAGGCTAGACCAAATCAAAGGTGGGTTTATTCCGGTTATCCTGCTTGCCTGCCTGCAGGGAAAATAAGAAGAGATCAAAGACATTAAAGAAAAGATTTGGGGTGGGGTGGGGTGGGGAGAGAATTGGGAGCACTAAAATAGGTCTGTCTTGCATTTTTGCTGACCGTCTTGTAACTACTGGCTGGCCAATCTCAAGGAGTAACCAGATGTGAATGGGAGCAAGAAGCCCATTAAGAGACTTTTTAATATATGGTAAAAACACTGGATTTAGACTCAGGAGACCTCGGTTTGAATTCCCACTCCATATCAGGTATCTAATCTGCTATGCAGGGTTGTAGTGAGGATGACTTAGATGAGGCCTCATCCATTCTCTCTGGAGGAATGAAGAGATTTAAAAATGGAAGTAATACGATCAATTAATACTGATGGACGTCCTATCTAGCTGCTACTTGATTATCAACTGGCAAAGGTCCACCATGATAACCCTATACTGATCATGATGTGTATATAATCTCTTGCTGCAGAAATCCATGGGACTTTTATATTTTGACTTCTAGGTTTGCTGCCAATCTCATTTCTGGAGTTCTCGATTATAAAGCTCTCCTGGACACGTAAGTGATTTGCCACTTAGGAATAGAATCAGTTCTTAAATGAGGAGGGAAAAGGGATGAAAGTAAGACATGTCCAGAGGTTTGGTTGAGATGACCTCACACAGTAATGAAGTCACTCTTCCAAAGTAAATCATTTTTTAGTCTTGAGGAGAATCGTAGGTGTAATTTAGATTTAAGGCTTTTAGGGGTAAGTCCCATAAATTGTGGACAATTAACATAACTACGCCTGACATCAGCCCCAGAGTTTAGTTTTAGAAGAACTAAAAAACTTAAACACAAAAAGTTGTTCTATGCACAGCATATTTCCTGAGCACGAACACAGAGCAGCACAACCTATGATCCCAGGGCTGCAGGTGACCCCCCCCCCCCAAAAAAGCTTCACATGCAGCCCCTCCCAAGGACTCCAAAAGCTTTGGTTGCTTCTTTTTTAATAGGATGGGGGGAAATATGAAAGACACAATTGGGAGTCATCATAATAACTACATTTCAGTTGAGTGAAAATGAAAAAATAATTGAAAATCACACCATATCTCTACCCTGGGAGGATGGCCCCAGCAGAGATGTTCAAAGGGCCAAGTGTGGCCCTCAGCCCTGAGAAAGTTGTGCACCCCTTTGTTGGCATCAAAGGACAACAATGTCTAGAGTTCCTTGCAGGGAGGAAGATGAGATTTATAAATGGTGTGATATCATAACATAAACTAGCATAACAAAACTAGACCTGTGTGGAATGGAATTTACAGTAAGTTGTTATTATGAATAGCTATGATAATTTACCAAAGGATAGAAGTTTTAGGCCAGTGTTCACTATTATTACTGCAGTTGCCTGCATGTGTTATATCTTGTGTTGAATGACTGTTGCGTTGCATGACACTTCAGCTCAACAATGCACGCCCTTCCATCCCTGCTTTGGATCCATTCAACAAATCTTCTTCAGTCCAGATTATTGACTTGGCTATTATCCAATTCAAATCACGCCATTCAGATCATCAGTCTGAACAGAGTCAAAATTTTGACCAGAGCTGTTTGAAAATTGGATCATCTCCATATAATATGCTTTGACGTGATTTGAAAGGTTGAATTGGGTTGCTTCAATTTGCTGAAACAATCTGGCGGGGGGGGGGGAGGAACAGCTTTTACGTGTGGTCAAAATCCTTCTAAATTGTTGAATTTATTCAAATGCCTCTCATGTGATTCAACAATGGGACTCAACAATTTGATCTGAAAAATCAGAGATTCTATCAAATAGCACTCTAGCTGAAACTCTGAAAAAAAATCCTTTATTCCAGTGCACTGCCTATATCTATTCTACTTTCCACCTCCTATTAATTCTGACTGTAGGACATTCCTTAAGAATAAGCCATATACAGTTGTAAGATGAAAGTACCCAGAGGAAGCAAAACACTTGATATGACATTTTGCAGAATAATTAATAAATTCTGCTGTTTCCACCTAGTTTAGCACAACTTCTTTTACAAGTGTCTCCAAAGGTAATTGCTTACAAAATGTTACAATTGTTAATTTCTCTGCTATCCTTTGAAAGAGAGATTAATATGATACTATATTCAATTTTAGTATCTCAAGTTTCTCTCAAATGTTAGAGAATCAGACATCACATTGGTCCAATAATTTTGCCTGCCCTTTAGAAAGGACTAAGTCCATCCAAGATCTTCCTTTTCTCCCCACAAAAGGTCCTAATCTTCTCTGGCAGAAGGACCTCTACAATGCATGACAACACCTTCACATTTTCAGCCACGTGATTTCAGCTTCTAGCAGAGCATTAAAGGAGGTGAAGAAGCAGGCATGTTTCATCCTTATTATTGACTGTTACTGTCTTCATTTCTGCAGTGTTCATCCATGAATGCTAATATGGTTGGGACATAGGTATATGTGGGCATATTAAGAATGATGGAGTTCAGCTTTGGCCTCCATCTACTGATAACTGCTTTTTATCTTATTTTATCATGGTTCTATTTGTTCTGATTTCCTTTCTATCTACCCCTCAACCAACCCCCCCCCCCCAAACATTTTGTTTTGTCTCTTGTTCTGTTCCTCCAGCCATGCAATCCCTGTTGATTTTGCTCGTGGACAACTGTCTGGTCATCCTCTTTGTATGAAGCAATACTATGGACTCTTCTCTTCCTATCGCCTCCCAGGACATACCAAAGACACCCTTGTGTCCCAGAAAAGCAATATCATGCCTGAACCAGACCATATCATTGTTGCTTGTAACAATCAGGTGAGTGCATCTTAATCTCACTTTATTTTTTTTTTAAATCTATCCCCCACCCAATTTTTTTTCAGTTGAATTGATCAAGCATGTGTTTAAACTCAGATTTATTTATTTTATTTTACTAATCAAATTTATACGCCACCCATCTCACTATATAAGTGACGCTAAGCGGCTTACAAGTAAAAGAACTATAAAAATCTTTACAAACTTATGCAAAGCTGAAAAGCTAAAAAGGTGGAGAGGTGAAAAGGTTACAAGACTTTTGCCCAGTCTGGGTGACCACCAGGTGTGTGAACTTCATCTCCCAGAATTCACCAATCAACACAGCTAGTACTGAGAATTTGGGGAGTTGAAACCCATAGATCTGGAAGGCACCAGATTGGGGGCCATTGCAATGAAGAAATGCCTGAAGACAGGAGCAACAGGATGGAGATGAACTGAAAAGTTTGTTCTGAGTGTATGCTTCCTTGTTCTAATCTGACTCTTGACCATCGTAGCAAAACTGAAGAAACCCTTGGTGACTGGAGTCACAACTTACTACCAAGTGCCTGAGGACCTCACAGACTGAGACTGTTGTAGAAAACTGGAAGGGATTTTCGATGTGCTTCCTGTTTTTCCAGGGGAAACTTTGTTTTCTTTTTCTTTTTAAAGTTAGCAATTCTTTATTGTATCTATTGGCCAACTTTTATCAAAGAGTTCAAGGCAGTATACGTGAGAAAAATAGCTCTGTGAGGTAGACAGGACAGTGAGGTAGATTGGACAGATGTATCTCCACAGCCATAACCCTACAAGGTGGATTTTATATTTTTATATTTATATTTTTATATTTATATTTTTATATTTATATTTTTACAAAGTGACTAACCCAGAGTCATCCCGTGAACGATGTGGTCAAGTGGGGATTTGAATCTGGATCTCCTAATTCCAGTTCCCCTAAACGTTGGATTACACCAGCCGTTTTAAATTTCTACTCTAGTTGGTTCTGTTTTCCACCGGAACGAAGGGGAATTCCATTGGCAATTTTTGGCAAGACATCATCAAAATTAGTGATGCCAAACAGCACTCAGAAGACTGTAAAAAGGGATCAAAAGTTGCCTACTTTTACTCTATATCATGGCTTATTGTATTATTTCGTGGTGACTTCCACAGTCAGAAAAGTCAATATGGCAGCCATGATCATGTGATTGAATCGCATCTGCAGCATAAATAAAAAGAGGAGGGGCTTTGCATCATCACAGCCCCCATCTTGACCTCCCCAAATGCCCCTGGGTGGCTATTCTTGTAAACCAACGTAGCAGAAGTGAAAGTCTCTCAGGTCTAGCTGGCTGACGTGTTGCGCAAATACATCCAGTTCAATTTTATTTGGGCCACCTCTGAGTGCACTCTGTTGATGCTCAGAGGCCAGCGGTTGTGCTGCAGACTGTAGATGGGGCAAGAAATCATGCAAAGCAGGAACACGTTATGGGGGATGGATATTAGGATATTAGGAATGGAAAAATGGTATTGATACAGCAGTCATCCCCTGATTCAAAGAGTAACCCATTTTCATCTCTTCACTCCTGGTGCTTCCTCTGCAGTTTTTTGTTCTGGACGTGGTTATTAATTTCCGGCGTCTCAGCGAGGGAGACCTGTTCACCCAGCTACGGAAGATCGTGAAGATGTCGGAGAATGAAGAAGAGAGACTGCCGCCAATTGGTCTCCTGACCTCGGATGGGAGGCTGGAGTGGGCCGAGGCCCGAGCGATCCTCATGGAAGGTTAGCAAGACGCACCTCTGCACCCCACCTCCCCGTCATCCAGTCCTTTGGCCGGGTTGCCCTGGACAGTCCCAAAGGCCCAGCCTGGCATGCTGCAGTGGGGCAGGTGGCTGTCCCCCTTCCCAGCATTTTCTCACTCCCTTTTCTTTTCCCCCTGGCTCTGAGGGCTTCTTGTCCTGCCTGCCATCCCCTTGTCAGATGACAGCACGCTTTCTTCTCATGTATTCCTTTCAACTTGTAGAGAAGTCTGGGAGTGCTACAACACGAAGCTCCAATAATTCCTAGCATGAGGCATATTCTAATCCTGGAGCATGTTTTTTTCTGAACCCAAATTAAAAGCCTACCCAGTTTTAATTTTGAGAACAATATCAAAATTGCCCAATTTCAGAGGAGCATCCCCAACTATTACTTCGTTATGAAATACTCATTTAGGCATCTTTAGCACTTGTTTCCCCCCATTTCAAAAACTGAAACGAGGTGGACCAAAGTTTTGTTATCCTCTTGGCAGCTGCTTGCAGGCACAGAAGGTCTTCCTAACTAAGTAGCCTCAGCTGGATCCCAGACAAGAGAGATCTGTGGTCCCATCTGGACAGGCCCTTCTTACTTTCATAAGTTACAGTGCTCGCATTTCCCATTGTTACTGGAGGAGCGGAATTTGCACATGAAGTTACAAGAGTTAGGGCAGGCTACAAGGCTGCCCCAGGTAAAGATTAGATTGCATGAATATCCAATATCCAGTTTGAATGATTTGATTTCATGTGTCAATTTAATAAAATGTGTACGGCAATGTGTCCATGCAGAAGTCCACCAAATTGCCAAAGAGACCTGGTGCTTTTCAAGTTCAGCAGATTAATTTGAACAGGGGAGTCAACCAAATTGCTTTCAGATCTAATCTCCTCCTAGCCCTGTGGGTAAAAACCCCAACATTGCACACCATAAACTTCCACTGACTTTATTCTGTAGTAACAAAATGCTTGCACCCCTAGAGTTCTTACCATTCAGAGAATAAGATTACAAGGTATAACAATTTCATCTAGGAGGTGGAAAACCACAGAATAGTCTGCAATTATCACAAACCAATTGTTTTGTACTCTAGATTCTACAAACCGAGACTCCCTCGATATGATTGAACGAAGTCTGTGCTTGGTGTGTCTTGATAGTGCGGGTGGGGAAGAACTCAATGATACCAACAGGGCCTTGCAACTTCTCCATGGCGGAGGCTACAATAGAAATGGTGCCAACCGTTGGTATGACAAGTCTATACAGGTAAGTTCCAACAACCAGCAGAGGAGAACAACACACATCAGTTCCTGGCTGAATCCAGGAAGGCAATTAAGAACTTCTTGTCTCACTACAATGTGGCTCTCTCAAAGAAAAGGGCTGCGAAACCAGGCTTAAGTCACTTAAAATGGGTATGGAAGTTCTGCGTCCAAATCTGCTGTCTGTACTACAGTTGCCTTAAGCAACCTAACCTCTCTACTACCATGAGATGATCATGCTAACCTTCTTTTAAGGCAGTCCAGAGCCCTCAGCCTCCTTTAAAGAGCTGTCTAGAAGTGATCATTGGTTCAGATTTTGTCAAAACCTATCTAGTCTTCATTGGCAACATACTGTGCTAGGAGAGAAAAGAAGGAAAAAAATTGGGGTGTATCTTGGGTTCTGGTCCCAACTTACCTCTTGCTTCAAGCCCTCCAACAACCATTCATTTTAATAAGTCAGCTATTTAAAGCAGCCACATCTTTTTTTCAATCTCACAGAGGGCCACCCCGCCCAAAGTGGGGCTCTTTAATAAATAGCAGAGAAGTGCTGTGCTCCCAGGAGGTCCAAAGCATTTCTTATGAACTGCTTTCAAAGTGTGCCTGGCTCTGCTTTCTAGTCATCCCAATAAGGAGGACAATGGTGTGTGTCAGATTCGTCACCTGGATGAAATGTAGTGGTTAAGGTGTTGGCTTTGGACCAGGTCCGCTAAGTTCAATCTCCATTTGAACATGAGCTCACCAGGTGCCTTTGAATCAACCGCTCTCTTATAATCCACCTATCTCAGAGGTTCACTGCATGGGGTTAAAATTAGGAGAGATCCCTATACAAGCTGCTTTAAGTCGTCAGAGAAAAGGAGAGCTGTCCTCTATAAAACGATGGAGGGATCTCAATCATAGCCAAAGCCACCAGCAGCTTTTCTAGTAGTCATTTCTCAATCTCAATTTTAAACAAAACAAAACACTGAATATAGGGTAGTCTTTCTTTAAAAGTCCTTTTTTTTTCTGAGAAAGAGAGCATAGAAGAATGTATACACATTACTTTTTGCACATTAGGAGCAATTTCTCCTGGGATTTCCAGCAAAATGGTTGTTTCTTTCTCTCTCTGAGAATTGTTGAAAACAGTATCTCAGACTGCCTGTCAGAAACAATCAGTGAAAAGAATTACTAATTGGATTGTTCTCTGCTGCTTTGGGAAATTTGGGGAGATAAGATGCCTCATTGTCAGAAGAAACAACCCTCTTCATCCTCCTGCCAGAACAGCTTGCAAAGTTGGGGACTGTCTTCAAGTAAGAACAAGCATTTCTTCTCAAAAAGTCAGGGTGAAACTCCATTAGATTATCAAGTAAGAGATATACAGAGAGAAGTTTTGACTCCAAAGTTATCTGCTGGTTTGTCAGCAACAGATGTTACAAATGATTTTGGAGTGTGCTTTGAAAGTGGGTGTCTTAGAAAGAAAATAGATTAATAACCAGAAAAAAGTAAGAGGAAAGAATTGCTGTACTAATCTATGAAAAGAGAACTAAAAGTTTAGAAGAAGTAGAAGTACCAAGAAAAAAAAAGAGCTGATCGCCTGCCAAGAAGAACTGGACTGGATTCAAGGTCAAGCAAGTCATATGAAATTCAAAATTTTGAAGTTCCCTTATGTGGATGTTGATCAATCTTTGGGGTTACCATGGAGAAATGTATATAAGAACTGTCCCAGTTGGAGTATGGAGACTTTTTAGATGCCATTTCTCAAGTCCCAAGAGAGTTCCAATCACTGCGTAGCCAGAATCTCATCATGGTAGAGTTTTTTCAGAGCTCTAAATGTGATAATATTCTGCAGATATGCAAGAAGGCAAGCGCCCTGGAGAAGAATAATATTCCCTGAGTTGCCACAGAGATATACAAAAATATAAAGAATTTAGCCAAGTTTCCCCTTCATGGATCACTGCCTTGTCGTGGCGAAGGGGCTTGCGTAACTCAGTGAAGCCATGAGCTATACCGTGCAGGGCCACCCAAGACGGACAGGTCATGACAGAGAGTTCTGACAAAATGTGGTCCACTGGAGAAGGAAATGGCACCCCACTCCAGTATCCTTGCCAAGAAAACCCCATGGACAATGTTAAAAGGCTAAAAGATATGACGCCGGAAGATGAGCCCCTCAGGTCGGAAGGTGTCCAATATGCTACTGGGGAAGAGCGGAGGGCAATTCCAAGTAGCTCCAGAAAGAGTGAAGCGGCTGGGCCAAAGCCGAAAGGACGTTCAGCTGTGGATGTATCTGGAAGCGAAAAGAAGGTCCGATGCTGTAAAGAACAATATTGTATAGGTACCTGGAATGTAAGATCTATGAGCCAAGGCAAGCTGGATGTGGTCAAACGTGAGATGACAAGATTGAACATCGACATCTTGGGAATCAGTGAACTGAAATGGACGGGAATGGGTGAATTTAATTCGGGTGACCATTATATCTACTACTGTGGGCAAGAAACCCTTAGAAGAAATGGAGTTGCACTCATAGTCAATAAGAGAGTGGGAAAGGCAGTAATGGGGTACAACCTCAAAAACGACAGAATGATTTCAGTGCGTATCCAAGGCAAACCATTCAATATCACAGTCATCCAAGTCTATGCCCCAACCACTGATGCTGAAGAAGCTGAAGTTGACCGCTTCTATGAAGACCTACAACACCTTCTAGAACTAGCACCAAAAAAAGATGTCCTTTTCATCATAGGGGATTGGAATGCTAAAGTAGGAAGTCAAGGAGTAATCGGAATAACAGGCAAGTTTGGCCTTGGAGTACAAAATGAAGCAGGGCAAAGGCTAATAGAGTTCTGTCAAGAGAACAAGCTAGTCATAGCAAGCACTCTTTTCCAACAACACAAGAGACGACTCTACACATGGACATCACCAGATGGTCAATACCGAAACCAGATTGATTATATACTTTGCAGCCAAAGATGGAGAAGCTCTATACAGACAGCAAAAACAAGACCAGGAGCTGACTGTGGCTCAGATCATGAGCTTCTTACTGCAAAATTTAGGCTTAAATTGAAGAATGTAGGGAAAACCACTAGACCACTCAGGTATGACTTAGATCATATTCCTTGTGAGTACACAGTGAAGGTGATGAATAGATTTAGAGGATTAGATTTGGTAGACAGAGTGCCTGAAGAACTATGGACGGAGGTCCGTAACATTGTACAGGAGGCAGCAACTAAAACCATCCCAAAGAAAAAGAAATGCAAGAAAGCAAAATGGCTGTCTGATGAGGCTTTACAAATAGCTGTGGAAAGAAGGAATGCGAAAAGCAAGGGTGAAAGGGAAAGATATAAGCAACTGAATGCAGATTTCCAGAGAATAGCAAGGAGAGATAAGAAGGCCTTCTTAAATGAACAATGCAAAGAAATTGAGGAAAACAATAGAATGGGGAAGACTAGAGATCTCTACAAGAAAATTGGAGATATGAAAGGAACGTTTAGTGCAAAGATGGGCATGATAAAGGACAAAAAAGGCAGGGACCTAACAGAAGCAGAAGAGATTAAGAAGCGGTGGCAAGAATACACAGAAGAACTATACAAGAAAGATCTTAATGTCCCTGATGTCCATGCTGGTGTGGTCACTGACCTTGAGCCAGACATCCTAGAGAGTGAAGTCAAGTGGGCCTTAGGAAGCATTGCTAACAACAAAGCTAGTGGAGATGACAGTATTCCAGCTGAGTTAATTAAAATACTAAAAGACGATGGTGTTAAAGTGCTGCCCTCAATATGCCAGCAAGTTTGGAAAACGCAACAGTGGCCACGGGATTGGAAAAGGTCAGTTTATGTTCCAATTCCAAAGAAGGGCAACGCCAAAGAATGCTCAAACTATCGCACAGTTGCACTCATTTCACATGCTAGCAAGGTTATGCTCAAAATCCTACAAGCTAGGCTTCAGCAATACATGAACCGAGAACTACCGGATGTACAAGCTGGGTTTCGAAGAGGCAGAGGAACTAGAGATCAAATCGCCAACATTCGCTGGATCATGGAGAAAGCACGAGAGTTCCAGAAAAATATCTACTTCTGCTTCATTGACTATGCAAAAGCCTTTGATTGTGTGGATCACAACAAACTGTGGCAAATTCTTAAAGAGATGGGAGTACCAGACCACCTTACCTGTCTCCTGAGAAATCTGTATGCGGGCCAAGAAGCAACAGTTAGAACCGGTCATGGAACAACCAATTGGTTCAGAATAGGGAAAGGTGTACGACAAGGCTGTATACTGTCACCCTGCTTATTTAACCTATATGCAGAGTACATCATGAGAAATGCCAGGCTGGAAGAATCACAAGCCGGAATCAAGATTGCAGGGAGAATCATCAACAACCTCAGATATGCGGACGATACCACCCTAATGGCAGAAAGTGAAGAAGAACTAAAGAGCCTCTTGATGAGGGTGAAAGAGGAGAGTGCAAAAGCTGGCTTGAAACTCAACATTAAAAAAACTAAGATCATGGCATCTGGACCCATCAATTCCTGGCAAATAGAAGGGGTAGAAATGGAAGCAGTAACAGACTTCATTTATTTGGGCTCCAAGATCACCGCAGACGGAGACTGCAGCCATGAAATTAAAAGACGCTTGCTCCTTGGGAGGAAAGCTATGGCAAGCCTAGATAGCATATTAAAAAGCAGAGACGTCACCTTGCCGACAAAGATCCGCATAGTCAAAGCTATGGTTTTTCCAGTAGTAATGTATGGCTGTGAGAGCTGGACCATAAAAAAGGGCGAGCGCCGAAGAATTGATGCCTTTGAACTGTGGTGCTGGAGAAGACTCTTGAGAGTCCCCTGGACTGCTAGGAGGTCAAACCAGTCAATCTTAAAGGAAATCAACCCTGACTGCTCATTGGAAGGATTGATAATGAAGCTCAAGCTCAGATACTTTGGTCACCTAATTAAGATCTCTTTGGAGAAGACCCTGATGCTGGGAAAGATTGAAGGCAAAAGGAGAAGAGGACGGCAGAGGATGAGATGGTTAGATAGCATCACTGAAGCAATGAGCATGAAACTGAGCAAACTCAGGGAGGCTGTGAAGGACAGGAAGGCCTGGCGCAATATGGTTCATGGGGTCACGAAGAGTCGGACACGACTTAACGACTAAACAACAACAAAGCCAAGTTTATCTCATGGACAGACAGCAGGGGATAAGAACTTTCTTTCTATATCTTACAATATTTGATTATATAGAAAGAAAGTCCTTATTTTATGCTGTCTGGGAAGTGGTGTGAAGAAATTCTATGATCCAGAAACTGCTGCCAAATGATTTAACTGTTGGAACAGATTATTTTATGTACACACAATCATGAAGTCTTTTTTCCCCGTTCTTTCACTTTTCTTTTCTTCACTTTCAGATTTGGAAGGGAGGGAGAATGGTACTTCCATGACTAGCTGGATGTCCTCATAAACATCATTCACTCTGTTTTTTAAAAAATTCAACCACATTTTTTCTTCTTTTGAAGTTAATTTTTTTTTTTTTAAACTTAGGGGTAGTAGGTGCCATTTGGTGCTTTTGATTCACCCAGCTGTATCAAGATTTAGATCCTTGGATATTGTTACACCGGAGAACTTCAAAATGATTTCTGTGATATTTGGCCAATGCCTAAAACAAATCCTACCTCTATTCTAATACTGGCAGCTTCACTAGCCGGTATCTTAAAGGCAAAATGTACTACATTTTTTTGAATTCAAAAGTTATTAAATTCATTTTCTGCCTAAATTAATTTCCCTGCTTAGTTTGTTGTAGGACGAGATGGAGTCTGTGGAACAGTATGTGAACATTCCCCTTTTGATGGAATCATTCTCGTACAGTGCATCGAACACTTGCTGAAGCACATGTAAGTCACCTTTAGTTGCTATAAGAAACCGTCTGCTTTTCTGCTTCAGCATGAGTGTTTCATGTCTTCCAGTGACATTCTGATTTCAGCAATGCCTAGAAGCCACTACTACTTAAATGTATATCTTCCTATTACTTCTTCTTTTTCTTCTTCTTCTTCTTATTAATATTAAGGACAATTATTATTTACTTTTGTAAGGCTGTGCAGAAATCCATACATGATGGAATCTTTCTTACTTGGCAACTTCTTGTAAAGCAACTCTTATTGAGCGTGTCCCCCACCCCTTGGCATTTTGAAGCAATGTGTTGAAATTAGTAAAGTGTAAATGCTATTGTATTTACTAGAAAGGAAGCCAAATTTAAGGCCACAGTAGAAAGGGTTGGCTTGATTCCTGGAGATTACATGGACATAACCATGTAGGGTTGTTGGGGGGTTTTTGGTCTATGAATTGGATGAAAGATCACTAGAGAATCTGAGGGCTGTAAGATAGACTGAGACCCCCCTCCCCCCCAAAATGCTAGAAAAGATAATGGTAAACTACTTCCATATTTTTGGCAAGCAAGCTTCAGGGTTGCATCCCAATGTAGACACCAAGAATCAAGCTCAACCTCTTTTTTTTAGACAGAAAAGAAAATATTTCTCCTAACTTGTCAAACTCTGGTTTCCAACTATAGCTGAAACCAATTCTGACTCAGAAGCAATAATCATATGAAGCAGGTATCTAGGGGATAGCTTTCCCTGAGTTGATTCAGAGGTGTACAAACAATTCAGAAAGGCAGGCCATAGAGCTCACAAATCAGCCACCAACCCATTGGACTTCTGCAACTCTCTATAAACAGGAAAGAAAACGCAAAGAAATTGGTCAGAGCAGATTCAGTGAGCGAGCTTCCTGCCCCAAGGAGACTAAGGTGGAAATGTTCTCCAGAAATTCAGGGACACTTGGCTTCATCTGCAGAAAAACTTGAAAGGTAAAGTGACTTCATCAGATTCTTCAATTCCATATTTAATGCAGAGATATCAGGACTGCACGTTTTCACTGATCAATCTGTTGAACACAATAAATGAATAGGGGGTTCATTAATTCACTGAGGGGAGATGCTGGTGAAGTAAAGAGCTAACAGCATAGCTGTTGCAAGTGGGATACAGTGCAGAAAAACTTTTTATATATGATTGAGGACTTCCTTCCTTCCTTCCTTCCTTCCTTCCTTCCTTCCTTCCTTCCTTCCTTCCTTCCTTCCTTCCTTCCTTCCTCTCTTTTTTTTACTTTTCATCTGCAGCTGTAATTCTATATTTTGCAAATCTTCAGTTGGTAAACGTGCAAGTTCATTACAGGAAAAAAAAAAACATTTTTGTGGTGGCGTCTCATCTGAAATTCCCTTCGGAAAGAGATGTGAATGGCTTCATCTGTGGCTTCTTTTAAAACTTCTGTCCTCTCTGGCTTGTCACCGAAAGGACTGAATAGTAAACACTATTTTCTGCTGTTAGATATTTCAGTGGTTCTTTCTTTCCACTTGCTTATTTTACTATTCCTATTTTGCTTTTGCATTATAAACACCTTGGGAAAGGCACAGTCTTGAAAAATGGCAAAGAAATACAGTATATTAAAGGCCAGGGCTGTGCGTAACCTTTGAAGCAGCAAAATGTCCCTCAAAAAGCCTTGCTCAGCCCTATTAAATGCGTAAATATAGGGAAGAACATCCACATAAAGGAACAGGATTGAGCTCTCTGCAGGACTGGGCGTCTTCATTCACCATGGCAATGTCACGTGTATGATTGTCAGTGTGTTCCTGTTGCATTAATAATGGCTGGGAAGTGAATTGGATGCTGAATATTAGTCTTTGCATTTTATGTAAACCTGACCCTTTGTAGGTGCACACAGTGTACTTTAAGCAGCCTGAGGAATAAGTCTATAGTTTCAGAACAGAGAAAGATTATTGCAATAGGAATAAAAGTAACTCATTTGAATAGCCCATTTGAATTCAAGCCTTAGTCCTTTGCATAATGCTTCCATCTGAAACCCTGAACTGTTGATTCCGGCACTCCAAGGGGATGTACAGCTTTTTAAATTGCACGGGACTGAACAAGCCATCTAATGTCTGGGAACTGAGTTTAGGGCCTGAATTCCAAGTTTATTATGGATATGATCCTCCTAATGCTTTGAAGAGCTTGTTGGAGTTGCTGGGAGAAGTCTTTTAAAAAAAAAAAAAAAAAGTATGATGAGAACTTCTCACTTTTATTTCTCTTCTTCTTTCTCATTTTCTAGACTGGTGAAAAATCTAGATTTTATTGCTTATAAATTTGAAAACTATGGGAAAGAATTTATCAAAAAACAGAAGATGAGCCCAGATGCATACATCCAGGTGGCCCTCCAGCTTGCCTTTTACCAGTACGTGAAGTAAAGGTGTTGATCGCTCTGATTACAGTCCATATCAAAGTGGTGCCAAATTGCTTGCTATGTCGTTCTTTCTATTTGTCTGTAAATAATATACAGTTTTCTCTGCAGCTTTCTTTAATACAGATTGTTTTGACAAAGCTACATGTTGCACAGGGGTGTCCAGCTGGGACAGGTATGCATCTGAGATCCCTTAACTAAACAGTATTGTAAATCCCAGAGCGAATATGGATCTCAGAATTGGTCTCCACGCATGGCTCCGAGGAAGGGGTTGGGTCTATTGCTGAAGAACACAATGAAAGCATAGTGGGAAATGTAAGATCAAGGAACATATAGCTCAGTGGAGAACCAGGATAGTCTGCTGGACTTTGTGGTCAAAAGTCCAGGCTGCTCAAAGGTTCTCTGGAGTAAGAAAAGACTTGCTTGGAGTGGGAAAGGTCAGAGCAGGCTGCTAAGCTTCTGCACCATCAGGTAGAGTTAGAGAGAAGATCTTGAGATGACAGTTTCTTCTCTGTCTGGCTGTCCAAAAAGTCAGGGTTTTTCTACTGTGTCCATCCACATGGGATATTCAGAGGGACTGTTGAACTATCCTCCCATACAGAAACAAGTAAACAAATCCTTCGCACTCCTGATTGTCTTCTGGATATTGTGGAGATTCCTTGAAAGATAATCTTTTTCCCCTCATACTCAAGGTGATCAGCATTTCAACAGGATGCTTTGTGCTTTCTTCTTCTCCCCCAAATGGAAGTTTTAGCCCTTAGGCAACCTTGACATTAAGAAAAAGGTCACATTTGCAAGTGGGAAGGGGACTAAGGCACAGAAGATTCATAGTAAGCATCCCGTCACAGGATGTAATTTGTGTAATTTGTGTCACTCATATCACACAAAAAAATATGTTTCAAGGAGGAGGGCAGACTGTATGAATATGGTCTGTGTCAAAGTGGTAATCTAAGGGAGAGTTCAGCTTGCCCAAAATGTTCTACTGCCAAGTTCTTGACCACGTTCAACGTTCTGGTTGGCTTCCACTTTTCATTTGGGCTGCTGCAAAACCATGTCTACGGAAAGGAGCTGTCCATTCAGTTGTGCCGTTGTGTTTAACTTTTTTAATGCAGCCATTGTGATTTATAGAGAAAACAAGACGTGCACTGCCAGGAACTGGTTCTGCTCTTAACAATCAGAAAAATAAAAGAAATTAATTAGTACCCTATCACAAAAGAGGATCAGGTTACCCTCGTTGTTTTCAGAGTCTAAAGAGGAGCAAACATCCCCCAGTTAAAGCACACTAACTGGGAAATTAAATGAGAGTCACATACAAATTGGCTTTAGAAATCAGCAAATAGTGGTCAGTGCAGCATCCAGAACAAAGGTGGGTGGGCCAAGATCAGTGCAAAGAAAGGAATTCTACAAAACATTCTACTTCCCTCCCCACCATTGCAATTGGGTAGCCCTGCTCCGGTTGGAGTCCAGGTAAACTGGCTTCAGATTTTGCTTTGCAAGGCGCAAGGAAAGGACTGCGGTGAGAAAGGAGGGAAGGAAGGCGCTATCTCACTTCCAGAGTTCAACCAAAGTATAACCTGATCCCATGTCACCTTTTTGGGAACAGCCACTTTATATTGCCAGTGGCAATGCCAAGGGCATCCAGAAGGAAGCCAAGAGAGGTGAGGGATGGCATTTGCAGGCTGATGATACAGACTTGCCTCAGATCTCCTGACACAAATCTGGAACAGGATCACTTTTGATTTCAGTTCAGTTCCTGATACCTTCACAGGCCTCTCTGCATAATTTTCCTGGTAATAACGTGTTCGAAGTGCTTTGCTTTTTATTTCCCACATAGCCTGTCATCCTACCTCTTTTTTAGTGGTCTATCATCCAAGTTCTAACCAGGACCAACCCTGCATAGCTTTTCCAGATCAGCCAAAGGTTAGCTCGGTGCTACCATCTAACTGGCTGACCTTCTAAAGAAAGGATTCGTCTTTGCAGAAGAGGACACACAGCCAGCCATTCCACACACAATGCCTTCCATCTGTCTAGATCAGTGTTGTCCAAACTTGGCCACTTTAAGATGAGTGGACTTCAACTCCCGTGCTGGCTGGGGAATTCTGGGAGTTGAAGTCCACTCATCTTAAAGTGGCTAAGTTTGGACAACACTGGTCTAGATACAACTAGATACTGTCTAGATACCCCTAGGTATTTCCTTGGGTGCTGTGTATTTTAATTTTTGTATCTCTGATGAGAAATTGTTTTCAATTTATTTTAAGATGGTTTGTTGCCCAGAGTCATTTGCTGAGATGGGCAACCATATAAATTGAATGAATGAATGAATGAATGAATGAATGAATGAATGAATAAATAAATAAACAAATAAATAAATAAATGATCTTCTGTAGGATAAGACTTCACAATCGCTTTTAGGATTCTGCCAATTTTTAATCACAAAGTAATCTAGAATAGGGTTGTGATACTTGGGGCCCAAAACTCCAGGTGGCCTCTAGATTTGGATAAGTTAGAGTTTTCTATAACTCTTTGCTATCATCTAGTGGTGCTCTAGATCAGGGTTTCTCAACCTTAGCAACTTTAAGATATGCGGAGTTCAACTCCCAGAATTCCCCAACCAACATGCATTCTATTGGCCAGGGAATTCCGGGAGTTGAAGTCCATACATCTTAAAGTTATCAAGGTTGAGGAACATTGATCTAGATTTTTGCAGCCCAGGTTTTCTTTATTTTTTTCTTTCTTTTAGCAGTTCAGATACACAAGCCCTACACTCCAATCGCTCTTAAATCTAATATGCTATGGAACACTTTGGTCCTGTGCTATCCATAGAGGGATTTTTTAAAATGAATTTTTAACAAAATTGTCATCTCGCCATTATGTTCTTAATTCTACAATGATATTATGTGAATCAAATAAAACATTCTTTAAACTTAGAGTACGCTTGTTAGACTGGCATAAAAGTTTTCTTTACATATGCTGCATAACTGGAGCAAATTTAATTCAACACACGTTGACCCTGATGTTGTAGGAACAAGCTGGTTGTTATGTAGATTCTTCCTACAGAATTCCATTTGGGTGGAAATGAAGTGCTAAACCATGTAGAAAACATGGTGGTAAAATAGTCACCTGGATTAGGGTACAATTTTCTTCCAGCTGTTTAAAGCTTGTACAGGAGTGGTTCAATCATGCTTCAATTGTCATTCCACTGTAGGTTGAACATGAGGCTGGTTCCCACCTACGAAAGTGCTTCTCTTCGTCGGTATGAAGGTGGGAGAGTAGACAACATCCGCTCTGCCACTCCCGAAGTGTTAACATTTGTCAAAGGAATGGTAGATAGGAAATCAGCTCTACAGGTATGTGGCTTCTTTTGCTTATGTTTTGTGTTTATACAGTATGCGCATTCCACTGTCTTTCCATTGATAGAGTACCTGAGGCAGCTAAGAAGACAAACCTTGCACTGTTGGATCAATTCCCTTGCTCTCCTTCCAGTGTAAATGGCAGCTGGAGGTAGATAGGTTGGGGAATGCTTTATTTCTGTCCTTCTTTACCTGTTCAGAAAGGACAGGTGAGTAGACAGGAAGAGCAAGAAAGAAGAAATGACCTAGAGGGTTCTGGATTTTACAAGGATTTTACAAGGATTTTACCTTGCTGGTGAGTAATCCTTGGCAGATGTCCAATTATAGGAAGCTTAAAAGAAGTCCTATGCTAAGTAGTACCTACTTAGTAATACCTACAGTGGGGCAAAAAAGTATTTAGTCAGCCACCAATTGTGCAAGTTCTCCCACTTAAAAAGATGAGAGAGGCCTGTAATTTTCATCATAGGTATACCTCAACTATGAGAGACAAAATGGGGGGAAAAATCCAGATAATCACATTGTCTGATTTTTAAAGAATTTATTTGCAAATCATGGTGGAAAATAAGTATTTGGTCAATATCAAAAGTTCACCTCAATACTTTGTTATATATCCTCTGTTGGCAATGACAGAGGTCAAACGTTTTCTGTAAGTCTTCACAAGGTTTTCACAAACTGTTGCTGGTATTTTGGCCCATTCCTCCACGCAGATCTCCTCTAGAGCAGTGATGTTTTGGGGCTGTCGCTGGGCAACACGGACTTTCAACTCCCTCCAAAGGTTTTCCATGGGGTTGAGATCTGGAGACTGGCTAGGCCACTCCAGGACCTTGAAATGCTTCTTACGAAGCCACTCCTTCGTTGCCCGGGAGGTGTGTTTGGGATCATTGTCATGCCGAAAGACCCAGCCACGTCAATGCCCTTGCTGATGGAAGGAGGTGTTCACTCAAAATCTCACGATACATGACCCCATTCATTCTTTCCTTTACGCGGATCAGTCGTCCTGGTCCCTTTGCAGAAAAACAGCCCCAAAGCATGATGTTTCCACCCCCATGCTGCACAGTACGTATGGTGTTCTTTGGATGCAACTCAGCATTCTCTCTCCTCCAAACACAATGAGTTGAGTTTAGACCAAAACGTTCTACTTTGGTTTCATCTGACCATATGACATTCTCCCAATCCTGATGGTAGCCTTTGTTACTTTGGTCCCAGCTCTCTCCAGGTCATTCACTAGGTCCCCCTGTGTGGTTCTGGGATTTTTGCTCACCGTTCTTGTGATCATTTTGACCCCACGGGGTAAGATCTTGCATGGAGCCCCAGATCGAGGGAGATGATCAGTGGTCTTATATGTCTTCCATTTTCTAATTATTGCTCCCACAGTTGATTTCTTCACACCAAGCTGCTTGCCTATTGCAGATTCAGTCTTCCCAGCCTGGTGCAGGTCTACAATTTTGTTTCTGGTGTCCTTCGACAGCTCTTTGGTCTTGGCCATAGTGGAATTTGGAGTGTGACTGTTTGAGGTTGTGGACAGGGGTCTTTTATACTGATAACAAGGTCAAACAGGTGCCATTACTACAGGTAACGAGTGGAGGACAGAGGAGCCTCTTAAAGAAGTAGTTACAGGTCTGTGAGAGCCAGACATCGTGCTTGTTTGTAGGTGACCAAATACTTATTTTCCACCATGATTTGCAAATAAATTCTTTAAAAATCAGACAATGTGATTATCTGGATTTTTCCCCCCATTTTGTCTCTCATAGTTGAGGTATACCTATGATGAAAATTACAGGCCTCTCTCATCTTTTTAAGTGGGAGAACTTGCACAATTGGTGGCTGACTAAATACTTTTTTGCCCCACTTGTAGTTGGTAAGCTCAAATGAAGGTGTAACTTCTCATCTTAAGGGATAACTATAATGCATCACAGAACCATTACAAAATCAGTAGTGTATAGAGTTGTGCAGTGTTTAGACTTGTTTTTCAATAGGTGGGAGGAGAAACAGCCCCAGTCTGAACTCTTTAAAGCAGCCATATCTATCCCTGGGATCTCATGGCAGCTGAGGAGAGCAAGCATGCCTGGAAAAGATGTGGCTGCTTTAAAGAGCTCCGTCCAGTGCTGTCTTTTAGCTCACACATGCTTTGAAGTACTTTTTTGCTGATCAGTCCAAGTCTAATTCTTGAGATAGTGAAGCATTTAATGGTTGGTTTATTACTATTAAAAGTGCTTTAATTCCATTGACTTCAATCAGACTGAGCCTGTAGTCCTTAATGACTCCTAGGGAAGCTTTCAGACATATTGAGTGGAATTGTTATGAGTGGTAATCCCGTCAGATTCGGAGGGAACCATGTTGGGGAAGGCAGCCGTAAGGCAGGGTGGACAGATCAGCCTCAATCTGGATGGTTACAACTTTGTACATGTTCTTTTATATCCCATTTCTACATTCCTGTGAAACATGAAGAATTAAAATCTACATTACATGAACATTAGCCTATAACTACATAGTTAAACTTGCATTTGAGCCCTTTTCTCTATTTTTCTTTCGAAGGCTCAACCTCAACTACGCATTTTAAAATTGATTTTGGTACCATGTTTTAACTGAAGTGTTGCAACATTAGGAGAAGGTGAAATAAAAGGGCAAATTCTATTCAGACTTGCATTCTAGTCTGGGATCAGCTCTGTTCCCAAGGACAGACTGCCTGAAGCACCTCTACAAAGGAATAAGCCCCTGACTTATTGGGCTGTAGAAGTTTATTTCTATTCAGTAATAGGGTTGTGTGTGTGTAGATGTACTTCTAGAAAATATCTGTTCTTTTTTTGTTTGTCTACAGAATTCTGAAAAAATGCAGCTATTTAAGAATGCAATAGCAGCTCAGACCAATTACACTATTTTGGTAAGCAAACTACTACATGATAAAGAAACAATTGTTTTAGCCACACACACACACACACCCCCAAAAAACACCCAGTGATGGTGATGAGTGTGAAATTCAAGTACTTCACTTTCCAGAAATCAGAGGCTGGATTAGAATTTGTTGTTTGTTTTCAGCTTTATGCCTGGCATGGAATTTGTTGTTCTTTAAATATTTCAAGAGAAGTGCCTGAGTAGCATAGACTATTCAGAATGAGTTATGTAGGTTAAATTGCTTCCAAAAGCATCCATGAACTTTTTAACGTGCGATCCCCTGCGTGCTACTCAACTACGTAGCCACTAGAGCAGTGTTTCTCAACCTTGGCAGCTTGAAGATGGGTGGACTTCAGCTCCCAGAATTCCCCAGCCAGAGTTGAAGTCCACCCATCTTCAAGCTGCCAAGGTTGAGAAGCATTGCAGTAGAGGGTGTTGCAGCAGAGGATATGCCTCTGGGCTGCCATCTAGTGGCCTTGAGACTTTTGCATCTCGGATCTGGTAGCCTTATTTAAAATCCTAGTATGGTCTTCAGCCTAAAAAAAATTAAAATCTCCACCCCAAAAATCTGTGGATGTTGAAGTCGCTTTAAGACAAAAGAGTCATCTAGAATTCCAATAAGGAAGCCAAACCCTGGGAGGCTGGCAAACTCAGGGCACAAGTACTTCTTGGATTCTGGAGAGATCTTTAAGTTACTAGGGCAAAGTAATAGAATTTTGAAAGGCTGCCAAATCAATTTAGTGTAAAGCAGAGTTACAAACCTAGTGTAAAGCAGAGTCACTCTCTTTCTCCTCCCCTGGACTAAGGATTCTTCTCTGTAATGGTCCTGTTCCCTCCTGTAATGCTTTGGCTCTGTTCTCCATGTTCCCAGGATCTGCCCATCCTTCCATCACAGATAGCAACAGTAGAAGAACATGACTGCCCCTCAGTCTCCTCCTGGCATGTGAACTTCCCCCTCACCGAGTTTCCCGTGGTGTGGCAGTGAAGGCTGCACTAGGTGGACCTGGAGCTGAATCTAGCATGGCTCTGCCGAAGTTCTTCAGGTCTTCGTTCCAGAAGCCATCGTTCCAGATGTAGCATACATAGCACCCACGAGATTGTTTAATTATCCCTTCTTTAGGCAAACGGTCATGATTAATTAAACTTGCAGCCTTAACAAAATTAATTTAGGACTTTTCCCCCTTGTACAGGATGTGTTGGCATCCCCTTTATTGTTTTAGGCCGCTGCAGTCTCCTCTTTAGATAGGACATTAATCTAGCCTGGAAAAAATGTCAGTGCTTATAGCCTTATAAATCACACTAGATAGGAAAATATTTTCATTGATCCTCCAGTCCATTTCTTTGATGGGAGGAAACCATGGTGACCTCTCCCCAGTTAGATCATCCTTCCTCGCACTCACTCTGATGTGAGACAGGCCAGCATTTGATTCTTGCTTTCCTAAAGATCCACAAAAAGTTGTTTATTCTTTGCTGGTGGTGTTATTCATCTGCCTTGAAGAATGTTTAGTTTGTAGCCGTGAGAACTTTTTTTTATTTTGCCAGAATCTGGTTTTCTGCCTTCCTAAATAAAGAACCCCAGATTATGCCCATAAACTCATTAAGCTATATGTCTTTCAGCCTCATCTACCCCTTTGAAGTGAGGGAAAAAATTGTCCTAAGTCAATTTACAAGGTGTTGTAAAGTTTCTAGACAAACTGTTGAGAGTAGATTGATATTACAGTCCTATAGATTTATTAAGCTCAGTTTATTTTTTATGGTAAAAATCCTAGAATGGAGGTACAATAAGATTAAGAGAATAAAATCATACGAAATTACAGAAAGCAGTAGAAGCGGCAACAGATTAAAAAAATAGAGAGAGAGAAGAAAAACAAGAATAATAGCAAAACCAAAAAACGCAGAGGCACAAAGGAAATAGCCCTGGTGAACAAGTAAGACTTTGATTGTCTCAGTCCAATCCAGGACCGAACACAATGGAAATTCCTTTTTATAGAAATTCTGAGGCATGTCTATCAGCCCCACTAGGTAGGCCAGACCAGGAAATCAACTCAACAGGAAGACAAGAATTCTGCTTTATTGAGATAATCTGTAATAACAGAATCCTGCAAGTCGTCCTCCTCCTTCTTATACCCAGTGAATCAGGGCAACATCTGCCTGAGCCACTTCTGAATGTTATTTCATTGTTCTGGACTTTCAAAATGCTTCATCCTCTTTTGCCTAGGCAATGGGTCCTGCATATTTGTGTCAAGGTCATCTTCCCTACTCCCTCCAACGTCCCATTAAGTTCAGTGGGAGCTTCCTTCAAACAGCAAGGCTAGGTTTGTGTCCTTCTTGATTTTCCACTTCCGAAGAAGTGTGAATATCAAACTGAACACTGCCACAAGGTTTGTTGGGTAAACATTGAAAAGATTTCATTTTAAATCCAGAAGTACACATTTATAGGCAAGCTGCAATGATCAATTATGCCTTCATTCTCCTTTTGGGGCACAGGCTATTACAGGGATGGCCATAGACAATCATTTGCTGGGACTGCGAGAGATGGCCCGGGAAAACTTTGAAGAGCTGCCAGACCTCTTCACAGATGAAACATATTTGGCAAGCAATCAATTCATTCTCTCTACCAGCCAGGTGAGTGAAATTTTACTGGGATTGATCAGAGGAAAGAATCTCTATTACTCTCCCTGTGACAGACCTTATGAATCAGTGACAACTTGTGATGAACCTGGTAGAAAGAGAAGCAAATATGTGTAGCTCAGGGTTGAACTGTGGAGTCCTTGGAGTTCTCTGAGCTTGGTTGTTTTCTTGCAAACATTTCATTACCCACCTAGGTAACATCTTCAGTGCTAGAATGGAATGGGGTTTGCTCTCTGTTTATAAATGTATGTATGTAGATGACATCTTTGTTATAATAAAAAAGGAACAACTAGAGAAGAGACATGAAACCATCAACAACATCTTCGAAGGAATAAAATTCACCAGAGAGGAAGAAAACAACACACTACCCTTCCTGGATATCCTCATCAGCAGAGGAAACAACAACAGATTAGAAACCCAAGTCTATCAGAAGACACTAATCAAGTACTCCATTACCAAAATAACAACCCAACCTCCCAGAAGAGAAGCTGTGTAAGAACATTATTCAAACGAGCACAAACGCATTGCAGCAACCCAGAACAGCAGAAAAAGGAAACAGACCACCTATACAACATCTTCCAACAAAATGGATGCCCACGCAACTTTATCAAAAAGTGCCTGACCACTCAACCTACTACAACACAACCAACACAAGCTATGAAAAGGATCACACCGCCATACATCAGAAACGTCTCAGAAACTACCAACAGACTATTACAGCCACATGGCATCTCCGTAGCACACAAACCAACTAAAGCCCTCCAAAACATCTTAAGCCAACCAAAAGACCCAGTAGCCCAAGAAAAAAAAAACAGGAGTCATCTACAACACAGCGTAAGGACTGTAACAGCCACTATGTAGGACAGACAGGCGGAAGGCTAGCAGAGCACATCCATGAACACCAACCAGCAGTCAGAAGACATGATGAAGACTCCTTAATCTCACGACACATGGACAGACTGAACCATAGTTTCAACTGGGAAACTGTCAGCATCTTAGACCAAGCTAAATCCAAAAATGCAAGGGAATTCCTGGAAGCTTGGTATTCAGACAAGGCAACCATCAACAGGCACATAGAGATAAACAAATTTACACACTATTCAAAAGAGACAATAGAAAGGAAAACAGAAGACCAGAACATCTCCTCACCAGCAATCATCACCCAGATAAGCAGAGATTAACCCCAAGATTATCACCAGACATACAAGCAGTAAACAATACCCTAATCAAGGAACTACCAGAGGGGGGAAAAAATAGAACAAAACAAAACCCCCACCCCCACCAACACTGGCAGGGCATGCCCCAATATATAAACAGAGAGCAAACCCCATTCCATTCTAGGACTGAAGATGTTACCTAGCTGAGTAATAAAACATTTACAAGAAAACAACCAAGCTCAGAGAATCCCAAGGACTCCACAGCTCCTGGTAGAGACTTTCTGAGTCTCAACAACTGTCTAAAATGGCTGGTGTGGGTCTTCCAGGCTGTGTGGCCGTGTTCTGGAAGTTTTGTTTCCTAACGTTTCGTCAGCACCTGTGACCGGCATCTTCAGAGTGCAGGAGCACAGACAGGAGCAGTTCTCTCTGTGCCCAGGGTGATGAGAGAACTGCTCCTGTCTGTGCTCCTGCACTCTGAAGATGCCGGTCACAGGTGCTGGCGAAACATTAGGAAACAGAACTTCAAGAACACGGCCACACAGCCCAGAAGACCCACACCAGCCATCATATGCCGGCCATGAAAGCCTTCGACAATACTCTCTAAAATGTTACGAGTTCTCCTTTCTTAGACTTTTGACAGCGCAAATGAATAGCCAATGCTTGTCTATTTGGGCAATAAACATGGACAAAGGATAAAATTGAATAAAGGGTAAGCTGTAGCTGATAGTCCAGATATGTCCCTTAATAAAACCTTGGAGCCTTGCTGGATCAGTCAACATTCTCTTCCCCAAAAGAGAATCAAAGCTGATCAAAGCTGATCGAGAAACCTTCAAGCAAAATATAACCAGAAATATAAAGCATCCTTCAGTCAAAGGGCTGCCTTTAGCCCTGAAGCAGTACACCAAGGGCCATGATCCCAAATAGACAAAACTGGCAAGGGGTGGATGAAGAACCAAACTGAACTGAATGCAGAATTATATGTAATTTAATTAATTAATTAATTAATTAATTAATTAAATGCCCTTAATATGATGCCTTGCTAGGTATTTAAGAATTCTCTTTCTCTCACATCTTTTTTTTTTTTTAAACCATAATTTTATGACAGGTTTTGGAAGGACTTTAAACACCCAGCCCACTCCAATGCTTTGGGTGTCAAATAAGGCTCCAGGTTACGCATTCTTGCTGCAGTTGATCACAAGGAAGGCTGGAGCCTCTCAATCTTTGCTCACATTGCAGGCTTCAAATGTTGTGAGTCATTCCTTTCAATTTGCAGACAACCTACAAGCATGAAGATTCAAACTGTTCTAGGTCTTTTGCTACTTAAGTCAACATAATTTCATTTGTAGATTCTGTTACGAACGCCAGATCGTAACACATTTCTGTATGTACACACAGTTTTAACGAGCCAAGCTACGTTAACAACTGGTGTACTGAGGCTGTGTATGAGATACAGAAGGCCAGAAGTGCTTTGCCTTTCAGAAAGGGTTGGAGGAAAGCTTCTAATGCAAAATGCAGACAAGGAATCTAATAAGTCATTTGATCTTGTCATGCTGTCTGTGGATTTTTCAGACAAGATTGTGCGCAATCCCTACATAAATTCTCCAAGAAACCATCCATGGGCAAAAAGGGAGTCTGAATAGCTTGATGGCCTTTGGCTGGTGTACAGCAAATTTATCTGCCTCTTCTGTAACTCTATTAGTGGGACTAATGGCCTGTCCTATGCCATTAAAAGCTGAATGCCACTTTTGAAAGCCTGCACGCAACAAAGGCAGGAATGTAAGGATTTCTTAACCTGCAGCATCTTGCGGTCAGAAAAAGCCCTGCATTCCACAACAATAATAAAACTCAAAACAAATTGGAAAAAACAGAAGAAGAAACTCAGGTCCTCTCTGTAGCAAATAGCTTCTTGCAGAATTTACTGGCTCCAAGGCTTTTTCAAGATAATACATCTCTGAGATATGAATAAACACATCTCTTAAACGTATACTCAGTAACTGTTCACTATTAAAACTGCAAGGAAAAGACAGCTATCTATTAGTATGATTCCAATGAAAAAGAACTGATGAGCAAACCAATAATGTTATTTCAAGACTAATGTGTTCCACTGAATTCAGAGCGTGTGCTCAAAATCTGATTACATTTGGATTAAGTTGGCAAAGCTGTACACTGCAGAAGATATATAATAAAATGATCAAATTAAAAGAACTGCATGGCCAG
Source organism: Python bivittatus (assembly GCF_059951505.1). NCBI lineage: Eukaryota > Metazoa > Chordata > Lepidosauria > Squamata > Pythonidae > Python > Python bivittatus. The sequence continues at coordinate 8,536,675 of NW_028277033.1, forward strand.
CTTGTTCCCCCACCCACCCAATCATCATCATCCAAAGTGAATTAGTATCAAGAAAATTGGGCTCTTAGGCTTTGTTTTCCAAACCAAACGCATCTCCTAAGCTGTATAAGAAGTTATTGAAATACTTTCCAAACTTTGCAGTAAAGTCATGGGGTGGAACTAGTGAATGGTTCACATAATAATAATTAAAAACTCTGATCCTTGTGGACTAGTCAAGCCCTGAGTTAGTCTTCATTTCAGCTATTTAATATGCTGTAAACCAAACACCATTAATTATTGTTTTCAAATAATGGTGTGTTTTTGTGGCCATTGCATTTGTTGGAGAGTAACAGTGATTCAGTTGGTCACAACCTTAATCTTCATTTCAGTAGGATTTGAAATTGGTTGAATATCATCAACTTGAAGTTTAGGTAGTATCTTCAAAATGTACAAATGAAGACTCAGTTGAGAAATGAAGTGAAATGAAATCTGTCTTCACTAGAGGTCTTCAAGAGAAGCTGAACAGTCATTTGAAAGATGTTCTAGTGAGGTGTGTTTCAAACTTGGCAACTTTAAGATGTGTGGACTTCCACTCCCAGAATTCCCCAGCCAGTGTGCTGCTTGAGTGAGTTCTACTCTGAGCAGGAATTAGACCAGATGACTTTTAAGGTGACTTCCAACTCTATGATTGTTTGGTTCTGTGAAATGACATGACATGAATGAATGAAATGAAAAGAAATTAAAATGTGAGCTACACAAGTCCACTTTTCAATTATTTTAGGGAACAACTTAGGGCCAAATGAGACTTCCTTCAGAGCCTTTATGGTTTTTTTCCTTGTTTTTAAACAGAAATAACAGCCTCTGTTCATTCTTGAGTAGTTTAATTCTTTGCTACTGGGCACGAAAGGGCATTGCATTATATGTAGGCATATTATATCATCGTCATTGTTGTCATCATCTGCAAATAGGACCAAAAAATAAGTTGAGGGCTTATCCAAAAATACATTCTGCAGATAGGCATTTGATCTGCCAAGCATCTTCCTCTAACCACTAATTTCCCATAAGGAACTTTGCATCCTGGGACAGTGGAGAGCAAATATTGGCACTGCATTAAGAGGGAAAGGCATCACATGAAAGGGTTTGGGTTGAGATCTCAACTCAGAAGACGTGTTATGGAAGGCACCAGCTTGGTTCCCTTACAAGCAGCCATGTCTCCTGAGCCTCTCCCCACTGCAGAGAGCCAACTTCAACATCAGCCATAGACAACAAAGCCCTTGACAGAATGCTACCCCGCCTTCTCTGCACCACCAAGCCATGGGAAGGAAGTGATCAGGGCTTTTTGCCACCAAAGAGGATGAAGCCCATTGGATTACCGGGACCATAATCAAGATCCCCCTCCTTTCCCCTCCATGTTTCATCCCAGTTTAAATGCTACATCAGTTTAGCAGCAGCTCACAAAACCTATGCCTTTCAGTAGAATGTGTTGGTTAGAAAAGTGCTACCAAATTCCTTCTGATTTTAGGGACCACAGACTTGGCCTACCATATACCAGTCTTCTACCCTGGCTTATGTGGCCACCTTGGCCAGAGTAGAAGGGAGTGATGGTTTATATTCTCTGGATATGGCCTCAGATTGGACAAGGCAGGTTTTCTGATGGCAAGGTGAACATATGCAAATTGCTCCAGGCATCCCTACATGTGGAGCATCACTGCTAAGAATCACTCCTCTTTTTTGTTGAATTCAAGTTTCAAGGATGAGCAGATGCCAAGGAATCCTGCGTGTCCAGGAATATAAGGCATTTTTTTAAAAGAACAAAAAGGGGTAATACTATGAAAATCTACCCCATGTGATGTCTGAATGTTCCTTGCTCTAGATTGGGAATATAGTCCCTGTCAGGGTATCTGTCGGAAAGGAATCAAAAAAGTCAAAATGGCAACTGCAACCATGAAATTAAAGCTATGCCCTCTTTTTACATGCGGTGCATGAGCAACGCATGTAAAAACAGGTGGGGCTTCAATCACGCTGTCAAAGCCACCATCTTGACTTTATGATATCCCCCCCTCCAATGATGCTGGTGGGCCAGGGGTGTGTGGAATATTTTAGGCCAAGCACCATGTCTCATCTCCAACTTGGGGTCCATGTGATAATTAGAAATAATTTCAATGATTTTAAGATGATCATCCTGAATGGATTCAGTTATTTTCTTCTTCCACAGTCCAAATGACAATCCCAAGGCCACCTCATTGTTGCTGCATCTCCAGGGCCCTACAGCTGCAGGGGCCATGACCCAACCCAGCCATCTTTAACTGAGCCCCATTTTGTTGTTCTTGAAATTAGGTTCCAACCACAATGGAAATGTTCTGCTGCTACGGGCCAGTGATTCCTCAAGGCTATGGGGCTTGCTACAATCCACAGTCACAGTATATCTTATTCTGCATTTCAAGCTTCAAAAACTGTCCGGAGACCTCTTCCAGCAAATTTGTCAAAGCCATAAGTGAAAGTCTAATGGACTTGAAGGAGCTCTGTAGCAAATGCAGCTTGACCTCGACAAGCATCCAGGCTAAACTGAAAGGATGTCATCCTGCTACCAAACCCTAATTCTATGTGTGTCTTTTCCTGCCTCCTCTTTGCAAACCGTTCTTAAAGTAGAGTGATGTTTCTGTGGAAATGCCAGCTATTTATTGGAGGCAGGAGAACTTTATTTTTCTTTAGCGAGTATTCCTATCAATATTTATCAAGACAGGAGCTTAAATTATCTAGAAAGCTGACATTTCAGTACTGCACAGAGCAAATGTGTGAATAATGATTGACCCAAAGAATGAAATTACATGCAATTCATCTCAATGTGTAATTTGAAATAACCGGTTAACACTAGTGTTTTAGAAATAGCTGTGGTTAATGTGCAATATATCCCCTTCACAAGAGTTCCAACTCTCTATGATTTATTTATTTATGGAATGTAGAAACCGTTTCAGTCTTGAAGGACTCTAAACAGGATACAAAGAGCAACAATGGCATAGCCAATGCAAACAATAAAAAATACAGTAAGACCTAAGAAATTATGGCTGGTGTGGGTCTTCCAGGCTGTGTGGCCGTGGTCTGGAAGTTTTGTTTCCTAACGTTTTGCCGGCATCTGTGACCGGCATCTTCAGAGTGCAGGAGCACAGACAGGAGCAGTTCTCTCTGTGCCCAGGGTGAGGTGACCCTTTTGTAGGTATTTATAGAGATCTGAGGGGGGGGGGGGATTGGGTGTGTGTGTGGGGGGTTACTGAGTGGCTGCTTGTTTTGGTGTCAGAATATGTGTGTATCTTCCTGGGGATTAAATGGCAGGGTTTTTTCTTCTATTGAGTTGTTAATGAGGGGCTGCTGGGGGTGATTAGCAAGTTCATTGTGTGAACTGTTCACACGTCCTGGTGGTTGAGCTGAGTTCGTTGACCTTTTGCAGGCTGTATTTTTCAGGATTGGTAGCCAGGTTTTGTTGATTTTTAGACTCTCCTCTTTTTTATTGAAGCTGTGCTGGTGTTTTATTGAAGCACAGCTTCAATAAAAAAGAGGAGAGTCTAAAAATCAACAAAACCTAGCTCCCAATTCTGAAAAATACAGCCTGCAAAAGCTCAACCAACTCAGCTCAACCACCAGGACGTGTGAACAGTTCACACAATGAACATACTAATCACCCCCAGCAGCCACTTGTTAACAAGCCAATAGAAGAAAAAACCCTGCCTAATCCCCAGGAAGAAACACACATATTCTGACACCAAAACAAGCAGCCACTCATTAACCCAAACCCCCCACACCCCCACCACACACCCCCAATCCCCCCCTTCAGATCTCTATAAATACCCACAAAGGGTCACCTCATCCTGGGCACAGAGAGAACTGCTCCTGTCTGTGCTCCTACCCTCTGAAGATGCCGGTCACAGGTGTTGGCGAAACGTTAGGAAACAAAACTTCCAGAACATGGCCACACAGCACAGAAGACCCACACCAGCCATTGTATTCCGCCCATGAACGCCTTCGACAATACTAAGAAATTATATTGTACGAACCATATTCCCCACTTCCAGGTCAAGACTCTCAGAAAGAGATGCTTACCAATCATTTTAAGGATCGCTGTGTGACCCCCAATTTTGATAGGGTTTACTTTGATGTAGCCAAAGCAAACATGTCTACTCCCAATGGTCTGGAATGACTTTGCCCTCTTTTTTCCCCTTGAACAATTGCTCCATGTGGCGCTTAGTCTCAAGAGAAGCCAAAGGGCATCATGGATGATGATGAAGGTTGGTCACATATTTCCAAGAATCTATTACAGGAATTATCCTTCACAAGAGTGCAGTAAAATCTGAAGAAAATTGGGTTACAAACCAAGTAAGATTGGAAGGCATTTTCCTCCTCTTAAATTTCTAACAGCCATTTTGAATCATATATTAATTAACTAATTACTGTCAGCCTAAAAGGTAAATCATTCTAAGAAACCAGTGCCATTTGGTCAGGACTACCCTCATTGTAACAGCTATAGTAACAGAATCTTGCAAGTCTGAATGTGCTTCCCCCCCCCCTTACTTTATCTTTGTGTGAGCTAGGGAGGGGCTTGTCTGAGATGTTTTCTCAGGTTATTTTCTTGGCTTGGGCTCAAGCCCCACTTATCTGACCACTGCCTTAGTAGTACCCTTTCCTCCTGCTTTCAAGGCCATTCCCTCTTCCCTCTACAATTACTAGCTCAAATGCTTAAATCTTCACCTGATATTGCACCTGTTTCATATTCTCTTCAGGTGAGTTATAATAAGTAATGCATGTTTTGTTTCATTAGAAAAAGTTGTTACAATAGCAAAGGATATATGTAGCTCAGGGTTGAATTGTTGAGTTCTTGGTGTTCCTTGAGCCTGTCTTTTTACAAATGCTTCATTACCAGGGTAGGTAACATCATCACTGCACAGTGGAGGAACATAGGAAAAAGATGTCAAAACCTTATCTAGTCCTCCAAGGATTGTGGTTCCATCTCCAGCTACTGTAAGAGATCCAAGCGTGATGATGTGGCTATTCCAGGAATGGCCTGTGAGACAACATAAAGAGCTTCGACTGGGCAGATAGGGATTTTGTGTGCCATGACAATGGGCATTTCTTGGAAGGTAATAATAAAAGTTTAATAGATGTAGCAGACCTCCTTTGCATGCAGTCTATGACTGCAATTCAATACCTGACATCTCCAGCAAGGACTAGGGGAGATGCCTTTCTGATAATCCTAGATGATACAGCCTGTAGTGTGGACTGTTTTCAGTCCCTTCCTTGTTCTTGTTGCCCCTATCTGAACCTATTCCACTTTCCCTGAATCCTTCTTAAAATGTAGTGCCCAGAGATGGACACAGAATTTGTGGTAGGGTCTGTCCAAAACTATCTCAACACATCTGAAAAATACAGGTTGGAAAAGGGTGGCATAAGTCCTATGTCCTCTTGGCTGCATCTGTCAACATATAAATTATATGTTGTGCTGGATGGCTGTTCCTTTCTCCTCTCCATCATTACACATATCTATCTAGAATTTCTTCTCCTCTTTTGAGAAACGGGTGATCTAATACCTGGTTTGCGTGAAATGGCTGATGCAGTGAAAAGATTCAATGAAAGGCGTCTTGTCCTGTATAATATAATGCCTCCTTCTTTTCTTGAACCTTTACCAAACCTGGGTGTCACAGAGAACGTCAGATTCAGGGATATTTTAAGGTATTGACCCAAGTCCTGTTTCAGTCCAGTGTACTGGATAGAGCAATGTCTCTATGGAATACCTGTAACTTGGACAAAATGCATGTCCGTGTATTGTTAAACAAAACCTACCCAATTTATATTCTGGGCATCCTTCTATCGACATGTCCTGTTACGTGATAACACTGTTTTTTCTTTTGTGAATGTTTTGTGTGTGTTTGTATTTCAGGGAATCATTCGTATATTATCATGTCAATTAAAGTGAGTTGTATTCAAGCAATAGAATGCAATTTTACTTTGCAACTTAGAAAAATATATATCATGGGTATCTATGCAAATTTAATGGAAAATGTAAACAAGTATTTGGCTATAGACCTGCAGGACATGTGCTCTGAGGGTTTGTTGGAGACGATGAAATTAGAAATATCACATGTATTGAGGGTTAGAGGTCAGGTCCCTTGGTTTCTAAGGAAAGATTTTAGGTGGTCTTACCTTACTTTGTCCGCACTGCAAGTTCCAACCAAGGAAAAATTGGATCTTTGCAGCTTAAAAGAGCTGCAGGTAATAAGACTCCAAAAGGAAGCTAAGTATACAGTTTTCTCTCCCTGTCCTAGCAGGGTGGTGGTGACACGGTGTAGGCACAAGAACAGCAGCAGATTAAGCCATTCTAGTTTACCATCAGTACTCATCCATCAAATTCAGGGAGTGATTTTGGACTATTATGCCCACTGAAATGTGTCCCATAGGAGCACCCATGAATTCTGCCCCAAGCTCCTTGCAGGAGGACAAGATGCAAAAGTAATGGTCAACTGAAGGAGCTTCGATAGGTGCACCAGCAAAGCCCAAGATGGGTATCTTGGTAGGTTGGATTGGAAGCCTCAAAACAGTCAATAAAATGTATCATTCTTGACTCTAACAACCGCAATATTTTATTTGTAAGAATTTTTACATATTTATGCAATACATATTGTGCACACACATGAACCAAGCACTTTATTGAAGTCTGTGAGTTTTCTGATTTTTGTCTTCTCAAGGTGGCAGATTTTTATGGCAATGTGTGTTGGAAAGTTTATTTTCCCCATGCATTGCAATCCTGCTTCTACATCCCAAAACTACTATTTATGCTGAGAAAATTAGATAAGTTAATTGCATTGATGAGTTACTCTCTCATCTGGTTTGATCCAATACAACAGAAAAATTGTGAGCAGTTAGGTATGTAGATTGGCATATATGAGAGAGACCTCTTGCGTAAATATTTTTTTCAAGTGAGTATCTGGGCTGAAAAAACCAGATGGCCTTTAGATGAAAGAAAAGAGTTGTTTTTCCTGTGTCTTTTTACCATCATCTTATGGCTATGTGGATTTTTGCAGGCCAAATATGAGAGCAGCATTCAAATATGCTGATGGAGTTACTGATGTAACTGCAAGGTGACAATATATACCAATGTTTTATGCTGTGTGCTATATTATATTTAAAGTCAATATTTTAGTAATATTTTATTTTTATAACATAGTATTGATTTATGGCAAATATAATGTGTATTTATATAGCCTCTTTGGTTAGTTCGAGCTATAGATTTTATGCTCCCAGGTATAAAATCATTCCCGTAGTCAGTCTTGAAGTTAACTGCATATTGTGCACTGATACTATGAATTTAGAATACTTTGATTGCAAATCAGTAGTGAATAAAAAGCAAAATGAAGAAAATGGTTGTGGGTTTTATTCTGAGCCAAGCAGTGCATGTTTTAGCCTCACTTATTCAAGCACTGTCTCAAGACCTAAAGGACCAGGCTGGAGACAGATCCTCCTGGAAAACATCTATCGATGTGGTTGCTAAGAGTCAACATCAACCTGATGGCATATTATCAATCATTCACTTCCAGCAAGGGTGCCAATCCATGACCTGCATACCGGCTCCCCAAGTACCCCATTCATTCCTCCCCATTGGCTAATATTACATTGCCAGAGTTTAACAACAAAATGACTGATTTTTTATGAGTTGGGTCCCCTCTCCCCAAAAGTAAGAGTGGGAATGAAAGCAAAAAGACTCTGCAAGACCAACACTTCCCTTTTCACCCTTAAAGGCTTCTGTCAATCCCTCAAATGCGGTCATTTTGTCACCAAATTTCATTTTTGATTTGGGGCCACTGGGGAGGGGGCTAGGCGACACAAGTTATTTTGTGCATAAGTTATTCCAGGAGATGTCCTGCTCACAATTCTGGAGTAGAATGCCAAAGAAAATGCCCCCCCCAAAAAACTCACCTCTTCCTGTGATGTCAGCTGTGGCCCTGTAGCTGGTCTGGGGAGAGAATGGTGGCCCCAACCCTTGGGATAGTTGCCTAACTTTATCAGTCTTGGAAGCCAATATTAACATATGCCTTAAGGGACCAAAGAGAGTCCTCTTGTATTTGGAGAGAAACAATAACATCCCCAGATGAAATCTGTAGAGTTCAGTTCAGTCCTATTAATCTTCATGGAAAAGATTCCACCTTATTTTGGTTCACTGCAATGCTGAGCTATAGTTCAGAGAACAGAATGGCTGGATTCACACCAGACCCTAACCTAAAAGCCCAGTGAATGCATTGTGAATCCAACTGAAGTGTTTTCAGTGCCCACAGCATTAGGAAAACACCTTTAGTCTGAGTGCATGACAAAAGTCTACATACCTTCACCCAGTCATCAAAATACCACCGATTTGCAAGTTTGGAGTTCTGTACTTTGCTTTCTTTCTCTTCTTCCTCCACCACCTCTCCCTCTTCCATCCCTCTCTCTCTCTGCAAATTAAGTGCCATAGAGTCGAATGCCAATGTTTTTCCTTTGTGACTCCACATCCCTAAGGAAACCACAAGCTTTGCCATGGCTACTGTGGATGATGTCAAGAACACAAGAGCTTCTAGGCAGCAGATAAGAATGTGTTTTAGCCCCACCCTCAGCTTGTCTCCTCATTCCTCAGGAGTCTTCTTACAGCTGGCCCAGCGATGCCAAAGAATGCCCTGGTGACCCTCAGATATGGTCCCTATCGAAGCTGTGGGGTGGTGGAACACAGGACCTTTCGCCTGGAGGGCTTGCAAGGTGAGTGACACCCGCGTGCTCCTTGCTGAGAGAAAAAGATTGGGAGAAGTGGAATCAGGGATCTGTGCCCAAAGGGAAGAGTTCTGGAGGCCACCCTCCCAACCTGAATGGCAGCTATCTTTGTGGGTGGCACAGGCAGGTCAAGTGTGGCCTCCAGGCCCCCCCTCCATCCACAGACCCCCATCATCATTCTGAGCTCAACTGCTGAAATTTAGCAAAACAGCTGGATTTGAGTTGCATAATTTTTACCCCTTGGTGGGGTTTGGGGTACTTTTGGAACTCCAGCCTTCATCCACCCCCCAAAATAACAAATGGGATGACAGTTCTCAGCTCTGTCCCTCCACAGATGGCCTGTGGTCCTTCAAAAGCCGTGGAGGCTAAGCTGGGCACCTTTCACACATTGGCCGGCCTGGGATGAATGAGCCATCCAACTAACAAATCCCCCCTTCCAATGGACTTCCGAAAGTGGTCAATTTATGGGTTAATTCCCAGGAGGACTTCTTGGCTTCTACACTATTCTGGCATTGGTTATCCATGTCAATCCCTGTTTGTAATAACTGGATGAAAATCTCCTTCTAAAATTACCGTTAAAGGACTTCTATTTCTTTGCTTGCTTGCTTCTGCCATCAAAATCTTGCCTATTGAGAGAAATTCTTTCCCCTAAGCTGAACAAAGTATTAAAAAGAATAAATTAAGAAAGGAATATGTACAGAATTCTTTCCCCTCCTGATGAAAAACAACTGTGGTAGAGGTTCTGTTGTTGCTGTAGAGGTTTTCCTTTACTTTTTGGGGGGACTTTATACTGTCTTCTGCTCTCCATTCTACTGGTAAGATGATGAACAGTTCAGAATAGCTGGCAACTCTTTTGCTGTCTGTGAGAAGGAGAAAGTCATTTTTCCCCCTGAATTAAAAACCATCTGAGCACCTCTCATGTCATTTTTGGTGTGCCTTTGTGAACGCTTTTAATATGGAACAGAAGGCAGTTGTTTTCAAAGCAAAAATAGGCAAATATATATTTGGATCTCCCACAAGACACCTGTGAAAAACAATGTGTTGGGCATCCTAAGTGAAAATACTCAAACAAACATGAGCTCAAGTGGTCCTATTACTGAGTTCAATTGGAGGTAGTCCTAGGTAAGTAGGTTGTCTAAAAAGTGTTGCTAGCAAGGAAAATGGTAGCTCTGTGGGATCACAAAGAAGTTCATTTTAGCAATAGTTCTTTTAATACAACCTACCTCAGCCTTGGTTGATCTCAAAAAATTATGCAGGGTCGAATCTAGTTAGAACATGGAAGGGAGATCACCAGGAAATGCCCACCCTGTAGATGAGACTGGGAAATCGGGGGGGGGGGGGGGGCTTCCCAAAAGAAGTTAATATCGAAGAGAAAAACAGTTCCATGTTGTGGCCAAGGGAGCTACATGGACATGTCCATGAAATCACTTTTGACTTGACTCAGAAGGCTTTACCTTCTACCTGCTTCTTCCTGATGCACATTAAAACAAATTGGCTGTTCTGTCAATGACTGTGGATCTTGTTCACTTTTTTACATGATAACCACTCAAAGCCAAAGTCAAAACTTGCCACCAGTTTCTTCACTTCACTTTTTCTCATAAGCTGTACCTTTTCTTAGAAGAAATACAGTTTTTATGTAATTTGTATCTGTTTAGTTTTTCTCCCACGGAACCAATAACAACTGGGAAGTGGAATGGTTCGGGTGGGGAAGCTGGTTCACAAGAACAAGTTCAACTCTGCCTCATCACTTGTAGGGCCCTCAGAACTTCTGTAGTTCTCACTGTATTCCGTGGCCCTTACAACTACTTCCTAACACATGTCAGGTTCGGTCAGCACGAGGCTTCAGGGAAGCACGGGGCTGCAGGGAAGCTCGCAACCAGACCACGCGGAATCCACCGGCGGTAGCTAGCGGGGAAAAGAGGAACCGAAAGCGCCGCTAATTAACGAGCCACCTGCGGCCAGCTAAACAGGAAAACCGCAGCGGAAGCTTTTAATTACGAACTGATAACGGCGCGAGCAAGCAAGGAACGGGGCCGCAGGGCAGCGAAACAAGATCGCAACGCAGCACAGAACCCGCGGGTCTGCACGTAGCAGGGAGGGGCCAACCCAGCCGGAGGGGGACTGGCAATCAAGGACAATGGACTCTGACCGACCCTGCCATCATGAACAATCAAGGGGGACATTGGGGGGGCCCAATAGTCCACAGCTGCAACGCGATCACGAGGCGGGAAAAAGCGCGGGAAGGGGGGAATATAACAAGTGATGCAATTGTACCAAGCCAGTCCTGGCTTTGCTTGTGACTACTACGTTATGCATGAGTAAACCTTCTTTGTGAACCACACGTGTCACGAGAGTTTCTCTGTCGAACGGGGCAAATCTCACATAAAGCCAGGACTCACCGTCAGCGCTACCCGGTACCACCGAGGAGCGTTTTCTTTCTCAATACAGGCATGACCAGCGACGAGGAATCCGTGGGTCAGCTGGAGCGCGAGGGATCCAGGCTCGCGGAAGGGCGGTCGGAGCCGCCCGGGAGCGACGGGGCAGCGGCCAGGGCCGGGCGCACTCCATCCGAGCGGTGGTCGATGGGCGTGAACCAAGGACCAGACGATTCAGGCGTTACGATGACCCGGGGTTCGGGGTTCCGGAACCGTGAGTGGAGCGAGAAATTCGCCCGACTAGAGGAGAGAGTCGAGCGACGCCTAGACGCCGTGGAGGCGATGCTCCAGACCCTACTACAGAGAGTGGGGCCACCGGCGGTGAACGAGGAGGCGAGCGACAGGGGGGGGGCGGTCCGACACCCCCGCCGGCACCACCCACGGCGCCCCGGTCGGAGGACCAACGGGCGGCAGACGCCCTGAGACTTCGAGGTATCACTGGGAAGTTCTCAGGGGACCCCGAACAGCTGCCGCACTTTCTGACGCATGTCAGGGGGTTCATGCAGAGGGGTGGTCACCTATTCGCTAGAGACGAGGACAGGGTATCCTACATGGCCGAGCTGCTAGATGGCCAAGCAGCCAGCTGGGTGATCGGGCTGTACGATGCCAACGCAGCGGAACTACGGAGTTTCCCGGACTTCATGCAGGCGCTCCGGGACAGATTCGAGGACACATTGAGCGCCAAGCGGGCAGAGGACGACATCCTACAGTTCAGACAGCGGGGCAAATCGGTATCGGAATATGCCCTGGAGTTCCGGAGGTTGGCCGAGAAGCTCGCGGACTGGCCGGAGTCCCTGAAGGTGAAGTATTTTAAGAGGGGACTCAACCCAGAGATCCTGGAACGGGCACTGGGGCGGGACGACCCGTCCACAGTGAAGGATTGGATCTGGCTGGCCGGAACGGCGGAATCGGCGTGGCGGCAGATCCAACAGAGCACAAGACGACGGGACCAGACGAGGGACCGGCCGAGGGAGAGGACCCCGAGGAGAGACGGAGCGGTCGACGGCAGTCCACCGGGAGGCGAGAGGCGACCAGAGCCCCGAATCTGTGCTTCCGATGCGGAGGCAGAGGCCACCGAGCGGCGCAGTGCCCGACGGAGCGGGAAGGCGCCCCACCACGGCCCGAAGTCAAACCCCGCGTGCGAACGGGAAAAGGACCGGTGACCGACCGCGGAAGGGGGCAGTGGCGGCGGTGACCGAGAAAGGACGCGGGGGGTGGTCGACCCCGGAGACAGCATCCTCCGGAGAGGACTTGGAGCCGGCGGGAAACGAGGCGCGCTCGCACTGAACGGCGTCCCAGTGCGAGCAGGGGAGTCGAGGCGCGCGGACCCAATGGGAGACGAGGACTGCCCACCGTTCCGGGTGAGGATACACGTCCGGGGGTGAGATCCGGAGGGAGGCGCAGCTACGGGCGCTACTGGACTCGGGCTGCACCCACTGCTTGATGCACCCAGCGGTGGTCTCGGGGCTCGGGCTACAGCTGAGGCGCCTCCGGGAGCCCATTTCATTCAGCCAGTTAGATGGCACGCTGGCAGGGGGGGGGCCAGCTCAGTATTACACCGAGCCGGTCCAGATGACGATCGGGAGTCACCGGGAAGAACTGAGGTTCGTGGTGGTCCCGGTGGCCGACTACGCGGTGGTACTCGGCTTGGCGTGGCTGCGGCGGCGGAACCCACGAGTCGACTGGACGGCGGAGGCAGTGCGGTTCGGGGTCGACAGACCGGCGAGGGGCGAGAGCAGAGGGGACCGAGCCGTGGAGACGGAGGCAGCCGCAACCACCGGCGGGCAAGCAGAGGGTCCGGGACACCGGGAGACGGGGCGAGAGCAGATGGGGCCCGAGACCCGGGCGGCAACAGCAGCAGCAGCAGCGCCGGGACCCCGGAGACCCGCCACGATCCCGAGGCGAGGCGAGGCAGCGGCGACTGGCGAGGCGACCGCAAAGCGAGGGGCCGGACCCGGGGAACCCCCGACGGGCGGCGGAATCCCGAGGCAGTATCGAGACCTGGCGGCAGCGTTCGGGGAGAAGGAGTCCGACCAGCTCCCACCACACCGGCCCAGTGATTGCGCCATCGAGCTAGAGCCAGGAGCGACCCTGCCTAAGCCGAAAATGTACTCCCTGTCGAGGAGGGAGATGGGGGCCCTGCGCGAGTTCATAGACAAGAACCTAGCGCGGGGATTCATCCAACCCGCGAAGTCACCATTAGCGGCCCCGGTGTTATTCCGGGAGAAGAAGGACGGCTCGCTCCGTATGTGCGTAGACTACCGGGGGCTGAACGCAATCAGCACGGAGTACAAATACCCCCTCCCCCTGATGAAGGACTTGATGTCGCATCTGTCGAAGGGGAGGGTGTTCACAAAACTGGACTTGCGCGAAGCCTATTTCAGAGTTAGGATCCGTGCAAAAGATGAGTGGAAGACGGCGTTCAACACCCCGCTCGGAAGCTACCAGTTTTCCGTGATGCCGTTCGGATTAAAAGGGGCCCCGGGGCTATTTATGCAGCTAATAAATGAGGTGCTGCACGACCTACTCTACCGGGGCGTCCTGGTCTACCTGGACGACATCCTCATCTACACCGAGACCCTGGCGGAGCACGTGAGCCTGGTGCGCACGGTGCTCCAGAGACTGCTGAAGGCACAGCTGTACGCAAAGCTCTCGAAATGCGAGTTCCATCGAGAGCAACTAGACTACCTCGGCTACCGAATATCCAGCCGGGGAATTGAGATGGACCCGGCGAAAGTAAGGGATGTCCTGGGCTGGGAAGCGCCGCAAACCCGGAGGCAACTCCAAAGCTTCCTAGGGTTTGCGAACTTCTATCGTCAGTTCATCCCGAACTTCGCCCAAATCGCCCTTCCCCTAACCGACCTGCTAAAAACCAAGGGCACTGGGAAACCCCCCAAGCCCAGCATGGCACTCGCGTGGACTGCAGAATGCCAGGGGGCGTTTGAGGAACTAAAACGGCGGTTCACCGCGGAGCCGATCCTGCGCCATCCCGACCCAGACCGGCGGTTTATAATCCAAGTGGATGCATCAGACGTGGCAACGGGAGCAGTCCTGCTCCAACCCAGCCCGGAGGGGCCATCCACCCGTGCGCCTACGCCTCCCGCAAATTCACCGAGACGGAGAGGAGGTGGATGGTGTGGGAGAAAGAGGCGTACGCGGTCAAGTGGGCGCTGGCCACGTGGAGGCATCTACTGGAGGGGGAACCTGAACCGTTCGAGGTGTGGACGGACCATAAGAACCTCGAGGCCCTGAAGACCCCGCGTAAGCTATCCCCCAAACAGGCACGGTGGTCCCAATACTTCGGGAGGTTCAGGTTCACACTGAAACACATCCCCGGGAAGCGCAACTTCTTAGCGGATGGACTGTCTCGCATGCCCCAACACGCCAGCCTACGGGAGGAGATCGTGGACTCCGTCATCCCCGCCAGCAGGCTGGCTGCAAAGGCGGTGACCCGAAGCCAGACCAAGGGGGAGCGACGGGACGCGGCGTCTGAAGTAAGGCAGGGGTTCGCGGAGGCGGCGGAGCGGGACGCTTGGCTCAAGCAGAACCGAGAGGCGCTAACCGGCCAAGAGGGGTTGTGGTGGCACGAAGGAAAGCTGTACGTGCCCAAGGGTTGCCGACGGGAGGTCATGGAGAGAGCCCACGACAGCCGGAGCGCGGGGCATTACGGCTTCGTAAAGACACTCCACTTAATCCGGCGGCAGTTTTGGTGGCCCACGCTCCGGAAGGACGTGGAGGCGTACTCGGGGGGTTGCCCGGTGTGCGCAACAGCGAAAGGAGCCAAAGGCAAACCTAGAGGCCTACTCCAGTCGGTAGCGGAACCCGACGGCCCTTGGCAAGAGGTCGCCATGGACTTCATAGTGGAGCTCCCGGAGAGTAAGGGGAAGACCGCCATTTGGGTGGTCACGGACTTATTCTCCAAACAAGCGCACTTTGTAGCGTGCCGGCGAGTCCCCACGGCCGAGGGGCTGGCGAGACTGTTCGTGCAACATGTCTACCGACTCCACGGCGCACCTCGACGTATCGTCAGCGATCGGGGCGGCAACTTCATCGCGCGGTTCTGGCGGGAGTTCCTGAAATGGGTGGGGACGAAACAAGCCCTATCCTCCGCGGCGCACCCGCAGACGGACGGAGCCACGGAACGCCTGAACAGGGGGCTCGAACAGTACCTGCGCTGCTACGTGGGGCACCAACAGGACGATTGGGCGGAGCTACTACCATTCGCGGAGGTGGCATACAACAACGCCGTCCACAAGAGCACCGGGTTCTCTCCATTCAAAGTAGCCACCGGGAGAGATTTCGTCCCCATGCCGGAGCTGCCTCAGCCGGAATCCCAGATCAACTCCCTGGACGCCTGGTTCGCCCAAATCGACGAGACCCGGCGAGCGGCGCACGCGGCATTGCAAAAAGCCAAAGCCGACTACAAGAAGCACGCGGACCGCAAGAGGCTCCCCGAGGAAAAGTGGAAAGTGGGGGACCAGGTGTATCTGTCAACCAAAAACCTAAAGACGCACCAGGCATCGAAAAAACTCAGCCCGAGGTTTGTGGGGCCGTTCCCCATTTCGGAGGTCATCAATCCGGTGACCGTCAGGCTGACGCTCCCGAAAAGCCTCGGGAAGATCCACCCGGTGTTCCATTGCAGCCTGCTAAAGTTACACCAGCCGGGGAACGCCTGGCACAAGGCGGAGGGAGTACCACCACCCATCATGGTCGGGGGGGAGCAGCATTTCGAAATCAACCGGATACTGGACGCCCGGAGGCACAAGGGGCAGACCCAGCTCCTAGTGCAATGGAAACATTTCCCCAAGTCCCACAGCGAATGGGTGAGTAAAACCCACATAAGGGCGCCGGACCTAGTGCGGGACTTTTACAGTAAATACCCCAGGAAGCCGAAATAGGACCGAGGGGGGGGAGTTGTCGTCAGGGGGGCGGCATGTCAGGTTCGGTCAGCACGAGGCTTCAGGGAAGCACGGGGCTGCAGGGAAGCTCGCAACCAGACCACGCGGAATCCACCGGCGGTAGCTAGCGGGGAAAAGAGGAACCGAAAGCGCCGCTAATTAACGAGCCACCTGCGGCCAGCTAAACAGGAAAACCACAGCGGAAGCTTTTAACTATGAACTGATAACGGCGCGAGCAAGCAAGGAACGGGGCCGCAGGGCAGCGAAACAAGATCGCAACGCAGCACAGAACCCGCGGGTCTGCACGTAGCAGGGAGGGACCAACCCAGCCGGAGGGGGACTGGCAATCAAGGACAATGGACTCTGACCGACCCTGCCATCATGAACAATCAAGGGGGACATTGGGGGGCCCAATAGTCCACAGCTGCAACGCGATCACGAGGCGGGAAAAAGCGCGGGAAGGGGGGAATATAACAAGTGATGCAATTGTACCAAGCCAGTCCTGGCTTTGCTTGTGACTACTACGTTACGCATGAGTAAACCTTCTTTGTGAACCACACGTGTCACGAGAGTTTCTCTGTCGAACGGGGCAAATCTCACAACACACAGCTTCATTTATCCTGCCAAGGAAATGGGAAATTCAATTACAGCTCCCACTGTATTATCTAATTAGACCCTTAGTAATAACAGAAACCTTAATCGGCAAACAGTCCAAGGTTCATTGTTACGATAGTTGGCTGTATTTTCACGCATCCGTGCCCTTAGGAGAATTTTTAGGGACAGAATTGCCAACAGCATTTTCTGTGACCAGGATAGTGAGCCAGATCCTCTGCAGTAGCATAAAAGTTACATGTGCTAACATCTATCTCTAGATGCAAAATGATGTAATTTACATAGAAATATACCATAATATAATGAGGGACCTGATGAAGTCCAGCTCCAGTGACCTTACAGACATCTATCTGATCTTTGCTTTGGAGAGTAAAGCCAAGGGTTGGCTTTTTTATAGAACGCTGGAGAATTTTATAGAATTTTTGCAATACTTGACTTTATATATAAGAGCATAAGAGTGAGAATACCAGCTCCTACCCCATTTAAAATTTTCCCAAGGTACCTATATGCCCTGGCATTTCACTGTTTCAGTTGTTCTTTCACACACACACTTCAGCCTCCCTCCCCAGATGGAAGCTTTTCCCATTCAGAATCTACCAGGGACATCCCGCCCTGACGCCGTACAATCAGTTGAGAAAAGCCCCTCATTCATAACAATTGCTTAGCAAGCGGAGTTCAATGCATTGATCCATTTAGGATAAGTCTCCAAGCTGCAGGGGACAAAAAGTAATTTACTACCCCACTCCTATCCTTGAATATATTCTAGCTGGCTCTTGAGAGTGCAAAGGAACCCAAAGCAACTCCCAGTTAAATTACAATCCCAGTCAGTATTTTAAATGGAAACCAAGAAAAGAATCATCCTATGGATTTCGAAGCAATTCAGACAGTACCTCTAGTCACACTTTCGAGCAGATCTAACGAGCGCTGGAGAACTGAGAATGTTCTAATTAAAGAAATCACAGAAGTTTCCCTAATGAACCTACACCAATGGTGAACACATTGGGAATATGCATTAAAGTTTAGGCTTTGTTTTTACAAGCACTTTCTGGCCTAAATTCAAGTTAATTCTAACTGCATAAATATAGCTAAAATGCACATTTAAAAACTTATACTTTTATTAAAAAGTATAATACAAAATTGTTATTGGCATCCAAAAAGAAATGTCCACTGGTGCTTTCCAATTAACATCACACCTGCTCTGTCCCTTATTTATTTTTAAATTTAAACCACCCACTAGCTGGAACTCTCTGGACAGTTTACAATTTGAATTAAGGCATATACATCAATTCCTATTTTTTAAAGTTTTTGATGATTGTCTTGCTGCTGGTCCTTAGTTCACACAGAAGCCCTAATAGATTGTTCACAAATTTTATTTATTTATTAAATTTGTCCCCACCCATCTCCCCCCAATGGACATAGCATTAGATTGTGATAGGCTTATATATACTGTACCTTCAATTATAATTTCTTAAAATACAACTTTATTACAATTTTTAAAGAGAAAGATAAAAACTAACAAGAACTAATGTTTAGAATGAAGAAACAAAAAGAAGGAAATAAGAACAGAGCTAAAAGTGTAGAAAATAAAAAGAGAGAAAAAGGAAAGAAATATAAAGAAATGACTTCTAATTTTCTTTTACAGCAATTATAAGTATAAATGTTAATTAACCTCTTATTCTATGGTTACATCATTGCTTACATTTTTTCTAAAATCTGTTTTTTTTCTAATCATCAAATCTATACATCCTAATTTCATTTTTTTCAGTTTCATGCAAAAAGTCCATTCCAATCAGCGTTATAAATTTAGACAATGTCTTATCTATAATTAAAGCTGTCAATCTGGCCATCTCAGCAAATTCTATCATCTTCACCATCCATTCCTCCATTGTGGATAAAGTCGAATCTTTCCACCTTCGTACATATAATCTCGCTGCAGTTGTCATATACAAAAAACAAAGTTCCATGATTTTTTTCCAACTGTGTACCCAACAGTCCCAAAAGAAAAGTCTCTGGTTTCAATTGTATATTAGTTTTTTAAATCTTCTGTATTATTTAGTATATGTAGTTGAGTCCAGAATTTTCTAGCTTTTTTACATGTCCACCAAGCATGATAAAATGTCCCTTCTTACATTTCCAGCATAAATCTGAAGTACCTTTATACATTCCAGACAGTTTTCCAGTGACATGCACCAAAGATAAATCATTTTACCGAAATTCTCTTTAAGAAATTAAGAATTTTAAGAACTCTTTAAGAATTTTAATTTATATAATGTAAATTTCAGCTCTTTCAACCACATATTCTCCCACTGTTCTA
This sequence comes from Python bivittatus, assembly GCF_059951505.1. NCBI lineage: Eukaryota > Metazoa > Chordata > Lepidosauria > Squamata > Pythonidae > Python > Python bivittatus. The sequence continues at coordinate 8,555,694 of NW_028277033.1, forward strand.
TTTGTACATTATAACCATCTATTATTTCATCCAAACTAAACAACAAGCTGCAAAGTATAATTTGTTGCTTTTCAACAAGATGGGCGGTGCCAGATTTGATAAATAAATAAATAATTTCAAATCAGGTGAACCCAATCCTCCTCTTTCTTTTACATCTTGTAACACCTTATAGTTAACTCTTGTTTTTTTTCCTTGCCACACAAATTTAGATATATCTTTCTGCCATTGTTTAATTGTTGCATTAAATGTCAAAATAGGCATTGTCTGAAATAAAAATAACATTCTAGGCAAAACTTTCATCTTAATCACAGAAGTTCTCCCCAACAGTGACAATTGTGTTTTCTCCCATCTTAACATATCTTTTTAAATTTTATTCCAAGTCTTAACATAATTATTTTGAAATAAAATACAATTCATATTTTGTCATATTAATACCCAAGTATTTTATGTTCTCAACCCTAAAACCTGTTTTATTCATCAATTCCATTTGATCTTGTATCTTCATTTTTTTTTTTTTTTTGGTCAACATCTTTGTCTTCTGTTTGTTGATTTTAAAGCCTGCTAATGCACCAAATTCTTTTAATTTTCCCATCAATATTTCAATTCCTTTTAAAGAATCTTCTAAAACCACCACAAGGTCATCTGCAAAAGCTCTTAATTTATAAGTCTCTTTTTTAATCTGTACACCTTAATTCTCTCATCTTGTCTTATATCTCTATTCAATACTTCTAGAACTAAAATAAACAAAAGAGGAGACAGTGGACAACCCTGTCTTGTTCCTCTTTGTATCTCACATGGTTTAGTTAAATCTCCATTAACAATTATTTGTGCCTTCTATGAAGTATATATCAATTTTATCCATTTTATAAAATTCTCTCCAAAATTCATATCTTCCAAAATTTTATATAAAAAAGTCCAATTCAAATTGTCAAAAGCTTTCTCTGAATCTAAAAAGATTAATCCAACTTGTTTTTCATTATGCTGTTCAAAATATACTAGAATATCCAGCACAGTTCTAACATTGTCTTTTAATTGTCTTTTAGGTAAAAACCCACACTGATCTTCCTGAATAAGTTCTTGCAAAATTATTTTCAGTCCATCAGCTAGAATCATTGTGAACGATTTATAGTCATTATTAAGTAGTGATATTGGTCTATAATTTCTTGTCAAAGTCAAATCTTGTCCTTCTTTAGGTATTAATGCTATATTTGCATTTTTCCAAGCATCAGGCAACTTTCCTCTTTGTAAAATAAAATTCATCGTGTTTTGCAAGGGTTGTAAAACTTCATCCTCAAAGCATTTGTAATAAGAACCGATAATCTGCCTGGTCCAGGCACCACATTAAACCAGGAAAAGTTTAATTTTTTTTTTTTTAGCTTCAGAAGCCTCTCTTATTGTTATAGCTCCATTCATAATCTGTCTTTGTTTCTCTGTAATCTTTGGCATTTTTAAAAATATTCATCTACTTTCTCACCTTCAATTATAATTTGACCTTGTGGTCATCAAAAGAAAAATCCATGGGGTGTTATCTCTATTGGCACTCACTAGATTGTCCGTTATACTTTTTTTATTTGGGGGGAAGCAGAATAGAAAAATGTCACAAGAATAGGAGATGTGGCAGCACAGGAGGAGGAGACCCCCTTTTGCTTACCTTTTGCATTTTGCTAATTGCACAAGCCCATTAAGCCTCTCCAGAAAGCACTAAGAAGCCATTGACGCCATCTCTTCCAGACTAGCAAAACATTTGCCCAAACTTCAAGAGCCTAATTAACTGGACTTCTTGCTGGTGAAACTTCCTGTAATTCATCAAGAAGCTAAATTAAAATTCAGCTTCAGAACTAGGGGGCAGAGGGAGGTCACAGTTGGCTTGTAGAAAAATGCTGAACTGATTCAACCGTGAAGTGGACCCACGCCAGCAGATAAAATTCCCACAACTGTGAAGTTCTAAGAAGAAGAAAAAAAACATTTTGTCTGCATTTCTCAACAGGCCCAAAAGAGCAAAGATTGTATGCTTACATCCAAAAATAAAAGAGAAATTACCATATCTGGCAATTTATTATTTGTATTGTGTTGGCAACTTTTTTTACCACCTGCTAAATTCGGTAACTTGCCCAACTGCTAGAGGTGCAGAAATCCAGCTGGAGTAAAAATTAACAATCCTTTAAATTAGCTGGGGATAGAAAGTCAGGTTGACTCCTGACAATGTCTGAGCAAAAGTCCATTCCAAGAGGAGACACTTGAGGTCCCTGCTTTCAAAAACGGGCTTTGTTTGGTTTTGTCTTTGTTGTGTGAACCCATTTTTAAAATTATTTTACTTGGCAGAAAAAAAAATAAAGCAGGTACACAAACCATAGCTTGCTGCAATGTATGACTCACAAGTGGGAGAAACAAACATAGTTAAACACTGTTTAACTTTGGAGTCCTTGGTGTTCCTTGATTAGGCTGTTGTTGTTTACTGCTCGATTGTATGCCTGGTGTTAATCCTGGTGTTAATCCCTGTTTATCTGGGTGTTGATTGCTGGTGAGGAGGTGTTCTGGTCTTTTTGTTTCCTTTTTAGCTTTTTATTGTCTCTTTTGAATAGTGTGTAAATTTGTTTATCTCTACGTACCTGTTGATGGCTGACTTGTCTGAACACCAAGCTTCCAGGAATTCCCTAGTGTTTTTGGATTTAGCTTGGTCTAAGTTGCTGACAGTTTGTTTCCCAGTTTAAACTATGGTTGAGTCAGTCCATCAAGGAACTACCAAGGAGAAAACCACACGCCCACCAACACTGGCAGGGCACGCTACTGTATATAACAGAGAGCAAACCCCACTCCCTTCTAGCACTGAAGATATTACCTAGTTGGGTAACAAAATGTCTGCAAAACAACCACCAAGCTCAGAGAACACCAAGGACTCCACAGTTCGACCCTGAGCTACATATATTATCTTCTATCGGTACCTGTTTAACTTGGCATGGGAAAAACCATGAGCAGACTTTCTTTTCTCAAAGTCAGATAGGAAGCAACAAGGATTTTCTGAGGGTCAGCACAACCCTCTGATGAAGCAATCTTTTGTTTTGTCTTTTATGCTTAGAAAAAGCAAATAAATGGGGGAGACCTAAAGGAGAAAGTTGGCACAGGGTGGAGACAATGGGCTGTAAGGCTCAAATGAGATCCTATGGTGGTGGTGATTATTATTGTTATTATTATTAATCTTGTGATGCCGTTCATGTACTATTTCATCCTGGATGTCAACAGCTTCAGAAATGAACTCTGTTTCCTGCCTGCTATGCTCTTCTACAGCTGTGTTAAAAGAAGATGGGCACCAAATAATTCTTGAAGAAATTCCAGACTGGAACGATGTGCAGCTGATTGTGAATGGAGAGACCATCTTTCAGTGCAACATTAATGATTTAGATTTTGGTAAGTGCCAATGACATCCAACATGGACGTACAGTATCTCAAACATATACTCCATATACTCATTGCTAAGAAATGCAACACATTGTAAAATTAGGCAGATTTTGATTGCCCAGTGATAATCCCACCATTAACGGTAATAGATTATCATGTTTCATTTTATTTCATTTTTATGCATTTTATTTGTAATTCTGGTCTGTGACCATAACAAAATATTGATTGATTGATACATTGATGTTCTATTAATTATGACCCATTTTGCTCTCTTTCTCTCAGGAGGAGATGGAAAGCTGGATCCTCTTTGCCAAGAAGCTAGAGAGGCAGTGTTAAAAGCCTACTGAAGTTTCTTTTAAAAAAGCTCCTTTCCCATCCTGATGCCGAAACAGTATGTTCTCCAATTCACTAATCACTTCTCTGTATCAGAGAACATGTTTTATATCTAATTATTTAGAGCCTTTTTGGTCCTTTGCTTTTTTTTGCTCATCTTTATCTTTTGAAGTGTTCCTCATCTTCCTGAATCGTCACCGTGTCCAAAGGGGAGGAGGGTTCAAAAAAGTCAAGATGGCAGCTGTGGCCACATGATCACAGCTCTACTGTATTGCTTTTAGGTGTGTCACAGCTTCATGAGAGCCATCTTTCTACTGCAATCCTGCTACACAGAGTAAACTATTGCATGCTGTTCCCTATTTCAAGTAGTTGAGAGGCAGTAAGTCACCACTTTCTCATATCTAGAACTATGTTAACTAATTGACTACATGGGGGGACACTTATAATGTTGAGTTGCAAACATAACTGTCTCTCCTGAATATGACAGTAAAATGACTTGTTTCATCTCCTACCCTAACCTGTCATTAGCTGTAGCATTTGACACAGATGTCTTGCATTACTAGTAGGCCTTTGCCAATACTGTATGGCGTGCTTTGTATTAATGACAATATATTCATATCCTGCACAATTCTATTAATAAATCCTTATTAGTAATTAGCACAGCTTATTAACAAGATTTTCCTTTCCTGTATGCAGGAAGTATTTTAAGTGCCCAGCAGATTTCCATGCCGCTAGGGATGAGGCTATCGATCATCAGTATCTCTCTCAAAAGAGGAGTCTTAAGATACCCTAGTGCAATGTTTGACTTTTCTCGCTTGAAATTTCACCCAGGCACAAGAGATTGTCATTTACAGCACAGGGAACCACTGTTAGAGAGACGTGTCTGATCTTTCCATCCTTCCAGAATTTCTGGCACAATTCTTTGTATCCCAGCCACCAACGTGTGAGGAGACACAACTTGAAAGGTCATTTTAAGGAAAAGCCAACAAACCATACAGAGGATTGGACCATAAATTCATTTATACATAGAATATAATCATAATTAATTCCTGTGCCTGTATGGATGGGTAAAAAACATCTGTGCCTGATCATAGAAAGGAGATTGATGGGTTTCCACACTGCTTAGATAGAAAGGTGAAATTTGGGATACTGCTTAAGAGATTTTTGAGTCTACAACTGAAAAATGTCAATATTTCTCCTTCAAAATGCTGAATATCACATGCATCATGAAGAATTAAGAAACTTTTTAAAAATAAGAAACAGACAAGTGATGCTTTCTACTAATTAGTAGGTTTTCTTTAAAATGGTCTGATGGCACTGCAGATAGCAGTAGTGAGAATCAAAAAAGTAGAATAATCTGGCAAACCTTCTAGTTTATTCAGTGCAGTCACATTGGCATAAAAATAAAAAGAAGTTTCTTTAAATGACATTCCCTAATTGCCTAGCAATTTTCACAGGACTAAACTTGTAAAGACTTCAATTCAAACTATGAGAAGATGGAATAATAATAATAATAATAATAATAATAATAGAGGTTAGTATTTTGTGAGAAGGATGCTAGTATTAATCCATAGAGAAGAAGCTGTCATAAAACCATAAATAAAACAGACCTTACATTTTATTATTTACTTTTCTTTTCTTGGATACATTTATTTTTAAAGCAGAAGGGTATGATCCACAAACAACAAAAATGGAAAGCCATGCTTTCAAATTTTTATGTCTATGTTAATTTTGCTCTGTTCCCAGCTACAAGAGCATTTATTACTGAAAAGAAGACAGAAAATATTTCAAGTTCCACTGAGATGACCTTCCTTGTGAAATATATAGACTCATTATTATTTAAACCGCATTCAGTCATTCCCTTTGAAATTCTTAAAAAAAGAAAAAGAAAAACTCCAAATGTTTTGCCTCATTTCAGCTTTCTATGCAACAGTCATTCCAGTTCTAAGCAAAAGTGAAACTACAGCATATAAAGGCATACATTAACTGTTGGAATACCTGAAGAACCAGGTGGGGACAGATTCTCTGGGAGAAAATCAATGTGGTTGCTAAGAGTCAACACTGACTTGATGGCGCGTAATCAAATTCTGATGGAATATTTCTGATGCATTATATTTTATTATTCTTACAATTACTACTGCTACATTTAACAATATCCAGGGCAACATAATATTGGCCAGCTTTTTGAGACTTTTCACTGAAAATTACAAGCTAGGTTGCAAGATTAAGAAGTATCAACATGGTAAGTCAGAGTTACTCCAAAATTATATTTTTAATATATCTATCTTATCTTGGCATCTCTTTTGCTTGCAAAATTTGTTGATTTTGTTGATTCTGATGATCAAGGTAGTCAATGCATGGTACTTCTCTCAGTGCAACCCTAAGAATTAATCTGGGTAGCTAAGCAGAAGGCAAGTCAGAATTTTGACTAGATTCTATATACCATTTATACATACAGAAAGTTAACGAAGAAGGGAAGATCACTAAAAAATGCTGCCAAATGCTGATCCAGTCTAATTTGAATGTTCCCAAACTTAAAGCACAAAACTTGGTTACACTGTCTCTTCACTAAGAGGTAGCAGTGCTGTAATTCTTAAAACCAAATTAACAGAGTCAGAAGTTACCTCTAACATTTACAGCATACAGGAGAGACTAGTCTGATAATTTTTTGGAAGAGCCATCTACCTCCTCGCCTGAAAAATTCAAGCCCTCAACTAACTTTTATTTCCTTTTTATGGTCATGGCCTTCCTTCCCTAAATACATAAATTCTAGAGAATGGAGAAATGGAACACAAGATTAAGATCAAAATGTCTTTCCTTCAAATGCCTCCAGGTTGAAGGCTGTGTCCAAAAATCTTCGGAGTGACACAAGATGAGTGTTTTTGTTACCTGTCGCTGGAGCAGCAGCTGGTTCACGACCAACATACCTTAAGATTCAAGAGGAAAGATGATCTAAATTAGAGATATATCTGAAGTAGGTGTAGATGTAGTAATACCTACTAACACTGTATTTCCACTGAATGGCTGATTATACAGGAGATATATATCTGCTACAGCATCCACATCTTACACAGGCAACCAATAGTTCAGCCAACTTTTAACCAGCTTTATGAGCAACAGTGAAGCAGGCAGTCGTCCACACGGATTTCCTCACCACTCTATTTTCCAAAAAGCTTTCATATCTCTACTGTAGACTGGTGGTCCAAGCAGATTCACGCATGTGGTCTAAGCCTGGAAATTTAGATTCTCTAGGAGCCCACTGATTCTCTCACAAGGCAGCTCACAGAGGAACTGCTACTTACTGGCTGAACGTGCTCTGCACATCGCACGTTCCAGGCTTACTGCCCGGTGCTAAGTGGATTTCAGGTAATAATTAATGCCCGATGCAAGCATCGTTACCATATAGGTCGAGTATGGTTCACAATGGTCCGGAAACGAGGTTTGACATAGTCGTAGTAGCCTATGTTCTTGTGCTCTTCTTGACACCAAACAAGCTCAGCTTTAGCATACTTCTCAATTTCCTCTTTTAGCAAATCAAAAGGAAATGGTGAGATCTAGAGAAAAACATTACAAAAAACCCTCTGAAATATAAAGATTTAACGTTCTGCAGTCACACACCTTATTCCCAAGACATTTCACTACTGTGTATCACATGCACATCAACAGGGATGATAAAGGTGATCTATGTATCAAAGCAAACCAAACAGTCTGCATTTCTTGCAGAGATGTGAGGATTAGAATGCAGTTACTCTTCATATCCTTCAAAACTTCCATCTTTTAGAATAGTAAGTGTGAGAACATACATGAACATGCAAATTAAAATACAAATGTTGGTAAAGATTTTCATTTTAAAACTTTGCAGTTTAGTGGAGAAATGCAACAGAAAGAGATTTATGAAAGCACACGTACAAAACAGAAACGGATTGGAACTGATTGCTCTTTCCACAACTGCCAGCCATGTGGACGATCCCTTTCGAAGAAGGCTCCTTGCACTCCAAATAATGAGTTAAGAAATTATCGTGTGTCTTGACCCAATGAGAAATAATAGTTTTTCACACACACAGTGTCAGATTATTCAACTGTACTAAGTGGAAGTACAGTTAGTAGTTTCACTACTCTTATATATTTGAAGTACAGGCTTTTCTTGTTGGCTTTTTATTTTACCTCAATGCAAACATTTGCAGCTACCTGCATCTAGTACATACGTCTTAAAATTCACTATTATGAAATTCCAAACTCAAAATTAAGCAATTTCAGGTCTCACTGTTCTAAGAGGAAGAGGACATTGCACAAATGGTTTCATTTTTTTTTTAAATACCAATGCTGCTTAACGGAATGAAATTTGAAGGGCGTATCTGATAAATGTCAAAATAGAGAGAACAGAACGTAAAGTTCTGTTAATGAACACTAAGCACGACATTTGCCAGAAGAATTTTAACTATTATCTTTAAACCAAGAAGGATTCCCAATGACATCAAATCAAAAGCCTATCTCAATTAATTTAAAAAATCTATAGCATGCAATACTTTCAGGTAGTTGTGAGAATTTTCATACATTTTCACAAGTTACTTTAGTATGTCATGCACGACTTGCTAATATGAAGCCAAAATAAAGCAGAAGAAAGACTTTTTCACTCAAATGCACATTATAGACACCAGGTTTTTAACTTGCAAATGAAATGGAATAAAACATCACCGTGACAAGTAGCATCACAATAATGATGCAAATGATCAATATTATTGTTAACATTTTATGGGAGAAAGATGGATTTGTAGTTTTCACAATAAACTAGATTCCATCAGGTAGGATTTTAATCTTGGCATCCATTATCACAATCTTATATCCTAGTCACCAAATCAGAACAGCTCTTGTTTCAATACAGAACACTGCTGTTCTTTTTTCCTGCTATTCTTACTGCAAAAAAAAATTGGATTCTGACTCACCAAGGGGTCAAAGCTTGGAGCTGATTAGTACACAAATGTAAAATTGTTTCTAAAACAAGGGTTCTATGGCTTCTAAGGCATTTGTTTTACCTGCTCCAATCTGATTATAGCCACTGCTTTTTCCAGATCTTGGTTTTTCCTTTCTTTAATAAGATCATAATACACCTTCCCAGTACAGAAAATCACCCGATTCACATCCTCAGGAGATTCAGCTGCAACTCCTTCTTCTGGAATCACACGCTGAAACCTGGTACCTAATAACAAAACAAAACACTTTACTATAAAACCCCTGAAAGATGGATTTGGTCAAGAGAAAAGTTAAAGTGGTCAATAGTATCCCTCATTCTTCTGATTCCACATATATGAATATTCTGGATTATCTGCAGAGGATTCCCAGAGGATCAGGCTAGTATGGGGATGAAGCTAGATCCCGCTTGTCCAGATCCCCAGGAGTCCATTTTACCTGCTCCCCTGAGAGATCACTGCCCATACTTACACGACCTCTAGGCCAGTGTTTTTCATGGCTGGGGAATTCTGGAAGTTGAAGTCCACACATCTTAAAGCTGCCAAGTTTGAAAAACATTGATCTAGTCCAATCCCACTGCATGGACAGAGGGCTGAACTGGATTAGCAAATATCTAAAGTTATCTGGATCTGTTCCCAGGCTATTTCCAAAGATACTGCAAACAGCTGTTTCTACCCTTTTAAGCTCTAAATAACCTCATTTTTTAACTGGCCCCTTTCTCCATATCTTTCTGTTATTGGGAGAAAGGTTGTTGGTGACTGGAATTCGGGTGTTCTATTTGGCTGCATCTCAATTTGGAATCTGTTCCATGCTGGCTGGGGAATTCTGGGAATTGAAGTCCACACATCTTAAAGTTGCCAAGGTGGACAACCACTGCTCCAAAGTATCTTCTCTGAATTATTTCTGAAGCACTGCATAGCCCTATAGTAGAGCAAGGAAATCCTGTTTAATCCATTGCTGCAACCTGGAACTTCAAGTTCCAAAGAAAGCGAGAAGAGCTTATCATGATTTAGCAGATTTACCAGCCAGCCATCTGTGTATGTGTGTGTGTAAAATTAAACACACATGCAAACAGGAGCATCATCATCATCATCATCATCATCATCATCATCATCATCATCATCATCATCATTATTTTAATAGCTCAAAACACTGGCAAAGATTTATTCAAAGGAGAAACAGGATTTCCCTCTCAGCTAATGGATCTTGGCAGTAGAGGATGGTCTACTCAGATGTGAAGTCACACCACGCTGAGGGAGGGAGACTGGCTCCCAAGTTAGTGCGGACAGGACTCCAACTCTAATCTTGTCCAGGAACTTCCGCAAAACGGAGTCCAATCTTCAGGCATATTTGTGAGTTGCTATTTTTGTCTCTGCGCTCTAAAGTGGAAATCAGTGGCTACAGAGGCACAGGATTATAGCAGGGGGACAGACAGACACAGGGAAACTCTACAATATAATTTAAGGCAATGTAAGAAGATGAGGAAGTCATAACAAGGGAGGGGGCAAACAAAAACTTTTCAAAACAAGCAAATCTACCTGACACCATTTCATCAAAGCTGGATTTTGCATCAGGATGTCTCAGCAATGACTTAGGTGTGAAGATAATTAGCTGTAAAACCATTAAAAAGTGAGTTTGTCATCATAGTACATAAGTGCCAGTATATTCAAAGTCTTATACGCATTGAATGAAACGCTAAATTGTTTCAACCAAATCATCAATAAAGAGCATTCAGTAGGCTGCCCCATAACACCCTACTGAAAATGTCTCTCTACTAATCAAGTTGACTTAAATTGGGTCCTGCCCTTAAATGAAGGTCTGCAACTCCAGCCCATTCAATTATTTTTTAAGAAAAAAAAAACTGTGCTTCATAAATCAAAGCCATGGCAATCAGTCACTGCAAAAAATGAAATAATCCAAGTGTTTAAGGAAGTTTCCACCAGCTTCCACCACAGTATGCGGAAACTGTAATTCATCAGAATTACATTAGAAAATTCCAACTGAGGCAAGTTGTCTTGCTGCAATAGAAGAATATGTCTAAGAATCCAGTCATACAGTTTTCATCCCTTATAACCACCTACCCATTCACTATAGTCTGGATCAGCTGAAAAAGTTGGAGCAGCCCAAATCCAAATATAAGTATAAATATAAATATCTAAAATGGGCAGAAAAATAACTTCTAGGTGGGCCCTAAACAATTTCCTCATCATTTCTATTGTTTAGGTCATTTCTGTGAATAAGTCTGATCTTCCATCATGCAACACTTTGCAGTCTGTAATTAACGGGCAATGCATAAAAGAAAAGCACAATCATTTAACGACTTACAGGTTTCCTGAACGGCAGCAAGATCTGCCTTCTGAGGACATGGAAATAACTGGCTGGCGTTGAGCAGTTCACTACAATCCAATTGCAGTCATAGAGCTGAGAAACCTCAAAGTCATCATCAAATTGCTGGAGAGGGACAGATTAGAGATATTAGAAAGCCAGCCACTGCTTTCACACCATCTGCTACATCCACTTTATTTTCCTAAGCGTTTAGACGTTGGTGGGAACAAAGGGCTTCAGAACGGCAGGTGAAATGCAGCCATTCAAGACTCATCTTGGTCAGACAAACTTGTACCACTTAGATGCTTCTGTGAACTCTGCCTTTGTACTATCAAAAAAGGCACATGGAGGGCAAAATTTATCAACTTAAGTGAAACACAGCTTCTTGTGACAGCACACAAAGACTCATGTCTTTGTGTCTGTATCTGAAGTTGTTCTCAGCTGTGATTAATGTCAATTACCATGTGGTATTTTAGGGGTTCGGGATCTTTAAGTTAGGAAAACAAACTAATGTTTTTATTCCTACAAGAATGTATAGGAAATTTTGAGTCAAATTATATTTCTGTTGAAATGGCTGAAATGCTCAATACCTAAAATGCTACATATCAAAGTGATTCCACAAAGTGCTATTAAAAGTGTTTAATTCTTTGCTAAGTTTAGAAATAGTTAGCCCAAGATCTCTTTTCTGCAGGAAGGGGGTTGCCCAGCCCATAAAAATATTTAGAGTTCCCCATTTTCATCAAGTACTGTCAGGATTGATTATAGATAACAGGTTTCCAAAACCCTGCTCAAGATCTAAGATATTTTAAGATATTTTTCTAGTTAGAAGCAATTTTGTGGATAAACACTGGGATCCTGCAAATACTTTTAAACACATAATCGATGAATAGGCAATGGTACTTTTATTTGGCCTTTACACTGCCTTTAGTCTTTGGACCCATGACTAAACCCCAGTCCTCTCTTCCCACAATGGAGGATAAAGCTACTCTCAACAACTAACCGTGAAGCTATTCATATTTCCAATATCAGGGGTTCTCATGCCAGTTGTTGAGAATGTGAGCAGGATGAAATTACACCAGTGGCCTAATTGTGGGATTATAATAAACAGCTCCTTGGCTGCTGCAGAAACAGATCGCTGGACAAAATAGGTACTAAGTGTCATTCAGGACAGCTCTTCCTCTGTTCTAGGACAACAGTCTAGATCCACAGTTAACTTCCCTGGTATCTTAGAAACTGAAAAGTTCAGCCACCAGGAAAATTTCTCTGTTGTTAATGTAATGACTGAGAATACAAAAATGACGTGTTCTATGTAACCTACTGCAAGTCATGTGGCAACTCTGCTCAGCTCAGATAATTTGAGTAATGGCTATGAGGTCATGTTTGCTGCATTCTGTAGTTCTGCAAAGTTAAATAATATGTGTATCAATTGGCCCTCTATTGGTACATACACATTTTGTATTTTATTATTACACAGGTGATCCTAGTTGTGACTTTATTGATTTTCTAGCAAAAGAAGCTTCTAGCAACTAGAGAGTTTTTCCCAATGTCAAATGATTTTATGCTTAACCTACCAGATATTTTATATATATGTTTTTCTTGAAGTCTGCTCAATTAACGTCACTGAAGGATTAAAACCAGTGCTTGATCGGGAACATTGTTAACAAGGATGAAATGGCAGCTGAAGAGAAGGCAACTATGAGAATCAATCGATAAACCTACTTACTGGGAATGCATCAGGATCATCATTACTCATCTGAAGGAACCTCTCCGGCCTGGCTGAAGAATGTTCTGGGCCCTGATGATGATGTCATTTAAAGGAAAACAAGTTTAATTATGTACCCTCTAGATCCAAATAAAATTGTCATTCCAGGCACAAGAGCACTTGCCAGCCTCTCCAGCACAGTGCAATACAAAATCAACAGCTACCGAGGACCGCAACATGTTCAAACTGGTCCAGCAAGATGTTTTACAATACAAATCCTGCTTGAATCATTACATAAATTTATATCACTTGATTCAAACAGATGAGTATAAGCTGTAGTCTTTATCACTGTTGGCTGCAGCACAGATTTAGTAGAAGATTGCTGATCACTACATGGGTTTATTATATGTATGGAACACATTATAATTCTACAAAATCTCTCAGCATCAAGACCTAATAAAATCACTGGGGCTTATTCTCCAGTGTACATTAAATCACTTAAAATCACTTGCGCTCTCCTTCACTAATGCTTTTATTCATCACGACAGATTCACAATACAGAAGTACTACTGATGGGAAGAGGATTCCTGCACTAGGCAGGGGGGTTGGAACAGAAGACCTCAAAGTCCCCTTCTAATCCTATGATTCTATGAGCCTATGAACCTATTTAAATAGGAATGGCAAAATACTTAGAAAAAATGCATTATTTCAAATCTGCAGTATGGAAACAAGTTGCTTTTTGCCAACAGAGAAGTATTATTGTGATTGCTGAAAGGCCTACCATCCCTTCCATTCCATGGGGCAAAAGGAGGACAATTCCATTGTGACGAACCCACTTGGCTTGCCCAGAACTGATAAACTGGTCAATGATGCATTGTGCTGTGTTGTGAAAATCACCAAACTGAGCTTCCCAGCACACAAGCGCATTGGGACTTGACATCGCAAAACCAAGTTCAAAACCTAAGCAAGAAAGGAAAGATGCAATTAAACCCAATATTTGCCATAGTGGAAAATACAGGTAGTTCTCATTTAGCAGCCACAACTGGGACTGGCAACTCAGTCATTAAGGGAAGTGGTCACTAAGGGAAACAGCAACTGTGCTTACGATTTGGCTTCAGCTTTCTTTGCTTTACAGACCATCAATGCAAGGATTGGTCGTAACATTACTTTTTCATCATCTTCGTAACTGCGAACAGTCACTAAGCAAAGCAGTTGCTAAATGAGGATTACCTGTATCTGTAGCTCAGAATTGAATTACTGGACTCTTGGTGTTTAGCCAAGCTTCTGCTAAACATCTATAGGATGAGAAGCCAGATCAGATAACAACAGAACCCAGCTAAACACAATACCTTCTGCTATGCTTAGACACACTGAAAGAAGAGTTACCAGCCAGGATCAGAGGCTAAAGTAAGGTGTGATTAGATCTCTTATGCTGAAGCATCACCAATTAAGTACTGTAATAGAAACCCTTCCTTACATCCTATGGTTTCTCTGTAAAAAAATAATCTGTCCTGTGCATCTCCATCTTTGAAACTGTCAGTTTCTGAAACGGAAACATGAGTTCTCAGCCTTTGTATTGAACTGAACTGAACTGAACTGAACTGAACTGAACTGAACTGAACTGAACTGAACTGAACTGAACTGAACTGACCTAACCTAACCTAACCTAACCTAACCTAACCTAACCTAACCTAACCTAACCTAACCTAACCTAACCTAACTTAGTTTAGAAAAGCTATACACCTATTCAGGAAAGAAAGGTGGTAGCTCTGAGAATAAACCCAGGCTCCATTTAGTTATATGGCATTCTTACTGAAGCATTATCTACTTTATGGAGACAGATAATTAACTGAAGTAACACAGGAAAAATCCATAGTACACATTAAATGTGGCTACAGGCAAAGTTGGTGTGGTTTCTATTCCTAAAGTGGTCATATTCTAAATTCAGCTGGAATGCCTTCAAATGTTAAATGAATCTCTCTTATTATTTTTTCCCTTCTCCATAAAAAGGTTTAACAAATTTACAGTAAAATATTGACACTGGAGATGAATTGGGGCATTAAATAATTGCTAAAAGAATGGAACAAAAAACCACTATCGAATGTGAAGTGACTACCATAATTCTCGTACAGCTACTGTTCAGGCAGAATAATAGCAAATGGCTAGAATAGCTGTAATCACTCTGCAGCTACATTGTGTTATTCCAGAGTACAAGATTTCAAGCAGAGTTGCAGAGTTCATGAAAACATTAAACAATATTAATCTATTTTTTTTTAATAACCCATGCCAACTCTGAGCTATTTATCTTTATGTCTCCTGTGTAGCTATGGTTGACAATGCCTGCCAGATAAAAGATCCTTCTCTCACCTCCCCTGTCCTCAAGCTACCCTTTTCCTGAAGTGTTTGTATTTAAATAGGTCACAAGAGCACAAAGGCCCCTAGAACAGCATTGTAGGATGCCCATCAAGACCTAATCTTCAACTAAAATCATAGGGAGGGATAAGAAAACAAATACTCTACCATATAATGTTCTGATAGACGACTGTATGCATATAAGTGCATTGTTCTGAATAAAAGATCCTCAAGTAAAGGTACTGAAGCAGATTACAAATATTTGAGTAAAACTAGAATGATGGGGAAATCTGATGGGGAATAATAAATAAGCTGGAAGAGTACACTTCCCCGTGTGGAATCCATTTTCCATGCCCAGTCTTAGTTTGTATATGTGAAAAAAATCATTCTGGAGTTCTTGAGATCCAATTCAACTCTGCAAGCAGCAGCAGCAGCTGCTGGACCTTATTTGGGCTTCTTTGGCTTCTCTCTCAATGTCAGTAGGGCCAGCTCTGGTTAGAAGTTGGAATGGGGGCCACCTAGAAATTCCAGGGCTGTTAACTAGACTGGAAAGTCCAAAAACACTTTGGAAGAGGATAATAGTTAACTGTTTCCATATTGTTGTTAACTAAACTACATGGATGCCTCAGTAAAGTGACGAGGAGCCAAACCTAACTCAAAGGAGTCACCTGAAATTAGCTTTTTATCTGTGAAAAAACAGCTAGGAACAGCCAACCTGTTGCATTTGTTCTTGTTTCTTTTAGAGAAGTATCAACAACAGAGAGATTAATAGGTTGACCAAAGGAGCTACATTCATTTCCATCCTTTGCTTCTATGCCTCACGAGAATGTCAGATTTTGTCTCTTTCCGCTGTAAAGAGATGCTGGTGCTGATGCAGAATATCTGTAGAGGGAGGAGCATTACTTTGTTTTTTCTGTGTGTGTGTGTACTGCAGGGGAGAACCACTTGTTAATATTCCCTCTTTTGCCTTTGTTTCCTCCTTCCCCACTTATATACCCCATTCTTAGGTACAGAGGGTCATTCTGAATAATATGATCGGTTTCTTGTTGCACTGGAAAGAGGACATAGTCAAATTTCAGATGCAGAGACACTGAAGAAATGGATTCAAGATCCCTCCATCTGTCAGGGGGCATTTTCCTTCTTTCCTAGATTCTAAAAATCATCTCTCATCATTCAGGAAAGCACCCCAGCCCTCTAGGGAGTTCTTTTGGAGATGCAAAAGTTGCAAAGAGGAAGGAGGAGATACATTTCTTCATTGTGCAAAAGTCTTATTCTCACACAAGGGCTAGACTGAATTGCATATAACTACAGTGTTTCTGAATTTATGGCTGTAAAAAACCAAAAGTGCCCAAGCAATATATGTTAGTAAATGGCAATAAAATACTGGATTTTCTTTGTAATATTGAATTTACAATACAGTAACTTTTTAAAAGGGACTCCATTGACCCGAGACACCATATTAAAGGAGTTTCCAACATAGGAAATTTAGCAAAGAGAAGGCCAGGTATATAACAACAAAAACCAAAAACTGGAGAGAAGATTGCTGATGGGAAAACAAAATCAAGGAATCTTTCCAGGAAAGTATGAGGGATTCAGAAGGGACCACTGGAAGCAAAATTGGGCAGGTGAAATAGAGCACAAGGGAGAATGCTGGAGTCGAACAGGTTTGGGCCGAATGGAAGGAAGGATCGGGCTGGGTGCAGCAACCTTTATCGGAGAGGCTAATTCACAAGCATTTATTTATTGGAGCATTTCAAAGCATTCAACAGCATCTGGTAAACGTTTTTCCTATGGGAGCAATTTTGATGTGTGATTGCAACCACAGTGGCTACATTTGGCAGACGTTTTCATGATTTGTTTTGCTAATTCCACAAAAGCTGAAAAAACAGTACATATATATAGTATGCATTGTACATACAATATATATTTTAGTATATTATTCTCTATACCTCTATATCTATATATTCCTAAAGAAATGCCCCAAACTTCTACCCTTTATTATTCTAGACTGAATCTAAAAAAACAAACAAACAAACCTTTTTTTGAAGTTGATTTTTCTCATATTTTAGTTAGAGGTTGCTAGTTTCTTGATTTGTGTGTGTGTGTGTGTGTGTGTGTGTGTTTCTTCTAATTACTGGTTTTAAATTATGCTTTTACATTTTAATCTGATTCACAGGAATGTGTTTTTGTTCCTTGACAGCCTAGAGGCAGCAAAAGAAACTAAGGCTCTAATTAAAAATAATAATAAGATAGGTGGGAAAAAAAACTTTTTTTACACCATAGGCTCACAAAGGCTGATAGTTGAAAGGCAGAATTGGATGCAGCATCCGAAAAAGGCAAACATGCTGAATGGCATCAAATATAAAAGTGGATAGTTAAACATAGATAGAGTCATTAAAAAAAAAAAAAGGTTAGTACAAAACTAAATACCTCATTAGGCACTGCATTATAATAGGAGTAACTTCCCTTTCTGAAAATTATTCTTCCTACATCTCCATCACTAACTAGACATACATGCTAAAGTCAGAGATCTCATGGCTACAGACAGCAATTCCTCCCATTACTACTGATTTTGGAAACCCCCAGTATGTCCCCACTGTCTATGTGGTCAATTCACTGAACTCACACAATGTCCACAAATCCCATGCATTCTGCAGGAACCACCAATTTTCCAAACTGTCCCAAAGTTTCATGCATAGTTCCTGTATCCCAAGTGCACATACCTGCCCACGCTAAAATCAAGGAATATAATCTATATTCAGGTTGAAGATAAACCTGATAAATTCAGTATCTGTCAAATGAAAATGAATGACAGTTGGGCATTTAATTACACCCAGCACCTTTAAATATTACTGTTAAATATAGGAGCTGTGGATCCCCAAAGATAATAATTTGCAAATAAACTGGGCAACCTAGGGAGAAGTCATCAGTGAACATAGAAATGAAATTTCAGGATTCCATTTCTATCTGTGATAAAATTTGCATTCATGCCTTCAGGTGGGAAGCTTTTAGGCACTCTGAAACTCCTGCTGGCCAACAACATGGTTCTTGAGATGTTCTGTATCCTGTCAGCTACAGCTTCAAACCCACCAGCAAACCCTCCCTGACAGGTCTCATGTACTTGTCACTTGTGATATAGACTGCAGAGACTGAAGCCTGCAACCTATTTTGAGATAAAAGGCCTCTGGGAATTTATAGAAGGCCTGATTTAGTTCACAGAATTAATGTCAATATTGTATAAGCAAAGCTGTTTTAATATGGGCGGCATGGAAGATGCCACAGAACTGCATCATGTATTGTTATGCTTTATGTTTAATCACAAACAAATTTTAGCATAGGAAATATAGCCTGAAGTACACACTTTTCCCATCATGAAGCAATTTCTGACTGGAAATATTTTATATGAAAAAAGACAAAATTAGGCAAGCAAGAAAACCAAAATGAAATATAAAATCCACAGAATCTAATAAGCAACATTTTTATGTTGACTGTTCTGTCCTATTTTAACTCCTTGTGGGAAGTTATGAATCTTTCTTTTTTATTATATGTTATGCTTTTTGAAAAGGTCTTGCTGGGTTCAGTTCTAAGTGATTATTCCAACACTAGAACTTAAAAGTCTGTTGGAAGGCACACGTTTCAAGAAATGTGAGGATTCCAGTGGAAATTATAGGCACAAAGGCAAGGAAGAAGCTGAGCTCCAGAATACAGATACGGTACACTTGAGAAAAGACAATGGGATCTATGGAATCTAAAAATCTTCTGTCCAGGATTTTGAGCTGCCTAGTAATTGTTTCCTTATAAACCAACAGATCCGTGTAGGATTTACAGAATGCAAAGTCTGATTACATTACATGTATGTCTCTTGAGCCATGCTCACTCCCATTAATGGACAAAGCTTGGAGTTCCTCCTATGCAGGAGCTCAAGTGTAGAACTTGGTAACTAGTTGTTATTTGAATCCACCAAGGGGAATGGCTCACGTTATTTCACTGCTGATTTCAGGTGAAGGCACTGAATAAAAACCCAAAGGGTTTCAATTTATGCTTTTTATACCAGATGAGAGTAAATACAGCTGCTATGAAGAAGTGCTGCAATTGTGCACAAGACTCACCCCTTGCATACTGTAATGTCTTCCACTGAATCAAACTGTAACTGGCTGTCACTTCTTTCAATGCTGCAGCTACAAGGCAGAGACCCATGCAAGGAAACTTTTTCTGCAGAACGATTTGCAGCAAAATTGTAATGGGTACCTAATGGGTTCCCGTTGGCTTACCCACAGAAGACCCATAGAATGATTCCATCTACGACTAGCAAGGAGAATATCTCTCCTTGGGATTAAATGACAAGGAAGGAGTGTGCTGGAATTTTTCGTCTTAAGAATCCTACAGCGGTGGTCCCTCCATCTCTGTTTATCTATCACTCCAGCAGACAGAGGTGTTCAGAAACAGTGTCAGTTTTTAGTTCATATTGCATTGTTTCCCCGTCTTTCTTTGACAGCAAGCTGTGTGATGGTCAAAAATAGCAAGACTCTTTCACTTAACATAAATGAAGTTACAGCAGAATTCAACAAGACTTTCCATGACTGAAGGGTTTTCTGACTACAGATTAAAAAAAAAGTGCTTTGAATAACATACCACTTATTTTACCAAAATGTCTGGTTCAGCCTACTGAATATGTTCCAGCCTGCATTTAACATATCTTGAAAGGAACAAATGTAAAATGAAAGAAATATGTAACAAATATAATGATTCTTCATAGGAGTCATCTGGTCTTTGAGATGCAGCTTTAGAAAAAGTGAGAGTAAGCTATGGACTATAACATCTCACCAAAAGCATTTTGAAACACTTCTGTTCGAGAAGTATCATGGAACCAGACATTAAAGGATGAGAAAAAGAGCAGAATCTGTATCCCCACTTAGCATTTTTGAGAATGTCATAGTTTAATGTTATTATAGAGAGGTAAGTGCACACCCTCAACCTTTCATACACTGTAGTATAATCAGAAACATATTGACTTAGAAATACATGAATGCTGC
The DNA here is from genome assembly GCF_059951505.1 of Python bivittatus. NCBI lineage: Eukaryota > Metazoa > Chordata > Lepidosauria > Squamata > Pythonidae > Python > Python bivittatus. Next base: position 8,575,803 of record NW_028277033.1, read on the forward strand.
CTCCCATCCAAATTAGGCTCCAAATAGCTATTTAGTAAACTGCTGCTAGATAAAAGAAGGCCAGAAATAAGAGAGGGCTATTAAGCTAAGGTCAAAGGGAATTAAAATATAACATAGGGTTGACTTCTAAAACCATCATATCTAGTTCAGACCTGCTGCCCATAGTATGCTTTTTATCATGGCCTGCACCACCCCAATTTTTGAGAATTCTGTAACTATGCTAAACCCTTTCCTATTATATGTTCATAGAGATGTTTGTTATCAGGAGAAATTGTCCCACATTTTTATATAAAAGTAACTTCTAACAAGGATGGTCCAGGAGTGAGTAGCAAAATAAAAGTTTCCCACCCTACACATATCCCATTATTTATCATCACGATCATCATCATTCCCCATCATTACACAAATAAATATTACAGTATATCCAATTCCCAGGGAATGACCGGAGGGATACTGCTTGCATATTTTTCCATTATCACCAACTTCACACTATTCCTTTCTCCAGAAATGCTCTTTTATGCTGTAGAATAATTACAATCTAATAATTTTATCCTTCTGGCAAATTAGTTATGCCAGATTAACCATTTAGTGGCATTATTATTCCCTTGGGGCTTCTTAATGGTATCACAATAACTCAGTCTGGGGTTCATTGCTCTGAACAGCTGTCTGCTCTCTGCTTCTGCTCCTGCCAGGCAAACAATCTGAAGCGTCATCATGTAGGCCCGTTCAATTTGTTTTTACTTAATTAACTCCAATCCAAAAGAACACTAAGGAGAGCTCCCAGAAGAGAAATGTGCTTGTTTACTTGAACACACATTTGAATCTGATGTTTTATCCCCCACTTTATCATAGCTCTAGATATGGTATGTGTGAAACTGAACCAAAATGAACGGAGTAGAATACAGGATGCAGGAATTCCTGGGCATCAGGCTGTCGGTCCACTCAATGCAAGATATACAGTATTAGTTCACACTTTGGCTGGGTTTTTTGCTGTTTGGCTTCTGTTTTCTTTTAATTTTTATCTGTAAGCTTCCCAGGGTTGCTATGGATTTGGTCAGACTAGAAACTGAAAAAATAACAATAAGTAAAATAATTTTTGCTTATAAGAATGTTCCCTCTTCTTGCCACAGTTATAATTAAACTTCCAATTAGAAGGATAGCAGGGAATTTAACATTTTCATTGCCTCCAGCAATGAAGCAAAGGATACTGAAGCAGAATTTTTATCTGAGGAACCCACTTTTACTACCTTTGTACCAATATATTTAAAGACAAATAGAATAATATGTGAAACATATTGCACGTCAAATAGTTCCACACCTTTCTGTTCAGCAATTACAGTATTTGCTACTGCAATTATATATCCTACTGCAATATACATAGTTTCTATCTTTCCTTCAGGGAATTCAAGGAAGCAGATGTTATTTCATTTTTGAAAATTCTAAACTACTTCCTATTAAAAACGTTAAAGCAGTTGAACCACTTCCTATGGTTTTCATACCCATCATAATGCTCAAACAGTAAGTCTGTTTATTTGCTTGTCTATTGTACACGATTTGGAACTCACTCCAATTATTCTGTATAAACTCTATTTCTAGCCTAACCTCATTTAGAAAACATCATGCTGAAGAAGAACAAGTTGGATCTATTTTCCAGTATAAGGTCAACAATCATAGTGGCATTATTATCACAATGCTCTGCTAAAGAATTATTTGCTTTATCTTATATTCCATTCCCAGTGATAGTCACCTAATAGAAAGGGAGCTAGGGAGCTTATTGCTAGGTGTAACATAAGAAAAGAGGTCCATGTATTTTTTTTTAAAACTGAAATCAGAGTCGTAGATATTTTTTTAAAATAAAGTGAATATGTTGAGATAATAACAAAATATAATTAAACCTAATTAGCAAAGCTTCGTATATCCATTTAAGCTAACGCCTAACTCAAAAGAAAACCATCAGACTTACCTAAGACCCCGTATTCTGAAAGAGAGCTATTGCATACGGTATAAGGAGCCTGTTGCTCCCAGAGATGATTCATAGGAACACAGGTCCTTTTGTCAACATCTTGATCATGCAGCATGTGGTGGCGATGGCTACCAAGGTTTTCCGAAAGACAGTTGAAAGGTATTTGAAAACAAAATGAAATGGAGTTATGAAACACTGAGCATTTGGGCATCTTAAGTACATTATTGCAATAACTATCATCAAGCCATCTCCATCCTACCACTGGTGGACTGAGGCCAAGGTACAGTGGTTTGCCTTTTACCAAAGGAGTTCACGCCTCAAATCCAACTTAAATCAGTGCTTTCCTTGCACACATTTCACATGCTTACCCACTGCAGTTGCAACAGTTCCTCGAGTACTGTATTTTTCATAGTCTTAGAGATTAATGCCTAATGCTATTCAATCAAAATCAGCATACTGTATACTAATAGCAATGTTCGCCCCATCCTGAAGATGACATGGATTAACAATTGATGTCAATATATTGACATAATGATTTTTTTTTTAAAATGGGGGAATGGGATTAAAGCTCCTAAACACCAACTGAATTTATGCTATCTCTCTGCCACTAAAGATAACTTTGGAATTGTTATGCAATGCATGAAGCTTTTAGAGGTAAGTGGTTATACTCCATAAAATATGAAGTGTGGAAGCTATTACACAACATGGCTGCTTTCCCTCAAATTATAATCAGCTGCAAAATTCTATTACTCATTGCCTTTAGACGTGAGCGGTTTGTATTGCGCCTGTGTTTCCACCTCCTTGAGCAATTCTCAAGACCAAGGCCTTAAAGAGCTGAATTCTTTGCTGCCCACCCTCCACATGCTCATTGCTTAGAGCCCTCTAGAGCTCCATTAATCAGCATTAGAATGGGGCACCAAGGAACATTATCAAAACAGAGACGATTGAAGTAATTACTGTAATCCATTAACTCCCTGAGCAAGACTAACTGAGTGAAACACACCAATATGTTCAGGTTCTAGAACCACTAAAGAAGGAAGGGCTATTACCCTGAAAATAGCTATTCTGTGTGCATATGCTTCCCCAAGCTGAACACACTGCAGACAGAAGCTCTGTTCTTCTAAAGCATCTAGCAAAGAACTCTTGGTGAAGTATATTCAGAAACAAATTAATATCATAAAACGAGACCAGCCTGAGTCAAAGGTGAGAGAATGACTATCAAAAGCTAATTGAGACAGCAAATTTAGTTCACTTCTCTCATTTAAAAAAAAAAAGCAATCTTGAATGCCAATCTACAGTTTTCAGAATGAAACAGAGGAGTTATCCCATAATAAATGAGTTATCTATAAGGGATGGAAAGATTCTTAGTCATTTTTGCTGAAATATACAGAGGCAACTATTCCTTTGGAAGTGGAAAAATTCTAAATCATACTTTGGAAAGCAAACAATAAATGTGTAGTAATTTCTGAATGGTCTTCACATTTCTTTGAAATCTGAATGTGATAATCTCAACATCACAGATTTTGTGCAATTGCTTTCTGTTCTCCATGTTTAAGCAAAGATCCTCCTCCCACAAACACTGACCTGCCCCTAACACTTCTAAGAATTCTTGCAGTCAATTTAGAATTCAGTGATTCATATTCCCCTGCCCATGTAATTGTGTCTCGTCTCAGTTACAGAAAATATGCATCCCAAGGGGGCACGCTAACTTTGAGGTGGACTAATATTAGCATCAACTCTCAGTAAAATCTATATTTTCTTCCAAATGAATGGCAGGTGATTTACAACTCACCTGAAAGTCCCCCTTTCTACATCCTGCCCACTTAACCGGACATGGATACCCTCTTTCAATAACGATCCAAAAGCCATGTATTCTCCCAGGGCCCAATCCACAACCCGGTTTGTTGTCATTTCTAGTCGACTTTTCAAAATCCGAGAAAGTCCTAAATGCGGCATGAGAAAAAAAACATTAGCAACTGGAGATGTTCTCATCTGCAAGGCAAAGGGCAAACAATCTAGGTCAGTTATCCCAAAGAGCCAAAAGACATAAAACCATGAACTCCACGGTGACCTCATTTAAAGCTTTAATTCATTTTCCTCCCTGACTACTGTATATTTCTGCTAGCTGCACTACTGAAAGATAATCCAACCAACTCAATTCACTGCAAAACTTTCACACAATCAAGCTCCAGCTAGTTTTGGTTCTAGCTTGTTATTTATCTTCATTTGTCACTGTTACATAACAGAATACTTTGGGCAGCCATATACAGAACTTCACTATAATTGACACTTGAATATTCCTTACACTCGCATCATTAATGTATTTGCTTTTAAAAAGACTAAACCCTTAGACAAATATCTGTCCTCCATGCAAAGAAGTTCCAAACTCCAAACAACCTTGCATTTTTGCTTCACTTCTCAGTTTTATTTGCATTTTTAACCTGTACCCATTTGATCCAAATCCCTACATTTTTATTTATGTCTATTAAAATAGATTTATGAAATAAACAACACAATGTAACACAAAATAAAACACATTCTGCATTTCATTCATGAATGAAGTGATTTTTTGCTTAATTTGTGACATTTCCCAACAGAAGCAAAGGTTCTGTCTAGATCAAGAAAGCCCTGAATGCCATGCCTTTTGCATGAATAAAGCCTTCCCCAAGTTCAACCATTACTATATATTGAGGCTTAATACTATGGGCAAGTAATTGGCTATTTCATGAAGCAAGCAAGATTTCACTTTGTTGCAACGAACAATTTCAACTCTAGTATGACTGATAAATGGAAATCGAATCAGTCTAACAATTGTCTCTTTAAATTTGAAAGATTTACAGATGTCCATAAAGGAGCAAGCAGATGGTTCATAGATGTATTATTACTTTTCAGTGGTTCAGAAATGTTTGTCCAGATTTAATAAAATATTTATGCATCAAAATTTATAGCAACTAAAGAATTGCTATTAGCCACACTTCATATGCATGGCTTCCTTCAAATGCTTCCTAATGAGTAATGATATTGTAACTTAGTAAGAACATTTTTGTTAATTACATGCCACTTGGACACAAAACATTAAAGAGCTATAATTGAAAGCATTGCTATAAATGCTTCTCTGGAATTTTAATTGCATCAACCCCCTGTTGATCAATCTCAGAGGAAGGAAAAATAAATAAAATATAGCCAGCTCGTTGGATAATTTGTTATTAGACCAATACAGTACTGCATGACCAGAGATACAGATGTGAAAATAAACCAGTTCAGCTTGCTCATGATAAAGCTGACTCTCTTGAGAAGTTGGACAGTGACTAGGAGTACAAGTTTCAACAGAAGCTTTTTAAATATAGAGATACAGAATGATCACAGGGGCACAGCTCTTGATTCCCTTCAGAACCCGCCCTTTCCAGCTTCTTTCCTATTTCCACTTGTCTTGTAGTCCATCATGCAAAACCATTTTTTCTTTCAACCTTATATTTTCATGTGGAGGAATGCAAAGGTACAATGAGCTCTACCATTATCAGCATAAGGCTTGGGTTTATAATCAGGGAGCACATTCAGCCTCTACTATTACTTTATTTACTGTTAGATTAGCACTAATTCAACTCCCAGGGCAATGCAACATTTGCTACGTCATTAAAACTAACAACACCTTCATGATGGTTTCAGTTCAGTTACCTAGAAAAACATAGTCAATGAATCCCATTAAGATTATTTGTGTTCGTTTTTAATAAACCTGAAGAAAAAAAATCTGATATTCAAATTCAAATAGCAATGAGCTCTTATGACCACATGGTAAAGTGCTGGGAGCATGAAGGGAGATAAATGTTTTCTCTTTGGAAAACAAAAGTTGGAACTGGGGAGAGAAAGGAACAGTGTTGCACAGATACTTTTCTGAGGATCCGAGTGTGCAGCAGCACTGCCTCTCTGGAGAACAAGAGAAGCTGATATTCCCAGCCCAGAAGGAATCAAGCTGCTTCTCACCTCCATGTATTTTGAAGCCTTCAAGGGGTACGGAGCTGGCAACCTGCCCAATATGGGTCAGTACGTCCTCAGGGATGCCAGTGGGAGGACACGTCATACTCTTTGGTTCACCATCCAAGTTAAAAAACCCTGGAAAATGAAAGCCCTTTGGAATAGTATGCAAAGCCATTAAGTCTTTATCTCTATGAAAAATTAACTGAGGAATTGCAACCAAAGGTGGTGTATCTCCAGCATTTAACAGAGTATTTCTCTTCCACACTGACTGAAACCTGAAGTGGTAGGGACTGGAGGGGATGGGTCTACTGCATTTACACGTCTCCTGAAATCTCCCTGTGCATTATCTAGCACTAAAAGGATTAGCTTAGGGCTGCCTTGGCATTTCACTACCAGGTAATGGGGTGAGGAATTTTCTGAAGGGCAGAAATGTCTATTTTCAGACAGCTTTACCCCTGTCCAAATCCAGCACTCGACTGCAGAGATCCACCTGCCAACTTGCAAGACCAAGGTCATACCCTGGGAAAGGGCTTAGCCTCTTACACAACATGTGGATCCTACCCACTCCTATTATTCTCAGGTATTATTTATTTAAATTTATTGGCCGCCCAACTTTTTATTATTTCTGTGGAGATGACAAGCCACTGTTAGGTTGAAAACTCTTTTTGGCTTGGCCGTGTCAGTGACCTTAACAGGGAGGTATGATTAAAGTAGGAGATGGAGAGTGAAACTTTTTTAACCTCTTTTGTGGGAAGGGAGATTTGCTGAAGCTACCACTTCCTTTTTGCTTCTCAAACATGCTGGCAACAGCTTTCCCTTTTAAATGTAATATTGTAACAGCCCACACAAAGACAGACTGAGGATGACTTGAGGAGGGAGGGCACCCATTTTAACATATCAAGGAAAATAATAGGAAAGCCGTCACCACCATCAGGGATGCCTGGGAGTGTGTGTGTGTCAAAACAATCAAGAAGGCAGCCATGACTGCACCATCAAAGCCCCGTCCTCTTTACATGTGCCATATGCAGATACCCTTGACCACCACAATAATATTTAACCAGTTAAAACACTGTTTATTTTTAAGTGACAAAACTTTCGAGTGCACCATTAACCACGTTTAACAGGAAAAGAAGCCACTAAAAACCTAGGCATCTCAATGCAATTGGCAACAACTCTTGATACCTGGCCAAGGCGAATCAAGCCAGTGCTTAATGTGGAGAATTTTATTATCTTTGGACCTGGTGTAAGCTTCTTCACAAATCTTATCATATTTTGCAATTTCTTCCTATAGAATAGAAGGGGGGGGGGGAGAAATCACAGACTGTAATCACATGGGTCTAATGACAATTATGGTTCCATCAGAGAGTGAGTTTTTAAACCATTCTTATCCAGAATCAATCTTTCTCTCCTCTTTCATATTTTCCCTTTTTATCTCCTTTTGAAAAATGCTGATGGCATTGTTGGTGTGGCTTAAATCTTGACAACAAGTAAATCTATTATGAGTTCCAATCCATTGGAAAACTGTGATTAACTGCAGTACCAATAGAAGAGAATATGTGTAGCTCAGAGTTGAACTGTGGAGTCCTTGGGGTTCTCTGTGCTTGGTTGAACCAAGCTCAGAGAACCCCAAGGACTCCACAATTAACTGCAGTTTTCAACATGAGGGGAAAGACTATTTGATTGCAAATGTTCATCTGCCCAAAGTACTCCTGATTCCCCCCATTTCCATGACCATCTTCTCACAAACACACACCTAGGATCCCCAAGTCTCTGGAGAGACCTATCTGTGTACCTAAGAGCATCAAGCAAGTCTTGCTGTTTCCTGATCTATGTTCTATAAATCACCAGGAAGGACATTCCTTAAAGCTCAGAGATAGCCCTGTCCCATCAAAGTCTGGCTAGAACATTCACAGTTCTCTGTGCATCCTCTAGGATTCTGGAGTAGATGTGCAGGTTTTGAAGGGCCCTCAATGTGGCCACGCTGACCATTGTGGATGATGCCTTGATACTTTGAAGAGCAGTTTAGGAAGGACACTCCGCTCTAGGGGGCCCAGTGAGTGAAGCAGCCTTCTGAATGGTTTCCCAGCCCTAATAATTATTCAGTCCTTGAGACTACATCATTGTATTTCACAGTTTAAGTCCTCACTTAACCAGTGAGCTTACCTGATGTCTTTGAACCCATCTCTATCTTTCAGCCTCTCATACTGATAGATACTGTGAGGAGCCCCTTCTCCCCCATGAACAACAGTGTAAAAAAGTAAAAATAAATAAATATAATCCCACTGTATTCTACCAAGAAGGAATAGCACATCAGAGATTTTCTGCCCTCCAAGTCAAAGTGTGTAGGATTCAAGATCAGGCCAATTATTTTGGGAACTGTGAAAGAAAAAAAAAAACATACTACGGGAGCAATGTTCCTTTGCTCTCTGGCAGCAGAAACACAACAATAATAATTTAAATAACATCTGCTACTCTTCTCTGAGGCAACTCTGCTTAACAAGGCACTCAGAATCTTTGGCTGGCCACTGTAATCAGTTATTGCCTCTAATTACGCTGAACCCCATCTCTCCGAAGTCCTCAGGCATACAGAAAGGATGCTGGTAACCTGTGAGGAGTTATCTTGGGGTTTATGCCCCATTTTAGAAATAGTGTGGTGTTTGCAACATTGCAATCAAATCTTCCATCCCTTGTACTTCATTGATTTGCCTTTGCCTTTCCATCTTTCTGGTTATTATTCACTCATCATCTGTGCTGTTCTTCATTGTCAAGTTTTACTTTATTTTAAAGACTTAGAAGTAACAATTTGGCTTCCACCATTAGTTACGTATAGAAAAATAATAATAAATGGAAAGATGCCCCAGTTAGAGCAACAGATTCTAGCAACGTTGTTTATCACAAAGCCAGCATGTCATGGGCTACCTCAAACTCTTGCAGTGTTACGACTCCATCAGCAATCAGCTGGTCAGCATATTTTTTCAGCACAGGCACCTGCTTTGAAATCTGCTTGTACATCAGAGGTTGAGTGAACATGGGTTCATCCATTTCATTATGGCCTCGTCTTCGATAACAAACCTGCCGAAGAAGGTTGGATTTTCATCATGATGAAGTTTTATCACCCTCACTCTCTAACACAGAGAAGAAATTAACTCCTTTTTTCTGATGCTTTTTCCATTTTCATATAAAATGGTGCTCAAACTTACAAAAGTATGAAATGTTCATGTGTATATAATGCATATTCTTCTTTGTTGCTATCCACCCATTTGCAAGATTTTTAAAAAGCAAAATATAAACTGCTGCCAAGTATAAGTGGTAAAATACTTTTTTTTATAGAGAAGAATTTCCTTGATTTCCTGCAGAGTGAAGCATCTAATCATAGCAACATTGGATCCTATTTTTCATTGACTTCTACATACAACTAAGAGAAATGCGCAGCTTACCATTAACACTGTATCACATTCAGAATTTTTTGTACAGATAATTTAAAGAATAGAATTTAAAAAGTACACGCACCCCTTTCAGAGCCTATCTATATAAATGCAAGATTGTACTGATTGTTTCTTCTCAGGAAGCTCTGCTCCTGAGCAATTCTCAGAAGAGGTTTTTTAGCAGCACCAGAAAGCACACTGATAGGAAGCGGTTGCTTTAAAAAGCTCTACTGTATACATGGGAAGGAAGATTATATGTAAACATTTAGATCTCCAACTGAGTAAAGAATAAGAGCCCTTACCAGATCTATAACCACATCTTTATTAAAAGTGTTTCTCCACTCTGCAGCAACACTGCACACATACATCACCGCTTCCGGATCATCAGCGTTCACATGGAAGATGGGTGCATTGACCACCCGAGCAACATCTGTTGGATACGGAGATGAGCGAGCCATTCGCGGATCTGTAGTAAAACCAATCTAAAATGCAAGACTAATTAGTTAACGGAGTAATTGCAGTGTTCCTCTTTCTTTACCTCTCTGTTACTGAAAGTCATTAAAGTGAAGTCCTTGGTGTTCTCTGAGCTTGGTTGTTGCTTGCAGACATTTCATTACGCAACTAGGTAATATCATAAGCACCGATGATGTTACCTAGTTGGGTCATGAAACGTCTGCAAGCAAACAACCAAGCTCAGAAAGCACCAAGGACTCGACAGGTCAACCCTGAGCTACAGATATTCTCTTCTACTGGAGTCATTAAAGTGTCTGAGATTTAGGCTTTGGTACTTACTTCTGTGACAGTATCATATGCTTTTAGATCTGGCATATGTTCTTAATTTTTTGAAAAATGTACTATTTCATTCTTTTATTTGATTTAGCAACATTTTCATTAGTGGACGAGATAGGGAAAACAAAAATCTACACATTCTTTGGCAATTCAACATTTAGTCTGAACAAGCATGATTAAACATTTTGCTCCTAATTTCCCAGTTACCCAACACAATATTGTTTTTTCTGGTGACATTTGTCTTTTAAAAAAAGAGAAAGAGAACTAAATTTCCAACCTAGTGTCCTCCAACTCTATTGGCGTAACCACTCTGGTTGACTGGACATTCTGAGAACTGGAATTCTTAACACATATTTTTCTGTCATGGGACAATTTGGTTCCATGCAGGACCAAATATCACATGGTGTTCTGTTATCTATTACAATAGTTTCAAAAAGAGTTGTTGAAAGATGCTAATGAAACTCAAATTCTTGAGGGTATTTTCTCCAATGTACCTGATTGTTGACCACAACATGAATAGTGCCATTTGTGGTGTAAGACGGAAGATCACTGAGATGGAAAGTTTCATAAACCACTCCTTGGCCAGCAAAGGCAGCATCTCCATGTAGAAGTATAGACATAACCTAAGTCATAATGGGTTTAAAAATAATATATGTCGTTACCTATCAGCCAACAAGTTACAAAGGAGCATGACTGTTTTTGGATGCAATTCACAAAGAGGATGACAAAGGTGGTGCAAATGTTTTGGAAGAGGAGCTATGAATGGGAAGTGACTGCATGAACCACCTCCTTTCCAATAATTAAAGCAATTGTGGGGGTTTTTTTTCCAGGCTTGTGCAGTGGAAAAAAGCTGCTGCCAGATCTCCACACATGTGCACCAATGGAGCCATGTTATACTGTGAACAGCTCCCAAAGCCACCAGGTAAGTCTGGAAGAAGACATGGCTGCTTTAACAATTTTAAAAAGAAGACCTTTGTATCTCCACAGGTCCTGAAGCACTTCTTCTGAATATGCAGACCCCTACTGGTTATGCCCTCAATGTCTCAGGGCCAGCCTACTTAAAAAAGCTCCTGGTCATGAATGAATTCTCCTGCTTCCCTCCAGGTTCTCACTTCTCACCAACCAAGATACTACCTATACAAAACTAGGCCATTTTGTGGAATGCCTTCCCCACTCTGCGCTCATGAAATCTTGGTCTTTTTCTCCAGCACTTGCTGGCTTTATGTAGTGGATCTCCCTTCCCTTCTCTTTCATTTCCTTTCAAAAATATAGTTATTCTATTATTCTCAGCCAAGCCAGCCCACTTCAGTGAATATAATGTATTTTTAAAATTTCCATATTTTTAAATTCTGTTTTAAAAGATCATGCTGCCTTCTTTGAATGTTGTTAAAAACAAAGTCATATAAAAATATTTAAAATACAATATTTTCCCTACTCCGATTCCACATAACATATCCTGGAAAGAATGTAATGCTTCAATGAATCTTTTTCATGAAATTACTAACAATTTTAGTTGTTTAGTTTAGTTTAGCTTTTTTAGAAATTTTTCCCCAAATAATAAACTTGAAACATAAAAAAGAACTATTTTACACAGGAGTTATTTTAAATGATGGGCAACGTACAACATTGTGCCAGCTGAAAGTGTGCTAGAGGTATCCTTCAGCTGCTAGAACCACCAGTGGTGGAAGCCCTCGCACAACTAGCACTAGAAGCAATTAGCCAAAAGAAGTAATGATTAGCGCATCAGTCTGTGAAATAATTGCTTATGAAAGTAGTTTAGAATATTGGATTTGACAGTGACATAAGGTTGAAAAAAGGCGGAGGGGAGGGGAAATAATCTTCTAATACTTCTACAAGTAGTTGAAGTTTTGCTCTAACAGAATAAGTCCACACACAACCTGATTAGTTCTAACCAAAGGGTGATCCTCAGAGACATCCACCCAAGGGCATGAAGGCAAGCGGCCTACGCATCATGCCTTCATCCCCCAAATTACTTGAATTATGTACTTGCATCATTTTAGTTATAACCCGAGTGCATTATGTGCATCATTTGCACAATGATGCTATGACATGCCAGACATATTTTGGATGCCATCATGGCTTCTGCTGAACATCCATGGTGATTTCCCACTCAACTTCTTCTATAAATTCAACTGGAGTCAAAATGAGCTTTGAAAACTGAAGCTATATGAAACTAAACCGAAGCTATTCAGACAATGTTACCTTCCTTCCCTCAGTATCCCCTCGGTAAAACTGTTCAGCTTTGGTTTTTCCTTGTACAACGGGATCTACTGCCTCCAAATGAGAAGGGTTGGCCACAAGGGACAGGGTGATCTTTTTGCTTGTTACTCGGTTGATCCTCTCGTGGTACATTCCCAAATGATATTTTACATCTCCAGATCCCTTAGGCAATAAGAAACCATGAATGTTAATCTAAACATATACTAGTAGGATGGACTGGCAGAATGCTAAACAGTTATTTGTTTAGCTAAACTCTGACTTATTTGTATGTCTTCATCTGAACCAGCAAAGTATTCCCAGAATTCAAAGTCTCCAGCTGGCTCTTGCGAATTTGAGCTTCTTTTAACTGTATTTTGTTCTTTATTTCATAACTTAGCTGAGTCCTAGAAGGAGAGTGTGTTCTCCATTACGTTCCTGAACTGCCCAATAGCAAAATAATTGACCACACACTCATATTCTGCCTATGGCTTCCAGAATGGGTATGCAAAAGTCCAGGTAACCAGTAGATGGCAGAAAGGGCTAAAGAGTTTTCTGTATCTCTTTGTTGGCTTCTAGTAGTCATCTGAACTTCTGGTAGCCTTCCCTTTTCCATTCCTTGGCCATTCCATACTTTGGTACAATGGTTTGATATTCATAGAGGCAGCAGCAGAAGGCTACAAATCTACTTGAAATAAAAAAACTACATTCTGATAAACTGAGAGTGGAATCCTTGTTTTTTTTAATATATAATGTAAACTACTATTATTCAGTGATATGGCAGAGCATGAACTATATGTGTTGTCTTTCATAATCCTACAAAACATGACATTAATTAAACAAAAAGTAACTCCAGGTTTTATGGAAAGCGATCACGTTGCTGAAAACCAAGTGCCCATATAGCATCGTGATCAAGAGAAGCAGTTGTAGTTGACAATATTCTGAAAAGGAAAGGGCTGTTTCCCACCTCATCAGCTGCTTCAAGCTTTGGGTCAAACTGACAAAATATCTGTTCCAGTTCCTTTCGGATAACATTAGCCAACACATTCAGTCTTCCTCTGGGAGGGAAAAAAGCATCCAGAATAAATCACAAAGAGGAAGAATCAGCAAATCTATGCCAATAAAATATACTTCTTTTAAGAGACTTGATGACTAAGTTCTTTTGTTCAGTATCATACATTATTTAAATTTTTATAATTTTATTATTTCTTTGCTTAATTTTTATTATCATTTAATTTATATCTTACATAAATGTGAACAGAACAGTTTTAAAAGATAAACAGACTTTTTATAAACACTGATAAACAGAAATAATTTGAACTGCTAAATTGCCAAATTTTAGGACTAATGGACAAGAATATTGGGGAAAAGCAGCATGCAAAAGCATGAAATGTTAAGATTTTTTTGTTGCAGGTTTATTACTTATTATTTATACTGACAGCAAAGCAAGAGGTTAAAAAATAGTAGGAAAAGGAGATCCTAAGAAAAAAGATTTGGAGAGGTTCCCCCTCCCCCCCAAGTGTGATATACTGAAGAGGAATGTTCTTGGGAACAGAATGAATTAGCACAAAAATGACTATAACACGCTAAATGAAAAAAACTTAAAAATAGTATGAGGAAAATAGTCAGCTAAACAGCCTACACTAGAACACAGGGAAAAGTAAATATAAAGATTTGGTGTAATCAAATAATTGAGAAGCTCAAAAGGGAATGATGTTCCATACAAATCTAGAATTTGTTACCTTTAGGAAATTAGATACGCGCTCATTTATGAAAAGCAATATCCCTGCCTCTCTCATATAAATTAATCCTTCCTACGTGCAATGTAGTCTTCTTGTTCAGGAATATGCCATTCTGCTGAGAAAATCAGCTCTTAATCATAGAATGTAATGGTTTGAGGAACTGATAAAGCCTGACATGGCTCAGAGTTAAATGCATCCAAACCGGCTTCCAATTCAAACTCAGCCTCCAAGTTGACCAAGATCTCCCTTAAGATTTTTGGCAAATGTAACTCACAGATCAAGACTCTGTTTCGCCACCTGATCTCATTCCTCCAAGGCGGCTTGAACTACAATTGATGATTACAGAGGGAACTCCTTCCTCTCCCTATCCTGAACTCTCAGCAGCCCTGTGGCTGCTGTGTCTGTTTCAAAAAAGATTTATGCAGTGTTAAGAGAGTCATTCCATTTCAAGTGGAAATATGAGCTCTAACGTCAATACATAAATGTGATTTGCTCCTAATGCCATTCTACAAGTGGGACTCAAACCTAGTGGCATTCTACAGCCAACCTCTAAAAAAATTATTAGAGACCAAAATCTCTACTAATATTCAGCAAGTTATTGAAGTGAGTAAGTGCAAGCAAGTTCACTGTTAAGGGGTCAGATAAATCAGTCAGGCAATTACCTGTGCGGCATGCCCATTATAACATACTCAATTCCCATTTCACTCGATTTATCAATGATAGTTTTAAGAGCAGGAATCATTACTTCGCATCCTTCCAAACCAAAGCGTTTTTCTGATGACCATTTCCTAGCAAGGAAATCCTCAAACCTGAGGAAGTGAAAAAGCAACTATTTATTATATACAAATTCAAGTCTATTTCTAAAACAAAGAAGCAAACATCCACTGATGTAGCACATATATTAACATCAAACAATCACAATCTTAGAAATTACACTGAATAAAACAGCAGTGCATGGTTATTTGCCAGCAACAACTGAACAGGAATCTGTTCCTTAATAATCAATACTCAGAGATGTCATTTTTTAAAGGACAAGCCTAAACAGGGTCTTCCATGTTAATTCAAGTGGGTGAGAGGTAATACATACAGCTGGAAGTGTTTCAATTAACCCTGAAAAAGACATTAATAAAGCTTAGAAATACTGACCTTAAAAGGGGAAGGTGTCTACATGAGAACTCCAAGAATCACCAAGATTATAAAAATGTATTTACATTATGGAGCCAATTAATATTATGCATTATTTAATCAGCTTTTAAAATCTCTGACTTACTATCTTCTCTTCCCCAAAGAGATTTCAGCATGACTCACACATTATTAAAAACATGAAGTAAAATAAAGTTGCTATATTTTTCTAAGATACTATAGCTATAGGTAACACACTGTGTAACACACATTGTAGGAGGAAAGCCACGTTAGTCTACGGTAGCCAAAATTCAGGAGTCTGGTAACACCTTTTCCGATTAACACTTTTTATTCAAAGGCATACATTTTTAATGTGTTAATTGGAAAAGATGCTACCAGACTCCTTTTGATTCTATGTAACACAGAGTAACTCTGGTATAAGTTTCTTGCAATGAAACTTAAACTTGATCTTATGTGGGAGGCATTCCCACCAACCCAAAAAGTCTCACTTTGTTGATGGAAGCATGACAAGAAAAACACCGTTAGGTTCCTACAGTCACTATTTTTTTTCTTGTCCTATAACAACTATTTAATACTAATACACATATATAAAAACCAGAGCCTCCAAGTAAAATCCAAAAAGGTACACCACAGAAAAAAATGTTCATTAAAAAAAAAAAAAACCAAGTCAAGTAGGAGAGGGACAATTCGCCTTATGATCCACTTATTTGTTGAATCTGAAACTGAGCTGGAGAGACAGGTTTTTTTTTTTTAATTTTTTACTTTATTTGAAGCAGCAACATACTGCCTGAGAGTGGGTAGGGTGGTCTCTTTACTTGTATTCCATCCAGCACTTCAAATATCCAGCAATTGAATCAACGGGTTGGTCACTATTTTTGGAATCTAGCTTCTTGCTATGCTAGGGCATACACAGGGTAATAAATATGTTTTATTGACACATAAATCTCAGTGATTAGATGAGGACAGCATGTAAAAAAGCAGGGCCATCTGCATGGGGGGGGGGCGGGGATCAAAAAAATAAAGATGTTAATTGCAATTTCTAAGCTCCACCCCCATTTTTACCTCCCCTGAGGATGTCCCCCCTCCTCGTGAGCTCATGCATGCCAAATAATGCATTCAGGCTGTGTTCTCTCTAGATTTATTTACAAGCCTTTTCTGTAGCAAATATCCACTGTTCCCCCTGCACCCCCCATATATCCATTATTAAGGGGTATGCTTCAGTTCAGTTCCTCTTCTTGACATTTCTTGCATATAAACTAGATACTAAGAAACTTCTTCCTATTTTGTTAAGCAGATCCTTCTCGTGTTAATCAGCACAACCAGCAGAAATTGTATGGCTGAAGGCTTTTCCCCCCCTTCCAGGAAGATAAATGAGCAAAACTTCTGTATGACACACTGTTAACAGCCTGTCACTCAAATGCCATGTTAACCCAATTATTAAAAGCATCTGGCTGAAATTCATTTTTCTTTTAATTAAACTTGGGCAACAGTGATCTACGGCTGTCTCACTGAATAAATACTCCCAGGGAAGGCAAATGTTATATTTGAGTAACAATGTGAAATTAATATTTAAACGTTCTAGAGAAGACTAGCATTAATGGGTATGTTCATTAAGTGTGATGAGGGCCAAAAGAACCTGACTACGTTTTTATTGTTTCTTCCCCTCTTTGGCCCAATCTGTCCTAAGAACTTAGGGAAAATAAACCTAACCGTTTATTAAACAGCTAAGACAGCTTTGATGACATTTGAGGCATGTTTTGCTGAGACAGATCTCAGCATCACACTTATCACTCCTTCCAAATATACCTTGTTGATCGTACCAGTCTGGCCAACAATGTCCGTTTTTCTTCATTGTTAAATTTCATGACGCCTGGAGTCTCAAACTTCTGCCGGATCCAGTCACACTGTTCCACATCATTAATAAACATAAACTCCAGCCCTATGTGTTGACAATAGGTATTCTGGACAGTAAGGTAACATATGTATACATTAAAAAGGTGATATGACAGGCATGTCAATAAAGTTTAGTTTACAGTCTACTACTGCTTCGTCTTACATAAAAGGTTGTGTTTCTCCCTGCCCATCCTGTTAACTCCTTCAAACCTTCAACGCAGATATAACCTTACTCAAATGTTAGCCAGGAGTGGGCTGTGGAGTATCATATTCCTTCCCTCAACTTTGGATGGTTGCTCTCAAATTATTTAAAAATGTATAATACCAGAAAACAAGCTCTAGACACACAGATTCGAACTCAAGACTACAGGGAACATATACATGCAAACAGAATACCCCTTAAAATTGATTTTGAACAATAGTTTTACAACATTCTTATTAGTGTTTAAGAAATTCTGTCAAATATGATATGGAATTATGGGGTATAAATTGGAAGGCACCACAATGTAAAAGTCCAGACCATCTTGGGAGCCCCTTACCTACCAGTGATTACTAAACCAACTATCATTTGAAGAACATTCTGTTCTTTGAGGAGAAATCAATTAAATGCTTCTAGATTTTTTTTCCAAAGAAGTGAATGTTTTTAAAGAGGACCATTCAGAGGAATCATAATGCAAAGATGAGCTATACATTTTGTAAATGAAATTCCATATCCAATTCAGTTATCTTCAGTACAGGGTTTTCAAAAAATTGCAGGAGGACACCCTCTTGCTTGCAGAACTAGATTAAAGGTCTACTGATGGTCCTGGGTCAGATGGACTATCTCACTGTCTAGTCTTTCTTCTAGGGAAATACTGGCCATCTACAGGAGACAATTATGGTAGACAACATCCTTATTGGGATTCTTTCTGAGATCTACATAGTGGCTGAGAATCCCTGAACTGGTATAAAAATAAATAAAATTGTAGCAAATAAATGATACATCAATTTTAGTGTCATCAGATTTTACTCCTCACCAGAAAATGAAGACTGTAGACTGAAAATCACCCAAGTCCCATTTCAGAGCAAGAAGCAACGTAAGATATATAACCACACTGACCTCAAGTCGCCTGATGATCTCCCGTAAAGAAAGCATAGTCTCATTTCCCCCTATGAAGGTGGTTGTAGGCAACCGGAACACTTTGTCCAAGTCAGATTCATATAAGCCATAAAACTCTGTGACATGAACATCGTTAGCAAAGAGACAGGAAGACAGCAAGCCAAAATCAAACATGGACTCTACATCCCCAGCTCCACCTGATATGTGCTTACCTTGTTCCCTTTCAAACCTTCTCTACAAAGAATTATCCTTTTGTTTTGATACAGAAGTGTTACATATTGGCTGGATTCACACAACACACTGAGTGACTGTTTAACCCATGATTTACTGAGAGAACCGTAAGTGACTAGATTTGAGCAAGCTATGCCTTAAGACATGGTTGACATATACAGTGGCTAATGTGATGTGTGAATGCCACCATTATATTGCTCAAACATAAATGTAGAGTGAACACACATTTGATACTTGCTTGGAGATATCTGCAACCATGAAAAAAACCACATTTTTTCAAAGTATTATGATGCAATTTAATGCCCTATTGAACTGCTATTTTCTTTCCCAGTATTTCCTATTTGGTTTCATTTTAATTTCTTGGTTACCTTTTGGAAGATGGAACTGACTTCTGAACATTTCTTAAAATTCACCCAATTCTTGCTACTTAAAAACTCCTCTGTTCAGGCCTACACACATACACACACACACACACACACAAACCTCTCTTTCACACAGAGATCTCCTCCTTCAGTTAAGTATACAATGTATCTGGGTGTGTGTGCGTGTACACGCACACATATATATACATACATATACATACACACACACACACAAATCCACATACATATAAAAAAGAAATACTAATCTATTCATGATAAACTAATATGCATAATTAGAGGACGATCTCACTAAACAAGATTTGCCTACTATATTCCAATAGGAAAGAATATTCCATGTTGCAATGCTTAACTAATCTGCTAGCTGCATTTTTTCCTGAGACATTCCTCTGACTATGGATATTAATTTATTACAAACAAGTTTAAAATTCTCACCCAGTTTATCTATAGTAGTGATTAAATCCGATGGAATGAATGAATCCAAGTCGGCATCCAGGATTCCTAAGGGATCCAACTGAGCCACATGGTGTCCACGGATCTGAATAGGTTAGAGTGGGAAAGAAGGGAAGTAGGAAAGGCAAAGAAAAGAACAAGGATCATGCTAACAAAGTAAGTCAAAGGAGGAGCTCACCGAAATTTGTGGAATTACACTGATCATTCACTGAAGCATCAAAAGAAACGGCATAAATCCCCAGAGGATCAAGCTGAGCTTTGTAGTGCCCTATAAACTGAAAATAAGTAGCACTGTCACTGGGTATGCGGATTATGGCAAATCTTGTCTTACACAGTTTGCAAAATGAAATGTTATATTTTGCCTAATTAGCAATGGAAATTATATTTCACATCCAATTGCAAGTATCAACCTTTTAAAATTCTAAGATGCATTACTTGTTGTGAACAGACAAAAACCCATCTACTGGCATCATAAAACAGTACTGGGAAACTTCGCAGAATAGAATAAAGTTATAGAGGTTGTAAACGATCCTCACCTATCTGAGAGCAAGGGGTTTTTTCCTACTTCAGTGGGATTTCTGCAGAGTATCTTTTATAAGCCTGCACAGTAAGGCAAAAGAGCCCAGATGAGGAACCCAAATGTTGCTGAACGACTCCTCAAAGCCCTTGACAGTGTGGCCAATGGCATGTTGGTGCTGGGAGTTGTGGTTAAGCCACATCTAAGGCCAAAGATTTTCTATCCTTCTACAAACAGGATAGATTCAGTCATACCGTTTCTGAGAAAACAAAGCCCCCCAGATTCCCTCCCATGATATGTAGGTCATAAAATGCTTCTATGGTATGAGGAGCGTTCAGAGTAGCAGGTGGCACAGAAAGTTTCATAGCACACCAACCATGGCATTACAGCACCAACTGGTATCCTGAAATATTCCAATCAAACAATTCCACTCAGAGCAGTGACGGTGTTTGTCCTTCTTCTATTTTCTTTCATGCCCCGGAAATGTAGTGGTGAGGTGGGAGATCCTACACCCTCCTCAGTCAGCACTGCTGGGTAAGAATGCTCTTGCCTCCTTTGCATGGAAGAAGCCAGAAGAAACAAACACAGAGACATTTTCAGCCTGCGCTGAGCGTGACTGACAGAATGGGAACACAGTTACCTATGGAAAAAGGGTTGGGGGCAAGGCAGGAGAAGGCCAGCCAAAGGAAGAAAGAAAGAATCCTTAATATGGACAGATGGACGAATTTCTACAACTCCCTGACCACCCATTCACGGTATCTTTGGATAAGAAACTTTTGAGTTTTTCTTTTTTTAAAACAAAATGTGAGCCTAACTTTTATTTCCTAACTTTGAGCCAAATTACAAATTTTGGCACAATAAATAATAATACTAATAAATACTAATAAATATTGGGCTTGGCTATAAATTTGTGTTCATTCCCAATTTGCCATTCTTATTAGGTGTAATGAGTGTTCTCTCCTGCCCGCCCTCCTCCTGTCCTCCCTTTTTGAACCTGAAAATTCTCGGTTTTACAAGCCTTCATTTCGGCATAATGGGCCCATAAAACACATTGGCAGTGCAGTGTGGAGAGGGCTAAATTAAAAATTAATGGGCCCTGCCACTGTCTGCTATGGAAAAGACAGGCAGAGGTAGGCCTGCAGTCCATGGTGGAGCACAGAGCAACACAGGATCTGCTCGGAACTCAAACAGCCTCCACCGGAACATTTCTCAGGGTCAGGCCTCAAACAGTGCACATCTGCTGACCTCTGCATGCCTATCTTCTGCTATCCCCTACCATATTTTCATCACATATAGATGACATCTTTGGGCAGTCCTCGAAATGTACTGAAAACAAGACTTGGACTGCTGTTGCACAACGTGTTCATATTTGATTTAATACAAAGAAAAGAAGTGAATTCATTGCAGGGAAGGTGGCATCGATTCAAGTCCTTTGCTAAGCTCAGTCTCCCCATCCCAAAATATCTTCCCACATACAGAGGGGTCATAAGCAAAGCTTCTGCAATAGAGCCAGGCATTGGTTGTAAGGATTGCTTCATCTGGATGAGAATGTTTGTCAGTTTGTCCGTCCATCCATTGATCTGCCCATCCCTGCATCCAAGTGTCAGTTTGTCTGCCTATCCATCTGCCCATCCATCTGTTCATCCACCTGTCCAACCATCCATCCATCTGCCCATACATCTGTCCATCTGTCCATCCATTTGTCTGTCCATCCATCTTTCTGCCCATCCATCTGTCCATCTGTCTGTCCTTGTCCATCCATCAGTTTGTCTGTCTCTCCATCCAACTGTCCATCTTCCAGCCGTCTACCCATCCATCTGTACATCTATCTTTCCATCCATCCATCTGCCATCGGTTTATCGGTCTGTCCATCTGTCTGTTCTCCCGTCTGTCCATCTGGCCAGTTCCAGTTTTAAATGAATTTCCAGAGCTAGAGGGAAATGTTCATCTCGCTCTTCTGTTTGCGGCTGCATTGCCCCCATACAGGAAAAACTACTAAATATCTATTAATGTGGAGGAACATCATAGTTTAAACTCTGGAGCATAAAAATATATTGTGGGTGGTAGAGAGCAACCTGGGAAACAGGTCATAGCAGAAAACATTGTCCCCAGTTAGACCCAGAGAATGACTGATTTATGAATGGTTGGGCTTTATGGCAGCTATTTTCTGAGAGTCACCACAACAAAATTTCACAGGTGTCCAATGATCCACAAAGATCAGAGGTCCTAGGCACAGCCTTGAATATTTTATCAGGAAATAAGTGGCTTCCTGTTTCCTCCCTTCTTCATTCTGAGGGATTTAGAGATGAAGATTGTATTTTTTAACTTTTGGTTTTGGTTAAAATAATCCTCCAGTTTCTTGCAGTCTTGAAGCCTCAACTCAGCTTTCGTGAGGATTCTACCTCTGGAAAGGTTTTTCTTGATTTTTTTCAGTGCATTTGTGACCATTTAATTAAGCAACCAAATCACTATCAGTAGAAATTATAGTCTAAGTATTTAGTCAGCCACCAATTGTGCAAGTTCTCCCACTTAAAAAGATGAGAGAGGCCTGTAATTTTCATCATAGGTATACCTCAACTATGAGAGACAAAATGAGAAAAAAAATCCAGAAAATCACATTGTCTGATTTTTAAAGAATTTATTTGCAAATCATGGTGGAAAATAAGTATTTGGTCACCTACAAACAAGCAAGATGTCTGGCTCTCACAGACCTGTTAACTACTTCTTTAAGAGGCTCCTCTGTCCTCCACTCGTTACCTGTAGTAATGGCACCTGTTTGACCTTGTTATCAGTATAAAAGACACCTGTCCACAACCTCAAACAGTCACACTCCGAACTCCACTATGGCCAAGACCAAAGAGCTGTTGAAGGACACCAGAAACAAAATTGTAGACCTGCACCAGGCTGGGAAGACTGAATCTGCAATAGGCAAGCAGCTCGGTGTGAAGAAATCAACTGTGGGAGCAATAATTAGAAAATGGAAGACATACAAGACCACTGATAATCTCCCTTGATCTGGGGCTCCATGCAAGATCTCACCCTGTGGGGTCAAAATGATCACAAGAACGGTGAGCAAAAATCCCAGAACCATACAGGGGGACCTAGTGAATGACCTGGAGAGAGCTGGGACCAAAGTAACAAAGGCTACCATCAGTAACACACTACGCCACCAGGGACTCAAATCCTGCAGTGCCAGATGTGTCCCCCTGCTTAAGCCAGTACATGTCTGGGCCCATCTGAAGTTTCCTAGAGAGCATTTGGATGATCCAGAAGAGGATTGGGAGAATGTTATATGGTCAGATGAAACCGAAGTAGAATGTTTTGGTCTAAACTCAACTTGTCGTGTTTGGAGGAGAGAGAATGCTGAGTTGCATCCAAAGAACACCATACCTACTGTGCAGCATGGGGGTGGAAACATCATGCTTTGGGGCTGTTTTTCTGCAAAGGGACCAGGACGACTGATCCGCGTAAAGGAAAGAATGAATGGGGCCATGTATCGTGAGATTTGGAGTGAACACCTCCTTCCATCAGCAAGGGCATTGAAGATGAAACGTGGCTGGGTCTTTCAGCATGACAATGATCCCAAACACACCACCCGGGCAATGAAGGAGTGGCTTCGTAAGAAGCATTTCAAGGTCCTGGAGTGGCCTAGCCAGTCTCCAGATCTCAACCCCATGGAAAACCTTTGGAGGGAGTTGAAAGTCCGTGTTGCCCAGCAACAGCCCCAAAACATCACTGCTCTAGAGGAGATCTGCATGGAGGAATGGGCCAAAATACCAGCAACAGTTTGTGAAAACCTTGTGAAGACTTACAGAAAACGTTTGACCTCTGTCATTGCCAACAGAGGATATATAACAAAGTATTGAGATGAACTTTTGATATTGACCAAATACTTATTTTCCACCATGATTTGCAAATAAATTCTTTAAAAATCAGACAATGTGATTTTCTGGATTTTTTCCCCATTTTGTCTCTCATAGTTGAGGTATACCTATGATGAAAATTACAGGCCTCTCTCATCTTTTTAAGTGGGAGAACTTGCACAATTGGTGGCTGACTAAATACTTTTTTGCCCCACTGTATAGCTTGTACAAACGCCTGCTTCATTTTTACAACAGATGAGGCTCTTTCTGTTGCTTTGAACATATTCCACTTAGAATGACTGCATTGTAAACAGCTCTTTTCTCTTAAATTCCACTCAGGTGGTATTTATATTATAAAAATAAAACAATTTCTGTTCTAGTAAAAGAAACAGAAAACACAGCAAAAGACGTAGACCTTCTGTTGTACTTGGTCTCTTAGTGAGACAGACACCATTATTCATGCAGGAAACAACTGCTTACTGTGAACATTGTAAGTGTCTGGTTCTTCCTTCCTCTTTCTTTCTTTGGCTTCATATGTGATGGATGCTATTGAATCTGACAGTTATGGAAAGATGGTAGAGAAGCGTATAGTGTGAAAAACCACAGACTTAATGTTGTTCTCTATTAAATCACCCAAGAACAACATGGTTTGTTATGCTCGATGAGACTCACCGCACAAAACCCGTTAGAAATTTGATCAAAGCCTTTGAGAACAACCACTTGCTTTAGAAAAGCAAATGCTGCCTTTGGCAGCAAAGCATAAAGCTGGGCAACTTTTGCAAATGTTTTGTAAAGGTTCACAAGAGCATTCTGAAGTGAGAGTGATGGCAAGTCCCTTCGTTCACTTACCTGATAGGCTCTAATCAACGACTGGACCGCCAGATGATCTTCAACCAGCTTCTCGGCTTTACCAGGTGCTTTAGTCAGCCCATGGCTTTGGATAAGTGATGTTTTGCTTTCTGAAAGGTCTGGCAAAGGTGACTGAAAGGGTTGTCCCGGAAGAGCCTTAGCAGTAGCATTACGGAAAAATAAATCCCAAGACTAAACAAGACAGTAGGAGGCAGGAGGATGGGAGAGAGAGGAGTGAGAAATGGTTATCTTAGACCCAGCAGGTTTTAAAACAACATAATGCTGACCCCAGACTCAAGCCCTCATTCTTTGGTTCCTTTTTCCTGCTGCCGTATGCAAAACCTCCCATTCAGGTCTTCATGTACATCCTGTTATCATCCCTGCTGAAAAACCGAAGGCAGTAATTGCAAATGCCATGTTATACTTGGATTCAACAACTAGAATCAGAAACAAGCAATGGATTTATATAGTTATCTTTCCTCTCTCCTCCCCAGTGAGGCATTTAAATCCTGTCTTCTCTTCATAGTGATTTCCTACATTGCTAATATTAATAAATAAAATAGGAGATTTTGTGATGGCTCTCTTATTAATTTTATCCCCTCCTGTTTTGTGCGCTTTTATAGTTTTTATTGTAATCGTTTTGATGTATTTATTCTTTTTAATTGTTGTATGCCACCCAAGGTCCCTTCGTGTGAGATGGGTGACTATATAAATATGATAAATAAAAAAATAAATACAAAATGGGGTAAGCTGTGATTGGCTGATCCATGGTTTGCTGAACAATTCACAACAGGCTGGGCTCTCATAATGCTAGGCCAAAATGTAATAAATCGTGAACCACAGACTAGCCAACTACATTGAAACCTAGCATGTTGAATGAACCAAGGCCATGTGGTTAGTGTATGGTTCAACTGGCTGAATTAACCACGGTCCGGGTAATCAAATTTCTCTAAAGAAGTTTGCCATTGAGTATTTTTGCTTATCCACTAGCAAACTCTCCATCTTCTAGAAAAATAACGAGATATAGATTTGTTAGATAATGATACTATATTTCCATTTCATTCATATAAATGTGAAAGTCTTCCTCAAATGAAGATCAACTCCTGGTGACTTCATGGATAGATAGTTCCATGTTGTCCTCAGTAGTGCTTTCATCCAAGATGTTTTCCAAGTTCTAAACCTACAGCCCTTGAGGTCTCTGAGGCTCAATCCTGCTTAGCTTTCATGTGCAGACAAGATCAGCCCCTGCTGAGAGAAGACACCCTGGAATCACATTTGACTCCTGGGAACAGCATCTCTGCAACTCCCTTGGCAGCACAATGGAAGTGGTTTGCATTGTCTTCCTCCTGGATATTTTTTCAACTTCCCAGTCTACCATCAGCCTGAAGACTTCTTGATTATCTCTTTTCAAGAACTAATCGGGGCCAATTGAGATAGCCAAAGACAAGTGCTTTTTAAGTGGGGTTGTTGTTTTTTTTGGACAAGTACTTTTTAAATGCTGCCACCTGTTTAAGCAAGCAGATGTTTGCACAACATACGTGCACTTCCTTAGTTTAACCATGATGCACTCAATTAACTGAACTATGAATGAATTCCCTGCCTGTGTAATAGAATAAATAACTCAGTTTGTATGACTTACAAATCCTCAACTAAATGAGCAAAAAGTCATTATCTGTTGAATCAACAAGGAAACATTTGTTGCCCCACAAGAGATCACATTCTGACTTAAAAAAATTATTCCAGTAGCATTGTAGATTTACAAAAGACAAAGAGAGCACAAGACACACTATAGATAACTTACTGTAGATATCGTACAGGGCTAGAACTCAGAACTGGTGAGATGTGTGGCATTTTTTCTTGTTTCTAGAGACTAGAATTTGGTGAGCCACCCCCTCCCACTACATAGCTTTAAAAGTTTGCTGACCATCCTCTTAAACAGGGAAATATTTTTCCCCTTTCCTCTCCCAATACTGTACCCTCCCCTCCGAATTCTGTCCTGTGATGTCTAGAGTCCCATGACGCCCTCTTTGGTAAGGGAAGAATACATCATATTGTGGGTCCTACATTATGGGGGTAAAACAACGTACATAACTTTGGAGCTAAAGAGAAGTTCTCAAATCTGGAAAGCTTGAAAACTACTGAATTAAACCTTATACAAAAGGCTCCAAAGACCCCCTTCTGTTGGGATTGACAGGCGAGGTGTGATACAAATCCCATATAAGCAAACTCCATTTTTTTTCTCCACTGCCCCTTAGTGGGCAAGGAAAACCTCTGACCCAGAGGGTGAATACAGCCCACCTGGATTACCCATCTGGCCTGCCAAACATTTCTCTCTTCCTCCCTCTCCCAGGACAGAGAAAGGAGAAGGAGCTTCTCTTTGATTAATAGCATACTAGAAGAAAGTCAGTTCATCTTCACCCCAGCTAACTCAGCAAAGGGGCAGAGAAAAGCAGTCCTTCCTTTCAGCAGTCCATCTGAGTTCTTCCTCCCTTGATGCAGAGTAACTATCTTAATCTACTCAGAGGGATGCTGGAGAAGCACCCAGCTTCCCCATGGGGACAGGCCTTCTCCTTTTCCTTGTCACCATCCAGTCCACGTCATCAAACAGCTTCAGAATATTGCTATTATTTGTTATGATCCAGGATGTGGGTGAAACCTAATGCATTATGTTGTAGGAGGAGAGCTGTGTTAGTTCATGGGGCAAAAAAAGTACCTTGTTAATTGACAAGGTATTTGTCATCTGTCTCACATATAACCTGCATGCATGTAACAAACCTGTCTTCCCCTCCCTTCCCCTTCCTCCAATTTAAATCCTACATCAGTCTAGCCACTCTTTGCATCTGATGAAGTGCTGAGCTCATGAAAGCATACACCTTTCAATAATAGTTATTAGTCAGAAAAGGTGCAACCAGACTCCTCCTGATTTAATGCATTATAGTAGCTTACATTTTATGAATAATCTTAAGAGTGAAACAATATGCCATTAACTGAGCAATCAGCAAGCACATGAAGACAGAAGAACGAATTCTTTTAAACAGTGAGTTTTAAATATAAGCGATTGTCTGTCATTATGGGACATATTAATGTAGATCGCTACATCCATAAGACTTCAATTTAATTTATTATAAAAGCCAGTGCTCAGAATGGCGCCAAGAAAAAGTTATTTGCATGGTTTTAAGTAACCTCTTTCTTACTACTTGGTGGTGTTCCCTAGCCCTTGCATTCCTAGTAGCTGTATTTCTAAACGTTATTGTTACTGGGCATTATAATTGCATTAAGGAAACAAAGCCAAGCAACCTTCACCACGCTAGGTAAACAGAATCAAGAAAGCTGTGGCACAGTCATGGAAGACTGGCTGCATATTGGGAAGATGACAACAGACAGAAATTCCATAGGCATCCAAGCATTTTTTTCAATTAATCTTGTGATAGCAATAACTGAATCTTGTCAAACCTCTTCCCTGTGATATATAGTCCTGACACCATTCCATGAGTAGAAATAATACCTTTCTCAGAGCGTCTGACATGTCATTCCCCTACCTGCTTCAGATGCTAGTTTGCCCTGGTGGAACAGAGGACAGCTACAGTGGAGGAAGGAAAAAGCACACTGGGTCTTAAAAGCTGACCCAAAGGATTAACTGGGAAAGATACAGTTTCCAGGCAATTACTGTTGAAATCTAAACGTGTTTAATTTTTTCCACTGCTTCCTGGTGGAATGTTTAGGATTTGCAGTTTTAGTAAGTATCAAAAGACTACTGCATTGTACTATGCTTTTAACATTACTGGCACATATTGTATATTAGATAAAACACCCACTTCCACAGTTAGCCATACATTCACCCTACCTTAATGAACACTGCAATCAAATGATCATTAAGGTGGCCTGTCTGGCTATTACAATCTGTATGAAGAGGCCAGTTGTAGCTCATCCAAGGTGAAGAGGTGCAGAAGAGAGTTAACATGAAAAAGGCTTTTTCAGTTAACTTCTATAGGTTTTCCAGCATGGATGAATTTTTCCCAGATTCTCTCAGGGCACTGTTCAACTACATCAGATTACAGAGATTGTCACAATTCCCCAGGACATACTTCTTGGGCAAAGACTTTTCAAAATCCTTGTTCCGTCTGCATTATTATATTTGATTGTATTTCTTTTTCCTGCTGAGCCTATTTTATCCCATTTTTATGTAACAGATTCTTTATTGTTTTTAATCAATGCTGTCCTTTGGAAAGTAACTTCACAAAAAGTCCAAAAATTGCACAGTAGAATATACTTGTTACACTCCTCAAAAAATAAGGCCTGATGCAAACATAATGCTGGCCATATTTTTAAAAATAATATATCTGTGACATCATGTTTAAACTCAGGTGTTAGCACCTGTCCTGAGAGTTTAGCATGGCCATGCATTAGGTGCCAACATCCCACTGAAAAAAGATCTTAAACAGGATGTTGATTGTGTGGAATGTTGCATGAGTATCCCATCTTTTTCAGAAAAAAGTCCCAGGCTTATGTTTAAGCAAGCCTGCATGGGATGAAGCTGTAGACATGACTGTTATCCTTTTCACATTACTGCTGTGTTGAGAGTGGAGAGAATATAACATTTGATCTGTAGAGATTCAGTCACTGCAAAATATTTCTTCTTAATGTACATATGTTCATGGAATTCTCCCCAGAAGATGCCTCTCTCAAAAGTTAGAAAAGTTTATTTTACAATATTCTAGATTACTTAAGATGGAATCCATACAAATTTGTTGAATGCTTACCTGTACAACTTCTAAGGTCAATTCCTGCATTTTGTGAACCCAAGCACTGATAAAAAAATCCCATGGAAAAGTGCAACTATAGGCCATACCCAGTGGCTAATAAAAATACAAAACTAAATTCTGTAAGAAAAGCATAAGCTATTAAGCAACAGTGTTAATTATACTTGCACTCTGCTTTGAGAGAAAGAGATTCCAACCAGTGCTAGCAATGCTGGGCTTTTCCATTCACTGCAGGGCCCTGTTTTGCTTGGTTTCATATAAAAGTTTCTTTTTTCATATAGATTCAAGACCCTAACCTATGTGCTGATATCCTCAACCAATCTAAGAGCTTAGACTAGTGTTTCTCAACCTTGACAAGGTTGTGGACTTTAAGATGTGTGGACTTCAACTCCCAGAATTCCCCAGCCAGCATGGGGAAACTGAGAAACTAAGAAACTGGCTTAGACTTTGTGAAAGAGAGCAGCTCATCCATGAAGCTCCAAATGATTAAAGTTTTCCCCTGAACCAGTTAGACTTGTAGCTATGCCACACTTGGGCAATAA
This sequence comes from Python bivittatus, assembly GCF_059951505.1. Taxonomy (NCBI): domain Eukaryota; kingdom Metazoa; phylum Chordata; class Lepidosauria; order Squamata; family Pythonidae; genus Python; species Python bivittatus. The sequence continues at coordinate 8,605,644 of NW_028277033.1, forward strand.
TGCAGCACGAGAACTCCTAACTTAATTAACAAATTATGTACAAATAAAGTTCCTTTCCATCTATCCTTCCATCCAAAGCAGATCATCATGCACAGCATTTACATGTTAGATTTCATGATAAGATAATCATAATATAATTATAATATTACAAGAGGAATACAAAAGCCTAATAATTGCTGATGTTCCCCTAATAATTAAAGCTTCACCCCTGAACACATAAAGGAGTTTCTCATCTGAATAGATGGGTTTTAATTCTGAGTAAACTGGGTGCACACACAGTACTGAGAAGAAACAGGGAGAAGTACAAATACCAATTTTAATATTTTTAAATGTGGAAGTATCCTAACACGTTTTGGATATATAAATCTTACCTTATGCACGCTGTTTGGGTCTTCAAGCCATGCGTAATACATTTCTTCAACATAGCTTGAATTACTCCCACTCAAGAATGGTTCTTTGACTCCAGGGGAAACATAAGGCCGACTTGGCAGAAATGCTTTCTTGTTTATATTTTTCTTCACCAAGGAAGAAATGCCACAACATTTCAGAGTATCAGCGAGCAACCGCAAGTGACTCATATTTCATAGATGAGGAACTATTTAAAAGGAAAAACAGAAAACAGACAACACATGATGGGTACCTTACAATAAAAGACACACTATGTTCTAAGAGATTTTGTACTGAGAACAAAGAACTTTGTTCTGGTGGAAAAAGCCAATTCCTAGGAAATACTTTGCTGCAAAAGTTATTGATTCTAACAAGAATTATGTGTGCAGCTTCCTACAAGGCAGGAAAGCTATATTTGAAATCTAAATTTGTTGGTGTTCTCAGAATGCAGTGCTGCCATTAGTCCTGTTAAATGCCTATTTTTGTCTCCATAAATATTAAAGTGAGTGTAAAGTGAGTCCACTTGTTGAGTCTTCCTTCCAAAAACAGGGCAAGCTCAACCAAGCTTGGTCAGAATCAGCAAGACAGTGGATGGAGCATCCCAACACAAGGGCCACCCCTTTTGAATGAGCATGCATTGACACAGGTACAAAATGACACAGGCTTGCACTGCAACCCTCTGTTTACCTTCTTGCCAAATTTGTCACCCAACCATCTCCTCACGCAGACAGCAGTGTCTCAAAACCCACATTTATCTGAATCCACTTTCCCAAATGATTTTCCTAGGACTCCACTTTAAGTACTGGAGAAATCACCAGTGTAAGTCATTCAAGACACCGATGATTCAATTTGAATGTCCATCCTTGTGTTCAAAACTCTGGCAGAAAATAAAGGACAACAGATCCTTTATCCACCCCGGTGTCACAGAGAATTGCCTTCTAAATATCCTCAAAGATTAAGGTTCCTGATAAAGGATCTGTTGTCCTTGATTTTCAACTGCAGCTGTCCATTTCCAACACTGCTTTGTGCATTTCTGCCCACATTTTTGTAAACACTTGTCCACTGTTCTGCCAAAAGTCTTAAAGGCAGTTTGAGGAAAAGGGGTTCAAAATTAATTATTAAAAAATATACACAATCCTCAAAGGCTTCATTCTCACCACACTATGGCAGCAAATCTTGTCTTCCAAATGCCTGTGATTTGCTTAGCGTACTGTGTGACCCTGGCCACTCTCATGTACAGAAACTTGTAGTTTATACATTGTTATGGCTTAGTGTAATGTATAAACCCAGCTTATCTACTTATTTTTGGTTCATTGAACAAACCAGAATTCACAAGGTTTGCACAAGTTCCTGCACCATAAACTACAGTTTATAAACAGTAATGATTTCGTTTTATATACGCATGATTTGGCTTAGTCAATAACAAGGTATAAGATAAAGTGCAACAATGCGATTTGTAAGCATTTGGGAAATCAGCAAAAATTGGGGGCAATATCTTTCTACCTATAAAAAAAGACACCTTGGATAAAAGCCACTGAAATTAACTCTTCATGATATTATTTGCACGATATATTCATTACCTCATTCTGTACCCAAAGCAACAGTTTCATGCTAACTCATTCTGATTCCACAAAATATAACTGAAAGTCTTAGGGAAAAAATCCTGGTGATACTCACAATGGGACAAAAACTGATACCACTGTGCTCCAAGACCTAAAACTATCATCCCGAAATACAAAGGCAGCAGTGGGACAATGAATGTATTTCCACAACCTGCCAAGAGTAGTTTTGGGCAGTGTCTCAGCAATCTTTGCACCATTCAGCACCCTCTTTGATTTACTGTGAAGAACAACAAAAAATGTGGTGGATCTGGTCAGGCTTGGATCCACTGCACATGGGCGGGCGAGAGGGGACAGGCTAATCCTTCCTCAGTTTCTTTGCTTTCAAAAACAAGCCATTTTAAGGGTTCCATTCCTGAACTGAATGCATTGGCAATAAATTGCAAATAGAATACAGTAATTAAATGTACAGTGAAGCATGTGGTTGGGAAAAAAGCTACCTTGAGTAGTAGCAGTGGCATCTGTTAAGAAATTGTGATAATACTGAGACATGTACGATACTGTGGTGACAAGCCTGATATTGCACAATTACATACTTACAGGTCTGTAAGTCACATTTTCAAGATGACATCATCAGGTACATCATCATATCCCCCTCATAAAACTACAATGTGAGTTGTTTTATTTTGATGTAGTACTAGGTGTGAACTGAGCCCTGCAGTCATCTATAAAGTACACTTTCTGTCTTAGTGTATAGTATAAACCCACCCAACTGTGGTTGATACAATAAATCACAATTAAATACACCATGACTTAGCACGTCTATGCATAAACTTATAAACTTATTTACCTCTATGCATTCACAAGGAAATGGACATACTGTTTTTGAGAATGGTGGATTCACGTATTTCGTGCACACCAAGAAATTCCTCTATGTACAACTCTACAACTGATCAGACAAATGTACATGGATAATTACATTTAGTATTTGCTTAGGGATACAAAGTAAGCCATAACATCTAAGTGTTTGTGTTATGCAGCAGTATATACCAAACAAAGTGAACACATACACTGGCACACAAAGAGAGTGATTTATTTTAAATTTACAGAGATGTTTGAACCCTTAATAAATTTATTGCCTCCCTGTCTAGAGAATTACTTTGCAAATCATCAGTCCATATACCTAAGTCCAGCCTAATATTTATTAATTGACTGATTATGTGCCATCAATTTTTGTCGACTCTTAGTGACCACACAGATAGATTTTCTCCATAACAATCTGTCCCTAACCTGGTCTTTCAGGTGTTCCAACGGTGCACTCATCACCACTGTAGCTGAGCCTACGGACCTTGCTACTGGTTGTCTTCTTCTTCTCTTTCCTTCCACCTTTCCCAGCATTAGAGCTTTCTTCAGAGACCTAGGTCTTCATACAATGTGTCCGCAGTAGGATAATTTGAGCCATTTGTGCCACCAGTGAGAACTCTGGGTTGATTTGTTTGATGATCCATTTGTTGTTTTCTTCGCTGTCCATGGTATTCACAGGAGTCTTCTCCAACACCAAAGTTCAAAGGAGTCAATACTCTTCCTATCCTGCTTCTTTTAAGTCCAATTTTCACTTCCATAGAGTGTCACAGGGAATACCATGCTTTGTACAATTCTGATCTTTGTAAATATAGACACACCATGGCATTTGAATATTGTTTCCGAGGCCTTCATAGCTGCTCTACTACGTGCTAGTCTGTAGTGCATTGCTCAACTGCTTGTTCCTTTACTGTTGATAGTTGATCTTAAAAGGCAGAACTTATCTATCAGTTCGATATCTTCATTGTCAATTCTAAGGCTGGTTGTTCTACCTGTTGTTATTAGTTTATATTTATACAAAATTACAATTCCAAATTTCAGAAGAGCCTTATTTTTAGCCCATTTTAATGCACTCCATGCAACAGTCATGAACATTTTTAAAAATTCCTTATGCAGCTAGATTTTGCCATTGTGGTAATGGAGCAATCAAAACCACAGCCCGTGTTTTCATACAGTCATTTTTACATGGACATCCACATTTATCTCACAACCCCATTAATAACCAAATTCTCAGGGCCCTCAGATTTGTTTACCTTGAATGACTCTCTGACAAAATAATACATTGCCTTAAATGCTGCAAAATGTTGCTTTACAGTCTGTAAAATTCAGCAAGCTAATGTTTGGGTTCTTCTTACTGCTATACCATTAACCCAAAGGTGTCCAAAGGATATGGTTGAAAAGTCAAGATGGGAGCTGTGAAAGGCAAAGCTCCAATGGTGCTGTCATAGCCCGCAACTTCACTTCTTTTTACCATAAGCTGCTGACATCCCTGCTCTGTGCCTTTTTTGTTTTACAACTGGTTGGTCAGTGGCCATACCAAAGAATATCTGGCTGTCTATCTACCTACCTACCTGCCTGCCTGCCTGCCTTTTCACCATCTGCAAATGAAGAATGTTTTAATTAAATACAGATTTGTTGTTCTTTCAACGACAGTATTTATAATGCTTGAAAACTGCTCTGCTCAGATGCGTATCCGGAAAGGCAGACTATTTACTGTGGTGATGATGATAAGACCTTTATCAGCTCTTTCCTCCTGTGTTTCCTTTAACATGCACTGGCACATCCACCAAGAGATGATTCAGGAAGGAAATGCGGCGCTTGGAACGGCTGGTCCACCCGCACAAACCCCCGAAGTGCTTGGAAGCACGGCCACCGCGGAAACGTGGCCAGGCCTGGGCATCTTTTCCAGCCGTGACTCCACGACTCCTCATCCTCAGCGTCCTCTCTTGGGCCCGCAACCCCCAGCCCTGGACAACCAGCCCCCAGCCCTCAACCGGCCATCTCCCCCCACCCCCCACGAGTCGCAGGGTCTTCTGGAGTCAGTGGACCGCGGTGGGGCGATGGCTGGGAGATGCTCGGAGGACGCCTGGATGGAACCAGGGCCCTAGCTCCTCTTCCTCCTGCAAGGGCCCCTCCAAAGCGAAGCAGCCCCCCACCCACCAGCCCTTCGCTCCCCTCGTCCCATCCAGAAGCGCTTGCAAGGGGAAAGCATCCCCCGGGAGAGGCGAGAAGGCGGGGCTCGGTTGCCGTGGAAACCCAAGCTTCCCCGGGAGCCGCGCAACGATCCCCCCGCGGTGGGGAGGGAGGGGCCGGTTGCCGTGGAGACGAGCGTCCGCGCGGGCAGAGGGCGGGTCGCCCTAACGGCCGCGCTCAGTTGCCATAGCAACGCGGTCGGAGGAAAGCAGGGCTGCCTGCCTCGCGGCCTAGGTCACCCCCGGGCGCGGGCACGCGAGGCTCGGTTGCCGTGGGAGCCGGGCCGCCCCCCCTTCCCGCGCCCCGCGAGGCCGAGTCCCCGAGAACGCCGCGCCCCGCCAGTGGGGACGGCCGGGGGAGAGGCCTACCTGCCCGCCTGCCTGCCCGCCAGGGAGCTGCTGTCCGCGCGCCGAGCGGTGCTGGAGCGGCCGCGCATGCGCGCCGGCTCGAGGGCGGGCGCAGGTGGGCCGCCGAGCGGGCGCCCGCGGGCAGGGCTTGACTCTTGCAGAGTTTGCTCCGCCAAGTGCCCCTTCCTTGCCTCCTGCAAGCTGCGGTGGCCGGCGCTAAAGAACAGTAAGCAGCAGGCAGTCTTGGTTCTTGAGGTTACTGCAGGAAAGGAAACCAGGGCAAGGAGAGAGGGCGGGTTCGCTCTCAAGGTTATTTTGGGGGGTGACCATCTAATGCCACCCTAGCAATAGAATCAAAGGGAAACCTTTTCCACTTCATGCACGGATATCCCTCTGTCTAAGGGGGGGAAATGCTGCCTCTTCTCTGCCCGGGTATTCGGCAACGGGACTGCCATCGGGCATCGCCCAGCGACCTCTTCCGCTTCTGTCGCCCCTCCGGATGGCGCTGCGCTGGTGCCTGCCTTGCTGTGATTCATGGAGGAGTGGCGCAACCCCCAGCAAAGGGCTCCCATCTGTGGAGTGGATCGAGATTGGCACCTCCTCAACGTGCATCACAATTTGGGCTGAGGTTGGAAGGCCGTGAGGATGGAGCAAACGGTCCCTTGACCTAGAAAGACTCAAAGAAAATGAGGCGGTTATAATTCATTCCGTTGAGCGAGTGGGCCGCAAAAATTGCTTTCCCGAGGTCACGCTAGCTGCAGCGACAAGGGGATTTCAAAAGACGCAGCAGGGGAATCTTTGTACTCTTTCAGGGTTCCTGAAATGTGGCAGAGAATTCAAAATAAGAAACACGTATGTTTCTAAATGTTGGAAGGGGACATTTATGGTCTCCTTTTCTGGAACAGCAACCATCGTCATGGAACTTATGGATGACTTCCAACAAGGGGAAAGCTGGCCGAGAAATACATCCTGGAAGAATATCATTCTGGAGAAATGCTATTGGGCACAACTATACCAGTTTTCGTGTGTTGATGAGTAAGGTCCTGAAATCACATTAATCAGACTCCCTGTCTTTTGAGGGCTTTGATCTTTACATATCCCTGGTGATTTTCAGGACCCTGATCAATGATACGATTCTGTAAAGCATCATGAGTAACTGCAGCACCCTTCAGGAGAAGGCTGTTCTCTCATTACTCATCACAGCCAGGGGACACAGTACTGCTGGGCTGCAAATGTGAAATTGCCCTTCTAGAGGCTTCCCATTGGCCCTCTCAGGTAGTCTCCAGCATCATTTGGATTCAAATATTGGTGTTTGGAGCAGTTTTTGTTTGCTGAAATGAAAAGGGCCATGGCAGCGGTCTATGAAAAGGAATGCGTCAGTTACTGTTTTGTTTGCTGCACAACACAGCCATGATGAGTATAAAATGAATTCTAAGTCCCTTTTAGACAGTATCTGCAACCAGACTCATCTCCAACTTTGTTCATAGAAAGTAACATTTTGTTCGTGGGGGCTGCATAATGCAACAGATGATGGTCGCCTGTGTGCACAAAAATATAAACAACTTTTCCACTGCCCCTTCTTTCAGTCATTTAAATATGCAACTCCCAAGAATGTTTCTCTGCTTTACTTTTCACCTCCTTGACAAGCTGCCAAGGTGTGATTGTCCTGGATAAGATGCTGTCATTATGTCTCTGCAAACATGTTGTCTTCCCCACCAACACCAACATGCAAGCAGGGACATGGTGAAAATTTGGCTGTGAGAACAGCAGTGGCAGCAACATGGGTACAGAAAATTTCAAGAGCAAACATTTCTAAGTTGGTCTGATGTGATGCCAGAACTCTACTCCTGTTCCTGAATTACCAAAGAATGTGTGTGTTTTAGATAAAAATGGAGTCAGAACCAGGTAACAAATGCTTTTTCCAAAATGAGAGATGCCCACTCTTCTTTCTTCATGCCAGCAATCCCAGGGACAATTTTAAATGCAACCTAAGAGAGTGTCAAGTGGAATGTCCTCAGCAGAGACTGTCGAATCATGATTGACAGAGATTCTGGATTTAGTTCTGCTTTGTTATTAAAAGAGAGCCAGTTTGGCATAGTGGTGAAACTGGGAGACTGTGAGTTCTGGCCCTGTGCCTCTGATTTGTTGGTATATTTGTCCATCAAACTGAAAATAGGTAGTGAGGCAGAGGTTGATGAGGTCCATGATTCTGGGTATTTCGATCTGGGTGCATTTGGTTAGGTCAGGTGTGTTGTGTGGTACTGCTGATATGGATTCTTTCGCTAGTTCTGGGTTTATGGATGTAAAGAGTGCTGTGGCATCAAATGAGACCATAATTTCATCTTCATCTATGTGTACATCTTTGATTTTCTGGAGGCACTGATGGGATCACCACTGTCAGGACTCATAGCAGAGATTGTAATGCAATGCCTAGAAACTATACCACTTCCACACATACAACCTAAAATATATATCCGGTATGTAGACGACACCTGTGTTATAATAAAAAAGGAACAACTAGAGAAGACACACGAAACCACCACCAACATCTTCAAAGGAATAAAATTCACCAGAGAGGAAGAAAACAACAACATGCTTCCCTTCCTGGATATCCTCATCAGCAGAGGAAACAACAGCAGATTAGAAACCCAAGTCTATCAGAAGACAACCCACACTAATCAAGTACTCCATTACCAAAGTAACAACCCAACCTCCCACAAGAGGAGCTGGGTAAGAACATTATTCAAACGAGCAGAAATGCATTGCAGCAACCCAGAACAGCAGAAAAAGGAAACAGACCACCTATACAACATCTTCCAACAAAATGGATACCCACGCAACTTTATCAAAAAGTGCCTGACCACTCAACCTACTACAACACAACCAACACAAGCTATGAAAAGGATCACACTGCCATACATCAGAAACATCTCAGAAACTACCAACAGACTATTACAGCCACATGGCATCTCCGTAGCACACAAACCAACTAAAGCCCTCCATAACACCTTAAGTCAACCAAAAGACCCAGTAGCCCAAGAAAAAAAAAATCAGGAGTCATCTACAACACAGCGTAAGGACTGTAACAGCCACTATGTAGGACAGACAGGCAGAAGGCTAGGAGAGCACATCCATGAACACCAACCAGCAGTCAGAAGACATGATGAAGACTCCTTAATCTCACAACACATGGACACTTAACCATAGTTTCAACTGGGAAACTGTCAGCATCTTAGACCAAGCTAAATCCAAAAATGCAAGGGAATTCTTGGAAGCTTGGTATTCAGACAAAGCAGACATCAACAGGCACATAGAAATAAACAACATCTACACACTATTCAAAAGAGACAATAGAAAGGAAAACAGAAGACCAGAACATCTCCTCACCAACAATCAACACCCAGATAAGCAGAGATAAACACCAAGATTATCACCAGACATACAATCAGCAGTAAACAGTACCCTAATCAAGGAACTACCAGAAGAAAAGAAAAAAAAACCCCACCCCCCACCAACACTGGCAGGGCATGCCACCGTATATAAACAGAGAGCAAACCCCATTCCATTCTAGCACTGAAGATGTTACCTAGCTGGGTAATGAAATGTTTGCAAGAAAACAGCCAAGCTCAGAGAACCCCAAGGACTCCACAGTTCAATCCTGAGCTACACATATTCACTTCCATCAGTGCTGTGATAACTGTAGAATTTACATTCCTTTGGGCTTAGACCAAGCTCATGAAAGCTTATACCATTTAATAAAATGTGTTAGCTGGAAAAGGTACCAATTCTTTTAGCACCACAGACTAACGCAGCTCTCCTTCAATTTCTATGAAATGTCTCACTGAAATCCTCTATATTTGCCACCCTGCCCAGATGTGAACCTGATCCTTGTGACCTGTGGCTCTTATATAACTCTATGTTAAATTTCTCGAGGCCAGGGGAAGCAATTTAAAATCTATTTTTTGTTAGAATCCTTTTAGTCAGATAACTTTCAACGCATAAAAATAAGACAAATGCCTCATGTGCTTTTCTTACATAACATTTCTCTAAATACACTTAACGGGCTTCTTTTCTACTGGATGATTAATCCGACATGCCATGCGTTATCCTTTTAATATAGATTTCATTTCACTCCATAGTCCTTGCCTGATGTGTTTCCTTCAGCATTTGGGAGGCAATTTCCTGATATTTCTTTTAATGTGCCAGTTTCTCTATCCTGGCTGTTTCCTATGTTTCCCATTCGCAAAAACAATCAACTAGGACCAGCTAAGAACTTTAGAGAGACTGAGTTTGCCATCCACTCAAGTTCTTTGGTCTTTGAAGAGCGCAGTTCACATTAGGAGGTTATATTTGGTGTGGGGGAGCTAATGAAGCTTTTGAAGCCCCAGTCACAGGGTCTGATTGCAATTTCTGAAAAGGTGCCTCACTCAGAGGTTTATTTGCACTAATCAACATCATGTTGAGCCTCAAAGCTGAAGTTCTCTTTAGAGGGAAAGCACCTGCCGAGCTATTCTGCCAGAACGAAGCTGCTTCTTCTGTTTACTTTTGTTCTTTGTACCATATCTATTTTTAATGGAAGGCTTTGAAGCCACTTCCCAAACCTGTTGTATGGGTGCAAGGCCTGCAATTTCTTTTTAACACCTTCCTCCCACATCATCCTTCTTTGTTCATGCAAAACATTCAAGGTCTTCAGACAACTCGCCGCCTAGGTATTGAATCCATTAAAGAGGACAGATTGACTGGAAGGCAGGGGGTCATTTATAGTCACATGCTAGGCATCACTTTGTCCTTATCTTCTCCACTATGACCATTTAAAACTCTCAATTTTGGTATACCCGATGGAACTGAGCACCCAGTTTTTGTAGACAATTAAAATGGCTATATCATTTTAGGATGTTTTCCTATATGATTTCAGAAGATGACTTATATTTGTTAATTGATAGATGTTTACTGAAATACAAGCTTCATGTTCCTTGAGATTTATCCTCAAGTAGAGTATGTATGAGCCAGTTTGGTGCAGTGGTTAAAGGCACTGGGCCAGAAACTGAAAAGCATGAGTTCTAGTTTTGCTTAAGCATGGAAATCAACTGGTTGACTCTGAGCCAGTCACACCTTCTCAGTCCCAGGAAGAAGGCAATGGCAAACTACTTCCAAAAAATGTTGCCAAGAAAACTGCAGAGACTCGTCCAGGCAATGCTCAGGAGCCAAGTCTGACTTGAAGGTGTTAAAAAGTATGTATACTGCCTAAATCAATTAGTTTTGTTTAACCCATTGTAACCTTCATAGGAAATTGACCATTTACTTCATTTCTGCAGCTGGATTGCATAGGAAATGGGGCAGGGGGGATGCATATAAAAAATCACTGAGACATTCAGATGAGTAATTGTTATGACAGGGGAACAAGGTTCCACATGATTTACTATCAGTGTATTTATGAGTATCAGTCTTTGTACTGGCCCTTATATACATAGCTGAAATATGCATGGACAGTATAGAGTACAAGTAGTCTTAGGTGAATCCCAATGTTTGCAGCATTAGAGCCAGGCAATTCCAGACACCACCATTTCTGCTTCCCAACCCTGTGAAGTTCCCGGGAGAAAGCACTTAAGCCTCTGTTTTGGGACCAGGGCTCAAAGCCTTTGCTCCACAGTAAAATGTTTGCAGCTGACAGTTCATTCAACATCGTAAAATCACCAGGCATAACTAGCGAAATCTGTCACCCGTCATCTTTTGGTTTACATCTAAGCTAATAGGGAGTTTGAATTATTGCTTTCCCTCCAGACAGGGCAAATCTTTTGAGACCGAGTTGAGATCATTGACTAGACAGAGAGTGAATTGCTCCAGTGGCAGTGGCAAAGCACGGGAAGATAGAAGTGTCTGCAAATAGGCTAGAGATAAAATAATGGCTGAACACGTGAGTGCTATGCTCTGCACTTTTATTGGAGTTTGATTTGTGAGTTTTGCGTCTGCTTTTGTAGCTCATCTCTTTTAATTACCCATTAAAAGAAGAGCTGCCTCTAGACTGTCTATGTTCCAATGCACTCTTTGCCTTCTAACTTTTCACATTCTAAAATATCCTTCCAGTTTAAGGGATCTTGATCTCACTCTCTAAATACAAGAAACATCTTCTCTGGTAAACAGTGGCAAGTAAGAACTGAAGAAAATTCAAGTGGGCAGCAAGGGAACATTTATACAATTTCAATTGCTATCGTAGATGTGCAAATCATGAAAGGAAGGAAAGGAGGCCTTGATTGTGCTGGTATTGCTAGTTCATTGTAGAATATGCTTTTAACTTTGTTGCTGACAGTGGGCTATGTCCCCACTTTTCCCTAACTATAGCACAATCATCTCATAACAACAGCAATTCCCACACCCCTTGTTCCCTCAATGTTTCTTTTCTCTCATCCACAACACATGAGAAAAAGCCCTTGTTAGCTATCCTGATATTAAAGTAGTGTTTCCCTCTTATTCTGACACTCTTTCAGTCTCATTGTGTCTGAAATCTACTAAGCTTTGTCACCCATTAACTTAAAAGGAAGAAAGTAGAATCTTTTTCCTATTAAAACTCACATAATCTGCCTTGAGTGCCCTTTAAGGATATAAATATGCTATGTAATTTTTTTTAAAAAAGACAATAGATAGATGTGTAGATGATGGATAGATGGATGGATGGATGGATAGATGGATGGATGGATAATGTTACAAATGGGGTGACTAGTTCTGCCATTATTTCTCAACCTGGATGCTATTCCTGTGATTAAATCATGGCCATCCTATGGCATTATGAATCAGGGCACTAGCTCTGTGACCACCTGAGTTCTGGGCCCAGAGGGTCCTCAGATGAAATTGTATAATTATACTGAAATATGGAAGTTGTTTCTGGGCAAAGGTATTGTAATGACATAATTATTAGTTGTAATCATTATTTTAAAAAAGGCATTTCCATTTCATATGGATACTCAGTTTTTTAAGGGATTAATTTTTTTTTAATTAATTTGGCTTTTAAATATAATTTGACAGAGATCTTTGTTACTCAAATGCTTGTACACTATTCTGATAGCATCTATTGATCCTAAAGTATTATTTTATTGATGTTCTAAAATGTGCATTGATAGCACAGAGTCAGGAATTTTGCTGAAGCTAGAGTTTAGCAAGCCTATTGTTATAAGATATTTGAAAATCTTATTACTTCTTTCAAGAAAGGCATCCCAGGAAAGAATAAAACTGCTGATTCTAGCAATCTTCTGATATTTTCTCTGTAACATAGGACCCATGAAGCAAATGTAGTGTGGAAAAGGGAGCTGGTAGTCTATCTGCTTCACTGTTTGTCTGATCAGCACCCTGCTATGATTATGAAAAATAATGCTGTTATTTTGAAGGCACCTGTCAGGGCTTGAGATGTGTATTTTTCTCCAATTTCTCTGTAGGCATGGTTTGCTGCTTGGAACCTCTCAAGAAATCAGTACTTCCTTTAAGATACTGTTTTCCAATATGATATATGTATGCATATCAAGGATGCCTTGCATGGCCAAGACAAAATGGCAAATAAGGGGTTGATGGCTCATATCACCCAGTGGGTGGTAAACAATTCCAGAATTGGTTTTCTTTTGGCACTAAAGAGGACCATTTACTTTCAGCTATTTCCATTGTTGTATGTTTTTCTATTAGATCTTTGCTTTGAATGTTTTCTTCCTTGGGGAACAAATGGTATCACTGGTCATATGATAACATAAAAATAAGACTGTCTTGCTTGCACGCTCAGAACTTTATTCATTTCTGCAGGTCAACAGGCCTTGACACTCTGTCCTCAATGATGATGTTGAATTTTTCACTGTGTGTTGTATCCTGATGTTTTGGGGTGTTTTGTTTTGTTTTACTCCCCCCCCCCCGAGAAATGAACATTTCTAGGGATCATGCTTACTTCAGCTGTCAAGGGAGTGCTGATGGTTCGGCATTATTTATTTACAAATCTAGAAGCAAAATCCATATGGGGGCAAGAGTCATAGAAAAAAGGAAAAGATACACTTGAGTGGAAGTCAGCTCCTATAATGGCATGTGGGAATGATCTTGGGAGACAGGGCACTGAGACGTAACCCAGGGAACAGTCAGATAAAAGGCAGCTTAGCCTGCAGCAGGAATGTGGGAGGGCAAGGGGCTCAGAAGAGACCCTCCCTAGTTTTGGGGCTGTAAAGGGGATGGGGGGAGAGAAGTACTTTGAGACTTGTAAGATTGGTATCAGCCTTATGAAACAGACCAGATAGGAAACACAACCAGATGAGCTTATTTTACTTTATTGTAAGGTTACATTAAAAGAATCTGAAGTTCTTCTCTCCCCCCATCTTTGAAAGCCAATATATGGTTGGCTGCATCTCACCAACTTGGAGGTGCTTTCCCCCACAGGAAAGTAGTTCATAGAAACTTGAGCATTGAAGTGGAGAGACCAAAAGCAGTATATTTTAAAATATATTCTGCCTTTAATAATAGCCTTAGATACATGTGGTGAATTTATTAAAGATGGAGTATGTTTTAAAATATGCTGCTTTTGGTCTCTCCAATGCTCGACTTTGCACGGCCCCTGAAAAAGAAAACACTGCTTCATCAGAATGGGTAAAGTATGAAAATGCCATTTCATTTATATGAATTCTGTTTTCTGACAAAGATGATGTTAAAAGATCTGTATTGCTGGCATTTTATGAATATCATTTCTGCTCAAAATTCTTCAGGCAACAACAGAAATAATGAAGTTAAATCCCAGCATTGTAATTACCTTATACTATAACATGCTGAAGAGTTTGGGGCTCTGAGAGATTTAATAACTGTGTTTGTGGGTCTTTTGATAAAAAGAAGAAGAAAAGGAATGTATACAATTATTCCCATTTACTTTCATGACATTTTGTTCTAAACCCAATCAACTGTTGGTAGCATAAGGGGGGAAAAGTGTCATTTAATAAAAGAATATAGTTGTTCCCAGCACGTTTCTTAACAGTTAATTTGGAGAATTGATGTTCTGTTATAAAGAAACATTTGCAGGGGTTAGAAACAGTAAAGCATTAAGGGTTGGACTTGAAATTCCAGGAAAAATTTCACAGTTTCTGGAACAGAAGCTGCTATTGTATAAGCTTAATTAACATGAATTCAATTGAAATGTGGAATGGTTTGCTTGCACAGTAATTTTACTTATTTAATTGTAGCTTCCCTGCTTATTTTCTGCAGTCCATCAACAGTATTTAGAGTCAAAAGCTAATTAATTTCAGTTCTGCAGATTGAACAAAAGTAAACATAGACTATATTTCATTTGACATTTCGGTTTTCATACTGTGTTGCCAAAAGCACCCTGGAATTCCTTGTAATCTGCTAAGGATTCCTCAGCGACATGGTGAAGAAACTTCCATGAAAGACAGGAAGGAAGGGAGAAAGGGAGGGAAGGAGGAAGGGAGGGAGGAGGGAAATCGGACCATTAGAATGCCTTTGCCTAAATATTGCTATGCTTTCTGTGATAGAAACACACTAATTTGAGTAGAATAATTGTGAGTAAGTAGCCACCGTGTGTTTTTCTCCCATCTAAACATAGAGCGTTGGGAGTTTGCATAATGGCCATCTGGAAATGTTAACTGTTCTTCTAACATTACTACTAAAACATCCAGAAACAGTTTTCAAAAGTTTTAAAAATATTTTTTGTTTTAATATATATAGTCATCAAAGATAATAGTGTTGAGCTGGGATCAATGAGGATATTTGAATATGGGGCTTTTATCAATGAACCTCTGAGGACAAGCAAATGTTCCGAGGCTTTATACAAATAATGCTACATAGTATTACCTATAAACACTCTAACATTTTCCTGTTTCATCTCTGTGTACAGTTAAAACACACCAATTTAGTATGAGAAGTATCTTGCATCTTTGAGATCCTCAAAGATAACCTTGAAACCTTCCCCTCTCTGTGAGTCACCATCAAATATGCACACATTCCAGATACATTTGCAGTTAACTTCTGGAATTAGCACTACATTATTTAAGCGTTAAACTTTATCCTAAGCTTTAAAGCTTAAACTGCTACCTCATCATTATTGAGCAAACATATGGCTAACTTGTGTAAATATAATGGATGGTCTATCCAGGACTTGTGAGGTCACTGATACGTAAATGACACATACTGGATCTCTTTTAACCACAATCCGTGTGTCACTCCATTCTGAATTGCAAATAAGCCTGTAAAACAAGCTGACAGTTTGGTTGGCCAGAAATGGATGGGAATACTGTAATGGAGGTATGAGTAAAGAGATGTTTCATGTACAGCTCATAGGTTGCATTCACTTAAGCAATGATAAATTTACAAGGGATAGGCTGGAAACATAACAAGACCATAAATATGAAGCTAGCTTAGTGGAGGGGATGTCAGAAAACTACAGCAGCTGATATTTCACCATGTTTTATAAATTGTGCCAATTCGTTAAAAACGTTAAGTATGTTTGGAAAGATAGGCAGTCACAGGGATACTTTAACTCTTTCCAGACACTCATTGAATCTTAGCCTATTTCATTCCCAGAAAAGTAATTTTTAATTCAATACAGACAATGGTTGCATCCCAAAAACATGGAAGGTGGAAACTAACTGGGTGGTAAAGATTAAGGCTCCTATGGCATTTTCTGACTGTTGTTTTACAGTATATTAACACTCTCATCTCAAGAACCAAGACCTTGGAGTTACAAAATGGTTGAAGATCAATAGCCATGATTTGGGAAATGTCTACTAGGAAAGGAGAACCCCTTGTCCTGTGTTCAACAATTCTTTTATGTCATTATTCCCTCTTGCTTTTGAAACTTAGAAAGTCATCTGACTTGTTGGAAATACCCTCAAGGAGCTGGAACATTAACTTACTACATTTTGGTCTAAAATATACAAGGTTGTCCATGTGTGTTTAAAGTGTTTGCTCGTGAAGGACTTCTGTTGGGTTTTCACAGTGACCCCAGTATTTGAATTTAGTTTATGAAAAATTATGGGTTGATTGTCTAGGAAGCATAGGCAAAAGAGTAACTATGGATCAACCCTCCAATTTGCATCAGTGGATTCTTTGCAAATGTCTGAATGAGTCTTCTTTGGTCACAGAAACAAGGAAGAGAACTTTGGGGAAAATTGCTCAAATGTCCTAGAGTTCACGTATGGACATTTACTGCAGTTTTCCTGACAACAATACAAAGGTATTTTGCACTGACTTCAAGGTATTTTGTTTAGGAAATAACTTTGCATGATTTGCTTTTCCTTTTCCAGTTTAAACATACATTGTACACATTATGTATATAATGTCTATCATAATACATGTGTTATATATTGTAATATTAACTGTTTACTGTAGACAACATGATCTGTCAATATTTGTACTGACAGATTAATTTGTTGTTTTTTTTCTCTTGCTTTTTTTATTCTTAGAAAGGGTACCACAGGTTTTGAAACACACATTTCCTGCCTCTGGATGTTCCTGCCTTCTAGTTTCTACTTATTTTTGCATATCACTGATGTTCGGTAAACTTTCAAAATGCTGGTTTCTCTCCTGACTTCCTCATTATTTTTCTGCTTTCTGATTTTGGGATGATGATAATGAGGAGGATCAACACAATGATGTGTTTAAAAGAAGGAGCATCAGAAATCAAGGAAGGTAGAGCTGCATGTGGTGTTAATTGCCTTAAAAGAAAAACTAAAATACTGTATGAGTAATTTTTTAATAAAAGGTCTTCCTCAAGGAAATTGCATGTTAAAAATTATAGATACTTTTGATAATTTAAAAGCACAGATAAATGGGATGTCATTTTGATCTTCTGGTCTAGTCTAAGTATCAGCCTGATCCAACTTGGCTTAGCTTTTTTGAAATTTGCCAAGAGTGGCTAGTTATTGCCATCCAGATGGACAATTTTAACAGCAGAAGATGCCACTGGAATAGCCCCTCCTGCCCCCTCAATTCCCAGATTGAAATTCAGTCTTTGGTTGAAAACCTTTACCTACCTTGGTTTTCCATAAAGCAACAGAAAGTAAAATACAACACTCATGAAGTGAGAACAGCATAATATGGAGTCCTTGGGGTTCTCTGAGCTTGGCTATTTTCTTGGAGACATTTCCTTACCTGGCTAGGTCACTTCTTCAGTGCTAGAAGGAAGTGGGGTTTGCTCTCTGTTTATATACGGTAGCTTGCCCTGTCAGGGTTGGTGGGGGTGTGGTTTCTCCGTGGTAGTTCCTTGATTAGGCTGTTGCTTACTGCTTGGTTGTTTGTCTGGTGTTGATCCTGGTGTTAATCCCTACTTATCTGTGTGCTGAACCCAGATACCCTAGTGAAGAACCCTAAGAACTACCAACTCAGACAGATAGTCAAGCAGTAAACAACAGCCTACCAAGGAAATACAAAGGGGAAAACAACACCCCCACCAACACTGACAGGGCAGGTAACAAAACATCTGCCCAAAAACGGCCAAGCTCAGAGAACCCCAGTGCAACCCTGAGCTACAAACATTCTCTTCTATTGGTAGAACAGTGTGACTTAGCAGTCCCCACAAGTCTTTCCTTGCTGTAACACTTTCCCACAAGAGTCGGTGTTTCTAAGGAACAGATGCTTCTTTTAATAATTTAAAAAACTCCTGAAGAATCATATCCCTCATTCAACTCAACACCTTTGTTTCTAAACAATGGTATTCCCCCTTGGGAAGTGGGAGAGAGATTTAAAAAGGTCAGAAACAAGGAAGATTGAAATTCCCTGCTGTTGATGGAGCTGCAAGTGGGTGGGGGTAACACACATTTCAACCTGTCTCTGAGGTTGAAAAAAAAAGTAAGTACAATGATTGAGATAGACACTACAGCGAAAAGTCGATTCATGAGCAATAAGTGAAGACAAAAAGTTGGTGTTCAATTAAACTGTAGAGCAGTTTGAAAGACACTGAAGCACTTTGTGTTTTTTTTAGCCTCAAGGGTGTTTTTTCTGCATAAAACTTTGTATAGGTTATACCAAAAATTAAGTACCCAGGAGAACACTGGATTTATCCTCTTTTCACCAGTCAATTTGAAAACAAGGGACCACAGAGATCTGAGAAAGAATGGTGCATTTATCATCTTAATGTTGTGTTTGCCCATAACAACTGCCCAGAGTTTAAGGAGAAAAAGTATATACACGCCGTGGTACCAACAGTTGCTTTGGGGTGGGCAGAACAACTGGTAATGAGCTATTAGAAGGGTTCTCATTATTACAATATTTGGAGAGGATAATGCGATACTAAACCTTTGCCTGAGTCAGGGTTTGGGGATCAAACTGTCTGCCTTTCACAGCAAGTGTCCCAAAGGCACTCTACCTTTTTCAGCAGATGAAGGTTAAATAAAGCAATTTAGCAGAATCATCTTGGTCTTAAGGAGAAATCTCTTCAGGATGGCAAGTCAGAACACAGTTCTTTGGCTGAGCATTGGCATTATCAGTCTGTAGCTTCTCCAAGCAGACTTACTGTCCAGTTCCCAGAAAAGCGATCGTCAGCTCAGTACAGACAATGGTTACATCCCAAACATGCTTAAGTAGATCAGCATATAGCCCGTTTTCTGGGTGTGCAGAATGCAGTAAACCATAAACTAATGAAATAGGCTAGGATTACACAATATGCATGTACGTGTCACTGTACCACCAGGCCTGGACCACCCCAGCTAAGATAGTTTGAATCGATGCAGCAGAGTTATTTTATTTTTTGCTCCTAGTTAACCCATGTGGATAAGTTTAGTATTTGCAGCTAAAATATTCCAAAAGGAAAATGCAGGATCTTCACCATAAAAGATGCTCTTATTGGCATAGAGTTTTCAGTGCAGCCTCCCCTTAGTTTGGCCTTCCAAATTCATCTTACCAGTTAATTCATCACATTTTAAAATACAAATACAGGAAGCTACTTTATACTGAAATTATTGCTTCACTTAGCTCTACACTGGAATGCTTACACCAGTGTTGTCCAAACTTGGCCACTTTAAGATGAGTGGACTTTAACTCCCAGAATTTGTCCACTCATCTTAAAGTGGCCAAGTTTGGACAACACTGGCTTACACCCACACTTCTAAGCAGATCAGGTGAAGACATCATGGCTGCATTTGCACAACACTGAGATAGGTCAGTGGTAAACTTGGTTAGACATGTATGTTGCTTAAACTTTATAAAACACGATTCTGGGAACGTCAACTTCTACAGATACCCACTTAGATCAGAATACACCCACAATTGACTTGCAGGCTAATCCCTTTGAACCTCTAGTAATTTAAAGTCTATGAGGCCAATTGGCGAATGCCCTGAGAAAATACAACTGAGGTTAAATGAGGTGGCGGCGAAGGCTCTTTTGAAGTTTCCCCAGACAGCAGCTGCAGAGAAAGGAATCTGAGCCTCCCAAAACCTGGTGTGAAATCCTCCAGGATACAAGGAGGACTCTTGCCCACAGAGTCTTTTAGGGATGGTAAGAAACTAGAGAGTGGTGTTGCTGTCTGAATTTTATATGTGCTGAAGCCTCACCTGGTTTCCTTCAAAACTAGTTGGAAGCCTAATTGCTGCCTTAGGTGTTCCTTTGTTCACATGGTCTTCTTGAAGCTAATCCCACCTCCTCCTGCGTATTTCTTCGCTGTTTTATGTTCTTAATAAACTCATGCATTTTGCTGCCAACCTGTGCTTGCGCAGGGATGTATTTGGGTAACGTGCGTTAGAAAGCCTAGGGTTCTCCAGACTGAAGGGATACTCTCCAGTTCTCAGGAGCATCGAATGCGGCACAGAGTGAAAGTATCAACTTCCATTTTTTAAGAATGCGTTTCCATCCCTTGTAGCTATGAAAATGCCATGAAAGTCTGTTGGCAATACAAAGAAGAAACATACAGGTAAGAGAGCTGATGGAATGAGATGCCCCCCTTTCCCCTTCTTTCCACAAACCAAACAAGCCAAAAAGGGGGGGGGGGGAACTGAGCAAAAATTAAACAACCTTCTTAAGACAATATTTCATAGTAAACTTATTGTACCAAATCTCACTCTGAAAGTTCTGCAATATAAAAGGAGATGTGGATATTCGTTTACTTTATGTAACATACATTTAGGGGGGAAAAAAAAAAGAGCTCTGCAGTTTTTAAAAAATCAGAACCTGGAATATTTGGCCGCAGACGTTTACGTGAAGTATGGAATACATATAACTTAGACTATGCAGACAATATGGTAGGTTGTGAGGCTGGACAACTTGTTGTCCAAAAACTATGTCGAGATACTTCAAATGAACATACCCAAAGGCAGAGGCGAGAAAAATGTTCATCAATTTTATTATTTTTTATTACCAAAAGACATCATGAATACATAACATATCAATATTCCCCATTGCTCCAGTAAAAGAAAAGAATAAACTGCACAACCTGCAAGTTTAAAGAATGAATGGCATACGGTGACCTTTCATAAATTATCGTACAGTCATGGGTGACCAAAGGATTGGCCGAGAGAGAAAAGCAGTGGTTATGGCCACACTTGCCCGTTTATTGAACAACTAGCCTATCACCTCTCTCATTGTTCAGAGGACTGCAAAGAGAAGCTCCCTGTGGATAGCATATTCCATACTGGTGGGAAGGGCAGTACTGAACAATGGCAGAAGACATGACGAGAAAGTATTGACCTGCCCTAGAATGATCTTCTCAAGCTTGGTGTCTTGAGCAGTTGTCTTCAATTAGGAAGTAGCTGGAGCCAAACAGTTCCTATTAACCTCTCCGCCCTGAGCTGTTTCACTCTGAAGTTGGTCAGTCTGGCTCCATTCATCACTAAGCAACCAAATCTTCTTAACGCTGCTTTGCCTCTCATAATCATCACCATCATCATCACTTCTGAACCGGTTACAATGCATTTTGCACTACATCTCCCGACGAATAATTTCCTTTGTCCTCTCTTGCCAAATTCACAGTAAGCAACAAGTATCTTGCCATTTTCCTTTCCTTTCTTTTTACCCCAGCAGGAAATTTTCTGAGAGCTCACTGAAAAGAAGGCTATAAAAGAACACACATCTTCAATTCCGTTCAGTGAAGCTTACGCCCTGATCTATATTTTGTCAAAGATCACTTTAATGACCTTCCCAACCATTCCCAATGCATGCTGTACAGAGGTTTTATTTTATATAATGAACCCCCCCAAGTGTAACAGTCTAGGATTTTATCGTACATTAAATAATATATATGTATATTTCTCTATCTGCCTCCGAGCAGTATCACAAAATCCATCAAAGAACTTTGTGCAATTAAAACTTTATTTAAAAAACTGTTTAATTATTTCATAAATATATGGCCCTTGCTATATATTTTAAAATGTAAGAATATATCAAAAAGTCTCTTTACCTTTTCTAAAACCGATATTGGCTCTTTTGCAGCCTCAATAATCACTGCCTTTTCCATCCTCTGCTCCTGTTCTGTCCCCCACCCTCTTTCCATTCAGAGTAGAGCTCTGATGACTTATTAGTATATCTCGTCAGTACTTGCCTATTTCAGATCTTTTGCTAATATAGAAAAAAGAGGGTGTTTGAAAAAGTAAAACTTAAATTAAAAAAAAAATCAGGATGACTTGAATTATATGTAATGCAAAAAAACCTGTTTTCCATTTTTTTCCCCTCCACAACCACTCCATAAAATTATACTGCTGCAGAGTGTGATAAAGAAATCATTTATTCATATGGGAAATGTGTGACTATGCAAGTGTGCATCCTTACATAAATGCATGTGCACACTGAGACAATTATAAAAATAAAAAGGCGGGCATGTGTAAATGTATTTTCAGACAATCCTATAAGGAATGTAAGTCAACCGCCAACCCTGATTTCTTGGGAGGGAAGAGAAATGTATTATGCTCTGTATGTTATGATCAAGTTTACTTTCTGCTTCAGAAAGAAAACACATTTCTTTTCAAATATTGGTCTTGGTCTTCAGATAACCTATATATTATATCCAGCAATTCAACTGATATTTTATAGGAAAAAGAAAACGCACATTCATTCTGTAGGTGTTCATTCTAATCATCAAAACACAGTTTCTCATCATCAGTAGCATTTATGTAGGATTCAACTACATTGTAGATGAAAGAGTAGAGCTTGACTTCCGGTCTTGAAGTAGAACAACACCTGCATTCCTCATTGTAATATCTAAGTAACAGCTTGTAAACATCTCCTTGAAAACGGGGGAGAGAGAGAGAGAGCGAGGGAAACAAAAAATTATATACAAAGGTTAGTCATATGGGATTAGAAATGATTGTTTTACCCTTGATGCCAAGGGAAATAGCCTCAAGGCTCGTATGTCCCCATGATTCTCCTAGGACTGGATGTTCTTTTACGCTGGTTCCATACGGTGGGTTTGCCAGACTCACTGAATACACTTCCAAAGAAACTTCAGGGCAACATCAGTGCAGATATGGCCCACTGTTTTTTCCTGACCCCTTAACCTCACTGTGAAAGGAACATGTCAGTGCTCTTCCAGCCTCCTCATGTTACTTTGCAGGGCTGCTTCTGTAATAACTCAAAACGGGGGCTCACAATGTGCAGGAGTGCAAAGATTTGAAGGAGGTGCTGCGATCCCACTCTAAAGCACCTTTTGCTGCACGTCCATATTGACGCTGTTGTTGTTACTTACATATACTAATAAGTCCCACCAAGCCATTATGGCTGAGCTTCCATGCAGCTGCTATGGCTGTAGCACCCTTGTTTGAAAGTGGGCCGGGAATGGCTACTTCATGTACTCAGCTGAGCACCGTGCAGCTTAGCTATGAGAAGGAGCCAATTCCCATCTATCGGTTGCTCCTTGAAACAGAGAGTTAACAGCCAAGGGTGTTATTGTGCTCCCCTGTGGCTGAGCCATAACACAATGTGTGAATGATTCAGGGTAAGCCGAATCTCAAAAGGCAGGAGAATGGGTTCTTTACAAAGGTCATCATACAACCCTAACCCACCTGCCACATTTTTTATTTTCTTTATTGGATTCATTAAAGCTGCCCCACTTGAATAAGATTCTGGGTGGTATACAACAGGTCTAATACATATATTGTATGCCACGTAACTGCCCAGATAAAAACACAACTCCCCATTAAAAATTACAGCTGAGGAGGCATTTCTGGAGGGGGTTGGAGACTACCATCCAGGACTTTTGAGACTGCACGCAGCCAGAGCTTCTGGTTGCACACGATGATCTATAAGATCCACGGACTTCAGCTTTTATTCTCACGGAAAGCATGTTACCTCGGTTTAGTCAGTTTTCCCCAGGACTGACTTGTCAACACCAGCTCAGCTCTTTTATTTCTCCAAGAAGTTTTCTTTGGCTTAGGGCGTTAATAAAATAGCAGCACTGCCCCTCCCGCATTTGTCAGCAGTGTTTCCAAAGGGAAGGGAGGGAGATGGTACATACCGACCACTTGGCCCCTCTCGATCAGAAAAGTATGCATGTTGTAAATGTCTCTCATCAACTCAGCATCTCCAAAAGTGAAATAAACCACATCTCGTCCAGCCTCGGCAGCTGCTAAGATTTGTATTAAGGCTGAAGCAAATGAATACAAAACATAAGTCAACGCAGGAGGAGGAAGACAAGCGCCTTTTTCATCCAAAGTGGTGCTTTCACAAAAGGTGACATGCACTGAGGTGCTTCTGAAGCTCCAAGCAATGAGAAATGGCTACTACCTTCAAGAGGTGTTATCTAGGTGAGGAGTGGGCAACATGCGCTCTTCCTGGGAACACAGAAGCTGGAATTCAACAACACTGAAGGCTTATCTTTTAGCTAGGCTGTCAAGAGGCTCTCTGACTCAAAAAAATTAGGATTTCTAGGATAGACATTTTGTCACTGAACCACATTGCACAAGACAGGGTTCCTACCTGGTACACATGCCTGCCCAATGTGATGTAACAAGTACAAGGCAAACAAGTTTACAGTGCGAGCATCCTAATTGCACAGTGAGTGAGTGCCACACTGCTCTTTCACTGCACTGCAAAGCATTTTCATCCTTACAGAGAGATTAACAGTTAATACAGGACGCAGCTAAAAGGACAAGCAACCTGCTTAGATATGGAATACAATGGAATCTTAGTCATCTATGTCAACTTTAATCTCATTTTTCCCCCCTCAAAGCGTTTTACTGCCTTCCCTATCTAGGGAAGAATGGACCACCTCATTCTGTAAAGGAAAATCAAGCCACATTCCCATAGGTTCTCAACACCGTTCCT
The DNA here is from genome assembly GCF_059951505.1 of Python bivittatus. Lineage (NCBI taxonomy): Eukaryota > Metazoa > Chordata > Lepidosauria > Squamata > Pythonidae > Python > Python bivittatus. Next base: position 8,630,201 of record NW_028277033.1, read on the forward strand.
TTCTTTATGGGCAACACAGTATTAAAGTAAACAGGCATGGAGGCAAGATCCCTGCACCCAGTCCTGTGGAACTGGAAGCATCCGGGTCCATTGGCGTTCCACTCCCTAACTGGGCTTCGCAGCACCTTGGATTTGAAAGCAAAGAGGTGCTTCAGGGTGCGCACAGTTCCTCCCTGTGACTCCTTAAAGCAATGGCATTTTCCCACAGGACTGGGTAGCTGCCCTGAGCAACCACAGCACTATCCCAGGAGAAGACAGGTTCGATTTAAGGAGTGCTTGGCAGGTGGCACATGGGTGCCAACTCATGCTCCACAGCACGTTTCTCCTTTGAATCCAAAGTGCTGGAGAGCTTTACTCTCTAATGCGCCATTAGCGTTTGCTGTGAATTGCTTTAGATTTCCTGGAAGGATATGAACTTAGAAGATCGCTTGCACATTAGAGTTACCTAGGATTTCAGTTCAAATTAGCATGGCTTTAACTGGAAGGAGGAGAGGAGAGGAAGAGGAAGAGGAAGAGGAAGAGGAAGAGGAAGAGGAAGAGGAAGAGGAAGAGGAAGAGGAAGAGGGTAAGGGTGACAATTACCTTATCTGTTTCTAGATATTTCTCTGTAGAACAGTTGATGTTTCTACAGACAAACCTTGAAAAAGTGAATATTTTCACTTCTTTATTTACTAGAAGTTGTAGATTTTACCAAGACAGCGAACCTTATATTGCATTAAAAAAAATGCTTGGAGAGATACAGTTTACACAGATAAATGCAAGAAAGTACCACCATCTTTAATCAAAGGGCTTTGGGGAGCCCACAACTGAATCACTGATGACCCTCGTGACACCAGAGATCAATTTCCAGCAAGAATGGCAGTTTTAATCAAGCTATGACGCAGGCTATGAATTTGCTGCAGCTTCTGTAACTCAGTTTTCATGAGAACCCCTCATCTAGAAGACATGAGATTTTTTAAGCAGCGACATTGGCGACAGTAAGATGACCCACTGCTAAGAAAGAAGCAATTCACTTCCTGTACTTGCGATAGTGTAATGAGGACAGAATACCAGAGGACTGCAAAATGAAATTGATTTATATGGACTAAGAGGCACAAACATGGAAAACTGCAGCTGGAGAAAATAAGCTGTTAGATGCTAACAGTTCAATCCTGATTTTATGAATCCATCAGACAGTTCAGCTGCTGTTTTGGTCAGGTGCACCTGCAGTTTGGTGATGCTCATTTCTGAACAATAAGTGCTCACACAGAATTCTACAACAGTCTGTAATGGGGCCATCAGCTGTCCTGAAGCCTCTGAAGGTCTAGACACCCTACGGTAGACAGGTCCTACCAAACCTCCCCTTACTGCTGCATGGGGAAATGACCCTCTCTCTGAGTCCTTCCTCCCATCCAGTCTTCTGCTAGAAGCTCAAGTTTTGCAGCCCAGAAGAAGGAACTTTATCTCAACCTTCACCCTGCTCCCGTCCCCTTCTTGCTCTTAATCACTCTTGCCTGAAGCTGTAGAAGCAGCAATTGGTAACAACAACCAGTACCAACAAAAAAACTAAGATTTAACTGCAAGGAGAGTAATGTTTACCTTTCAGTCTCGAATCACCTCCAAAAGCACCACAGCCCCAGTTTCCTGTCGCAACCGCTGGAAGATGATGTGGAGGGACACCAGGCCGAGAGAAACCACAGTAAGCCTGCGGGCAGAGAAGAAGCTCACAGTCCCTTGCAATGTTGGTTTTTCACGTGCCTATGATAAGGGATGCTATTCATGTTGCTTATAATGGGGTTGATGGGCTTTCCTTTTTCGTTGGATTGCTGTTTTTAATCCAACTTACAGATGTTGGGATTTGTGATTTGGAGCGGCCTAGAACTCCAATCCAGCAAACCAGCAAGCCGGCGGTCTCTCCTTTCTCTATGTCTTCTTCATGGCTACTAAGTTTACTCCTACTGCCAACAGAAGACCCGAATCTTTTCTTTCCCCCATTCCCACAAGCTTGAAGCCTTTGCATTTCCAATTCGTGCCACTAATCTTTCCGGTTCCAAAGATTATTGAGCCTCTGAATATTTTCTGCATCTTAGGACATTCAGTATTTCCACCCTTAGGTAAGTACAGTTCACCAGAATTTATTTTTTTTTAAGCTGTGGTTTCTTTGGTGCTGAATATGTGTACTCACCACCAATGCTCTAGGTCAGGGATTCCCCAACTGTAGTCATGGAGCTACCAGAATACACAGGCCTAGCATTTTTAGACCCCCTTTTACCAAGAGAGGTTAAGGGGCAAAATACCTTCCTTCGGTCCTGCCCCAGGTTGCAACACCCACTACAACCTTTAAGCCCACTTTAAGGAGGGGGTTTAAGGAGCAAAATGGGAAACTCCAGCCTGCTACCATGAAGAGCTTTAGCAGGCAAGAATACCTGGCTGGCTTTGATTGGGCTCAGAAGCTACACAGAGCCAGATTGGTTAGCATTGGGATGGAATATCACCAGGAATACTCAGGGCTGAAAATCTGACTGAGAAATTTAAATGCAAAAAAAGTCCCGGAAGAAAACAGTAGCAAAACACGTTTACCCTATTGCCAAGAAAACTGAAAGGTTGTGTCTATATAGTCCCTAGGAGCTGAACTAGACTTAAGGGTGTTTTTATCTTTTTTTACCTATTAAGCCGAAGTTTAAACACAAAAAGGGCCTTCAGCCCACCTAATTTGGAACACTGCCTCACTCTTCCATTTGTTTTTTTTTAAAAAGAGAGAAAAGGTTGCAAAGTTTTCTTGTCAACAATAGAAGGAGTCACAACCCTGAAAAATAGATCAGACATGAAAAAAACAACTCTGCAGCCTATTTTGGGGAAGGGGAAGATTTTACTATTACCCAAACCATAAACATGATGAAATAAAATTTAAAAAATAAAACTAAACTGAAAATGAAATTGACTGACCATGGCAAAAAAGAAATATTTGCCATATATTAACACGTAGCTTTGGATCATCGTCCTCAATAAGCGAATGAACAAGTATAATGTTTCTGACTCATTTATTTAAGGGTTCTTTTTATCTAGCTTTAGGACTTGTGTGGAAAACAGATCACGTTTTAGGTCATATTTATGAAGAAATATTGAAAATTGAAAAGGGTTCACAAACTTTTAAGCACCCCTGAATTTATGAATAAGTGAATGTTGTTAGAATGGATTCAAGACTTGTATCCTTGTATCAGTGAAGAAAAGACTTACCATTTTCTTGCAGTTCTTTCTATCAATACAAAGAGGTTGGGGTGGGACAATGGGGCTGGACTGCAAGTTCCCAGACCTGCTCCATGCTACCCTACACATTCACTATCAATAGATCAATGCCACCCAAAGCCTGGCCAGCTAAAATTGTACACTGGATTAGAGCATCAGTTTTCAATGTGTGGGCCCAGTCCTAGAGGTGAGGCAATGAAAATTGAAGGTACTGTACATGACTACCAACTTTCTCCTCATCCTCCAGACTTCTTAAAAAGTGTGGAAATTTAATAACGTGCATGAAAAGTGTTCTGTACATTGGGAGAAAATGCAAAAGAAGAAAGAAAAAAAATCCAAGAAGCATAATTATTATGTTGGAGATTACAGGACAGAGATTCATGCGATATTCTACCCAAGTTAAAATATAAAAATCACCAAGATTCTTGCATGCAGGGTCTTTCCCAATTATTAAATATCTCTAGATGGTTTTCCCCACTATAAATACGGCGGGAAAAATGTGTCAGCCTCCACCTATTCTTGAACAGAAGTTCACAAATGTATTTTGCATGGAAAACCCACAAAACGAAACCCACCCTCTTTTAAACATCTAAGTGGTATTTATTTTTTTAACTAGTGATCTAGAGAAAGAAATCAGGACAACAAGTTGCTGAACAGTTTAATAAACCTAACTGCTTCACCATGCTTTGTAGACAAATTAAGCTTAAAAAAAAAATAAAACCATTCTTTCCTTTAACAAAGTATTATTTCAAAAGAGAAATAGATTGGCTAGATTGAAACTGGCCAACTCATTTTAATCTTTTGTTTAGCCTTTTGGGCGAACTGATAGTGAATTTAAGGAGCAAGTCTCTCTCCCAGGAACTGGTGACGTGGCCCCAAATACTCCAGTGTCAATCCAACATTAAGGACACAGCTGCAAATAAACGAGAGGGCAAGAGGGATTGAGAAGTTACTGGCCTTGTTCAGCTCTCTTCTAATTTTCTCTGGAGTGAACTGATCAAGGAAACGCCTGAAATGAAACGCATCTATAGCCACAATTTCTGTGCAGCGTCTCTGCCATTCATCCCTGGCAAAAGGGAAAGAGAGAGAGGAGGAGAGAGAGAGGAAAAATGTTGTAATGTTAACTGGTAAGATTGGTCACATAAACAAGATGGACTTGTGTTCATCTCTCAAGGGATTCACTGAAGCCCCAAAGCACAGAGACAAGTATTAGGCAAAGGCAATGTTCAACTAGATTACCAATAACCTGTACCAAAACTGGAGAAGGCAGATGAGAGGGGAGAAGGCAAGAGGTTTTCTATCCTACATGTATTTCAGGGCAGGAATGTCAGAACTGGCACACAGTTGAGAAAGTCTAGCATTGATTTTATTGTTTTGCAAAGGATTGTCACCCTCCCTGCATTTTTAAAAAAAATGTTGCTATCTGAGCTATCACAGTAATGGGAATGTAATGTGAACATTTAAAGAATAATTCTTTTTTTTCTTTAGCTTTTCTTTGCTTTACACTGCAGTTGTAATTATCAGGTGGAATTAACAAGTCTTGGTCCATCCTTTGGATCTTTCTAAGAAATATAGGGCATGACTGACTATCACAAAATCTTTGCCACTATTCCTTCCCAAATTCCTGATTTGCATTTGCAGGGGAAAAAAACCCCTAGCAGTTATTACGGAAACAGTTCAAGTGGGAGGTCAGACTTCTTTACAAGTATGAAAACTAACTATTAAGATTTAAAAAATCTGTTAAAGGCATATATGTTCTTCTTGGCTATATCCTCAGTATCAGGAACCTATCAAAATATAAACTGTGCATTTGGAGAACATGGAGGTCAATGAAAAGAATGATTATACAACATGGGGAAGAGAAATTTAGATGAGATGTGCAGCAGTGAATTTTTCATATATGCTATTTGTCGACAGTTAATTTTCTTTCAACAAACAGATAAGAAAGAAGACTTTTGAGCAATCTAGTTGAAGATTTTGTAGCTGTTCAGCTTTTAACATAATTTCCAAGCCTTTAATTGTCCTTTCCTCTTGCTTGATTTTTCAGGCTCCATTGATCCATAATGCTCCATTAACGCTACTGTGTGTTGATCCTTTAATGCTGCTACATTTTTTTGTCGACTAGTGTAATGTAATATAGTAAAGCTAAATTAAAATAAATACCTAGAAGTCCAAAAACACACAGAATTCATCAGCTAAAGACTATTTCTCAATTTGTTTTTCAAAGGCAAAACCAAATTCCCTCCATTATACAACCCCTCAGCTTGTTAACTCTGCCCTTTCTTTCTCTGCCCTGTTCGTTATTCTTAAAGGCTGACTGCATCTCTCCGAGCTCTTCAAGCAGACGTCAGATGTGCCCCAAGGTCCTCCCAACCATTTTAATGGTTCTTGAGCTCTTTCACATAAAGATGTGACAACCGAAGCTCAAAACTCAGGCAGTTGGGGAATTACGGAACAAAACCGAATCCTGATGATCACTCCTCCCATTCTCAAGTTCAGTGAACCAAAATAGGGTCACAAAAAACAACAGAGAGGCTTTTAGTGTAACTGGGATTTTAAGGAAATGTTGTTTTTTAAAAAAGAGAGACAAAAAGAGCCCAAAGAACAGTGAGCAAACTTAGTAGATACAGAATGAGGTGCAACAGAGGGAATAGCAAAATGAAAGGTGGAAGATGGAGGTGTCCTTCTTGGAAGGAACGATGGCCTGGATTTCTGAAGAATACATACTTTCTGTTGCAGATCTCCCAGAAATTATGCCAATATCAATCCAAGCATTTAAAGGTAACTTGGAGCATCAGAATTTTACCTGGGCGTATCATCTTCATGGCTTCTGGCCCACTGGTAAGTTTCTGCATAGCCAGTATATTCGCTGTATTGCTCAGTCCCTGAAAAAAATCATGACGTTAAAGGACCCATTTTCAGCTGAGCGTTTTACTTTCTTGTCTGGAAATATTCACCTTCTGAATACCTGTCTAGCTTTTACCAGTTTTCATAGGCCAGCAATGGGGCAGAAGGAGAAGAATGATTAAGCCCAAAGTAACACAGGTGGCTTATTAAAAAAGGGAAGCACAGAAGACCAGAAAAATCAATGCAGAAGGGATCCCTCCTCTCTCCCCAGGAAATGTAGCGTATTCTAAATGTTGAACAAGTTGCCAAACCCCATCCTCATCAACCTCCAGTCTTACTGGGGCTGGATACTGAAAATATAATCTGAACATTTTTTCATGGCAAATGAAACTGGCAAGATCCAGATGGAATAAAACATGTTTCAAAAATTCTAGTGTAAGGGATTGGAGAAACATGAGAAAAGTGTTGGGTTAGCATTACTGCAATTCACTGAATTCCTTGTTGAAGTAAGAACTGTCAGGCTGGATTTTTCAAGAAGGCCAGAATAGGTAGTACTACCTCCAGGTGTAATACGTGGGTGAGCTCAGAATAATCAGCAATTTCCCTCCCTTCCATACTACTTAGGAAGCAAGTGGTCTCCAATTTTGAACACCACATCACTAGAAGTCCAGTAAGACCAAATCGCTGAAGTTCTGAATCAAAGCTAAATGCTGCCCCCACGCTAAATATTTGCGTTTATCAGGACTATGCAACAAAAGGAAGTTCACACCACTGCAGAAATAACTGGGAAGCATGGCCCATTTGTTAAGATAATTAATTTACTTCTACTGAAACGTGTTTTGCAACTAATTTGATATTTTTCCTTTATCTCTTCTTCTTGGGAGCATTTGATGTTTGCTGTAATAAATATATGAAGCATGAAAGAAGGACTCTATTCCAAAATATTTGATAACGCGTGAGGTGGAAAGTAGCAACTGTCCACAAGTATGCACTAGTTGCCATTTCTTCCTATTCCTGCTCCTATTCTACTTCTGCTGTATAATGGTTCCTACTCCAAAGTTCTAAACCCACACCACAGTTTGCCCTACTTTCAGCATCCTCATGAAGGCTCAGCAGGGTCTAAAGATGACAATAGAGCTGGGAAACAGCCAACGACAATACACTAAGCAAAGCAATACATGTACAAATACACCCACTTTAAGTCTTTGGAGGACCGCAGAGCTCTGACTGCACCATCATGGCCGCCATCTTTATTTTTTGGGCCATACCTTGTAGACACCCCTGCTGTACAAGAAACTGGCCAAAGACTTTGCACAGTGCACTGAACCTTTCTTTTTGTTCTCTTGTCGCTTCCATCTTCCAGAGCATAAAGGATTCATCACCAAGCAGTTCATTAGCTACAGTATGTCGTTTACAGTAAGTCAAACAACAAAAATTCCAGCATCTTTAATTGGTGCACATTTTTGAACCCTTAAGAGCTTATGATTTGGTACAGCCAATGTTGACTGAAAGCCAAAGGTGAGGAATGAGGTGGGAAAAATACCACAAGGGCACAGACAGCATTCTGTTTTCTACACAGCTGAGTATTCATATCACATTAGCTTATTGTTTCCTGTTGCATGGCTCCCGTGGCAAATTTCAGCTCTTCGTGCCCTGGGCCATGTCAGCTGGAAATGTTGGGAGTTGTAATCTTAAGCCTTCTAGACTGAGCTTCTCTTCCTGCACCCTGGGAAGAGCACTTGGATCTTATGCATTGGCTCACAAATTGCTTGAAAGGGGTCTTTGGAAATGTTCAGAAAGACATACAGGGTACCTCTCTTTTTGAGCTGTTAAAGCAGGCAACATTTTCTCAAGCTTTCCAACTGCTCCAGGATGACTCTTCATAGGAAAGGACCCACTAGAAACCCAACATATTCATAAAAGATGTACACTGTATTAATTTCCAATTTTAGAGCTATGTAAAAGAAGCACTTGGTTTTATAATTAATTTTCTTACTCTACACAGCTATCAAAGCAACCAACATCTCAGAATACAATTATTTGACCCTAAGGTTCCTTTGACTCATCGGTAAGGTTAGGAAAGATATCTATTTGTGTTTTTTGCATGACTGGTTTCATATTTGTTACTGTGATGATCTCAAGCAGATGCTGGTCAATTGCAACAAATCTAATTTATTTCCAATTTCTCAGTCTCTTCTGCAAATTTCAGCAGCACAGTCATATCCATTAGGCCACTGAGTCAAGATGCATCATTGAAAAAATGTAATCTATCAGACGGATAGCTACACACAGCAGAAACTCGCTTGAGCACAGAGAGAGATGGAAGCAAGCCGAAGATCAAATGAAGAAGATGAAATGGTGCTTTCCATTAAGAGAGTAGAATGTTACATCACGGATATTAATTAGAAAGCACAGTAAAAACTAAAGTGCTTTGAAAAAGAATTTTACTTTGGTCTGCATCTTAGATGCAGAAGCTCCAAGTTTTGGATGCAAGAGCCTAAAAATGCTTGATTTACACAGAAGAAATTTTATCTTTTTCCATCAAGGTTTTCAGGATCTTCAGCTCACAATATGCCAAGAATACCAACATACAGCAAACAATTCATGAAGATCACAAGACTCAGACTATTCTTTAGTTACTCCCTGTTTTAGTTACCTCAGCTATAACTAACTTCACTGTCACCTTCTAATATTGGGAAGATCCTTCGTACAGATTAATGCTAAAATTATAATTATAAAATATTCTCTCTTTCTCACACACACACACACACACACACACACAATCATTGTCTTTTGGATCCTGTAAAGCCTATCAATTTTATTTACATTTAAGCAGCACTTTAAACCAACCTAAGGCAATTGGTTCATTCGTCTTATCCCTCTCCCTATTAATAGTACCTTCAAATCAACGTTAAATGCAACTGGTTCATTTCTGTTTTCCATTTTCTATTTACTTCTTGCCACTAATTTGCAAACCTCCAGCACCACCGCTCTTTAAAAACTGAATTTATTTTCTGATCAGACCGAAGCATCTATGTGAGAGTTATTTAGCTTTTACTGAGAACATCTTTCTGCAGAATTTCTTGCATAAACCACAGAGCCAGGAATCCACTTAAGTAACCTCTAGAGTGTTTTGAAAGATTGTCATATTTCTTGTTCAATAGCTCACACAGGGAAAATCCCTGGGATATACTCAGCCTCTTCTGAAGACCATAGGGCCCTGCCAAAGGTTTGGAAATGAGATTCCATTTCCTAAATCGATTTTCAAAATTAAATCACCATATGCATTAGAAACTGAAAGCTGCAAAATACTAACGGAATGGTGCTGCTAGAAATTGCTACTCTGTTCTTATACACTGAGAAACCATCAGCTTCCTTCATCATTCAGGATAAGCTATCAACTTCTGCCCAGCCAATAAGAGAATCTCTCTTTTAGGACTCGTGAATTGACCTGACAGTTTTAACGAAGGCTAAATCTTGCAGAAAAGGTGACTTCTCTTGGTTTCTGTCTTAAATAGCCAACTGTCACATGGGCAAAGATTTCCAGTGACCTCAGGGATCCAACCATTCCCAAGAAACCTTTTACAGAATTACCAGGAATTCTATAAATTACCAAGAATGAGAGCCAAACTAAGAATGAGAAGAAAATAAGGAAAATAATAGCACCAACATCCTCAGAGAGAACTCTGAACCTACATTACTGCTCTTGTTAATGTTTCTTTGACTGTGGACAGTAAAAGCTATTTAGCTATAAAATCAGAAAAAATATGTGAAGACTAAGGAACTCTACATTGTAGAAAAATAATAGATGAGGTCATTCTTTCTTAGCAGAACCCACCATAGCAAAGGCTATTCTATTTTCCAGATCTCATTGAATAATTTCAATCCTAGAGCGTGGGCAACCTTGCATCACTTTCTTTACCAGTGCATGTATGAATCACAGTGAGTTTGTGGAATCTACAGGAATGTTTCTCAAGTGAGAGTTACTAACCTGTGATTATCAGACACTCGTTGTGATCCAGGACTTCCGTAATGAGACGAGAGACAATCAATTCTGGATTGATTAAGAAGCGGATTTCTTCTTGCACCAGTCCTGCACCAGTGACACCACCTCCAACAAAGCGATTAGCAAAGTCAACCTGACAAGATACGTTGAACGTTAATTACCGAATGTTTGCCTTTGCTATTGCTGTTCAATAAAGCCAAAAATGAATGGGAATACTCATCTGTCACGAGCGATGCCACTGATTTTGATCACACGCGTTTAAGCAATGGTACCACTTGGCTCAGCCACTCTACTTTATTCTGTTCATCATTCTATTGCTGACGTCATAATTCTGAGCTCAGAATCCCATGGTTACAAACCCTGGAAATGTCTGCAATTGGGGGAGTGACACACCTATACAAAAGACTGCAATGGACTGGCCAGTGTAGGAATCCCTACATAGTTATGGTTTAGTCACTTTGATATTAGTGACTTCTTTTTTTAAGATGCCAAAGGACACTTAGAGAATCACCAAAACTATTACTTTGGACGCATCGTCTTATGGATTGGGAAAAAAACTTGCTTCCTTTATTTCCATCTCCCCTGCTTATAAGGAAATTAACCTAAAGAGTAAGACATCAATATTTAAATGAATAAATATAAGGTACTAATTTTTTAGAAGCCGGGGTCCCTAATCCAAATATCTTCTTTGTGTTTGGTACCACATGAACTCATTTTCCAGTCATAACTATAGACCGCAACTAAAAATAAAGTTTAATAATGGGAAACCAGGATGTACCCTCTGTATTTGCATCAATCTGTGAATATCTGCACTTAATTTGGTATGCCACAGGCTACTAACCAGTTTTGTTTGTTAGAAAAAAGAACTATGGAATCTTTAATTAGCAAAAGCAACAGAAAACTAAAAAGATGGTCCAAACGCCTGGCTGGATCCAGGGTTCCTATCACCTACTTGCCTGTAGGATACCCAGTTGGGGAGGATGGATTAATATCATTCTTCATTTTTTCTTTTTAAAGAGAAGATTCCAATACCTATTTCACAAATGTTGCAAGTAGTGTCCCCACAAAATGCCAGAAAATAGGAGTAGCAGCACAGAACTACCTAATTAGCAAGTTTGCTACTTTTCTACCACGCAATATGTGAAGTAGTTCATTCACAGAGCTCTGTGCAAACTGCACACTACAGTCGATGTTTCTAAATTCATTACCCTTTATGTTTTAAGGAGCTGTTACTGAAATACTTTTGATTAGGTATAGGGAAAACAATCTGAAAAAAAAAAGATTTTTCTCAAATCTCAATTTTCAAATCTTAAAATTGTTTTATTCTGAGTCTGCATCAATTTGCAATTCTGTAAAGAAACTGTTAGGAAAACACGAATTCATTTTCATGCACTTTTCTCCTAATATATATTACTCTGCACACAATTTTCACACTTATTTTATTAGCAATTTCCACAAAGAGAAAACGCTTTGTAAGAAGTTTTTCTTTTGTGTACATTTGCTCCTAACAACTTTTGGGCTGAAAAGTATACTATGTTGATTTACGTACTTAATTGGGTAGTGCAAATCATTAAAATATAAAAGCAAACTACTCAGCATTTGGATACACTACACACTCAACTGTTACAAGAGTAAAGTTTTCTGGATTTACTTAGCTCAATAACTGAATTCTCTTTGGAAATACTGTTTTCCAAAGTTCCATACATTTATCATTGTGGACGCCTGAAAGTGATGATTGTTTTCAGCCACACAGTGAAGAATATGACAAATGTTATGGTCTCAACTTTGTGAACGTAACAGCAAACAGGTTATATGCATATAGCCACTGCCCTGTTTCCTGTTTTGAGGATCATTCTGCCTGCTTTATTAGCCTCCTGCCTGTGGGACTGTTCTCATCAAAGAGACTGGTTCTCATTGTATGTTTGCCATCTTTTTGCATCATTTAAAGATCCTTTTTAAAAAAGAGTTTTGAGCTCATAACTTTGTCTGTTTTAGGCTTCTTTTTATGCTTAATCATTCTACAGGTTTTTCATTGGACAAAGCTATTTTAACGTTCATTTTGAGTTTCTTAAACTGCACTTTTAAGCTATACAAATAATTGAACTATTTAAAAGCGCCAAAGCTACAATGAAAATGGTGCAGAAGTTTGCCTCTGAAGCATTGCTCAAAATACCAAACGTGTAAAACCACACACTTTTTTAAATATTTGGTTTGACTACAGCGTGTCCAAGCAGGGCATTTGCTCTGTTTATTCAGGATCAGAAAGCCGAGAAGCTGAAACGGGACTGACAATCACAGCTCTCAGGTGGAAATGTTCTGGATGTAGTCAAAGTAAATTTATACAGTACAACAGATGCATCATAACATGTTTTTCTTTCCTCTTCCCAGAGCTACAATTCTTGAATGGCTTGAGACCCAAATTAATATTGCTTCATGATTTTAAAAGGCATTACTGATGTTAATGCACACTTAAAGAAAAAAAAAATACATTGCTGGAAAACAGCCTTATATTTCAAGGAAAAAGACTTGGTGGACAGTTTGCTGAGCATGACTGGAAAATGGATCCTGCAGTTAGAACTTTCTCAACCTCGGAGACTAAGGCAGTGTTGTCCAAACTTGGCCACTTTAAGATGAGTGGACCAACTCCCAGAATTCCCCAGCCAGCATGGCTGGCCAGGGAATTCTGGGAGTTGAAGTCCACTCATCTTAAAGTGGCCAAGTTTGGACAACACTGGACTAAGGCATGAAACATGAACAGCTAAAGACCCCTGAAGAACCAGCAAACACGGCAAAATGTTTTAACAGCATCCCGCTCCAAAGATCTTCCCCCCTCTCTTAAAGTTTAGCCATTATTGAGCAGGACAGCAGGTCAGCCGTCAACAGCATATACATGTACTACTATTAACTACATTTATTCTGTACCCTGTAGTAGTGCCCAAAGACTCTAATCAAAATTAAACTCAAGATAAAAAGTGTTGTCTAAGCACAAAAGGCTGGCCATTTTCTGAGTTCTGGTCCACCTAATCAAATTTGTGATATGTCAATGAACCAATTTAGCTAAGTGGTAGCTAAAAACAGCTAGTTCCTGGCACTAGATTAACAATACTGTAAATATGTTTATGCATATTCTCCAATCTGGAGAAACTAGCATATTTTCTTGAGGCTGCACAGGAGACAAATTTCATCATTCCCTTATGTGATGAATTTCAGTTGCTTCTCTAACTTCAGGCTATGTGATGCATGATCTTCTTAAACACAGAGTGGTTGTTTCCACACTCCTACCCTAGGACCCAACATCACAAATGCCCTCAACTACTGACTTACTATTCTTTCTATTTATAAAACATGTATGACGACAACAACAGCAACAAATCTAAAAACACCACTAAAAGATAAATATTTAAAAACAAATGTAAATGCATGGGACTTGTACAGGGGAATCATTTTTAATGGTACCCAAACTTTATTTAAGGTGCTTGTGTATTGTTATAGGTTACATGTGTGTCCTGCCTTTTCTCCAGGATTCAAGTTGGCTCTTGTGAAGAAGACCCACACATGATCCCCACAGCAATCATTCTGTGAGGTTGCTTGGACCACTGTTTCTCAACCTTGGCATCTTTGACAAACGTGGACTTCGCCTCCCTGAATTCTGGAAGACGAAGTCCACACATCTTAAAAGTTGCCAGGGTTGAGAAACACCGGCTTGTACCGAGAGAGAGGTGGCGACTGGTCTGTAGTGAGTTTCTATGGCTAAAGGCCACCTTGAACTTGGACTTCCCCAGTCTGAGTCCAGCATCTTCACCACTAACCGTGCTGGCTCTGGGGAGGATGATCATAAGCAACATTTTCTTTGCTTAAGGAAAAGAAAGGGGCATCTGGGGCACTCGTTTATTTGGGTTTGAAGTAGATTTGCGTGATGAAGCTGAAGAACCCAAAAGGCAACAAGCAGCATGTGAGCAAAACAGGTGTAGGTCACAGTACTTCATGCACTTCAAAATCCTTCTCTCCCTTGCTTTCAAACACACAAACAATACCTAAGGATTATGGATGAGACAGACTCCTTACCAGACTGTTCTGGCTGACTGGCTTTCAGGTCAAAACAATTCCACCCACAGCAGATAAAGCTTTCTGAACTCGCTGAGCTGGTCACCAGACAGGGCACAGAAACACGGCTCTCAAGCTTATTTTTTTTTTAAAGGGCAGAACCTGAAAAATTGGCAGCTGTCACTTCCGTACCCTGGCACCCCCTCTCCTGACACTTGTCCATCTTTGCCTGACCTGAAAAACAAAGCTCCCTCTAGGTCTTACGATCGTCAATCAAAAGGTTTTTCCAGACGGGAAGCTGAGCCAATAGATAACGCGAACGTCGCCAGAGCCATCCATTCTGCTGTGGCTGTGATGCTATGTGAGAGGTTGCGGCTTTCACACAGCCGAGGGCAGACCTGGCTGCCCGGGCACAAACTGAAGTGTAGATTCTATTCTTACCTGTAGCATCCCCTGCCCATTGCTCTCAATGGTCCCTTCATAGGTGACGTGCAATCTGGGCATTTTTTTCTGAGATCTGTAGATAAGCACACAAAAGCAACATTTTTTGGTAATAAGTTTAACATGCTCTGTATCCATTAATAAAGCACCTGCTGCCATTCAGTCTGGTGAAAGTCAAAAAGCTCGCAGCTGTGGCAGGAAGTCTGTGCAGAAGACAGGCTGTACCTCTTGCAGATTTAATACACAGATCATGCTGAGTTTTCTTTTTTTTTTCCCAAAGTTGGATCGTAAACATTGTTCTTAATGCAACCTGTCAGCTTGAAATGGATATGAAGGAATCTCAGGAGGCTCCAGTTGGTACAACACCCTGTTGCGCTAGCTACATCGTAGATTTGTGAATCATACTGCAGGGACTTTATTATCTTTCATTAAATGCTGGTGAAATAAAAAGTGTCATTTACAGATTATAAGAAGACAAGTTTATTACCAGCTGCACCCTCAGCTGGAGCTTTATAAAGCCCCATCCCCTGATTTGCAAAAATAACAGCCATAAAAAGCAGATCCACCATCCGTCTTCAGTACCATTCTTCAGGACGGCAAACTGAAGACTTCGTATTGTTGGAACTTTAAGATCCAGGTGGCTGTACCTATTTCTACTCAAACAGGGTGCTTTGGGGTTTTCATGCAAAATAGCGTTGCTTTTCTTCTTTAAAAATAAAAATAATTACGTGGACCGTCCTAACCTACAAAAACACTAACGTTTTTATTATAATACTTCTTTTGCTTTAGCACTCATTTTATATGAACATGAGAGCATCTTCATATTCTGTGTAAATGTGGTACTAAGGATATCTTTTATAATTTTACAGAGAAATTTATCTGACCCGCGGACAGCTTAAATTAAGCTGGATCACTTTAGTTATCCAGCTATTTCCTGCCTCTAAAACATTTCGTTTGGCACCCACTAGAAGAAGATCTGGAGGCCAACAGAATAAATGAATAGCCTCTGTAGAGTATTTTTGCATAAAACTGGAGCACGTCAGCAAATCTAATCACTTCCAGAAAACACAAACAATAACTGAACTGTGTCCCTTTTAATTCCCATGATGGCTTAGGCTCATTCAGATTAATGGGAAGCATATTACCATCCAATTATTACTAAGCTATGCTGAAAGCGTGTTATAAGATAGTAGCATTTTGACGAGGTTAAGCATTTAGATGAGAGCACTGGTTCATTTACATGTGATCTTAACGAAGGTGAATGGAAATGTAAACGGACGCACAACAGGCGTGGATCCTAGGGAACGGAAATGAATGGTACTTCAGCAAATGGAGTACTTGGTCAAGTTTCCCCCTTCCCGCTTTCCTGCTCCAGACCCCTCTCATCAATTGCCCTTTGGTTCTGGTGGATCCCCTGCCTTCAGGGCTTCAGAATTGCTTCTCCAGGAGAATGACAAAGAAAGATTGTTGGATCCAAATAAAAAACAAGCAACATTTTTTTTCTAGCTTTTTCATTCTTCTTTTCAAGTCTTTACATTGAAAGCTTTCAAAAGGAGAACAGCAAAATGTATCCAAATATGATGACACTTCTCTGTTTAAGAATAATGTATTTTGGAATTAATCTAGCATTTTGAAACTGGGTTCTGCTGCAAATGAAATGCTAATATTCACAATTTAACTTCTCAACTGTGATATAGGTGGAATGTCTTTTGCAAAAACAAAGAAATGTTCTTGATAAATGAACCACGGCATCATTCTCTTCAAGAAACCCATCTCTTCTAAAAGGAGAAAAGGAGAGCGAGGAGCATCAAGGGACAGCAGTGACAATACTCAGCCTGACTAAGAAATTACTCTTGGATTGGAATCTCCTATCTGCCCTTTAGGACATGGGCATCCATTTATCAAGTTCTAACCCGAGCTGAAAAATGGCTGGGCTGCAAAATTTCTTCCTTGCCATTTGCACAATGCACTATAACATTTCTCATTCTGTTGTTTGGTAGCAAATATTCATCTGTCATCTTAGGCAAGCCAAACCAGAAGCTGAAAGCATTTATACTCACAAGCACAATCTCCATTTTTCTGCCTTTTGCCGCAAAGGGTACTTTACTCTAATTAATTAAAACACATCTATAGTTCCATAGCAGAAACTTGTGTGATTTCCTAAGCTGAAGCCATGGTTGTTCAGAAACGGAAGGGAATTAAACTTCTGACTGATGTTACAAAGCACAGCCTGTTTTGAAAATCTCAACCATTCCTAGTCAACTGAACTGGCATGGACCATTCATTCCATTTTTACAATGAAAGAGATTGTTCTGTGGCCTTCACTCTCACTGAATTGCATATATTTAGGAAGACTGAAGCTACCCAACGTTTCTGAATATGATACATTAACTTTCAGGATCATATTAGCAAAAATGTTATGCCCGTGGCCTATGGATATATAAGAACAATAGGGTTTCTGTACCCTTTTTAAATAAATGAAACATCCCTTCCTACTTAGATTACTTTGTCAACTGAGTTTTAAATTTGACATGAAACTCCACTGAAGTCTTGACATAGAAAAAGTTATTGGGATTTGGGTAAAACTGCCCTCCTCTGAAATAAACCACTTCAAAATAGATTTTAGTTCACTAATCATTGGCCGTTTAGAGATATGTTGGCAAACCACTGATGTGGTCTTCATCAGGCCAAAGTGAGGAGGGCATTCACGCTAGCACGCCTAAATGCGATGCCCTCACCACTTTCACAGGGCATTCTTTTCTCTCAGTGGCTTTGCCCATGTGGTTCTGGACAGGTGGAATCAGTTGGCCATGTCCGAATATACCCCCAACATTAGGACCATGGGTGTTTATCACTTGTTATGCTGATTCTTTTAAGTTATTCAGGTAGATGTGCTTCGTTTTATGTTTCTTTGCTCCTGGCTGATATCAACCAAGAAATAACACTTCAGGTTGGGAAATGTTGCTACCTTGCTTACAGATTATGCAACAAGATGTTAGGGTTTCAACTTGTAGTAATGGTGGTTACTGTTTATTGAGATACGTTACCTATGTTTTAATTTATATTTTGTACTGAATAGTATTAGTTTTGGCTGCTTTTTCATTATAATACATTGAAATGAATAAAAAAGGAATAGGTTTTATTTGACTTACCTTTCCCATTCTGGAAATTCCTGCAAACACTGTCTGGTAAATGTCACAAGTCCAGTGGGTTCTAGCAAGCAAGCAGACCGAAACAGATAAATATTATTCACTTTAAAAAATCATAGGGGAGACAGGTCAGCAAAACATACTCGTCTAGTCTGGAAATCCGGAAGAGATTTTGGGGAACAGAGATGGAGAATGGCAGCTAGAAAGAATTCACTTCCCCTGGCAAATAAATCTTCATTTATGGAGCCACTACTTGGACGTGAAGTAATAATTAGGTTGCAATTCTACATATGCATCTCTGAGAGAAATCACAGCTGGATACAGAAAGCTTTCTGGGTAAACATGTACAGGAGGAACCATATAATCAAGTTTATTTTATTCTCATGGAAATGCCTCATCTCTTGTGTTTTGCAATGATTCGGCTGATGGATTTGCTAAACTAATACATAAAGGAAGTAGAAATGCAATATCCCTGAAAAATTCTCTATGGAAAGTATTTAAGAGTCTTATTAATCTAGCAGAAGCTACAAGGGATTCAAGAAGTTTGCCAGAAGCCTTGTTCCCAACAGCGATATTTGCATTAATCTTCCGTTTTACCACAAAACGACTATCCTATTATGAGCTAATGTTACCCAAATAAAGCTATTCACCTTCTAAAAGCAAAGCTTTTGATTTTCAGCAAATGGGATAATATTATAAACAGCTTCCTCCCTGTTTGTAATATAAAATTTGGAAATATGATGCAATTTATTTTAATTTCTAGGAGGGATGAAGACACTATTCTAATTCATTTATTAAATGAGGAAAGTGAAATTTTATCTTCTTATACAGATGACACAACCTAATTATTTGGTGATTCCCAAGAGTTACTAAAAGCTAATATTAAAAAGGCAAGATATTAAGATCCTGCCTCGGGATCATCCAAACACCAACAGTATAGCAAGATATATGATGCTGCTGTTACTGGCAGTAAAGTGAACTAGATTAAACTGAACCAGATTACTTGGCTACTGTGATATTCTCAGATGATTTAAGACCAGTGCTTTTCAAACATGGTAACTTTAAGATGTGTGGACTTCAACTCTAGGAGTTGAGGTCTATATAGCTTAAAGTTGCCAAGTTTGTAAAACACTGATTTAGACCATGAGGTATTAAATATTGCCCTTTAATGATAATTTCCAGAGGTCCCTGAGGGCTGGGCAGATACAGTGGGGCAAAAAAGTATTTAGTCAGCCACCAATTGTGCACGTTCTCCCACTTAAAAAGATGAGAGAGGCCTGTAATTTTCATCATAGGTATACCTCAACTATGAGAGACAAAATGGGGGGAAAAATCCAGAAAATCACATTGTCTGATTTTTAAAGAATTTATTTGCAAATCATGGTGGAAAATAAGTATTTGGTCAATATCAAAAGTTCATCTCAATACTTTGTTATATATCCTTTGCTGGCAATGACAGAGGTCAAACGTTTTCTGTAAGTCTTCACAAGGTTTTCACACACTGTTGCTGGTATTTTGGCCCATTCCTCCATGCAGATCTCCTCTAGAGCAGTGATGTTTTGGGGCTGTCGCTGGGCAACACGGACTTTCAACTCCCTCCAAAGGTTTTCCATGGGGTTGAGATCTGGAGACTGGCTAGGCCACTCCAGGACCTTGAAATGCTTCTTACGAAGCCACTCCTTTGTTGCCTGGGCGGTGTGTTTGGAATCATTGTCATGCTGAAAGACCCAGCCACGTTTCATCTTCAATGCCCTTGCTGATGGAAGGAGGTGTTCACTCCAAATCTCACGATACATGGCCCCATTCATTCTTTCCTTTACGCGGATCAGTCCTCCTGGTCCCTTTGCAGAAAAACAGCCCCAAAGCATGATGTTTCCACCCCCATGCTGCACAGTAGGTATGGTGTTCTTTGGATGCAACTCAGCATTCTCTCTCCTCCAAACACGACAAGTTGAGTTTAGACCAAAACGTTCTACTTTGGTTTCATCTGACCATATGACATTCTCCCAATCCTCTTCTGGATCATCCAAATGCTCTCTAGCAAACTTCAGATGGGCCCGGACATGTTCTGGCTTAAGCAGGGGGACACGTCTGGCACTGCAGGATTTGAGTCCCTAGCAGCGTAGTGTGTTACTGATGGTAGCCTTTGTTACTTTGGTCCCAGCTCTCTGCAGGTCATTCACTAGGTCCCCCCATGTGGTTCTGGGATTTTTGCTCACCGTTCTTGTGATCATTTTGACCCCACAGGGTGAGATCTTGCGTGGAGCCCCAGATCGAGGGAGATTATCAGTGGTCTTATATGTCTTCCATTTTCTAATTATTGCTCCCACAGTTGATTTCTTCACACCAAGCTGCTTGCCTATTGCAGATTCAGTCTTCCCAGCCTGGTGCAGGTCTACAATTTTGTTTCTGGTGTCCTTCGACAGCTCTTTGGTCTTGGCCATAGTGGAGTTTGGAGTGTGACTGTTTGAGGTTGTGGACAGGGGTCTTTTATACTGATAACAAGGTCAAACAGGTGCCATTACTACAGGTAACGAGTGGAGGACAGAGGAGCCTCTTAAAGAAGTAGTTACAGGTCTGTGAGAGCCAGACATCTTGCTTGTTTGTAGGTGACCAAATATTTTATTTTCCACCATGATTTGCAAATAAATTCTTTAAAAATCAGACAATGTGATTTTCTGGATTTTTTCCCCCATTTTGTCTCTCATAGTTGAGGTATACCTATGATGAAAATTACAGGCCTCTCTCATCTTTTTAAGTGGGAGAACCTGCACAATTGGTGGCTGACTAAATACTGTTTTGCCCCACTGTAAGTGGAGAGTTAAGAAGGGAAGTAGGGGAATGATGGAAAATCAAACAAAAGATTTTTGCCCCCTCCCTTCACACCCACTCAGTCCTAACAATACAAACTACACCATTCACTCTTCACACAGAGAGACAGAGAGACAGACAGGTGTGTGCCTGTGTAACATAACCTAAAAGTGATCTTTGAAGAGCAATGAAAGAAGCTGCCCAAAGTACACACCAAAAACACAACCAGAAGAGATCCTAAAGCTGAATGGCTTACATTCACAATTCACCACCATCTGCAAATTATTCACTGGATAGTTAAGAGCTATATTCCCATGGGTAGAAGACTACGAGATTAATGCAGAGGAAGACTATGAGATTGACAAGAAAAGTTTACTTTTTTCTGTGACTCTTCGGAAGTAGCAGAAAAGGGTTTTCAGTTTCTCAGGCTTTCTTGGTGAGCGCCCTTCAAACAGTCTAAAGGAAGCAAAAGTGAAGACGATTATTGGAAAGTAATTAAACAAAGGAAGCAAGCAATAGTGACCAAATTAATTATTTCATTAGTTGTAGCAAGAACTCAAACGTCAAGACTGGGAACTACAAAATGAAGCAGCTGCATTCCGCAAAGCCCATTTGAAAATAATCCCCCCAGCAACTTTTCCAGTTTCTGGTTTGCCCCTGGTACCGTCCAACACTTTGATTTTGATCTACAGTCTGTTAAACTTTATGCTGTCCAGACATTTTGGACCCCAAATCCCTAATCATTTGCTATGCTGATTGAAGCTTATGGGAGTTTTGATCCAAAACATCTGCAGGGAACTAGGTTGTGAACTCTGGTTTAAGAACTCTAGGTCAACATCAAAATTGCCTACTTGTGCCCCAAATGTACTGTGGCCAGATTATCTGAATCCATATGATTCTGCCTATAATTCAGAACCACTATTGGAACTCAATATTGTATTCCGTTCATCTAAACAGATAGTTGGAGTATACCCAAGAGAGACGTTTTATTAGGCTTCCCCAAATGTGGAATTGGGCAATATATATATCCCTTCCTTACTTCACTTCAGACAGTAAATACAACTCTGAATTCTTGTTTTTTTATGCTTTATTTTATTATCTTTATTATTTTATTGCCTATTTTTCATTTGGTACAGGTGGTGCTCTTGCATTCTTTTGTTTTCTGAACTTTTTGCTACATAACACCTATCAAACAAAGGATGTGATTTATATATTTAATAGCTAAAACAAGACAAATGTAACTCCGCCACTTGTGTCACCATTTCTGCATTTGTTTTCCTGGCCATGGTTATATCTGCACTATTTTAGTAATAAGCACTTCAAAATCTCTCCCCTGAATATATCAAGATATAAACTATATTCCTTCAATGCATTTTTTTTAATGTTTCCTTGGTTATGTTAAGAAAAAAATATTTTGTTTTTCAGCCATTTCACTGTATAAGAGAACATGTTTCCTTGTTGCATTTCAAAGCTTAGGAAAAAACCTTTCTAAAATGAAAATCCTTGTATGCCATTGAACATAATAAACACCCTCTATTTTTAGTCATTAAGAGAGCACATACTTTTATATCAATTTTTTTTAACTACCTTCCAGCAATCTGCACTTATGTTGCTTGATTTGATTTCATACAAAACAAAACTCATCTTTGTGGCTAACACATAATGCAATTTGCCTGGAAGGAAAAACTGTGATGGCTTGAGAAGAAGAATGCCTCTTCAGAGTCTGTTTGCTAATCGAGGTCAGAGATGGTAAAAATTATTGGAGAGGCAGTCTCATTTTTCAAAATCATTCTTGAAATGTTGACTAGGAAGGGACAGTGGTGCTAGAACAGTGTTTCTCAACCTTGGCATGCTGGCTGGGGAATTCTGGGAGTTGGTCCACACATCTTAAAGTTGCCAAGGTTGAGAAACGCTGTGCTAGAGCATCCAACTAATTCTGCTTGGTAGAAAGGCAGACTAGGTTTTAAGAAAAAGTGCATTCCATGCAAAGTTGGTTTTTGACAACTGAAACTTAGTTTCCAATAGAAGCGAGTATGTGTAGCTCAGGGTTGAACTTAGTTTTTTTGTTCCGGAAGCTAGCTTTAAAAACAGTGATGCAAAAGAAGTTGAAATAATGCTTTCATAGAATCCTAGAGCTGGAAGGCGCCTTGGGCATCTTCTGGTCCAACCTCCTGCCCAGGGCAGGAATCCTCATCCCATTCTGGACAACCAGCTGTCCAGTCTTTTCTTGAAGGGATGGAGCACCCACAACTTCAGGAGAGAGGTTCCATTGCTTAATAGCTCTCATGGTCAGGAAATTCCTCCTTAGTCCAAGCTTGGATCTCTCACTGTAAAGCTTCTACCCATTGCTTATCCTCAGGTGCTAGGGAGAATAAATCTACTCCCTCTTCCCTGTGACATCCCTTCAAGTTCTGGAAGACTACTATCATGTCTCCCCATAGCCTTCTCTTCTTTAAGCTAAACATAATTGCTTCATAGGATTTAGCCTCCAAGCCTCTCACCATCTTTGTTGCTCTGTACACTCTTTCCAGTTCCTCAGCACTTTTTTTGTATTGCGGCGACCAGAACTGGACACAGTATTCCAGGTGTGGTCTGACCAGTGCAGCAGAGTGGTATTTTCACTTTTACTTAGTATTTTTTAACTTCAGATGTAATTGTGAAGAACACATCCCCATGAACCATGGGAATTTCTAAGATGGCAGAAGATGTAGAGTCAGTTGGGAATTCTTCAGAGATGCTGTGACTGCTTAAGGTCTATAACTGAAAGGATAGATGGCTGTAGAGTAGAAAGGAATGATTTTGCTACTGCTGTACCTGCTAACATGGATGTTATATCAAGTTGTGATGAATGAAGGAGCAGTATCGATAATCAGTGCTGGAAGCCTTGAAAAGCCCCACATGAAAAAGGTTAATCCTATGAGAGGGATCTTTGATAGATCTTCCATGATACCACCTGCTGGAATTAGTGTCACTGAGCAGAGAGACCTCAGTGTTTGATAAGAACGGCTGCAGATTGTTTGATTTCTGAGCTAATGGTTGGATGCAGAACCGGGCCTTAGCAGCAAAATTGACAGCCTCAGCAAAGATTATAGAATGGATGCTATAGTACCTAGTGCTGCCTATTATGCTCTTTATAGCTAGGAGCAGCAATAAACTTGGTATGAATTAAGAAGACTCAAGCACTAGCCAAGTGAAGGTAGCAGACTAGCAGTGCATTTCAGATGCTTTTGTTGATTGTTTACGGCTTAAATGTCACAGTCTTTTCTATAGCATTCAGATGTTGGTAACTGTCAGGAACTGTGAGGGAATTCCTGATGCTGCATGACTTCGGTCTTAGGTGGCACTCCATCTTGCCTCTTGCATTTTTATTTTTCAACAAACCTTAGAACTGGAGGAGGAACTCAAAAGCAATTTGTTGATCAGACTTCAGATAATCAATTTGCTAATGGAACATCCTAGCAGAATTTTTTTTAAAGAAGTTTACCTAATTATAAAGCAATATAAGTAAAAGGCACACTCAACATTTTTATCTTGTGGTATTAGCTTCTATTATTCAGCTTCTGCAACTCTACCAGTAATGTAATTTGAGCATTATCAGGTTTTTGCCGCTAACAGTGCTATGCATAGGAGGTTACAATGATAATGATTTTTGGTTTGCTAGCAAACCCAGGAAAATTCAGTCTAAGAGCAGTATTACCTTCCCTATCTCCAATCATCCACTGTCTAGAAGCCTCAATATAAGGATCTGATGATACCTTTGATGCCCACAATGGCTGCCGATGAGTGAAGGTGGTACTTTTGGTAACCCTACTTCAATTTTACAACTTTCCTTCAAGAATATAAAAAAGCATTTTTTCTTTTTCTTTTTTACTTTGTTTCAGTTGCCACAAGTTGCTCTTCATCATACAATTTTATTTGTAGTATTTTTATTAACAGCAATACTTTAAGACTATTCATGTCCCTTTATAGGACAACTGTCCATATAATAGTATTTAACAAAAAAACAGCCTTTCCCTTCAAAAATTTAACACAGGATTGAAAATGTCATCTTAAAATTAAAATTTTCCTTTCTATTTTGGCTTTTTTCATGTATTAATTTTATTTAAAAGCTCTCCGTATCAGTAACAGAAAACTTATTTTGTCCTTTTTCCCCTACGCAATAGCATTACTTCGTCATTTTCCCAAAATGTTTAGCACCTTTTATATCTTGTAGTGAATTAGATAGTCAGCTGAGCATATAAAGAATGTTTACAGTTTACTTTTTCCTTCAAAATTCTAGGAAAAGAGAATTTTCCTCCACTCAAATTAGATTTAAGTTTTCTGATGAGAAAGTCTCAAAGCACCTTCAAACCATGTCAAACACAAAGCACTGTGGAAAACAGATTCTTGGTTATGGCTGCGAGTCTTTTAATTAAGCAAATGAGTTTCATTTTCTTTATTTACATAGAAAATAGCTTAGAGGTTTAGGATTCCCCTGGCTTATGACTAAAAAAACACATTTCAACCATTTAACCTCACAGGCAATATCTTTTCATATTTATTGCACTCAACCAAATATCAAGTGTAACATCAACCCTATGCAACAAAAACCAACTACTTGATCTAAAGGTGAATTCTTTTTGGCACTTGTGACAAAATCACACCTTCCTATTTTCTATGGCATCATCTATCCAGTATATTTCTTTCCCCAGCTCTTTCTTTTTCCCCGTAGAAACTGGGAACATTGAAAACATTGAACCTGTTTTGGCTGTTGGGAGGGGTCCCCAGTCATCTCCCCCCAAGAATGAAGGAAGATTCAGTGCTGCATTTGTTTGTAGGCCTGTGTGGGGCTGAATCTCTACCTAGAGGCCAATGGACCTGCTGTCGACAAGGCTTCATTTGGTAGAAGCAGCACAAAAGAGGGTCAAATTAAAGTTTTAAAAATATATTTATTTCAGTTCAATTAGCAAATGTAATTAGTCTCTAACTAAATCCTACTTAAATATACGAAATGCTTGTATGCTTGTATTAGCATACAAGTAAAACAAATCCTACATATGGCATTGTACCATCTTAAAATAGCAAGGTTTGGTCTAAAAATGAATATTCCCCCAAAATGTCTGGCTCCCCCGCCCCCTGAAAAGCCAGTTTATTTTTGTGGCTTCAACATTTATGGAGATTTTCCATCTCTGGTGTGGTGGAAAGATATTACAAAATTTACTCTAACTGGGAAAGATGCAGATGGGAAGAATCAATTTTTATTTCAAGGGGAATGGATGGGTGGGTGTGGCCACTGTGTAACTGCGCTCCCTCTGAAGAAGTCTGAAAGTGGGCCCCTGAGACTTTCTCAGAGTCCCAAATGTACCCCAAAATGTTGCTGGTCTCTGAGGTGCACAATAATTAAACAAGGAAATGTGGCTGTTCCTGCTTTTTAAAATTTTTTCATGGGGGGATAATGCATAGAATTTATGAACAAGCTAGGTTTTTAAACCAGCTTCATTCTGTTTCCTGAAAATGTTCAGGTGTTGGAAACTAACTCATGTGCAGGAGGTTACCAGAGGCAGTTTTCATAAATATAATATGGGGCTCTATTCCCTAACTGGATTAGCTCAAATAGATGAAAAAATAGATGGTCATTAAAGTTATCAAATTGATGCTTATGGTAAGAGACAATTGCATTACTGCAAAATCAGATTTCCATTCCCCTGTATAAACATAATATGCAGCATAATCATTTCCTTTCTTAAGACTATTTCATGCAGTTACATATATCTTAACTAGCATACTTTTCCCCATCTTGATTTTTTTTTAGGTTCACGAACTTTCTTTGCTGGCATTCAGGAAAGGACAGGGGTCACCAGGAGCGTTGCCACTGCTTCAACTTCTAGCTTTGACAAAAGGAACATACTACAATCTAAGATTCATCACTGCATAGTAATTCCTGTTTAGAACTGTCCCTCATGGGGAAAAAGAAGAGATTTTCTCAAATGCGAACACAATGTTCTTTATGTAACTGAGAAGCGAGAAGCTCTGAGATGATCTATGCAAAAGTTCTTCTTAAAAAGATGAATATTTCATTCTTTATCAGCAGTGAGTGATGAGTGAGAAGTGGTTGTGATAAGAAAGAAAGAAAGAAAGGAAGGAAGAAAGAAAGAAAGAAAGAAAGAAAGAAAGAAAGAAAGATAGAAAGAAGGAGGGAGGGAGGGAGGGAGGGAGGGAGGGAGGAGCGAGCATGCAAGCAAATGGGACATCTACTGCGAGAAAAAATCTAAATGAGATACCAGACAAAGGCCACAGATCAAGGAAAGACAGAATGATCTTCGACACTAAAAGCCACATCACACGCCATTAGGTAAAGTCCATACAAACGTTCAGGGACAATCATAAAAAATTGGGGTCCCCAACATTTCCCCTTCCTTGCCTTCTTTTTGCATTTTTAAGTTATTTTGCAGATAAATGTGACTGCTGGCAAAATGAAGGAAGGACTTCCTGTGCCCTCTTCTATTGCCAATAGTGCTTTGGGCCCCAGATGGGCCCCAGATACATCCCTTGGAAAGGAAAGCAGAAGGTGACACCTCAATGCATCATTCTGAGAATGCACAACCATCTAGAAAAGAGGAAAGTTAAGTTGGAGGAAATCCGAGTCAAAGATCACGAGGGGAACAGAGGTGTAGGGTGTCATTAGCTGATTGATTTGTTGGCTGGCTTGCTTTGGTACAAGCTGTGCTTTGCTTGGATTTATCTTGTCTGTTGCATATGCTGCACAATTCTGTATTGTGTGCATTTGGTCTATTTTGTAGGTATTTTTCAGCATCACAATCTTAACTTCGCAGAAATATCTGTTATGCTTTGTAGAGGCTAATATGACCTCTTCATTAGGCAATACCAATTTGTACTCCGCGTGTTTTGTGATTGCTGTTTTGAGAATGGGCAGGTCTTGCAGATGGTAGCCATTTTATGAACACGCTCACAGCCCTCTCAAAATGTCCCTTGGTTTAAAATGCTATGGACTCTTGATCTAAGACAAACTTCAGAGGAACCACATGCTGAATTAAAACTCTTAACACATCTCTGAAATTGCAAATCCTGTGTGGCTATCTAGAAGCTCTATAGTAAATGAAGCCAAAACGACCTATGTTCCAGTTTCACTATATAAAATTCAGTACGGCTATCAGCTTAATGTTAAAAAACCCTTCTGATCAGTTGCTGTCAACAGTACATAAGGATGACAAGCAACAGTGCACCTGGGGTTTAAGAAAAATAAAATACATAACACTTTTAACCTTTTGTAGCAAGTGTCCCTTGTTTTGATAAAAGAGATGGATAGCCCTGTCAGATTTCAAGCCAGTGGACACACAGCTTTTTATTTAATATGTACACATTAAAGGTGCCATTTTATTACCTAAAATGACTTATACAGTAGACATTAAAAAGTTATTTTCCGACAATAGCTTTATCTCCAAGTAAAAAAATGTGTCAGGTTTAATCTTCCCAAGCAGGTCTACATTAAATTCTTTTTCCTCTTTGGAAACAGATAAGCAGTAGAAAATGGATAGCTCAAGTAATTAATTAATCTTAAACTTTTTATGAGTAAAGAATTGCTGTAACTCTTAAGAGTAGGAAGATTAACCTTTGTCAGCCTGAAGAAAGTTCTTCAGTGGTTAGGGACAACAAAGGACCCTGTGCTATTCTTGAGAAAAGCCCACATGAAAAGTAAGTGGAAGAGTTCATTTCACAAAAGGCTTTGCATAAGGGCTACCCTATCAGGGCTGCAGAAACCTAGACGACCTCTAGATGGCAGCAAAGACGTAGAATTTCTATAGTTCTGTTGTGCCCTCTGTTGGTTGCTCCATTTTTCGCAGATGATTTGATTGCCTTTGCTTTGTTTATCTTACATCTTCAGGCACTATCACTAGAGTGAAAGGCCAAAAGGAAAAGATTCCTCCATGGCCAACCAAATTGGATTCCAGCCCTACAAAAGAACCTTTAAGATAATGTTTCATTTCAAGGTGAGTAAGCAAACAAGTACAACTACTACAAAACCGTGCAGGTTTGTTTGAAATGTTTGGGGCTGCTTGCCGTAACCAACAAGTTAGGTGGACTGGGTCTGACTAAGAGAAGGCGCTTTACCATCATTCTAGTGTAGAGCACAGGATCCTTTTCCTGAGAAACCATGTGAAATTGTCAAATTTATGAAAAAGGCTGCATTCTGAAAGATACTGTATCTAATACAAAGATATCTAAGACAAGTGGTACTATTTCTGACATGGAATGTGACATCAATCAGCAACAGAGATATTAGAAAAACGGGTAAGTGTGCTGCAGCAGCTTGTGCAATGCACACAAATTGTAATCTAAATTCACAGTATTTCTGGCCCCTCAAAAACGCCTTTGGATGCCCATACTTATCTCATAAAGACATCATGAGGAAGCAGGTGTGTACCAAATAAGGAAAGGCTGCTACCGTAATGGAAAAAGACCCTAATAATTTGATTTTAAAAATCTATGATGAAGAATTTATTTTATTCAAGGACCCCACTTTGTTAAAACAAAAAACAAAAACATAAATACAGTAGTCAAAGAATCCCTCAATCAGTCAAGTAGACCAGCCAACAAATTCAATTGCCCCTTTCATGTTAAAAATGACAGGAGATTTAACCACTTCATATTACAACGAAATCTGAATGACGGAAATTCTTCAAATCTATGAACTGCAATTGTTTGAATTCTAAAGCAAGTTTACTTGAACACTTTTTGTTCCTTCCTCTTTTCCGTAGTTATCTAAGCCTCCAAAAAGTCTTATGAGATGACTTACCCATCTAAGCTATGTGAGAGGACAAACAAAAATAGAGTAAGGATACCGCCTAATTGGATTGATTCTATCTTACAGATCCCCATCCCCACCCCCACATCACATGCCACATGGCCATGAGAAGCCCAACAATCTTCTAGAGAGGTTTTGGGGGAGGGCTGTGTATGGCTGGAGAGGAAAGGCGGTAACACTTTTTTTCCCCATTAACTTCCTTATGTTAATTTAGGATCAAAGTTCCTGAATCTTGGAGAAATGAGTGACCTCTGAGATTAAGTATTATAAAATATGGTCCAACAGATCATCTATTATCATGACAAATTACTGTTACTTAAGGCATCCTCCAGCATAAATTTCATTGCTCTAGACTTTTGAATGTTGGCCCCATGTTTCACCCTTCCATTAAAATGCATGGAGTTGAACCATGATCACTTTTAGTTAAATACTGTTCTCATGTGCATCTCTCTCAAAGGCAAACAGCAACACATGTTGCTTACATGCTTTGCTACTGGCTTTCTGGAAGCATCAGAGGAGGTACTGCTGGAAATGGGAAACTGAACTTGCTAGACCCTTAATCTCATCCATCAAGGCTGCTCTTAAGCATTAAACAGAAGAAAGTTGAGGAAAATGCCATCTGAGGGAAAGGACTATTGGACAAAAGATTATTAGTAGTCGTTCCTCAGAATTCAGATACAAATCTATTTTCTCCTATTCCTGGATTTCAGTAAAAAGGTTATTTAAAGCAAAATGACTTCTTGTATAATCAGGTAATTTGGGGAAGAACCAGATGAAGCACCATGGACAGAGTTCTACTCTGGTAAAATTCTGAAAGCATTTTCTGATAGGACAGGCACTCTACCTGTTGAAGTTAATATCTGGATAGCTTGAATATTCTGATTTCATCTTGGCATTGCGCCGCGGAAAAGTGCAGAAGAAGGCATTTGCTAGCAAACTTGCAGTCTGCTCCTGCGACATTGTGATGGAGTGGTTCATTTTTTGTTTTAGAAGAGGTATTGGCTAAAAAAAGACAGAAAGACGGGCATAATTACTGTAGCAATTCAGAACATAAACCACCACTCAGCAACAAGAACCTAGTAGAACAAAATTACATTTGCTAATTTAGAGGCACTGGTGGCTTCTTAAATCAGCATCACCACTGAAGTCAAGAGCTGTTTATCCAAGTTGATTGGGACAAGAGTCTTGTTTGACAAACTGCAGATTTTAATCAATAACAACAAGAAGAGCAAACAAAACATCACTATCCTGAACAAAATAAAGCATACATGGGGAAACAGGTGGAATACGAGGAACCTAGGAAGAAAAACAAAGCATGAAGAGATTGCATTAACTGTATTTAGCAGTCTCACTGTCACAGAGTTTGGAAAAGGGCAATCACAAGTAATCACATCGTAACAGCTGGGAGACAAGGCTCCATGATGAGACACCAAACAAAACAACTATGATAGAGGAACTGAAGTATTCCTTTGTTTGATTACCTTGTCTAAATGAAAAAGAAAATTATGTTTCAAGAAAAAAAATTACAAACCAACGAGCTTCCACTCAAACATTATTATTGCCTGGTTATTTTACAAATTAGTTTAACCTCTATAGAATATACAGTCAGCAGCATCAAAAGAGGGGATAATCTAAGGTCATTTTGTGCAGCTCCTTGAAAATAAATTGTTAAAAAATACAAGCAGAAGTCACTTTTAAGAATGTGATGACAGCTAGCAGAAGTCTGGAAGACCTGCAGATCTGTAAAATGTGATGGTATCCTTAGTTAAAAATTCTCTTTTCTAAATTTATGAGAAAAGATCTTTTGTTTACTGTGGTTCTTTGCATTCATAAATAAGGATTTTGTGATTACACAAACCCTGGTTCATAGCGCCACAGATCTAAGAGATTAACCAGAGACTGCTGGTTACCTCCAGTAATCATACTGAAAAACCTATGAATTTCCTAAGATCCACGGAAATGGGTCTTTTTCTCTTTGGAAAAGCAAACAGATGTCAAGCAAGCACCTACAGGACAGCTAGAATATGAGCTGTATTAGTGCACAAACAACCAGTTGAAGAGCCATAGTTACAGGTGAGCAACCTGCTTTTCTTCATGGTTTCTCCACGTCACTGATTTAACTGGAGTGAAAATGTTCCCACGTAGAAGATTGCTGCACTCCTTTCCCCAACAGAGAATGTGAAACACACTGGAAGGAATTCATAAACATCAAGGACATGAATTTGTTGTACCCAGATAGATCATTGCTATAGTATTGCTACTCCCAGGTGGAACCATGACTGTGGTATTATTATCATGATGGATATTGCGAGCCAGTACTGAAAACTTGAAATTGATTTGCTAGAGGTAGAAGGGCAATGTCCTGTTCTCCAAAAAGTTGAAGCAAGGATACTTTCATACCACTTTCCAATGATTTGTAGAAGCAAAGAAGCTCAGGAAGCACTATTTTCATGGGAAATCAACACATCATGCTTTTTATACAACCACACTAATTTGCTACTTTCATACATATAGTTTTCGGTCAGGAGAAAGGAATCCTCACAAATGCTATCCTTTTACAACTAAGCATCTATGGGACAAGATTTTAGGACATAGGATCCACATATCTGGGTTAGCCTTGTGGCCATCATGATCTTGCCACAATCCTAAGTCAGAAAAACAGGGTATTGCTGCTACTAATATAGTTTTGTTCCTGCTCAGGACTTCTTTCTGCAACTCTCCTGCAAACTCTCCCACACATGCCCAATAGAAGAAAGTTCCATCATATTTTCCTGTAACAACTGAATCTGAAAGGTAAAATCAGGTTAAGAAACCTGGATTGCTAAGAGATTGCTACTGGTTTGCAAACATGGTCACGGGCTGCCCTTGAACAAAAACAAGTCAGGCACAAGAGTGCTCTTGGTGGGAAAGAAGCTATTACTCCTGTTCAAATAAACAATGATTTGCTAGAAAAAAAAGTGTTAGTTTAAACCTGATCCCCAGTCCACCTTTGGACATTTCCTCCAAAAAAGTCAATGCTACCCTTGCAAATGACATTTGTGCTGTGATTCTATGCTTCCCTTTAGGTTTAATAAAAAACTTATCCTCCCTCACAAAGTAGATGAAAAAACGTTTATTTTGTAACCCTAAAACAATGTCCAGTTGCAGGACTGCTTAGCAACAAAACACTCATAAAATACATAATTTATGTGGTTCTCAAATTGTGTTGTTAGATTTATTTTTTTTGTCTATGACAAAGTCCTTCCAAACAGCTGAGTAATAAAAAAAAACTAAAATAATTCAATTTTCTTTTCCTGAGGATACCCTTATTTGCATAAAACTCTGCTTAATTCTCGAGAAGAAAAACTTTCAAAGAATAGGCAGCTGGGACTGCAAATGCATTCCGATCTGAGTAATCTCCCTGATTTCAGCTGAAAGTCCTTCTTCACATGATCAAACTTCACATTAAATTTCCTCATGAAAAAGGCACTGTACACAAAGACGTATGCTTGAATTGCAAATTAAAATGAAAAAACAAAACAGTTGTATGAAACCGATAAAACTGTATCACCAGCTAATGACCCAAAGAACAGTTTTAAACAATAACTATTTCACTGAACAACAGTAATTGTTTTATGCCTTAGTAAAAAAAGAAATCACCTGAAAGTAGCTTGTAAGCTATTTCAACTACTTTTTTCCAAGCAGAAGTCAGATTTTGATACAGAGGTCAAATCAAGTTTCAGAAATGAAAAACAAAGCCTCGAGTGTGTTTTACATTGTTATGGATGGGTATGGTCCTCGTTTTCCCTTGGACCAAAGCTCAACAGCCGAGCTCCATGTAACACAGCCTTGGCATTTTGGCCTCAGTCATTCCTAGTATTATATAGCAAATTAATCCACTCCAGAAAATACCCTTCAGATGTGTCGACTAACCTGGGTGCAAATGCTAGGCAGAGAGAGCGCGAGCTTCACCATGTCAGGCAAAATGGACTGAAAGAGATGCTGAGCTTCGGCATCTTCCAGCACCTGGAGTAAAAACAGAAGAGGACATTCTCATGTTAGGAGTAGGGTGAACCAGATCAAGCTCTCTGTAGAGCATGTTTAAGGTGACTTGGGAGACATCTTTTAAAAAACCCAAAGTTAATCACAAACTCTGGAGATCTAGATGCAAAAAAAAAAAAGTTATTAATATCCTTAAAAGAACCTGTTGATCATGCCTAAGTGCCTGATTGCTACACATCAAATACAGGCTAAATGTGATATTCGACTCTCCTGTCTTAATAAATCCACATGCTAACAACAAATGTTTATGGAAATCGTTTAAATCTGCATATTTGAGTAATTTCCACATTGCCAGTTGGGTGGGAAAATAGCGTAAAAAGACCTTGTAATGCAGGTCACTGAATTTATTTTAAATTAGTTTAAAATAGAGGGGGATTAGGCTACGCAGAGAGAGAAAGAAAAACAGCCACGACAAAGGAATGAATGAGTGAAAGCAGCTGGCGCACCCTGAGGCCTATTAATCTTGCAGGCCAGCCGTCCAATAGATACCTCCATAAACTCTCAGACGGCAGCAAAAGCCAGCCTCTTTCAAGGGCCCCCTCAGAATTTCTCCCAGCCCAAATGGAGCAATTAGGAGCTTCAAAGCGGCACCAAAGGGTACGTGTGGTGACTGCGCTTTTAAAAGGATTCAAAAACTAAACAAAAATGCGTTTTGTACATGCATCGTGATTCCAGTTAAAACAAGGACTTCTCGCTCCAGCGCTTTTCCCCCTGATCCTGCCAATCCCAAGCTCAGGGAGAGGCAGACGTCCTATGGCAACGTTTTCCTTCCGAGGCTTATTAGACGATACACCGGCAAGCAGAGACTTAGAAGTGGTAAGAACAGGAACTCTGCATTCCGTAGCATCGAAAAAAGTCTGTCAGAATTTCACAGACGTTGTAAAAAAGAGGAGAGAGGAAAAAAATTACTAAGAAAAATCATAGTTCTTAAAACGACTGAAAGCTCAAACCAAACTCAGAGATTAGATCTAGATTTGGTCATGCCTTGAACAGGCCAGCTGAGATTAATGGGACTTAATTTATGATTAATTTCTATAGATATATTTTAGCACGGTGAAAGAGATTTAATTTATCATATCTTTAACAAAACATGAAAGATACACTGAAAATCATTAATCACGCTCAACTACAAGAATAGAACAATTTGCACACACTAGAAAAACTTAACATGTAACCAATGACGTAATCAAACACAGACCTTTAAATTACTACAAAGGGACCCCTGCATTGTTTAGCACCCATGGGAATCTTCTTCGGGGATGAACTAAATTTTGAAAGTTTCTGAAGCAAAACCTTTCCATTTTTCATTACATGATGAATGTTCTTCTATGGCAATCATGTATTTAGAAATGTTGGTTATACAAATTGCTGCAAAATGAGGGTCTTAAAACGTTAACATCTTTACTTGTGGGAGGCAATATACCTCCCACATGCACCGCATTCCCAAGTAGTGATGTATACAAAAGCTAAAGGCTGAATTTGGATTTCAGGAAGCAACGTCAAACAAGTGCATATAACATTAATTCAAAGGAAGACATTTAACCTTAAGCATCCAGAAGACTGTCAGATCCTGATCATTCTTCTACTCTGGCGAGTGCCTCCTGTCTTTTAAAACTGACATATGATGCTTTTCTGACTGCCACATATTCCAGAGCCTCCCTCGCCTGATGACAGATTCTGGCACTGGACTTTGTTACATCTGTCAGCTCTTCTACCTTTTCCTGATGCAGCTCTGAGAGTAAACAGACAAGCAGCAGCAAAGACTGTTTCCTTCAGGCTGAACTGTAATGAGTTCAGAGCTGTACTGCATCTGCTCTGGTTAGGTAACACTTTCCTTTTCAAACAATTCTTTTTACTTGGGATTTCATCTATTCATTTGCGATAAGCAACTGCCCGAGCTGGCAAACCCTTTGGCTCAGAAATAAATGCATTTTGTTGGTAAAATCCAGAAACTTTCAGAATATGCAAATGTCTGAGATAGCGTCCAGTTGTCACTTCGGTTAACTAATGTTCCCAATTGTTGAAAAGGATGCGACTGTACTTAATTATTCATTTCTTCCTTTTTATTTGGCTTTTCTTTCAAGAGGAAAAGACAAGAGGCATAGCGCTCCTTCTTCCAATCACTCCAGCAATCTGGCCTCTCCCAAAGTCACTCAGCAACTTTCTATGGCTGCGAGTGGACTTGAAGCTGAGTCTGCCGTCCTAGCCCAATGCCTTCCCCACTACACTTACCCCTATTTCGTGTTACAGTCCTCAAAGTCAGCCAAGTCCTCAGTTCTGGCTGAACCCAGTCATGACCAACAAGAGCTCTGAGACGGGGATTCACCTCTCGTTCTTGTTCATGCTTGAATTTGTCTAACAAATAATGCTCTTCTCAGAGGCATTCTAGAAAACAGACCTGACATTATCAGTTTTTAGAATCCCAAAGTACTTTCTACTACTTTAATGTAATGACCTCGTGCCATCTTTAAGCAAAACGCTTCATTCAGTAGGTCTAGTAGAGGAAGTTATTGAGATCCTACAGTTTCTTTCAAGGAGCAACAGATCTTATGTTGGTATGTCTGTCAAAGAGCCAGAAGTGGATGGTTTTCTTGGACATCACGATAAACAAACTTACTGTTAACAGAATTAACCTCCACCTCACATTTCTCTAGTAATCTTGTCTAGAGTCACTGGGAGTCAGGCAACATACAAATCCAATAAAAGAAACAAATAAATAGTTTCTATAGCTCAATAATTTAGGTAAATTTATTTATTCAGAGTATTTTTGTGCCACCCATTCCCTCAAGCACTCAGATAGCTTAGAGGAATATAATTAAAACAGCAAAAAATGTAATTTTGACCATGTGTGTGTATAAAATGTAGGAGATAAGACCTGTTTGTTATTATTTCTTGTTATCTAAACAAATTGTTCAGCAATAAATAAGTTAGGGAGTCTTGTTGTCCACAAAACATCCTTACTGTATCATAGTAGTGAACTGGCTGCCTCATTTTTTGAGCAACTAACTTGACATAAAGTTGTACGAGGGTAGAAAACACAGACTTATATCTATCTTCTTTCTTAAAAGATGACAGAAAACTGACAACCCCATTTTTTAAAACTCTCATTTTTAAAATAAATGTTATGTCTCAAGAAAGTTACCTTATTTACACAATGTTGTTTGCCACTCACAATCTGGGTGAATTTTATCAAGTTTAACTCAAACAAACAATTCCTGGGACTTTAGCCCAGTTTCACCCTTAGATTACTCTGGAGGCTAAAGCAAGAATATGCAATCTTTTTTGGGAGGAATGAAAACACCTGACACCCCCCCCCCCCCCAAAGCCTAGGCAAGGAAGGCCAGGACAACCTAAATTTAGTTTAATTTTCCATGCCTTAAAAATTTAATACTTAATACTTTCCAAATTCAGTGCCAATGTTGGGAGAGCTTCTAAAAGTTTTGGAGGAAAATGTAGGTAGGTGAAAGTGGAGGTTTTGTACCCCAGAATTAGAAGACCCAAGATGCTCACAGCATACTGGGGAAAGGGAGAAGGGTTGTCTGTACAAATTACCAGTTTCATGGGAGGAACATTCACACTGTAATGAACAGTACAGCGATGGCTTCATGGTACTATATATTTATCCTTCAAAACACCAAGAGCAAGTGAAAAGTAGAGTAAAATCAGCGTATGGCAAAGTGATGCTGGACGGCCTTTCAATCTAATCCTGAAAAGATCTGAAACTGTTGGCTTACACAGAGTGCTTATTTTTGCTTATATAAATAAAAGTGCATGCTGCCATTTATTGGCCCAACTTTCATCAGAGTTTACTCTGGGCTTTTAAAAATGCACCGCCGCCCCTCCAATTCAGATACTTGAATTCAACTGAGTAGCAGGTTCCTGCCTTTCTCTCCATGTAACTAGTACTCTTGGTAGCATAACTTCCAAATTAAACCAGTTTCTATGTGCCAGAAAATCAACCCTTGCTAACATGTGTAGCAGTTTCTGAGAAAAAGGCCATTCCTAGAAGCACAGATGCAAACAATGCCAAAGAAGGAAAAATGGACAAACACAAAAGAAACTCATATGGCAACAGAGAAGCTCAGTGAAAGGGAGGAAAGAGACAAGGTATGGGAAGCATGCAGGCATGGACATCTTTTCAGCCCCTTAAAGTTCCTGGTTTCAGGAAAGTGGGTAGTGGAAAGAAGAGACTGGCGAGAGCTGGAGTAACTCAGGAATAAGGGGGGCTGATTAGAGTAGTACAGTGGTACCTCTACTTACAAACGCCCCTACTTACGAAATTTTCGAGATACGAGCAGCTCCAGCCCCAAAAATTTACCTCAATGTGCGAACTCCGCCTCGAGATACGGCCATTTTTCCACCCTGACACGTGGTCCGTGGCCATTTTTCTGTCCTGACACGTGGTCTGCGGCCATTTTTCCGCCCCTGACACGTGGCCCACGGGCATTTTGCTGCCCCGCCACGCGCGGGCGTTTTGCTGCCCCGCCGCATGGCGCACGGGCGCTTTTCCGCCTGACGCGTGGGTGTTTTGCCGCCCCGCCCCGCGGGCGCTTTTCCACCCCTGACGCATGGCGCGCGGGCGTTTTGCCACCTCGGTGCGCGCGGGCACTTTTCCGCCCGACGCACGGTGCGCGGGTGTTTTGCCGCCCCGCCGCATGTGGGCGCTGTTCCGCCCAACGCGCGGCATGCGGGTGTTTTGCTGCCCCGCGGTGCGCGGGCGTTTTGCCGCCCCTGACGCGTGGTCCGCGGACGCCAGAACGGATTAACGGTAATTACATTGAACCTTATGGGAAAATTTGCTTCGGGGTGTGACCAAATTCGGAGGGCGGAACGGATTAACCGTATTTACATTGAACCTTATGGGAAAATTTACCTTGACTTGCGACCAACTCAACTTGCGATCAGCGTCATGGAACGGATTAAGTTTGTAAGTAGAGGTACCACTGTATTCTAAAAAATGCCTAAGTGTTGGTGAAACCATACAAGGAACTTAAGAACAAGAAAACATACAGAAAACAGAATCAATCTGTAGCCATATACTCAAGATTTTCATTGAAGTAGCGCTGTATACAGTATGCTTTGAAACATGATTTGGAAGAAGCATTTCAGACTTCCTGTAGTAGCCTGAATTAAATTTGGATGCTTTAAAGCAATGGCATCTTTTTTACAGGCTCAAAGTTGGGTTGCTTTAATGAGAAGCAGAGAGGTGCTGTGCTTGCTTGAGTTCCAAAGCACTTGTTGCCGGTCCTTTTCAAAACGAACACAGCCCTACTGAGTACCATCTTCTCGGTCTTCACTTTGTTATTTTTAAGGAACCTCCTCGTTTCAAAAATCCTTGTAACAGGATTCTGGCATGAAGTTCACCTTTATTCTCCTCACCATCAGTGAAAGCACTTCATACTGGACTAACCCACCGGATGAGCAAAGATGTCAGAGATAAGTCTCAGTAGTGGAGCTGAGCATGACTCAGAAGCAGATAAAAAGGACCACAGTCTGGGGTCCTACATATCCCCAAGATTAGAGCATTCTTAACTTGCTTGTCCTGCTGTTCCCTAAACTAAGTTTGGACATAGCTACTCACCTGGATTGACAATTGAGAAGCAATTTGTTTGAAATTAGCTATTTTTTTTTTAAAAGGGCTTCCAGATTCTTTTCTATGTGGTTCCCTGAAGGAAACTTTTGTTCATCACAACCTGCCAGCTATCCAAAGAGGTTATTATCTGATCAGGCATTAGCACAGCTTGCAAGGGTCATAGCCTAAGGTGCATTTTAGCTCTGTGTCATCTTTGGAGTCAGGAAAAGTAACATCAGCTGAAAAATAAGCTTACCCCAAAATTAAATATCAAGATTTAATTTTGGTAAAATAATTCCAGAACAGAACAAGAATGTTGACTGCAGTATCACCAGGTTATATTCAGTGCTACAGGTGTACAAGGAAGATGATGCAAGAGAAATTCCTAAGTCCTTAGGATCGTGCAAATTCTCAGCCAATGGTTCTGGATCCTCTTGATGTGGGAGCAAATCAGAGGCAGAATGCATAAAGGTATCATAGTTCAAGCAACCACTGGCTCACACACAAATTCCAATGTCTGTCATTTTGAAATAAGAACGTGTCTCTAGAAATACTATGCACTGCAAGTGCTAAATACCAAATGTGTACCAATAACAAATATGACAAATATTTACACATTAATATCTGCAGGTAGTCCTTGTTTAACAACCACTCATTCAGTGATCAAAGATAGGATGGTGCTGAACAAGGGGGACTTACGACCGGTCCTCATAGTTGTAGCTGTTGCAGCGTCCCTGTGGTCACATGATTGCGATTTGGGCACTTGGCGACCAGCATGCAATTATGACGGTTGCAGTGTCCCACAGCACGTGATC
The DNA here is from genome assembly GCF_059951505.1 of Python bivittatus. Lineage (NCBI taxonomy): Eukaryota > Metazoa > Chordata > Lepidosauria > Squamata > Pythonidae > Python > Python bivittatus. The sequence continues at coordinate 8,669,955 of NW_028277033.1, forward strand.
ACCATTTGCGATTCTCACTGCCAGCTTCCAGCATACAAAGTCAATGGGGAAGCTGGCAGGAGGTCGCAAATGGTGATCATGTGCCATCGCACTTAATAACCCATGACAATTTGCTTAATGACAGCAACTGGAAGTGCTAGGACTGTTGTTGCTAAGCAACATGGTCACATGATGTCACGCTTAATGACCATGTCACTTAGCAATGGCGTTTCCAGTCCGAATTACCATAGTTAAGTGAGGACTACCTGTACTCTTAGAAGTGGTGAAAATGAATGAGCACCATTATAATGGAAGAAAGGCAAGAAAGGAGCAAAGTACAGGTAATCCTTGCTTAACAATGTAATTGGGGTGAGAAACTCTGTCACTAAGTGACATGGTTGTAAAGCGTGATGTCACATGACTGCACTGCTTAGCAATGGCAGTCCCAACATTCCTGGTTGCCGTTGTTAAGCAAATCACTGCAAGTTATTAAGCGAGGACCTCACATGATAACTTCTGACTTCCCCATTGATTTTGCTTGTTGGAAACTGGCTGGGAAAGATACAAATCATGATCACATGACTGTGGGATGCTGCAACATCGTAATTACTCGCTGATTGCCAAATGTGTGAATCACAATCATGTGACTACAGGGATGTGGCGATGGCCGCAACTGTGAGGGCCGGTCCTAAGTACCACTTGTTCAGTGATGTGACTTTGAACAGTCGCTGAACAAATGGTCGATAAGCATGGACTACCTCTAAACCCGCTTTCTCTTTTAGTTATGGCATAAAGTAAATTCACCAAGAAAATATGTTCTTAAATACCTTCACTGTCTTAAAATAAATTTTGATTAGAAAAACACAAAGAGAATGAATGAGGTAAATTTTGGATGAGGTACAGAAAGAACTATACAGAGAAGAGGATGGACTCTGTATATACAGAGAAGAGCCTCATTAGAAGAAAGTGAAATGGAACATTTGACATTTATCAGATTCACAAATTGACACTTGGAAAAGAAAGAAGACGACAGCTTAGAAGAGAGTAGTTAATTTGGCTCTCTCTAATTTTTTTTCTAGAAGGTAAAATATTTCTTCTGCCAATCCAAGATGACAACAATCTCTCAGGTGTATCGTACTTGACATGTGAGGCTTCTTTTAAACATTTCCATAATTTTAAATAAAGTTTAACTGTTTATAAGAATGAGTAATGCAAAGTTATTTTCTTTATTAAGTATATGAAAACATAGGTTTTTCTATTTTCAAACAGCATTTAGGCACTCATTCAGTGCTCCTTGTTTAATTTCCATCTTTCACCAATATAAACATTCAGCACTGTTCATAAATTGTGCATGAAAACCCCTGTCATTCTGGTTCATCACAGATCTTTCTAAAATTTAAGCCTAGAACTCAGTAACAATGGAGTTTCTATCTCTAAGGTTCCTCCCTAAATTTACAGTCTAGGAAACTTAGAGAATTCACAAGATGGTTAAAATGTTAAGGACTAAACTAGATTAAAAAAAAAATAGACTATGCAATAGTTTGCATAGAGAGGAAAAAAAGGTTATTGTCTTTCATTCCTAGGACTTACCCTGATATAATGGTGCACTCCACATCTTATCCTGAGAGCATACTTTCCTTTATTTATTTATTAGTCACCTTTATATAGCTGCCCATCTCACACTCTGGACCAACTACTCTGGATGGTCTTTCTTTCTTTCTTTCTTTCTTTCTTTCTTTCTTTCTTTCTTTCTTTCTTTCTTTCTTTCTTTCTTTCTTTCTTTCTTTTTCTTTTCTTTTCTTTCTCTCTCTCTCTCTCTTTTAGAGAAAGAAAGGCCTTCTTTCTGTCTTTCAGAGCGGGAAATGGGACACAAAGGTCTCGTTAAAGAACCTCGCATGGCTCTGTACTCTTTCCTGTGAACTCTCGGGGCAGATAATGGAAGAGAGCAGGCTAACGTGCTCTTTGCTGAATCTGCTCAATGGGCCATTTGGTCTCCAAATGACACTCTGTGCTTGAGCCTGCCCAACTTCCCCATTAAGCTGCGCTGCCAGGCAGAAACGGAAGCCAAGCATATATCTTAAGAAAGGGCAGGTCATGCCTCTCCCACCTGCGTCCCTTCTCGGTGTTATCAGGAAACTTCCTTATGGACTGATGGCCTTACATCATGGACAGAGCATTGGCTAAAGGATACCCCAAAAAGGATGAAGAACCTAGAAAATCTGGATATAAGGTGGCATTATTGGTAAAAGCATAATTTCAGTGAAGATGGTTGACTTAACAAGCTTTGATACTCCTGTCTCATTTTATTATTTTTCATTAGTAAACCATGATGCAAAAAAAAAAAAAAAAGGGTGCAGAAAGGTATTACTAAAGACGAAATTAGACTTGACCACCTTTGCATTTAATGTACAAGCAGCATCAGCTACTGCATGATGGCTGAGGATTACCATGGCAGCAATGAAGGGACATTGAAGGTATCCCTCAATGAAAATAGCACCTTTGACGGAGGAATTTTCCTCAGGACCACCCAGAATAGGTAAGGGTTAAATTTCCCCATCAACAAATATCGCTGTCTCACCAATCTATCTTTGCAAGGCTGGCTGTACAAATCATGCTTAGGCTGGCCTCAAATGATCCACATGAGCCCTAATATGAGCCCTTTCATATTACTTTAAATTAGTTGCATCAGCCTTACGTAGCTGAGATCTCATATTTAATATTTCATATTGTTCCATTCTTGTAATGTTTATCCCCTACATCTAAGATAGCTAGATAAGGCAGATAAACAGATATGCATTTAAAAAGACAACATACTAGCATCTTTCCCTGCAGTTTTTCCCCGTGATTACTCTATGGCACAGACTGGGATCAACCCAGTCAGCATTTGTGGTTGAGGGTGAAATTGAACGTGGCTCTCCCTCATTTAGATCAAACACTTTAACCACTACCCCACATTAGCTCTTCACATGAAAAAGTTTCTGAGCTTATGGACAGAAGAACAACAACAACAAAAACCCTACATCTGGTCTACGCTTAAGATGTTGGACTGTATAAATATAATTGATCTAGTATTTTGGAAATAAAATGGAATATGGAGCAACTGATAACATTTTCTTGTCCCTTAGTGGAAAAGCTTATTTTTATAGCACTGACCTCTCTCAATGTTGTCTGGCTTCTTTTATGGCTGTCCAGACAATTTAAAAAACGATCAATCAAATCTTGGTCGTCCATTAAAAATATCTATGTGGGAATGAAATCTTCATTTTGAAGTTCTCTACAAAGAACTTTCCATGTGCTTATGTTGTTCAAACCATCTTCTGTCCTAGTGTACACGGTGCATTCTCTTTTATTGTGAAGAACGCATCCCTTTTTCTTAAGATTTTTAAATTAATTATTGGATTAAGCAATGATCAACCAAGAATTGAATAGTCTAAAAATGTTAAGCAAACTAACAAAGGGATGTCATTAAACAGTGTGGGCTTCTTCTTCTAGTTTTGATTTAAAAGAGCAAACCAAATTATCCCTTCCTTCTCAGTTCTCATAAATTTCTTAGCTTCCTCTTAAATTAAAAGGGGAGTGGGATCTGACTTTCATCTATAGTATTTGTGAATATTGTTACTATATTCCAAATCTGTGATGGTTGCATCACTGTAAACCGTAACTTGATACTGTGACTAAAATTAGGATAATGTGGAAATGTAGGACATTTTATAAAATATATAAAAATAGGATTGTGTCTAATTAATGTCATCTATTGACAGAATAGCTCTCATCAGCATGCTGTCCCTCACAAAACATCTACTCCTGCCAAGCATCGGGGGGGCGGGGGAGGGAATCAAAGAGAAAGTAATAGTTCACAAGTAAATAATATGGATCTCACACTTGTGGATAATAAATTAGCCATTACGGTATACTTTGCTATAGATCCATTATGAAAAGGAGACTCTTGCACACAATTAATTGATTGCCTAGCTTGCTCTTCCCATTAATGATGCAGTCCCTACCCAAATGTATGAAAGCAATATCTGGACTTCCGTTTCAACAATACTGAAAATTTAAAATTTGGATGTGTTGGGAAACAAAATTCTCTGTCCAACAGAAGAGCTCCCTCTTCTGTCACTTTTTTGAAAAAAAAATATGGAGCAGTGTTTTATGCAGCCCTTGTATTCTTCAAGTGAAAATTAGGGCATCTTAACCATACACTTCTCAAAACGACACATAGGCTGTGTAATTCAGCATATCAGAGAAGGGGGGAAAAATCAGAAATGTGGTATTTTTGTACATCTCTACAGGGCAAGCACCTAGGCTAGCCAGCTTGAAAGGACAGGAAAAGATTTTTGAGACTGATCTTGTTCCTTTTCTCACTTTCAACTCAGCAAGAATTTCCTACAGAGAACAGTCCATGGTTATTTATTGATTAACTAATTAATTAAAAACGTTAAACAGCCCAATAGCCTAAGCTTGCTGGGTGGTTTATACTAACAAGGTTAACCAATAAGGTAAAATGACCAGAACTGTAACTAACAGCAAAAGTAAACCATAATTGTACTTCAAACCTAGGGTGGATATACCAAACGAACTCTGTGAGCCATAATAGAAAGAGCAGTATGCAAAAATCAGGAGTAGTTGCATAAGACTCAACATGCAAGAAACATTAATGCAATATACAGAAATAAGCAATCACAAGAAAAGATACCCAGTTTACTTGCCTAATTATTTATCCCTTACCCCTTATATTTTTATTACTCTCCACCTTAACACTAACCATGCAAACCAAAATAATCCAAATTGTCCTTTGCATTATTTACAAGCTAATGAAGAAAACTTAGAGGGTGAGCGGAACTCTGTAGCTGACACTGGAAATATTGGGGAATTCTGAGAGCAAATCTTCGCTGACTATTCTATTCTCTGTATTCCAATTTCAAATTAATATAAGAACTTATTGGTACATAAAACCATAAATAAAACAGGACACACAGTGACCGACTGGCCTCCCTTTCCCCTTAGCTGATTTTCCCTTGGCATGTGGCAGCCTGGGACGGTGGGGGGGAACAGAAATAAGTGCTTTTTTCAAACGATTTTGAAATATTTCCTAATATTTCCACTTTAAGTATTATTAAAGTCTTTAAGATCAGGAAGAAAGAATCTAAGTTTGGAAAGACTCCAAACAGGTTTTACATGATTGTTATATTGTTTTTAACTACATTTAGTCATTGTTTCTGAAGTTTTCTTTTCATTCTGCTGGCCACTGACAGTACTGTAGTTAAATCTGATTTGATCTGGAAAGACTCAAATCAAGAAATAAACTAATACATGAAAGCTAAAGAAGTTTGTCTCAATGTGGATAAAATTTCAGAAGTCCCTAAAATAATGAAAATAAGACATCAGATGAAACTGCCAGAATGCCATCCCACATCGCACAAATGTAATATCACGTAACAATTCTGATGGAATTAGAGCCAATCCCAGAACTGTTAGGGGTCTGCTTAAAACTTCTAAACGCATCTTATACCTTTGAAATGCTTGCTTATCTCAAGTGAGTCCAAAACTAAATGAGTCATTTTTTTACTTTAACATAGCCATATTCAGCTCAGCATCTGAGATAACTAGCTGCATTAAAGTGCAAACAAATACTAAAAGAAATGGTTTTGAGTATTCTGGCATGCGTTAATTGATCTGATCTAACCAGCATCAGGAGAGCCAGTATGATATAGAAGTTAAGGTGCTGGATTAGGAGTGGGGAAACTTGAGTTCTAGTCTTGCCCTTAGGTGCGGAAGCCAACTGGATGGCCTTGGGCCAGCCACTGTCTCTCAGCCCTAGGAAGAAGGTAAGGGCAAGCTATTTCTGAAAAACATTTTCAAGAAAGCTTCAGGGACATGTCCATGTAGTTATCAAAACAAAAAACAAATCAAAACACCCTAACACTGTGTAATGAGCATGAAACTGAGCCAACTCAGGGAGGCAGTGAAGGACAGGAAGGCCTGGCGCGATGTGGTTCAGGGGGTCATGAAGAGTCGGACACAACAACTGAACAACAACAACAACAACGCTGTATAAATGATACTAGGAAACCAAAGAAAGCTGCCAAAAAGACAGAAAGAGAGATAACTCCAACTGCAGAAAAAAATAGCACATTATTAATATATTGGAAAAATCACCATTTACTGTTTTTTCCAGATGGTTTCATATCAGCCCACCTGTACCACATCAGATGCTTCTGGTTTCAGACCTAATCAAAAGAGGTTAGCCTAAGCACCATTTGATTATTGCAATTTCAGATTTATAGGCTGAAATGTGCACATCTAAACCTCCAACATTTTAAAGTTTTTGTAAAAAGAACAAGTTCAACAAATAATTTGATTTTACTCAATGTTTCCATGTAAGGCGGGTCTCTCTTTTTTGTCCTTTTTTTAAAAAAAGCATACTCTTTGAATCTCACTATAGCTAAGCAGTCAAGATTCCTGAACGGACAAGTCAACAATCAGAAAGTAGGTGTGATAACTGTCCTCCCTGCCCCTCCAGCAGGAATTAAATGCTTGATACAGGGCTGATTTAATCTTTATTTGAAGCCCAAATTAAGCTCTTTTTCAAAAAAGAGGTCAATCACGTCATATCAAGTCCCTAATGCTTTGTTTTTTGAAAGCCACATGACAGGAAACATCCACAGTCAGATATTCTGCCTAAATACTGTATGCTCCTGGAGTCAATTCTGTTCTGATGATGTTTAATGTGCTGATAATCTATCAGGCATCCTTTGGCAGAAAAGTATTGATACAATATTTGGATAAGGCAATTCAGCCAGAATATGTTCTTCATCTTCTCCATATAGCTCCCCGTACTTGGTGATGCTATCACTGGTTTCTCCCTGCAGTGTGAAGCAAGTCAACAATAAATCCTCACATGTCTTATTAATGATTGCTACAGAACTGGGTCTGAGAGTCAAATTAAAGAGAGACGGGGATCCTAATCACCTCTAGCCAGAGGTCCTTCCATCTCTTATTTATGACTGGAATAATCAGGGTCAGCCTGTGTACATTCATCAGAAAGAGTTAAGGGAAAATGTACTCAAGGATTAATTATAGCTATTCCCAGGAGGAGCAAATGCATCTACAGCATGAGGAAATGAACTTTAAAAAATCCCCTCCATTGTTAATTGGAAAGAAAAAAGGTTATTTTAACAAAGTGCCTTACATACACATGCATACGTATATACAATTCATTCCCATTCTACTCTAGGACTTCTGTGAATGCCACTCGAGGCACATTCAGTTTACTGTGAGTAGAAGTACATATAAGACAGAATTAAGAGAAAAATAACAATTCAAATGGTGTCAAACTATAGAAAGCAGTATTTGAGCTTCTTTTTTTTTTTTTGCTTTTGTCAAGATCAATTTTTTTTTTTTGGTTACCTTATCGCAGAATTCAGTAAGGGCTGTGAAGTCCCATTTCTTGGCATAGGTAATATTATACCTGAGGATAGCTTCCTACAAAATAAAAATATAGCAAAAACATGAGCAATAGGAAAATGTAGTTTTTGAATAAACTGCACCCTCTGCTGGTAAAATACTATTTGGCAATAGATGTAATGGCACTGATGTTTGCAGAAAAAAAAATTTTTTAAAAAAAAATTAAGGATGGGAGTGGAAATCTCTGAAAGCCTTCTACTTCCATTCTCATTTTTAAGGACTCCCCAAAGATTCCAACAAACAGCCTAAAACTGCCATTTGGGACACCTCTTTCATCCTCTTTCTCCCGTTTGAGTTTTAAGGATGGGAATATGAACAGGAGGCCTCAGGGGCTAAAGCAGGCTCATTCCTACCTTTAACCCCCCCCCCCCAAATCTTCCAAATGGCCTGAGAAAGCAGCAGTTTGGAATTGAGTTTTGGGAATCTAGGGAAGGCTCAAGGGATGGGAAATAGGAATAAAAAGCCATGTGCTCCAATCCTCACCTTTAAATTCCCCCTCAAAGTTAAAGAACAAGTTGGAAAAAAAAATAAGGCTGCACCCTTTCTGAATTTCACTGATGCAGTCTTGGGATACTGAGTGGTCACAACGTTTTGCTCAATCTTCTTTTTTATATGTTGCAAAATTCTAAAACGTCCAATCTGGCATGATCCGTTACTATTCCTTAATCATTTTTCTCTTAAATCATTATCCCTTTTTCTCTGTTCTTAAGGCTGATTGAAAAAAGGGACGGGGTAAAGTATACTGCCAATGCAGTAGTGTACTGACTCTCTCATCAACCTACCCAGTAACGCAATATTGGCTCCCCCCTTCTGCACCTGTATCATTCTTGGGCTATACAACATCGCAATAATTCATCGTGCCATTTTTCATGCTTATGGAATCCAGCAATATTGACGGATATTCATTTAACCGTGAAGCATTAGGTCATTCGTCTGAGTCCCACTTTATCAATCTCTTGAGCCAGCTACCCCCTTTAACAGCAACTCTATCATGTTAAGGTCAACCAGTTATTTCGATGGATTAGGTGACAGCTTGGAAAAATAAGCGCCAGAATGGTAGCATGGGTGATCTATTCCAGTTTTCAAATTCATTTTTATCACCCACCCGGTGAAATTCAAGCTAAGACGAAGCAGTGGAGTGAGCTTAATTAGATCAGCCACCACTGCTTGAGTGTAAAAGCCAGAGCTACAAATAATAATCCTTTTACAACAAGAATCTGATCTATGTTTGATCTAACCGTCTTTAGTAAAGTGCCATCTAGGTATAGGTCAAGTGGGGGCCCATACAGGAGGCATCTGAAGAACTTTGTGAATTTGGGCTAAAAAGAATTAATCAATAGATGGAAGCTTTCTGCAAGGATTAAGCTGCAATCTTATTGTCCGGGGGAGATATAACCAGCACAGTAACATTTTTTAGATTTCTGCTCCCTGAAGCCAAAGAGAAAAAGACCTGATGTCTGAAGGAGAAAACCCAAATCTTAACCCCCTCTTCAGCTCCTAAGGCTCTCTCTTTCCAATACTGGAGGTCCAAAAATAAAAAAGGAGATATGCTAAAGGCGCAGGTACGCTGGACCTTAAGCCATCCTGACTTCCTTGATGCTCAATCCACCCAAACTAGCACGCGGTCCAAACAAGCTCTTGAACTGATGCAAGCTTACTCACTTTGAATAATTTTAAAGGGAGGAAATCCTTCCCTGAACCCCCCCTTTTTTGTTTTTTTAAAAAAAGGAAGCAGTAACAGAACAAGAGCCTAGCAGGAAGTAATGCTTCTAACTGGCATCCCAGCAAAATGAAGGAGCTATAGTCAAGATCTAACAAGAAAATGTGATGTAAATATATGCATGTACCTCTATTTTTAATTCTTCCAAGGGAAGAGATACTTAGCCCTATGTATCGTTCTGGTAACTAACTGCACCCTAGCAATTATTCTTCAGCATAATGTATAATATCTCCTTCTTCAACAATAATTTTTTAAAATTATTAAAAAATCACCAGCATCCATAAAAAGTCACTCTTCTAATAACCAAACATGTCTCCTTGTCCAAAATGATAAATTTTAACTATAACTGCCCCTGTGATGAGCCACAAGCCAGTTACCATATTGTAAGTTATTATAACTAAATTTACTTGTAAATTATTGTAAGGAAATAAGCAGTATAAGCCATATTCGATTGTACAGTTTAAGTAATTAATCAATACTAAAATTCTGCATCTTCATAACCATTGTGGTGGTGGATTCTGCATTAAAAACCATCCCCTATGTAATTTCATAAATAACCTTCATAAATAACTGTTTGCATTCTCACAACCTCCGTTATGAAGAGCATATTATAAATTAAATTATAGCATTCAGTGTATTGCATATGTGGATCAAAAAGCAAATAATTCTTTAGCTGATTGCAGTTTATAACTGAAAAGTTTTTACCTTCAAATCACGGGAACTGGTGAATTTCTTGAGCAGTGAAGTCTGGATTAATTCCCATCGGCTCCCAGCAGTCCTGTCCCCGTTCTTTATAAAGAACAGACATTTATATACAATATTAAAACCATTCAGCTAAGAAAATCATCTTAAGATTTACTATCAACTGAGAACAAAACAAAAATGTCTGTGCGTGGGTATAATTTATAAAACATTAACCAAATTTACAACTGTGTTGCCATTAGGAAAGGAAGTATGAAGCATTTACTTAAAATTTGAGACTACTGTACATAGTAAGCAACCTTTTTTTCCCTACTAATCAGTCACCATAAACATAATCTAGCCTCACCCTTTCTACTGGAGGTGATTTTATTGCCACCTAAGAAGGGTTTATAGGACACGGATCTCCCACACACCTGATCTCCTTCAAAACTGAGCACTGCAAATGAAACCCTTACAATTATGACTAGACACTCCCTCCTGCAAAATCCAATGCCAACTTCATTCCAATGATTTATAAAGTGATTTTCAGATAATATAAACATGCAACAGATAAAGCATGAGAAAAATGTTTTAAGTCACATGGCCCTCAATTTTTGGGGAAAAGCAGAAAGTTCTTTAAATAAGAAAGCCCTGATTTTTGCTTGCCAGTCTAACTGATCTTAGGGTGGGCAGAATCCTTGAAACAATATGACGAGCATGCTCACAGAAGTGAAGGTGATCCTTGAGGTGAACAGGTTCCCAAACCACTTTTGGCCTAGAAGTTAAGCTCAACTCTTTGAACTGAACTCTAAAACACATTCAGAATAAATGCAACCGGCACAAAGTGGTGTTACCTATTCAGACTTCCTGGGCCCCATCAGTAATTTGGCAGCACCAAGTGAAATGGTGCTTCTCAAGAATTGTACAGTTACAGCTTGACATCTTCAGCTGACTGATAGTAACAGAACCCAGCTCTTTTGATAACTTCTTTTGATTTTGTAGAGATATTGAATAATGTGGCAGAAAAGTTATCCTATAAACTAAATTCAGCACTAATGTCTTGAAATACTATCGCAACATCTGGCTCAGATAACAAGGCACAAAAAGTTGTTGAGAAAGCCAGCATGCTCTCCCAGCCTATTTCTCCCCTTAAATCCCATCTATACTTTAATATTCCCACATATGGACACACGGTGACATGCACACTTCTCCCATTTTCTTGTCAATGATAGACTCTTTGTTTCACTCCAACTTTATTATAGTCCTGCTCACCCAGTAAACTTATTATCACATTCTAATATTGAACCTCAATGATTTCACATAACATTGTTAATTTTTTGCTTGGGAATATAGAACAGCTTGGAACCATAGTTTATAGACCATGAAAGTATAAGGCTGGCTTATGGAAATGTCATATTCATTTTAACAAAAGCTTTACTAACTATAAACAGGAAAAGAGCTGCCATGCATTATACTGGATTTACAGAATTTATGCAGTTATGATTATTAGAAATAGTCAACCATCAAACATGATGATAAAGTAACGCAACAATTACAAAAGGCATTTAGAGCATAGCTAAGAAACTTAGAAGACCCTGTGGCTTAAGTAGGTAAACAATATTGCCTCACCTCATCTTCTACAGGATATAAATTCTGTTCTGAGCAAGGCATTTTCACATGTTTATTGTCCCACAAATCCTTATAATGTGTTGGGAAAGGTTTAGGTACTTCTCCTTCCTTCAGAAGATCTACCTGCAACAGAGAAGATATTCTGAGAAACAGAAGCAAATCACTTGTAAACTTAAGATCTTTATCTGCAACACCTCAACACTTTTCCAACCTCAGCATAAATATACAGAGGCACTCGCTGACTTAGGTAACCATTCTGTTCCAGAAAATCTTGTGTAACTTAATTTTTTTGCACAAGTTGGGTATTCATCTGTGCTCTGTGGTGTTTCAGGCAACGTTTACATGTTCACAGACCTTAGACGTGAATATACTTGCATCAGTCAAATTCCCACAAGTCCTAGATAACCCAGGGAACATTGGTAACTATATCTAACATGTTATATCGAACAATGCAACCTATGCTTATTTTACACCAAACGGATGTTGTTATTTTAACTACAGTGCAAAGCAACTCATTCCAAATGAGGATGTTTTCGAAGCAACTGCTCTCCCTGATACTGAGCCACTAATGCAGGTTCAAGGTTTTGCTTAAAAGCCCTAAGAAATGATCACTGGGCAAGGTCCTACTGCATGTGCTGAAAACTACAGACTAGCATCTTGTCGTTACTCCACAAGATTCTCTGCAGCAACACTATATTCTGGAATACTCTCTCAACTTAAAAGTCACAAGCCACAAACTCTTCCATCTATTATAGACCCATCTCTTCTCCAAATTTTCTCTGTATCATAAAATGAAACCCCTGTACCTCAAAACCATGTGGTGAATAAATCTGTAGGACCCACCAAAAAGGAAAAGACTAACCATATTTCATATTTTGATCAATTAACCCCCAGCTGGCATGAAATCCACATCTCCCCACCAAATCAGAAGGTGACACTGAGAGTGATCCTACACAGCCCAGTCTGGAGCACCAGATTGTCCAACATTCTTAGACAGTTTCAGACACTGAAATAGTGGGGGGACGGGGGGGACACAGCTACCCCCAAATTTGTGGATGACAAAAACCAAGAAGCATACCTGAATATTTGTTATCACAAGAAAGAGCCACTGTTTATAGCAAAAATGTTTTTATAAGATCAGAACATTGGCGACATTCCAATCATGCAGCGGTCATTGGCACCAGAAACCATAACAAAACTCTCCCCTCCTATACCATATCCAACACTCTTTTCTTTACCCATTTGCCTCGTCCTCAGCTACCATTTTGGCAAAAAGAGGAGCAGGTCAGTGTTCCCATCCCAACAGTGGCCCATCTCACCAAGTTCTCATTACAGGAAATGGCGTCTCCACATCGTCCCTTCGCCTGTGGAAGGGAACCTCCCTGAATATTTGAACTACGAAGTACAAACAAGCTTTACCCTCCCCTTTGTCTTATTTTCTCTCCCTCTCAAAGAAGCTGTAGTGAGATTTCACTGCCGTAAGAAAATACAGAAGGAGAATGCATCGTTTTGGCTTACAAATACTAAAAACTGACTAGCAGTGCATGTATTGGAGACATAAGGACACACACCTGTATTTTTTTATCTCAAAACAATCCACTAGTGACAAGTGTAACTGATGTAAAACAAAAGATTTCCTTCCTTACTTCCCCGCCTTCAGTCCCAATGGCTTCCAACCAATCTTGAGTAGATAAATGGTGAAGTGTGGGAACAAAATGATAGGTCTGAAATCAAGAAGTCAGGAAGAAGTCTCCTCTAAGTTTTTTTTTTTAAAGATGAAAACATCACCAAGCCTATTGATACCTGTGTTTATATGAAACATACCATTGTCTCCCAATTTTTTCTCTTTCTGAGTTCCAAAGTTTTGGAGTGTCAGGATGTAGCACTCTAAATACTTCCACAACCTACAAAGTGTCAGCTTTAATCAAGATTGGAACAGTGTCTGTCCAGGGCCACTCTGGAAAAAAGTTTCACTAGTAAAGGAAATTTCATACTCTGATTGTAACTGTATGGTTGGCAGATGGTCTCAAATGAGGAAGATGAAGTCCACAGATTGGCAGTCTTCGCATCTCTTCAATTGGTGTCCCAAACCACTTTTTATTAGTTGGAAGTGAGGGAGGGGTATATTTACAATACTTCCTTCCTGGTTGATGTTCATTCCTGGCATTGAAAAATTAAAATAAAACGTACATTATATAAATAAAAATAATGAGCAGTAAAAAGGACTATAACAAACACTAAAACTAACAAGGATAAAATATTTAGTACTCAAAACCTGTCAGCTAACATGTTAAAAGAATGGGCAAATAGAGGAGCCTTTACTGAATAGCAACACAACCTTTGTACCATATAAGTGAGTCTGATCCTTAGAAACAATCTCATTCAGAAAAGCATAAATTCCTCTTCCCATGCTATAGTATCCATTATGATATTAAATGTCCACTTTCCAGATTGCAACATCTGGTATAATTTTGTGAGAATTGTGGATCAGCTCATTGGTTTCCTTCCAAAATATTATTAGCCCCAACAAAGATTTAGCACTGCTATTGCCCCACCTGAATTAGATGAAAAAAGAAATAGAGGTAAGTTCTGCTAACCTATCAATGGGATCTCGCTCTCAATATCTCACCCAATGGTCTGATGTTCATGCTGAATAGCACAGAGAAGAAAAAATGGTAGGCCAAATAAAAGAGTAATTTTAGAGCTGAATGCCATCTGGATATGAGATAAAGCACTATAACATTTTAGTCCAATGCCAGCGTATCAAGAAGGATACTACAAAGTTTGAGCACAAACATGCATTTTGTTCTGAATTCAGGCAATACACCCCCATCTGAAATATTTTATCAGAACACTTTCAGTGCACCATCATAGGACACAATCAAAATTTGAAACATGAGTTCTCTTTTTCATTCTTTTTAGGGCCACAAAAGAAGTTGAAAGTTTGGATTAAACCTACTGGAATGAGATTTCCTACTGGGCGGCCCCCACTCTGCTGCTGTTTAGAAGACCTGTGAAGACCTGGCTTTTCACCCAGGCCTTTGGTGAGGAAGAGGGAGACCCCTTACTTCACTGTGCTTGCCATCTTTTATCTTTATTTTTTACGTTTTATTGATTTTATTGCAATTTATTTGATTGTTGTAAGCCACCCAGAGTTGTTGAGTCGGGCAGCATACAAGTTTAATAAATAATAGTAATAATAATTGGCTATGAGGATGATTTAAAAAACATTCTGTAAAAAGGCTGTATAAAAATAGACTTATTTCTCCTTAACCGCTTTCATTGTTTTCTATGGGAATTTGCTAATTTCCCTTAGATGAAATGCAAGAGAGCATGGATCTGTTTTGAGATCCCACTGTTCTCTACAGCAAAAATAAAATGCTTATTTTATCCTGAGTTTGGGGGAAAAATCCAGAAAATTCTGTGTTTCATCCCAAACTTGGGACACTGAAAATAGCCTTTTAAAAACTCATGTTTTGCATCATCCCAGAAACCACACCTCTTGTCCTGTCGTATGTCATTCTGTGATTTTGCCACACTGAAGTAACCGCATCTACTTTACATTTTACTCTATCAAACTCATAAGCTGCTCATGGTATTCACAAATTTAGAGTCAGAAAAAAAATACCTTTTCTCATCTGCTCTATGAACCCGTGCGAAGTGGGCAGTAATTTTAGAGTCTTTCCTGCCATAGGGCTTGGCACTTCTGCACTCAGATGACAGAAGGGGTGAGGTTCCAGAAGCCTCCGTGTGCATTTCACTATCTTTCAGTGGATTATCAACTCCTTCTGTGTTGAGACTAAATCGAGCACCTTCACTTTTCCGGGAAGCAAACTGTAGCTTTCTCAAATCCTGGTCAGCATCTGTCCTTCGGAACCGTGCGGAATTGTCTGGTACTTCTGACCCATCAAAATCGTCATGGTCCTCAAGAAGTGGACTGATTTCTTCATCAGCCTCTGAAACCTGGCAACTGTTCTTGGAGTTATCCACATCCATTGGGGATTCAGGCTCACTCCCTTTCTCAAAAGAGGGTGACTCCCCCAAACATCCCTGATCTCGGTTCTGAAAGTCATAAAGATCAGATGAACTAGCGATACAGCCTGCATCTGAAAGTGGGCTCTCGGGGACCACATCCACCTCGTCTGCCTCAGCGTTTATGCCTACTGAATCCTCCAAGCTGCAGTTTTTAACTGGCTGGGGGCTCTGCAGAGTCACTTCCCTTGCAGGATCCCAGTCTTTGGAAGCCTGTTTTGGATTTGCTGCCTTCACAGGGCTGCCTGAGGACAGCTTCTTAGCAGTACAATTTTCCCGACTGTCATTACCAGCTCGACGAGCCTGAACACCAGCTTTGTACATTTGATGAATGTTCGCGTTTTTCAAGTGTTCACCTGTTTGCGTTTGTTTCAGAGTGTCAGCTTCTGAAAGCTTATCCCTACACGTGCCCTCAGCTGGAGGAAAGGCCACCTGCTTGGTGCTCATTTCCACAGATAACTTTGAACACCCCTGCTCGAAGAGACCCTCAGCCTTTTTTGCATCGTGGTCAAAAACAGAATCTTTTTTAACAAACGCCATTTTGGACTCGGCTTCCATATTGTTTCTTTTGCTTTGCCTGCTGTAAAAAGAGAATACTGTACGTTAAAACTGATAGCCATTTCCTCACACTTCCTTGCCATTGGCCAGGCTGCTAGCAGTTGGAATCCAAACATCTGAAAGGCATCCAGCTGTCTATCGCAGAATTAAAATATTAAGAAGCTTAAAAAAAAACTTGATTTGAACATTATTTTCACTCTAAATTTTCTAGATTAGATTCTGTTCTAATTCCCACCATTGAGTCAAAGGATCACATATTCCTAACCTATTGCTATGCTTTGCTATACCATCCCTTTTTTCTAATTAACTGAGCATAGCAGAAGACAGGATTTTTTTCTGAATTTTTCTTAAAAATATGGTTACTGACAGCTTCTAAAAGCTTATTTTCTAAAAGTAAAGACACAACGCAAATAACATGCAAAAGGTATAGTATTACCTCATAAAAATGCAGAAAATATTGCAACTAGTAATTCATAATTCAAAAATGACAAGGGAGATGAAGCAATCCTGCCATGCCAAGCAGAGGATGATTAAACACCCTTCCTTTATAAAACACTCCAAATTTATAAGCAGGCCAAAATCAGAAACCTTTGTCTGATATCAGCACCATTATGCATGTCGCCTCTTACACTGTTCCTTTTCTTGACATTTTTGTTAATACAAGTGTACTTTACCAAATGTCAACTTATAACAGCAAAGGGTTATTAGTCTTCTGGTGGAATAACCTAGCAGTAACCATTCCTACAGGCTGGAGCAGAAAGAAAATGAGTTGATGCTTTTTTTTACCTTTCAGATTCTACAGTTTTGGCTCCTTTTTTCTCCATCCAAGAGGTAATTCTCTTTTGTTTGTAAACTGGAAGGAAAAATACGATAGTTTTACTGGAATTGGAAAGGTTGGACCCAAACTTACCAATCTTAAAATAGACCTATATAAATTAATGAATTTACTGGTGTTTAATTGGCAAGAAGCTACTTCATCAGCTCTGGGAAACACGCCGAAGGTATCAGAATTAGCTGCATATCCACGTACGCTCATGCGTCATTTCCCAAAGTAAGCGTCACTATTCTGGCCAACAAGCCAGTCCAATACAGCCTGAACGGCGTCTTTAGAAGGTGGGTCCACATTCAGCCGAGCCTATCGAAAGCTGAATACAAGATGCCATCAGGAAAAGAACAAATGTAGCACCCAAAACTCCACAGAAGGGAAATGCAGCGTTAGGCCGAATCAGAGAGCCTTATTTCTGCAGCAGGAGGGAGAGCAGCGCTGGTCTGTTTGGAGTCTGGGGGCTCCCTTCCGGCTCCCCAGTTTCACGGGGGGATGCGAGATAACGAAGACCGCCCGGTGCCGGGAAAGGGTCTCCTGGTGGTCCCCCCTCCCGCCCTCCCCCCAGGTCTGAATCAACGCGGGGCGCCCACCTTTGTTCCCCACGGTGGCTGCGGGGCCGCCGGGTCCGGGCCCTTCCTCCCTGAGGCGGGGAGGCGGCGGGGGCTGCGGGACCACCTTCTCGGAGGAGGGCGCCGGCCGCTCCCCGGAGCTGCTGCTGCTGGCGGCGGCGGCGGGGGGAAAGAAGCGGCTCAAGCGAACCCTTTTCCCGGGGGGTTCACACTCAGGCTCCGCGCTCATGCTGGGGGCGACCTCGCCCCTGCGCCCCGGTCACCCCCGAGAGAGGGGGACTCCCCGCCGCATCCTCCTACCGCCCTCCCCGCCTGGCCAAGAGGCCTCTCCCCCCTCCTCCTCCTCTTCTTCTTCCTCGTTTCCCCGCCGAGCCGGAAAGTGAGCGTCGTAAAGTGGCGCAAAGAGTGAGAGAGGGAGACACGGAGGCGGCGCGCGCGGATGACGTAACCACCGGGCGCGCGACGCTTGACGCAGCGCCGGCCTCGCTCTTGCCTAGAGGTCGTCCGCGGAGAGAAGGGGAGCTTCCGCTCTAGGACGGAAGGGGCGGCGCCGAGCGCAACGAGGCGCTGCCCTGAGGAGAAGCAAGGGCGGCAGAGGCCCGCCGTCGTCGCCAGCATGGAGGGAGGCGCCGGGAACTCGAAGGGCTCCGGGTTCGCGGGCCTCTTCGGCGCCGGAGGAGTCGCTGGGCCGGGCTATTCCCACGCCGACCTGGCCGGGGTCCCTCGTAAGTGCGGGCCTGCGCTGCCCAGCCGGCTTCGCTGCGGGGCCGCGAAGGGGACAGGCCGCCTCCCCTCCGCGCGTGGGTCGCGGCGGGCAGCCTTCGCCCCCGAAGGCCCCGGGTGGAACGCGGCTGAGGGCCGGGGGTGGGCCGAGTTGGGGAAGGCCTCTCTCCGGCGCGGCGAGGGCGCCCGGCTTTCGGCGTCGGAGGCGCGCTCAGCCCGGGCGAGAAGGGACCGTCCCTTTGGCGGGGTTGTTGCGATTTTAAGCGCATTGGCCGCCCAGCCCCGGGGGCTCTGCATACCCTTGCGTGGTAAGCGAGGAAGCGGCGAATCCGCCCCTCGTACATTTCATCGGGCGCTCTTGGGTCCAGGCGGCCTGAATGAGGCCCGGGGGGGACGGAGGGTCCCAAGCCCCTTGGGGGCGCACGCGCTGATCCCCCCTCTCTTGAGGAAGGGGGTCTGCTGTCCTCCTCCCCCCACGTGCGCGTGGAAATGGCCCGGCGTGGGCGAGAGCAGAGCGCCTTTCTGCTCTCCTCTCCCTGGAATTAATCTGGGGAAAGTCTCCCTCGGATTGAGGTTTTCTGGAAACAGCGCGCTGCTGCCTTTCCCCAGGCTGGCCTGTCGCCCTTTGGGGTCTCCAGGTGGCGTCTCACCCGGGCCCGAGCCTGCTTACCTGGTGAGTCAGGGCTCGTCTGCCTGCTACTACTGCTGCCTGTTGCAGGTATATTGAACAACAAGTCCCCAAATCCTCAGCCATCGTTTCTTTATTTATGGGCTTCATTTATCAGTTAGGGTGATCCTAACTCCGCTTGAACATATCCAGAGGACGCACAGTGTGGACCACCTTGCTTGAAACCTATGCCCTTCCCATGTTGTTCTTCCTTAACGTAACGCGTCCAACTTTAGACTTCCATAGCAAGGCTAGCATCATTGTAATTATGAAAACCAAATACTGCATTTGAGTATGATTTTCTCTTAAGCTTTAGCTTAACCCTGGAGAATGAGGTTTCACACTGGTGTCCAAAGCAGACTGAATTTCCAAACATAATTTGTAGGTGACCTGGGACATTTTGTCCAGCCTTGGTTAAAGGTAGTATATGTCCCTGACGTCAGGCTTCAACTAAATTGCTACTCAGACATGAAGGCTAGCAAGCACAGATTCAGGGACATAGCTATTTGATTAGCTAATTTTATTTCAGATACTAGAAATCAGAAAGGACATAATTAGACTGGAAACCAGCAACTGCCAGATAAAAACCTCATACTATACGCACACATATATGCCTACAAATTCAAATCTTATTTCTCTTGGACTGACAACTGATTGTTGACATCTGTACATTCTTATTAAAACAGACCTATTCGTGGTTTCTTTAATTTGGAGCAAGCTTAGAAATTCGATGTGCGTATGAGAGGTAGCCTTCTCTGTTTAATTCTTTTTTATGCTAGTTCTTTGATTGGCATACTTTCAGACCTGAAGCCTTTTTTTTTTTCTTTCAGTGACGGGAATGAATCCCTTGTCCCCATATTTAAATGTGGACCCTAGATATCTTATACAGGTGAGATGTTCATGTTTGTGTATTAAAGTAGTTGTGTGTGTGATTAAATTATTCCTTTCAGAAATGCATTGAGTTTGTGATTGTGTATATTAAATACTTAAGGTAGTGGTTGTGAATAAGATTAACATAGGGAACTAAGTACGATGTACATAAAGACTTTGCAATCAGGTGAGCATCGTTGCTTGTGGTCAGGAACTGCTGTCTTTATTCTCTGCCTGGAGGACTTTTTGGAAATATCTGACTGACTGCAGTTGGAAACATATTTCTCCCACAAAGTATGTGGGAATGTGTGAAAATGAAGTCAAGTAAGAAACAAATGGATTACTCTCTCATGAACAACACTATCTTAGAATCTAAATATGTCACACAAACTTGTGTAACATAAGTTATGGTACAAATTTATTTCTGCTCTATTTGGGGTGGATTACACCTTTCTCCCCCCAATTGCCAAATGAAAAGTTAACTAGCTAGTTCCACTAGCTAGTTTTTGAATTTGAAGAACTATCAGACTTTTTTTCCACGCTTTATATCATTTAAAAAGAAAATAGTAGAAAGTCTGTCATGATCCATCTTTATTTTTCCAAATTTTCAGAGAAAAAACAATCTCAAGAAAAAAACTGAAAGTTTTTTTGTCTTATTTTTTTCTGTGGGTTTTTCCAGGCCTTCCCATCTATAGAACTGGCCCTAATCTCAGAGCTGGTGATTCTGAATATATTTTGTTCCTAAATTCCAGTGGTGGTCAGCTGTCTGTGTCAAAACTGTGTCTTTGACAGTGTTACACTGCTGGGAGATAAAGGTACTGTGTGTTTTAGCTGTCTGTCATTTTCTCCGTTCTGGAGGCAACTGACACCAGTGTTGAACAGTATTGTGCTTTTCTGAGAGTGTGTTGAGCAGAAAACCTCCTGGTCAGCACTAGTCTGGAAGCATACACAGGCATGGGTTGGCTTTCATTTCTGAAGCATTATGCAACAGTGTTGGTACAGCTTATTTCATCAGCCGCATTGATAAGTGACTAATACTGGACTGAGAATGTATTACAGGTTCTCAGTTGATGCTGGATAATTAAGTTAACTAACATTTATTTGCACTGTATAAATATAATAGTTCCCTTTTGTAGGGCTCACTAGTAACTTTATTTGAACATTCAGGAGTAAAATGGGTAGATTCTTATTTTTCCCTTCTATTTTATTTACTGTGTGCACAGACAATTAACAGTTTGCCGTAAACACTATAATAAAATGAGTATCTTGTGCTTTTTTTGTGAAACCAAGGAGCTCGTATACAAATATAGATGAAAAGGATATTTCTGTTCCAGGACACAGATGAATTCATTTTACCCACTGGAGCAAGTAAAACCAGGGGCAGGTTTGAACTGGCATTCTTTACGATTGGAGGTTGTTGTATAACAGGTAGGTCATCATTCTTCATCATGATGCTGGACTGATGTTTCTATTCAGTAGAATAGAATGTATGCATACAAAGAAATAGCCACTTCTTCGAAATTCTCTTGGAGGTGGGGGGCACAGATAAAGTTGCTATATTTGGTATGTATCAGATGCTGACAACCCCAGTTTGTGAAACTGAATGTATCCTATGATTAAAACAAGCAGTACAAACTTGGGATTATTATACAAGCAGGTTCAGGGGAAGGTAGTATATCAATGTGTAACGAAAAGCACCCAGTCTTCTTTTTGCTCCCTTGGTTAGCCTTTGTACTCTTTTTCCATGGGCAGATTAAAATCACACAACCAAACTTAATACATTTGTAGCATAGCGATATAGTCTCCAGGGTGTCCAGCGCTCAAAATACATAATGAAATGTTTTCCTGCAACCTTAATTCTGTTGCTTGATGCTCAGGTCCGGTGCCAAGGCAGCTGTCTCAATTGGTGCCATATTCAACAGTGTTACATTATTGGAAGATGCAAGTACTGCCTTGTGACCTGTGATCACCATTTTGGAGACAGTTTGAGACAGAGTTGGGCAAGAAATAAATATACCACCTTTAATAATTAAGTTTTAATCTCTGTCACAAGAATTCTCAAATGTGGTGGTACTGCAATTCCCACTTTGCACGCACAAACCTGATCAGGTTTTAAAAGCGATTTAATTCTCCCTCCCCCCTATTTGCTTGCAATATCTCAGTATGTTCCAACCCACAGTTTAAAAATCCCTAGTATATTATATATATATTGTATACGACTCAGTTTTTTAAATAAACAGATATTTATATTTTGTTCATTTGGCTTTAGTTGTTTTGTAAGCAATATAAAGATTGTTGAAAATTGCTTGGAGAGGTGTATTTTTTTTTTTTTTAGCATACTTTATTATATTTTAGGGACTCACTCTAAGATACGATATTCACTTTTATTCAGGCCTGGTTGAGAATAGTATTAGTGTTTTGGGTTATGGTAGGGAGAGAAACAAGAACAAAAAACATAGAGAAAGGAATATTCAAGAGTGGAGCCAAGAAAGATTGAGGAAAGGTGCTGGTATCTCCCTTAATTCAGGCCTCCATTACATTGTAAAATTTCCATGCTTTCCATTTCTATAATGTGACTAACAAAAGCATGAAGATCGTAGTAATGTTGGAGAACAATTCATTGGCTTAAATATAAGCACGAGATTAATCATCTTCTGTACGTATATTATTCTGTTCTGATTTATCTGAATAGGAGCTGCCTTTGGTGCATTAAATGGCCTGAGGCTGGGTCTGAAGGAGACACAAAACATGGCTTGGTCCAAACCTAGGAATGTACAGTAAGTACTTGATTTCATTAAAGGCCGTTTACATTCTTCTCTGTTTTGAGAATCCAAAGCAATTCTTGATGCGCAGCCAGTGTGGATCTCGCATGCTTGCTTAGTCTCTGTTCCAGTTTGCTGGACATTGGGGCAAATTAAGGCCGTTGTAGCTGTAGTGTAAAAGAAGCTCGGGTGTAGGCAAGAATATGAATTATTCTGTTCCCGAAGATAGTCTTTCCCTGTTCTGCTAAGAAGTCTTAAGTTTGGATGAGTTTAATATTTGATAAATACAAAAATCTCATCATTCTCCTTTAAAAAACAAACACTTTAAATGAGAGGAAAGAGCTCAAAGGGGTGATTTTTTTAAAAAATTCCTGTTATTCCCTGTCATGCCTCCAAAACCCAAGTTAGACAACCTGGTAAACTTGCAAATAACCTCATTTTTTAAAAATAGATTTCATATTAATTTGAGGGGTTTTGGCTGGTGCTGGGAATAGAAGGTTCAAATTAATTATTACTTCTCTTGTAACCTTACCCGATGATGTCTGTCTATTGGTAATCCCTTTGCTCTCCAGATAGTTTGTTCCTTTGCTAGTGGTTGAAACACTAAAGCACTTTCCGGCCACGCTCTGCACATCTGCCTTTTTGATGCTGGCGTGTTTTTCAGCTTCCTTTTTAAAATTTTAAATTTGTGCTTCCTGGTATTAAGATGTCGATCTTTCCTTAAAACTGAGGACTGAGGTGGATCTTTATGGAAAGCCCCAAATGACATTAGAATGGTGCCGCATAACTGTGTCATCGTTGGTTTATTTTGAAATGGCAGTTGCATTTAAATTGGCTATAGATGGTGCATTTTTGCATTTTCTGCCCGGGTGAATGGGGAACAGTGTGACTAATAATTAGATCCTTCTGGAGATAATTTTAGACTAAAAATGGTCAAATAGGAGAGAGATCACCTGAACCAGCAGGTGGCACCAAACTTCAGTTAGTCTTTGTGGACTTTGAGGAAGACACGGTGAAGGTCATTTCTTGTAGTGCTGCTTTGTTCTGCAAGCATGGGTGGGTTGTGAGAAAATTTGTGGGGGATTGCAAATTTCTGGGGGGCCAGAAGGATTGAGAGGCAGGCAGGTAGAGAGCGCAGCATCTGGAGAAGGCCGGAGGGATCAAGCTCATGGTGCACACCTAATGAGGAGGGGAAGCACAGATTTGGGCAGGGTGTCCCATAGAGCCAGGACAAGCTCGCCACTTTGGGGAGCTGCTAGTAAAAAAACCCAGTGTGCTTGCTCACTGTTCTCATCAGCATCATTATTTGTGCGGGGGCGGGGGGCAGGATCATGGCACCACAGAGTTTGTGAAATCCTGCCTTGAGTCAAGAAGGAGCCATTTTCACAAGCAGGCTCCCACTTATGTATAGATATCCTAGCTTGGTAAAGTATTCCTGCATCTGTGTATCTCCTTTGTGTGATGTATCAGTTTGCTGCCCCAGGGGCATAGAGTGTATTTCTTTGCAAGCTTGTTTTCCCAGCCTAGAAGGAATGGATATATGGACTTTACTCCTATTCATTTCACATTAAGCTGTAATGGTTGTTGTTTGAATCATGAGTTATAGTGATATGAGCATGAAGGTAGAAAATAAGCTTTTGTTTGTTTCAAAGCAGTGGACCAATCTTAGCCATGCCTTTTGCTGATTTCCTGATTACAGTAAAAGATCATTCTCAGCAGTTCTTCCTCTGGTGAGGATTCGTTAGAGGCTTGGCCAGGACACAAATATAAACCACAAAAAAAGTTAATTGTTATTTCCTGGCTGCTTCCTGCTTTATTTTTGGCCTTCTAACCGATCCACTGCAAGGGGAGATTAACTGAAAAAACCAGGGGATTTGCCAAACAAGACACAATTACTTTGCTTGTTTGCAATATTGACTTTAGCTTGCTGTTTTCAACAAACTGGCTTTCCTTACGTGCAGGTAAGTTAAAATGAAATGTGACATTGATAACACATGAACCTGAAATAAACAGGCTGGATCCAAAGAACCATGCAATAGTTGCTACCAATGTTCAACGACTGCTTGTAGTGTGCCAGAGTATACTTTCATCACACGCAGTGGTGTAAATTCAGTTAGTTTGTCTCATGTTTCCCTGTCTTCAGGACTTGTACTACAGAAAGGGCCTCTTGGTTTCATCTGCTTGGGGCTCTAACACAAGGCAGAACATTTTTCTGTGAGTGGAAGACACTTTTGAATACTTTGTGCCTACTTTCCAGTGGTAGTCAGCTGTCTTAGTTACTTTCACGTCTTTGATAGTGTTACACTACTGGAAGAAAAATGTACTGTCTCAGTAGCTGCCGGCCACTGTCTCTGTTCTGGAGACAGTAGACACAGCGTGGGCAGTACTGTGCTTCACTGAGAGTGTGCTGAGCAAAACCCATCCTGGTCAGCGCTAGTCTGGAAGCATACACAAGTGTTTCTCTGGTACGGCGTATGTGCCTTTGATTTATGAAGAGAAGGTGCTAATGCATATTAGGACACGTTTAATTCGTAGGTTTTCTAGCACTTAGAAATGTAGTGAATTTACAGTTACCGTGTATTTTAAATTATATCTCTAGGGTATTTGTACATTGCCCTGTAATTTGAAAATTTATGGCTGATTCACAATCTGAATGGCCTCATGAAACCAGAAAAAGTTGTCAACACATAAATATAGATCTGAAAAATGAAATTCATGGTAAAACCAGTCTAGCCGAACCAGAACCATCCAGATCCGTCAGGCAGCGGGGTCGAGCCTTATTAACTGGTCCTCCACCCTTGGGAGATCCATACCAGGTGTTTCCTAAAGCTGACCAGGAAATGATCCATCTCTGACAGCAGAGTTACTTCGGGTTCATCCACCTTCAGGCTGTCAGGCTGCCTAACTAGATCACCAAGCCCATCTTGCCCTGCTGCACGCTGCCCCAAAGTGGGATAAGTCTGTGCTCCTGATCTGTCCCCAACAGAGCAGCCACAGTGTGGATGCTGAAATTCCCTTAGCATAAGGTGCTTGGGATGGCCAAGTGCTCTCTCGGGAGGAGAGAGAGAGACAGGCAGTGGAATGGCTGTCTTAGCATGTGCTCACTGATGACAAGCTGTCAGGTAAGGCACCTGGTAATAAAATGGAATTCCTACAGGATGTGACCACTCCACTTTTCTGTCGTACATAGTAGCCTGGGAACAGACAAAGTCTTCTACCAGCCAAGTCTCTGAACTGCTGGCATCCTGTTGGGGGGGTGGGGTTTCTGCTGGGGACAAGGTGGTTTTACCTCTTGCTTCCTGTCCACCTGGATCAAGCAGTGGTCTGGTTGTCTTAACTTCCATTCCCAGGAGGTGGTGCTGGAATCCAGTAGCCTGATTTTCAAGGGATATTGGAATAATTCTTGAGCACCATCTTCTGATGTTTCGCCAACAGAGTAAGAGTAAAACTTCAATTCCCAGTACCAACAGTCTCTTCAAAAGCTACAGCAGTCAGTATTATTGAAATTCTTTTTTTCCACGTATGTGTCATTGAAGGCCTCTTTTATTGATCTGGCTGCCGATGCTGCTTCTCAAAAACTCATCAAAGAGTCGATAATCTCACAGTTGTAAAT
Organism: Python bivittatus; assembly: GCF_059951505.1. Classification (NCBI taxonomy): domain Eukaryota; kingdom Metazoa; phylum Chordata; class Lepidosauria; order Squamata; family Pythonidae; genus Python; species Python bivittatus. The sequence goes on from NW_028277033.1 coordinate 8,696,051, forward strand.
TAGCCCTGTATAATTATATGAGAAGTCTTGGTACCATTCTTTCCAACAGCAGCCTCAACTGCTTGGTATAGAGATAACTGTCACTGAAACCGAAATAAAAAGATGGTATTAGCATGGTCAGGGCATTAGCATGACAGAAAGATATTTATAGCTGAAAGCGAAAAATGCCCATATTAGGATGAATTAAATGAAAATGGAACATCTGCAGTGCCTGGGAGAAAAAGTGGAAGCTTGGGGTGAGAGCAGTGAAATGGAAAACACTCATTCCTGACTGAGTACAGGATGGAGTCCCCTCCCCTGATTTATTATTAGAGAGAAAATTAATTTCTGTGTGCGGAAGAATTGCCCTTCATCAGCCTTCTTCACTTGTATTCCATTTCAACCAGATATGTAGAGGGAAAAAAATAAATATTGTGTTTAAGGAGCAAACTATACGTGAAGTACTACTTAATCTCTAGGCAGGTGTCTGGTTCTTGAGAATTTGTCCTGAATTTCAAGTCTACCCAAAAATAGAAGCTTAGGGAATGATCTGACAATGAATGTCCATTTCCATTATTAAATTTATAAAATATAAAATATGCCTGTGTAAATATTTGTAATTTTGTGAGTTTGTACCTAGTTTGCGTCCTATGAAACGTCTTCAGAACCTTCACTTATCCAGAGTAAGTAGCGGGGCATGAATAAACAAACTGGCGCTGTATTGAAGGGTACAGTGGAGTTCAGGTTAGAGTAGAGGAAAACCATTTGATAAAGCACGGGGCCCTACCTTCTGAAGATGAAACTGTGCCTATGGGTACCCTTGAACTCCCTGGCACCTGACTCCCAGTTTGGACATTTTCTTGCTTTGTAATGAATTGTCCTATCAGAAAACAGAAGATTCAGCTTTTCAAAGCTTTTCTCAAAAAGGAGTGTTAAAAACTTTTAACCAGCATTCTTACAGAGAAAAGTTTTAATAATACGTTGATACGTAGTTTGGTGTTTCTCAGGGCTGAAAATTTAGAAGCTAAAGGGATCCTTAAGTGAGACTCTGCTAGGAAGCTGCCTTGTTTTAGAGCAGATCATTGATTCTCCAGGATCTCCCAGAGCAGTTCATTTGCTACTCGATTTAAACTGCCTATTGCTGGAATATTTGCTGTTGTATTAATTGTGTTGTAGTAAATGCTAATTATGCCAAACCTGCAAGTAGTTTTAACATTTTTTTGGCTACAGATTGATTGGATAGTATTGAATTGGATAAACACAGAAGTTCCAGATGTATTTGACAGTGCCAGCTGCCTTAAAGTTGGCTAAATGTGTTGACAGTAAATTCACTTTTACTCCATTACTAATCCAGGTATTACATAGTAAGATTGCATGAAAATATTTGTGTAATGTGCAGTTCCTCTTCGTGGCAAGGATTTGCTCATCCTTTAATCATCATTGCCTAATGTAAAACAAGTTATATAAGAGAAGGTGTGGCAGAAAATGTTAAATTGACTGGCATATTATTTGGGTGTCCTATTAAACATCCTTCTTGTTACTTTCTTCAAGGATTTTAAATATGGTGACAAGGCAAGGTGCATTGTGGGCCAACACGCTTGGATCTCTAGGTAAGCATGCGTATTTCACAAATACACACAATTGGAATCCACAATGGAATCTACACAATTCCATTTTTCAGAAAATCTAGAACATTAACAGAGATGGAGGTTTTGAGAACCATTTGAACTGTGTGACGGCCCAGGAACGAATGCTGAATGGCATAGAGCGCTTTCAGTCCACAGTTATGGGTTGAAACTGTTGATTATTATGCTGTTCGTTGAAGATTTAGACCTCCGCTTTACCCTGTCTGCAGAGCAGTTCTAGATTGTAACCCTAGAAAATAGCCCGTAACGCTCGGGCTCAAAGATGACTGCGTTCAAGATTCCTATCGTGAAGATGATATATTAACAGATGCTTCCCAGCTGTGTTTGTTTTCTTGTGTAATATTTCTCCGTGTTCCTGATCTTTTACCCTGACCTGTTTTTGTGCAAATATTATAGATTCAGTGGAGTCATAGACTCCTGGAGAGAGGCGCAGATGAGAAAAGTGACTCACTCAGGCTAGCCTGAAGCTACAAATCCCCAGATCAGTCCTTACCATCTCATTAGCTTGAAAAATATTTTTGTTTTGTTTAAGATGTTCTTAACATCTTCTGTAATTAGATCTGGGTTTGTGTACATGTGTGTATCTTGAAGTCTAACATGAATGGCAGTGCAAATGTAGGAAGGGGTCACTCTTGTCAGCAGATGGCAGCACCTAGTTGATCGTGGCTGCCTTGGCAAAGCTGAACAGGGTCAGTATTTGGACGGGGGGCCACCACTGTAGCACCACCACCAGGGTCAAACACAACTTGAGTGATTTTTTTCATCTAGTATAATTGAATTGTCTTTTGCTATTAAAAATAGAGCAAGATAAATAATAACTGTTTACAAGCCAGTGATAGGGATTCTGAGCACTAATTGTGGCATGCCCAAGATTTTTGGGATGGCAGAGATATTTTTTGCTTTCAGAGGGTGGAGATATGTAAACAACTTTTAAATCTAATCTGAGTTTCAAAAAAATTCTTCATGGCACACTGTTGCTTAAGAAAGACATGTCCATTGTTCCCTTTTGTGGTTCTGTAATCCTGTGCTTGCTTTCTCCTAAATCCAGTGTGCAGTAGTTTCAGGAGGACAGTTGAAACAGCTAATTGGCTTATCCATTGTTGTAGTTTGCTGCTGGTGATGAGGCTAAGCATGCAGGAACAGTGCAGCTGATCAAATATGAAAATAGCAACCATTCCTACAGCTTTAGTTGGGGCCTCACATCAGTTAAGCTGAACTCCTGGACAGTCTGCTGATCTTGCAGATTCACAACAATTGCTAATAGTCTGCATTCATAAGTTCTGTGAGAAGGATAGGAAATACTTGTTCTCCCCTGGTTAGAGATGTCTTTTTCCAAGCCAGCCTTAAGCAGAAAAAAAAAAAAGTTGATGCTGAAATCACAATCCTGTCGCTGTGTCATGCTTATTTGATGGACGTTTTAATTTCATTCCAGCACTGCTGTATAGCGCGTTTGGTGTCATCATTGAAAAAACACGAGGCGCAGAAGACGATCTGAACACAGTTGCTGCTGGGACCATGACAGGGATGCTGTATAAAAGTACAGGTGCGATAGGAAAATGATTCTGGTTCATAGTGGGTTTGAGAATAATGCCTGGATCAAAAGTATTGACTACGGAGGGTATTTTTCTTTCTGTGGTCATTGATAAGGAGTCTTCGTCATTACAGTGACAGGTGGCTAGAATCCAGCTTACCTTTGAACCTGCTGACTGCCCAGTCAAGGTTTCCCAGCAGGCACCTCACAGGAAGAGGGCGAAGAAAAGCAAAATAGAAAAGCAAAAGAAACTAGATGCTGTTTGTTTTACAGATTTTTACCACTCTGAACTTCTGCCTGGTATAGCTTTAATAGCTCACTCTTCAGTTCAGTCTTAGTTAGACATTACTGAATGCAATAAAGCTATTTGTTCTATTTGCTTAAAGATAAGTTAACATTAAGCGTTTCTCTTAGTGATCTTAAAAGGCAACTTTATTTTACTTGTCCTCAGAATGACACACAGTACTGGCAGCATTTCTTGTCCCAGCAATGTTCATTAGATAAAACGTTGCCACCGTGTCTGGAAACTGTAATTTAATATGTTGTTCAAAACAAAGTATCGTGACCATTAGATACCAGAATAATATAAATCTATAAAAAGGAGAAAATACGTTAGCTTTTGGTTCATTTTAATACATCTAGAATGGTTTCAGCAGTCAGTTTCAGTAAGTTACCAGTCCAGTAAAACCTCAATTTAACAGAACTTCATTCACCGGATGGTGGATGCAACAGACCAAATTTCCTTCTGGACGTACCCCTTGAAATCAGAGGCAGTAGATATCATTTGTGTAGTGGCATAAAACAATGCAAAATACCTACTTTTGTAATAGGGTCATAATGCAAACAACATAGAGTGATATACGTGGCATACTTTTAGGTTTAACAGATAGTCTGGAATAACGGAACTCCCTTTCCCCAGTTAGTCTGTTAATTCAAAGCAGTCCTGTATTCATATTACTTTTTGTTTAGAAGTTTGAGTTGCTAACAGCGGAAGCTTAAAGTGCCTCAGGAAAAGGCCTGAAATATAATTGGGTTTGTAAAATCCCAAGCAATAAATCACACTGGGAATTAGTACTGTCCAGATCCTTGTTAGGATGTCTTACACGTTATTCCAGGATTCATGTTGTATGTTTTTTATTTGTTATTCTTGAAGCATGTTTTGCAAAGCTTGTCAAACACAGACCTAGATTATTGCAGTTGGCTTATGCTGAAAAGGCACTTCAGAACATGAGCATTTGGGTGCTGGTGGCCCTAGCTGGTTTGCACTCTAAACCATGGTCATGGGAAAAATCACAAGAATATTAGGACCCAGGTGTTGGTCAGTGTGGGATACCAAGAGTGGCTCCAGGCCATTGCTTGGCCGCTGCCACATTAGTGACCATCAAGACCATCTCATCCCCCAGGATTCTGGGTCCCCAGGATGGCACCTTTGCCAATGCAGCTCAGACTCCGTGCCCCTCCTTATTTTATTTCTCAGTCTTTTTCTTTTAAAGGGGGGAAGCAAGGTGCCAGCCTCCAAATCATCCATCAGTTGGAGTTGGACAGCCCAGTGCATGCTAATTGATACTTTTTCTTTTGGAGAGAGATCCTGTTCAGGTTGTGCGTGGTTTGCACTGCATAAGTTGAGTCATGTAGCTTCTCCAGGGCTTGAATTGGAGGCCCACAGTAAGGAAAGTGAAAGCTTCTGCGCATGCCACCAGTTGAGACAGAAGTCACACTCTAAATCATCTCTTTCGCACATAAGGTCTGTATAAACAGGCGTGGCTTACCAATCCATTTATCTATAGTGGGCCCTTGCTCTTCCCAAGAAATAGAAAACTGATATTCACGACACATTCAGACAGATTGTATTCAGACTCCTGTGGAACACAGACAGGTACGGCTTTGTAGCTGATTCGGGTAGCTGCAGCAAGATACAAATTTATGCTTGTGCTTATTAGTAGTCACACATTCTCCCTGAGATAACAAACCCCAGAAAGTGTGATCCATCGTGGTGTTGCCCCTCTTCTCCGTAACCCATGTACAAGTCAGCAGTGGGATTCTGCTTGCAGTCACAGGACTGTGTTCAGGAGAGACCTTGTTAGCTGGAAGGAAAAGTTCTGTTTTCAGATATTGCAGTCTTACTAGGATAAGCCATTTTTAACAAGCTTGCATATGTGTAAGAGAGAGATGGCGATGATGAGCACTCGCTGTGTGAGACTCAAGGAAGTTGAACTGCTATCTCACCCAGCCAGAATAGGGATTGCAGGGGTGGAGAACTGCTTAAGCCGTATCGCTTAGTGGACAGAACTGGGGGGGGGGAGGGAAGGGGGGGTAGGGAGTTATGAGTGTAGTCTGGAAATTTCCCACTCATTGACTCAGTTATTTTGCCAAAATTAGATACTTTTAATGTGTTTCAGGAACATGGCTGTGCATTGGTGCTTAGTTCCTTGGTGTTTCCAGGTTTCAGGATATGAGAAACAGCAGAAAAGGAGTTTTGCGCCATAGAAAGGGCTGTTCTTTCTAACATTGACTTGTGACCGTTTATTTGCTTCAACTTTGCTACCCTTTATTTTTCTGGAAAGCACCTCCCTTCAGATTCTAACTCTCCGCACTGGGCAAATGTTTTTATCATGTTTGACATCAAAACAGATGATGGACTCCCCGCCTCTTCCTGCTTCAAAATGACCTTGATATATCTGCTGTAGGTCCTGACGTGAATTGCTCTTATTACATCTTCTTTATTACAAAATACTGTTATATATGCGGGAATCCCCACCGCTACGATGTATTTTATAGGTTTGTGGGTTTTTTTTTTAATCTGTTCAATTGTGTCCAGTTCTCAGAGACTGCCTGGAAAAGTCCCTGCAGTTGGCAAGGTTTTTCAGAAGTAGTTTGCCCTTGCCTCCTTCCTGGGGCTGAGAGAAAGTGACTGGCCCAGGATTACCCAGCTGGCTTTGTGCCTAAGGTGGGACTAGAACTCACAGTCCCCTCGTTTCTAGCTTGGTGCCTTCACCACTATACCAAACTGGCTCTCTAGTAATTAATTAATAGTAAATAGATTAAGATCAGCATCAGTATTTTAACGATGTACAATATACAGACTGCAATCCACTAACCTGGGAATAACTGAATTCATGTGGACCATCCCAAAGACAGACTATAGTGCTTTTCTAGTATAGCTAAGTACTAAAATTATATTTTCAAATTAGCATAGTAAATGTTGGGGGTTTTTTTGATGGAGTCTGATCACCACCACTTCAGTTTCATCATCATGAGTTGATTTGGAAGAGAGAATTCTAAGAGGAGACTTCAAAAGACCAGCCCTGTCTTTTTGCTAAAGAGAGTGGCGGAAGGAAGGGTGTAACAAGAGCAAGTAGCTTCTATATATCCTGGGAAGGTATTCCCCTTGCAAGTTAATAGTAAGTTTGCTCACCCATGAGCTTCTCGTGCAGTCTTTCTAGATGCGTCTGGGTCCATTTTTTGAGGGAAGGCTCCAGTATCTGAACGCTGGCAATACTGGCTGATCCCTCTGTATTTACTGCTGCTTTATTTCCCCACAGGTGGATTGCGTGGGATAGCAAGAGGTGGCATTGCAGGACTCATGCTCACAGGTCTCTATGCTCTCTATAACAATTGGGAGCACATGAAGGGCTCCGTGCAACAGCAGTCCCTTTGAGAGGAGTGTAGAACTGAGCATATACCCGTGTAGTGCAACCAGACTTGAACCCCTTCATTACAGCACATAGTGGAGCCGCCCAGACCACCGAATCTCACTGCGACAGCCTGGCTCTTGAGCGTGCCACATCCTTCTGAGCGACGGGGGCGGAAAGTGCTGCTTGATCCGCAAAGATGAAGATCTTGTCTCCATAGCATGTTCACTTTTGCTCAGTTTGTGTGCTGAGACCATTGCTTGATTTGACTGTAAATAAAATGTGTGTGCTGAAACTAACTTCTGCGTGTAACATGGACATTTTCAAAAGCTATCTATGGCCTTAGCCCACCACAAGTAATCAACAATCAAGGTAGGTAGTTAATCCTTCCTCAGAGCAAGGGGGAGGGACGGTGCAGGAACAGTGGGACACGAGAGCCTGGCTCACGGACATAGGGTGCTACTTTTAAAGAGTGGCTCCTTTTGCTGAAATGCCCACAGCGGCTTGCGGTATTGTTCTTCGGTGGATCATTTTCTGGACACTGAGCTGAAGGCATCTGTGTTCCAGTCGTTTTCGACAATCCTCAGTAATAAATGTAAAGTACATCTAAACATTGGAATGCACGTTTTAAGAACAAACGTTTGACTCGATGAGATTCCCTTCTACGTCCGTTTCTACAGCAGAGCACAAATAGTAGTTCTTTGATTTCTCTGAAGTAGAGTTCTTCCAAAATGGGTTGAAAATGCCTGGCCCTTAATCTCCTGATGTTTGTTCTAGCTTTTATATGCTTGATACTGTAGATTTCCCTTCTCCCGGAGCTCTTGGCCTCCTAAAGCAATTAAAAGAGCTTTTCTCTATTGTTGAAGAAAACTACATTTATGAGTAGTAACTCTCAGCACTACCCTTTGCTAATAAGCTCTGTGCAAAAAAGATACACCAGCACAAAGGAGAGCTACAGGCAGCAGGACCCATATTGCATACACACGCCTCCTTTTTGCAGGTAACGCCCACCACTATGAAATTATCACGGCCCAGAATGGCTACCTGCCACTGTGATGCTAAGCAGGGTTAGTGCCCTGATTTGGGGGGGGGGGGGCCTCCAGGAGGCTACAGATTACCCTGGGAGTTTAAAGACAGTGGAATGCAGCAGTGGTAAACCACTCCCAGGCATACCCGTATACTTGCCAGGAGTCAAGACAGACTTGCTGGACTCTTCTTAGTCATTATTGATGCCTTATTTCCCAGGCACATTCCAGTTTTGTGTGAGAGACAACTTCAGAAGATCCAGACAGAATATTGAATATAATTTTGCAGTTCTCCATGGACAGCAGATAAATTGTGTAAAAAGGACAAGTATGACAACACCAACGTGTCATGCTTTTCCAAGCGCGGAGTATCTATGCAGTTTGGTGGTTATAGAATCTAATCCACGCTGTGATGCAAGACACTTGTGGAGGGGCGGCTTAGGTGTTAACGTTTAGTACAAACCATAATTGCTCCTGTTAACAGAACTATGAAAAGAACAACTTCATGCAGACATATTTTTTATTCACAATGGTTTAATGGCATACTTAATTAGCATCACAAATATTGGATTAATGTAAAAGACAGCAAGGATTTGATTATATTACACATCAGTTGGGTATTACATACACCACCTCATGAACCTGAGCAGGTACGTTAAGCACTGAAAGGCAAATATGTCAATGAATGGCTGAAATCAGCAAATTTTAAAGAATGCACCGGTATTCATGACAGGTAGCCTTTTTAAATGCTGGAAGGCTTACGCCTGTGAAACTTCTAGCAGTCAAAATTATAGTGTACCTGTGCTAAGCCAAGAGCACTTCAAAAACAAGATTTCTGTATTTTTAAATTTTTAAGATTTTAGGATCACAGCTTATCAAAGATGCCTCCACAAATTGTGGCAACAGGTAAAAGTGGTATTAAAGTTTAGCATTAAAGTTTCTAAGGCTACTTTCAACTTGTCAGGATACTATAATTCATAGTGTGAGAGAAATAAAAATTAAGTTTTGTTCTGCAGAGGATACACGTTGTACTAGGTAATGGGCTTTAAAATAACACACACACACATTTCATCCACTCTGTGCTCAATTATAGCCCCTTCCCTTCCTAGTTACCTTAACTAAGATGTCACCAAAATTATCAGGTGCCCATGCCAATCTGATCGACCTATGATCATCTTTCAGCTAAGAAGAGTGCCAATACACACACAATACACAATTCAGAACTATCGAATGGCTTCATAAGAGCTGTGTCTCACAAACATGCTCTGCAAATATATTTAGAACTAGGAGTTGGAAAGAAGAGCCAACAATGTGCTCTGGACAAAGTTCAGCTTCTCCCCATCTCCCATCCCAGCTAAGGGTCACCCCGATCAGGAAGTTACTTCAAAATACTGGCTTTGACACTTAACAGGTTTCACGTGACGAGTCACAGCAGGCTGTTCATGTCATAGACCAGGAAATACCAACAAGGGCACTTCTGTTTCCATGTAATAAGAGAGGACTCCCAAGGTCCATTTTCTGCAGCCCAATACCAGCTACGTACAACTTTTAAAGTGACATTCAAAATCTGGAAGAGGCAGATGGTCAAAACACAGGAGAAGCGACAGGCCGCAGTCACTCATTCCAGGTGTGCGATGATCAGCAGGAGATCAAAGTGATCATTTGGATCACATTGTGCAGGGTTTTTCTTTTTCACAGCTAGGGAAACATAACCCAGAATTAATGTGTTAAAATATAGTAAAACAAAAGACGGCTTTTTGAAAAACACTCATCGGGCTTAACTACTAAAAATATTTTAGCAGCGCCAGGACTGGTGATGTTCTGGAAAAGTCAAATGCACTTAATCAAACTAGCTGCTGGAATCCAAGCCCCTTGTTAATTCTGCAGCATCTCCTCAGCCACCGAATCACATGTTCTGCTCCTGACCAGATAGTAATTGTACTCATCTCCAACTCCATCAATGTCCTCATGCATGCAGGCTGGATTGTACATCATGCTAAGTCCTGACTTCACCATGCTTTCTTCAGGGCCCCATCTGCATCCAGCCACAGCCAAATAAATTAGGTCACCGCTTCGCGCAACATGTGAACGCGGCCAGGAAGATTAAGCATCCATGGATCCTCTCTGGTGAGAATTGGTACCCCTTTCGTGCTGAAACATCCCTCCTCTATTCGTTACCAGAACAGTGTTGCAAACGGATGCACACGTGCCTCCAAGCAAGGTTAAAAGATGCAGACCTGCAACCCCTGAACGAACTGTCAGAGGGAACCACGTGACCATCCATTTGACCCACACGCTGGTTTCCAGTTAGAGAACGTGCTTCTCAAAACTTCTATGCAACATTATTGCAACTGCAGCTGTGGTCACATACATATTAAGCATTATTTGGTCAAATGCACTTGATGAGGTTCACACATTCTTCCAAGACACAAAGAAGCAAGCTTTCTGAATTAGTATCTTGGGAGAGCTAGACTCCTGGATTTCATAGAAGAGTTAAAAATAAGCCAAAGAGTGGTTTTTTCCCAGCATCTTTGTATCATTCCATCAGCCACATAAGTCAAAATACCTGGATCGTTAAAGAGATAATTTAAACTTACAGGAGTGGTGTTACAATTAAGCAAACAGGTTAATTAAGCAGAAAGCTTAGTTTCCAACCGAGAATAGATAATGGATGCCTAACCAACCTTGACTTTCCCAAAAAGCGAATTGAGCTAGATCTGGTTCACATCATGCTGGGAGTCCAAAATTAAATGTTAAGACTGGGAAGCAAGTCAAGAGGCCAAAAAGCAGCCGCCAGCCAGAGTGGAGTTCAACTTTACGGAGATGTCTTTACCTGTAAAGGAGTCTGATATAGCCACTTTTCTCTATCTCCACTCAGGTTCATACAGGCAAAGAGGTCACAAACTGCAGGAAGGCCACTGTCCTGAAAGAAACAGAATTGGTTTCTGTGAGACTGGGGAGTTTTACCATCTCAATCTTGCATTTCCAAACAAGCGACATGCAGCAGACCACCACCAAAATGAGCAGGCTGACTGCCCCCTCCAGCGAACACAAACCCGTCACATGACACTACAGCTCACTTTCAGGGGGTTCAACAAGTGGGTAAGAATTGTACGTACATGTGCTTTCTTCCGTAGCAGCCATTTATCTTCTGGGGGAGGCTGGCTGGAGATTTCTGCGTTTTTTGAAGACATGATCCAGCTGTTTACGCTGAGAGGGAGCTGGAAGGGTGCGAGGAGCTCCAGGAGGGAACCCTTATGGCTCACTTCAGCCTCCTCTCTGGTTGCTTTCTCTTCTCCACTGGAAGCTTTGATTTCTTGTTTGGCTAGCCAAGAAGACAATGAGGTTCCTAGCAATTCTTTCAGAGGTTCCGCCACCTCACGGGCATCCTGTTTTATTGCAGAGGTAGCCAAATCCCCCTCTGCTTGTCGAGAAGGATGGAGCCAGATGTTCACCACAGGCTGACGTTCCTCAGGTTCAGAGACGTCCCCTATCGGCACCCCGTTTTTATCCTTGCCTTCTTTCCTAAGAAGCCATTTGCACAGAGCCTCCTTTTCACAGTTCTCATCACACACACACTCGGAAAAACTAGGACATGGCTCGTTGGCTCTGCATAGATCTTCTACTTTGAAAGTGGGCTGCAGCAGCCAGGCATTGGTGCTAGGCAGCTTCCTCACGTCAAGGTGCTCACTAAGGCATTTAAGGTTGCCAAGATTCTCTATCTCTACGCCTTTGGCTTGACTGCCGCAACAATTATTGCAGGAATCACTTTTAGGGAGCCAATCATTCATATTATATTCCTCCCGAAAAGGCTTAAAAATGAATTTCCATTTCTCATCGGAAGCATTCTTGTTTTCGGATTCAGGAGGCACGAGTAGCCATTCAGAAAGATCTGTGTCTTCTTGCTCTAAGATCTCCAAATCATCTATCTTCTCAATGGACAAGGTGGAGGCAATGGTGGAAGTGGAACTCTTCCGTCGGCGGACATCCATCCTGTCAGGAACATCTTGCTGGTTCTGCAAAAGCCAGTTCTCCAAGTTTTTCAGATTTCCCCATGCTTTCTCCAAGTAACACACTTCAGAAGACTTTGAATCCTAAGAAGAAAAAGACACCCAAGGCATTTAGATCCATTAAGGAATCACTTCTTAGGGGGGAAAAAAAAGCATTAAGCTCTATAATTCCCATCTCACTGTCCATGTTCCTAGAACAGCCTTTTTGGACCCACCAGTTCCAGTACATTTCAGAAGATCCTGCAATGCAAACAACAGGAAGAGACCCTCCAGCATTTACAGCCATTAAGCAAGCATTTCTTGGAGAAGAAAGCATTTGGCTCTGTAATCTCCATCTCAACCTCTTTGGGTCCACCTATTGCAACATTACTAAAATGTCCCCCTCCCTCTCCATGAATATAGACAGCAAATAACAGTACCTGATTGGCCTCCTCAGCATGCGTTTTCAAGAGCCAGTCCTCCTGCTTGTAGCTAGGAACGTAAGGTGTACAGCAAGCACCATCGGATTTGGTTCCAAGAAGCCAGTCAGAGAGTGGGCAACCAAGCATTCCACAGAAAGGTTTTGGCTAATAATCAGGAGCAAATTTATGGTCAGTTTAATTCCAGATAAAATCTACCATGAAAATATACACTATCTCTCGCCAAGGAGTCCTGCAACCCTGTTGATGAGATGGTTCTAGTATTTGTGCAACAGAAAATTCCTGGACTCTGAAATAATTCTTCCTTTAGACCTGAATTCTAAGCAACAACCGCTGCGGCCACATATGCCTTTTAAGAATTTGAATTATTTTGCTACAGATAAAATGTATGTTCTCTTGTAGAGATTAATCTCTTCCTGGAGCATTCTGCATTCCTGGTCAAGAGCAAGAGAAAAGGTTTGAAAGCATCCCATTCTGCTGCCACCATCCAATTACAATTCCCATAAACAAATCTGTAATTCACCTTTTCCAAACTAGTCATCACAGGACAGTTCTGCACAGAGATCCAAGGGGCATAATCTTCTTTATCAGAAGTTTGCTATTAAAGGAAGAAATCAGAGTTATTAGATTTAATGGTTGCTAACTGCTCACACAACTTTAGAATTAACAAATTGAGTAAATTCTTCTAGTTCTTTTGGAATCTCAAGCAGGCAACCTCATTCAAATAAATATACAAAGTTTACATCAAATAAGCATAGATTATTTGTCATGAGTGTGCACATACAATAAAGAGCAAGGGAAAGGCAACACTTCTTTCTCTCCACGTTGCCATCTTTCCAAGCTGTTTTAGGAACAGAAGAATCTCAAAAACACTGGAAGGGTTGTGCGGTATTTCAAGATAAATATTTTAAAAGAAATGGAATTAACTCCAGTCTCCACATAAGCCTTAGTATTTCTTCAGGATCCTGGCTTTTGATTATAGGTTTCCAAATTGCATACATTCTGCTACTCCAGAAAACAGCTCCTTTTACTCACCATTGTTGTAATGGAGCCAAATGAGGTGATCGCCTGGCGAAGAAATGGCACATCAGCCTCAAAGTTCAGGATGGAAGTTTCTTCAGGCTGGAGAGTCAAACTGCCAAGTCTTAGGGGAGAAGGCAAAGGTTAAGAATTAGAAAGAAACAAAGGTGATAAGCCATGATTCAAATGAACAAAACGTTATCTATTCTTTATGCACAAAACAGTATATCTTCTTGAAGTTAAGGGAAATCAAACCTTCAAATCCCCAGCCCTATTTCCACACACAGAGATAGCAGGATCCCCCAAATTAACACTTCATTCATTTTTGCATGACAGAACCAGAAAGGTGATGTCACAGCCCACAATGATGTGGAAAACGACTCTAAGATAAATAGCTGAACGGTCATTCAAAACTTGTTAGAGGGCTCACCTCTCAAAACATGCTGAAATCTGATTTGTAAGGTCATTGCTTTGAGGCTGTTCCAGCTGGCGGATAAGGCAACTGAATTGTCCCAACAACTGTAAATTAAACAAAAATATGTGACTTCACTAGGAACAGAATGAGCCAGCATCATCAAGGTTTAGATACGAGGCTGTGTCCTTATGCCCCAAACAAGCAGCACAAGTTCAAGGCAAAGTTCCTGTAATTCTGGATGGAGAAAGAGAATTGAGGGGGCCACTAGCTCTTACCCAACAGAGCTGTTGCGCTTGTTGCTGTAAGGCTTCTTCCTTCAACTGCTGAATGAGATCGACCTGTTCCAGCAACCAAACTTCGCGGCTTCGCAGGCATTCCAGGTGGCGACTGATGCAGCTGTGAATCTGAGCTTTCACCTGCAAGAGAGAAGCTGAACTTATTGCCCCCTCTCTAACTATTCCACCCCAGGTCTCTGATCCCTCGCATTCCTATACCCACATTTTGCAATTCAGGCAGTGTTGAGCTCCCACCCGGTGGAAAGACGAGATCCTGAGGGACAGGACTCCTTCCATCAACCAAGATTCAATGCAGCAATCTCCACTGGCAAGACAGTGGCTTGGAAAGTGATGGGTGCAGTATTACCCTTATGGGAACTCAAGCAAGACTCTAAGGAACTCAGATATTTTGCCATAGTTAATCATTGTTTTCCACTGACCTTTGTTAACCGATTGTCAGAGGTGGGTGCAGAACCTTGAAAGCTAACAAAAAATTGCAACTTCATACCCATTAAGTTCATTCTTAAAAAGAAAGCTGATTACGCTTACTTAAGTCCTTAGAGCAGTATTTCTCAACGTCAGCAACTTTAAGGTAGAAGGGCTTCAACTCCCAGAATTCCCCAGCCAGAATTCCCCAGTGTGAAATCCGGGAGTTGAAGTCTGCCCATGTTAAAGTTGCTGAGGTTGAGAAACACTGTTCTAAAGATGTATCATACTTGGTTGTTTCTTACGCAGGAATTTACCCAATACAAGTAGCTGTATTTTAAAAATGACATTGTACCTAAAATGAAGAGTATGCCATCTTGATATCCACTTAGATGGCAACAACTAAATGATCTTGACTGATTTAGAGAAAAGTTAACAGGGTCAGACCTGGTTAGCCCTTTGATGGGACAGCACTAGGAAATCCAAGGGATATAGGCAGGAGTCTTATTCTGCAGCTGCCAAGAAAACTACATGGGCCCATCCATGGGGTCTCCAGGAGTTGAGATCAACTCAATCCTTTATCTTTACAACCTACTGATGATTCAGTGCATTCACACTGCAGAAGTTAGCTACATACTCTGAGCAACTGTAAGATCTCTTGCTTTTCTAGGCTACATTTAAGTAACTGCATAAAACCTCAAGCTTAAAGAAAATCTTTGCCAAGTTACTGCATAAAAGTTCTGCTGCCAGACCCTTTTAGCAGCCACTTAACCCTTTATTAGGACTGTAAAGCAGGAATAGCCAAGATGCCTGTTTTGAAGTCTGCTTCAAATACCTCTTTCCAGTTGTCTTTAACTTGCTCTTCAGCTTTGACAATTTCAGCAATTGCAGCTTCCAAATCCTTCTTTGCCTGCAGACACTTGTCCAGAGACTCCTTGCTGCCAAAGCTTCCATTTCTCTCTTGGAGGGGGCTCATCGTGGACAATTCTGAAACAGGGAGAAAAATAACCCCCTACAGAAACTGTGATATGTCGTAGGTCAGCACTGGAAGGGGAGACTGGTCACAGATGTTATAGTGGTTTCAATTTTCAGAGCTGGTTTGCTCATTTGGGGCTCTCACACATCTTAACTGGTGGGTTTCTCCCAGCCTTTTTTTTTTTTTAGTTAACTGGCAAGTATTTTCAGCATTACTAATTCTGGCCACCCAAGACTGAAATGCTCAACGTTATGATACCAGATCTCCTGACTCAAAGCAGCTCTTGTGGGTTGGGGTGAAAGAAGCCTCTTTGCTTAGCTCCAAAGGCCACCAGATTTTGCCACAACTGACACCTCCTCAGTGGCAGGTTATGAACCCCCACTTCTAGTCTGCAAAAGCACCGCACGGTGTTGAGCAGCACTGTGACAACTTTGTGGTGTCTCCCCCAACCCTCATATCACCACAGTCTTCAACACCTGCTTGCTTTTCAAGCCAAACCTGGGTTTGCAGAGACCCACAAAAATGGAATAGTTGGTCAGCTGCACCCTTCAGTTACCTCCAAAGTTTACAACAAGCCAAACACAGAAACCCATGGATCTTACTTACATTGCAAGCATTTTCATCTTTATTTTTGACTTGTTTATTCAAGTTCTGAGCCTGCTTTCCTGCAGTTGTTCAATTAATGTTTCCTATAGTAATTCTTGGATTTAAGCCCATGGTTCTGAAACATCTAATTCATGGAGCTGTGCAATTTCAGATAGTAGGCAAACAATCAAGAGTTTGAAAGACTCCCCCCTCCCTAACTAAGGTATTCCTCCCACACCCAAAATAAGCATTCAGAAGAAAAGTATCCTATCCATTTTCTGATTACACAAAGTTTTCAGCATTGTAAACTGCTATCTCTGAAGATGGGGCTCCCCATAATTTAAAAAAGGATTTAGTTTTATAAGTATTGACCAAGACCATATATCATACAAAGCATAGTAAATGAGAACAAAAAAATAAACGGGAATAGGTCCAGATATCCAACTGCTGGTCTAAAACTTGACATATTCCGCAACCCTAACCCTAACAAAGCTAAACTTGAAGGCTAAGTTAAATGACCCAGACCATTATTTATTTATTTAACTGAAGGCAATCCGTAGTTAAAGTGCCAAGCCCAAATCAATAAAATCCAGTAACATACAAATAAAACCTCCATGTAAAAAAAAGCAAAGCACAGAGCAACAAAACAAATAAAGAAGAACAGTAATAAATGGATATCAAAATAAACACTTTAACTCAGAAAGCTGTGTCTTAATCTGGATAAGAAAGGGTATAACAAGTTTAAGAAGTGTCATGCGGGCTTCTCTGAAGAGAACAAGGTTAAGATTCTTTGGTTTTTACTGGACTGTATAACTTTGCAATTAAATCAAATCAAATGTATGTTGCTAGTTGCTCCTTCAATAGTATTCAGTGGAGAGTTTAGGCAGCAGTACTTTGACGAGGCTGACTCTTATGCTTCAGTGATCATCAATCCATGATTATACAAGAATTTCCACTAACTCTTTCTAGATAACCCCAGCACGTATTTTCTAAGAAAAATTCTGCTGTGCACAGAATGCTTGCAAAATCCCCACCCTATGAACACATCTGTTTCCTTAAAAAGTTTCAAAAGTAAAGGAGGTTTTGGCTAACATATCTCAGACTAGACAAAGCAAGATGGCCTTGCAAACAAGCAAAACCCAGCCTAAATTTGGGTGCCGTCAAATCATCACAATGCCTTTTACTCAACTTTTGGAACTGTAAGAGCTGGAAATCATTCCCACTTTATTCACTGCTGGGAACGCAGCACTGCAAGCTAAGCCTACCAAGCTCGCCTTCCCTTCCCACCTTTCCTGGTTCCTGCATACCTTGTTTCTGTTTCAGGTGAGAGGACCTTCCAGCTGAGCCAGCAGGCCGCCTTCTGGAGCACAAGATAATTAGCAGCAGCCCAGGCTGCTTTAAGCCTGCTTGCCAGCACACATTTCAAGCCCGCCCCCCGCCTCGCCTCCAAGCCCACGTGGCCAGGCCGCCACAGCTGGAACAGAGACTTGCACGTCGCCGGTGGCAGCAGGAGGAGGAGGACGAGCAGGAGGAGGGGGGAAGATTGAAAACTGCCCAGCAACTCCCGAGGGAGGAAAGAAATAAGCTAAGATACCATTCAGGGAGGAAAGAGATGCAAACTGGAGTCACGTGCAAACAGACTAGGAACTTCTACACTATAAAAAAAAGCTACTCTTGCGCCTTTGCATATCTGTGTGGTATTAAGGCCACCTTTCACAAGCAGGTTTATGACAATTCAAGGCAGGGTTGAAATGAGGATTGCTTTTCCAGCCAGACCTGCAGAAGATTAGACTTTGCAATGCCAAGCAACAGAGGCCACTAAAATGCATCCTGTACACGGGAGGAAACACCACCAATCCTTCCAGATCTGAGGGCCCAACGGGAACCACATGACTTGCACATTCACCCCCAAGTGTCTTCTTTCGGCAAAGACAACAGGGTTGGGTGAGGGGGAAGCCTTATGGAACAGCTGTCCAAACAGATAATACCAGGTAGAACAGCACTTCCACAACCCACACGGCCTCCAAAGGAGTCGGATTTCAACTTGCAAAATTCAGAATCCAATGTGGCATAAGACTGTTTCAAGTCTTCTAAGAAACAGGTACAACGAACATGTCAATTCAGAAATAATTCTCATTATAGTTCTATACTATCTTTAGTACAAGGAACGTACACGGTTCTTCCCTTTGCACTTTTTTATTCTTCGAGAAGCCCAGCAAAATAAATTTGGATGTCTGATCCAAGCTCACCCAAATGAATTATATTTGAGTGGGGACCTGGGCCTGGATCTCAACAGCCTAAGTCTCTGACTACCGCACAGAATAATTTTCTGTATTTAACGCAGTAATTTCTTTACCAGGAGCAAAACATTCCCCTCACCCTCAAGATCAAGAACTGTGAAGCTACACAAGGTCATTTTGAGCATGTATCTGTGAATGTAGAGTAACTCTTTGTTGCTTCCTTCTAGTCTTCAAAGCACCCCCTTCTGTTAATCTGATTTGCAATGGGTCATTTACTAAAAAGAATTAAACCAAGCAAGGTCTTGGGTCCTACAAAGTGCACTAAGGGATGAAATGTTCTACTCCCTTAAACATTTTTGAGCTAAGTTACAAGCAGTTTGAAGTTGTCCAATTTTATATTTCACCTGGGCCTTTGGCGAGAGAGTAAGACCCTTTGCTTCATCATGTTTGTCATCTTTTATTTTTTATTGATTTTATTGTAATCTCTTTGATTGTTGTGAGCCACCCAGAGTTGTGGAGAGTCAGGCAGCATACAAGTTTAATTTGTTGTTATTGTTGGCTGTACAGTTAGCCAGATGTTTAGACAGGGTTTGGCATTTTTATCTACCTATCAAGTCCTTCCTTAGGACCTGGGACAGGCAGATGTTGTTGTCTGATGGTGTTAAAGATATCGTTGCAAGATGGAAGCTGTTCCAAGTAAAGCTGCCTTGCGCAATGGACTGATGGTGAACTTGTCAATGCTATGATTATTATTATTATTTGCTGAGGCCATCACCAAAGCTTTCAGAGAGCTTCCCAAGACTAGCAGCAATGTTTTGAAAATGCTGGCGTGGCAATCTTCCTTACTTCCTGCAGATGTTCAGAGGCTCATTCTGGGCTGTTTGTTGTGCCTGCACAGGCAAGGCAATGCCCCATCTCAAAACCACAAGATGTTGCAATTCATCCCACTGTGGTCGATTGCACAGTATCTTTTGCTTAATTCAAAAACAGAGGAGGGATTAATGCTTGTTCCATGTTACTCGATAAACAATTACAGTGGTTTGTGTTCCGTGAGATGCTGTGGATTAGACAGGCTACTAAAACGGCTTGTCTTAAACCCAGCCATCTTCATTCCTTTTCCTAAGAAAATCTCATTCATTAGGGCAGTGGTGTATCTATTCACAGGCACTGATCAAGGTGAGAAGACGAGTGCATATTTCTTCTTGCTTCTATTCTTTCAGCTACTTTCTGGAAAATAATATAACTTTAGAAAGATTTCTTCCACTTCCTTCCACTACACCCTTGTTCCTAACAAGTTTCATCTCAATCACAGATTTATACCTATGCAAATGCGTAGCCTGCTACCTTTTCAACATTACTAGACACATCTTACACTATACATCACCTTTGGCATTTGCTGTTGGCACACAGGTACACATAAAACACTTTTTCTCCTCTACATAAGTTTAGAGTTGATTATCCTGAGAATAATTTAATAGAGCAAAGAGTTTGAACAGTTTTTCCACCCTGATACCTATCAGATGTATTTGGAATTTGACCGCATGGGGTGAGGATTACCAGAGCAAGAGTAAAATGCAACAGGAGAGTGCCAGGTCAGAGAAGGCTTGTTTAAGGTTCACCATTGGGAAGTGCAACTAAAGACCTGTAAGAAACGTTTGTAGTGGTTCTGCAGGTAGCAAAATGGCTTAATCGGAAAAACTCAGCCATTTTTATGCCAAAAAAATTCCAGCTCCTTCTTAAATCTCATATCTGAAGCCTGAAGGTCAGAGATAAGGGAACAAAAATTAGTTTTTAAAAAGTCCCTCTGCACACTTCATTGTTTTTTAAAGAACTGTATTTGTGGGCCATTACGGCCTACACAAGAGGAACTTCACCTTTTGCAACACTGCCTTTTTGCTTCATAAAATCCACCATTTTAAAACAAAGTTTTAGAAAGGGCACAACCCTTTATTCAGGCAGTGCCTCTTTGATTAATAAGTGTGTTGTGCCTGAGAACCTGAAATACCAGAGTGGTCACACACCCTTTTTCATCTAAGCATGAAATTACTTTAAAAGAAGGGGCTGGCCATCATACAGGGATCCACCATTAAAGGCTTGAAAGGGCTACAGCAAACCTAAGTTCCCGTCATATTATAGGAAATCCAAACACTTACACCCATACAACTTTTAATTTCACCTCCCTGTCTCCAACAACCCTGCAAAGTAGATTTACACCGAGCGATGAAACTAGTTCATCCAATTAGGTTTGTGGCTAATTAGGAATCTGAACTTGGCACCGCAGTAAGTGCAATTTAATAAGCGCCACTCGTTTTACAGGCTTGCCTGTGGATCTGCACGCAATCCCACGCAATCGTGTCTTGCTCCAAAGGGAAAAGGAGAAAAAAATGGGGGGGGGATTGGTTTTTCAACCTCTTTTATGTTTCGCAATCCAGGTCTTTCGTTTCTCACCTCCACAAGGCGAGAGAGCATGCCAGAGATTTCCAGCAATGCAGGATCCCAGCTTGCTTACCACTCTTTGAGGTTTAATACAGAGCACTTGTATTCCCTAAGGCAGTGTTGTCCAAACTTGGCCACTTTAAGATGAGTGGACTTCAACTCCCAGAATTCCCCGGCCAGCATGGCTGGCCGGGGAATTCTTGGAGTTGAAGTCCACTCATCTTAAAGTGGCCAAGTTTGGACAACACTGACCTGAGGAATACTGGCTGCTCCACCAGCATCGCTGGGTGAACACGCGAAGGAGCAGGATTTCTATACTAATGAAAGTGGAGAGGCCAATCTTAATCACCGGTGGAGCAATTAAGGAGGAGGGACAATGCAGAGGAAGCCGAGCCAGGATGTAAAATGGAGTCAAAAGTACACCAAGCTATCTCGCCAGGATTATTCTTGTGGATCCTCTTCAGCTGTTTTTGAAGACCAGGAGAGGCAAATCTCACGCCGCCTTCAAAACAACTCTCGCCCAGAAAGCTCCCCGACCACATAAGCGCGCAATTATGCTCTTAGGGCCCGTCGGGCAGCTGAGCTTCTGCTCGCAGGCCGAAGTCAAAACAGCTCCGTCCTGTTTTGACGCCTTTTAATCCTGCACGCGACGGAGAAACAAGTCGAGTCGAGCCGAGCCAATAAATAAACGAACAACCGAACAGCCAAACCGGCCCCTGAAGCGCGGCAGGAGGAGGCTGGAGCTCTGCGCGAGGCCGCGTCCGTTATTTATCCTTTCCACAATAGACACATTCAGACCAACACGCGTGTGCGCTGCCTGCCCGAAGATGAAGCGCAACCCCTGCTCGGGAAGGCCAAGAGGGAATGGATGAATGGAAGAATAAGGGCGAAATCCGTCCACCCAAGGAGCGTTTCCGCTCTCGAAACCGAGGATGAGCCCACATCCACCCGAAAGGCTGGGTCTGCGGCCGGGGGCGCGGAGGGCCCCTCCCCAGAAACCGGCGGGGCCCTGAACGGCGGGGCTGGGACAGCCGACACGCGTCGGCCCTTCCCACGTGCGGTTACGTAACGGGGACGCGGCTCCCAGGCCGAACGGGAGGGGAGCGCGGAGCGAGGCCGGGGCGGGGGGCGACCTGGCCCGGCCAGGCCAGGCGGCCGGACTCACCTGCGGAGCGGCGACGAAGCCTGCGACCCTCCGATGCTCCTGCTGAGGAAAGAGGCCTCTGCTCCCGCGGCGGGTCTCGCGAGGCTTCGGGGAGACATGCGCACTTGCGCCCGGCGAAGCCGAGCCCGGAGTTGGGGCGGAGCGCGCCTCCTGCCGACCGGAAAGGGGGCTGCGGGCGGGGGGCTTTCAGGGCGCCCCCCCAGGAGAGGGGAGCGGCCGCTGCGACGGGGAGTGGGCTTTGTGGCCTATCACGTGGCAGCTCGTGGCTGATCCTGAGAAAGCCAAGCGGGTGGGAGGTGGCCAGGGCTGGGCTGGGCTGGGCGACCACCCGGAAATATTACGCCCGCGGTCGGCGCCCGGGAGACCCGAGTTTCCCTTACCCAGATTAGCAGGGCGAGGTTACTGTGTTGTGTGCGTAGTTTGCGTTAGGAAGCAGCTTAACCTTGGCGGATCAGTACCACAGCGCGGGCAATCCGCCTTTCATCCGCGCGGGGTCAACCTCCTGCCTTGCCGCCCTTCCCCGCAGCCAGCAGCCTGCGGCTCTCCGTCCTCCGGGGCTTTTCTTCCGCTGGGCTTGCAGGGGCCAACGCGGCTCCGCTCTGCGTCCTGCCGCCGTCCCGGGCTGCTTCGCGGCCGCGTGGCGAGGCGCGTGGCTCAGCTGGCGGTCCGCCCGCGCCTGGCGCTCCTCCGGGCGCGCAGCCCCGCCCCTTCGCCGGCCGCCTGCGCGCCCCCGCCGGCCCTCGGCCCCTGGCAGAGCGGCTGCGTCTTCTGAGGGGTCACCGGGGCTCACGGCTTCCCTTCGCAGGGAGCAGCAGCAGCTGCGAGCGGAGCGGGGGCCCGCTGGTTGCGGAGGTGCAGCGCCA
Organism: Python bivittatus; assembly: GCF_059951505.1. Lineage (NCBI taxonomy): Eukaryota > Metazoa > Chordata > Lepidosauria > Squamata > Pythonidae > Python > Python bivittatus. Next base: position 8,718,694 of record NW_028277033.1, read on the forward strand.
GGTCGCTTCCAAAACGTGGAGGAATCGGTCCGAATCCTCTGGGCGGCGATCCACAGATATTTGCGCCAGTGATGGAAAGGGATCCCGGGTGCGTGTAGGAGCCGATGCCTAGCTTTACCTGTAATCCCACAGCTTCAGGGTGGCTCTTTTCGTGCCGTGTGCCTTTCGCTTTCCGATGAGTAATATTTCAGCCTGAGTTCCTGGGAGGAAAAACAGAATATTCCAAAGAACGAATCGCGGTAAATGGAAACAAGCTATCAATGTAGTTGCAGTGCCCATTCCGTCTGCTGGCTATTTTCTGAAACGAGTTACTGCGGTTTAAAGCTCTTATTCAAGGCTCCCAGCAACTGAATTCAGACTAAATTTTGTTTTCAGGGGCTGCATGGCGGTGGGGAATTGAAGGGAGGGGTCTGGACTTAAAAGAAGGGAGAAACTGAACACGTTTTCATGCTTCCAAAGCCTTGTACTAGAGCAAAGGATCACAAAAATGCATGGGGGGGGGCGTTGTTGTGATGTTGTGATTCATTCCAGATACAATTTCATACGGCATGCACGTATCTCCCCACACTCAAGGATCCATCGTGATTTGCAGAAATACCTAAATAAATCATTTTAGGGGAAATACACACACACACACACACACACTCATGAATGACTGAAATGAGTGAGATTATGGAAGCAGTTAGAGGGGAAATGGAATGGGTCGTGAATGAGAATGGTCTGCGCTGGAACCTGAAGGCTGCAACTTCTCCCTGGGAGAATTGGGGAATGGGAGTGAACCCATTTTTCCAGTTAAAACCATCTGAACCCAAGTGGAGCGAAATGCATGACGGCCCATCTCCCGGCCGTGGAATAGAGGCTAGCAGGAGCCCAGCTGAGGAAGAGCCTGTGGGGGAAGAGCTGATCTCATAAGAATCCAAGCCGGATAGGACTTGATCGGGATTTGGAAAGGGCACCACCAGGAAATCCCAGGACCTAGGCGATATTTGGAAGGAAAAAATAAAATAAACTGCAAAGAATGCAGCTGCTTCTGTATACCACTGGCCTTACTTAAATTTTTCCTAACTGAACTCTCAGAAGAGCAAATCACACGATACTAAATCTTAGCTAAGCCTCCACTCCTGATCCACAAACCTGCTTATGATAGGTTAAATTTACATCTTTGGTAACTCTTTACACTGGCTTAGCATGATGTGTGAACGGAACACGGAAGGCCTGTAATTCAACCTCATTCTGGCTTGTCTGAATGTTGGTTAAGTTGTATTTATTTCATTTATTTAATTTGGGAGCCCAGAGAACAAGCCTTGCGTGACTCCACAGCCGCCCTGTTACCCTGCCAGCACCCGTTGCTCTCAATTTACGCCTTTGCTGTCTTCTGGGATTTTGTTTTTACAGATTAAAACAACTCTCTGCAATATTCAGCGGTGGGTTTCTTACTTTGGGGGCTGTGTGCCAGGTGGGCACCAGGTGGCAGGAAAGAGCTTCTTCACAGAAACCAAGAAGGCGCTTAGGACAGGCTGCTTTCAACCCAGATTTCATTAAATCGCTGTTTTTAACAGCGTCAGATGGATTACATAGCTAAATGACCAGCCCCAGAACTGATGTGAGATTGATCCCGGGCAGTTATTCCATTTTTTGTTCTTATTCTTTTTCCCAAATTGTCTGTGGTCGAACCCAAAGCATCGTTTCCATCCCTCAATGCCAAATTTCCCCCAACCTTAGTTAAGATGACGCAGGCGCTGAGATCCACGGAGAATCCGATCAGCAGGAAGATAACATCTGGTTAGGCCACATATTCAATGGGATTAATGCATCCGAGAGCACCAAAACTGGAGCTTAGGGCTCTGCAATCTTCTTGGAGCTGATCCTTGGGGTGATTTTTCGGAAGGTGGACGTGAAGGGCAGTGAAGCATTTTCCTCCCGGGCACCGATGGGCAATCTACAGGTTTTGTACCCAGAGAGGGCCTTGGGCTCATTCCAAACCAGGCGCGGGTTAAGCCCCACGTATGCCCTAAGCACACCCCAGCAATGGTGTCCCTTGGCTCTTCCGCTGGTTCACTGACAAGACATTAAGACTCGGACTTTTAAACTTTTGTCACTCCCCATGCCAAAGAAAACCTTTTCTTAATCAATGCAGATTAAAGTCGAACACGGCTGACAAAGACAATTACAAAAAGATTGACTAAAGTCAAGCATGGCAAGTGAAAGAGTTAAGGGCGTGAAAGCTAGGGAACACAACCCCCCCCCCCCTTGGGATCCTAAGCACAGTCTGATCTTGCTTAATGGCTAATCCAGGGTTGGTGCAAGACTTTTGGCAAAAGCCCTTGTTCCCTCCACCCGAAGCCTGTTCAGCGGGCAAGAAGAGAGACCGAGAGAAGGACTGTACCGCCACCTTACTCCAACAGGTCATGTTCCCCTTAAGAAATGCAACCCTTGATGGAAAACTGATTTGGCTCTGTTCCCACAACAGAACTGGCCAGTCATTCCATCTGGGTCAATTGATTCACCTCCATGTTGCTGCAGAACACAGTGCCAGATGACGGGGGGGGTCGTGTCAGCAGCTACAAAGACGGCTGAGAGGCTCTCATTTATTTCCTTCCTTCCTTCCTTCCTTCCTTCCTTCCTTCCTTCCTTCCTTCCTTCCTTCCTTCCTTCCTTCCTTCCTTCCTTCCTTCCCTCCCTTGCAGGTTGACTCCAAGAGGCAGAGAAGGAGCCGTGTAGGAGGAGAGCCACGTTGACCCAAAATCAAAAGGAGTCAGGAAGCACCTTTTCAGACTAACCCGTTTCGCTAAAAAGCCTAAGCTTTTGCGAGCTGCGGCTCTGCAAAGATGCCACCAGACTCCTCCTGAGCCATGGAGCAGAGTCTCCCTCAAGGAGATGGTTAAGGAAGGGGTCTCCGATCTCTAAGCTACTGTAGTCTGGTGTGGAAAGGCTTCCTTCTCCTTCTTCGCTACAAAGCCAGTTCAAAAGCCCCACTTTGTTTCGTATCATCAAGATTCAGAATTGCGTCTGGGTCAGCCGTGCCAGTTAAGGGAGTGGGTGACGTAGGTCTCCCACAGGACCAGGTCCATGGGCTCGTTCCCTCCTGACACACATACAAGTCCCACCCGTCATCCTGTTGGAGAAAAGCGAAATGACTGCTTGGCTAAGCCCATTCCAAGCACGAGGCCGCATACGAGGCACCCTCTAACCCTCTTACCTGTAGGAAAACCCTTTTATCCAATGCCTGCAGGGAGAGAAGATCCCCCTCTTTGAAGGCCGAGGCACCCATGACACACATCCATCAACAAATCATCATGTGAACGATGCCGGGTGCACAATGACATCACGGTGCATGTGACACCACCCGTCCCTCCCACGGACACCCAAAGTGGAATATCCCTCGGAGACAACAGGACGTGAAGTCTTTTAATGCTTGAAATAAGCGAACATCTGTTTTATTTACCCGATCTTAATTTGCAAGATATTGAATTCATTGTCTGTTTGTCCTTCCTCAACCGCTGCAGCCTGTTTTGTAGACGTCAATTCTACAGGATAATTACATTTAATGCCAGGAAACAGAAGTAGCTATATCACAGAGCAGGAGGTTAATTTAAGGTTAAGCATTCGTTGTAAACTAGCCATTCATGAATCCGGTAACGCTGTATGTTTTTTTCCTTGGTTAACAGTGTCACCAAGCAATGATTTTCTCAAGAGTTTTTGGTCCTCATGGACCAAAGAAATTGCAGGTAATGTTCTTCCAAAGTATCATGTCGACAGAACTATGCAGGGACTTCAACGCCTCCTGTCTAGAAGAAAAGACAGATTTATAGGACTGATCATCTTAATTCCATAGTTACCTAGTAAGAAGAAGTGTTCTGTCTTCTTCTGCCTATTTAATAACTGCTTACATGCTATTTGCACTGGTGTGAAAAGTATAAAATGTGGTTGTCTCTAGCATTTCAATTGCACAAACAATGTTGGGACAGAACAAAATCTAGGCCACAATTTCTATGTGGAAATATAGACAAGTCAACAGTTCTATTTTTTTTCAAAAGGAGGAGCAGGAGGAGCAGGAGCAGGAGGAGAAGCTTCTAATAAATGTAGAGAGAATCCTCAAACAGCTGTCAGTCATTTTTTTTAAAAAGGTCTTCGGTTCAGTCTTTCCGGAAGATCAAAGGTGAAGAGAAACTATGGAGGTTTTGATTTGGGGAAGGAGGAATAATCTCATATTCCTGCTTTCTCAGAGCAGAGTTTCCTGCTACTCAGCCTGACAAGGTGCAGGCAGAGAGAGAGAGAGAGAGAGAAGGCAATCATATTCTGTAACGTTCCGTATGAATTTTAGACATCCAGATCTACTTCTGGATGCAAAGGGGTTTGTTTTGGTGTTTTTTTTGCTATGTGTATTCAATTCATATTTAGGTACCTCAACCATGTTTAAACTGGCATACACAACAAACATGATGAAATAGGACGTATGCAAAGAATCAGACTGCTAATGCAGATGGAAGAAGGGCGTTTCGGTCCTTCCAGAAATGAAGGAAACTATCCAAAAATGTTGCGGGAGCAGAAATCCTTCCAAGTCTGAGGAGCAAGGAATGTAAATGGAATGATCTTCCCCACCAAACACACCAAGGTTCTTCCGCAAGTAAGATGTCATCCTGTCTGCAGAGTGAAGTGAAGAGTTTGCCTCCTTCGTTGTTCTGCTGTGGTGTATATCTAATCCCAGGGAATATAAGAAAATATTCCGCAGCACCTGTGACATGGAGAGGAGATTCCTACAGTTCAGCTCCAAAGGGGCATCCTATTTTGTACAGGAGCCAAAGTGGAGCTCTCTGGGCGCCCAGAGCTCAGGGTGCCACAGCTGAGGGCAGGTTGGAGGTAGGAGAAGCCAGGAAGGGTGGTCATGTGGCCATTCCTTCCCTGCCACTGCTGCAGGAGGGGTCTGAGCCCACGGAGGATCTCAGGGGAACAGGAAGAGGCTGACCAGCAGCAACCCCCGTCCCCCCACTTCCCGGGGAGTAGAGGAGGAAGAGGAGATGGTGGTGGCGATCATTGACTCAAGAGAGGCTGCGGAGAAGGAGGAGGTGGTGGTGGTGGTGGTGGCCCATTCCCCCCTGTCTTTGGGGGCCTAGGGCAAACAGTGGGGTCCCTGCAGCTTCCCCTCACCAGCTTTAAGAGGCAACGTTCACTGGCAGTTTTCTGAACGATCCTCATGGTGTCTGCCGGGGTTCACTCCACTGCCATGCTGGAACGTGCACAACAGGTTGGGTTTCTCAGGCAGTGCATTACCATCCCAAAGGATATCCTTTTCTCCTCTTTAGCTGGCTGTTCCTCCATGTTTTTCCCCGGAAGCTCCGCCGGTTCAGTTTGGAACTGTTCTATCTGAATCTCAAGGTGTTTCTGAATGGCCAATCCGAGCACCTCGGGATCCACAGCTGCCCCGTAGACTTCCCAGGTCATGCCTTCATCGTCCCACCTGACTTCTCGCACTGGAGACTTTTCGCCCTCTGCCTCTGGTTTCAGATTAACCTCTGGGAACACATGAGGGTGGCCTTCTGCCAGAACAGGTGGGCTTGTTGCCACAGACTTGCATTCCCTTGCTGGGAAAGTTTGTACTTCTGCATCTCTACAGTCCAGTGGAATCTGGAATCCCTGCGTGATATCATTCATAGAGGTCATTGTCCACGTGTCCTTTGTCTTCATGACTGTGTGTACACCGTCTTGGTGGCTGTTCAGTACCACATACATGGTCTTCATTTCCTCTTGGCCCTTGCTTGCTTCTGCATAAGGCTGAGAATGCAGCGCACGGCCTCCATACGCACTACAGCATCGCAGGATGTGCTTGGCTTCCAGGCCTGACCCATTCACAGAGGAGACTTCAGTAGCAAGCGAAGATGTACAACACTCAGGGCTGATTTGTTTTTTGCCCGGTTCATTAACTGGGCATACCAGCCTAGGGGTAAACTGAAGAGAAGTTATTGGTAAGGTATGGCAGTAGGCAGGAATGGTGCCCTCTTCCTTCACAGCAGATGCATGGCTTATGTTGTAGGGCAGAGGAGTATCGTTGTGAATGGTCACCATTCCAGGTGGGCACACACCCGTTGAAAAGTTGCTATGTACTATTCCACCCTGAGTATGCATTGCCCTATTGGAGAAACTGGTTGTGCTTGAACCATGGACAGTTGTGTGGTATGCTCCAGGTTCTGCAAAAATAGCAACGTTGTGTGATGTAGCACCTTGGTGAAAGACATTAGTGGGTACGTTGTGGTTTCTAGAGAAGCCTGGAATCTGAATCATATGGCTTTGAAAATCTGGGCCGTTTTCATAAGTGTCTACTCCATATCTCAGTCCTGAAATAACAATTTTGTCCGCCGAAGCAAAGTTACTACTGCTGGAACATATAGCAGGAGATGTGGCACTTGTCTCCATGTGGGAGGTGGGACTCGGTTGCTTGCAGCTACATGTTAGATCAGAGAGGCTCCTCTGGATTGCAACTCCAAGACCCTCCATTGTCCACCGTTGTTGGAGGTTGGCACCACAGGCTGGAGTTAACTTCTCGACAGGACTGCTCTGGAGGTACGTTGTGGTACACATCCCTTCTTCAGACATTGGGGACTGGTCAACACTGAAGAAGTGGCTGCTGTTTCCGATGAGACATTGTGCACTGTCTTGTGGAGACAAGCTGCTCGTGGTTCTGACCGTGGATGTGCTCTCCAGATGGGCCAAAGAGCCAGGAATCCTTCCAGCGGTGGTCTCCTTCTCCTGGCCTCGGCAGACAGAACTGCTCTGGCCTTTTCGGAGGTCCCGTCTGTTGCTCTGACCTTCTTCAAAACCTCCTTGCTCGATGTCTCCTAGGTTTGTGGAGCTCTTTGACAGAGGGTGGCAGTTGACACTCAGAATATTATGGCAGAGAGAGTTCAAGGTTTCCCCCTGGGAGTGGTTGTGAAGCTGGTGATCTTTGTTCGCCATGGCAAGTGGAAGCGCTGGGGGAGAAAAAGACAGATGATTAAAATGCAGCTCAAATGTTAAATAGCTTTGTTCAAGTTTGGCAATGAGTTCCTCTCTGCATTGCACAACGTCGGCCACTTGAACTACAAAGTGGATTTTAGGGACAAAGTGAATCTGCCTGTTTTCTCATGGGTGTTTAGGGTTCTTTCAGAGCACAAGGCACTTGAAGAGCTCTTAAATCAATAGCACTTTCACAAACAGTTTTTCCTGTGTTCTTTCCTGCAGCTGGTTTTCTAAGTCTTCGTTGATTTGGGGAGGAGAGGTTTAATGTACTTCTTGAAAGCCACCCTGTAGGTTTCTGAAGTCCAAAGAGAGAATATGGTATATACTGTCTGTGTCAAATGCAGAACTAGATAAATCTATAAGAGAGGAAAACAGCTTCTCAAAAATGCCTTCCTTTTAAGAGGCCTGATGAGAGAGGGTTTTCTGTACTGCTTCCAAGATATGGATGGATGGATGGAAGGAAGGAAGGAAGGAAAAAGAAAGAGAGAGAGAGAGAGAGAGAGAATGATTTGGTGGTCCTATTCTGATTCTTCTTAGCCTCCTTCAGTGTCCTTTGAGCAGAAAGGCAGGTCAGAAAGCAGAACAACAATAATAACTCCATGGGAGGGAGTTAAAATGTCATGCACTTGCTTTCTGCTCACCCAGCTGTTGCTAGAAGAAGAGCAGGGCAAGTTTACAAGCTGGCCTACCAACACCATGGCAATCCCCTATGAGGTTCATTACAGGAGCCCCTGGAGAAACAGGCAGGCAGTGGCTTTGCCACGGGGCCTCGCATTCATAGTGTTTGTGACTCTCTGCCAGCTTCCAGCTAGTGCAAGGTTTATGGCTGACTTCTTGAAGGTGCCCGCCTGCCTGCCTGCCTGCCTGCCTGCCTGCCTGCCCGCCCGCCCACCCTCCCTTCCTTCCTTCCTTCCTTCCTTCCTTCCTTCCTTCCTTCCTTCCTTCCTTCCTTCCTTCCTTCCTTCCTTCCTTCCTTCCTTCCATTTGAGGATGGGAGAGCTATGCTTTAGGAGCACGTGCCCAGTGGGAAACCGGGAGTCTGGTTGCCCCTTTTCAGACTAACGCACTTTATTAAAAAGCTTTCATTTCACCAGACGCATGAAACTGGGAGAAGGTGGGGGAAGGAAAAAGAAGGGAAGAAGGCAGGGTGGCTATGAAGCTGCTGATGCAGATTACCTGTGGGATAACTGATAAAATCATTGTTAATCGATAACGTACTTGCGGTCCGTCCCACACATTCACAAAAGCTTCTGCCTTTTTTGTCGGTCTGAAAAGGCGCTCCCTCTGACTTTGGCTGTCCTAGACGAACGCAGCTCTCTTCCTACAATCGCACAGCTTACACATCTATGCAGGGGAAGGGGAAAACGTTAGGAAACTGAGCCACTCACTGTCATTAGCAGTCTTCTGGACTTGCGCAGCCTGGATAGGTTATCCGCAATATTGTTAGGCTTCACGGTCTGCGTATTTGGGAGCAGATTTCCAGAGAAGTCTGGAGTGTTTGATTCCCTCTCCAGATCAAGCAGTTCAGACTCCCAGTTCAGGGGATTTATTTCTGGAAACTGCTGAACCACTCTTGGGTTGCAGTGACCCGGGGGAAGGTCAGCGTGGTCTGGAGGGAGAACAGAATCGTCAGTGAACGTTGCACTTTCCGGTTGGATCTTCGGAGGTTGACAGCCCGTGTCAAAATGGCAGCAAACCCTTTAAAACAGCATAGGTATCCTGAAGAACTGGAATCGCAGGGGCCACTTTAATTACAATTTCAGAACCAATCAACAGGTGAATTTTGTATTAAGTAATAACGGCCTGGCAAAAGTTTTCAGAACGGACACCATTTCACGGGTGGAATGAAGTGGTTTGGCTGAAAAGGGCGGTTTAGCCTCCTCCTCTCTTCTTTGAGCATCTTCTCCCTTCAAGTTGTCCTGATATTTGTCCCATTAGCACAGATAATGGTAGTAGTAAGAGTGCATACTAAATTTTAATGGGCTTATCAGCAGCTCCATCAGTGACGTCACTTCCTATTTTTCAGCCAATCAGCAGCCCTTCCGGTACGGGGGCCGGAAGTGACGTCACTGGTGGAGCTGCTGATAAGCCCCGTTAAAATTTAGTATGCGCTCTTACTACTAATGGTGCCCGTAGGGAGGGTCAAATAAGGCAAGATGGTGGCCACCGCAACACGATTAAAGCCCTATCCCTTTGTGTGTATGTGCGGTGCCACAAGGGTTCAGTTGTGCTGCTGCAACTCCATCTTGCTTTTTTTGACTCTTGCAGACCCAGCTGACCAGCCGAAAAGAACGTGATTGTACGAACAAGGTAATCCTTGGGACAGCAACTTGTGAAGATCAGTCTAAGCATTTGAGGCATGTTCGGTAGTCACTAAGAGGGCACGTATTGGAGTCCCTGCACAGACTATGGCTAATAATGCCGTCTCTAATGGCCAACAGGTTAAGAAGGTTCACTGAGATAATGGGCCCAGAAGAGAATCTCCACCCCCTGTTTACCCACCCAAGAGAGCAGGCCCTTTGTGAGTGATACCACCTCATTTCCCTCAACAGACTTCTGTGAAGCTCGGTTTGGGGCACTCGGTAGCTACGAAAGCTAAGCACAGCCACCTCCTTAATGTTGAGGTGACCTATCTCTTTCTCTACCGAAAGCAAGCATCTTCAGTGCTCACACTGCTGAGGACTAACGCACGTTGTGTTTGGTGGAAAGAAAAACTGCGAAGCTCGAAATAATGTCTTTCCAATATTTATGCGTGCTTTGATTTGTTTCAACTAAAATTATTGGATGAGTCACCCACCACTCTTCCTACTGCACACATTCCTAGCACTGTCCTCCCTCCCGCCCTCCCACTGGACCACCCACTACCACCCAGTCCATTAAATTACAATCTGAAAATTATTGTACTTTTTGTCCTGATCATTTATGTACTAACTTCACATCCTCATGTTCCTTCTGGAATTTCTTCATGCCCATCAGTTTGAGAACTTAGACTAGATCTAGATTAGAAGGCCTAAGCATTAGAAATGAAAATAAACAAGTCTCATATATTATAGCAAATAAATATTATGCTGTCATTAACAAAGCAAATGCTTCTGGCCGCAAGGACTGGTTGAACTTCCATTCAAGTATTAATTTTTCTTTCTCCCCACTCTACAGTGATTAACAATGCAATCAGTTGTAAGTTTCTCATCTTGTTCTAGGCTTAGCATTTGGATGAGAGACTGCCAGGAAGTCCCAGGTCTGTAGCTTAGATGGCAGGTTGAAGAAGCACCCCAGAAAAAATTAATAGCAAACCACTTTTGCCCCCTTGCCCCAAAAACTGGATAGATAGGTCTGCAAAGTCAACAGGAGTTAAGTTCAACTTGAAGGGATTTGGTTTGTTTTGTTATAGAACAAGCAAAAAGCAGCCTAAATGAGCCAAAGATGACTAGAATAAGATGGGCTGTGTACAGGTAGTCCTCAGTTAACGATGGTAATCAGGACTGGCAACTGTCGCTAAGCGACATGGTCATTAAACACAATATCACGTGACTGCTCCGACCTATGATGGCAGTTCCAGCAATTCCAGTTGCTGTTGTTAAGTGAATTCCATGCAGTCATTGGGTGCAACGTTATGTGATCGCCATTTGTGACCTCCTACTGGCTTCCCCATTCACTTTGCTTGTTGGAAGTTGGAAGTGAAGGTCACAAATAGCGATCACGTGACACGGGATGCTGCAACCATCATAACTGCGAACCAGTTGCCAAGTGCCCGAATCGTGATCATGTAACCATGGGGATGCTGCGATGGCCACAACTTCGAGGAATGGTGATAAGCCCCCTTGTTCAGTGCCATCATAATTTCAAACGGTCGCTGAACAAATGGTCATTAAATGAGGACTACCTGTACTTCAGATTTCTAAATAAATGATGATAAATTTTGTATTCCATCTTCTTCCCATCCTAATGTGTCTGACCATATTCTGACTATGACCTTCCATTTATTTGGAAAACAGCTTACTGGATTTATGTCTATGAAGAAATAAGCTTTTCTTTTTTAAAATATACTATATCCTAGAGAATATCTGCCTATATGGTCTCTAAGAATCAACATAATCATCAAACATCAAGTTTTTATAAACCCCAGCATGGTATTCAAGATCTATTAACAGAAGACAGCGTCAGCTTTTTTGAAAAGTGCTGTTATTTAGATCTGTAAACCATGGAACAGCTACAATTCTTACTGGGCAATTGAACCAATTAACTGAAGCTTTTCACAAGTTGAACTCAACTCCATGGACATATCCACGTTGTTTTCTTGGTCACACTATGGTTTGCCATTACTATTTTCCTGGATTTCCTTCCTTCCTTCCTTCCTTCCTTCCTTCTTTCCTTCCTTCCTTCCTTCCTTCCTTCCTTCCTTCCTTCCTTCCTTCCTTCCTTCCTTCCTTCCTTCCTTCCTTCCTTCCTTCCTTCCTTCCTTCTTTGGTCTATAGCCGTGGCGGCTATACATTCCATTAATTTCCTAAAGTTAATAGCTACATTTATCTGCCTTGGATGAAATCCAGCACAGCTATTAATGGTGCAAGAGACATGCCCTCTTTTTAATCCCGCCTCTTTAATCTCTTCTGGAACACTAATTATCACAAAAAAGTCCTGGAATTAAAAAAAAAAAAATCAGAAAAGAAAACAAGAAGCACAGAAGAGAGCATACAAAATTAAAAATTTCACTTTAAAAAAGATGGCCGTTAGTAAAAGAAAGTCAGTGCTATCTCTCTAATCTTGACTGGGTTTCTGAAAATTTGCAAAAATGGCAAGTTCCAGGCACAGATATTTGCCAATACCCTCCCATAGTCTCAGGAGGACCAATAAAGAGCGTTGGAGGCGAGGAAAAGGTACCGGAGGGCAGAGGTTTGTCTATCACACACCTGCCCTGCAACAATCTGTTGGCTTTGATGCACACAGTGTAGGGGAGCAACTTCGTCCCCAACAAAAGAATGGGGGCCGTTTCTGAATACGCCTGCTGTTTGATCCTACAGGTTCCTGTTCTGCATCCTCCTTAATTTTCAACATGTTCTGAAAAACTCCAGTTCTGCCATCACGTAAAAGAGATGCAAAATTCAGTGGAGAAACTTCATGTGTTCACAGAAGCCTCTCTTGTATATTGTGAAAGCTTGTTACATTTGTAAAAGCATTTACTAGCATTCAAGAATGCTGTGTGCTCTGTTCCTTTTTTACTTTTTCATTTAATTCTGCACAAATGGCATGATATCGTATTTATCTCAGTCCTGAGATACGCTTTTCTACAGGAGTGATGATTATGTTTTTTAATAGCAAAAACTACCCCACTGTCATGATCATAATCCCTTTTTGCAAATTTTTTTCACCTGCTCAGCCCCATCAAATGCTCTCTTTCCAAATTCATATTTGGTACCATCACTGAGCAGGCCCATTTAAAAGAAAAGGACTACCAGCATTGATCAATGAACACACATTTGTCAATATATATTTTTTTCCTGGTGGAGAAAGAAAGAAATGACTGAACACGTGTCAGTCAATATATACACACAATTTTCTAGCATTTCAAATCTGCCAGTGCCCTCTAGTTTTACCAACTTTAAATTAATCATCTCTTATATACATTCATCAATATGTTTTTATCTGCTAGGGCTGGAACCTCAGCTAAGAGTGGACCCATCTCCAGATTTTTATGGCTATAGCTAAGGAAATGCACGACACTATAAGTGGCTAGTTTTCTTTCAGATAATTACAAAACTGAGTTATATTGCAGGATACTGTAGTCAACTGAGAGCAATCATTAAAGAAGATACAACAGACAATGAAATAATAATAATAATAACCACAACCTACATTCTGCGACAATACCTTTAATATTATTAAACAAGAACATCTGCCTATCCCTGGTCCTTGGGAAGGACTCACTAGATGGGCAAAAATGCCAAATCCAGTCTAAACATCTGGCTGACTGGGCGACCAACCATAATAATTTGCTTCCTTCCTTTCAGTGAAGACAAGAAACTCCTAACTGCATCCCTAAAACATTCGAGCCATGACTGGAAAATCAAAAATCAATACAAGATGTGCAGATTTCAACTCAGCCCAAGGCCCAGGTCTAGAAGATGCCAGCTCAATCTCAGAACCTGTTTTCCATCTTAATCTTCCTTTCTGGATCAAGTAGAGAGTAGGGGAAGCATATGAAATATACCTTTACCTTCCCTTCAAATAACCATCAGGTTATTCTTCTGTCACGGACACAAGTTATAAGGATTGGATGCGTGTATGCAATACAGCCCCGAGCAAACCCTTTTTTAAAAATCCTCCACAAGGAGGGGGAACAAAATCACACACACACGAGTAAAAGGAAAAAATAAAATAAGCTTTCAGAATCACTGAGTCCAGTGTATTTCCCAGCTACTGACTGGGTTTCTTTCAGAGCTCTTCTCTTTCTTTCTTTAGAATAAAACCGGATAATTGCTCCAGTTTTGTTTTACCAGGTTTCCTGCCTCTTCCCCTCCTGCCTTTGTCGCTCTTCTAATCTTCACATAATCACCTTTGTTATTTGCCCAAAGACACGCTTCTAAAATAAGATTTCAGGCAACGGTAGGAGGAGGAAGAAGAGACGGTGCGAGCCTTACCTTCCTTCCACACCCTGAGATTTCACGTCCAGATTTGCCAGAGCGCTTGAAGGAGGATTCTGAAAAGATGCTCAGGAGTCAGAGAGAAAACCCGAACAGCATCGAGAGTTTTTAACTTCCCACGGGGTCCTGTCTTCGGGGAATGAAGCTGGGGAAGGAAACCAAACAAGATCAGAGCTCATGCTCTTCCCCGTGACGGTGACAGGGAAAACCCCAAACCCCTCTTTAATGCTTCCCCACCCCATTCCCCCCACCCCGACAGCAAGGGAACAAAATGGAGACCAACCACAAGGGACCGTGATAATCCTGTGTGTTTCATCAGATTAGAGAAACAAGGGGAGGAGAGAGGGAGAAAAGGGAAAGGGGCCGTTAAAAGCAATGGAGCTGAAGCGGCGAACACAACCAGGCCACCAATTTGGGGCATCGTGAATTTGGGGCAGCCAATGCCAGGGAGAGGAGCCGCGCCTGGAGCAGCAAAAGGTTTTGGGAACAAAGAAGAGTCGAAGGCTGGGCCTGGGAGACTTTGGGGCTCTTCCACACAGAAGAGCAGTTCCAAGGTGGGATCGCGTGAGGTGATGCTGGGACCACACGGACTTTTCGTGCCCCAGTCAAGCAAGCAAACAGCCACACTTGAAGCAGTAGCATTTGTGGCCTTGTGATCTGAGGGGACGCTGGACCTCCCTGTCTCCTAGCCACAGGGGACCTCACCATCAAGTAGCAGAAGAAGGAGGAATGCCGTGGTGGCCGTCTTAGCAACACCTGCAGTTTTAATCTTGTTTACTTTTTAAAAAAAATTAGAAGGAAGGAATTAGTGTTTGGGTACAAAAAAGAGCGGGGAGGATGAGGTACTAGCTAGAGCTTTCAAGCCCTGATTGCCTTATACTTCTCTGGGGTCAGTGATAGGTCCCCAAAGGCAAGTGCTGAATGGCTGTTTTTTCTCATCTTTGAAGCCTCTGTGACTTGGCTCTGGATATCTCCAGGACCACCTCTCCCATCAAGATCTGCAGGGAGAGATTGCTGAGGGTCCTCATCCCATGTGGGGAGAAAGGAGTGGGGGCCTAAAGTTGTCCCCATGCTTTGAAACACTTTGCATCCCGAGATGTGGAGTGCCCTGAACACCTCACCTGTTCCAGATAGTGTAAGACCTGGCTATTCCACGCAGCGTTGGTGGTCTCTTAGTGTGGGGCTGCCTGTTAGATAGACTGTTTGGCTTATTTTCGCCTGTTTTGGTTACATGCCGTAATAGACGGTGTGGGCAGCTAGAGATGCTTCTGGATGAAAGATGGAAAGCAACCACCTTGAACAATAAAGTAAGTTCAAAAATGCTACCAAGAAACGTGAGAGGAAAATCTCAAGCTGTCTTGACAGAATATACATCTTTTGCACAGGAGGAAAAAAAAACCCTTTGAGAAATTGCAAGGCATAATTTGATTACATGCCATCAAATCAATGTCAACTTTTTGTGAGCACTTTGATGGATTTTCTGCAGGACAATCTGTCCCGAACATGGTCTTCCAGATCTCCGTGGTCCACCCATTGCTGCTGTAATGGAGTCCCACCTTACTGCTCGTCATCCTTTTCTTCTCCTTCCTTTCACTTTTCCCAGCATTATAGACTTCTCCAGAAGTCTAGATCTTCAAATATTATGTCCAAAGTATGACAATTTGAGCCTGGTCATTTGTGCCTTGAGTTCTTACTCATCTGGTTGATTGGCTCAATGATCTATTTGTTTGTTTTCTTGGCTACTCATGGTATTCTCCCCTAGAAGCAGAGGACTCCCACCTAGGTTAGGCTATGGCACGTGTATAAGTAGTATAGTGGCTTTGCCTCTGTAGCCATCCATTTACAGAATATTTCCAATGAAACTTCCCCAGAGGACAAACTTTGGCCTGACACCACCACTTGCTGATCATAGTAGGTGAAGCACATGGAGTGTTTCCAGATGGACAGGTTCTAAACCCAGCAACTAAAGGGCATTGTGCAAAATGTTTGATCTTTCCTTCTTGCCCCAGATGGAGGAAGAGGAGGAAGAGGAAGAGGAAGAGGAAGAGGAAGAGGAAGAAGAAATAAATTACAAAATGTATTTTTTTCCAGACCCAGCATTCCAGAATATGCCAGGTAGCTGGATCTCATTACCTTTCTAATTTCCCACAATGCCCTTTTCAGTTTCATTGCTCCAGGAGATTCCAAAGTTAGCTGTGCCCACCAGCCACTCCTTACTTGGAGAACTTGCCAGGTGGCCTCACCTAGTGTTCAGAGGACTGGGTATATCCTCTCCAGCGAGGGCAGGTTGCCAGGGAAGCAGGGCGATAGAACTTTTTACCCAAGGTAAAAGACAGAATATTTGCCAACCTGCCCAGAAGTCTCTGGGATCACCTCCACCACTTTTGGAGAAGCAAGTGGCCCCATGCATGGAAAAATAAGGTGAGAGATGTTTTTGTTTCAGCCTTCCCCTGAGCACAGAAGGAAAGATTTGCTTCCACTCACACAAAAGGAGGACCTTGCTCCCTCCTCCTTCATTTTTTAATTGCCTAGTTAGGAAGAAAAAAAAGTTGATGAGGCTTTATTTAAAGTAGAAGCCAAAGCAAGAAAAATTCCTTGCAATTTTTCTGCTCCTGTTCTCTGCTGTGGAGCAGTTCCTTCATCACAGACCATTTTAAGTCAGAAGGATGCTCCAGAGCCAGGAGCAAAACCCTCTCTTTTCAGGAAGGAAGGGGTGGCTCCAGCCCAGCTGGGCCCACTTGCTGCTCCTTCCCTAGATAGCAGGACTTGGCAGCTTCTCCCGCAGTCCTGAAATATTAAGGAGCTGGTGTGTGTCCAGGAGGAGGAGCTGGTTATTCAACAGCCAAAGGCAAGCAAAGACAGACGGAGTTCTTGCTGCCTTCGCCTCTCTAATTGCAGGTAGAGCAGATCTGGGGAGGGGGGGAGCACAGCAGCTGCAGCTGAGGAGAAGCCCCACCGTTGCTGCTACCACCACCACCTCAGATGCGACGGTCCCAGAGGACAGCAGGACAGAACAGCTGCTAGGGACAAGTGTGTGGAGAACTGGATCCAAGTTGGAATTGAGGCTCTGAGCTGCACTGCACACTTAAGATCCTGGGAACCGCACTGTTTCTGTCTTCTAGGACTCATGTCTGGTAAGGAACATCCATGTGGGCTACTGCTCAGAACAGGAGTTCCACCTTTGGAGCTGGGGCAGAAGAGTTGGAGGAGGAGGGCAGAAGAATCTCACTTTACTTCAGTGGAATCCATAACCTGATCTCCTTGAGCACGTCTCTGATTCAGGCAAGGGTGGCTTAGAATGTGGGAATAGCTGTCATATTTGCCTCTGCTTAGCCAATATTTCTGTCCAGTTGGACTGAGCAGACCATGTATGGAGTAAGCTTGGGGTTACCAGTTGTTGATATGCAGAACTGAGAATCTAAGTAGATGCAACTGGTCCGCTCTTCCGTCACTGTTTGCCCCTGGCTGTCCTGTCTGCACAATCTGCAGAAGTATTTCCACCCCAGACCAGACCATCAGAGTCTTCCTCTATTTGAGTTTCAGAAGCCCAGATCTGTATTTTGAAGCTAGGGCACTTAGTTTTCACTTGTTTCTTCTGTGTACTATCCTAAGGGATTTAAAGACAACAATGGTGATTAACAACTTTGCAGCAAATTCCATTTTCAATACTATGATTCTTACTTTCTCCATGTTTTACCCTTACTTTACCTGGATATCTAGTCACTTATCCAAAGAATTATCCTCCTAATTCTCATGTCTGAACTGCTATTAAGTTCTTTGCAGGTTGAAGAAACTTTTGTTTGAGTTCCCTAAATCTAACTATTGTGTTGATCTAATGGAGAAGTTGATAAAGCTGAGAAAATAAGATCTCAGTCACCTGTTGAGAAAGGCTGAAGTCTGAGGGACCTGATCAGAGAGAGAGAGAGAGGGGGGGGGGGAGGGAAGGAGAGTTCCAGGTAGTCTGAGAAAGATTTCCATCCCCACAGAGAGGATAGATTCTTCTTTTGACATATTTCTGAAACTGATGTTGGAAACTATGCAGAGGTGTATTCATGCATAGTAACTCTATTCTCCAAGTCCCTGTAACATTAAGAAAATGAGAATCCCTTTCCAGCTGTGGTAGTGTTTCTCCCTCTTTTAGAAGGCTGGAGAAGTTCTGTAAGGATCCAGCCTCATACGTGACAAGTATTCCACAGATGGAGAGAGGGACACACATGTCCCACTGATAAGGTCATCAACCTTTCCTCTGCCAGCATCCAGCTTTCATAGATATAAAAGCTAAGAAGATGTTCAGAACATTCAAGAGGAACATTATATGCTCAAAACACCCCTTTGAAAGCCAGCTCATTGTTGTATCCTTAAAAAATGCAGGCATGTGCCTTTAGACCTAAATGAGCATCTATTGTAATCTGCATGCATCCATGTTTATGTCCAGATGACAGTTTTAAAATATTACAGCTGAACTTTCACAGAAAGTGGCGACTCTCATTTCCTGGCCAGGTGATTGTAGCCCCAGCATCTTCATCCACCTAAAGTGCCCCGAGCATCACACTTACAGTACACAATCACAGGCAGAAATCCACTAGTTTGCAGTAGTTTCTCTCCATCCAGCCAAAGAGACCGACTTAGATCAAACAGGCACCCATTTCTAACATAGACAAGCCCAACATGCATTAAAGAGCTATTCGAGAAGGAAATGAACAACACACCCATACGCACATTACTAATAGGGTAGAAGTCTGCAAAGTATGGGATGAACTCCATCCATGGAATTCCAAGCTACTACCATAAATCAACTACCCTTCCAAGAGACAAGATATTGTTGATAGCTGTAAAGTGATGAATGGTTTAAGATGATTGCTTGCTAATGCCTGCTCCTGTTGAACACTTGTGGTTGGAAATGGCTTTTTACAAGAACCCATTAAGGTAGAATGTCAGGAAGAGAATCTGCCATCCTGGGCAGAATTCTGACACCTATTTATTTATTTGATTTGTATGGCCACCCAGTTCACAAGAGAGACTCTGGGCAGGGTTGTCGAAAAAGGTGGAACTTCGATCACAGTGTTGCGGCCAGCATCTTAACTTTTTGCATCGTACCCTGCAGGCTCCCTTGACTTTGGGCAATTAATGGTTTACAGGAATCTGAAAATAAAGAATTAAAAATAAAATACAGTACAATATAAAGTAATATAATAAATCTTCAGAGCATCAAAACAACAGGATAATAGAATAACAGAAATCACAAGATAACAGGAGTAACAATAATAACAGATGCAGCTGAGCCCAACCAATGTATATCTCATTCATGATCTGGT
The DNA here is from genome assembly GCF_059951505.1 of Python bivittatus. Lineage (NCBI taxonomy): Eukaryota > Metazoa > Chordata > Lepidosauria > Squamata > Pythonidae > Python > Python bivittatus. Next base: position 8,737,640 of record NW_028277033.1, read on the forward strand.
CCAAAACTCAAGGGGAGAGCCAGAATGGAAGGGTTGGGTTCAAGCAGGTATGAAAAGTGAGTCTGAACTTGAAATGTGGCCACAAAAATTCATGCAGAGGATTACCTTTAGTTTATTATATGCACATATAGCACGTCGTCCAATGCTGCATGTGTGATTTCTCAAGATGAAGCTAGCTAATATCAGGAGCATGGAAATGGCCTGTAGATAGACCCTTCTGTATTTCCCCAACTGATGCCCTCCAGAATGTTTGGCTACAACTCCAATTATTTTAAACCTATATGCTAGCTGTGGATTATGGGAGATTAGTTCAACGTATCTGAAAGGCCTAAGATGGGAGAGGCTGAAATAGTAAATGTTGATGAAGTTAATTTCCCTTCCAGTTGTTTTCCCAAAGCTATGTGGAGGCCAGATAAGAAAATCAAGACAGCAGATTGTATTATACAACCAAGTTTTCACTTTTCTTTTCTTGGTGTTTGCTGTTTGACCTTTTTAGCATTTCCCCTCTCTTCTGTGCATAGTTAGTGTTGATGGTGGGGTGGGGAAATGGTTGGGATACTGATGATAAGTAGAATGGAGGAAGTTAACCAAGCCTTGTGAAATGGGTGGGGAATGCTGACCTAGATGGCTTCAGCTCCCATGTAAATTTGCCAATGGTGAGACTGTAGAAAAGGCTCTGGCTGAGATCTTCCCACGAGCATTCTTGCTATGTTCTTTGCATGGTGCAACTGCATGGTGGAAACAATAGACATGGAGTATATTCAAACAGCACTTGGGATCCTATGTACTTGGGATAATATGCTCCCCATCTTAACCTCCCTTTAGTAATAATCTGAAACTCTTCCGGGAATGTTCCCTTCACATCTTTGATCCCATCTGCCCATCTTAGCTGTTGTCTTCCTCTTCCCCTTTTCCTTCTCTCAACCTTGCCGAGCATCATCTTTTTTCCTAGCCCATCATCCCGTTGCATCATACAAGATTCAGTTCCATGTTTTCTGGCACTGGCACTCCTGCAACAGGACTGGGGAGCAATACTCTCTTTGTATCAGGAAACATATGTATCCTTCAGTTCTGAGTCTCGCCTGCCCTGCTTCGATTCCATTTTCTGAGCTTTCCAGTTCATGCTTCATCTCAAGGCGTGAAGGAAAGGAAACACACACAGCCAAATAAAGTTTGCTGCCCAGTGCCTCAAGCCCTGCAAATTGGCACACGCTTCCCTGTTCCCCACCCAGTTTCTTCTGTGAAAGAAAAGGGGAAAAATATCTTGGTTAGACTGATGTGAGCATTCAGCTCAAATCAATACATGGTTGTAGGTATGCATGTATGTGCCAGTTTCAAAGGAACTTGGGAAAAAGTTGGTAAGGACTTATTCGTTCTAGGACTGGAACCCCCCAAAAGAAAAGGGCTTTACTTGTATCACCAATGTCTGGCGTTCATTCTGTCGGAGGAAGACCAAGGATTGGGGTTGGAGACCCTTTGTTACAAGAGCAAAAGTCATCCTTCTCCATATATTGCCAGCAAGCGCATTGAACTGCTTGCTTCTCTAGAATAGAATGCCCGCTATAGGTACGGTGACCATATTTTCTTGGGAAAAATAAAGGACAAGCCTGAAAAAGGGGCAAATCTGAAAAAGGTTCATAAGGATAAAACATTTTAATTGCTTAAAACTTTGCTTTACAAAGGAAAATTCAAGAGCAAAACCAAGAAAAACTTTATGAAAATGCCATGTTCTAATCAAAATATCTGAAATCAAACAGTAGGTGTGAATGTATTTTTTAAAAATTCAATCTCCATATTTTTCACATGAATGTGAAAGACTGTGGTGCAGTCCAATAAAAGTGCAAAAGTCCAAAAAAACAAAAAACCTTTATTTGTACAATAAAAGTTAAATGATCTAAATAAAGGACAAAAGTGAGTTTGTAAAAAATAAATAAATCTAAAGGACAGCTTTCTGAAATAAAAGACTGTCCTTTATAATAAAGGATGTATGGACACTCTAACTATATGGCATCTAAAGAGGGAGAGATTGGGGATTGGGGCCCTTGCCATAAACCATTCCCTGCCTCTTTGCACACACATGTGCATGTACACACAAGTCACCTGTTGCTAATAACTGTACTCATTTTGCTAGATCCACCCTGGTTAATTGATATTGTTAAACCCTGCATAAGAGAATCACAGAACACTTTCCAAGATAGAAAATTACAAAACCTCAGAGCAATTTTTACAACCTACTCCATAGTCAACACAAGATAAAATATAGGTAGTCCTCATTCAGAGACTGCCTCGTTTAGCGACTGTTTGCAGTTACATTGGTGAGGGAAAAGTCACTTTGCAACCAATCCTTGCATTGACAACCTTCGCAGGTCTGTAAAGGAAAGGAAAGATGAAGTCAGATTGTAAGTACAGTCGCGGTTTCACTCAGCAACTGCTTCGTTTAATGACCGAGTTGCCAGTCCCAATTGTGGTCACAAAAGAAGGACTACCTATATTTATCTCTCAGTCACAGTGAAGTGAGTTTCTTTTCCAGGACATGAACACCCTGGAAAATCCTGCATGACCAGGATAAGGAGCCCCATGACTTCCCCCAGAGATCCTCAGGGGATCTCCCTCATTTGCAGAAGGGATGGGTCCGGCCCCTTCTTGAAAGAGGAAGGAGTAGGGAGGAAGAAATACCAGTATATACTCTGTTATTGCTTTGGGCAGTTGGTGATTGTGACTATCACTTCTCTGGTATTTGTTCATTCAGCCACAACTCTATTTGCCCCTTTAGCTATAGGACAGAGTGGAGATGGACTGTCCCAAATAAGTGGAAGGTAGTGGGTGGAGACATCAATTAGCCCCTGGATAAGGGCTGGGGTTTGGACTGAAAGGACAAATAGAAGTGTTGCATATCTGAAGAAAAGAGGATGGAGTTGGAGCTTACATTCCCCCCAAAGCAGAAACTAAGCATCTGCCAGAACATTGGGCAACATGATTCCTCTTTGGTAAGTGGATGTCTTCTCTTTTTTCTGTGTGTTTGTGTACCCAGAACAGGTAGTTGCTGTGGCTGGCGGAGTGGTGGGTGGACTTCTTCTGCTGGTCCTTCTGGGGATAGCAGCATACCTTTTTTGGAAGAGTAAACATCTCAAGGCCTCTTATGAAGAACTGACTGATCCTGTCACCCCAGTTTTTCAGGATCCAGATGTTGCTCAATCAACTTCAGTTCCTTCTCAAAATGCCAGGTAAAAATGTCCTTTCTGCTGGCCATCACCTACCTTCAGGGACAGAGATGCGGAGGCTCTCTGCACCATCACATTCTCTGGGAGCTTCTTCCTCTGCCAGGGATGGGGAATCCAGACAAGTCTCAAGTGGATCATCTCAGTAGGTCAGGCTTTGGGAAGGAAAATCAGCCCTGGCAATCCAAGACCCCTCTGAACACTGGGCTGGAGACAGGAAGTCACTTATCCTTCATTCCTCTCTACCAAGTAGCAAAAGAAATACAGAAAATACAAATAAATAGACTGCAGACATTTAAGACCCTTAACTGTGAAACAAAGGATTCCAAAAGCATACGATTCTTCGATAAATGCAACGAGTAGCAGACAGTTTGCTCTTTTCCAGATCATTGAACAGTCCCTGTCTGAATAATAACAGTGTGAATAATAAAATGACTGTGTATAACTTAAAAGCACGCCACATTAAGACGGGAGGTGGTTTCAACAGATTTTTCCTTTGCAAGAACTGTGGAAAACTCTTATTTCTAATTATCAGCTAATTGGACATAAAAGATGCTCCTTTTGAACACCAAGAAAGTGAACAAGGAGGGAGGGAAAAGAAGTGCGCAAACTGGGAAGGAAAACTCGAGTTTGTATCAGCCCCGGGGCAGAATTTCCACAAACAACCTACCTATATAAAGCTCCCAACCATTTTTCCAAACCCTTTGCGTTGATCCACCGTCAGTGTGATGCTGGAGCATCTTTGACAGCAGTGCATTGTCATTAAAATATATAAGCAAACAAAATGCAAGTTTTCGGAGCATGCTGTCTGTTCTTATAATTAAATTGAAGGCCCCTGCAGTAGTTGAAGGGAAATTAAACCAAGATGGGCCAAGTTTCAGAATTTACTTGTCATTGGATGATACTCAAAGCTTTGAGTAATTTAGCTATGATTTGAGGGTTCTTTGGGCAATCGTGGTTAAGGCTGGATTTCCATTCGAAACCATTTTTCCATAGAAAAATGTAGTTCTCCTGGGTTCCTACCTCCTTTTTTCAAATTAAGTCAAAGCCAAGAAGAAAAGAAAGCTTTGTCTTCCCCCTCTCTCTCTTTCCATCTTACTGGTTTAAACTTTGTTTCTCACTTTTATTCATTTATCATATTTTTTGCATTTCTAATGAAAGGCAGGCAGTTGATTTCCTGCTCTCAGAGCGGAGCCCTGCTCTTATGAACAGAGTTGCCGTGTTTTTATCGGCAGCTGTTGCCTAAAATGGCTCAGGGTGTCCTCATCTTGGAATGATGTCACAAGGAAGTCCTTTTATCCTTCTCTCTTAATTTTATTTTATCTATTTGGTCTTGTTTTCTCAGATCTGTACGGTGGTTTTATTGCTCTTATTTTGTTGAGCCTGCTTTTAGGTGCTGTTTTTTTTAACTGTTGCAACTACTTTGCTGGTCACTGACTGTAAATAAGTGCAATTATAGAAGAAAAGGTAAACGCAACCCTAGAAAAGTTCTGGAAAGCAATGAGCATGATCCAATTAATGTCAAAGACCTTTTTAAGTTCCTTCGATTTCAGTGGGGAGAATTGAAGCTCCAATCCCTTCCATTTCAGCTGGAAGGATTCCAGATGCTCAACCTCGCCTGCATTCTTTTCAGAGCATTTAGATTCCTGATATCTCTTTCTTTTCTTAATGTAACTCAATGCTGTGTTTGTCTTTGGACAGAGCAAAAAGCGTTCCTTTCATTGTTCCACCCAAATTTCATCGACAAGCATGGACTGATATGACAAATGGAGAACAGGTCCAAGAGGAGAACGACCTCTATGTTACCCCAGATTCTGGGCCTCGATCCTCTTTCCATTCTTTAGGTAGGTTGGCACTATTTAGGTGGGTAAAATTTCAGGAACTGAGTCTGCCCAGCAATCCTACTTCAGTATTATGTTTAATGAAAATTGCTATTGTGTGGCTGTTTAAATAAAATACTTTCCTGTTTAAATAAAATAGTTTCCTGTGAGTCTGTACAAACAGATGTATCTGTTAGAGACAGAGGAGGAGAATTACTGAAGTAATTAAGGTCCGAAGCCTATTTTATGGTATGATGGTGTAATCTGGTTTAAAATCATTTCCTGTATTTCCAGTGTAACTCAAAATACTGTACGTGAGCATTTGTTCCTGCCCTGGATTGGCTTCATAACTACAGGATCCCACAGACATTGTCTTTGGGTGACAATTAAGCCTATGATGGTTGAGCAGGAAACGCACTGGGCCTGAGGTTTCAACTAATGCTCTGAAACTCTGCATAATCTGGGGAGAATAATTTCCCATTGGTGGGAACTTTACCTCACAACAACTCCCAACTCTTGGACTGATAAATCTAAGAGGCCCTGTAGCTTCGCACTATTGTTTCCATGCTGGTTTGATAAAATGAGAAATGTTCCTTGCTGGCATGGTGCATTGCTGGTTTTGCAGCCACCCCACTGCATAAGAAATACTCATGGTGTAGAAGGCACTATAACAAGAAATTTGGAATATGGGCATGCTACCATCAGAGGGTATCTATGTCTTGATGAGATATCTGAGTGCAAAGCAGTAAGTTTAAGGTGATGTCTTTAATTAAAGGACTGAAGGACAGCATGCAATTGTCTTGTCTCCATATCACTTCTTCTCCTAAATTCTTTCATTTAGATTTAAGTAAATTGCACTTGAGGTCTGCTGTGAAGTTTGTGAGGTCTGGATTTATACTGCTAGTGTAAATAATTGTGCAGAAAAGAGGAACCAGATTTTCCCAGAAACCTGTACCAGAAATGCAGCAAACTGTCTTGTCTGTTCACAATGAAAATTTCTTTTTATTTCTTGCAAATATGTGAGTATAGTTTTTAGTTTCATATTTATTTTGGTCATTGACCAGTACAATACATAAATATCGTACAATATTATAAAACACTAGAACCAATATAGGTAGCATATATGAGTTCATGAAGACACACAGGTTGCTCGAAAAATGTCAGCTTAATCCCAAGATTTTTTGTGACTTTTCAGGTCACAGTGACTGCTGTGCAATTCTAAGTGAGGTCATCAAAAATCTATATTAAACATGTTTAAGTGATGAAAAAAAGGTTAAATAAAACATTTTAAATGGCTGGGATTCTATGTGATAACACAGAGATAATGTGTGTTTTATGTATTATGAGATTTGGCTGCTTTTAATTAATTAACTCCTAATTTAATTAAATTCCATTGTCCATTGGAGTTGGATGACTATACAATTTAAATAAAGACATACAATTTTCATTTTAGGATTCATTGATTATCTTCTACCGATGTATGAACTAACTCCACTGAACCATATTACATTTACGAGGTGGTAGGAAGTAACATGCGGGTTCTGTCTTGGAGGCTTGATCCAGATCACCCTCAGGTGCAAATTAATGTGTCATCATCAAGTGAAATGTGTGGACGATCCACAGCGAATGCTGTAGGAACAATCAGATTTTAAATACGGTTTGCCTCTCTCATGTTTTTAACTCAGTGAGGTTGGATGTTTCCTTTCTCTCCTGAAGCTGGAGCATACCTTATAGGAACCATTAATCCAGAGCTCTACCGGTTTCCTGAAGACAAGAGCGAGACAGACTTCCCAGAGGGAAATATTGGCCGGCTTTGGTTCTCAGTGGAATATGAGAAGGAGTCGGAACGGCTCCTTGTGTCCTTGATTAAAGCTCGAAAGCTGCAGCCTCCCTCCAGTTCCTGCAACCCCTTGGTGAAGATCTACCTCCTTCCTGATGAGAGACGTTACTTGCAGTCTAAAACAAAACACAAGAATCTCAATCCTCAGTTTGATGAGAATTTTGTTTTCCAGGTAAGCAAGCTGAGGATGAACTAGATCACTATCTTCTGGCTTTGGAAAGTTGACAGCCCAAAAATATCTACCCTAGCCTGGTGGACCTTCATTTTTAAAGAGAAATTTGTTTGGGAGGGGGTGATCAGGCAATTGGTGAGAAGGAGACAGTTTACACCAAGACCAACTAATTTTTGTGAAGCTCGGTCTAGTCCAGGCCATTTTGAGGGCAGTTCAATCTGACTCTGAAATAGTTAGATCTCATTCAAAGCTCAGATTCAGGGAAACAAAGTTGTAGGGAAAGCACAAACTGCTAGCAGTTCTGTTGTTTTTTTAACATTTTGAAAAAGAAAGTTCTTTAAGATCCAGAACTTTAGGAGAAGATGAAGCATGGCACATTTTGTAGAAATTAAGGTGAGGTTATACAGCTATAATCATAGTTTTTTTTTTTTTTTTTTAAGCTGAGCTTGTCAGGAAGAAGATTGGCAGTCTTAAACTTCCCTTCCCAGGAGTTCCCTCACCTTGGCCCTGCTCTGGCTTAGTGGCTTGGTAGTTCCCACTGCCATCTCCAATCTTCCAGGGCCCCCATTCCCTAACTTGGCTGTGTGAGAGAGATAGGGGCCTTACAACCACTGATGTCTTTCTGTCATGGGGGTCAAAATGTTAAAGTAGAAATAATTCTAATCATGCTAGCTCCTGGCCATGTTCTATACAGGAGCACGGCTAGAGGTTTCAATTCTTTTTCCTCCTCACCTCACCTTGGAAGATAGAGCCATGACAGCAGAGGGAACTGGGCTGGAGCATCTCTCTGTCTACATGACAGAGTGTATCTGTCCCTTGTGAAGATGTGGATTCTATGTCTTCCCTGTCTCACGTGTAAGCTGGCCAGGTGTGAATGTCAGGTTCTCAGCCAGCCAGTCACAACAGCCCCAAAACTCAAGTCCTTATCACCTCAAATGCTGAGACTGGAGCGACCAACAATGGTCTGATTGAAAGATCATTTTCATTCGAGGGCAGACCATTTCATTGTTGGATCCAATGCTCCTTTATCCTTCATGAAACCATGAAAAGGTCCCCTATGGAGAAACTGACCAAGACTGGAGCTTTATGTATTGCCAGAATTAAACTGGAGAGGTTCTGAGCCATCTGCTCTGCCCTGAGCATTCAGATTATCTTGGTCTGCCTTGTGTTCGGAACTGTGGAGAAATCCAGCCCAACTGCTTATCCTTCTCTGCTTCCTACTATCTAGATTTCCAGCAGTGTTTTATTTCAAAAGACACTGAAGTTCTGCGTCTACCATGTTGACAAACAGAAGAAGCACATTCTCCTGGGCCAAGTTATCTTCCCCCTGAAGAATGAAACCTTAGCTGAGGATGGGAAAGTTGTTGTCTGGAGAGATTTGGAACCAGATACCCTGGAGGCAAGCGATGAATGAAACCTTAAGTTCATTAGATATATAGCCACATGGCTTTGTTTTTGTTTTTTGAGAACAAGTTTGTAAGCAGTGAATTTGATGGATCCTGACATACTCTCTATGTTGGCTAGTATTCACACATTATCTAACTCCCTGTGTGATTGTTTTTAACTTGGTGCGATCTGTGAAATTGTTCGTTTTGTGGGAAACCTTTTAGTGTCATCTTAGCTCAGGGGTCATAGAGAGTGGGGCAGTGATGACAAAAATTGGTTGAGGCTGTTTTGAGGCTGTCTTTTTCCTTTGATTTGGTGGGACATTTTGAAGCAAGTTCCCTGCTTTCTAAGCTTTATTAAGTCCATGCTAAGAGCTTCAAGCATCAAGTGTGTCCTGTCTCGAAATGCTGAGTATTTGTACTGTTCCACACATTTTTAACAATAGTGGAGATATCTGGGGACAGAAATAAGGGAAGTGAGGATCAAGTTAAGTCTTGAAACCTCAAACAAGATACCTCTGACTTATGTTCAACTAAACCATTATGGGTTCTTCAAGAAACCCTGGCTTAGCATTATGTGTGAGTACAATCAGCATCAGATGGGACGAGCTAAGAAAATCTTACTGACCTTCTTCCCTCTTCTCAGTCCAACAGGGGAAATTTGCTGAGGAAAAGATGTAGGATAACCTTTCCCATTTCAAATTGACTAACATTCTCCTCCTTCACCACAGTGCTGACCACTATCTTCCCTCCCCCCAACCTCCACCCCACGTCGGGGGTGGAAAAGGATTCAATTTAATGAGAGATAAGAAGTATAGTTCATTACTGCCTCATTAGCTATGTCATTTATAGTCCAGATGTCCCACTAATTGGAGTGAGCAAGATGTCCAGTAGTGGAGGAAATAATATTTGTTCAAGACGTCTGACCCATGTCTTCTTCTGCCTCCTCCAAGCCACCTTCTGAACATGGCGACCTCCAATTCTCCCTCAGCTACAACGACTACCTGGCCCGTCTCACGGTGGTGGTGCTGAGAGCTCGAGGTTTAAAACTCCAGAATGAAAGAAATGCTCTTGGTCAGTATGGGGAGATACACAGAGTTGTTTTGCTTTGTTTCTTTTCTCCAGCTAAGTATAGTTTGTAGGAATAATTTTGTCTTGCTTATGACTGCATTCTGAATAATGAACCAGCTGACGACAACCTCTGTTCTTCACCTGGAAGGTCAAAATTTGAGTAAACTGGCACCTTCATTCTTCATCCATGATAGGAATGCAGGCAAAAATTAAATGTTTGAATGTGTTTTTCACATCTCAGTTTGGGTCTAAATTGCTACCCTATCTGGGTTGCAAAAATCCAGATCGCTTTATGGCAGGGTTGAGATAGATCTCTTGTTTCTCTGTGTGGCCATCCAGTGTTCATTCAGAGTTTTGCAGCAGCCTACACTAAAAGAAATACCTCCATGTATTTTAGCCCCAAATTCCTGTTTCAAAAACTGTTTATCCTCAATATCAAGAAATTCTATTCCCAAAGATTTTACTTGGAACTCAGTGTCGATGTCGAATGTCCTCTAAATATTCTTAAGACATTTCAATGTTTGCTTAATATTCTATCTGTGTTTGACATCTCATGATTTTACATTGTAGTATTTGACATTTGCTATTTACCACTTGGTATGTAAACTTACCTACCCCAGTCTATTAAGAAGTTTACCAACAGTGATTTTTGAGGGCACTATTAATCATTCACATTTCACACACCCCTACGTCTCTCTTTCCCATGGCAGCCCAGGTAGGCAATGTACTGAGGCATTATAGGGAATGGAGATGCAGGTTGTGGTCAGAAAAGTCAAGCTGGTCAATGCAGTGGTGCAATCAAGCTCTGTCTGTTTTTATGTGTGTTGCATGCGTGATGCAGATTAAAAATAGGCAGAGCATTGATCACATCATTGTGGCCACCAGCTTGACTTTTTTTTAACCGTACCCTGCAGTCAATGAGGGGTGGGGGTGGGGTGGGGAATCTGTACTCACGTCCCCTATCTTGGCACCTACATGCTTATGCTGCAAACAGAAGACCTCAGCTGCAGGTGACCCTCCCAGATCCATTTTCATGGCCTTCTGAGAGCTTCTCCAAGGTCACACGGTTGGAATGTTGTGAGTCAACAAATCACTGCTTTTTAGTGCCATGACTTTTAGGTATTTGCTTTCTTTTACAGTCATAATGAGGGTCCCTAGGAGGTTTAACACATCTGTTTTGCAGGGACCCTACCAAAACAAAACAAGTCAACCATTTTAGCTCCAGAGACATTTCTCCCATGTTCCTATAGCATTTGGACGCTGAAAAAAAGAATTGAAAAGTTGTGTATTCCTGCCCCTGTATATACCTGAGGTGAAAAAGGATCACACTCATAGTAGCTGGCTGAATTTAGATCATATAGAATAGCATTGGAAGGAGTCTGATATCAAAACTGTGTTTTAACTTTCTCATAAGGAATCGAGAGATGATAAACTCAAAGCATTCAACTTTATGGATGTTCAAGCAGCAAATGTTGAGTGTTGGCCAAAGTTTGTTTTAGACATATCCATATCTACTTCCCAACAAAATCAAAATTCCCACTTATCCATGCTTCTAGTTGCCTGAAAATTTGGAGCATTGTTGCAGATGCAGCCCATTAAATTAACTGAAATTATATTTTAAATGGTAGTCTTCCAAAGCACAATTTTCAGAGGATGCATTTGAATATTGTTTTCTCCTCAGTATTTCCAACCTCATCCTTTTGTTCCAGGTGTGTTTGTCAGAGTGTCACTAATGCACCATAATCAGTTCATCAAAAGCAAAAGGACCACAGCAGTCATTGGATCCTCCAATCCATTATACAATGAGACTTTTAGCTTCAGGGTTGACCAGCTGGACCTTGATGCAACCAGTCTGAGCTTGTCTGTTCTCCAAGGAGATGGTAAGCAGCCTATGATGTTAGTTTCAAGAGTCCTGACGTCTTACATGAAGTTCTCATTTTTCAAGAGAGAGGCTAACACTAATGTCGGAAACAATGTTCTGAATTGAGATTGGCCTTGATATGATCTAGCAGGCTGTTCTTCCATTCACAGTTCCTAGTTTGCACTGCAGGATGGCCGGATGATTCTTGTGGTCCCTTCCATTTCTATAGTTCTTTGATTCATTACTAGAAATCATGAAACACTTTTCTTCTTCCCACAAATTAATCTTGCACTGGACTAATAGGTGCCCCTCCCTTGAAATGTGCCTGAAGATATTGGAAATAATTCTATGCTGAGTAGCTGACTAATGTTTCAAATCCCTGATCAGCCATGAAGATCTTGGGATGATCTGAGGTCACTTATTGCCTCTTCAGGGTTGTTGGGAGGGAGGGGGAAAAGAGATGATTAGATTAGGTCTTCTCACTTATGGTCAGAAACCAAGATGAGGCAGAGGGAAAGCATCAGGCAAATGGCCTTCAGCTTACAAAGAACTGTGGTTTGCTGCTGCGTCTCTCCTGCTCTCTGTTCAGGAAAAATTCACTAGATATTATTTCTAGTGGAGAAGAAGCATGTTATCTTGCATGCTTCATCTGCCCTGTGTCAAGATCTCCAAGCTGGTTTCTGGAAAAATTATGGAACACAAAAGGCCCACCAGCTCAGGCCAAAGTAGCCACTGCAGGGAGCTGTATCTAGCTACTTGGAAAGGGGACCACATTCTTCAGACTTTTAAGTTGTTTTTGCTTTTATACTAACAAGGAAGGAGAAGAGGCCATTGTGAGAATCTGGATCTTGATGCCAATGCTGTGGTACTGTGAACTTCTTCTCTGGGTTGGAAAAGGAAGGATCCCATTTTGCTTAACCTCAAGTGGCAAAACACACTGGCTCCACCCCCATAGACAGCTTCCTGTGCATTACTTCTTTCATATTCCTACCATAGATGAGTTATAGCTACTATAGATGACTCACAGCACATAGCAACCATTAGATGATTTGGGATGATCTCAAAAAGCTAAGCAGCATCAGCCCTGGTTAGTATTTGGATGAGAGACTATTAGGAAATCTCAGAACTAGGACATTTAATTTAAATAGCACTGGAAGAATTCAAAGACAAACCACTGCTAAACTGTTGCAAGAAAATTACATGGACATGTCCATGAACCATCAGGTATCAAGTTCAAACACAGTAGAGACTTTGTTTTTTATTATACAGGAGATGGAACATGAAATGTGTGGTCTTCCAGATGTTCCTAAATGACCACTCCAGCCCCTCAGCCTGTATAGCTATTGTGAAGGATGCCAGAATACGTAGTTCAAAAATAATCAGTAGCCACAGATTATCCACCCTGAAATTCTGCTGCCTGATCTTTGGCATACTGATTCAGAAGTTTGGAAGGAGTTGGGGGAATTTTTCCCCAAGTTAATTGTGCATAGAATAAGGTTGAGTTGTTCTAAAGAATGTTACATAATTCTTATTACTCTCTTAAAAGTACAAATGGATGATATATCTGTGTCCAGCAAGCAAGTGCAATCTTGTTTCTTTAGGTATTTTCTTACCTTGTTCCTGGATCCTACAGTCATACTTTTACCTGCTGGTCTTCCTCCTCCAACATGGGGGAGAATGAGCTCATTTTAGCTTCTCTTGGAGAAGTTTCTAACTTTCTGGTTTTTTTAAGGGAAATGACCATTGGAGGTTGAGTCAAGAAACCAGGTATTTTGGTTGCCATCAAATCAATTTTGAAAGAGGATCATCCACTGAGAGGAGAAAGCAGTCAAAACCTCTGCTTGTCCCGCACATGTCAAACATCAATCAGAAATGGCAACAATAGCTTAAAGGCACTATTAATACTGGCTTTGGGAGAACAAAGATTAAAAATGTGTTCCACGGGTCTACAGTTTATAAATGAACAACAGCCTTCACCAGTGCGTAGTCCTAGATGGGCTCAGTTGTATTCTCAACCCATCCGGAAAGTGCCAAATTAGGGAAAACTGGGTTAGAAATGTTGATCACCCAAGAACGTACAAACTACTTTTGTACGTACAGATCTGATGCTGATCCTTATCATTATTTAATTCTCATGGTTTTTCTGACCTTGTTTAGAAACCTCCTCACTGGGCTGTGTGATTGTTGGGCCCTTCATGTTCACCCGGGGGAAGGAACTAGAACATTGGAATGAGATGATCAGTAAACCCAAGGAGCTGGTGAAAAGATGGCACGCGCTGTCGCTTAGCAGCTGAAAGATGGAGCACTTTCCTGTTTAACTTACAAGAGAGTTTAACGGTGGGTCCATCTGAGGTACTTCCTGCTTCTGTTCATCACAGAAGTTCTGTGACCCAGTGATCAAAGACAAGGGACAACATCTCTGAAGAGGCTGGATCTCATTCTGATCTCATGCTAGTGGATGATTTCAAATCCACTGAACTGCAGTGAGAAGATTATGTGATCCTAAAAATGAGAAGTACTCATCAGTCACTGAGAAATGTGTGCTGGCTGTATTGCTACATTTACCATAACTGACATTTGATGTGCTTAACCCCAAAGTTCTGTGAATTAGTTTGAATAATGCATCCTTAAGTATAATCCAGAGCTTAAATCAAGGGGTTTAAGAGTACCTATGACAGGGTGATTTTTTTTTACCCCAAGCAAATTACTGTTTATGAAGCTACAACGTTCAAGGGAGTCTTCTAAAATAATAATGCAGCATTCCTGCTGAAAGCATGGGCTATTGAAATGGAATAAATGGCATAATGGCTTCATTTTAGCCATTTATTTTAGCCAGTTTGGGGTTATTAACAGAATACAACCTTCAAAATACTTAAGCTGGAAAATTCAGATAGCTAAAGGCTGATGTTTCCATCACAACTCAGTGGAAGTCTGCTGTCTAAAATGTTTCCATAGCTTATTTATTGTTCATCTTGGAAATACCCCTCTAGACTTGTAGGATCTCATACAGGGATCCAGTGGTTATTAATGAAGAACTGAATAAACTTGCACAACCAGAATGGTGTAAGTTTCAGATAGTTGCTTTAGTAAGCAACTTCATAAATATTCAAGCTGTCTCCCTGGTGAAATATCCTCTGCTTACTAGCGGCAGTAGAAGAAATGGAGACTGGTTTCTATCATGGAGTTGTCAGAAAATTCGGTTCTATTGGCGAAAGAGTAATAGTTTAATCCTTTCAATAGCGAGGAACAATCACACTCCATGAGTTATTTCTCTACCCTCAGCAACAATTAACTAATTACTTGCCTCCTAATCTGGCAAAGAGCTGGCAAGTAAACACAACAATGGGGAAATCAAGGAAAACTGATCTATGGAACCAGTGCTGTAATCCCTGTGTTATTGGAATTGTTTCCTGCTGCATGAAGACTTCGCCTATTTTCGTGCTGGTCTGAAACAGCTAGCTAGGCAAAATTCTGCATTAGTAAGGCAAGTGTTTTAGCTACTACATGATTCTTGAAGACCAAATTATAAACCTGTACATAAATACAAAAATGTTCACATAGTAGGGTTCCTCCACCCCAAAACCCCACCTTTCTATCTGAGATTCAGTCGAGTAAATTCTACTTGTGATCCTTTGCTATGTTCACAAATAACATGTACATTATTTAAACAAACTTAGGAAAACAAATCAAATGATTTCAGAAACTCTTCTGAGAGTCAACTCGTGATCTTTTGCAGCTATTAATTTATTCCTTAGCTCAACATCTCTTGAGCAAAGGGGAAAAAAAAATAAATCAGGAAATTAGTTGAAACAGGAACAGCTTTTCTCCAGAACAGGATACAGTATTAATGAGTCCAGTGCTGTTTTGCAAAAGCACAGGATTTTACTCTTTACTGCATTTATGGTTAAAGGAGTTCTGGTAAAGTGCCATGTCCTTCACTGAGTGGAAAACAAAGACTTTACACATTGTGCTGAAATAACGCCATTTGTTTCATTTGGGCTTAGCTCACAGTGGGAATCTAGGCACTGTGGTCTGTAGACGACGCTGTAGTGTTCATGCCCCTATGATTAGAGATGAGCTTGTAAATGCTGATTGGCAGATAATCCAAATGTGTCAATGCACATCAACACACCATTGTGGCTAATGCTGGAAGAGTACCATCTCTTTTATTGTAGGGTGGGGCACATGGTTGCAAACCTTCTTTGCCCAGGATCACCACAGTGCTGGCAGCCGTAACGTGGTTTCAGCTCGTGAAAACTCCTGTTTTGTAAACCACACTTAGAGTGATGTGTGAATCCAGCTGATTATGCTTTTCTTAACAAACCGTGATCGAGCAAATGCAGACTGAGCATCACGTCTGAACCCACCACCGTGCTGTGTTCTGTGTTGGCTGCTATTTTGCAAAAGAACATGTATTTGGTATCACTTGAAATGTCTTGGAGTCATATAATGTGTATTTTTGATGGTCTGTCATGTATTGTATTTTGTTAAAATAAATATTGCAAAGCCTGAGAAACAAGGCATTTCTCCTGTCCCTCTCAAGTGGGCGCTGTACGTTTCATCTTACATAAAAGGGCATTCGAAAACAATAAACTGGTGCACCTTCCCTAACAATTGTTGCACCTCGTCCAGGAGACCTTAGGCTCTGGTACCAGGTTCTGCCTTGCTTTCTGCACGCACCTTCTCAAAGGCCCATCCCTCACAGTTTTCAAAGCACACAACTGAGCTGGGCACAAGGAGCTCCAGGAAGGTTAAAAAAAAAAATTCCTCACCTACGCAGGAAGCCACTCAGGTGGTGAAAATTGCCAGGCAAATACTTCAGAGGAGACAAGCAATTGCTTTTCTGATTGCACGGATAAGGCCTCTCCAGCTTGCTCCAGGCTTGGCTGAAGCAGCAGCAGAGCCACTCGAGCGAGCTGTGCCACCAAGGGCCTTTCCACTCTGAACTCTCTGGGGGAAGAAAAGCCTTTGGTCAGGGATGGGGGGCCTGCAGCCCTCCAGATATTGCCCAGTAAGTGCCCAGCCGCCCACACCGCTGACAGGGCTTGTGGGAGATGCAGCATGGCAACATCTGGAGCTGGTGCAGCGCATCCGTACTATATCCCTGTGGATGGATATTTCTCTCCTTGTTCCCGCGGTTGTTGCAAGACTTGCACCTCAGAGCCAGTTCAGAATGCGGTAGCCTGCTACTCTTAGTAAGACTTCAAACAGATAAAAAATGTATTTCAGTAAAATGTGTTGCAAGCATAAAAGCTTTTTTGGCAATGTGGGGAGGTTTTTCTAATACAGAAAATAATACATCTGCAGGACTGAATGACAGCTGAGTAATGGGCTGGTTCTGTATATGAAGGAAGGTCACCACACTCGCGAACCCCCTCCTCCCCAAAAAAAACCCTTGCTGAAGCACTGTGCCTTATGAGAGCAACGTTTTAAGATCTAGGCTTCCCACCACAAATCAGAAGGGGTTTGGTTGGGCTCCACTAAGCTAAAATTCTTAACTTACACAAAAAGAGGAAAGAGTTATTAAATTTACTTAAGGCTGCACTTAGTTTGAATTTGAACCTGTTTCCCAGAGGATCAGCCTAAGAAACAGATTTTTTTTTCTTGTATATTTTAATCAGATGCATAATTTAAACTCTACTTTTTTCTTCTTCTTCTTTAAAGCACTTGTTTGCTTTGCAGGCTGACTGAATTTGGCACATCTCCTCCAGGAAGTAAAGGGTTTTTACGCAAATGTAGAAATTCTTGCCGACAGTTTGATAACACAGCTGAAGCCACCATTTGTAAGAGAAAAGCCTCTTTCTGCAATTTTGGATACTTGCTTTTCAGTACGTCAATATTTACTTTGAAAAGTGGGATTCCTGAGAGATAAACCAGTACAATTACATCAAGACAAAAATTGGGGTTGATAAAAAAGGGTGCGGCAAGGAAAGGCGTTTGCTTAGGCGACACACTTTAAAAAGTTGGCAGTGGGAGTTTTCAGATTCCTTCGCCATTAACTCTCTTTCAGGAAATTATTGAGGTCTTGAGGATAAAAGACCAACAAAGAAAACATCAGTCATTTCTTGAACAGCTTTTAATAGCTATCCTGAAGAAATAATTGTTCTTGAAATGTACAAAAAGTATTCATGAAAATAAAATGTATTCATTCCAGGAGAAAGGGACATTCACTTTACCCCCGTTTTACATCATTACGTGGATTTGGAATGGACTGAACCACCTCCTTAGAAATGGCTGCTTCTGAGATCGAGGTGGAAACTCAGGAGCTGGAAATCCTTCTCCAAAGGAAAACTGTTTTCATCCAGGACGAAACGGCTTCTGATGGTTAGAACATAGGTTGCCTTTGGGTCAGTGATCAGGGAGTGGCACAGATCGGCCACGATCATCCCGTACGTGGTATCGGAGGAAGGCTCTGCAACAGAAGAGGAGGAGGAGGAGGAGGTGAGAATCCTTCCGTCTGGGGGCTCCGAGAAACCTCTTTTCCCTGGCTATGCTATGGGATGGAGGAGCACAACGTATGTGGAGCCTGTTCTGATTCCTAGGGTATTTATGGGATGTTAACAGATCACTGCCCCTGCTATTTTGAATTGAGAAATGCATTCTGCGAGGGGTCCAGGCTAACTCCTAACTCCTATCCACTCTGACTCCAAATTCCTCGTTTCTGCTGAGAAAATGCCTGTGCGACTGCTCTCAGGGGTTCCTATCACACAATCCTATAGAAAGGGAGTTAATAATGCCCTTTGCTAGCACCCCATTTCAGTCCACGCTTCCGTACAGAAGAAGCACATTTTGTGAGGTGGTCTGGTGTGGGGGTGAAAGCTTTGTCCTGTGATCCAGAAGACCCAGATTCAAATCCTGCCTTGGCCAAGTATTCTGTAGCATCCTCCAATCCTCACTGGTGTCAATAAAACATCATGAAAACCGGTGTTGTGACTGGGTGATGCCAGCAACGCTAAGACATGCCCTGTCTCTCAGCCCAGGCTCCCCCACATGGGTGTTGGGGGGGGGATCAGAAGAGGGTCTATTATGTGCACTGCCTTGAGCTCCTGGAAGAAAGGCGGGGGATCACTCCAACCAACCAACCAACCAACCAACCAACCAACCAACCAACCAACCACGTCTTCCCTAGCCAGGTACCCTGCAGGTCTCTTGGATGACAGCTGTCATCATCCCGAGCAGCAGGGCACAGCTGGAGGTCACCAGGCTGGGGTGAGACGCGTCTTAGCCTTTGAAGATGGAGTGTCATCAGGGAACAGAGGCCAAGGAAGGGTCATTTCTCTTCGCTTCATGAACCAGGAGTTAAGGGATTACAAACAAAAAAATCTCCAGGTTACGCAACCGATCCCCTGGGTATTACCTATGATCTTCTTCAGCCATTCTGCTGGAATATTAAGGAATATCCTCTCCATCAATTCGGATCCCACCTGAATGGAGATTTCATATCCCCCATCCTCAACAGTCATCACAGCAGGCCTAAACGAGGAAACAAGGGGAAAAAAATCTTAATAGCCCTTCAGTTTAATGGTTTGATATTTCCTATTACAAGATACTTAAGAATATAATTGTCTACAATTACATATTATTGTTTATCTAGGAGTGCAGTATTGCGAGGCAGGGAGATGCCTTGCCTTGCTGTAATTGTGTACAGTACCTGGCATTAAAAAGCAGCTTAATTATCCCTCTAAACAATTAAACCAAGGGCATTATTTTCCAAGTCTTTGGTTCCATTTAAAAGAATGAAAAATCAGCACCACAGATCTTAAAAGAGAATCTGTAAAAAACTGAAAATGCCAGAGTGATGCAATACTGGCATCTTCCAGATTTGAGCAAGAGGAAAATGTGAGATTAAGAACAGTAATTTTCCATTTTGTTTCAAAATCAGAGTCTAGTTGAAAATATTTTAAACTGTAGGAGATCAGACATATATGAAGAACTGTGTTTAATTTTTAAAAAGTCTGCCTTGAAGTCTTCTATCAGCTCAGATCAACGAGAACTCAAGGTCTGCAAATCAGATGGACTCTTGCTTTTTTCACGTCTTGTTTACAGAGAAGTTGCAAAAAAATATATGTACCCTTTCAATTTTTTCCAGACCTCCAGGACATGTACTGAAATGTGACTTCCTTCTTGAATTTTAGATCATGTGTGATTGTTTCTGATTGTTATAAGTCATAAGCACAAAATATGCTGAAGGTTTCTTTGCCACTGCCTTTATAAGGGAGGTCTTTATCAGGGCACCTTGGAAAGGAGGGGCTGAACATGCCCTCTATCCTACAACTGAAACATCCTCTTGGAGGCGAACTGGTTTTAAGAAGCAGGAATATGTGAAGCGTCCAGGCACTGAACCCACTGTTGGGGTACCCTCGCCACCCAAAAACACAACATTGTTGCCGTGAGAATTCCCATGTTGTCTGAGCATGCATAGAAGACACATCCGTTGCAACCAAGATACAACAAGCAGCAAGTTCAGAGGATCCCTTCTGAATTTCCAAAGGCTTCACCCCACCCTATTAAGAACGGCTGTGCCCAGGATTGTCCACAGGAGGGTCAGAAGAGTCCAGCTGGTAGCCACAACATATAATCAAAGTCTTGCCTTGATGTGTGTTATACAATTTATATTAAAAAGGGGTGGGGCTTTGATCACATGGTTGTGGCTGCCATCTTGGCACCCCGTGGACAACCCTGGGCTGTGCTTCATTCAATACAGCACTTCAGACTCTCCCCTAAAAGTAAATAGTAGCCATTTTTCTTTCTTTCTATAGAAACGTCTTGACTACTGTACTGCAGGAAGTCAAACAATTTATTGGGGTTGATTTCCGAAGTGTAACATTAGGGTTGGCTGCCCCACAGACAGAACCTGCAAGTCACTTTATGTGTAAATGAATCTTAAGCAACAGAAGAAGGGAGAGGAGATTCCAGACACGAACTGCACCCTGAATGAGAAAACCACACAAACACACGTTTCTACAACTAAATGTGCAGCAAGGTGAGCTATCCCGGCCTTCGCTTGGCTCAGAAACACATCGCAGCCCCTGCACAGCTACCCTTGTGCCCGCCAAACCCTTGGCACTTCCCCACTCAAGGACATTTTCCACTTTGAAGTCCAGAGCGGCACCTAATCAGCCCGGTCTCTGCATGCAAGCAATTACTGTGAGCAGAACTACGGGGGCAACCAGAGCAATCCTTCCAATCCCCCACTAACACTTTTCATCAACAACAATTAAATGGCAATTTCAAAGCGAAAGAAGCCAACTCGCTAGTTTATACTAAATTATTTACACATAAAAACAGTGTCCAATTATAGCCTTATCAGCTCCTGATAAGGCTGCCAGAAACAATTTCACCAACCTTCACTGTCTTTGTAAAGTCCAAAGCACCCTCGGCACACTAAGGGCGTAAACTTGCCGGGCAAGCGTTACTATAATAATAATTATCCACCTGGTTTCATTACCATCAACAACCATGGCTGGGTTTTACCCACCGCTGCCTACTTTGAATGCCTGGAGAAGGAAGGCAAGGTAGTGCGTTAAAGAAACAAAATCCACACTCAGCTTGGCGCAGCATCGTCTGATTCAACTCAACGGAGGCTTGTTGCAAAAGCTGGACTCCCGCACGTAACACATGCGATCCCACCTGACTTTGGAAGCCCCGGAGGAGTGGGAAGTTTAAGAGAAAGGCCCTCGGCTCAAAATCCCATTGCCCAAATAGTTGGGACTGAATATGGAGCCAGAGGATCCACTGGGCATCTTTTTCCCTTCAGGAAAAAAGGCAGACTGAAAACAGCATTAGTATTGTTTTCTGAAGATGAATAAAAGCGGAGAGAACGGGCCCAAGCTACGGCATTAAACCTAAAAACTGCAAACAAATGAACAAACTATGGAAAACTGATATGGGGGGGGGGGGGGACAGAATAAGCAGCCTGAGCATGAGTTTTCACTGGGAGCAGCTCCTCCATTACGTTAATATGTTGCAGCTAAAAAATGGAAAATATTTCATATGAAATTCATAAGGCAAAAGCTTTGCTTGTACCAATTTCATGACATTTCAAGAATATTCTCCAAGAGAATCACAGGATATTTCAAAGAGGGCCTCAGAAGACAAGGGAGGCAAGCAGAACATGTAGGACTGGAGCCTCTTTTGGGCTGTGGTTGTAGTCAGAGGCTAAAGGGGCCTTACCTTAATTCTCCAAGTCTTTGGAGTGCTCTAACATGGCCCTTATTCCCTAGTTAAGGGCTTCTGCTTGGAAACGGCTCTCTTTCTTAGAGGGCGATTCCTTCCCGCTGCAGGCGTCTGCTGAAAGCATGGAAACACCTCTTACAAGTCCAAGAGCCTTCACAAAACTAGGGAGCTAAGAAAGTCTTTCATGCCAGAGAAGCAAGAGGCAACGTACCTATCATATTCATTAAAAATATTGCCCTCCACCCCACTTGCAAGGAAGACACAAGCACCTAGCAAACCTCGGCTAGTCAGGAAAGTGGAGACCTAGTTAGGACTTAAACAGGACACCACTAGTAGGCTAGGCTGGGCAGTCAGCCACAATAGCAAAACTCTTGAAGAGAGCAAGCTACTTCCATATTACTACGAAGAAAGCTATATAGATACATCCATATAGTGACTCCTGGCTCAAAGAATAGCTTACTTTTATAGTAACATGCGATGATTTTGTAACAAGGCCACCAAACAAACCTAGGAGCAGCGATTAGAAATCATAGAAAGTCAGGCAAAAGTGGCAGAAGTAAAGATTATCACCTTCAATCTGCTACTGGGAGATTAAAATGGCTTTGGTGAGAAAGGGCCCATAGATGGGCCTGGGCCCATTTCAGCCACAGACTGGGCCGTCAGCCTGGTTGTGAGTTCTTATCACCAACAAGCACCTTCGTATACAAACTGTGTAAACACAAGGGAAATCACCTTTAGGGCTTCTCCATAATCATGGGATTCTTCCAAAGCATTAAAAGCCAAGAACATTTCTCAGAAGGGATGCTGAGCAATTTGAGCTGAAATGGCTTTTGGCTACCCGGAAAAGTGAGGATTTTGCTACTTTTATATTATTTTTGCGTTGATGCTTAAACCAGCCTTGAGTTCTATGTAGCTCGATGCAAAAACAAGCAGCAACCCTACAACCATGCAGAACACATGCTATGAGAAAGAACAATATAAATTTGATCCTTTCATGTTAGCCTTTCTCAACCAGATGCACTGGACTGCTAACTACAGATTATGAAAGTGGAAATCCAACACTCTGGGAAGGTAGCAAGCAACGGGAAGCTGGTTTGAACATTCACTTCACTGCATAGTGAGAATCAAGTTTTGTTTCTTGTCCATTTCGGGGTGGGAATCCAAAGGCTGCATATGGTTGTCCATATGTGACTCAGAGTTTCTGATATTCAGATGTTCACATATGTCCTCCAAGACATTGCTGGGGATCATAACACAGCAAACACGACTACAGCCAAAGCAAAAACTTTGGGATCAGAGTAAGGTGAGGGTATCTTTGCATCTCTGCTTTGTAGAATAAGGCCTCAAACTGATTTGTCTTTTCCAACTTCTATTATCATTATATGAAGTCAGATATAACAGAAGATACTCCTTTTTCTCCACAAACTGTCCCTTGCTGCCATCTGGTGTCAGCCAACAGGAAGCTGCTCTTCCTGTAGATAAAGTCTCTTTTGGGTCCAGCTTGACTCCTGGTGACTTTATGGACACATTTGTGGCATTTCCTTTGCAGTACTAATGAGGTCTGATAAGGTTTAGCTTTTTGAGATCAGCTACATGGCTGCCTCCTAACTAGGCTTTCTGTACTAATTGTGAAATAATGGGTTTCTAGAAACAGGATGTAATATCTAGTTTTCAATCAGCAGCTGCTTCAACAGCTTTTTTTAAAAGTTTCCATTCCAAGTTTGCATCTAGAATCCTCTTGATATATTGATGTATGCTTTTCTGACACCGAGGCTCACAAAGACAAATGTGTAGCGAACCATGTAATATCCAGGGTATTTACTTTAACAATGTCTAGATTTCCCAAAGACTTCCATGATGTATACTTAAAGCTTTCTAATTTCAGTACATAGAACCACACAAGTGAAAATTATAAGTGAGAGGTCCAAAATAAGACCTTTTCAACCAAGCTAGGTGTGGTCAAGGCTGTCCTTCAGTTGGCTTCACAGTTTTTCAGGGTTTTTTTTTGGGGGGGTGGGGGAGAGAAAGATTGGGAGAAAATTAAGGTCTTGGAAAGACATCACTCTTGCTCCTCACACCAAGCTTTTCCTTCCCCTCCCCCAAGAAGGATGAAAAGAGGAACTGTCTAGCTTTCTGCACACTTGGCTAACCGTGTGTCAGGACTTAAATGATTCATGAATCTACCTGGACTATCATGGGGTGGGAGCTATTTTGGTTTCAAGTTAGGTCTTCAGTGACTCTCAAAATTTGTTGCATAACCTAGAACTAGACTGGAATCTCTCGGTGATCCTTTGATGCAATCCAGGTTTGAAGGCCCAGAGAGGACTCCAGATATGATGGGCAGGCCTGTGTTTTATATGCCACTTAAAATAATTATTGTATTTACTACTCTACCAAGCTCCTTCCTGCTCCCTCCTTGCTTCCAGAGCCTTTCCTAGCAATTCCACAAGCATCAGAAGGACTAAAACTTTCCTTTTCCTTTGAAGTACAATAGGATATCTTTGCCCAAGCCTATAGCAATGTTCAAAGACTCCTGCATGTGTAAGACGAATCCATTTATCCATGGATAACAAAATAGCCTCCGTTCACTATTGTCCACCCCCACAGAGGCAGAAAAAACAACAGGACAGAAAGCCTTCAACCCCTCAATCCATTCAGATAGTGAATGTAATTTACTTCACCTTCAAAACAGGGCTGTTTTGCTACAAAGGAGTTTCTTTAAAAAAATATGTAATGTAACTACAGAGAACATTAGGAACATAAATGAGAAGCTGCTACCAACTTTACTGATTTGAGTTTCTTTCTGTTCTTCTCCTTTTTTGTTTACCTGTAGAATATTTTGACTTTGTTAAAAGGTAAGCAGGTAAGGCATTGCTTGTAGATCTCGTTATCATCTGCCTGCAGTTCATGGCCACATTTCGCACATCCCGTGTAGGTGATCAGAGGAAGAGAGGCAAATATGTGTTGCAGCGAAGTATCAGCATCAAAAACACGCTGCCCACATGATAAGGAAGCATTCATAAAGTTCAACTTTGAAATGGAGGCCTTCACTTGGATTATTCCTATGAAAACCACAAGAATTGGTAGAGGAATTATGTCACTTTTTCTGAGGCAAGAAAATAGTAACTAAAAAGAATGCTATCTGGATCAGCGTGACTTGTAGCCCAGTGAAATTTAAGATCAACGGTATCTGCTCGTCCGTGCAGACTCATAGGAAAACCACGCTGGACTTATGCTCAGGTATGTAACAGGTTTTTCCTGATTATACCATTGCTGGGTCAGGTCAGAGCGCAGAGGGTGATGTTCTTGATGAGAGATCATATCCATGCAGTTCCCTGTCACTTATAAACTCTGTCAAAGAGCTTTTTAATTAAACAGAATTAATGCAGGCAAAAAGTTTGCATGCCAATGGTCCTGTTTTATTCTGAGTTGCAACGCTTTGCCTCAAACTCTTTGGAAGGGAAAAGGATAGGAGTTATATTAAGACACAAGACACCTTCTTCCTGAAACAGGAATAAGGATCTCACCAGAACACTTCTCTTCTAGATGGGCAGCAAGGGTGGACATCTTCATCAACTCTTCGACGTTCCTTTCAAACTTCTCTTTGAAGGCAAGAGCTCTTCTATCATCATCAAAAAGGCATTCTAGGACCGACCAAGGTGTGGTGTGCAATTCCAAGTCACCAGAGACAGGACTGTGTTTTACAAAGAGATATCTAAATTCCCAAATATGATCTGTGAAGAAGAATAAGAAAAGCATTAACATCACTGAAGCTTTGGACAAAACACTCTACTTTCAGAGGTAAAATAACCGATAATACTGTAAAGGAGATGTCAACTTTGACAACTTAACCCATCTTAAAACATTATTTTACACAATAATATATGAACTAGTATTTTGCTATTTGTGAAAATAGTATCTCTCATATTTTGAGTATACACACAGTTTCTACACAGATTGGGATGTTCGAGGCAATCTCATTCTTGGGGGGATAACTAAAGCAGTGGAAGAAGCAATATTATGGCCCTCAGTCCCAATTAAGTGGCTAGACCAATGTATCTCAATCTTGGCTACATTGTGATCTACTGGCATGAACCCAAGAATCCAGAGTTTGTTGGAGTGGATGGCTATAATAAATTTAATGAAATAAAACAACTAAATAATTAAAATAAAATCCCAGCCATTTCGGCCATTACTTAAAATTCTGGGAGTTGTCAACATTGGAAAGTGCTAGAAACAGCTGCTTATCACACATCTTAGTATATCAATTATGATACAATAAAGGGTGCCTCTATGGAAACTAGTGAAGTGTCATGGTTAAGATGTTGGACTTTTAACAGAGAGACCCAGGTTTAAGTTTCCACTTGACCATGGAGCTACCTGGGAGACCTTAGACCAGACATTCTCTTGTTGTGGGAATAAAACTGGGGAGATCCCCCATTAATTTGCCCTGGCCTGCAGGTTCTAAATGCAGTAAATAAACCATCTCTGAAATATAGGTGCACGGTAGAGATCATTATGGATGTTGCTGGTAATAGAATGAACTGATATTACACGAGGAAGCTGAAGTTGGTTTTACTCCAAGAAGAAACACTTGAGCAATCAACTAACCAAACATAGGTTGCAAAATGAGGGAAATCAGGCTGTTCAGGAGAAGGACAGACACAGACTCACCAGATGGTGAAAAGTTCATTTGTGTTAAAGCAGGAAGGAAAAGGGGCAAGGGAAGATAACCCTGCATTACTTGTTCCTTGCCACAGTACGGCAATGTGATACAGCAATGCACGTAGCTACAGTTATTTTAAAACATTTAATGACTTTTTACCTTTTTTCCTTTGCAGCTGAAGGCACTGGGCTGCTGCATCTCCCCAGATGACCAAAGCATAAGGTTGATCCTTGATTTGTTCCACTGTTAAGATAATTTTTCTTTGTTTTTCTCCTTTAAAGCTATACATAGATTCTAAAGGTTGAAAAATTGGAACAGTAAGTATGGTTTGCTTAAGAAAAGGAGGGGGATATCATAGCTTATTAAGATTACTTGAAATAGTAATTTGTTACATAATTTGTTTTCTCCCTATCAAAGCATTGTGTTCATTCAAGGTTATGTAATTTTTACTGAACTTGGTGTATCTCTGAGCTTATATTAAGAGGGGTTTTTGGGGGGGGGGATGCATTTGAGTCAGTCTTGACTCCTGGAGACTATCTGGATGAACCCAGGAAGTTTTGGCTGGTGTGGGCCTTCTGGGCTGTGTGGCTGTGTTCTGGAAGTTTTGTTTCCTAACGTTTCGCCAGCACCTGTGACCGGCATCTTCAGAGTGCAGGAGCACAGACAGGAGCAGTCCTCTCTGTGCCCAGGGTGATGTGACCCTTTTTGTGGGTATTTATAGAGATTCACCCCAACGTACTTCAACGCATATGCAAGACAGAAGCCCTTACACCCAGACTATACGGACTCCCCAAAATCCACAAAGACTCGATCCCACTCAGACCCATCATAAGCGGCATTGGCTCCCCGACATATGAATTATCCAAACATCTGGCCACCCTTCTACAGACCCACGTTGGACAGATTCCAGCCCACATCAGAGACTCAGGACATTTCATCGACAAAATCACCACCCTGAAACTCAACCCCACGGACAAACTGGTCAGTTTTGACGTGGTCTCCCTGTTCACCAAGGTACCAGTGAGGGACACCCTGGCACTCATCAAACAGATCTTCCCAGAAGACATCACAGCCTTATTTCAGCACTGCCTAACAACCAGTTACTTCCTATGGGATAATGAGTACTATGAACAGATGGACGGTGTCGCCATGGGAAGCCCCCTGAGCCCAGTCGTAGCAAATTTCTACATGGAACATTTTGAAAAACGGGCTTTAGAAACCGCACCCATTACCCCAACAGTCTGGTTCCAATTTGTGGATGACACCTTCGCAATTTGGAGTCAGGATGAAGAAGACCTAGAGAAGTTCCTGAACCGCCTAAACAGCGTCCACCCCAATATACAATTCACCATGGAAAAAGAAGTAGACGGCCAACTTCCATTTCTAGACACGTTGGTCATACGCAAACCAGACCTCAAATTAGGACACAAAGTCTACAGAAAACCCACCCACACAGACTGTTACCTACACAAAAACTCCAACCACCACCCACGTCAGAAAAGAGGCATTATCAAAACCCTCATGGATCGTGCCAATCGGATCTGCGAAACCCAATTCCTAAACTCCGAACTTAACCACCTTAATTGGGTCCTACAAGCGAATGGCTACTCCAAGAATGAAATAAAAAGAGCCATCAAACCAAGAAAACAACATGCGACTGAAGAAGAAAAACAGCCACCCACCAACAAAGTATTTCTGCCCTATATCAAAGGGGTCACAGACCGCATGGGAAAACTGATGGAAAAACACAATTTCCAAACAATCTTCAGACCCACCAGAAAAGTACAAGAAGTGCTAAAATCAGCAAAAGACAAAAGGGATCCCCTCATCGCCGCAGGAGTATACCGCATACCATGCAGCTGCAGGCAAGTATACATCGGGACCACAAAACGCAGCATCCATACCAGGATAAAAGTACACGAAAGGCACTGCAGACTACAGCAACCAGAAAAATCTGCAGTAGCTGAACATGCTCTCAGGCACACTGGACACAAAATCCTATTTGAAAACACAGAGATACTGGACAACACCAACAGCCACTATACCAGGCTATACTGGGAAGCCATTGAGATTCACAAACACCAGCACAGTTTCAATAAAAAAGAGGAGAGTCTAAAGATCAACAAAACCTGGCTACCAATCCTGAAAAATACAGCCTGCAAAAGGTCAGCGAACTCAGCTCAACCACCAGGACATGTGAACAGTTCACACAATGAACTTGCTAATCACCCCCAGCAGCCCCTCGTTAACAACTCAATAGAAGAAAAACCCTGCCTAATCCCCAGGAAGATACACACAGATTCTGACACCAAAACAAGCAGCCACTCAGTAACCCAACCCCTCCCACACACCCCCAATCCCCCTCCCCCCCAGATCTCTATAAATACCCACAGAAGGGTCACATCATCCTGGGCACAGAGAGAACTGCTCCTGTCTGTGCTCCTGCTCTCTGAAGATGCCGGTCACAGGTGCTGGTGAAACGTTAGGAAACAAAACTTCCAGAACACGGCCACACAGCCCAGAAGACCCACACCAGCCATCGTATGCCGGCCGTGAAAGCCTTCGACAATACCAGGAAGTTTTCTTGGCAAGATTTTTAGAAGTGGTTTGTCCTTCCTCCTAAGGCTGAGAGAGAGTGACTGGCCCAAGGTCACTCAGCTGGTTTTGTCCCAGGACAACTCATGGTCTCCATGAGTTTCTAGCCTGGTGCCTTAAGCACTGCACCAAACTAGCTTGCTTATGTTAAGTAACCTGACTTATAAGAACCACATACGATAATGGTAAATTATTTCAGCATGTCCTGAATCTCTCCTCCCTACTGAAGATATAGCAACGTGTCTATTCAATCATTTTGATAAATATCTTTTTACTGAAAATTTTTAAAAAACAATAATAAACGACAATACAAACTAAACTCAGAAAGGAAAAGAAAAAGAGAGAAAGAGAGAACAGAAAGAAATAGAGAGAATTCATTTTGGATTTAGTTATTGGCTTAGGTTACAAGAGATAGCAGCACCTAATCGACCTTGGCTGATTTCAGAAGAGTGAAGCAGGATGTCACCTGGTTAGTAGTTGGATTGAAGCCCACTAGAAATCCCAGGGCTATCAGTTAGACTGAGAAGTCCAAAAATCATCTCAGAAAGCACTGGCAAACCACTTCTGTGCTGTTGTCAACTGCTCCCCTATTCCCCCCTCCCCCCAGTTAAGGACTAGCCAGTGTTGTCACCAGGAACTTGATTTGAGTATGATTTTATTTAGACTTCAGTAGTGTGAAGAACTATTTTAGATTGGAAGGTTTGCAACTACCAACACCCCCCACTCCAGACTTAATATTTAATCACAATATACTTTGATGGTTCCCTTCATGTTAAAAATGATTTCTACATGGTATCTGAAGGAATGAGATTCAAGCCCCTTAAGGACAAGAAAAGCTGGGTGGCATTTTGGATTTATTTTATAGGCAGATGGAAGAGGTTGCTACAGTTTCCTAAAATTCACTAATAAGTTCTAGATGTTACATTTTCAAAACTAGGATTCCAATTATGCTTATAACTGAGCTTTCAGTCTATTTAACAGGTAATGAATGCTTTTTCTTTAGGAGTGGCAGAAACTATGCTGAATTCTGAAGCTCTCAATTTAGGACTGAGAAGCAAGAAGGTAGTAACAAATGTTACTTAAGTATGAACAGCAAGAGATGAAAAGGTCCAAACACAATAAATAATTCTGGGCATGCTCTGATTTCATGAAATCAAAACTTCTCTCTTTGCATTATCTAGAAAGTTAATTATTAATGGCTAAAGGCTGACACTATCCACATATTCCTTCATATCACTAATACCACTTCAATGCTCAGGAAAGGATTTTGTCAAATCAGATGACCACTAGACACAGAGAAGAACCTAAACTTGTTTTGTCAGGAAGGAAACATCAGGTGGTCTCGAATCATCTCATGACCTTTTTCTTATCAACAAGAGTTCAGATATACGGTACTCTGGTACTGCCCCTCTTTTCTCCTTGAGATGGACCTGGAAAGGATGTTTGCATGCTTAATGGGAAGACCGGACAATGTCCCTCCACAGATAGCTGTGCTAAAGTGCTTAGCTGGTGTTTTTCTCAAAGGAGTCATACAGAAAAACGAGAATTATAAAATCTAGAGTTTGCAGCATTCACAACTCCACTACTGCTTTCCACTGCAACGCACAGTCTTGGGGGCTTTGTGAAGTCTAGGATTAGACCTTCAACTCACCTATCAGCACGGTGATGTTGACGATTTTCAATACTGCGTGCACCAATGTATCTGGTTTGAGCTGACTTAGAAGAACATGCGGAACGTGGTCCAGACTCTGCCTTTGCCTCTGAGGGAGCGCTTGAAGAGGGGCATGCTTTGCAGAAACGTATGTCAGCAAATCCTGGAGAATATTACTGTCTACTAGATGTGAGACTTGGGGGGGGGGGAAGAGAGAAGTGCTAACAATTACCTCACCTTTGGCTATGGAAGTTGCGTATTTGTTCTGTTGGCAGTTCTGCACCAAATATTATGAGCAAATGGAATTAGCCATACGTCTCTGATATAATTTTGTTAATACAGAGATAACAGATAGTATTTCAAACGAGAAGATCAGCAAGGGAACATCATCCTGCTCCAAATACCAGCTTAGGGCTCCCTGCATTTCTGAGGCCTTGAAGAACTGGGCTTCTCCTTCTTACCCATCCCACCTATCTATGTCTAACCTTTTAGCGTGTAATTTTGATTGTGAAGCCTATCTCATTATTACTGAATTTGAAGGGACCCTAGCATATGGGCCCTCTTCTTCTAGCAGGAAGCCCCCTCAATCAACTTCCTCAACAGAAAGAATGCATGGACACGATCAACTGTTCCCAAGGCTCAGAGGCCAGACTAAGAAAGTGGGATGAACAGCAGTTTCTCATATCAGGTAAAAACAGATTTTACTGAACCCTAGGTATGTCTCATCCTTAAAAAATCCAAAGGCTAAGACTGCTTTTAACATTCAAATATTCCCTCCACATTACATCATTTAATTAACTTGGGAAAAAATACTTGTATTAGTAAAAGCTGCAACACATTAATGACTTGATAAACACTGAGTATAAATCAGTGACCTAACCTTGGGACAAGATTCCTCTGCATGTACTTTGTTAATCCTCACCTTCCTTCTGATTAATAGTTGAACAGCTTCCAAGATTCAACAGTCTGGTAGTAAATGTTGACTGCAACATCATTTCTCCAATCCAGTGGTTCTGATAAACAATGACGTCTGCAAGGAAAAGACAAACGAGGTCTATCAACGGAAGATCACCCAAGAGCTGTACTTGCATCGGATGCTGTTTATTCTTAGGGTTTCCACCAGACAAAGAGGTTGAGTGCGCAAGAGTACTGGAAAATGAAACTATGGCTTTCAAAACCATTTATGCCTCTATTAGATCAATAGCAAACCCCAGTAAAATTAACAATGAGTGAAATTTCAAGGGACTCATTTCATAACAAAGATTGAATAGGCTGAATGTAGGCAATCCATGTTTCTGAGAGGTAAAAAGGAATTATAGACCTGTTCTCTCTTTCCTGTCCCATTATGAGCATACTCTCAAAACTAGAATCAGAAACTCATTTCAGCTTAGAAGGTGAATGGTAAAGCAATAGTTGTCCATTGCAACATCATGCCAAACTGTAGATAGAGTTAAACTGCAAACTTAAAGTGAAACCACGCCCAAGGGAAGAGCTTTCCCAAATCCTGGTCTGGAAAACCCTTAAATGAGCACATGGCAAGAGAAAGAAGGAAAATGAACTGACCAAAAAGCTTGTGCTCCAGCTTAAACTGTCCTGAATGAAGGCAAATCAGAGAGATACAAAACAAAGTGTGGGACAGCTTCCACACATATATATATATACAAATATAATTCCACAGGCGCTTCCTGGATTTCCATATGGCTATGGGCATATATCTCATTTTGTTCCATACTGTTCATGTAATTCTCAGAATCTTTTTATTTTGCACTTTTTCATCTGCGCTTACAGAAGAATGCCTCTGAAATATAGAGGCACAAGAGGGCATGAGAGTCAACAGAAACGTACATGGAATGGGTCTGTTTGTATGATCTAAATTCTGCACATAGTCACGTATAAACCAACATAACCATAATGAAGGACACCATTTTCTGGTGGCTGGATAATCCCACCTTCTAAAAATATTAATGCAGTTGTACCACACCTCACCATGCTTCTGTTAAAGAGCAATGTCAATCGAAACATTTCCAGGTCATATTTACAGTTTTCTCAAAGATTATGACCTGGGTTTTGTTTAAACAGCACAATAATTGAAAACTAAGCATGTAAAATATCCCTCTTACAGATGGAAATGTAACTGTTTTACAGACTCACCTGTGAATAGTACGATATCTCCAGGAAAGACCGTAAGTGATAAAAATGCTGCGGCTCTCCACAACACAACCTTCCGTTGCATGGCCGACTGATCAGAAACGACAACTGTGGCTAAGGGGACTTTGGAGGATGTTGTAGTTCCTAGCTTGATTTCTTTGATGTGACAAGGATGCAGCACTATGACCAAGATGGAGTACTTCTGGCCTTTGTCAACACAGCGTTTTAGCAATGACAGTTGCTTTTGAGCTTTTTTGATTCTTGGGATCCTCATTTTTTCAGTTTTTTGTACTGGGCAAACTGGAGAACAAACTAATTTGGTTCTTTTGGATTGCTGCTGATCTCCAAAAGTAACATGAGAAGTAGTTACATTATCTTCAGAAGCGTGAGTCCTTTCAGCACAGTGGTCTTCTTGAGAACATAGCAGTCTTTTCTGCCGGGGTTTAAGGTGGTGTCCTTCTTTATCAAGTTTAACAGGTGAATATAGAGGACCTATGGATACACAAGTATTTTCCTGAAAGCTAGTTTCTTTGAAATATGAGTTATCTTGACTAGAGTTATCTGAATCAAAGAGTTCAACAGAATTGACAGAGTTTGGTTTACTGTTTATGTCAGCCTTCTTAGCAGCCATATCACCATCTTCATTTAATTTAACTAGCGGTTCTGCATCTGCTTCATCTTCCCTACAAGGTATGGCCAATTCTACTCCTTCCACTGCTATAGGTTTGTTTTGCATTTCATTTTGTCCTACAGCATACTGTCCTGAAAAAAGAGCTACTTGGCTTAAAGTCAGAATACTAAGGAATTCACTGTCTGTTGATAGGTCAAGAGTTGAATGTGTATCTAGTAGGCTTTCGGTTTTTGATTCATCTGTTTTTTGCGAACATGTTTTCAGATACTGACTCAGGAGCAGATGAGATTCACACTGAAAATATGATGGATTATGATTCTCTACCACACATTTTTTTAATCCCTTCTTCTTAGAAACCAAGGGAAAAGTACCAAGATGGTTATGTATTCTGCAACTAGCATTTCCTTCAGTATAAATTGTTTTGCTTTGTTGACACACAAGATGCTTCTTCTGGTTCCCTCTATCATCGTAGACAATACAACTGCTGTCAGGTGACTCACCCAGTACCTTATTTTTATTGCTGAAGGATTTGACACTTCCAACACTCGTTGCACAACCTGTTATAAAAGCATCAACTAAGCTACATTTTTTCCCAAAGTTTGCTGGGAAGTGATCTTTGGAATCGGCAAGCAAAACTGCATCATCTGCGGTCTGATGATCAAGAGTCCTGCAGTTTGCACTACAAAGGTTAAAAGTGTCATTGGTAAATGAAAGATAGAGTTCTCTCCATGGTTCCTCAGTAGCTAAAGAAGATTTATCTTCTTTAGTGTTCCTTGGAGCAGCTGGAAGAATGGGCGCACCAAAGAACATGTGAATTTGAGGTGTTCTGGACATTTTTGTTTCTTGCAGGTTTTTGATTATGGGGAAAACTTAGCTTAATGTAATATACACAATAGTTCATTTTATATGTAGTGCCTAAAACGTAATTTTTACTCATTCATAGCTTTTCCAATAATTCATTCAAGGATAGTACAGTTAATCTGTCATAAAATATCCAACAAACAAATTTCATCCACTGGCTTTGGGGAAATGCACAATATTAAATATTCATAAAAATACTCAAATTGGTTTCATCAACACACTATAAGCATGGAATTTATAGTCCTTTTAATGTTCTTGGAGTCTCATATTCTCTGTATTTAAAAATTAATTTTATGTTATACTTTATATTTTAAAAATCTCAGAGCACAAGAGGGTACAATAGGCATTCTACTCTTTTATTCTTTAATTTATTGTTGAAAGCTCCTGCTAAAATATTGAACCCTTTCACAGAATTATACTGACAAAAAAAAAGGTGACATTTTTTAAAAGTATACACTATGATGTCTTGAAAATTTGCTTTTTTTTAAACATATGGTAAAATATCCAATTTTGTTCAATAGCACAGACACAGTGAAATGAAAACAAAGTCAAAGATGAAATTTTCCAAATGATATTTCTCTGTTGAAGTGAAATAGACTATTTTTCACATTACTGAAATCTTCATGCTTTGTGTTACATTACAAAGTGCAAAGAACCAATTTCTCGCATCAGGAATTTTTGAAAATTATGACAAAATGTACTTTGGTTGAGCTACGAAGACATCCACTTGAAGTCAGGAATCCAACGTCTCTGGTAGAAATTTCAGATGTTTGTTCTATTGCAAAGAATTGAAACACATACAAACAAAACATTAAGCATTTAATAACAACATTCAGTTTTCTTCTAAAATAGTTCAGAAGCACATCTCCTTCCCAATTTAGAACATGTTGAATGTAGATGCTGATCTGACCATTAGAGGTCACCATACCCTCGGAAACCTTCATGAGGCGTATATGCATATTTTCTATACTTAATCCAGTTGTAATGTTGCAGCAAATTACAGCATCATCCAGTCATGAGGAAGAACTTGATCATGTATCTCCAGTTTCAAGAGTGAAGTACCAAGCTTACATTTCCATTGTAAATCACTAAGATATAAATCCTCTTAAGGTAATTTGAATCATAATCATTATTTAAAGCAAAATTGCCTGAACTTTGGGCATCAGAAACACATTTTTTATTCTGCTTTTATAAACTGCTTTTATAAAATATAAAAAGTAAAAAATGATTTACAGAAATGATGATATTTTATATATACATTACACAATTACAGAAAAGTAAAAACATTTTTAAGGATTTCCAGTAGGCCTTTCTCAAAACTACTTATATCCATTACATAAATGGGGAAAAACAGATGAATAAAGCAATATTGATACCTAGAATATTTTAATACTGGACAAGCTAGAAGAGAAAAGAACACAAGATGGCTTGTAGAGACCTACAGCTGCCGACAAGGACCACATGGAAGCAACACTGATCTGTTACAGGCCATCCTGGAGGACACTCTGCAACCGACCTCCCTTCTAGACAGGAAAAGCCAACAGGGAGTTTCTGTGCTGCAATTCATCAACAGTAACTCTCATCTTCATCTCTGTAGGGGCTCCCTTCTTCCAGAACAGTTTGCCCTCCCCACTCCAAGCAAGGATAGATCCCTGATTCCTAGTCGTCTAGAAGCTCCTAAAAAGTTGGTGGTCCAGTGAGACTTTGGGAATGGAGTGCTATTCAGCTGGGGATACCAGAAATATTATAGTCACTATAAACTGTATTTGTGTTGTTGTCTGTTAGTGTAATTGTTGCATTGGCTGAGGCTATTGCTTTTATATGCCACAACGAAGAGGTTTATAAATTCATGAATAAATATATATCTGCAGTATGTTCTACACTGTATTTTTCTTCTCATCTGTTCATAATTCCTCTTCCCATTTTTATTAGTCTTCAAGATGCAAGCTCTGCCTCAGGAATTTTTACTTAATTATTGCTCCATGTCAGTGTGCTTTAGGGATCAGGCCGATAAGCCCAGAATGTAATACGATTCTGGTTCAACAGCGCAGAGTACAAGGTATATTGATCCCATTTTGTAAAAGCAAAAAGAACAAACCAGCATTTGTAGATTAACAAAACCAAAATAAACCAAGGATGGAATTAATAGATGAGAATTCAAGGATCAAATAAAGAAAAAGTGAGAAACTCTAAGTCTGATGGAGAATTCCATATACAGTTGTGTATCAGTAATAGCCAAGCACAGATTAAAGGTTATGCTGTGTTTAACAAGATATGATGAAATTTTAGGCACTGATCTACTATCAGCAGGGTGGAATTTGCTATCTGTTGGAGAGTTCAAAAGTAACAGAGGAATGACAAGGGTAAATAATATTTCAGCCAAAAAATGTGAATTCCATCCCATCCTGGTTGTTCACAGATAAATTACATTTAATAGTAAAAAGGGGATATTTTATTTAGATTCGGGTAAATTTGTAATGTTTTCAGAATCTCAGGATGCTCAGTTAGTATTTATTTGTTTGTTTATTTATTGGAACTGTGGGAAATCTTGAGACTGCACAGTAAAACACTCTTAGAAGATGACTTAAAGGGTAACATATATTAAGCAAAAAGACAACAAAATGTCATTTCCGCTCACAGAGTCTTGTTTTCTGGGAGCTATCCCTGAACCTCCAGACCCACCTCTGGCCTGACCTGCTGTTTCAACACTTTTTCTGATATGTTGTCCTAGTAAGGGAAGAATATGGGCCCTGCAATGGGTCTGCACCTACAGGGTGGAATCCTCCTGGCTGGGGACAAGCCCCCACTGGATGGCATGGAAGTTGTTTATGAGCTGTCATGTATGGACGCTGCCTATATTCCAGATAGCATTTATCTTCAACCCATGTGAAGAAACAGGATGCCTGAGTTACAGTGGTGGTTGTAGGTTCTTGTCTTCAACATGAAGAACAACATCATTTTAAAGTTTCTATTGTTAGGCTTGAAGGATGGATCGAATATAATTTCTCAGATTTAGCACAAATTTATCTCAAGAAAGACCATCACTAACCCAAGAACAATGTTCAATGTTAAATAATCTACCTTGACTACAGAATTTCAATAACTCCGACTACCTAGATGCGCCTCTTCTGTTCAGTACATTCATTAGAAAGAAAAGAAAGAAAAAGAAAGTAGTGTTTGGTCCACTGCCAACTCTGGAACTTCAAAAGAGCTTTGAAGATTATGATGGTTAACATCAACTATATCTGAAGTTTGGGGATATCATTCACCGGCATTTGTTTATTGAAATATAATTATGCCCTGGACCCTGTTCAAGAGGAAGATCCATCTAAAGCTTAAGGTGTTAGAGAAGTTGGTTGTTATTTATTTTTCATTCATAAATGGGGCAGCAGGAAATTCAGAAACAGAAATAACTGAACTCCCTGGCAAATTCAAACTATTCCAATTATTTATATCCCCCATTCAAAATACAGGCCTCTTGAAGCTGGCTTACAAGTACCACCAATAATTAATAAAGCCACTCTATGAATAATATTAAAACAAATAAAAAATGTGACCAGCATCTTTCCCAGGAGACAGAGATGCCAGACCAGGTGCAGCCATTCTGAAGTTAACTTCCCTTTCCTTCCCCTGGTTTAAAATCAGAATTTTGGAAGAATATAATTTATTTTCATTCATCTAAATTTCCTTTGCTAAAATGCTCTCCCAACAACTGGGTGACCTCCTGATTACTTTCATTTAAACTGCAACTTTTTTCTTGAAAAACCTGAAATTAATCTCGGTCTTCGATAAGGGTCATACTGACAGCTCATGTTCTACTCAAGGTCTCAGTGTCCCTTTGTTGGCTGTTTTGTTCATAAAGCTGATGGTGGTGCAGAACGTGCCAAAACTCCTATCCCAGTCAATACCTACTGCTTCATCCAGATTGGGAGAGGGAAAATCTTCTTGTACCTAATTCCAAGCAGCGGTTGTCTGCAAAAAGCAGACAAACCAGAACAATGTTGGGTGAACCAGGCCACAGTTAAAGTCATAAGGAGAGACCACAGTTGGGGTCCTTGTGGCCAGACATGATGAAAAAAGGGGTAAAAGTAGGAGGCCTGCTTGGGCTTGTTCCCACAGTGCAGTGTTGTCCAAACTTGGCCACTTTAAGATGAGTGGACCTCAACTCCCAGAATTCCCCAGCCAGCATGGCTGGCTGGGGAATTCTGGGAATTGAAGTCCACTCATCTTAAAGTGGCCAAGTTTGGACAACACTGCCATAGTGCAAGGATGGGCAACTAGAGATGCCAGGACTGGATACTTTCCAAATCACTTCTATGCACTTCCCCAGCTATATAATGACCAAAAGCAGTGTTATGGTTTCTGACTATTCCAAGGCAAAGACTAAACCTATTTCAAACTAAGTTTTTAAAAAGTCTCCCCCAAAAAAGTTTGGGACAATTACATCCTAGCCCATCTGCTCTGGCCTCCAGCCTCCCAATGAGCATGATGGGTGGCCAAAAAAGTTGCCTCTAACCTGGCTTGATTATATGTAAACCAGCTCAACCTGAGCCTTGATCACTTCGCTATCATGAGCCAAGAAGGGCAAGGGTTGAGCAGGCACGCTGCTGCATTGGTCAATTTGCTCATGTCCTTCGGTAAAATCAACTGAAGCGAATCCAGGTAATTGCAGCTGCGAGAAGTCTAAACTGGGTTTCATCACAGACCAACAAGGATGGATGTAATTTCATCCATAGACAGGGATTATTGGTGCAGTCACTTCTATAGACTGCATATGCATACAATAAGAGGAAGGCTGAAGGCCAGAGTACATTTGCAACTGAGAGCAGCCATGGGAGGCCACCTTTCACAAATATGGTTTTCCTAGTGCACAGGACCCACCACTATCCATCAGAAGGCCCACTTGCCCCTGGAACGGTCTCTACCATCCTGCTGGGGTTGTGGGAAATCTTATTCATTGATTATCTAATTAATATCCTGCCTTTCTACTCTAATCTCTCAAGGTAGTTTTGTGAACCCCAAAG
Source organism: Python bivittatus (assembly GCF_059951505.1). NCBI lineage: Eukaryota > Metazoa > Chordata > Lepidosauria > Squamata > Pythonidae > Python > Python bivittatus. The sequence continues at coordinate 8,776,759 of NW_028277033.1, forward strand.
GTATTCCTGGCAATAAATATGAGGTTAGATGCCGTATAGCAAGCCTGGCTCCTGGTTATTTTTATTATTAAAAGAATCCTTTAAAAACAGCCAAGCACGTCAGGAAACCCTGTGGGCTCCAGGGGAGGTTCTGGGGAAATATTGACATTCCAGGCACCACACTGCCGATTCTTGGAATCAAGTTCAGTTCCCAGGGAATCCATGCCTCTGTCTCTGCAATCTTGGGAGTTCTTTGGTATTGTGTTCTTGTTTTTTGTTTTGCTTTCTTCATTGCTAGTTTAGCCATAGTCCTGGCATTTCCTGGGGGTCTCCCATCAAATTCTAACTAAATCTGCCCCTGCTTTGCTTTTTAGGATTAGCTAAAGCTAGCTAGCTGCTGCCACCTGTTGACCGAACCCTATGGCCAACAATTCTGCATCTCCCGGGTGACTTAATGGCAACCTGAAATTCTAACTTATATTTTGATCCTGCAATACAGTTAAAAAATAAAGAGTTAATGCTACTAAGCGGGGGGGAAAATCTGCCACTCACATGTACTGGTTGGAAATGAAAAGGCACATTTCCATTACCACTGTTAATTATTACACCATTTCTCAATATGTTCCAGTATGAGCAGCCAATAGAACGTTACCTCTTTATCTCCAAAGTGGTCAGAGTCTTACAGATGGGTCAATGATCTATTAAAATCCAACTACTTGCATCAGCAGATTTTGAGCTTTGCTGCGAACTGCGACTGATTGTTGAAACAGCTCTTACCACACTGTTCGAACACATGAAAGGAAGAAAAAAGACCCCTTGCACAAGCATGTTAATAAGATAAAGGATTCTTACGTGCAATGTTTGAGCATCTACAATTGTTTAGGCCATAGTATTTATGCAATTTTATACTAGGGCTCTACGTGCTTCAAACATGATTTCCAACACAGGTTTCAGAACACGCTGGGACCCCAATGGAACATCTCTTTAAAGCAGCCTGATCTTTTTTTCAGGCTTCCCTGAAAGATATGGGATTGCTTTAAAGAGGAGCAGTCTGTGCACTCTTTCCATTCCAGAGGACCTCTTCTGAATCCTTTCTGAAGCATACACAGCCCTATTTATACATACCTGCACTGGGTGCCAGTTTGCTTCTGGGTCCAATTCAAGGTGTTGGTTATCACCTTTAAAGCCCTACATGGCATGGGACCAGGTTACCTGAGGGACCGTCTCATCCCCTTTACCTCAACCCATCCCACCTGGTCAGACAGAGAAGGTATGTTACACACCTCGTCTATGAAAGAATGTTGACTGGCAGGGCCCAGGAGGACAGCCTTCTCTGCCATTGCCCCCACCCTATGGAATACTCTCCCCCCAGAGGGGAGGCAGGTCCCCACTCTCCCGGCCTTCCGGAAAGGGCTGAACACCTGGCTCTGCCAACTCATGTGGGGCGAGAGGGGATATAACCAACCCTGGGGGTGGCTAGTGCCTTGAAGATGCTCCCTGAGTCTAATAACTCCTTGGAAGGTATTTATTATTTTATAGGATGTCTTCTTGTAACGTATTTTAATTCATATTTATTCTAATTCATATTTATTCTTTTTACTGTAAACTGCCCAGAGTCACTCTGCAGTGAGATGGGCAGTGGCAAATTTGAAATATAAATAAATAAATAAAATATCCCAAGTCTTAATGCAACGTTTATTTTTCTGCAAATTTGACTCCTGGCCACCTGTCTCAATGGCTTGGATTACACATTATCCTGTACTATAAACCATATTTTACCAACCAAAAGGCTGGGCTCACACATGATGATTATTTAGAATTACATAATCCACACTGCAGTTTAGTGTCATGCATGAATTCAGCTTGTACTACTATTCAGGAAGAGTAGAATTAGGTTTGAAACGGGCAGGTTACCGCAAGCCACTGCGTAAGAAGAAATGTGCAGCTATCTAAAGATCAAGTTAATAGTTACTTCTCAGAACAACGAATAAGGCTTGCATCAAATTAGATAACTTTGTTTTTAAGCATGTCCATGCTGACGAAAGTAATAATGAAGACGTAAGTCACCTTGAGTGTCAAGCAGGCAGGTATAGCTAAAATACAGCTAGGATATTCCAGTTTCTGGCTGCAAGTATCAGCAAGGGCAATCAAAAATCAGCAAATACTAACAGGCCATTTAATGAGATTTTCTAGGTTTTTCCCTTTATCAGTATCATGCAACTCACACAGCCTGAATTTAACAGGCAAAAGTACAAAGGGAATTTTTAAAATTAAACTTACATTGCAATTAAATCATTATTCAAGCTTAATTTTCAGTTTGATTTTGCATAAAAAAACTACAAAAGTGAATTTAACATAATCAAGGTAGTAATCCTTAAGGTATTTTTTATTTTTTGTTATCTGCACTCAGTCGCTACCGACTCTGCAGTGACTGCTTTTTGGACGAGTCCTTTGCGCCACTGTGTCCCCTTAAGGTATTTACTCAGATGTAATGTACTCTGCCATGGAGTTCAATGCAGAATACATTTGGCTAGTATCATTCAGTTGCATGTAAAAGTTATTTATCTGCTTTAAGTGAAAACAAAATTGAATCCTCACAAAAACTTGGGGCAAAGACTTAGGTCAATAGAAGAACTCCTGCTTTTTAAGAAATTCTGAGGTTCAGCTCCTGGCATCCACAAAGAAAATGTCAGATAGCAAGACCAGATTTGACCCTGAAAAAATGGCCCAGCCCTGACTTCAGTGGACCAACAGCATTTCTGTGAAAGGAAAAAAAAAAAAAAAAAAGGTGGGGTGGGGGGAAGTCAGGGAACCATGTACAATATATTCTTGTCAATTTTGCAAGAAGAATGGAGGGCATGACCACTTTCCTTTATCCTTTCAGCCGTTTACTCCTATTTTTCTTTCCAATTTTATCAAGTTCACTACTTGTACGCCCATGTTCTTTCTTGTTAACTCTTTTTTCTTTTTTTTTTAATTTGGTGAATTACAAGATGAAACTTCAAGTGAGCGGATTCCTTGTACTGACTCCTCTCACTTGAAGAGGGTCCTACTTCTGAATGACACATGTTTGTACTTTACTTTTTTTCTGAATGTTTTATGTAGAGGCCGATTATGATGGGATCCCCAATTCCCTGCAGTCCAACAAGACATATATTTCGCACTGAAGTTCAGGCATTCGTTAGGATTAAATGAAAAATTATGACTCAGGTTGGCGGTTCCATAACTATCAACATCATAATTTATTGCTAACAATTATTCTTTCCATGACTCAGATTTACAGCTTTCCAATAAAGCCCATCCATCATTATGTATTCTAACTGGCTTCCAATAAAAATAGGAACTCAGATAGAACAAGTTAGGAAATAACAATTTTAAATTTCCTAGAAGTCTATGGAGTAGAACACTAGGTCTAAAATATAAACAAATACCTTTGGCACAATCAGGAAAGTTTACAGTTATACAATATGAAGCATTCCTGTTAAAATGTAACTAATCTGAAAAATGAATGCATAACTAATCAAAGACCGTATTATGCAGTGAAGGAGAGCAAGCAATGGACTCTCCTGTCCCCACTGCGCTCCAGTGGAATGCTATTTTAGGAAAAATCAAAAGATGAAGGATTCTGCTTTATGAACATCAAACTGATCATGAGGTGGGGGGAACTTTGAAAGGTTTGGGTTCATTTCAGCTGGGAGATTTTAAAGGGATTGAGGAATATAAATTATTTGTTAGGTTTATATTACCCCCCAGGGTGAGTTTCTGATACAGGCAGCAAAGTGGCTTTATCATCGTTAATTTTTATTTAAGTCATGAAATTATGAATCAAGTTCAATGTCCATAATCAAGTGGGAAATTCTATCTATCTATCTATCTATCTATCTATCTATCTATCTATCTATCTATCTATCTACCTGTCTGTCTGTCTGCCTGTCCGTCCGCCCACCCACCCATACACACACACACACACACACACACACACAATATACCAAGATAAACATCTTCCCAGGAAGGAAGCTTGGAAGGGCAACCCAGTGAGTATTAACATAGTAAGGCCAATGCTTACGGTCAGTGAGAGCTCCAGTGGCGTAGCACTGAAGGGGTTGGTGTGGGATTGGGGAAGCTCAGGTTCAGATTCTCCCTCAGCCATGGGTAACTTTGGGCCAATTCTCCCTCTCTGTCCACCTACCAGACAGGGTTCTTGCTGGGATAAAACCACGGGTGACCTGAACTCCCAGATATGAATCTAATGAAGGAAGAGGAGGGGTATCAAAACCACAGAAAACTCCAACAACTAGACAGAGCAATGCATTCCCTCTATCTAGCACCTGATGAAGATCATATATTAGTATTTGTGTCAGACCTGCAGACTGTAAACATCCATCCAGATAAACTATTTTGGTCCAGAGTTCCCTGGAGTTGGACTGCTATTATGTGGGGTTGTGTTTAGTTTTAACATGAATGAAAAGTGTTAAGGAGCCCCAAATTCTCTTTATGCCACCTTTGTTACAAACATTCAGTGATGAAACCCAGATTATCTCATCAGGATGGGTTCTTTTTGCTCAACACTTTCTTAGAGACCTTCAGAAGGGCTGCTTGCTGCTCTTGGGAAAATGGGAGATTTAGTTATGTCAGCATATCTTGTTAGGGTATCTCATTGAAAGGTTTTATTTAGACAGCTGTGAGCTTTCAAGGTATTGTTTTCTTTCTTGCAACAGAGGAGAATATATGTAACTCAGACTGAATTCTTGGGTTCTTGCTACTCTGACCTTGGCGTTTTGTTTGTGGGGCGGGGGCTGCAACATGTCAATACCAGACTAACTCTGATGACCTGATGATATTTTATGGTATTTTTTCCGCCCTCCCTTCCTTCTCTTTACCAGAATCATTCTGGAGGCTGAACCAACCTCCCCAAGTTTTATTTATACTGAGTTCTATAGTACAACCCAGCTTGCAAAAAATGTGCCTGCTGACATAAAGTTGCATTACAATATGATCCAATTGGGTGGATCATGATGTAGAAGTCATCATTATTTTAAGACAACATCTGAAACAAAGGTCCAGGAATTACACAGGAACACCTGCCATTAGGCAGAGCCAGTCATTCTCCTTCAGCAAAAGAGAGACCTACATGTCTATGACTCTTCATGCTAGCGAAACCGGACATGAGGCTAGTAACTTGACTGCAAGAGAACTGCTGTCTTTCACCGCCCAAAATGGAGCTTGCTGTAATGACGGCTCAGCATGGAAAATCAGATGTGAAGGGGAATGTTTCTTTCTCACTCTGAAATACACTTTTTAGGAAGAACTTCCCTTACAGTATGTTCTCTTATGAGCAGCAATCTGTACAGCCACCGTTTCTCTAGTCTGTCAAAAAAAGATAAAGTGTCACAGTCTTCCAAAACCAATGCATGAGATGAAATACCTGTGCTGCCCTGTGCTGGGCGCTGCTACCCAGATTTCTCCAAAATAAATGGAAGAAGAGAGAAGTTAAACATCACTGCCTTGGGAGCCCTTGCTAAGATACACTTTCCTGTGTCCAGTGAGGCTTTTTCCTAATGGCAGTGATTAAGAGGGCTAATGACGAGAGTGCCTTTCCAGCAGAGGCACTGCCATGCTACCTGCAGGAGATCATGTAAGGCCAGCAGAAGAGAACCCAAAAGTTGTGCACTGTTGAACAATGATGGGGGGAAGCTACTTGTCTAGCTCCCTTATTCCTAATTGCTGATAATGGGCCTGCCATATTTCTGCTCTAAAGGGTTATTGGAAAGTCTTTAGAGTGTTATAGCACAGGATACAAAGGCCAGGGCCAGAGACAAAAGGTCTCTTTGTAATGATCTAGGATTCAGGCCATAAGCTTTGGTTCTTCTGCCTGTGAATAGAGGCACAAAGGTTTTGGCACCGTCAGCTGTTTACAAGACATAAAAATGTGCCCAATTAAGTTCCTTGAGATGCCTTTCTGGATGCTCCAGGATCAACCAGGTTTCTGCTCATAAAAGTTTCACTGTCATTTGCGCTTCCCTGCGATGCTGAAGGTTGCCTGCCACTTCTCCTATTGGTTTCCATTGGGCAGTGAAGGCAATACTTTTTTGGGGGCGGGGGGTGTTAAATGATCTGTGTGGTTTTATTTTTTATCACACACTATGAGTTAGAGTTATTTATCTGGTTTTTATTTTGTAAACCACTGGGAGTCATTTGAGCTGAGCAGCACAGAAATACTGTCAAATAAATAATGATGCCTTTGTTAATTTCTAAGAATCATTTCAAGGTAATCACTTCATAAAAATCCAGTTGCTCTTTTATTGTGGACCAGAATATGTACATTTCTGCAATGGCTGAATGAACAGAAATGCTGTTTCAAGAGACCAGCAGTGAAATACAGTTTTATGTGAATAAGTAAAGGCAGTGAAAGATCTATCCATGTTCCTGTTAAGTGAAACCACTGAGTTCTCAGTGTATCTATTAATGAAATCAGCTATGTCACTGTGGCTTACAGACAAGATTCAAAAGTTGGGGTGACTTTCTCTTTTTAAGTCGAGATACCTACCCACCCCAGCAGGAAAAAGAATAAGGAAAATAAAAAAACGTTTCCACTGTCACAGTTGGAACATTTTACAAGCCCAGTTCTTACGGGGCATGCAAAGTTCCATATCTACACACTGCAGCATTTCTTTGCATATATTTCTTAAACTGGGAATTCTTTACCACTTCTTGTCACTCCGAGCCTGACAGACACAAGGAAAGTGCTGGACAGCACAGCACCCTCAACATGGCTATCCAGAGAAGAAATGAGAACTCCAGAGTAGGCAAAAAAGTGTTTTCGGAGGTAAGAAAATTCTCAACTGATTTTGCAATGGTGCAGAGCCGAGAGTTCAGCTGCGGGGGAAGGTCTTTCTGTCTTTGATCTCTCCTCTATTTCGTTACCTCACTTCTATCATTCCAGGATCATGTCAGCCTTGTTCACGTGACCAAACGTGAAATACTAAACGGATACTAAAAAATACTAAATGGAAGGCACAAAGGGCAGCAGGTACATGCCATTAGCTTATGCCCCAGCCCCTACATGATCACAAGTTCCTAGTACAGACCATGCCATGAGGTTGTGGCAGCTGACCTCTTCCATTCATTCAGGACACCATGTTCAGACGCAGTAACAAAAAAAGAAAAGAAAAGCTGGTTCTAGGCCATGAGAATTTTAACCACCGAACATTATTCTTGTCTTGGCTAGAAAAGCATTTGTGCAATCTAATGGCAGACTCAGACTTGCAGTAAAGGTAACTAAAGGTGGCGTACAAGTGAACAAATAAATGTGCTAATAGAGGTCTTGATGTCTCTATGCGGTGGTGGTGGTGGTGGTGGTGGTATTATTATTATTATTATTATATTATTATTATTCCAAGTACAATCATAGCTTAAGTGGATTAGGACCTCTGCCATTTCTTTCCTCCATCTAACGAGGCTTGTGCATTGAACATGCCCAGGTTGACCTAGACATTTTGTATTTTCCTCTACTAATCTAGGCCACTTTTGAACACTTGCTTTATTTCTACCTTTTTTTTTTTTGATCTCTTGTTACAGTGCTTAAGAAATGCTAATGTTTCATTCAGAGCCCAAAGATTCAGAAAAGAGTTTTCCAACAAATTCTCCTACTTATGTGACTTCAGTCACAGTTCAGGGAAAAGGACAGGAGGGCTAACGCTAGTTCAGCAGCGACTGGCTGACAGTTTCCCCCCCTTCTGAAAAAAATGCACTTTAAACAGAAGGAGGTGCACATGCTCCAGACTGAGACAAAGACAGTATGGGGTAGGTGGTCAGCAGACTTCCTTAAAGAACAGCTGTTGCTCCATCATCACAAAGATTTAGAAGCCTGCTTTTAAAGTATTTGCATATACTGAGAAAACAGCATGGTGCATTTCAGGAAAAACACAGTTTCTGCCCATTTGCAGGCTGGCGATCTAGCCTATCCACAGACACAGCCAAATACCGAGGCTCTTGTTATCTCTTGGGGATCTGAAGCAAGCAATTTCTATCTTGGACACTGTGCAAGCAACCCCAATGCAAACAAATTGATTGAAAGGGGAGGATTTTCAAAACGGTTAAGCTTTAGAAATGCCCCTTCACATGACAGTTACATTATTTTTGCAAGCTATGCTCTTTCCTTACACTGTCAGGGGAAAAAAACAACCTGCATCATTACAGCTGTTACTTAACTATGTAGCAGCTTTCTAGCATTTTGAAGGTCACAGCAGTTACATTTAACGTGTTCCCATACAGCATATAATAAAAACTGCTTTCATGAAATTTAAACAATTTAAGTTTATTTATTTCAGGGTTTTATATACCACCCATATGTCCAATGAAAACAGGAGCAAACAGTATCAAGCTATATATCTAATAGGCTTTGTTGTATTATCTTACAATAATTCAGCTTTACTTTAATCAGAAGCAAGCCTCCTTTTTAGTTTCTGCAGGCTTATTCTTGCAACAGTACACAGCGTGGACAGAGAACGCGTGACCTCCAGTGAGCTTCAGGACTCCATTTCCCATCAGCTCCTGAAAAACACTCGCTTCGGCTTCTTTTCTTTCTGAAAAGCCTACCAAGAAATCCTAAAAGATAACTGCAAATCTGTTTCCACCTTTAAAAAACTCTGTGGACTGGAAAGGAACCTGATATAAAACAAGCCGAAATCCAGCTCAGAATGTGCTATTAAAGCCAAAGGAATGCATTTTATTGTACTGTACTCCCATTTAACGATCAGTGAAGACACTGGGGGATTCTGTTTCTGTTATTAACTGTCAAGGCTGATCAGATACTTATACTGTACCAACTCACCAGCTTGCTTACATGGGCCATTTTCTGCTAGCTCAAATATATGAAATTCCCCTAAAATCATCTGAGTTTACAGGGCTGAACTCAGTAGGAAAGCACTTCTGGGTAGATATGCCTTAGATTTAACTGGTAATGCCACTGTTCAAATTTACTGCAGTGGCATCCAAAATGGCCAAAATTCAAATGGGCAGCAGTTTAGTTTGCAAATATGACTCATCATTACCAAGGATTTAAAATAGGGAAAGATAGAAACTGTGTATGTGATCAGGGAGAAATACAAGGCATGGGAAAAGCCTTATATATCACCATTATCCAGAGTTAGGAGCATGTTCAGTAGGCCAATCTTCTGCCATTACGGATGGAAAAAACGAACCTAGCCGATGATCAATCAGCTCTACTAATAAGCAAAGAAACAACTTTCATTTTGAAAGTTTCAACTAACCAACTCCATCTGTAGTTCCCAGACTGAAGAAATGTTGCCAGCATATTATACCCCAAATTCTGATATTTCCTGTAATTTAATGCATATTTTTCCATCTGGAATGTCAGAGTCAATATACGTTTCTTCACAGAATGGTAGTTTTAACTGAAATTTAACACAGCTCCCCACAGTATGGTATCATTAATGAGATTTGAAAGGAGCTCTAGGATAGCATTCTATGAATTTTTCTGATGTGCGTTGCAAAGATCAGGACAGAATTGTGAACTGTGTCCCTAGATTTAAAAGTTGAAGCAGCCAATCCATATTCCCATTAAGGGTTGGTTTCAACTCTTAATGCTTAGAAATGCCATACTCAAATTTGGTGGGGGTGCGCTGGTCCTTATTCCTTTCTAGACGTGCACTCCCCGCAATATACATTCTGCATATTTTATTTTTAACTTCATCAGTATGCATTTCAGCAGCAACCTTATAAACTCAGCATATTCTCAGCGTGCCACCTCTTCTGAAGATACTGCAGCGCAAGACAGAGAGAGGGAGAGAAAGACACCAGTGTTCATTATGCTAAAATGAGCGGCTGTGTTCACATGAGACTCGTAATCAGGGCAGCCCAAAAATTAGCCATTCCATTGGCACAGCATGTGACAGTTGGCGCTATTTATCAAATCCAGTATTTATTTATATGATCAAAGAATAGGAAATCATCCAAGAAAACCTAACCAAAAACAAGGGAAGGGTGTCACAATCCACCCAGGAAAGTGCGCATTAACAATATTTAAAATAAAAAAAGTTGTATTAGTCTAACGAAGTCAGCTGTCGTCACCCCAGTGGTTCAGGGGTAGAAGTCATTTATTTATTTATTTAAAACATTTACATAGCCGCCCACCTTATGTCAAACTCTGGGCGGCTCCCAACCAACAGCGAAGACAACATCAATATACCATTAATATCTACATATATCTAATAAAGCCACAAATGTTAAAACCTGGCACCAAAGTTAAACTTTCACACACACGGTCCACGTGAAACGCTCATCTGCTGCTCTTCGTTTAGTCATTCATTCATGGCTGTGCTCACATGACACGCTGAACCGGGGGCAGTCCAAGAACGAGCAGTTGCGCAGGCGCAACGGGTGACAGCTGGCTCTATTTATTTATTTAGCCCTTCATTCATTGGACCAACAAAATGCAGTTGATTAGGACATGGTTCCTTCTATTGCACAATCCCAGAAAAATGGGTCAATTGGGTAACCAAGATTAAATGTGTTGCCCGAACACTGCCCAGGTATTACAACAGTCTCCTCCTTTGATGTGGCTTAGCTTGCAAGGCCCTAGAGCAGCGTTTCTCAGCCTCTGGGGCTGGAAGAAGTGTGGACTTCAGCTCCCAGAATTCCCCAGCCAGCTGGGGAATTCTGGGAGCTAAAGTCCACACATCTTCCAGCCCCGGAGGCTGAGAAACCCTGCAGGATGCCTCATAGGGAGCCTTGTGCTTGGAAAGGGCTTAGCCTGCACTGTTGCACCCAAGAAATCATTTCACTTCACAAATAGGCAGGAAGGACATCATTATCATTATTGCTATTATTATTATCATTTTACCCTGCCTTTTTTTAAATCTATAACTCAAAGTGGCAAACATACCTCATCCTCCCACCTCCTCCCCCCCACCCCGTGAGTCGGGCGGGGCTCCGCCTTAAGAGACCTGCGGCGGGGGGGGGGTTGCAGGCAAAATCCGGACTCGAGGGCAGGAGGGCCTCCGAGCCTCCCCGTCGGTAAAAGAGCGTCTCTCGCGGAGGGCGGGCCGGGTTCGGGATCGACCCCGCACTCCTCCGGAGATCCCCCCGAGAGAGGCCGCCTTCCTCGCGGGGCCTGGCCCGGGGCGAAGGGCGACGTCGGGGAGCACAAGACGGAAGGACGGGTTAAGCGCATAAAATAAAATACGCCCCGCGGCCTCGTTTGGCCCTCCATTTTGAATAAGCTGAGCGGCTACTCGAGGGCTCGCGGGCCGAGGTGCGTGGATCTACGGGCGTCGAGCCCGTCTCTCGCTCCGTCGTCCCTCCCTCTCTCGATTCATTCCCTTCCAAGGCTGGTCCGCTCGCGGCCCGCCTCTCTCCCGCCCTCCCGCCGGCGCCGCCACCTTACCCGCCGCCACCCGGTCCGGAGGAGGAGGGCGGGGCGAGCGCGGGCGCGGGCCAATCGCGAGGCGCCCTGCCGCCCAGGACTTCCGGCCGGTTGCCGTGGCGCCCGGCGGCGGCGGCGGCGGCGCGTGCGCAGAGCGGCGCAGGGCGGGCGCGCGCTCCCGCCCGCCCCTGCGGGCCCCTTTAAAGGCGGCGGCGGCCGGGCCGGGCGTCCCCGTCGCCGCAGCGCCGCCTCAGGCCGCCTCCGCACCCGCCGCCATGTACCGCCGCCTGGGAGAGCTCCTCGCGCCCGCCCGCGCCGCCGCCGCCGCGCCGCCCCCGCCGCCGCCCGGCGCGGAGCCCTGCGCGGCCCTGGCCGCGGCGGCGGCCGGCGCGCTGCGGCCGCCCCCGTCGCGGCGGCCCGGGCCCGCGGGCGGGCGGCGGCACTACTGCCAGGCCGCGGGGCTTGCGGAGGGCGAGGACGACCCGAACTTCTTCCGCATGGTGGAGGGCTTCTTCGACCGCGGCGCCGGCATCGTGGAGGACCAGCTGGTGGCCGGGCTGCGCACCCGCGAGAGCGCCGAGGAGAAGCGGCACCGCGTGCGCGGCATCCTGCGCATCATCAAGCCCTGCAACCACGTCCTCAGCGTCTCCTTCCCCATCAAGCGCGACAACGGCGAGTGGGAGGTGGTCGAGGGCTACCGCGCGCAGCACAGCCAGCACCGCACGCCCTGCAAGGGAGGTGAGCCGGCGGCGGGCGGGCCCGGGCCCTCGGCGTCGGTTGGTTCTGTCTTGCCCTGCTGCTGCAGCGCCCGCGGAGGCCTGGCCGGCCGGGGGTTTCCTCCCCTGCCGACGAGCCTCCGAGGCTGAGGCGAAACAAGCTTTCTGAAAACGTGGGGCGCGGCCCGCTCGCCCTTCGTTTCTCTCCCCTCCACCCCCCGCTTTCCTTTAGTGCTGCCGTGTTCAGAGGCAGCTATCGGTGGTGGGATGTGTTGTGACGTTACGGCTGATTACAAATGGAAAATCTCTTCCCAGAATTGGTCGGGCTAAAATAATTAACGGAGCGGCAGCCTCCTTGCATCGTTTGCATCGCACGGCCTCCCGAAAACAGCCCCCCCCCTTGCACCATAGTGCAGGGTTTAGGTTACATGAATTTTGCAATTTCGCGTGTCTTTGTACAAGTATACGGCGAGAGTGTTTCGTGCCTGTCTGTGCATTAGTGACTTTTCTAGCGCGCTCTCTGCATAAGGGAGAACTTTCAAGTTGGCTGTTTTTGTGATTTTCAAGATGGAAGTGACTGCTGCACCAAGTCGCTCCTTAGAGACTGGCCTTCTCTTCCGTGGTTCTTGCACAGATACGTTTCCTGCTATCCCTGCTTAGAATATCATCCCAGTTAACCTTGTTAAAGACTTGTATACTCCTCTTAAGGCACATTATCTTCTGTTCTTCGGCTTAAGTGTGGAAGTCACTGGGAGAACGAATTGGCAGTCAAAGAATCTTACAGGAGTTTCCCTTAGATGCCTCACACTAGAATTTGCCCTCACGGATAAGTGGCGGATTAGAGCCTTAATGCACGAAATGGAATGGCTGCGTTGGTGGTTTGACTGTTTATTGTGTGACTAAAAAGTTCTAACAAACACAAAGGCTGGCCTGCTGCACAGTGGCAGCAAGAATGCCTTTGGGTGCCGTGTGGATCCCATAGGCATTCTTACGAAATAAAAGGGGTGAGTAGCTGCGGCGCTGGTCTTTGTTTGAGCCCCCCGCCCCTGAAGAAGGCAAAGCAAGCTGACAATCGGCAGCATGCATCCTTGCAGGCTGCAGAGAAGGTCGTCCTGGATATTTTGTGACTCATCACACCCGTGTTGGTGTCCATTTTGTGAATAGCCAGTTTATTTGATAGATTTATATCCCAAGTTTCCTCTAGGAGCTCGAAGGGGTTCCTCCCTCAGTTTTCCCCTCCCCAAAGCAACTCTGTAAAGTTGCACTGAGAAACAGTGACTGGCCCAGTCATTTAGTGGGTTTCTGTGGCTGGGGGGGTTCTCTAATGCAGGTCTTCCCAGTTCCAATCCAACATCTTAAGCACTAGACTTGCTTTTGGAACTAGACCATTGTGAACAGGGCACTTAAAATGAATCTCTGCATAGCTCTTAGAAAGCAAAAAGTCCACTTAGACTTATTCATTCTTTTTTTGCATCAGATACGCTTTTTTAATGCAATCATTGACTTGTTCACAGAGTGTATCCAACAGTCGACAGTTGGTTCAGGACAAAACTTGCAAGAACCGTAAGAATTGCAAAACATCCTTTCCAAGTATTACCTGGTTCTTTAGATAAGAATCTGCACCAAAGGTTAGGAAGGTGCATTTTTATATAATGAAGACATACCTATTCTCTGGAGGAGAGAGGTTCCTCCCCTTTCTGCCCCACTTTTAGTCCCCTGTGTGATAAACCAGCTTTTTGCAGGTTCTGACCATTTCCTACAGCCCATAGTTCATTCTTGTTTGAGTTACATGAGAGAAAGGAGGTTTTCTGAGGAGTCTGGAGGAGCTTGGCATTCCATAGGTTTGAAGGAGGCTAGGTTGGACAAAGACCAGTTAATTGCTGGAATTCTATTTTGAATTGAATATTTTTGTTCAGTTACCTGATATTCAGGGAGTGACTCAGTCTTTGATAATGGCTAGAATGCTTGGGGCTTATAACAGCACATCAAAATAAATATTTGATAATGAGGCTTACAAAAGGAATTCTGAAGAATTTCTGTGGTTTGTTGACTGTTTCAGATGTGAAGTTTACACAGCTGGGAAACGGGGCTTATTTTGGAATTCTTAAAGGATGGGGTGGTCCCAGTTCAGCACGTCCACATTAGTTTTGAGGTAAGGCTTTAAAATTCAGTTGTAGCCACTGAAGGATACTGAATGAAATAACTGCCTTGATGCAAACCAATTGTTCTTTAGTGGCTATATATAGTGAAGATAACTTAAGAATGGCACAAGACAAATGCAGTATTTTCTTCAGTTTCTGCCATCCAGATTGATTTCTTCCTGTGCCCTGTTGTCACAATAATCTTGAAATAACTTTATCACCACATAGCATAGTGTTTCCAAAGTTACTAATGCAGCTCTTTGCCCTAATATGGTTCTCTAAGAACCAGAACTTTTCCCTAACCTATGTAGGGAATCAGAATCCATTTACTATCAATCTCCAAACTGTTCTAACAGAAAGAAGAAAATTCTTGCTCAGTGAGCTCCATTAAATTGGCTTGGCTTCTTTGATTTCCCCAGTGCTGGTAAACATCAATAGCTTCCAAGAATCCTGAGATATTCTGAGTTTTAGTGTAGTGAACTGCATTATTCTCAGATACTTCTCTCAATGGTTGCCAAAGCCCCTTTGGATTATTTGCTTGTGAAAGTTTTCTGCACAGAGGTGAATGCTAGGAAAGATGGTGAGTTCGCAGAATGGATGATATGCCTACGGACCTGCCACCAACAGAGTTGCTGTGCTTGAAGTAGGTGGAGATGTTTAGAAGATACAGGTAATCCAACAGAAAAATAGATCCACTTGCTTTTTCTGGATTTTCTTTTCGTTTCCTTAACAGCCTCTCTTTTTCTGTAATTGATTTGTTAGTTGCTTTATATTATTTGTTCTTTTTTAATAAAGCTTTTTGATAATTGGAAATTGGGTAGTCTTCTCCCTTCTCTTTGACATTTAAACTTCACACCGACTTATATATTGCCCCTTTTTACATAATACATAAGTGACACAAGAAACAGTAGCAGTTTCTGACATGATCCATGAGTTTGACAATAGTGAGAGCCCTCTAATATGTCTGTTGTATGACAATCTCTCATGCTTTGGACTTCTGGCATACTTTTGGATATTACCAAGTGATTCCCTCAAAGGTAAAATTATAGTAATAGAGAAATTCCTTGAACCTTAAAGCATGATTGCCTGTAGTAAAGTTTAAAGCTTGGATCCTTGGTGAACTTTTAGTTACTTCCAGTGGGATATTGAACAAATTTGAATAGGTGGTCCCTATATCATCCCATTATTTAGAAGTGCAACATGTTATGGCCTGTTCTTAGAAAACCCTTGAACAAAATTGGAGGTTTCAGTCAGGAATTCTTGACTAACATATTTTCTCACTTTTGGAAGGAAGTCTTGCAAATGACTTCAAGAAACAGGAATCTTTCCCCCAACTTTATTATTGATTATTCATTGATTATAAAGTATGCTCTTATTTTTTGAGAAATCATATACTTGAGCTTTTAATATATCCATAGTAAATAAAATTTGGCATGGCATGTTTACATTTAGCGGGAAGCAAGAACGACTATTAAGTGGAAATGTAATATAAAAGGTAGACTGCTATTTGCCTGTTATAAAGTGTGTGCATTCTCATTTATAAAGGTTGTCATGTTGGAAAAGTCCATTTGAGAACTCGTCCTGTGAACCACTTAAAGCAGTGTTGTCCAAACTTGGCCACTTTAAGATGAGTGGACTTCAACTCCCAGAATTCCCCAGCCAGCATGGCTGGCTGGGGAATTCTGGGAGTTGAAGTCCACTCACCTTAAAGTGGCCAAGTTTGGACAACACTGCTTTAAGACCAGCACAAATAGTGCAGGCTAGAGCAATAATTACTCTTTAAATCACCTTTTCCACCCTGGACCTCATCATTCATGCTGGAGGAGACCAAGTCCCAGAACACCCACGGAATATATTTTACAACATTTCTGCTGCTGAGATGACAGATAATGGCATTGTCCCCATAGCATCATCTGCCCTCCAGCTACAGAAAGAACTTCTATATTTAGAGCTATCCCCCTTTTTTTTCTGTCTTAACTGCAAAAGGAAATTTTACTTCCTTATCACCGCCACTGGTGAGCAGTAACAGTCAGTGGTTAGGGAAAAAGGGAAAAAGCAGACAAACCAGAACAATGTTGGGTGAACCAGGCCACAGTTAAAGTCATAAGGAGAGACCACAGTTGGGGTCCTTGTGGCCAGACATGATGAAAAAAGGGGTAAAAGTAGGAGGCCTGCTTGGGCTTGTTCCCACAGTGCAGTGTTGTCCAAACTTGGCCACTTTAAGATGAGTGGACTTCAACTCCCAGAATTCCCCAGCCAGCATGGCTGGCTGGGGAATTCTGGGAGTTGAAGTCCACTCACCTTAAAGTGGCCAAGTTTGGACAACACTGACTTAAAGTATCGTAGTGAGAGAAGGATAGTTGTCAGTGTTTTCCGGCTATTTTACAGCAGATATGTTTAAAAGCAGGAATCCCGAGGTTTGCCTCAAACATCTTTTTGAAGTGGTTTTAGAAACTCTGGGTGCTCAGGTTAGGGCTAATTCATAACCTGACAGTTATGTTTTCAATCTGTATTCCAAGTCTATGTCATTATAAAATTCCACTGGAGTAGTATAGGAATATATGTTGTTATGCTTAGCTGAATTTGTGGATTTCATTTTTAAATGGCTGTGATGAGCTAAACTCTGCATGTTGGGACTTATAAGAGCAACTTTAGATTGGCCGTTAAATTAGCTAATAAAAACCGTTCTACTTTCTAAATATTAAAAATCCAAATAACAAAAATAACGCTCTTCTTCAGTAATGTAAAGCAGGAACCAGTAGTAGCGTCACGCATGGAGTAAAAATACTGAGCCCTAAATTTGTAAGGAGCATGGGTCTTGGGCTTCTTTGCTGGGATTTAGATTTTTTTTTTTTTTTTTAAAAAGGCCAGATCATTTTTCCCCCCCAAGGGCTGTAAGGCAATTCACAATCATTCATAATATAGTAAAGAGAAGAGCACTGGTGTTAGTTTGTTTGCCTGTATGATCATGTGCTTAGAGGTGGTGCTTCAGAAGAAACTACAGCTGCTTGTGTTCATCATCTGGACAGCTGTCTACAGAACTAAAAGTGTCCTAACAAGGTACAGGAAACAGGGATGACCTTCTGGTAGTGGAGTGTCATATGCTACTCTCTGTGCTTTATCCAGACTCCAACAGAGATACACAGTCTCAAAGGAAACCATTGTTCCTGTAGAAAAGAACAAATAGTTGTGCTGACGTTTTGTCTTTGTACTTGGATCAACCAGCAGAGCCTTAAGCCCAGTTATAATGGGTGTTTTATGTCATCTCTGTCTGCAAACACCCTTAATTGGTTTTTAAAATCCCTATTAGCTTCCTAATGGTGAAAGTCCTTTCCTCTTGAGTAGTGCACAAATAACTGAACTGGTGCTTGCTTCCAATTCCACAATTAATGTGTTGCTAAACAATTAAAATCTCCAAAGCTGTTCTTGTTAAACCCAGCTGCCTCCGTAAGAAAGGGAATCTGTGCAACCCGTGAAGGCTTCTTGCCTAAGTTCCAGATGTTCAGTTTCCCTCCCCTCCCCTCCCCTCCCCTCATCCAAGTCCGGACTTGGCTCAGAAGGACCTGGGGTCTAACTTCCAGTAGCAGCCCTGTTTAAAGGTATCTAGTGATGAAAATGTGGCAGCAAGACACATGTCCTCTATTGATATTTTGTGGCAGAAGAGGAAGGATTTTCCAGGGATATCCTGAAGCCTGTACTTTATGACCCCATGCAGATGTCTCTGTTCTGAGCTATAAAATATGAAAGTATTCTATCATATAAGCTTTATTTAAGGGGCTAAAGTTAGTTCCTCTACTAGTGAATTGTTTGGATTGCTAATACTGATAGGTAAGACCTTTGGTTCCTTGTGTTTTTGTATCACCATCATTCATAAACTGAATTATTGCAGTTTGTAAACAGCTGCTAAATTGTGTGTGTGTGCAGCTTTACCCTTAAGTCTGTCTTTTCCAGAAGAAAGTTAAAAGCTTACAAATTTAACTTCTTTGAGGATCCTTTAGTGATTTTTCACTGCTGCTTCAATACAAAGGAGGTGAATCTGTTCTCTGCAAACTTTGATGTCTTAGTAAGTTAACTTTCTTTTTCGGGCGTGCCGGGAAAGGAAAATCCTTAACAAACAACATCTTGTTCCAGTGGAAAGTTTACCCATAGTTATGAGTCATTTTGTAGTAGGAGGCTTTTATAACAGAAAAGCGTATCATCTGAGGATTTTGTCAAAGTGAAGATTTGCCTCTGCTGGGCATGATATTGCTAACTTTGGTGTAGTTTTTCTTGCATTTCTAACAGTTGTTTTCTTCAGTTTCTTAAAACAAAAGGCAATTGCAATAAATTTGGTTAGGAAAATATACTAGCACTGGATCCTCAGTAACAATACCATGAGCCTCTGGAAAGAAATACTTGGCATTACAAGAGAATAAGTGTAGCTCAGGGTTGAGCTCGAGTTCTTGGTGCTCTCTGAGCTTGGTTGTTTGCTTGCAAATGTTTCGTTATGCAACTAGGTAACATCATCAGCCTGAGTGGTGGTGGAACAGTTTTCTAGATTTAAAGCAGAGTAAAGGATGTGTGTGCGTGTGTATGGATCCCTAATTTTTTTCAAAGTTGTTGCTATTTAT
Organism: Python bivittatus; assembly: GCF_059951505.1. Lineage (NCBI taxonomy): Eukaryota > Metazoa > Chordata > Lepidosauria > Squamata > Pythonidae > Python > Python bivittatus. The sequence continues at coordinate 8,795,591 of NW_028277033.1, forward strand.
TCCCAGTTACAAGTATCGTACTATTTCAATAATATATTTTCTAACTATTTTTTTTTCTTGTGCATAATCAAAGTCTCCATTACATTCAAGAATAGTTTCTTAGTTTATAGCCTTAAGTCTGACAATCCTTGATTCCTGTCAAGTGGAGTACATTCATTTTCTCTTTCTTTTTAGTTCTTGGGGAACTTCCGTGATGTTGTCAAGAGTTCAGTGACCTGCCATTGCTTTTAAGTGGGTTGATAGCATTTGCAGCATCAATGAATGTTTAAATGCCTTATGGCTCCAACTTGGTAAATTTTAGTTGTTAAACGAGACTGGCTGTGAACTTGCTGCCTTGCTTGGTTGCGGAGGATTAGGTAATGCTCAGTAAGAGGGCTGGAAGCAGGCTGCCCAGATTAATGTGCTTCCCAGCAGCTGAAATGAGGAAGCGATAGCTTCCTCCAGAGCAGACTTTGCAAGATGGTGATGTATGCTGCAGGCACGTGAGCATTAAAGTAATTCATCTCTTTTTCATAAGCAGATTCTTGATTGACCAGAGAACACAGAGTAAACAGTTAATTTATTCCAGAGAAATCCTGCATCTGTATTATTACGCTGTCTTATATTTCAGCAGTTGAATCCAGAAAATTGTGGACTGTTTAACTTAACATGTGTTTCAGATCAGTTAGTAGAAGCCATTAATGATTATGAATCATATGGGGGTATAAGTCTTGCTGAACAAGCATCAACATTTATGCAAAGGCAGATCCTTAGTTCTTTGACAATATTAATAAACGTGGGTGAGAGTGAGCTGGTAGACATTATTTAATTGGATTAAAAAAAAAAAACTTTAAGACCTCAGCTCCTGGAAATTTTAGGTATGGTCTCCCAAAATTTCAAAGTTTATCTAAGTTTAACTTTTAATATAACTGAAAAGAAAAATACAAGACTAGAGTAACATATTCAACTATTTGATTTTACTTAAATTTAAATGTAAAAGAAATCAAACCAAAATATGTTTTTATTCTTATCTGTTCAAGGAGCTGAACCTTTATATTTCAGCTCAGCTTTTTGACATTGAAATTGATCTTTGTGATTTCTTCGTTCATTGATGGCCTCCTTAAACTCAACTGTCTGTGTTATTCTGTCAGTGTTCTCCTTATTGCTTGAATGTTGTATTTTGCTGTGCACAGATCTGCCTGTTAGTGCTGGTTTGCTTGCACTTGGGTATTCCAGAGCAAAAGCAGCATATAGAATGTTGGAAAATTGAGCCCTTGTGAATAATATTAGGTGTGATTAAAAAATATTTACAGAATTTGGAAATGAAGTTGGGATTGGGTCTGTGGTTGGGTTGGATTCCTGCTGAACAACCAGATGTGAAGATGATAATGCAGTAGCATAAAATCCTTGAACAAAATGGCTCCTATTGTGGGTATGTGTGGTGGCACAAATATGAGGGCTGATAGAATTACCTATGAATTTAGCTTCTCTTTTTCTGTTACCAGAAGATTGGGCAAAATAGATTGCATTGTATTCACCCTCACCCCAGTAATTGCTTTTTGTACAGTTGTGTTCCTTTCTGTGCTTATGGCCTATTCCTGATTGACAGGCAACACAATGCATCAGTCACTAATGTTCATGTTTCTCTTAACAGGTATTCGTTACAGCACGGAAGTGAGTGTTGATGAAGTAAAAGCTTTAGCTTCTCTAATGACATATAAATGTGCAGTAGTTGGTAAGTAATTCTAAATGCTTGGGTTCACACATCACACTAAAGCCAGGATTTTCGGTTTTTTCAGAAGGATGTTTATGAGCTGTGTGGGATTATTCCCATATAAGAGTTGGGAGTTTTGGGGAGTGGGAAGATCAGCCTTGCTCTGGTGAGCTGCTCAAGAAGGTGTTGAAGTGATGGCCTATGAGGGAGGTGGCTTGTCTCCACAGATTTGGTGGGTGGGCTGAGCTTGTAAAGTAATTGCCATGTTTTCCTCAGAATTTTAAGTTTCCCTTTCTGTTTTCTTGGTGTGACTGCTAGAGTATGTTCGAAAGTGAAGGATGTCCCTGGAGTAGAGAGATCTGCTATGCAAATTTTAGGGCATTTCAGGGAAGACATTTCTAGTCTTCATTTAGCCTCACTGTGTGGCTCTTTTTCAGTAGAAAACATAGAAAAGATGCTTAAATCTGACTTAATACAAGCTTTTAAAACTCCTGTCCATTTTAGCTGTTTGAGATGAGCTCACAATTTCTTGTTCTGCTAATCTCTGAGCGGAGTAGCACCACCGGCCTTAAAAAGGCCTGAATCCAAAGAACCTCACCAGCTACTGATGAGTCACAAATAAACCTTCTTAGTGCTTCAGAAAATAGTGCTTGGAGATGCAGGTGTTCTGAAACACAAAGCATCTCGGTCTTTTTCAGTCTGGTTTTAAGCCTGTTTAAGGGACAAATTCAGCTACAGTCATCCAAATACATGATTTCTGTAGGGGGGAGAGAAAGAGACAGAGAATGAGCGCATGCAGCTCTGTTCATCCTGCTTGATCTCCGAAAGGCTTGGGTTCCATCAACTCTTGCTGTCTTCCTGGACCATCTCTGTGAGTTAAGTATTAGAGTAGCTTGTGTTATAATGCTTTTGCTCCTATTTGGAGGAGCAGTTTCAGAATAGCAATGGTTGCCATCTATGCATTCTGGCAGCTATGCTGTGGAATGCCACAAGGTACTATTCTGTGCCAGTGCAATTAATAACATCTCTCAAGTGTGACTTGGCCAAGCAGTAGGGCATATGAGGCCAATAAACTGAGACTGAATCCAAACAGGATGATGGCCTTTGGAAAGTTGGGTTCTGACTATAGGAATTGGGGGAAAGGGGGTGTTTTTGTTCTTGCCCAGAAAGAATAGGTGGGTAGTTTGGGGATACGCATAGGGTCATCATTGCAGATCATATGATCTTTGACCAGGAGTGCTTTCTATTAATTTTGGATAATGTATCAGCAACATCCTTTCCTGCAGCTAGGGACAACCTAGCTGTGGTTCTTCCCACTGATAAACTCATACTTTGAGGAAAAAGCTCATTACGTTAATCTTCCTTCAGAAGCTGGTTCAGGATGTATCACATTGTTGAGTGGAACACCTGGCTGGTTGATGCCCTTCTGTTGTGCTGGATGTGAGCAACGGAGACAAGTTTAAAGACTTGCAGTGACTTGTAGGGTCATTGGGAAATGGGATCAGACCCTGACAGATCCCCCTTTGCCATTAGACCTGGTTCACTTAGATCATTCCAGCAGGACCTGCTGGGTATATCAAGAGCTTTGGAGTTCAGTTAGAGAGTGTGGGCTTGCCCATAAGGTGCTCCTCTTTGAACTTGGCAAAGTGCCCCTGTTTTATCACTTAGGTGCCTGTAGAAACCAGAAAAGGCCTTCCCTGTATGAGTGGTGTATGAATGTCTTGTTGTTTCTGTTCACCTTTTTCCTCTTTTTAAAATAAAAAGGCCTTAAATGTCCTTTATCAATTTTCTTGCTATATAAAAATGTAGCGTGATTTTTTTGGGTGGGGGGAAACCTTATTATGACCTATAGATAGTAAAATTGGGCTGGAAGGTGTTCTTGGGAATTTCATGCTGTGGAGTTTAAGAAAAATTCCTAGTGCAAGTTAAAGACTGATAAGCAATGAACATTTGTCGAATAACAATATTTGCTATAAATCTCATACTTCAGATCTTCTCATTTTGCAGACCTAATTAAACATAATATATATAAAAGAAATATCCTGTATTTTATATGTAAATAATTCTTTTAAAAAACCAATTGTGAATCAATCTCGGATACCTGTCCTCTTTTCATTATGTTGAAGGGCATGGTGAATTATTTTAAAATAAATCATTGTCTGTGTTTTTTCATTTTCTGCATTTTATGTTAATATCTTTGTGACTAATTCCCAAAGTGGAAAAGACCAGACAGGCATCAGAACTAGTGATAAGTTAAATCTTTACCATCTTACTTTACATTCTTGTCCTTTGTTTTTTTTTTTTTTAACTTGAGCATGAACATTTGTTTTCAGATGTGCCATTTGGTGGTGCAAAGGCTGGTGTTAAGATCAATCCTAGGCTATATACAGTAAGTTCAAATTCCAGAAAAATATGCTTTTCATCAGCATGTTTAGGCTTAGATATCCAAGGAGCTATCTTGCCAAAATAGGCTAGTTAGGACAATGGAGTAGAACCCTATATTTTCTCGGTGTGGAGAGATTAATTGCATACATTCATACCTATCGCTTGATTCTCTTTCAGATAAGCAATAATATGCAAATCACAGGTAAAAAAAAATCAGTTGCCAGATGAGCCTGTGAATATTGACCCTGCTGCCCATCATGATTCTGGTCAATTGAGGCTTTTGCCCTTCTTCTAAAACAAAAAGAATAACTTGGTTACCGGCTTTAGTTCTACTCACGTCACTGCTATCAGGAAGGACACAGCGCTGGTCAAATTTTGCATGTTTTGGCCAATATGCCAATAAAACCCTAGTTTACTTAGTGTGCTCTCCTTCTGTACAAGTTAGAATCTCTAAACTAGAGACTACTTTGCGACCCAACATATGCTTGGGAAGTACGTGCCGTGTACTGACAAACTCATAGAATAAGCGGAATTAAATGAAAAGGTTTATTCCAGTCACAAGGTTACAAGGTAAAGGGTGGTTCAGAATCATTGCTATAAGAGATTGTAATCCTTAGTTTTATTTATAAAACATCTGGCTTGTTTCTAGCAATCCTAAAGTGGGAGTTCAAGTCATTATGTGGTTAAGGTTAACTGAGAAAATAAAAATCTAAAAAAAGGTTAAAAATCCCAAACGCTTTAAAAATGCTAAAATATGACAGCAGTAACAAATCGGACACTGTAGAGGCACTGTAGCACCAGTTTAAGCAGAAACCTGAATGAAAAGGTATATCTTAACAGGCTTGGTGCAATCATACTTGAATAGGGAGAGAATTCTAGTGCAGAATGAACATCTTTTTCCTGCCTCTAAGAGATAGAGTATTTTTCCTGACCTCACAGCTGTCCAATTGCGGAATAACTACCTCCTCTCTTCCTCTGCTCAAGCCCTTTAGGAACGAATGGCAAAAATCAGCTCCAACCTACTCTTGTTCAGAGGTTGGCAAGATTAATAGCCGCAGTTATTCCAAAGTTCATGTAGAATCCAAAATAGTGGGTTGGGATGGTGCCTCACCCATTATTGCAATGTGGTTGAGCCTAGACTAGCCGATGGAACAGAGACTGTTGGGGTTTCTTTTACCTTTGGTAAAATCATAACAGTTGACTTTAGGGGTTGATTACTCACATCCTGGATATTAACTGCCTCCTTTGTTGTTGTAGGATAATGAATTGGAAAAAATCACAAGACGGTTTACCATAGAACTAGCAAAGAAAGGCTTTATTGGTATGTAATACTGGAATATCTGTTTGATTTGGGTGAGAGAGATCATTCAGTAGAACCCCCTGCCTTCTGACTGCAAAAAAAAAAAAACATTGGTAACTTGGATGTTGCGTGCATATTTTGAACATACCCAGAAGGACAAGAGTGCTTTGTTTCCTTATCCTAATTAATCCGTTACAGTAAAGCACAGTGTCTGAGCTGTAGGCTTGCATGCTTGATGTGTTCAGTTCCAGGGATATGCAGAATTCATTAATCTGGGAACAGAACGCTTCCAGATCGATGCATTTTGCATCTTTCTCTTCAACACTCCACATTAGAGTACCCGGAAAATCATGTTAAAGGGACCAGCTTTTACTTGGCTTCTCAAAAAGAGTATTTTGACTTGTTTGTTGGCTTCATAGCTGAGCCCTGGGCTGGTTGGAGAAACACCCATCCTACCTTGCTCTCTTTTTGCTGTAAACATGCTGTTCGTTCTGTAATAATCTCTCCAACATCCAAATAATAAAAATAAGATTTCCTTCCCTTCTTTCAACTTGCAAATATCTGTGGATCCTGAAACCTCTTCTGGAAGCCAGGGGCCATTCCTTAACAAGATGTGGTAGAGCACTGAAAACAGCTAGGGGGGAGAAGACAGGAGAAATGTTAAATTTATAAACTTCCTTTGGTGGCTTGGGGTATAAGTCACTGTCTTGTTACTTCCACTTCCCACTATCTAAGATTTTTTCAAGAAGTAAAGACAGTCTGTTTCTTTTTGTCTTCTAAGAGGTTGAATGGGGATCCTTCCCTCTATTTAGACCAAGGGATCATAAATAATAAGACAACTTTACCTCTAATGGCTTTGCAGTGTAAGCATAACATAACTGTAAGCGAAATCACTGCAGATCACAGCCAGTTCTTCTGGTTTCCATGCATAGAAGTGGTTTGTGTCTAATGATGTTCCCTCTTTGCTCCTGGTTGTGTCGAACAGGGCCTGGTGTTGATGTGCCAGCTCCTGACATGAGCACTGGTGAGAGGGAGATGTCGTGGATTGCAGACACCTACGCCAATACCATAGGACACTATGTAAGTTCCGAACAAAAGCACAAGATTCAGTTGTGGCGGAATGGCCTTAAACAACATGTTCTTCAAGTTGCACACAGCCTAACATAAACCTAGAACTTTAGCACCACCTGAACAGATTGAGTTCTTTGCACAAGCAACATAATGCAAAGGGTTGCATGATATGAACAGTCTATATGTCTGTAAGTTGCGCTGTTTAATGAGTGCCTTTTCCCAAGTAAATAGTCTTAATTGGAAATGTGTATACCTAGAAAAAGCTTGCCTGCTTTATACATGGCTATTAAATTCCCCATTTATAATCATAATACAGGAATCGTCCTTCAGCTTTAACTGTGTCTCCAGAATGATGAGCCCAGCTAGTTTTAACTCTCAACCCCATATAGAGCCTCTCCTCCAACATGGCAGATGGATTAGCAAATGCACTCAATTTACAGCCACATATTTGTGTCTCTGCTGCCACCCCAGGCGATGTGCTAGCTGATGGAGTAGGGACACCTAACGCAGGGGACCTGATAGCTTCCTCTCTATGACAGCACCTGCTCCTGGAAGCTTGCAGATCAGTTAATTTCTGGGCTGCTGGAATAATAATAATAATAATTAATTATTATTATTATTATTATTATTATTTTGCTTTATAACCTGCCATAAAGTAGGACACACCCTTGTTGCATCCTTTTTCTCCCGACACAGCTGTGCTCCACAGCCTCATACCAGTTAATACAATCTATCAACTCAAGTTCAAAGAGTTGATTGGATTCTCTTCCATTGTCTGCTAGTTTCTCTGTGGATTGGAGCCATAAAGTGATAAAGATGCACATTGAGGAAGAGACCTTGGCATGTCATCAAAGATGGGTCTTTGGCATTTGTTGCCCCTTGAGATTAGATGATATTAGGACTTTGAGAGGGCCAGTCTAATTCTCTCCCATAATCTGCCTGTAGCTCATGGCAGTGTAACTGGTGGTTGTTGAGGTTGTTGGGTTTTTTTTAAGTGTTTATATGCCACTGGCTGTTGACAAACTGACATAAAACTATGAAAACAATTCATGTCACCATAATTATACATGTGCTGTAATAGCCACAAAATGTGGCCATGCCCAATTCTAAAAATAGTAAATGTTTAACAGTAATTTAAAGCTCTGCTTTCTGATTTTGACCACCGTATCGTTGACTAGGAAAATAATATTTTCGAAGTGCCGTGCGGGGTTGCTTTCCTTCTGAATTCAGTTTTGTACCTAACCCTCCTAAACCAGAGGGCAGGAGAGAATTGGAGACTACGTTTTGGCCACCAAGAGGCTTCCTTCCTTTCAGAATTCTTTTAATTATTCTTGCATGAGCAAGCAATTGAATCATTCCACTTCGGTTCATCCGAGTTAACATTTTACTTGTTTGGGGTGACCATGGAAACAGTTTTCTGAACAGCCTCTTGACTGACTCCACAGACTTCTCTCATGTTATTTTATATTAGATGCATACTTACTTTAGCAAAAATCAGTCTCGATTGAAAGGCCATGAAGTTTCAGCTAAGTGTCAGATGGTGCATGTGCAAAGTCTTTGAACATTTATTATCCTCTGCGCATTGCTGAGAGGAGGAAATAATCTGCTCTTTAGTATTCTAGTCAGTAAAGCGGTGCTTCTAAACAACTTTTCCCCTTTTTTGTTTTACAATGCAGGATTTGTTAAGAGAGGTTTTCCTCCCTTAGTGCCCTGACATATTTTCTCTGGGTAGCAAATTGTTAAAAATGGGCAACTTCTTGGTCTTGGATCTTATGTAATAGGGGATTCACTGAAAGCTCCTATTTTATATTATCACTGGGAATGCTTTAGTGTATAGTATATTGCCTAAAGGAATTAATTTATTGCTCAGCGTGACTGGTGCAGTTCATGAATTTAAAATCCAGTGAATTTTCTTTGTAAGAATTACTTGTGTGTGATGCAACTCGTGTTTATTTAAAGTGCCAGATCTCATCTGCATTGAGATTTGCTTTATCAAAGGTTTTTATGAAGCCCAAAAGCTACTAATAGACAAGAGTTGATAAAACAAGTATTATAGGATGTTCTGATTGAAAGCTTGTTAGCTTAAGATGGTTGTTTGTTGTTTCATCACTACTCCAAGGTATGTGGCATGCTGCCTACAGCAGACAAGGAAATAAGAACTGAGCCCACAAATAAACTAAGACTGGCCCAGAAACTGATGCAGTTGTAGGTGTGATGTTTACCCCCAAAATATAGTATGCCAGAGACTTGTGGGGGGCACAGAGGCTTGCAGACCATATAGACACATTTGCAGCATCTGTTTCACAGAGGTTAGGCCATGCAGTCTCCTCTCTGTGGTTAAGCCTCAGATTGCAAGGCTCAGCATGGTTGAGCAGAGTACTTGGCAGAGCTGTATGGCGCATATGGGGACTATGACAACAGCATTATACACTTTCTACAAATGAAATGAGAACTTAAAAAGTCTGGTGTGTAAATGCTCATATGAATCATCAGCCAAAGGAAATAGTTGTAAGCAGTGAGTCAAACGTCCTAAAACTAAGACCAGCCAAGAGGAAGAACATTTACATTTTGAAGGCATCCCCATCAAATGTAAACGAAAGAAGAACAACAGATGTAAAACAAATAGAATATGAGGTTAATTTATGAAGTTCAGTGTCAATCTTTTTGGCAGTTGCCAAAAAATGAAAAAGATTGTTTCCAAGCATAAGGAGTCTGTTTAGCAAGACTTCTTGAGAAGGGATTTGAGCAATTATACTGTTTCCCATTTAGAAGCGATTTATCCCTGCGTACTTTGGAGCAGAGATTTTTCTGTTTCCTTTCTAATGGCCCTGCACTCCAGCGAGGGAGGGAGCCTCTTCACTGACAACAGAGAAGCCTGCAGCTGGCTGTTTATTTAATGGATTCCTGAATCTGTCCATCTGGAATCTGGTTATATATTCAGAAATACTGAGAACATTGGTAAAATTGCAAATGGACTCCTCATGTTCCTGCATTAGTGGCAGCCAGGGTGAGGAAACACGTAGCACAATGTGTGAACCCACTACTCCTAAATCAGAATATGATTTATAATTTGTGACTTAGTGTGTAAAGTTGAATCACGTGATAAGAGACTTCTGATTCTGATAGTGGCTTCGTATTTCTAGTGATTTGCAGTTCGTCATTCTTTGAAGAATGCAGACATGTGCAAAAGTAGAAATTACCCAACTACTTTTGGATTTGGTTCCAGAAAGGGTACAGTGAAGTAACCCCCACTGTTTTGAAGAATCATGTAAATAAAACCTGGAGAAGAAATGATTTTACAAAGAAAGGCTGAAGGAAGAGTTATCTTTTCATGTTTTCTTTTGTCCTAACTAAGTCAATTAATGCAGTATAGAAAGTTATTTCTCACATAGGCTGTGATGTAAATATGACAGTTTTTGGGTACTGAAACCCAGTAAGGATAAAACTCAGCAGAGGAGTCATTAACATGTTCTAGGATAGGTATTTTGAGAAACTCTGCCCATAACTTTCCGCATGAACTTCCTTCCTTATCTTCCAGGATATTAATGCCCATGCCTGTGTGACGGGGAAACCCATCAGCCAGGGTGGCATCCATGGCCGCATCTCTGCCACAGGTCGTGGTGTCTTTCATGGGATTGAGAATTTCATTAATGAGGCATCCTATATGAGCATCTTGGGAATGACTCCAGGATTTGGAGATAAAACTTTTGCCATCCAGGTACTGTCCTTGAAAGAATCACATTGGGGAGGAAAGGGAGAAATGTTGCCTTAAGACACATATAGCCTTGAGATAAGACATTTATACCCTTTGTTCTTTAATTCTTCAAGCGAGAAAGTTAGTGTCTTTGGTCTGTGTACTGTGTGCTCTGCTCTGTTACTCACATATGTGATCCACACAAACTTTAAATCAGGAGTATATGTGCTTGACCTGTGTTCCCCGAAGCTGGAGGAATACTGTTCTATGTCGTCTACAGAAATTCTGTAATTTATTTCATGATCAAGTGGTCTAGGGCTGTACCCTAGACTAGAAAGTCAAAAGAGAAAACAGGAAAACACATTCTGAGAGATGGCAGTGGTAAACTGTTTGCATATCAAGACAAGAAAATGGCAAGGGTGTATCCCTGTCAGTCACTAAGAGTCAAGCTTTGCTTTTTAAAAAACATATAGAATATTGGAAGAACATTTATCTCTCATTAAACACATAATGAATTTGAGCCAAATGATGATTACAAGTAATAAGTAGATGGGGGGTTGTGCCATGTCAGTCCAGTCATTGTACTCGGCTGTCCATCAATCGCATAGAGGCCCATCTGTTTTCCCCTGGATGTATATGAACAGGGTGCTTCTGATTCCAAAGCTTTTCTCGTCTTTAGGAAGTTGATGTGCTTCATAAAGCAGCACCAAGGAAAGTAAACATTTGCAAGGCTAAATAAAAACTTATTTTCATTTTTTTACAGGGGTTTGGCAATGTAGGTTTGCATTCTATGAGGTATCTTCATCGCTATGGTGCAAAATGTGTAGCTATTGGAGAAAAGGATGGTGCTATCTGGAATCCTGATGGACTTGACCCAAAGGAGTTGGAAGATTATAAGTTGGTATGCAAAATGGTTTAGCAGTACTTATTATTCTGTTACATTAGCTTAGCAGTCGTCTTGATAGCTGTACTGGAAGTTTTTGTGGTAAATAAAACAAGCATGATTTCATGTTGGAAAGAATGTATTAGATTAGCTTGAGTGAGGCAGCCAAACATTAGACCTTTAGAAGAGAATATCAAAAGAGGAAGAAGCTCCCAAGTAGGATGCTGTCTGACAAGGAGGGACAGAAAAAGAAAAAAATGGGAAGGTAAGCAAAATAGAAAACCTCCCTCTGAAAAAAGCATGGCTGGCTTAGAGCCTTGAACTGGATACCTTATATATATTATTGTAGCCTCCTCTTGGGCAAGTATCGCAGGAGTTGGAGTTTTTGTGTGGGTTTTGAAGAATATAGAATCTTCATCCAAGAGTATGATGTTGGTTAAGAAAATTAAGATTGTGGCTTAAGAAACTAAAGCATAATAATTCCCGTCGTGTCTCTCAACAGCAACATGGATCCATTCTCACCTATCCAAAAGCCCAAGCTCTGGACTGCCACATTCTTGAAGCCGATTGTGACATCCTCATCCCAGCTGCCAGCGAAAAACAGTTAACAAAAGCCAACGCCCACAAAGTCCGAGCAAAAGTAAGATGGACAGGTTGGGCTTGAGGCTGGCTCTGCCAGCTGAGACTTTGTTCTCCACCGGCTTATTTCACAGCCTCAGTTAAAGATTTCCTGTGCTTCACAGTGATGCTTTGATGTTCTTTCCAGATAATTGCTGAAGGTGCTAATGGACCCACGACCCCTGAAGCTGATAAGATATTCTTGGAACGGAATATCATGGTTATTCCAGTAAGGCTCTTTTGATAGTTGTTGTCTGAGGTGAAAGATAATGTTAATTTGATTCATAAAGATACTTCTGATTTTTTTAAACATAACTATTCTGTTGGGATTTTTAAAAACAGAACAGATTTTAACCTGTTTGTCTTCAGGAATGTAACTAGCCAATAATTCTATCAGTAGCAAATGGGTTATGAAGGGTGTCTGCACATGGCTGAGTGGATAAGAAAAATGGATGTAGGAGATGACATTGTTTTTGCCTCATCCTCAGCAACATACCTCTGAGGCCAAGCAAGCCCTTGGTCTTGGTCTACAAGGAATAAAGTTCTGTTGTACCCCCTCTTCCTCCTTGCCATGGGTTAGTTTGGGAGCAGGAAGGGAGTCTTCCTCAGCCATCCTCAGCCCCCATAAAGTTCCATCAGCAGAGGAAGGACCTTTGGATCTTGATGATCTCCTTGCTTGCTTGCCTCCCCCAAATTTCCTTAGCTGCTCCGATTGGGGATGGAACCGGCCGTTCATCTTGATTCCTGACAATTCCATCCCGTGTATCCAGAAGCTGTCATGGTTAATTGGCTAACCTAGTATGTTGTATGAATTCAGCTAATTGGGTGGGAGTAAAAATGCATAACCTGAAACCATGAAACTGGTTTCTGGGCTGCTGAACAGGATGCAAAGGCAGTTACTTATTCCTTTCTGCTACTCTTTGCAGAGTGATGTCTCCTCACTTTCCTTTGGCACCTTGAATTCTTTTACTCTTTGTTTAGCTCTTTGGCCTCACTTGGAGCCAAACACAAATTTGACGTATCTGTTAGCTGTTGATAATTGTTTATCGATTATAGTAGTTGTTAGTTTACTTTTAAGTCAATGGCGCTTTCATTTTAGACACACTGTATGCCTGAAGAATTTACTGGTGTTCTTCCTGTTAAATCTATCTTTCCAATCTTTATTAACCTATCTGAAGGTGGCTTAACTTGTCTACTTATTCTTCACTTCCTGACACACTCTTTCCACAGGACCTTTATTTAAATGCTGGAGGTGTGACTGTATCTTACTTCGAGTGGTTGAAGAACTTGAATCATGTCAGCTATGGTCGCTTGACCTTCAAATACGAAAGGGACTCAAACTACCATCTGCTAAGTACGTTCAACAAGTTCTGTACTTGACACACACGTGCCTGTTTGTTTTACTACAAGAAGCTAAAACTATACTGATGGTTTTTGGCATTGCATTGCTGAAATTTTTGGCAGGTTAGTGAACTTAGAGGAAATCTCACCTTTAAGTGGAAGTAGATGTATCTTGGCAGCACATTAAAAAAGAAAATTTATTCTACTCGGAGAATAACAGTCTTTTGATCATCCAGTTCCCTCAGCTAGGAGTTTTAACTGGCTGTTTTCTTTCTCCTAGTGTCAGTTCAGGAGAGCTTGGAAAGAAAGTTTGGGAAACACGGGGGAAGTATTCCAGTTGTGCCTACTGCAGAATTCCAGGATAGAATATCTGTAAGTAGCTCCTGCAATTTTTTGTTTTATTAATATGTAGGCCTGGGCAGACTCTGCGTCATGCAACAACAAAAGCAACAGGGAAATATGGGGAAGTAAACTAAAATGCCGCACTTTAGCTCTGTCGGGTTGAAGTTTTGGCTCAGGCAGTGTTTATGATACCAAGAATAAACTGACCAATTAGAGTTTTGTCTAACATTCAAATATTACAGTTCTGACTGGAGATCTGGAATTTTGGTCACCAGTGCAGTCTAAACTTAATATTGTTAGAATAGTCTGCATTAGTTCCAGTATGCAAAGTATACATTGCATATTCAGATATTTTTAGCTTGGTAGGTATAAACCGTTACCAACCTAATTTTTTTTTTTTTAATGGACACTAATTTTCAAGTAACTTCCAATTCCCTTTTCTAGTCAACCGTTAAAACGCTATGCAGAGAAGTGACATAGGAATTCGGCCTCTTAAGCAAAACCAGCCCCTTGCTGGTGACTTTAGACTTAACGTTGATGGCAGTTCTTTTCCATATAGGGTGCCTCTGAAAAAGACATTGTGCATTCGGGCTTGGCTTACACCATGGAGCGTTCTGCTAGGGTACGTATTGCACAGCCGTGAACTCATTAAATGCGGCGGACAGAGGGCCAGGAGGTCAAAGTCATTGGTGTTTTCCTGTCTGTGGGCTATTCTTGCATTTGTGCCTTATCGTAGGAAGATAAATGAAAAGCAAATGGTAGGAATTATTATTCGTATTGTAATTAGCCGTTAGGGTTTCTGTATTTAGAGATGAGAGGGTAGGATTTCTAGTAACATCATAGGCATCTGCCTATGAGAAAGTTTTACTAAAACAACGGAGCTCAGTATACACATATATTTAATTGCACTGTTAAAGTTTCAGCTTAATCAGAGGAAAGTGAGATTTCTCTTAGTTGCTGTCCTGTGACGGGCTGGCCATTGGAAATTATCCTTAACTGTGTCATTACTTTTGTGCAGTTTCTCAACCAGCCGTGTTTTGAATTCCCCCATTTTTTTTAAAAAAAATCAGGCTGGGATGAATAGGTCTTTGAACAAAGCAACAAAAAATGTTTAGTTTGTCATTCATAACGCATAACCCTCTAGATATCACTCAGTGACGGCTCCAATCCTCTGAACCTTGGCTGTTTTAGCTAAGGCTGATAGCAGTGGGAGTCCAATAACATTCCCAGGATCATTGGGTCTCCAAGCTTGATTTGTAACTTTGCAGATTGCCTCAAGCCATTTAGAAAATACATATGAAGCTACAACTTAACGATCGTTCAGTGGTTTCTCTGCATGCACACCTGTTTAGAAAAGCATATGTGTTGGGAGACATCATTGTACTATTTCTTTTTTCTGTAGCAAATCATGCGTACCGCCATGAAGTACAACCTTGGTCTAGATCTGAGAACAGCGGCCTACGTCAATGCGATTGAGAAGGTCTTCAAAGTGTACAACGAAGCCGGTCTGACCTTTACATAAATGGCTGCTCTGTCTCAGCTTGACACCCTGTTCTGAGTCCTGTTGAAAAAGTTTATGACAAGTTTACATATAACCACAGAAATCCTTTTCTCACTTAGTTGTAGTGGATATGATTCTCAAGTAGCTTCCATTCAAGCTAGTCCTTTTTTTATAATATTGGGGGAAAATCCATGGATTTAGGGTTTCATGTCAAGAGACAACTAAAGACAACCAGTTCATCTGCACCTGCATAGAGTTTTGTAGGTTTCATCTTGAAAGTTAAAAATGTTCCCTTTTCTTGTATGAAACTGGTCTTGCCTCAATAAGCAACTTAGCAACGCTTCCAGTGACATATGATGTTGAAGCAAATATTAACTATTCAAGCACTTTGGCTTCAGGCAATGCAACACTTGTGGTAGTTTAGGCACTTTTGAGTAAAGCTCTTGGATAATCAGTTTCAATGGCATTTCTGAAGACTGAATAACTTAGAATTCTCATTTTTGCAGTTACCAGAGCCAGAAGCCTTGTTCCTGCTAAGCAATGTTCGTGTTTTTCTTCTTTTTAATCTTTGCTCCTGCTACGTCTTGCCTCTAAATCATGTACTTAACCTCATCTTGATTTAAGCACTGTCCTGTGTGCGTAGAAAGATGAGTTCCAGGAATTATTATTTTTATAAGCTAAACGAGTATCATTGATGTACAGATATCCAGTAGAATGGCCTCTTGTTTAATCTTGTCACCACATATCCACTTAGCTTATGTATTTTTTAAAAAGAATAGCATGTACTTGAGCATAACATTGGGAGATCCGAAGAATTTTTGTAAGTTTTTATTCCTCTTGTTTGTATTTTAGTTTTTGAAGTGCTTTTAGCATTAGCCATTTGCCTGTTGAACAATTAAAGTAGAAATTATTGACACCAAGAAGATTTGCAGGCATGTTGATGTTTTTGCTCCATTCATCTGGAAATTCTGAACATAAATATTGTTAAGAGGGGCCTTGAATCAGGATTGGATCGCTCACATGGTTGCCTTGAGGGTTTTCACATGGTCTTGTGTCCAGATGAATCCTATAAAGTGCCAGATGTATTTATGTGATCAATTAGGATGTTTTTAAGATAAACCCAACCCCTCCTGGAAATTCACGCTTTTTTTTCCCTAGCTCCTTTATAACTCATGACATAACATGGCAACAAAAGCAATTATTAAAAGTTGACATTTTGAAACATATTCTGGTTTGTGTGTTTTCTACCCTGTATAAATAGAGATGGGTTTGGATCTAACTGGAAAGCTTCCAGTTCCCACGCCATTCCTGTTGATATAGGCTCAGAACTTTTCAGTCATTCCTGGAAAGGAAAGCAGAATGCTTAAAATGAAGAATGCCTTTTTCCCATTGGACAGCAGGAACTTAAAGAGCTGCACCATAGAAAGTGATATGTATGTGGACATTTTACTCATTTTTCATTTTTTTTAAAAACATATATGGCCACCCAACATTCGAACAGTGTTACTCTGGGTGGCCTAAAACTGAAAACAATGCAAAATGAAAGCAGCTATCAGTAATAATCGACGGCCTGACTCCCTGTCCTACCCTTTCCCAATGGAGACTTTAATCATCCCAGCCCTGACACCCAGGGGAATTTTTAAAGCCTTTCTAAATGCTTTTCTAATTTTTTTCCTAATTTTTAAAGCCTTTCTGAATTTTTAAAGCCTTTCTAAATTCTTGCCAATTCTCACAATGACGGCCATTCAGAGATGTGGGAAGGCATATGTGACAATGGTATTCTTTTGGTTAGCCCTAAAAGTTTGGAGATAGTAAGAATTGATGACTTCCATTCAGAAGTTCTTGCATTCTGAAGTGGGGGGACCTGAAGGTGTCAACCTCTTGATATTCATTCCCTGATGGACTTCCAACAAATGCAAGTTCTTGCTGCAAACACTCCCTTAGCCTTCCAAAATCTTCCTTTTTTCATTAGCTCTTGGGGTTCTTTCTGCTTAAAATTCAGTTTTTACTCCTTTTTCATCAACAAGCCTCAACTGTTGCCTGTTCAGTTCTGCAGTTTAGGTAGCTTTTAATGTATGAGGTATTGTAATGTAGCTAAACACAGTACAAAACTTCCATCAAAGTGTCTTTCCTGAAAAGAACTTCATCTGAGTTTTTCATACAAACGTTTCAACCGCCAGCTAAAGAATCTCCATTCGTGTGTAAAAATACTGTAAATGATGCGCAGCATATGTGTATATATGTGTGTATGTTAAATGCAGATAGAGTGTGGCCACCCTACATCGTACATATATGTGCAAGCTTTAAATGCACAACTGAGATTTTCTCTGTTTACACACTTCCCACTGGAAGCCTTGAGAAGCCAGCCTCATCTCAGTTTCCTGATACAATTGTGGAGAGCAATCATTGGAAATGTGCTGTCACCATTTACTCTGAAACTTGGGTTTTTTAATGTTTGATACTGCAACAAAATAAATGGAATATATTATTTAACTTTTAATGAAGGTGTAAAGTACATCTCATAGGTTAACCATCTGAAAACAATTTCCAATGCATAAAAAGATAGTTTTATCATTTCGAACACGCAAGGCAAATCGAAGGGAAGACCAGCTCATTTAGGCTGAAGCGTTCTTCTTTTCTTCACTCTCGCCAAAGCTTTTACTCCATGCTGTCATCTGACTTGTTACATTTTGCTTTGCCTTTTCACCAGCATCGTGTGCACTCTTGCAGGTGTCGTCAATAGCTTAAAAAAAAAGGAAATCATGGGATTGTTAAGTGTCAATATGTGCAATTTGCCTCTCTGGGAATATAGCAAAATTGACATTTCCTAAAGTCTGATATGAATTGTCTGAGGTCCCTTCTGTGTCGAAAGAATGCGTGGAATAGATGCCCAGAACCTTTTCCATCTATTCTTTTCCATCTGTAATCTGCAGTACACTATAATCTGAGCCAAATCCTGTAACCTTTGGATGGTGCTGATGATGTGCTCAAGATCAACATGATCCAGTTCATTTAGCAGATTGTGACGCTTAACAAGAGACACCATCCTATTTTACTTGTTTTTTCTTAGCAGAAAGCTCGCTAAGGTCAGAATTTGGCATTGCTGAATGCAACTCTGATTTGTTCAAAATGAGTTTAAAAAACACCTAAATGGTTAATCATCATCCAAATCAAACCCTCGTTCAATTTCTATTTCCTTTGAAAATGGAAAACTCATATCATTACTTGGTTTTATTTTCTATGGTTTCTCAGTTACTGGAGTCATTTCTCCTTTTCGTCACCAGCAGTATTATATTGAATAAAAGGATAGGTTTTCACCTGGTTCCATCAAGCCATATTTATTTGCATGCCATTATGTCCCTTCCCTCAGTTACGGGAAGAAATTACAAGATGCTGTTCACTTACCTGATAAAATGCTCTTCACTTACCTCATAAAATATTGTGATTCTAGCCACAGGAACTGTAAAAATATGTATATCCCAACCTTTGTAATTCAGTTTTCCAGGTATGCTCTCTTTGGGGAAAATCAAATTGAGGCTTACCAGTGTTTTCAGCACTTGTGATAGCAAGGACATCTGTGATTTTCTTGAAAGCCATTTCATTTTTAGCCATATCATTGGTTTCTTGGAGATGCTGAAAATAGACTTTTTTTTTTTTGCAGTATGCATTGTGCCTTATTGACACAGACATAATGATTCTTCCCATTCCACTGAGGACTTTTAACATTTTTGGTTGAAGGTGTTTTGGGCAAGTGAATGAAATCTTCATTCTCTTATCCCAAAATCTTTTCTAGGTTACTGAAATTCTTTTGGTGATTTCAGATGGTAAGCATCTGTAGCAAGCAGTATCCTTCGTGTATTAATATCACTTGACGTGCAATTCCTTGTTTATGTTTTCTGGAGCCTAGTCTTTTACCTTGATGTCGCCAGAATTTGATAGTAAATGCATGTTCTTTGCAGGCAAAGTGGATTTTCTCCTAGAATAAAAGCAGTGAAGTGCTGGGTGTTATTTTTCCAGAAAGCAGAAATTGACAGTGCACCATGTTTTTCTCACACTGTCATTGAGCTTCTCCACCATTTCTCCACCATCTGCCTGCGTTTTTCCTCTGTTTCTCATGATCTTCATGCTCCATTTGAAGTTGCTTTTCCTCTGGCTTCTGGGCTTCTCCTCAGATTCATGCTGTAGATGGTGTTTCTCCAGTTTGATGTAATCCAAGCTCAGTTGTGTAATACTTGGCAATGCAGGGTTGATAGAAGAAGCGGGTGAATTATTCAGTCAT
Source organism: Python bivittatus (assembly GCF_059951505.1). Taxonomy (NCBI): domain Eukaryota; kingdom Metazoa; phylum Chordata; class Lepidosauria; order Squamata; family Pythonidae; genus Python; species Python bivittatus. The sequence goes on from NW_028277033.1 coordinate 8,814,698, forward strand.
TTGGTCACTTTGGACTTTGATCTGATGGACCTTCTTTTCCCAGGATTGTCATTAACTACTGCTTTGAATCCTTGTAACCTCTTGCTTGTGTCATCAGTGATGGTACCTGGCCACCTTGTCTTCTACTAGCCTCTTTCTCAGTTGCCTTCCATTTTTCCAGGTCTTCTCCAGTGACTCTCACATTCGTATATGTGTCCAAAATATTTAAGTTTTAGCTCCCTTATTGGTGCCTTTAGCGACCGGTCTGCTTTTACTAGTAGTAAACGATCTTCTTGTGCATGTTATTCTGAACAATTCTATAATCCCACAATTTATTTTTTTCTTTCATTCAGTCAAGATTTCACAGGCATATATTACAACTGGCAAAAAATTTGACCTTAACAATACATGCCTTTGTGGTCAGGGTGGTGTCCCTGCACTGTAATCTCACAGTATTTCTCCCAACTAGCAGGCATGTCTCCTATTTATTTTTAACAGCTACGGTCATAATCCTTCTGATATTTTTGAACTAGAAAGATAAAGTCTTTTACTACTTCACCCTCTTCTCCACTTAAATTTAGAGTCGGCATTGCCTGTTGACACAATCTTAGTTTTAATGTTGACCAGGAGACTGGCTTTTGCAGTCTCTTTCACACTCAGCTAGCCATTACTTCCATCATCTTTGCTTCCGGTCAGCATCGTGATATCATCATATCTGAGATGGTTGATGTTCCTCCCATAATTACAATTCTTTTAATTCCATTTCTTCTAGTGCAGCCTTTCTCTGTATATATTCTGCATATAAGCTAAATAAGTATACAACATTGGTGTTCTCCTTTCCCAATTTTAAACTATTTAGTTGCTCCATATTCCATTTTAACTGCTTCCTAGTCATCAGGCAAATTCTTCAAAAGGCAGATGAGATGACCTGTTACATCAATATTTTAGAGGACTGCTGACAAGTAGCTTTGGTCTAATAGTCAAAAGATTTCATATAAAATATGACTCCCTACTTTTTAATCAGCATTATGTTGAGTTCTTTAGCAGACATTCCTTCATAAGGGAAAAATTTGACTATAGATTGACTTACTGCCTCATTGCCCATGCTGAATTTTTCAGACATCTTCATTTCTGTCACTGTACCTTGGTGCTGTAAAGATTTTCACACTGTTTCTGCAAATCATTAAAACTTCATGGACTATAGCTTCTACTTCATAATGCATTCACCATAGAGTTGTAGATTATTTTTTACTACTACATATTCCTCAGACAAGAAACTTGAGTCTGTGGAACTTCCCATCATTTTTAATTAAAGCCCCAAGTTGGTGTCAGAAAATTCTATCTCAGCTCTAGAAGTTTTTCATTGCTCCCTCTAACATAAACACTCTGGTCTTCTATAAAACTCAGCCTGGTTCTATGGCAGATAAATAGGACAACCTTACAAGATGAACAAAATGATTATGTTCCCTCCATTAAAGAACTTAATTATAAAGAGTGTTAGTTCTCAAGTAAGTTAGAACTTTTGAAAAAGATCAACTACATTTTATTAATACTTTAAAAACTTCAGCTAATACACTTTTAACAGCTTTTGCTTCAGCCCTGTTTTCTGATGGTGACTCCACTCCACCAATTCATAATCAGAGTAATCTTCCATTGCCTCTGGGTGTTGACGGTTTCTAGGATCATTTAAAACCTGAAGCTCCTTCTGGCCAAAATTTTGCTTAAGGACACCGACACTGTGTTTTGCTTCCTGCTCAAATCTTCACCACAGCCTCACAGGGCACAGCTTCCTGTTTGTTTTGGCCACCAGTTCCAGCCTCCAGATCTTTTTCTAGCAGGGTTTGCTCAGATTGGAAAAATTCCTTCCTCAGGAATCAGTTCTTTTTCAACTCCTCTTCCAAGTCGTACTCTTTTGTATTTCCCATCCTTCCAAATAAATTGTGAACAAAATCTCAGACCCATCAAGTTCTTTATAGGCCATCTAACTACCAATCCAATTTGTTGGTCTACTGATCAATCCAAACTGAACAATACATTCTGCCTGGTTGGCTGGTTGGTTGGCTGGTGGATGGATGGATGGATGATAGGTAATTTCCCCCCTCGAGTCTCCTTTCCACACAATTGTGATTAAGATAATCATAACTGTCTTGTGTTAAACAAAGCCACATTAACTCAGCTGCATGATAGGGTTTGTTCACAGGTCTTTTCAAGCTATTGCAATATATAACCAGTTAAAAATATAGCTTATTTTCATGAGATGTTTACAAAATACGGAACATAAATATCAGTGTACCTTTAGAATCATTTAAAAAATACTTTGTGAACAAAGAAACTATATTGGGTTAAACTATTGCATCATCTGTTCTGACAGGGCCTGACTTGGCAAGATCGCCATGGAATGTCTTTCCCATTATTGTGCTTCTTTATGACTGATGTAAGATCCTACCCCCAAGGGAAATAAAAATTAAAACAAACATTAATCAAGTTCACTCCTGGTAACTACATGCCATTATAAATTTATTGGCACCAATGCAGAAGTGATTGCTATTCCCTTGTTCGATAAAGTTCCTCTGACTTCTCAGGTTCTCCCATAATGCTGAGGTGCCTAGTGGGTCTCCCATCAAAGTATTAACCCGATCTGACCCTGCTTAGCTTTCTGAGATCAACCAAGGTCAGCTGGTGGCAGCTACCTGTTGTAACCTCCAAAAGAGGACCATAGTATACAAATCTGTATAATAAAGTGATTTGATTTTTGAAAACACTGACTCTACTTCAAGAACAGAGTTATGGGGGCGGAGCTGGCGTCGCGGCGATACGGCGGGCGATCCTGGGCTCCCAGGATGGCAGCCGATATCTCCTCGCCCGGACGGTCCCGATGGACCTAAGCCGTCCCGTAGAGATGGCGAACGCAAAGGGCGCGTCCCGCGGATCTCAGGGACGCCGCAAGTCCCAGATCGATCCCAGGAGAAGCTCTTGAAGCCGGTGGAGGAGAGGCAGCCAAAAATGGCTGCGAAAGCCGGGACAGCTCCAAAGGAAGATGGAAGAGAAGGGTGTCAACTGGGTGAGATGGACTTTTACTATTCAACTATTCTTAGAGAACACCTTAAGTAACTTAAAGAGATTTTTAAAAGTGAAGAAAAGTGGATTAAGCGGCGAGATTGAACCCTATTAAAAAAAAGAAGGGGGAGAAAATTTTTCTTTTCAACTTTCCCTTTTTAGTGGAATTGACAAGATGTTTTTCTTTTAAAAAAAATATATTTTTAACTGGATTGGCTTTCTCTTTTTAATACTCAATAACTTTTTATTTTAAGCCTTTTTTTTTACTAAGATTTTTTTATTGTTATAAGAAATTTATATCTTTTTGACTTTGAAATGGGGAAAGTGGAGTTAAGAGAAAGTAAATGAAAGAAAGTTGCACTGCCATTTAGAGGCGCGAATTAGTGCTTTTTTTTTCATTGTGACGCACGCTCAAAGACCCTGTGCTTTCTAAAAAGATAGTGGGATGTGCATGTTTATACAGGTGCCATCCGTAACTATAAACAAGAAAGTGGAGTTGAAAGCGACTTTGAAAACATTAAGATGGAAAGTTTGAGCCAGTCACAAGAGCCTTGATTAGTGGCAGTAGCTCTTTTTTCTGCTAGAAGCTCTGCTTTGCTTTCTATTCCCCCAGATGGATTTTTTTTTTAAAGAGGCTTAGCCTTTTCCTTCTTTTCCTTTTCTTTTTATTTTTCCTTCTTTTTTTTTCTCTCCTTTTGCTTCTTTTTTTCTCTTATTTTTGGCAAGAACAAAGATAAAGAATCCTTTGACTCAATGAAGGTTTATCAAGATAATAGACTATACGAGAAACACAATGCAGAAAAAGATCTTTAAACTATTGAGGATGACTATAAAAAATTGGAAGAAGAGCTGCAGAAATTCTCAAAAAAAAAAAAAAAAAAGAAAAAAGATATTAAAGCTAAAATGGACTTAATTAAACATAAAACGGGATCATTGGAAAAGGAAGAAATAGTACAAGAAATCAGAAACATTAAACGGAATTATTGTGAGGCCTATAAACTGAGAATTAAAAGGGTTAATCAACTGATAAATGAAGAGAGACAGATTTGTTCTTGGCACTGAGGGTGAGAAAAAGATTATACAAGATTATAATGGAAAATCGTACTAAGAGAATGTACAAAAAGAAGAAGTAAAACAATATTGAAAGAAACTATTGCAGATGTTTAAAGAGAAAATCAGGGGAATACAACAATGATGGAACTGACAGAAGCTTCCAAAAGCAGAATGTTCAAAAGGACACTTATTATTGCTTTCTCTTATCCAATAACATAGAAAAAAGGAATGAACAGCCAGATATTTTGGGACATTGAATGAAAAGGGTGAACTCAAAATTATGCAAGCGCTGGAATAAAGTATAAATCTGAGATATATAGTTAAAAATTGTATAACATGTAGTGAAATCTGGTTAGAACTGTAACTTGGTTAGAATTGTAATTGATACTGTAACTGATATTGGTTAGAATTGTAACTCTTAAGAATTGGAAAAATTAAAAAGTACTTATGCAGGAGGAAGTTATTCAAAATTATGGAATGTGCAGAGATGAGTTAAATTGAGATTTGAAATTAGAGTAAGAAGATAAGCAATTTTATATGACACGGGATTTGTTTTTATTAATGATTAGATGAGAAAATATAGTAATGTAATAGATTAGGAAATTTTATAATAGAAATTTGATATTAATTATTATATATATACACATATAATAGATAGATGGAGATGTATTACTAATCCTATTGAAAGTTAAAATTTTTTGTAATATATGATTTTATAGATTAGCTATGAATGATTAATAATTGTTAATTGATAAGTATACAAGTATATTTTTGAATAGATGATATGAGAATTTAAGATTATGAAAGGGGCACCAACGAGTTTAACTGGTTGACACACGGTATAAAATGGAAGATGCTTTTTTATGCCTTTTTATGTTTTTGTTTGTTCATGTTTGTTTTGTGTTTGTTGTAAAAATAAAAAAAACATTATAAAAAAAAAAAAAAAAAAAGAACAGAGTTATGGTGGATTTGGGGAGTTTTCCATTCCCTGATACTGGCTAGCTGAAGACAAGTTTATTACAAGCAAGATCGAACCTGACTTCCCTTGTTAGATGTCTGTACAGGAGAAAAACTGCCCTGAATTGGAAGGAATGTACCATCTTCTATGTTTATAGCAATGTAAATGCTGCCCCAAATTATTAAAAAGTGGGTTTCTTACCTTTCTGACCAGCTTCTGTCACCTGATCCAGAACGTGCTGCACAGCCTGGCCTGCTGAATTAACTGCAGTCATAAACAATAGCATGAATTACTCCCATAGAAATCTTACACCAGTTGCTTAAAATAGTCAAATCTGCATCTTAAAAAAAATAGCAACAGCCAAAGTTGTGTGTACAGTAAGAGCAACTATATCTAAAATGACATATTCAGCATGAAAAAATAAAGTATTCAGTAACAGCAATAAGTTATTAGGTAAGTAGTATCTCCATTCACATTCTGTATTTAAATTCAAATTCTGTAAAAAAAAAATTGTGCATTATCAATATTAGATTAAAATACATTTTTCACCTTTCTGGTTTTGAAGGAGATTGTTAAAAACACTAAATTCTATTTGATAACTTCGTGAAATTTTCAGGGAACTTTGCAAAAGAATCTTTAAAATCACACTAAAATCTAGAAATGAAAAAGTCAAGTCTCTAAGCCAAGCTTCATTCCCAGTGACTTCATGAACTTGTCCATCTAATTTTCTTGGGAAGCAGTTTGCCATTCTGTTCTTAAGGGCTGTCTTCCTTGACTTCATCTCTGGAATACTTTGGAACTTCATCAAGTGTTAACCAGCCCCGGCTATGTTTAGTTTCTGAGCCAGATAACATCAGCCAGGCAGGAATATAAGGAATCAGGATTTCCCATGACAAAGGCCTCCCTTACTAAGACTTGCAAGCTAAAAGCTTCCCGCAAGATCTTGGGTTGTACTGTGAGATCTTCAAGTGGAGCAATTGGCTCTGAGGTTCTTGATTCAGGGGTCCTATACTTGCTGTTAGTCCCATCTGATTGTCTTGCTTAGTAGAAATCCGCCAGTGTTGGGCTTCTGGAAGGGATAGTCATGGATCTCCAACTTTGGATGGAGTGGGGAAAAGTAACTGATGTTGCTCAGCTCTAATTTTTGGAAAGGGCAAGAGATGGTGTGTTCTTCAGTATACTCAATGAAGAAATTATTTGAAAAATACTGAATGTAGCAAGAGAGTGCATTACAAAGGATGTCTGAATTCTTGGCCTACCACATTATAGTTGGACCATGCTCCACAGTGGAAGATGGGGCATCTGCAGTTCTAAATAATGGTTTCTTTCTTTCTACCAAACCAAAAGCACTTGGTTGCTGAAGACTGTCCTTTTTTGCCCTTGGTAACCCTTGGCTGAGTAATAAAATTACTTCTACCTTTTTGACCCTCAAAGTAAGGGAGAAGCTACTTGGTTATGTTGATGGAGATGGAGGGAACCCTTGCTGTTCTCATCTTCTCCTTTGTCAAAACGTGTCTCTGCTCGCTGTGTTCTGGAAAGAAGTGAAAACCATCCTCTTTCACCGGGCCATTGAAAGATAGTGCAACAGGAATGTTTTTATGGCCTTAGTGTTATGATGTTCTATCATTGGGAGTCACCCAGTCTCATGAAGCAGATGACATAAAAAATGTCATTAAATAAATAAATAAATAAATAGCAGGAAGAGCCCAGTGGGGGTAGTTATAGTCTGGGACAACTTAGTAAATATAGATTTTTTTCCATGCATAACTTAGTGGAAGCTTTCCAAGAAAGAGTTAGGCAAACAGATGCTACAGGCTTAAAATGAATTTTAATTCAAGCAGAATTTTTTTTAAAAAATGAGAAAGCTGTATTTTAGGGAAACATTGTAAATTGTGGACTCCCCGAGCAAAAATCGATGTTTATGATGGCTAATATTCCCTTCAGCCATAGCTGGATTCCTGCACACTGAAGTTTCTCTCCCTATTGTTGACACTGTAGGAAAACTGCGGTAGTCAGCGGTAGTCAAAAACAAGGAGGAATCTGAGAGCACCTTTTAAGATTATGCCTTATAGTAAGATTTGTTAGTCTTAAAAAGTGCTACTTAATTCTTTCTGATTTTTGTCTCCCTGCTGTAAAAGTTGCCCCTTTGGGAATTCTGTAAGCCACCTTGATTTCTGGTCACTTGGTAAAACCATTATGTGCAGAGTTACTATTTTTTGAAGAACTTTAAAATAGCATCTTGTGACTTGACAGGACTTGAATGGAAAGCTACAGAATGTTATTTGTCAATGTGTCTGTTTTCAAACTTTCTGAACCGCACCTTAAAAAAAAAGTGGTAAAAGTCAAGATAAGCCCTGCGGGTGATACTGTTCTGGTAGAAGGGAGTTCAATTCCAGAGATTCCCACTTTCTGATAAACAAGAAATTCTTTGTTAAATACATCTCCAATTTCTAATCAGTCCACATGTTTATGCTCTATTTTTATTTGTGGAATAAATATGGGCAAGGTGCCCTAAATATCTGAAATGGGTACTCATGTTACGTAACACGTATTGGGGGGGGGGGGGACGCTAAAAATACAAAAAAACAAAAAAAACTGGGAAAAAAGGCAGAGGGTTTTTTTTGTTTGTTTTACTTTACTCCCCCCCCCTCCAAATTCTCACATAAAAGGGCAGGCCTATAAAATGATTCCCTGCAGACCCACCATTTTCCTTTTCACTTCTCCCCATTTCAAAAGGCCAGAAGAAGTAGGAGGAAGAAAATGAGGACTTAAATGGTGAAGGAACAAAGAAAAGATCCTAAGGTGGGGAAGAAGAAGAAGAAGAAGAAGAAGAAGAAGAAGAAGAAGAAGAAGAAGAAGAAGAAGAAGGAGGAGGAGGAGGAGGAGGAGGAGGAGGAGGAGGAGGAGGAGGAGGAGGAAAGGAAAGAAGGAAGGAAGGAAGGAAGGAAGGAAGGAAGGAAGGAAGGAAGGAAGGAAGGAAGGATGGATGGATGGATGGATGGATGGATGGATGGATGGATGGATGGATGGATTTGCTCCATGTTAAGGCTTTCAATCCAGGCGTATGATCTGCAAAACACAGCAGGGGAGAAATACAAGCTAATACCTTACCTATTTAAGTCAAACTGTTTGGCAAACAAGTCCCCTTATCTGACATTATCTGTGTCTCCCCAAAGACACAGGAAAGAAAAGATTTCCCAGACCTAGCTGACATTCCTTTCATTGGACATGTCAGGAACTTTTGGTATGTCAAACAGTTGTCCTACTACTGATCCCTTTCTCCAAGCGAATCTGCTTTTTGCAGCCTGGAGACAAACAACTTGCACGCTCCTACTTAGGGATAGAGAAGACCGGGAAAAAGGCAGAAGGTCTCTCTTGACTTCAAGTCCCAATAACTTGATGGACACCCTGGTTTATTTTTCTTGGCCACAGTGTACAAGGTTTGCCACCGTCTTCTTCTGGGAGGTCTTTGTAACTTCCCAGTCTGGCCTGCAGCCCTCGAGTCTTTGGTGGTCTCCCATCCCAGTACTACCCAGGTCTGACCCTTTCTTCAGATAAGCCAAAGCCAGCAAGGTGTGGACACAAACCCCATGTTGAGGTTAGGAGTGGATCCCCATCCAGAAAGGCTGTATGAGGATTAATGCATTCCAAAGTTTCCAAAATGACAAGGAGGTCAGAGGTTATTTACCTGCATCCTGGGCAGTGTTGCCGATCTTTGTTGCTTCCTCTGTAAAATTGAGTTTAAACATGTTTGCTGTCCGGGGGGTGATCTCTCGCTGTGCGCTCAGTACTCAGTTCCGCAATGGAGCCCAGTCCTGTTTCTCTGCTCCCAGATCTGTTGGGGTTTATATAACGGAGAACTCCTCCCAGATGGCACTCGGAGAAGCACGCCAAACTCTGTTTGGTAACTAGCTTCCAGCTGCAAAGGCAAAGCAGTGATGTTTGGAATTGCAGTGTTCCTTTTGGGAGGAAGAGGGTGTGGTTAGGCTTCAAAGAGAGGGAGAGAGAAGGAAAAGATCAAATATAGCTTTCCATAGCTGCGAAATGAAAATGGTTGTTGTCGGGAGTGTTGGCAAGGCAGACTATTTCCCTGGCTCTTCGAAAATATTTCCACTGGGAAGATTATGACTCAGGGGCTCTAAGGCCGCAATAGAATAACAGTGCCTTGCAACGTATGGAATGCGTGGGGGTAGGGGAGAGGCTCACAGCTGCCAAGAATTGTGAACTGTTCAGTTGGGCAAGGTTTCAACTTTAAGTCAACTTTGCAACCTTCTGATTACATGAAATGCAGCCCGGCAGGTAGGAGCATTTGGCCCTTGGCTTACAGGGCTGGAAGAGGAGGGGGGAAAAAAAGGAAGATTCATGAGTCAAGCCCTAGATAAAAGATCTGACAGACCATCTTTGAGTCTGGTAAGTCGCAAATTGCACAGACTGGCCCAAATTTCGGGTTCTAGTGAATGCTATGGGTTGGTTGACAATGTTCCCTTTGACAAGGTTTCTCAAAAGGGAAGAAAGCATATCTTGTTGATACATCATGGGGTTTGGAAGCAGAAGGTCTCACATGTGATCCTAGAAGCACCGGTTCTGCTACTGCAGATTTGGAAACCAGGTTAGCCTTTAAGTCTCTGGCAGATTGTGTCCTTCTTTGTGTATTGTGGTGTTGCTGAGGAGAAGATGCAAATGTTGGAGGAAGTGAGCAAATACAGAAGGAAGTGTCTTGTCCAGGGAAGACTGGAGCTCTTAGATGTTACTTCTGAGTTTTAACTATGAGGAAGTAACCTGAAATGGCTCCTATTGGGTTGTTTTCTGCAACCCCTTGACAGGTTCTTTGTCTAAGGTGTCTACAGTTGCATGAGAAGCTTTGATTGGAAACAGTGTTTTGCAGAGGCTCAGCAGAGCCAGGTTGGTTAGTACTTGGGTGGGAGACTGGTCCACCAAGGGATGCTAGGATTGAAGACTGGATTGGGAGGTGCAAAAGCCTTCATTTTAGCAGATGGTAATGACAAACCACTTCCACTTTGCTGCCAAGAAAGCGCTGTGGAGGTGTCATGCAGTCAATCGGTTCTTCAGAAGCAGCTCCTGATTGAGGCTCCTGAGTTGTGTAGATGGGATTGGCACGTTGGTAGGGAAAGTTGCCATCTGTGGGTCCACAAAGTCAACCGCAACCAAGCTGGAGTCAAGAGACCCTTCATTTCCTTCCCTGCCTTTGGTGCTGGTCCCATGCTGCAAACCCCAGCATACCCCCAAAGCCTGAAAACCCTGCCTATACCCTGGTTATCACTGACTTTCCTTGTTTTGGAGAAGTGTGGTTGCTGGTTATTTCTATGGGGTTCAAGGTTCTTTTGCTTGTTTGCTTCCTGGTTCTGAAAAAGAGAAAAGAAGAAAGAAGAGGGTCTCTTGGCTCCTTCAACAGAGCTTTGTTGTAGACTAAGCACTCCTGTAAACTGAATTTATCTATTTATTTAGTAGATTTATCTTCACCCATCTCCCCCTAATGGGGGACTCTGGGCGGCTCTGGGACTCTGAATGCAACAGGACTCAACTTGGCCTATTAATGTCTATACCTGTTACTCTGGATGGTGGCCAGCAGCAAAGACCAGGTGACAAACTGGAAGAAAAAGAAAATAGGACCCCTTTTCCATTTCAGACACAGGGCTGCAGGTAATTCCCAAAGCAGGGAATGGCATGGGAGTCCTGCAGAGGTGGTGATCGCTGACTTTCAGGGACGTCTCCCCCCACGCCCGTCCTTCACTGCAAACGCCCCAGCTGGCTTCCTTCCTTTTCCGTCAGCACCCAGTTTCAGAGCCAGGCACGTGTTCATGGGTGAGGCTGGGCAAAACAGATGGTTTCCAGGATAAAAGATTTTATATTTTGATCCACTGGTGACTTAAAATTGATTGCTTCAGTAGTGCTGCTCCCCTGTCCCTGTTTTGAATGCTTAAAAGTAAAAAAAAATCTCTTTTCAAATTTTTAAAAGATGGAAGGAGAATCAAAATAAAAAGGTGAAGGATAAAGCAGGTGTAATGCCCCCAAATTCAAGAAGATATGCCTACTTTTAATAGGCTTATGATTTTGTGTGTTTTTTGGCTTTGATGCGAATCATGTTTGTTTTCGGTGGAAAGTCTTTTTACATTTGGTGGAAGATGAAATTTTTGATCGTGTAAGAAAAATACATAACAGGACTCCAAAGAAGGATAGAACTGAAGGCCTTTTGCTCTCAGAATAAAGTGATTTTTAAGGGTGTCAGGAAGTAAGTAAGGTGAGATATCTGTCCTATATTGACAGACAACATCAGATACTTCCCTTAGCCAACAGACTGGGCTGTAAACATTCCTCAGTTGCTAAACGGACCTCTTAATCCTTCCAATTTTATTTCTTCAAGCTGGAATCCCATCCATTACTCTTCAGGTTCTGATACCAAGTTACAGGATTTACCTGGGGAAAAAAAAATAGAATAGGCTCCCTGAACTGCATGTAAATTGTATTCAACGCCTTTAGACAATATAATGCCATGCCCATCTACTCAGAATTGCATCCCATTAAATTCAGTGTAGATGGGCACAGCATTATAATTCCTAGGGAGCTGTTGGGGATTCTGGGAGCTGGAATTTAATACATCGGTCAGCTGCAATCGTTCTCAATCTGGGCAAACTGAAGTTGTGCAGACCAGCTCCCAGAATGCCATAGCCAGTACAGCCATTGCTGAGAATTCTGGGAGTGGAAGTCCACACACCTGAAGGTTGCCCAGATAGGAGAACACTCGGCTAGAAGATAAGATTGCTGGAAGGTTTTTCTTCAGCTTTCTGCTTGTTACAGAATTTACTTCTCTTTCACAAACACAGTGCTTCGGTCCACAGCATACAATTGCTATGAGCGCATCTGGAAAAAATATAATCACTTGCCCATCTGCAAATTGCTATCTTACCTCTTGTTTACAGGGCTGATGTCATGAAATTGGCAGGCTTGGTCTTGCCACTTCTGCGATCTGAAAATAAATCCGTGTCTGCATACCTTCATACTTAACAAAAGTGGTTAAAACTGGCCCAGTCTGCACTCAGCATCACTAACCATGCATTATAAAAGAAAAATAAAGAAACAGGCAAGAAAGTGGGGAGCGTGAGCCTCCATCAGGCTTCAGGGACGGGATGTCTGTATTGACTGAGCGTTTGAGAGGTTAAGAGCCGTCCCGCTGGACTTGGAGGTCCCACTGCTGAACTGCAGTGCAGCAGAGCCTCTGAGACCTGGAAACGAGGGAGGGTTTTGGCCAGCCCAATTTCCTGGTGGAGTGACCACAGCAAAGAACGGGGCCAACATTTAGCCTGCTACACAAAACCAGAACAAAGCGTGGCCCAGATTTTAGAAAACGTAAGGAATGGAGGGTGGGGGTGGAAGTGGCTGCTGCCAAGAGAAATTAGACCGGGTTGAGGTGCAGTCAAGAAGAAGTGGGACACAGATGGGGAAACTGCTGGCACTGGGATGGGCAACTTTGCTCCAAGAGCTCCGCTTCCATCCTTGGGGTGCGGGTGGGCTCAATATCTTACAGTCCTTGCCAATCACTTAGGGCAACGGCACTGATGCTGTTCACGGTCTGTAAGCAGTGAAAACCGTGTTTTGTGAAACAAGCAAAAAAAAGCTCATAGAAGTGTATGAGGAGAAACCGTGCTTAAGATTAATTACCAGAATGGCTGTGCTTGTTTTAAAGCAGTGTTGTCCAAACTTGGCCACTTTAAGATGAGTGGACTTCAACTCCCAGAATTCCCCAGCCAGCCATGGTTGAAGTCCACTCATCTTAAAGTGGCCAAGTTTGGACAACACTGCTTTAAAGGAACTGGAGAGATGAAGCTTCCCTTGAATCAAGCCCAACTCCATATAGTCGCCTTAGCAATAACGCAGAAGTGGTTTGGCCCTTTTTTGACATCCCAGATTAGCCCATGGCTCTGGGATTTTCTGGAGGTCTCCCATCCAAGTATTAACCAGGCATGACCCTGCTTAGGTTTCTGACACCTGTCAAGGCCAGCATGGTACAGCTGTCCTGGAAGCCATAAACTGTTTGCAGCCTTAATATTTGAGGGATCTCTGCCTGAGTATTAAAATCTGCTGAGATCTTCTGCACTCTTTCTTTGGGAGGATACATGATGATGTGACCCTTCTGGGCTGTGACAGCCTGGTTGTGCCCTTCCCAAGAGGCTAACCCAGTGCCAAGACTGGGATCAGTCCAGGATCAAGCAAAGACTGTATTGGCCAAAATTTTGGGGTAACGCTGACCATTGCTTCTCTTCTTAGATGGTTTGTTTTGAGTGTTGCAGTGCAGTTTCCACTGCTTATATTCTGTGGTGATTCCTTGATCAAGAGTCTGTTCTAAATCCTCAGTCAATCAATTAATCAATGGGTGTGGAAAACCGAATGGAGAGCTTGGAAGAATCAAGATGATCCGGTCACCTTGTAGTTGTTTCTGTCCAGTTGTGGGAGGGAAGCAGGGGAATACAGGTCAAAACGGTACGGCCGGAAAGTTGGTTGGGACAAGTGGAAACTGCGGAGTGCTGTTTCAACAAGGAAGTCCCGGGGTGGAGACTTTTGTCAGATGGTTTGCTGCCAAATGGTGTTTTTGCAAGTGCTGCTCACTTACAGCCTCGGGCAATTAGAGATGCCACATTCATCTGGATTCATCCCGGGTCACTGCAGATGCTCTCAGCATTTCCTAGGCTGAAAGCATGAGAAAGGTCCATGCAGCAGGGATGGGGAGAAGTCTTTTTCAGGGACTTGAGTCACCTAGAACACCTAGAAGATAGGCAGGATATAAAGATTTAAACTGAGTAAAGGAGAGGGTTGGGCCATGCTTCAAATTCAGTTCCGCAGCATGGCTGACGACTGAACATTTTGCACATATTTACCTTGGAACATTTAGGATGATTCTCATCAATCGTGGAGATAGCAGGCTTCACCTCCGCATCAACCAGCTCATTGGCCCATTTCCAGCCCATCTGCTTTCATACAAGAATGCAGGCATCATATTAGGTGCACATTAACTGAAGGCACAGGGGAAAGTGTGAACTTCGTATACTTCAGGGAGATTTCCTGAACTTCATAAAATTCAGGAAAAAATTCTAGGCTTTGTGGTGCACAGGACAGAGAGAAGACCCTTTTCCCCATCTACATATGTGGTATCATTCACTTGAGACATGACCACCTATTTTAGCACTGATGCTTTGAACACACGTCTCAGTTCTGATTCTGACCCAGGGTCAGTCATTCTGTCATTCAGGGTAATATCGCCACATATAATTTTATGAATAATTTGAAGACAAGATGGCTCTGTCTGGGTCACATGTTCACCAGGTCAGATCGGCTCATCTAGCACTGCATTCACCTGTGCTAAGCTTGATATGGATAAGACATGATTTCATGTTGCTGTGCAAAATTAACCTATGATTCCCTGTCTGGTTTGACCCCAGGGCGCATACTAACTCAGTTACTGAGTTAAGCATATAAATGGCTTGTAAGTGGCAACATTTAGGACTTCCTTGCCGCATTAACACCCAACATCTCCCCAAAGGGTTCCCCTCTCTCGTTGCTGTCTGCAAGGCAGCTCCAGATGTTAGGTTAACATCTGGACCAGTGACTGGCTCCAAATTTCCTGTGATTTTCATAACCAAGGTGGGACTTGAGCCGTGCTCTTTCTAGTTGATATTTCCTGGGACAATTTGGTCCACATAATCATAAAAAACTGTAGCCTTTGTGTCTGATCTCAGAATGCATTGCTCCTTTAACAAAATGCCATGGGAAACAAATAGGGCAAAATTCAGCTATGCATCTTTGTAGGCTTGTGCTCCATCTTGTGGCTGGAAGGAAAAACTACATCAAATTTACATATTTTTCTGTACTGTAATAGCTGCTTTTTTAATTCTACACGTTGGATTGAATTCCCTCCTGTGCTGAGACTGCTGGAATTGCTGGGACGCAATGACATCTTATGTCCCATAAAATAATAATAATAATAATAATAATAATAATAATAATAATAATAATAATAATAATAATAATAATAATAATATGTTGATAAGACAAAAAAGTCTGGATATTGGACATTGCAATACTTGGAGACAGCAGAATAGGAGAGAAAGGATTCGAGAAAATCACAAAATATAAAGACCTGAAAATAGAAATAGAATGACTGTGGCAAAAGAAAAGATAGTACCAATAGTAATAGGCAACTTGGGTGCAATCCCAAAACATCTGGAGCACCCCTTGAAGACCATCGGCATTGACAAAATCACCATCAGCCCATTGCAAAAGGCAGCTTTACTTGGAACAGCTTCCATCCTGCGACGAGACCTTTAACACCACCAAACAACTACATCTGCCTATCCCAGGCCCTTGGGAAGGACTCCATAGCTGGATAAAAATGCTAAATCCAGTCTAAACATCTGGCTGACTGTGTGATCAACCATAATAATAAAAACATTTAGAGAACTGCAAAAGGCAAAAAACCACTTTACATATACAGTGGGGCAAAAAAGTATTTACTGAGCCACCAATTGTGCAAGTTCTCCCACTTAAAAAGATGAGAGAGGCCTGTAATTTTCATCATAGGTATACCTCAACTATGAGAGACAAAATGGGGGGAAAAATCCAGATAATCACATTGTCTGATTTTTAAAGAATTTATTTGCAAATCATGGTGGAAAATAAGTATTTGGTCAATATCAAAAGTTCATCTCAATACTTTGTTATATATCCTTTGCTGGCAATGACAGAGGTCAAACGTTTTCTGTAAGTCTTCACAAGGTTTTCACACACTGTTGCTGGTATTTTGGCCCATTCCTCCATGCAGATCTCCTCTAGAGCAGTGATGTTTTGGGGCTGTTGCTGGGCAACATGGACTTTCAGCTCCCTCCAAAGGTTTTCCATGGGGTTGAGATCTGGAGACTGGCTAGGCCACTCCAGGACCTTGACATGCTTCTTACGAAGCCACTCCTTTGTTGCCTGGGCGGTGTGTTTGGGATCATTGTCATGCTGAAAGACCCAGCCACGTTTCATCTTCAATGCCCTTGCTGATGGAAGGAGGTGTTCACTCCAAATCTCACGATACATGACCCCATTCATTCTTTCCTTTACGCGGATCAGTCGTCCTGGTCCCTTTGCAGAAAAACAGCCCCAAAGCATGATGTTTCCACCCCCATGCTTCACAGTAGGTATGGTGTTCTTTGGATGCAACTCAGCATTCTCTCTCCTCCAAACACAACGAGTTGAGTTTAGACCAAAACATTCTATTTTGGTTTCATCTGACCATATGACATTCTCCCAATCCTCTTCTGGATCATCCAAATGCTCTCTAGCAAACTTCAGACGGGCCCAGACATGTACTGGCTTAAGCAGGGGGACACGTCTGGCACTGCAGGATTTGAGTCCCTGGCAGCGTAGTGGGTTACTGATGGTAGCCTTTGTTACTTTGGTCCCAGCTCTCTGCAGGTCATTCACTAGGTCCCCCCATGTGGTTCTGGGATTTTTGCTCACCGTTCTTGTGATCATTTTGACCCCACGGGGTGAGATCTTGCATGGAGCCCCAGATCGAGGGAGATTATCAGTGGTCTTGTATGTCTTCCATTTTCTAATTCTTGCTCCCACAGTTGATTTCTTCACACCAAGCTGCTTGCCTATTGCAGATTCAGTCTTCCCAGCCTGGTGCAGGTCTACAATTTTGTTTCTGGTGTCCTTTGACAGCTCTTTGGTCTTGGCCATAGTGGAGTTTGGAGTGTGACTGTTTGAGGTTGTGGACAGGGGTCTTTTATACTGATAACAAGGTCAAACAGGTGCCATTACTACAGGTAACGAGTGGAGGACAGAGGAGCCTCTTCAAGAAGTAGTTACAGGTCTGTGAGAGCCAGACATCTTGCTTGTTTGTAGGTGACCAAATACTTATTTTCCACCATGATTTGCAAATAAATTCTTTAAAAATCAGACAATGTGATTTTCTGGATTTTTTCCCCCATTTTGTCTCTCATAGTTGAGGTATACCTATGATGAAAATTACAGGCCTCTCTCATCTTTTTAAGTGGGAGAACCTGCACAATTGGTGGCTGACTAAATACTGTTTTGCCCCACTGTAGCTATGAGTTGACTTTTCCTAGCACGTCTCTTTTCACCCAGAAATGTAGTCTTGCATAAATAGAGTCTGTTTAACACAGCCTGGAAAACTATGTTACTTTACATGAGAGCCATCTGGTTAGATTATGAAATGCAACCAAGCTTCATACGAATACTTGAATTATGGAGAAGACCTGGAGAAATTACTGTAGCTTTGTACCCCGAATGAACCATTTAAGCTCGCCCTGGCCTCTAGGGTTCCTCTTTGCTGTAGTCCCACCTCAAGAGTTCGGCAAAGGCTGAGCTGGACCAGCCATCAAACTTCATGAGCAATAATGAATGACTGTCCAAAAACATGGAGGGGAATGTATGCAGTAAATAACGCCATGCTTGATTTCTCCTTGGGTTTTCCCTCTTCAGGTAAGCTGAAGCAGAACTTCCAATCCAGTCCTTTTTCCGTGAGGTTTAGGTCAATGGTCCTTGTGCTTCATTGGCAGCACTGCCAATATTGATTTAAGTAATTGTATTACCAAAGTAGTTTATTTTAGTAAATCAGGCATGGTTTGCTCACCCTTTAATGCAGCATTGGACTGGCCTTTAATGGCTCCTGTCTCTTGACCTGGATTTTTAATAAAGAAAAAAGAGCAAACAGTGATTGGAGACTGGCAATTGAACATTGAGTGCTGTCCAGATCCAGGGGAATTGGACACACAGGCACACAGCAACACATGAACTTCTCAGAAGAGACAAGAAATGAAGACAGTAAACGGAACCATGCAAAATAACCAGGTCACGGTTTGGAACTGGGGCGTTGCAGCTTTTAGCTGTAAAATTATACGGTTGGAAGATAAACCAGTGAATCCACAATGCAAGTTTGAATCTATACTGAGCTGGACTGTTTGCAAAACATTGTGTAGGGCACACTGGCAACTTTACATCAGTGAATCCTGGTAAACAAATACTTTGCAGAATACACCTGGTCCACACACTTAGTTCATGCAGTATTTGAAAGTCTGTTTTTTTCTGAAGTTACAGGAACAAGGGCAGTGGACTACTCACTCTGTTTTACATTCATAATGTTGTGGGTTTTTTAAAAATCCTCAGCTCCATCTGAGAGCAAATAACAACAACACACACTCTCTCCATTTGAAGAATCCTGTTAACAGAAGTGTGGTTGGTTGAAGGCCTAGCTAAAAAGAAGCACCCAGTTAAGCTTTAAGGGACTCAAGACCAGTGTTTCCCAACCTTGGCGACTTTAAGGCGTGTGGACTTCAACTCCCAGAATCCCCCAGCCAGCTGTGCTGGCTGCGGGATTCTGGGAGTTGAAGTCCACACGTCTTAAAGTCGCCAAGGTTGGGAAACACTGCTCAAGACGCTAAGCAGGGCCGAAATGGTTAGCAGCTGAAGGGGAATCCACCATGAAATGCCAGGGTGTGGGCTAGACTAAGAAATTAAAAAAGAAAATAGAAACAGATAATGGCCAACCACGGTTGCCAAGAAAACTACATGGATGAGTCCATAAAATTAGCAGGATTCAGGCATGACTGACAGGGGAGTTTTGCCTTTATGTGTGCAAAGTAGCAGCATGGGTGTTCAGTCAGAAAGAAGGAGAAATCTGATAGACATTGAAATGTCAGGAAGAAGACAAATGGGGTTGCTGTTAGCCAAAGTTGGATGGTTGAGCAGAAGGAGGGATTTGTGTCTTGATCTGTTCCTGGATGTCCATGGAAATACATTCACTAACAGTGCTGGGTTGCTAGGATCTGTAAAAGCTTTCTCTCCTCTCCTGGGAGCTTACATTCCCTAGATGTTTTGAAGGCTTCAGTTCCAGGTGCCCTTTCACTATTACTACATCATCCCTCTAAAAACAGGACCTTTTCCGGTTGTTCTTATTCTCTTCCCTTCCCATTGACCCTGAGTTGAATCTTCGTTGTTCACCTTCCTGCCTGGAAATTTGGACTGCAATAATAATTTCCATTAAGCTGTTTAGGAAGCCTCCATACAGCCTTTTCCAAGGTGGCTCCCTCCAAATGTGTGGAACTAACTCCTCTCACCACTGGCATCCCCAGGGGGAGCAAGAGACAATACATGTGTCACAATGTCATCATAAAAATGGCATGAATTACATACTTGCATCTTGAAATGATGGAAGGAAGTCATTCCCACATTTGGAGGATGATGGCATCACACATGGGATGCCATTTTGATGTCAACAGGGCTTCTATTGGACACCTTTGTGTATCATCTTTGGACCCTGGAGGAAATGATTCCATGTCTTCCTTCAGACACAATTGCAACGATGCTCCTTAGATTTTGTGCAGCCAGCCAGCTGGGCCTCCTAATGAGTCCCAGACTCAACAATAGAGTTGCACCAGACAACCTTTTAAATGTTAAAAACATCTCCCACAGTCAGAAACAGGCAACTGATGATTGAAATGAATCCAGTGTTGCCTTTGGGGCACACAAACTATGATAACTTTGGACTGGGAGGGACTTATTGCTGCACTGATGATCTTGGTAGCTGTGCCTCCCAGAAGGCAGCATCTGATTGGCTCAGCTATCTGCTATTCACTCTTTATACAATGCTTTTCTTTTAAGTGATCCCTAGTGTTGAATTCTGACCGGCTGAGTGTTCATCCAGATCTTTTATGGAAGATGCTGGTTGGCTGGTAGTCAGTGGGAGGAGAGAGGATGATGAGGTATCATTTCTGAGAAAGAAAAGCAACGTCACGTAAAGCAGAAAGGCAGCAAGGTGACCTTAGCAGTGGATGGGACATTCTGAAGAACACAGTCTCTTGAAGGCACCGTGCCCAGATTCTCCAGCTTGGTAGTGACAGGGCAAGATTGAGGGAGATGTGTGTTTTGAGATGCAAAACTGCCACTCTATGGTGCAATATGGCCTTACAAGAGCAAACAGCGAGCAGACAATACTTATGGTCAGACTGATGAATTTAAAAAAGTAGAAGAACAAGGACGTAGTTGAAACAAGATTTTATTTTGTCTCTTTAGAAAAAAAAAAGGTCCACCCTTTCTAAGGAAATAAAGTGCTGATACTAATGAGCAAAAATACATCAATCAGTGATTCCAACCATGACGGTGTGAAATGGCTATCAAGCCGCACTCTTGGAAGGCTCAGAGATGGGTAAGGAAGGAAGCCACAAAGGAGACACGTACAGTGGCCCTAAAACGTACAATCAGCAGTTTGCCACCCAGCTAGGATAGGTTAGAATGAGGCAAAGGAAAGCCTGTCGTGCTGAATGAAGTTAGCGTAGGACTATGAGAGATTTCCCTGCTCTAGTGTCCTCTAACAGGTCTGCATTTACTCCTGGGATTCTCACGTTTCATACTGTAGGAGAAGACCTGGAGAAGGTTAATTTCCTTTACCCTGAGAAGAAAAAAGGCAAGAAAATAAATTAATTTACCTCCCAAAAAGCCACCAACTCTACAGTGTGGATATCAAAACACAGGTGGGCAGCATAGCCTCCATTATAAACTAAATGAGTTTTGGGGGGATTGGGGCATTACTAGGAAGGTGGGCTAAATTTATTTGTTTTCCGTAATTGTTTTTCTTTTCTGTGGATATTTTATTGTATATAATCTTGTTGCAAGCCACAGGGAGCCTGAATGATTTGGCAGTATAAAAATACAATTAACACTGCTGCTGCTGCTGCTATTGCAATAACAGCAACAGTAACAATAACAATATGCAAATTATGTAATTTGCATCATTTGCAGATGCCTGAGTATTTCCATATTTCTTTAAAGGTGAAGTGAATATTAAGGAAGAGACCAAGTCAGAGTTAGTTGCTTTGAATGCTGCCATTTAAAAAGTTATAAAAGCATTGTAAAAAGCATGAAATTATTAAAATGATAATATAAGTTGAGATTCATATACACATCTAAGTAAGTGTATCCATGCTTTAACAAGAGGCTTTTGGTCTGAAAAAAATTCCATCCTTAAGCTGTTAACATACTTAATCCAGAACAGTCCTGCTAAATAAATCTCAAAAAATGACTTGCATTTATTATTAACATTAAGCTAAGTTCATATATTTAATTAATAATTCAATTAATAGTCATTGATAATTGAATTTGTGTGGGAGTTATTGGGACACATCTGGAGGACCATGGATTGTCATTGGCTGAAGCTGAAGGGTTTTCAATCTACTTTCAACTCTCTTCATGATCATCTCCAGCCAAGCATAATGTCAAAATGGTCTAGAAATTGGGGTGGAGGAAGAATGGGGGGGGGGGGGACACCAGAAGGGAGTATTTTGATAAAAAGCAGTAGAGCAAAGATTTGAAAGCACTTCATGGAGAAAATAAATGGTAACCATCTCAGCAAGGAAGTGAGGAACAGTAGAGCTTGGATCACGTAGTTGTGATCTTGAATTTTTTGACACTCCCTGACCCCCACAATCAAAGATTCTGGGGTTAGCTGAGCTGAGGCACTTCTTTACCTCTGTGGCTTCCACTGGGGTGTCACCTTCCCCAGCCCCAGCAGGCTGGTCTTCAAGCTGCGCCGGATGCTCTAAATCCTCCTGCAGAACATACAAGAACAGGACCTCCTTACTGGATCAAAATATAATCAGATGCCTGAATGACCAGAGGGCTGGAGGAACTCCTCAGGTCAGGGTTTCCCATTCTGGGTAGCTTCCAGATGTGTGGACTTCAATTCCCAGAATGCTCAGCAATGGCTGAAGCATTCTGGGAGCTGGTCCACAATCCACGCATCTGGAACAAAGTGTTGGACTAAGACGAATCTTGGTTGAATCCATGAAGACTGTTCTTCTGCACACAAGGGCCAGGCACATAGACTATAAACACTGAAAAGCTGAGATTGCCCAAGCTGAATGCTATTCACTGTGTCCCATTTTGTACTGTTTCGTTTTTCTCTGTTGCATACAGAGAACCGATGCAAATATAATTTCCCATCCTGGCCCTGCTGAACTTCAAACTCAGTTTCTGCTGAC
Source organism: Python bivittatus (assembly GCF_059951505.1). NCBI lineage: Eukaryota > Metazoa > Chordata > Lepidosauria > Squamata > Pythonidae > Python > Python bivittatus. Next base: position 8,836,802 of record NW_028277033.1, read on the forward strand.
TCGGTGAACATAGCCAGGCAGGGCTGTTGGGATTTCCCTGCTCGTGATTCCTCCAAGGTTTGTTTTTTGTTTTCTTTTTCACTTCCCCATCTGGCCTACACTTCTGGAGACCCCTGGTGGTCTTCCATCCAAATACTAAATGGCTATGAAGCATGGAGTTAATGGTCTAAATTTAAGAATGTAAACTAGGAAAGGGGTTGATTTAGCTCCTTCCCTTAGACCTACCCTCCCTGCCGCTCGCCAACAATTTATACATGAATGAGGCAAGCATGTGCTCTGGATACAAACAATTGTCTGTGTGTTTCCTTGGTCCTGGGGAAACATCCAAGCTCATCTCTAATTCTGAATGGTGGGCTTGAGAATCACATCCTCTGTTTGTTTCTCTTGTGTCTGCATCCCTCATCATGACTTCACATCTCTGACTCACCCTCTATTTTTAACCAGGCAGGAAAGGAGCATCGTGAGATTTTTTTCCTTTCTTTCTGAACTGGAGCACAACTACAGGATGGAAATGTGTTGGTCTGCATGTTCCTTCTCTCGCCATGCCAATATAGATTTGACAACTTTGACACATCGAGAGATACTAATTTTGGACACAGCCACTCTCTAAATCAAGAACATGTGACCCAAGGCCTACCAGCCTAATATTTTAGGACAGTATCATCTAATGTTTCAGAATATTCCCTACCAAACCAAAAGATTTCTGGGCAGGAAGTCATTCTTCCAAACAAAGCTCTACCTAGCTATTATTTTGAAGCATTTTTAAAAGAATTCCTATGACATCAGAGGTACTTCTCTAAATAAAGAGCTTGCTATTTTGTGGAGGAAACGCCATAATCAATTATCTTGGTCTCTGACGATAAAAAGACCCAAGAATCAAAGCCTTGTATTCTCTTTTTTCTTGATGTTTCCCAGAAAGCTTTGTGGACCTACTGTTGTGCTTGCAAATTTCCCATAATTGGTTTTTGGAGAAAATGAGATGCTGGACTGGAAGTCTTTGGAATGAACCAACAGCATTTGCAGAGCTTTTCTTTACAAAAAACCCCCCACAAGTAGGCAGAAAAATTAGTAACTTTCAGTTGTACAAACAGCCAATCGAATGTTCCATGAAACGGTTGCTGCAGAATGTACAGAGAAAACCAATAAAATCCCAGGACAAACATTGCTCAAACATCTGTTCAGTTTCTGTATCGTGTCACTAATGGTTTTCTCTGTATTCTGTTCTTCCTCATATTCAAGATACAATTGTTGTATCTATTGCCCGTTTTACAGCTCTTAATGGGTCAAATGCCACTTTCATTACTAATGTCTTTGAGAAGGGCATGTTCACTAATGTATCTGGTCTTCTTCTTAGGTAGCTCACCAGATGTTGGTCTTGCCAGGAAGAGAAGGTCATGGACACTAGCATGGCCTTCACAATGAAGCTCATGTGTGAATAAAGATCCAGCTTCTTATAGTAAGTTGCAAAACTATTTTCTAATAATAATACCAACCTGGAGGGGATTCATGTAGGTTTAATGCTTTTAAAATATTTCCAGCTGCATACTCAGGGAGATTCACAGGCTATATCTCTCAGCAAGTGGTGGTAAGAATATCAAGCAGGAAATGGGAAGACATTCTGCTTGTTGAAATCTAGCAACATGAGAGTTCTACCTTCATGAAATTCCTTTATTGGGTAAACAAGTCACATGCAAGATTTACAACCTTTTTCACAGGAAGAATGGTTTACTGAGGGGAAATAACTGTTTAGCTCCACCCATGCTTGACAGTTTCCCGTCTGGCATCATTTCCCCATCGCTGGTCTTAAACCAGAAGAAATCTGGTTAAGAAGTAGGAAGGATGCTATGGCGGAAAGTTAAGAACACATTCAACTGGATGGTTTCCCCCTGCAAATATCACCACCCCCTGCACTGGCCTTATCTCACAGGCACAGCATTAGGAACATGGTAAAGTCTCATTCATGGGCAAAACTGAAAGATCACACCTACCCTTTTGACAAGTCCACTGGTGGTTACAATGGTCTCTGCTCCTTCCACTGTCTGCTTTGCCACTGTGTTCACACTGGCCACCACACTTTCTCCCACAACATTGGCCTGTTCTTTGGTCTTTTCAGCAACTGTAGTTTAAGCAGAAAGAAGTTGAGAGGATGAATCAAAGTAAGATGAAGGTTCCACTTTCTGGATGTGGTTGGAAGCTACCATCATAAATTGTCTGCTATCTTTCAGTTGAGGCCAGTTATGAACCTCGTTGCTGCCCTCACCTGCATTTTTGCAGCCCAGATCTGGGAGGCCTGCTACCAGCATCCCTTCTGGTGATCTCCAGAATCCCTCCCCAAAATGGGTGGAGGCGGATTGCTCAGCCCTCATTTTGCACTTTCTGGAATTTTGAAGGGGATTTAAGACCACCTCCCAGAATGTATCAAGTCTGCTCCCACTTTCAGAATAGAGCCCAGCAAAGCCCTGAAGCTGAAAGATAGAAGAAGTTGCACAAGTTCTGGGAACACCATCTTGTCTTTCCCTCAGATAGAAAAAGGTCTAGAGTTGACCCTGGTAGAGGGACTGTTATGCATTATTTCCTCTGTCTGCCTTGGGGAAACGTACTTTATAGCTGCTGAGATGTTTTCCCCCTTCTGATGTCCAAAGAGACGAACCAAGGCTTCTTTGTTCTCTCCATGAGTCCATCAACCATTTTTCTCATGGACCACATGCTTGGAATTATTCTTGTAACATATGGCAAACTCTTCTGCAGCTTTGCATAAGTGAAAGTGTAGCTCTCACTTTCCACATGCACAAATATGGGACTTGGATAACTGAAATGGTCTATTTTCCAAAGAGCTCTGAGCTAGAAAATGGTAGGCTGATAGTAGCCCACATTCATGATTCCGCCATAACATGGTTGGTTGACTTCTGGATTCTCTTGATGTGCAAACCACTGAGGCTATAACCTTGTTTTCTTTCTGGGGATATTAAGCTAAAAATAAACCACATCGTAGCATAATTTTTGTTTGTTTTTACTTTTATTGAGTACAGCAAACAAAGAGAAAGAAAAATAAACAATGTACAAAATGATAAAGAAAGAAGAAGAAAAACTCAAGAAAACTAAAAGAGAAACCAAAATATATAGGGCTATGTTCACAGTTATACATGTACTACACAAGCATTTCATGGAAGGAGTGGCCATATTGCATGATAATCATCCATTGCTAATCTACATTGATAAGTGATTCATTCATAAGTTGCTAATATTGCCAACACTGCAGACCCTGGAGATGTTGGGGCCATGTCTTTATCTTTCCAGTGCTGAAGAATAAGTCATACTCTATTAACATTCCATAATGTTAATGGATGGAGCATTTTTTGGAAAATATGTGAATTCACATGTATTCATGCAAGTCCCACATGGATATAGGAAGATATGAGAGGGTGTCACTCATTCAAAATATGGAATCCAGCAGCAAATCCACAATGCCGAAATGTGTGAAGCTCTTACCTGAAGATACACTTTGCACCACTCCCTCTTTGGTTTTTGTTCCTGTAAGGAGGAGAGAGGAGAGAGAGAGGGGAAAAAATTATTAGTTTTGCTTTCAGAAATCATCCATTTATATTTGCGGTAGTATTACAGCTTAGCAGAGAATGAGTCACCAGATAAAAGGCATTGAGTTTCCTGCTTCCAAGATGAATATGGCACTTCAGACAAGTGGCAGCTTGGAGCAACCATTCAAATACAAAACCCACAAACCAAACAGATTTTAGATAGCAGCTTTTTTTTCTCTTTTGAGGAAGGAGAACTTCTTAAAGGAAGAGTCTGTCCCCCACTCTGGTAAAATAGGGAGGACCTTTAGCCAGAGAAAAATGAAGAAGATTTTTGGAGGAGAAAAAAGAGTAGTTAAGAGTTGTCTGTAGATGAATAAAAAAATGGGGCAATGCTCTTTGCTGTTTGCGGAGCTGTCCCAGAGCCAACACTTTGGTCATAAGAAAAAGAGAGAGAGAAAACTCTACCATGTAGATGCAGCTATATTCTCACTACAAAGGCACTACGTTTCCCCAAGTATATAGAGTTATGAACTGCTCGCCACATTTACTGCTTTTCAGATGCCTAAAAGGTAAATGCAAAATCTCCTACAGGGGTTACAAAGAAGGACATCACGTCTTTGGTGCTTGGCCGATGGCTTGAAAACTCTGCTCTCCTCCTAAGGACATCATCTGGTCTGCTTCAGAGGTCAGCCCGATGCTACATCACAGCCAAACTCCACTGCCATTTTAGAAAATTAGATCATCGGATCGTGCATCAAGTTTATGTATCCTTTCAAACTATCCAAATCCAAGGATGATTTTACTTGGCCTAACAATGCCAAAAGTCATTGTAGAGGTGATTCAAGTCATACTTTATTGTCACCCCTGTTTTAAATCACATTTATTCAAAAATATCAGGAAGCCTTATTTTTTTAAAAAATAAATATGCCTGTAAGCTCCTTTTCAACTTATATTTGCTTAGGGGAGGTGGAGAGGGTCTTAACCTTAAAACCAAGCTCTACTTTTCCATAAATATCCTTCACTCCAGGAATCTGGTTTTCTTCCCCTCTTTCTTTTCTGAATTACTGCATGTCTTCAGCTGGACTAACAATCACCCAAAATCAAGTGTGTGAAGGTTCTTCTCTGAGGCCTGCACGTTCACTGGAGCTGATCTGCAAAATAATCCCAAAGGGTTGATGGTACAGCAGAGGGAAAAAAGCAGCAGCTATACTAATGAGCAAACCAATTTCATTTGCCATTATTCATTGTTGTGCTGAACGGGCATTTTAATGAGCCAGGTCTAATCTCCAGCATAGTCATGAAAGTCAAGCAATATTCCTTTTTAAACTAGCAACAACAGAGCTTTAGCTTTTCCTGAAATTTTAGACAATATTACTGAAGTTTGAACTGCTCAGTATTCATGTCCAGCTGCTATCGGAGTTGCCAACCTGTTTTCTCACCAAGACCCCCAAGATTTGAACAGCCTGGAGGCTGGTGAAACATTTTCTGACATGCAGATGTTTACACTGGAAGGAAGATAGGCTGCATATTCACACACTGCCTAAATTAATCCAAACCTGCACACACATACACACCCTAACTGAGATTAAAACAAACTAAGTTTGGTTTGCTGTGCAGTGCAGCTTTTCACTCATCTTCTGAACTGTGTTCTGTTCAGGGGGAAATTGTAGGAGAGGATCCCTTCCGTACAGATGACCTCCTCTTGGATTTAACTGAAAAACACAGTTCTAGAGCTGCTAACTCGTCTTAGCAGCTCAAGCACCGTCCTTCCCACTACGTTTAATCTTCTCTGCCTTTGGAAGGACCACACCCAAGGCCTCCGAGTTCTGGTTTGTTTTCTACATGGCATGAACTCGGTATCCCCAAAACACTGCAGTTGCAAGCCAAAAGCAAACGACTGGCCACAGACGAATGGATCCCAGTGGATATTGCAGGCTCAGCTGATCTCTCCCGTTGCAAAGCTTTCTTGCTTGCTTCTTCCATTCTTTTACTGCATCTTTGGGGGCAACAGTCAACCTATCCTCAGCATCACTTTAGGTGCATGCCTACACTAGTTGAGGGGGGAGCTGCCATTTAAATTCCCCACGATGCTGCCAAAGTAGCATGATCTTGAGCCCTGTGGAAAATGTCAATGGTAGGGTCACTGTCTAGGCCACCTGGGGTTGATCACATCTGCTCATTTCTGCCATCACAAAGTAACTCCACTGGCTTTCACTAGAAGGGGCTTGGGTCCCCGCATTTGGAGATCAGTCCAGAATGAGACTGTGTTTGGGGTGAAAAGGGCATTTCTGCTGTATTTTTTTCTAGTGCTTTAGTCATAAATCAGGAATTTCTGACCCCTTTTCTTCTATGCCCCCCTCTCTGAGAAATTTGGGCTTTCCCACCTCTTTATTTGTCTCTAGAGAGGAGTAATTCAGCACCTGGCCCTGTCCACCGTGATAAGAACCTTCTAGCGCCGTAATAAGATCATTTCCTAAAGCAGCAGGTGGGTAGTCTAGGGTGACTGTGGCCGTGGTCCTAGTTTGTTCCTACTGCTCTTGAACAACTTCATGAGGATAGGTGGGGGAAGGGTTAATCCCAGAAGAAGGGAAGGAAGCTTGTTGGGGAAGAAACATAAGGGGAAAATGTTGGGCAGATGGGAATGCACAAGGAAAGCATTATCTAACAAAGTTCCTGGTCAAAACCTTCTCCATCAATCTGCAGGATGGAAGGAAATGCAGGAGAACTGGTGAGGTGGTGTTGGCTTCACCTCTTTGGGACTTTCCACCACTGGCTTCCCCCCTACCCAATTTCCACACCAGCCCTGGTCATCTTAGACAGCTACAGTGTGTGTTATCTCAGTAACTCTTGAACCACCCCCACTCCCCCTCACCAAAGATGCCCAGTAGCATTATTCACTTCTTGCCAATGAGGGTGAACTGAGAGCTGTTGGCTGGAAGGTTAGACAGATGCCCAATGTTATACTGTAATTCTCAGCTTGAAGCTCTGTTAGTGGACAACGTTTTTTCTGCTTGAAGGGTTATTCCTCCAAATTTGGTTTAAAGGTAAATAACCCTAAGATGGGAAGAGCAGGGATCTCAGATCACTAGCCTCTGATCAGCAGACCGAGCAAGTAAAGACATCACCATCTTCCTCTCCTATGGCCAACGACACTGCAGTTCTGCTGAAAGGAAAACCATATTTTCCTAACTTCTCTTTCTAAAGCCAACTTATTCCAACTCTGTCTGTTCCCTTTTTCCTTCGTGTGCATGGATGTGATATATTCACAGCCCTCCTACTGACTTGTCTAAAGCTAGAGGGCTTACAGTGGAGCCAGTTATGCTGCTTCTAGCCTCTCTGCATCTGTTCACGTGATTGTGAGCAGAGTACACTTTCTGCTTTCTTTTTCACAGTTGTTGGGAAAGAAGCCATCGAGATGACGAAGGAAAAGAAAAGAGGATGTCTGAACAGCGCCATTGCAAACCTGAGCTGCAGTGCAGTCAAGCTCCTGCCACTCATGTGAATCGAAAAGAACCTGGCTTAGTTTAGATCTGGAGGGGCTGCAGCCACCCTTGACCTACCGTTTTCGGCTCCCAGCTGTTCAACAACAGCAGCAACAAGATGACCTTTACAGCAAGCAGAATGGGGCTGCTGACTGGAATGGCGTTTGCATGAAAGCTCCGTTTTATTCTGCAGGTTCCTAGACTGAGAATGTGCCTGGAAGTTCCCAGTTCCTTATTCTAAACTCATCTCTCTTGAGTCTGTCTCTGGCTGGCGATTTGCTTCATTCTAATAAAAGCAGACAAGGCTGGAGTCGTTGCAAAGCACAGTCTGTTTTATCCTGACACTGTTCTTTCTTGTTGCAATGACTCAACATTACTGGGACTTGTTTACAGTCAACAGAAGACGGGGGGGGGGGGAGCGCTGGGGAGGCAGGGGAACACAAGGAAAAAATCTCATCAAAGCAGAGAGATGTTGCCTGCTAATGAACTGCAAAACAGCAGTGCCAAATCTGAGAGGTGGTGCCAGCAAAGGACTCACTGGCTAAGTTCTCACAGGGTGGAAGAAGGACTCGCATCTAATTTCCAACCAGGCTGCAAAAGCTCCACATTTATTTATCCTTTCCTAGTAGTTTCTGAACACACATATTGGGCCTTCCTTCTGAAACTTTATTCAGTAGTAATGGCAAAGGAGCATTTATTTGATTTTTCAAAACACATAGGCATGATTTCAGCCCAGATTAAGATGGCTTTTTAACCGAAATGGATTTGTGCTGTCAGCAAGCACTGTGGTTAGAAAGAACCATGTTATTATATTCATGTATTTATCATTTATTTATTAAGCAAATGTGTCTGTCCGCCCCTCTTACTCAAATAACTCTGGGTAGTTAACAAAACGTAAGCCCAAAAACCTGCATATAAAAACTAGGGAACACAAAAGATGCCAGGTGGAAATAACCAGCTTCTCAATCAACACAGAGAAAAAGTACACAAACCGGGCTCCACTAACCTCCTGGCCCTGAAGCCTCAGGTTTCTAAGGCCTTCTGAATGGCCAAGAGGGTTGGGACCATCCAAAGCTCAGGGAAGAGGCTGTTCTACTGTTAGTCGTGGATCAGTGAGCATCTCACACGATGGGCTTCCATGACATCTCCCACCAGATGAGGAGAGAGGGCCCTTGTATCTCCTCTCCTCTTATCTCTTGTTCTCGTCAGAAGTATCTTCCCACCTCTGCACCCAACATGTGAAAGACAAAAGACCCAAAGGAGGAAGAAGTAGATACAGCCTTGCTCTCCTTTGGTGAAACGGGGCAGGGTAAACATGCTGGCCAGACCTACCTGCATTCATGGGATAATGCACAGCTTCTGGGTCCAGCCAATACACTCAGCCAAACGCAATTTCTTTGATCAGGCTCAGCACCATGTGCAGACACAGCCATTGTGGCCTATTCAACCAACCATGATTAAGCACATCAAGGCCTAGCACACCAACACAACTTGGGGAAGGCTGCCTGATGCTCCAAGAAGATGGACCAGTTTAAATGCAGGAGTTTGGTGTGGTTTCAAAGAAGTAGGGAGCTGGGGAGAAGAATGTCTGTCACATGGGTAGGATGGCTGAATCCAGAAGCATTCACTATGCCTTGGCCTTCCTGAGCCTGAAAGGAGATGACACTTGTTGTACAGGGTTGGGATGAGCTCTGAGTCTCTTTGGGTTGGGCTCAGCTCCTGTTCAACAATATGGAAGTGGTTTACTTTATCCTTTAGCACAGGGCACAGACCCACCCACAATATCAAAATAAAATTCTAGAAAAAGACATAACATTATGACACCCCAATAGCCGCCTTAATAGGCCCAAGTCAATTTATAAGCTCCAACTGCAAACTTTATCAACAGCTAGTGCTGTTTTGGGGTCTTGGAGTGCCAAGAGGGGCTTCATGTAAAACTAATATGGCTATGTAAGGAATTGAGAGGCGATGGCAGTTTGCTATGAGTATCTCGACCAGTATTACATTATGCACAGATGTGGGCTGGTGACTCAATGTTCCCAGACTGAAAGGGACACGCCTTGTTTTGCAGAAGGAATTTCTGCCCTCCCATATGGCTGATAGCAAAATATCAACCTGCAGTATCGCGAGAGCCAGTTAACATGTTTAACTGTTTAAAACCAAGTTTCCTAGGTCCCAGTCACACTGTGGGTGGCATTTTGCTACATTCAGTTCAAAATGCTTCATCAAGGATCCTATATTTAAAAACTTGCATAGCCTGTTCTCCCAGAGTCAGCGGTGCCTCTGGGGATGGAAATGGAAATCCTTCTCCCAGGATGTTGTTTTAAGATCCCCCCATCTAGCACACAGCCCTGGGATGTCCTGCTGTTCTCCCATCCAAATATTAACCAGATATGGCCCTGCTTAGATTTTTGAGATCAGCCAAAGTTGAGATCAGCCAAACGTCTAGGCCAGTGTTGTCCAAACTTGGCCACTTTAAGATGAGTGGACTTCAACTCCCAGAATTCCCCAGCCAGCCATGCTGGCTGGGGAATTCTGGGAGTTGAAGTCCACTCATCTTAAAGTGGCCAAGTTTGGACAACATTGGTCTAGGCAGCTAGCTTACCCGGATTCAGATGCTGATATTTTTCCATCGGTGGGGCGGGGAGGAGAAGATTCTTCTATTTAAAACTAAACATTCCCACTGCCCATCGATGGTGCACGATGCCAAGCAACTCCTAAAATTTGCTGCAGAGGTTATGTTTCAGCAGCTTCAGCAGACCATTTAGATCAGGATTTTAGGAAAATACGGTGGAGATACCATGACATAAAGAAAGAAGGGTGGACCTGCCCATCTAATTTGGAAATTTAGTTGGGGCATTTGTTTTCAGATGATGGCTGATGTGTTGGAATATAATCATGCTTCAAAAGTAGGGCAAAGGGATGACTTTGCCTCCATTTCATCCTTTTCCCCTGCTTCCTTTCCCTTCATTTTTAAAAGTATGGCTCTTCCAGGTCAAACTTCCAAAGCTGTGTCTGCAGACTCAGGAGAATATGAATTTAAAGGAACATCTGCGGGGCCTTTGAAGACATTTCTTCTGATGTTCCCCTGCAATCTCATTTCCCAGACATGTGCTCCAAATTGAGTTATCAGATAAAAAAAAAAAAAGCTTAGCAGGAATTATACATGCTGGGATGAAATGGGAAGGTTACAGGGCAAAGAAGGGAGAAATTTATGTATTTATGAACTGGAAAATGTGTTTGCCAAAGTATTATACAACTGCACCCTGAGAAATGAAGCAAAAGGGAAGAGACAGAAGAGGAATGCAGAGGGAGGAAGGAGGAGGATTATGTGGCAATAAAAGAAAAAGCAATTCTCATTGGCAGACAGGATTATAAATGTTCCTGAACTTGACATGAATGAAAACTTGTGCATTAGAAAAACACAAGACTTGAGACTAGAAGGTGATGCAACTGACCATTTTTTTAAAAAAATAGCTGCTTCATGATGCTTCCAAGGTACAGTGATGGGTTTAAATAGTTGCTTATTAGATGAATGAATATTGGTAGTTTCTTCATACTTGAATTAAGACAGAGTAGGGTTTAGTGTACTCTGGAACTGCAGTTGATGATTCTGGCAAATCTGTACAATGCAGGATTTCTCCATCCATGTCAAAATCCTGATTCCTTACAGTTTCTATTAGTTTCCAGGCTCTGGAAATCAGAGGACACTGCAGTGCTAATGTATCTTTCAGGTGTTAAAGGAGAAATACCTTGCTATGGGGATGGGAACTTCCTTTTGCAGGCCATCATAAAATAAGGAACGATACCAGGGGAGCCCAGAGCAAAATAACAGATGTAAGGATTGCACAGGATTGCACAGATAAGCAGTTAGAAACAAACCAAGCGAATGCAAAGAAAAAAAAGGAATTCTCTTAGATGCAGACGGTGGCAACGGTCTTAACACTTTCTCCATTCCATCCCCTGAGTGTCGACCAGGGAAACGGAGAGTGATTCTGTTGCCTTTGCATAGCGCACAAGCCCTGAATCCTTTGGCGCAGCTTTTAACTGATAATGCAATTCAGTTCCTGGGAGGGAGCCAAAAGAGATTTTACCTCTCTCAGAGAGCCTGTCTCTGGCTCTCTTTTTCAGGCGAGGCGAGAAGAGACCAAAGACAGCCAGAAGGGAAGGCTGAGAAACATGGCGACAAGGAAGCAGATACGGAGAGAAACACTTGCTTTCTTGATTCCTTCCTTTTGTGGTTTATCCTCACAAAAAATCTTTGGGTAAGGGGAGAGTTATAAGTTCTCAGATGAGAACCAGGCCCAAGAAACCCCACCACCTACAGCCAAACTCATATTTGCCTCCTGCTCTTCTTCCCCAAAGCATTTCTCCAGCCAAGGGCAGAAAAGATTTGTCTCACATATCCCTTCCTTCCTTCCTTCCTTCCTTCCTTCCTTCCTTCCTTCCTTCCTTCCTTCCTTCCTTCCTTCCTTCCTTCCATCCTTCCTTCCTTCCTTCCTTCCTTCCTTCCTTCCTTCCTTCCTTCCTTCCCTCCCTCCCTTCTTTTTCCTTTCCTTTCCTTTTCCTTTTCCTTTTCCTTTTTCTCTTTCTCTTTTTTAAAGTCATATATGAGAGGAGCCCTATCCCCCTCCCCCTTTGCCTGCTCTGATCTCAAGGGCATCGTTCTGTAAGGTCACAAATACAGATTGGTTCGTGCCAGGGACCGCAAAGGTGGCTGCTGGTTAAGAAGATACATCATTTGACCTACCTACATACATCACCCCTTCTTTGGTCTTCTCAGCTGCTTCGGTGACTCCCTGCTTGGTCTTCTCAGCTGCGGCCACCACTCCCTCCTTAGCAATGGAGAAGCCCTTTTTAAAGACATCCATGTTGGCTGGATGGCTGGCCTCGGCAACAGTTTTGCTGAAAGCCGGTGGAAGGTTTGCCTGCCCGCTCTGTGCAGCCCTCTCGCCTGGAGACAGGCTTGCTCCGACTTCTCTGCCAGAGGAGAGCAGCAGGCACTGGGTGACTGACTCGTCCTTCCACGCTCTTATTGAGGAAACATATCACAGGGTAGCCAATGCCTGCAAGAGGTTGATGCTGAAATATTAATGACATGGATTTGCCTGTAAGGCTTTAGAGAAAGAAGCAGCAGAGAAAGGGGGGAGGAGAATAGCAAGGTAAGTGACTTTTTGGGACGGTCTTTAAATGCCCTTTAAAGAGCTACTGCAATGCTTACTCAAGGACACATGTTTTGCAAACACTTTCAGCAGGAGACAAAGGTTTTAGCTGCCCTCCCCCCAAAGCTTTTCATTTCTCGACTTTTTAAAGCAGATTTCTCACAGGAAGGTGTAGGCAAACAGGAGACTAAGGGACGGGTGGTGGGGGGGAGAGAGAAAGAGAGAAGACTGGAACCCAGCAGAGCATCACACTTTTCAATAAAGGTTTAATCTGAGCTGCAGGGTAGCTTATCACAAGTCTCAGGGTTTATAAACTAGGCTATTTCACAACTAGGGACTTGCAGCATCTTGAGAGCATCACCCAGCCATTGCTGAAGTGAGAGAAAGCTTCATTATTGCTATTTGGCACAAGGATAGTTGGGTGACTCTAGAAGAAGCTGGAAGTTGCTCCTGGAAATGGCTGTGGTCCCCCACTAAAGAGGGTGTTTCTACCACCACCTTCCCCTTCCAAAAATGACCATCACAGATAAGAGGATGTGCATGCTTTGTCAAAAAGAGAGGGCACCCATTTCCAGTCCTCTCCTTTCACACCTATTCATGTGCGCAATTAGATGCATGCATGCAATTTTGGAAGCAATCATTACAATTTCATTGGAGTTACACTACATCTACATATATGGGGAAAGTTCATGGCCTGGTTGTTCTCTAATGCTGATAAGCAACTGAAGGCCCTTGTTCTAATTAGTATGGATTTGAGACTCTAAGGCAGACTTGGACTGGAAAAACAGAGGACACCTTCAATTAGAGGATCTCCTGCTGAAAGCTCTTCAAATACTTTTTCTTGCCAAAAATGGGCATGGTTAATGCCTTCTATGGGACTAAAAATCCATCCTCCCATAAGCATTTGGGTAGTGAAGAGGAGAAAGCTCAGCCTAAATTGTAGATTGTATTTGAAGAACTATATGGAGATATCTCACTCCACCACAGACATTATCAACCAACGGCCATTCTTCAAGGAATGTTGTTTGGTGGTCCTGTATGACATCTTCAAGCATATCAAGTTCGTGTTGGGGTGCTGCTTACACTATAAACTGTAGTCCTATGGTTGTCTGCCATAAGCCACGCTGGATAAATATTGAAGGGTAAGTATAAAAAAAACTTTGACCATGACCAACAAAATAAATATTTACAGCTTAAGATCCCAGGACCCTTAAGTTTTCATGGCATCTCACTGCCAGTCCATCTGCCCTTTGTCCAGCAAATTGACTCAGTCCTGTTTGTCCTAAGCCCCAGAATCCCATCCTTCGGCTGTTTCCCAAAGACACACTGATTTACTTGCTTGTTGTTCTCCTATTTTATACTGACTTTTGTGCAGGAGCTCTCAGCAGCATACGTAGCACTCCTTCCTCCTATTTTTCCCCACAACAATCCTCTGAGGTAAGTTGGGCTCAGAGGGAGGGACTGGCCCAAAGTCGCCCAGTGGGCTTTTGTGGTTGAGGATGGAATGCCACCTAATGTTGACCGATGTCAACATTGGCCCTGAGACACAAATGGGCTTTACTATCTATTTTCTACAGCTTGTGTCAGTGCTTGGCCAACTTGGCTTATCTTGACAATGTACTTGGATGGATGACCCCAGGAAATCCCAAGACCACAGTCTAAAGTGGAAGGGAAAAAAAAATAATCTCAGAAGAGGGCATTGTCAAATTGCTCCCAAGAAAACTTGAGTCTGGCTTAACTCAAGCAAGTCTCTTACCTTATTAGTGGACTGGGCCACCACTAGGACACGTAGCCACCCACTGTGACTGCAAGTGATTTGGAAACGTCTTCCTGGTCTAGAGTTTTGCAGAAATGATGATTTCTAAAGAGAGGGAGAGAGAGCACACAGAGCTTTTGTATTAATTTGTTGAATAAATAAAGGATAACCTACTGCTTTTGCTCATTTGGGGATGGAGGATCAAATAATTCAGTACAGCTAACAAGAAGGCACAGGTTTTGTACAAAAGCAACAGGTGTGGCAAGAGAAAAAATGAGGTCCTTATGCAAGCAAGTGCCTCTAAATAAAGTTACATGATTGATTGATTGATTGATTGATTGATTATGTGCCATCAAGTCCGTGTTGACTCTTGGTGATCAAACAGAAAGATTTTCTCCAGGAAAAAGTAGGTAAGGCAAATGCAATGCTAAAACTAGCATGTTGTTATATGAAGAGGCCGTTGCATCACTGAGATGCCACTTGGGACTGAAGTTCCCCAATGAACGGAGAGAAACAACCAAGAGAACCTGATGCAATAGAAAGCCAGTTTCAGTGATAGATAAAAGCAGCAAAACCATATCTGAAAGTTGGAGATTAGGAGAAAAGACTGGCCAAAGAAACAAACAATGGGTAAAGAGGGGGCAAGCTATTTCTCTCCTTTAAATTATAACATCTCCTGGAGTCTTTCAGATATATAGGAGAGACTTCGATACGTCCATTTGAGTTCTCCACTGAATGTTCATCTCACCTTGGTGGGTCCCTGTAGGCCAATAGGCATTTGATAATGGAGTGTTACTGCCCGTTCTGGATTTGCGGGCCAGGCATTCAAACTGGTCACACTGAGGGTTTCTAAAGCCAGTCCTATTTGCCCTTGAAAAGGCAGATTGTTGGCAGCCTTGCAGAGAAGGATGGTTTTGCCTCTGGACTTCAGGCAGGGAATCCTCACTGATCATCACTGCAACGAATAAATAAAATATTGATTTCTGCTGAAATTAATGCTGCATTGCTGTAATCGATGTATTGCTATTGACCAGGTCTTAATTAAGGCAAAAGGGTTTTCTTTTTCTTGCAATCGTTCCCTTCCCCTGTTGACCTTGGCTGGCACCTCAGAAAACTCTCCGAATTGTCCAGCATGGGACATACACAGGGAGATATCAGGCCTGTAACAGCTCTGGACCTTTTTATGCACAACCCGGCACAGCTGAAACTGAACAGCCCGTGAAAACTGTACCAAAACCTCTACAAAGGTTCAGCCATTGGAAACTCTTGCCCCACCCATTTTCCACCCCCATTATTGAACCCATATTCCATCCCCCAAGTAGCTGGTTGATTTCTGTGAAGCATGGAGGCTGCCAATTACTTAATTCCAAGGGCCACAATATGACCACCGGTCATATAGGCAAAATGGTGGCTGTGTGATCAAAGTCCCATCCTTTTTTACGTATGAAATGCGGTCGATGTATTGATCTCACCCCCCCACCCTCCCGTGGATGTCCCTGTTCCAGACCAGGGTGGTTAATATTGCCAAAAGCTTAATTAAAATCCAGAGTTCTCCAGTGCTTGTTCTATTTCCCTCATCACCATTTCTCCTAGCCACTATTTTTTGCATCTTTTCTTTCAAATGTCTGTTTTTATAAATCATCCTCAGAACAAACCTCTGAGAAGTCCTTGGTCTTATTTTCGATTCCTTGCTCCCTCTGCCCCCTTTTTAACCCTTCCGAAATCCCATCCCTTCGCTGAGAATGGACATCCTCTGGCCCCACATTCTTTGAGTTTCCATTTTATTTAAACATTTCTTGTCTTTTGAAGTTTTATTGGATCTGATAAAACTCAACCAGTGCTGCTGCATCTGGAAAAGTTTGCCCCCCACCCCGAAATAAGGGATTGCATTTTATTAAAATATTAACCTGTTGAATAGCCTAATGTTGAAGTGTTGGGCTGGAAGCGTTCCTGTGGCTTGGACCAGTTACGCCCTCTCAGTTCATCCTACCATACAGGTTGTTGTGGTAGGGATAAAATTGGGGAAGACTCCAGTAGAGGCCACTTTTACTCTCAGAGAAATAAAAAAATAAAAAGGAATAAATTATACATTGACACTTCGGTTGGCATGTATTGGTCAATTTAATTTTAATCTTACAGTCTTTGTTAATCTTCAATTCTTTTTGCACTTTAATTCTGCTTATGTAAATAAATTAGCAGCAACCTTATTATGGGATAAAATGGACCCGGTTGAATCAAATTTAATGTCTACTCATCTCTGCTTAATTTAGTTAACCTTTTCATTAATTTGATACATGCTAAATTCAGGTTCACTTCTGCATTCTCCCTCCCAAGTAAGGAACTGAAAGCCTTGTTCGGTTTAATCGTGCCATTAACTTCCTTTCCCTACAACGTTGCTTGGAAAGACTCTCTTTCTTCAGCGCTTGGCTTTGGATGCTCAGCCTTCACTGCACCTTACGTGATTCACCTTCTACAAGGTGATTCTCAAGGTGTGCTTTGCCAGATGCACTTTACTACAGCCCTTAAGAACATGCTCAGTCAGGCTCTGGGCTCTGTTGTAAATTGATGTGTGAAGGAGCAGAAATGAGGCTTGCTAAAGTAGCCTTCCCAGCCTGGCACCTCCTGGATGCATTGGACTACAATTCCTAGCATCCCCAACCAGCTTGGACATTGGATGCAGGTGCTGAAGTCCAAAGTCCTCTTCAAGTTGAATGTGACTCCTGGTGACTTCACGGGCAGGTATAGCATGGAAGTAGTTTGCCAGTTCTGCTTTCTAAATGTTGACATCCTGCAATTTTTCTGGTGGTCTCCCGTCCAAATATCTGTCTCGGCTTAGCTTTTGGAGTCAGCTGAGACTGCCACCTGCTGTGGTTGCCCATTGAAAAAAAACACATCAATGTGGCCACAGTTGTTCTAACATCTGGTAATTGCCACATTGCTTTCAAGGTGCTTCCAGAATGACCTCATGACCTGCTCTGCTGTCTTCCCAGATGCTGGTCAAGTTAACCAGTCTGTGGTTCACAGCAAATGCCTATTCATTGGATGGAAAACGAGATATGAAGATAGCCTTCCAAAGCTAAACTTGACTTCTGAGGACCATACGAAAACGGTTCACCTTCCAGTCTAGCCTTGAGTCCCCCCCACATTTCCAAGTACTAACTGGCTCTATCTCATAGGTGCTCTAAAAGGATCCAGATTATTAGGGAACCCTGTTCTGATATCGCACTGCTTCTGGAGTGGAGGAACCCAAGAAGGAAGTGACAGCTATCTTTGAAGTTCAGGTCTCAGCGGCTTCTGCAGATGGTTTACCTATTTTTGGATGAGTGTATGCGTGCATGGAACAGGAGGATGTTTGCTTCCTAAAGCAACTTACATTGGATTTTCTATAAAACCTAATTATAGAAATTATCTTTTATTTTCCTTCCACCGGAAGAAAAGAGTTAAGAGTTTGTTGATTTAAGAAAACATACCTTAGGATGTATAATACAAAGCACCTGATGAAACGCCTCCATTCCTGAGCCAAAATCATATTTGAGCATTCGAAGGAGGATTCAGGAAATTAAACTATGTTTTAGCATTTATTTAAAGAGGGATGTGTATGCCCTGTGTTAAAAGAAACACCCAACTTGTGATGAGGTCACCCCAAATTTTGTACAATTGGCAACCCTTTTGCACTGATTGGCAACCCTTAGTGCCACAGTGGGCTTATTTTGCAGAAATTGCTCTTCACTGTTAACATTTGAGCATAACGTCTTTGAATTTGGCTAAAGGACTTTGCGGAGAATCTCAATCAGTGGAAAAACTGCTTTGCTTACTGACATATTAGGTGCTTCTTTACATAATTAAAGATAGAAACTTGTTGTTGTTATTAAGCAATGAAAACCAAGATTCAAATGAAGCTGATTTATAAATCTGTAATGTTTTGGATTCCTTCTCATTCTCTCAATGGCCTTCAGTAACCAACCTTCCTTCCTTCCTTCCTTCCTTCCTTCCTTCCTTCCTTCCTTCCTTCCTTCCTTCCTTCCTTCCTTCCTTCCTTCCTTCCTTCCTTCCTTCCTTCCTTCCCATCCAGAAGATACTTTGTATGACCTAAACCACTGAAATGAAAGGAGCAATATTTATACAGCAATTAATCTTGCATGCTCTGTAGTCATTCTTTCTCTGTCTCTCTGTCTCTCTCTGTCTCTGTCTCTGTCTCTGTCTCTGTCTCTGTCTCTCTCTCTCTCTCTGTGTGTCTGTGTGTGTGTGTGTGTGTAATTAACATGATCTTTACAACAATTCTGTAAGGCAGATTATTATCAGGATTCCTACATTCCTGGGGATGAAACTGGAAAAAAAATCAATTGTTTAAAGGTACTCAGTGCAGTCTAATCTGGAGCAGTGCCCTCAAAATTCTGCATTTTGATCTCTATAAAGTGCTCATTTTGAGATCTTTGGTCCTCAGTCCTTCCGTCTGAACCACTCTTAGATCTCTGACCTGCAAAATAATGCTTTTGCCAGCTGTCCGTGGCATCTGCCCGTGGCACCTTCAACACTTCCAACACTGCTATGAATTCAAAGATGTTTTGTTTCGTTTGGCTTTCTGAAAATGCTGTGAAAACGTCTGAGGATTCTCAAGAGTCATTTTACCTGGAGTGGAAGTTGATGATAAGAAGAAGCTGAGCATGTTCTGGATAAGTCAAGAGAAGCACGAGATGTCTTTTCTTTAAGAACAACAGATGCAAAGGCCACTGTCATTAAAAAACAGACAGGCATTGCTGGCTAGGAGATAGGACATTTTCTTTACTGGCCATGATAATAAGTGTTCTTTAAAATGTATTTATTAATGTTATTATACTAAACTAATTGTTGTATTTTAAAGTAACATTTAATTGTATTTAGAATAGAAGTTTTAGCTGTATCGCGGATATTTTAAATTTGGTATTGACATTGTTGATAACTACTAGGAGTCCTTTGTATGTTCAGTGATACACCGATGTGATAAACACATAGATAAGAAAAGAATAGATACATATATTAGTATTAAGAAAATAATATTGTTTCAAAATTAATAATCATGATCTTAATTATGAAAGAGAAAAAGAGGGGCGTGAATACTATGTTATAAACAGAACAACTCCCCCCAAATTGAAACTCTTCCTCCTTGCTTTTTGCCAAGAAAAGAAATCCAGCTACTTCAAATATTGACGACCAACATGCAGTGCTTCAGCAATCCATTGGTGCCAATCAAATATAGATTGCTCTTCCAGTGTTAAACCATGGGAAATGATGTCCTGTAACTTAGCTCCATGTTAGTTCATTTACATTCATAATTTTGTCTCCCACCTTTCTGCTTCCATAAGCATTCAAGGCAGCTTGCAATTTAGACAAGACCCAGGCTCCAGCTTTTTTTGGCAAGGCGTCTGACCCCTTGGCTAGAGGATCTGACTCGTTTTAGAGATGTAGACCTGCCTTGTAGGTCCCTGCTGCCAAGTGCCAGGATATTCAATGATATTCATCTTGGGAATCTGCTCCAGCCCTCAATATTTACTTTTCCTTGCCTGCTAGTTAAAGTTAACATCCTTTTCCTGTATCCCAGCAAGAAGGCAGCTGATAAAAAAAGGCTGTGTTCCTGTGTGTTTGTTGATAAGTCCAGAAGCAAGTCAAAAGTAAGATTTGCCCCCTTGAATCAACCACAGCTTGTTCCATATAATTCACATACATACATCACCCACACAGAGGTCCTTTGCGCTCCCACACAGGAACCTATTTCACATTGTCATCTGACCTCTGACATTTCCACCGTAGCTGGGAGGGTCAACATTTTAAGCTTCCGCTCTTTGTTAGCGGTATCGTTCCTTGTTCCACGTTTCAGTTAAAGGAACGGGACGAGGCAGGTTGTAGGAACAGACTGATTTGAAGTTCAGAGAGGTCTCAAGGCGTTGAGAAGAACCGAGGATGCTAACTACAATTTTACTGCTTTGTGGGGCTGTTGGGCTGCTGAAATCAGACATGCATTCACGGTATCCAGGTTATCACCATCCCAGGCAAGGGCCAGAAGTTCATCAGATGCCTACACCTCCACAACCTTCTTCTCCAGCTGAGGAATTCTGGAGAAGAGAGTCGGTCCAAGAGGAAACTTCCAATACTGAGGCAGAAGCGGGTGATTCTTACCCTGGAAGTCAGCAACCCAGAAATGAGTAAGTATTGGCCAAAATGACATCTCACGTGTTCCAATTTGCAATGTACTGGAATGGCACTCGATTCTTTATTCTGGAATTGCAAAAAGAGCTGGGGGATTTAAATACCTATTCTAGAAAAGGACGCTGTTTGTTCCAGAATTTGACTGCATCTGATATCCATAGAGTAAGTACAAACATAATGCAGCAGGTCAATCTTTTCATTCTGCAACCCTATTAGAAACCCAGAGCAAAAGGATAGGGACCCAGACCCAAATCTCTGATCCTCAGACTTCTTTATGTCACTACAGACCATCTACATATTGTTGGTGGAGCTGGCAAATTACTTAAGAGCATCACTTTTTGTCCTATAATCGAAGCACACACAACGCTACGCCTTTCCTGACCTAGTGCCTTCTAGATACGTAGACTATGACATCCATCATTCTTGACCAAGGCAGGCAGATTAAGAGACTTAAGCTGCACTTAGATGGGGACAACACTGAGAAAGTCCATCGCTGTCTGCAAATCAGTGGAACAGAGCTTAGATTTACTGATTTGCATCACATTATTTTTTGTTTCATTCATTTATTCAATTTACAGCCATAGACCAAAACACAGAAAGAAAATTAAAAAGAAAAGAAAAACCATGTTTGTTGTTGTTGTTTAAAAGCCAACTAAAACAAAACAAAGCAAAAAGAGAGTAAGCAGTTAGGATTTTTTTTTTTTAATCCAGGGGCAAAGTGTTTCTCTTGCTGGATCTGAATTTGGCTTCTCATCGCCAAGGCAGCAAAGCAGAATTTGGCCGCTGTCAGAGATGTAAGATTGCACTGATCAGCCAGCAGTAGTTGAATATAAAAAAGATTTATGTGTCCTGAGAAATCCACTAAATGAGGTGCAATGTACTGTTCATAATATCTCTGCAGAAGAGGCAATGTAATAAAATATGGTTTAGGGATTCTGCCGTGTTCAATCCACAAGGATATCACGGGTCATTATAAGGAACTCTTTTGAAGAGCTTTGCAAGCCAGCATTGGTGGAGCATCACAGCAGGACAGGGTGAGGTTTTGCTACCTCGTTCAGGTAGCTCGCTGGTTTCCATGAGGGTGGAGTTGCTTAAGAGAAGATGGTTAGGTAAGGAGGTGGAGCCAGTTGACCATTCTCTATCCAATGTACACGTTGATATCAAATCTTGATATCTATCTGTTCTTTTTTTTTTTTTTTTTTTTGATCAGTGTAAATGCTCATATTGGCTCCATTTGCAGTATTTAGTGAACATTTATTCATCTCCTGACTTTAAGTCAAGGCAGCTTACAATTAAAAAGAAACGCAGGAAGAGAGACAAACCAAGCAAATGACAGCAGTGTGCAACCATGTAATAAGGAAAACACATTAACTGAATTAAAATATGTGGGAAATCTGGACTGGGAAAAATCAGGTACTTCTGTGTCTCTTTGGTTTGGAGATTGAAGTGCATATTACTTTTCGTTGATATCAGTGGGATTTCACACTTCTAAATCATGGGTTTGCAGACTTGGTGAGCCAAATCATGATTGCCATCATTAGCCAGTCCTTGTCCTAGATCTTCCGATGACTCTAATAGGAATGTGAACAGGTTTCCGCAGAGCCTTCAGTGAAATAAATGTGCTCTGTGTACTTTTTTTGCATTGACTGTCTCTGCCACTTTTCAGAACAGGACAATCCTTCAAGGAATGGAGAACCTCAGTATATATACTGCAGTAGTTCTGGCCTCACGTTTGCAGGCCTTCAACCAAGATGTTTGTTGTGACCATCTCTTCTTCCATATTGCCAGCTACTTGCTGTCCTTCATCCTCTGGGCCAAATCCCCAGAAGGAGGGCACAGGAGAGATCAGACAAGTCATAGCAATTGCTGTTCTTTCTGGTAACCCCCAACAATAGTTGGTGCACTCTTCTTGGCCAAAAAGCTAGAGCAGGTTAGAGAAGTAACAAGGAGGTCAGAGCTCTTGGTGGCAAGCAGTGAATCTCCTCCTGGGGTATGGGCCTTGGCAGGTGTTTATATGGCTGAAAAAAGATGGTAGGAACTATGTAGCCCCTCTTCCCATTTACCAAGCCCAGCAGGAATGTATAATAGTGGTGTTCCAGAGCTAAAGGGTAGAGAAGGAAAACTGTGTACAGTATTTTCAAGGCTTCCCAAAACAGTGCATTTGGGAGAGATGCAGAGCATGTCCATGGTTCCTGTCTGATAAAATATAAAAATCTTGAGGAAAGAGGGATGAATGCTTTGTAACAACACACTTCATTGCTAGGCTACTCCTGGGAAGTGACCTACTTCTTTGTATTTATGGTCAGTGCTGCTAATGCTTTGTTCCTTTACTTTCAGAAGGGTGAGTTCTCATAGCCAGACTCTTCTTTGATGGATATAATGGGCAAATCCAGGGAGAAGTCATTTCCTTTCTTATGGTTCTCTAAAAACAAGAACAAAACCCACTCTTCCAGAAGATTAGTTTCCCTATTGCAGATTCTCTGAACCTGATGTCTTCCAGATGTCCTGGAATGCAATGTTTCATCCAGCAATGGAAGAAGGGTACTTGTAGTCCCACATCTGGAAGATTCCAGCTTAGAAGGGATGCTCTATTCATTTTCTTCCCATCTTTTTTGTTCTTGTTGGGCATGTAAGTAAGTTTTCCCAGGACCCAGGGAGCCCCAAGCCAACCAAGTGGTCCTTTCAAGGTCTTGTCTCAGTGTCTGGAAGCTATCAGGATGGAGAGGAACAGACTCAGGCTCAACCCTGGCAAGACTGATGGCTGTGGATGTTGGTGTCACCCAAGACTGGGGAGCTTCCACTTTTAGTTCTGGATGGACTCATACTTACTCATTTGAGACTGGTGCAAAACTCAGGGGTTTTCTGGACTCTTAGTTCCTGCTCAATGACCTGGTAGCAGCTCTGGCCAGGAAGGTGTGCTAGTTGTGTTCTTTCCAGTAATGAGAAGTCCTCCTCACAGTCACTCATGCTTTGGTCACCTCATGTGTGGACTATTGCAACATGATCTACATGGGGCCACCCTTGAAGTCCACTCAGAAGCTACCACTGGTCCAGAACGCAGCAGCACTACTGTGATGGGCAAGCCTTGCTATGCCCATGTCACATCCCTGCTTCAAGAATTGTGGTGGTTGTCACTAAGCTTCTGGGTGTAATTCAAAGTGCTGGATATCCCCTATAAAGCCCTACATGGCTAGGTCCTGGCTACTTGAGGGACCATCTGTCTTCTCTGGTTGCTGCCCAGCTTATGTGGTTCTTCCTCCAGTCCTCAGGCAAGGGTGAATGATGTCAGCCCTTCAAGGTGAGCCAGGTCAGGAAACAGACACTACAAGAAATATTAGACTTTGCTGATGTAGGCTATTGTAACAGGATTTTGAAAGCCTGACACACTTTCTTCTTCCCTCCCTCTTCTAACCAAGAGAGTCAAGGTGGGGCAATCTTGAGTTTCTTTCTCACACTTCTCTGTTCTCCTGAGTTAAGCTTCCTAACAGTTGCTGTGTATTTTTTCGAGGGCATCTGTGTACTCTCCTACAAGCTCAGGGCTCCGTGAGTTCATTTTTTATCCAAACCTAATCATTCCCTCTTAGATATGCAAAAATATCTCCAAAAAATCAAAATCCATTCCTGCTATCTAATTTTGTCTCATCTCTAAACTATTAGTCAGTATCACCTGTTGCCCTTAACATCAATCTGTGCGGTTCTTTGCAGATTTTTTGTAATTTCCAGCATTAAAAAGGTCCAAGGCCGCTTTATTATTCATTCATTTCTGATTACAAAACTTTGCCTTTCTCTGCACATGTAATCAAAGAAGCTATATTTATGGTATCATCAGTGTGCGAAGTTCTTTACAGATTTTCACGGAGACATTTTATTCATATTTCTTATCCCAAAAGGCTATCATTCTGCAGACATAAAATCTAAGCAGCTAACGAATCAGCACAATGCACGAGCAATGACAGTAACAGAACCATCCATACCCTCATCTGAAGCATCTTTTCCCAACCTATCTCTTTCCAGATTATAGTCCTCATCAGCTCCAGTTGGCATGGTCAGCAAGCATGGAAGCTGTAGTCCAAATCAGCAGGGGCGCCAGCTTGAGGAAGGCTAACAGAAACAGGGATCAAAAGCGGTAGCCGTCAGCAGCCAGACAATGTCCAACCAGGTAGTCATTACTGAGAGACAATAAGGAGGGAGAGAAGACATGTTAGATAGAGGGAATGTGAGCAAACAGAATTTCATGGACAACAAAGCACTGGGTTTAGGCACAATCCCAAGGTTTAAACTATAATCGGTCTTTTGGAAGAGATGGTCCTGCTTCTTCACAACTTGAGATCCAGTAGTAGGAACTCCATTTAAGGATTCTCACATCATCTGCTGCATTGGCTCCATTTCCTGAAAAGTAACAAGAAGTGGTAGTAAAGATAGTAATGAATTAAGTCAGAAAGATACATGAAACAGCAAGGCAAGCACTTGTCCCATGGAAACACTTAAACCTAACCGTGAAATGTTCATCATCTTCTTGGCCCCAGTGTCACTTGGCCCCTTGCCCAAATAATCCTTTCTTTTCTTGCTTGCATTTAATTGTGTTGTCTCTTATTGCTTGAAAGGAACATGCTCCACTCCAGCAAGGTGATCCAAGCCTGAAAATAGCCTTCTGATATATGGCTCTACCCTTTAGGATGTTCATTTAGGTCCCCTGGCCAGGCTGCATGCATCTTAGATGGGAAGTCATAATTGCAAATAGATGCTGCAGTTAATTCTGGATGAGGGGCAGAAGCTCTAGGCTTCCTGTTTGTGGGGCTCTTCAAAATGGATTTGATTGGAGTCATCACATGAAATGAATATGATGATCTAAATGAGGCTTTCACATATGAAAGTGGTGCCTA
Organism: Python bivittatus; assembly: GCF_059951505.1. Taxonomy (NCBI): domain Eukaryota; kingdom Metazoa; phylum Chordata; class Lepidosauria; order Squamata; family Pythonidae; genus Python; species Python bivittatus. The sequence continues at coordinate 8,861,801 of NW_028277033.1, forward strand.
TGCTGAAATGGCCCCTCAAGTGTAAGCGTGAGAATGTAATCAGAGGAAACAATTAGATTGCCAGATGGAGCCATCAACCAACCCTATATAAATAAATCCCAAGGACGTCCACATTTTCCCATACAAGGTCATATACAGCATTATCCTACTTACTGTAATCTCACCACAGGTGGTTGAATGCATATCTGCAGGAGGATAAGAGATGTCTATTATTTCTGTACATTTTTCTTGGTTTCATGATCACTGAGTGGTTATCAGGAAGATGTTAAAAAAAGGAACCTTGTGATGTGACCGGATACAAGGAAGTTCTATAGCAGCAGGAAATCTTTGAAGCTGCCCCTCACGTCTACCACCAGAGTCTGAATTAAGCAGAGGTGCAGGAAAGGAAGGTTAAGACACTTGCAGACAATGGGGCTTTCCATCAACATCAAGTCTTCTAATTTCACACTGGAATCAGAACAGAGTTCTGGTGGGCTGTTCTGGTTATGAAAGTTACTAGGATGCTAGGGGAACCTCAGTGCTTTGCGTCCGTAGCCCTTGCACAGAATCAACAACCATGTAGAAAATCAGAATATCACCACCAGATGACAGAGATAGCTTTGTCAACCGGTCACGGAGATCAAAACAAATCTCAGCATGGCTTGTGAACAGGAATTTCCCAGGTAAAAAGACCAGTCACAAGCCAGATCAAGAGGAAGACATGAACTGTGCCATCACAGGCATCAGGGACAGAGTCAGCTAAACTGTTGGGGGTGTCAGTTCACTCTGGGAGCAGATCTGAGCCTTCCCTGGAAATGAGGCACCCAAGGAATGGTCTTATGACTCCCAACCTCCTTTAGGTGGCTCTGTGTATTAACTGGCTGATATCAACCCCGCTAGGTAGACCAGACCATGAAATCAACTCCATAGAATGTCTACAACTACTTTTTCTGAGATTAGCTATAATAACAGAACAGAACTCTGCTTTTGCTCTACCTCCTTCTTATAGTTCAATGAATTAGGGAGGTGTCTGTCTGAGACGCTTCCAAATGTTATCCGGACAATCTGGGCTTAGCAAATGTTTCAGCCCTTGTTGCCTTGGCAACAGAGTCTGCATACCGCCATCAAAGCCATTTTTCTTGCTCTCTACACTTCAAAATGTAGTAAGAGAATCCTGAAATGTTATATTCTTCTAAGGGGGGCATGGATTTCTGCTCACATATCTGCTCATTGGTGTAAAACCTGACAGAAGTAATATATCCCTGGTATTAGAAGCAATTTTGGATAGAAATCTTAAAATGATTCCAGCGTAATCATGTAGCTTGTTGTTGAAATGGGTCAGAATATTCATTTATTTACAAATGGCCACAAATGCTTCTCTCTTCACCCCATCACACCCTGCCCCAAAGGTAAGACATCAACCAAAAAAAAAAAATTATATGAAAATATGGAGACAAATAACTATGAAGAAATATGAGGGGCAGGGGGGTGCCAGCATCTTCCCAGTTTTCAATTGAGACCCCAGGTGCAGGCCCCTGAAATTCGATGGTAAAATGGCTAATTAGGATAGAGCCATTTTTAGTGAAAAAATTACCAGAAAAAGATGGAAGGGGGTGTCTTCAGAGTCTATGAGAGTCTCTTCAAAAGTCTACAACTCAGGCTGAAAAAGTTGGCAACCTCTGATCTAATACAGCATGTAAGAATAACCCTATTATCTGATATCAATATTGCAGGTTTAAACGGGTCCTGGAGGGATGAAACTTTTGAGTTGTAGCTCAACAACCTGTAATTTATGAGACCCTTTGGGCAAGGAAGGAGTTCTCTCACCAACAGACCTCTCTTTTGAAGAAACAATCTCAGCAACACCCGGAAATAGCTCCTCCTGGTTTGCTGCTTCCCCCTCCTCCTTAGTTCTTCACGTCCATTAGTGCAGGAAGTACAAATCAGACTGATTTGTTTAACATTGCGGATTAATCTTCAGAACTAATATTATCTGGAAGCACACCTCCAACCTCCTAACTGTCATAAGAATCCTTGAGAGAGAGAAAAAGAAAGGGAAAGCAGACACATTCCCAACATTTAGGGAAAGATTCTTATAAACGTTCTGGATCTGTAAGTTAATGCTGGTAACAGATGAGCTGAAAATCCAGCAGTGTCCAGAGACTGCCTTTAAAGCTTGACCTACAGCACATTATTTACTCCTTTCTCCTGCTTAATTGCTCTACTTTTAACAGAGGTATTTCAGCAACACTATTGATCTCCAAGAGCTATCAGCTCATCAAGAGAGGCCAGCTCTGGAACTTCCCATCAGCTGCAGGAAATAAGCCACGAAGCAAAGTTTGTTTCAGATGCAATGAATTATCACGTAATAATGATCAGAATTTCCTGCTTTGGAAAAGCTAGTCAGCTCACTCATCAGAAGAAACTTCTCTGTTCTTGCAAGGCTGCTTGGGTGATAAATGAAGATCACAGGAATCCTCCAAAGTGTTGGAAACTGATAAAAGCAACCTGAGATCCCCCAATCACTCTACTTGCAGAGGAAGCCAGAACCATGAGTATTTATCTGATATCACTACAAGCTCTGATTAAAGTGGTTTCACACTTCAGCGTTAGGCAGAAATGCTTCCCAACAAAGCTGCTCCTGGATGTCGTGACCCTCCAAGGGGAGAACATTGTCATATGCCATTCAGACTTATACTTCCTTTTGGTTTTTAGTCTTGTGTCACATTGCAAATTGGAAAAGAGAAGTTATTGGTGGGGAGTGCCTTGAATCTGAGATGGGGAAGAACTAATAGTTGCAGACAGGTAGGAGAGATAAGAAAACATCAAAGGTGATTTATTAGTGAGACGTGGTGCTCCTCAATCTCCATGCCTCACTATTTTCCTGTTCAGAATTCAAAAGGATCTGCTTCAAGCTGACTGAATGGAAAGAGGGAAGTGGGGAGTCCCACACTTGACCTGTTTTGAAGAAGGAGGCGGCGGCGGCGGTGGCACTGTGCCCTTCTCCTTCTCTGTGTCTTCCTCAGGACATGTGGTTGAGCACCATGCAATTTCCCATCCTAGCCATCGTAACTGGCTCCTGATCCTGGGAGATAGGAAAATGAATGGCACAAGAGCATTAATTTAGTTGCCTTGTATGCCCCATGGGTGGGAAAACAGCATCTAAATTATAAATCATCGTCATCCCAAATAGAGGACTTGGAAACATGGTCTCTTGTTACAGGAAGGCAGGCGAGAGTAGAAAGTTCAGAAACATTGCTTAATAATAAGAGCAGCGGGACATACTTCTGAGGGAGGTGGTGACCTCCCCTTGTTCAAACAGAAGCCAGACACTCACCTGTTGGGGAATTCTTAAATTTGGAGTCTGATGAGGAGCAAAGGGTTGAAATTGATGGCCTAGATGCCCTCTCCAAACTCTGGCATTCTGTGAGAGGATAGATAGATGGACAGACAGACAGACATCCTGGGTTGTGTTAAGCCTTTAATCTTAACAAACCTGGAGCCTACCTTTAGCCCAAACAGACATTTTGGAACCCCATAAGGATGTTTATGGTGGCCAGGCAGCATTCTTTTAATCAAACCTATCCTCAGTAATGAACTTGCCAGCCAAAAGTCAATGTTCACCAGTTCTGCTATGGGGTGGGGTGGGGGGAATTCAGCAGCAGCAATTCCATGCTTCTCAAAATGTCTTCTAGTTTCACGTTCAAATGGCCTTTAGCTTTCTTTCAACTCCAGTACGTGCCAAATGTATCCTTTCCAGCAACTTGTTTTGCTAAATTTCATCATTTTCTATCTACTCCTTTAAATCCTATCCAGCTCTTAGATTTTATTCTACTTGAAGTTAATACTTCTGCTTTATTTCATTCATTTATTGTTTTCTTCTGTAGCAGCCTTATTTCCTTCAACACACTCATTTTTCTGCTGTTCAGCAGTTTTTCCCCCTTCACTCCATATAGCCTGTTTTAACCCACTCTTACTTTCTGTATAAATGTCAACATTTATTGACCTCTTCCTTTCTCTCTCTTTGCATTCTCCACAATTTTTTTTAATCTATTGCTTAGCTTTCATAATTTTTCCTTTCTGCTCTCAACCTTTGGAATACTTTTTCTCTGAATGTTGCAGAACTCCGCATCAGAACAGTACCTGGAAATATGTAAAAAAAACAAAACACAACACCCTTAAAAGACATCCTCAAGTTGAATTTGATCCTGTTGCAGACATTGTTATGCAGTTTCGGTGACCAAAGTACGGAAGTGGTTTGCTATTGCTTGCTTGCTTAAGGGCCATCAAGTCTGTTTTGACTCTTGGCAACTGCATAGATAGATTCTCTCCAGAATAATCTGTCTCCAACTTGGCCTTTTAGATCTCTCAGAGGTGTCTTCATTGTCATCACACTGAATCCATCCACTTGCTGCTGGTCCTTTCCTTTCCTTGCAACTTTTCTAAGCACTGAGGACTTTTCAAGCCTGCAGCCCTCATATTCCCCAGTTCTGCCCCCTGCTAAGATCTGGAAACACAGAGTTGCCTTCTTGCATGTCCTGTTGCCTTGACTGGGGAAGGTGGGGATGGGGGACCCACAGATTAATCTATTTATTCCTTTATTTTATTTTAAAGATTTATATAGCTGCCCATATTGTAATAACAACCCAGGACAATGTACAAAAGAGTAAAAATAACACACACCTCAAACCAAAAATAAAACCAGTCAAAACTCTACAATTTCTCTAGTAGGTATTTCATCCAAGACATGGATGGTATCAACTGCAGGGGAGAAGAACTCATTTACTTCATGCCAACCACGCTTCCAACATGGGTTCATACAGGGAAGGAAGGAACACCTCAAAATTCATTCCAGTGGGTTTGCCACTTTAGGCAGAGGTGTAAGCTAAATTAAACCTCTTTGGACTCTTCTAGGATTCTTCAGTTTGGTGTGATAATATGGATTAAGGAGGAACCAAAGCAGCTTTCGGAAAAGAGAAAACACTTTATCACTGCATTATTCAAGTGCAAGGACTGTCTTGGATTCTTTTCAGAAATCAACATTTCATTTTGAACCTGCTCTTTCTTGACCTGCTTCCTATAAGACTTTCGAATTGGTTGATTTTGACTTTGGCCTTTACCCCCAAAGAAACTGCTTTCTAAATACAACAGGGAAAATCCTTGGTCCAAGTAGAGCGCCCCTATGTGGGCTGCAAAGCTCCAGGCAACCACTAGGTGGCATCAAAGGGCTAATATTTCTGCTTCTCTTTGCTTCCAACTAGCGTTCCTCAAGATAAAGTGCACACTTTGGATGCCGTAGTGTTGATATACATTAGGTATAACTGAATTAATGAATCCTGGCCAAGAAGCTCTTCTGAAACTCCTCAAATAATGACAGAAACCTGAAGTAGGACCCTGGGCATTATTGTGATTCCAGCCCAGAATGCTATTCTTTGTAGGCCCCAATGGTTTCCTACCTAAATCTGCAGCTCAGAAATAGGAGTGAAATAGGAGTGAACTGAGCAGTTGCAGAGCAATAGCCAGCCCTGCCCCATCACGTATCCAATCCATGTCCGCCTTGCTTTCCTCCAAGAAGCATAAGCCAGCATACGTGGATCTTCAGCCATCTGATCTTCACAACATCCCTGAAAGATACCTGAGGCTGAAAGTGTAGACAGATCCAAAGTCAGCCGCACTGAATGGGCGTTTTAAACCAAGTTTTTTTTTTTAACCCAGTTCAATTCACCACTCAAAGCCCTAAACCACAGATTAGTTTGCTTCTCATTTGGGCCGAGAGATGCCAGTCCAGTCTTGGTCCATTTAGTCTGGAATGTGTCTCTCTCCTTTTACTTTTGATCCTGGATTAGGGAAAGAAAGCAAGATGCTGACTCAGGAAGCAAGGCCGGTTTTCGCTGGGAACAACCAAACAATTGAAGGAAGAGAGGCCTGTCTGAAAGGAGTTTTCCTTTCCTGAAAACCAGCCCGTGCTTGTGGCTGGCAGGCTTCCCAAAAGACTAAGTCTGTTTCAGAATAAAATCATGCCAGCCAAGTTGGCAATGTGTGTGCGCTTTCATTTTCATGAGAAAGTAGTCGAGGGGATAAAGCTGGAGTGGGGAGGACTCAGTGAGCATGGAAACATTTTCAGAGCAGTGCCAAGCACACAGATGCAACTGAGGGGTCTCCCTCCTTAGAGCACATTTTCTGCAGAATTTATTTTGGAAGATTATTGAATTTCTGACCAAGTCCTAGGTAGCATCATAAGCCAAGAGTACTTCGTTAACAATGCCTGAAGATGAGGTGATCGAAAGAGGATGGTTGATAGATACATGCAGATGGGGATCAAGGAACTTTATGTTTTACTTCAGTTTTAATCAGCACAAATGTCTAGGACTGTTTTAGACAGAACTGGCAAGATGTGAAGAAGGGCGCTGCATGGGATTTCTGTAGATAATTATTTTCAATCTTAAATTCAGATCATCTTCTTTTCATTTTAATAGGATAGTTGATAGATGGGAGAGGGTGGGGGAGAGAGAGAGAGAAGAGAATAACATTTGCTTTGGATCAAACTGAACTCTGGATGACTACCTGGACATGTCCATGCAATTTCTGGGGAACAATACAGACGTGTTGTACCATTGCCTTGTTCTACAAGTTTTTAACTTCTCAGTCTAGCCAACAACTCTGGAACTTCTGGGCACTTTTTCCTTTCAAGTACTAACCAAGTCCAGAGTTGCTTAGCCTTTTCAAGGTCAGTTCCATGCAACCGTGCATGCGCAATGTGTATGTATCTGCATGTCTGTGCATTCAAACACCCATTATAAACAGGGTCCCTCTCTTCAGGGGGAGAGTTCATTGCAAAAGCTGAGCACAGTTGTGTCTTGGCTTTGGGTTGGTCTGCTGCCTGGTTACCACCTTCAGTTGCAAAGCTCCTCTCTCTCACGTGTAGCCACAAACACAAACAGTGCCCCACCTCAGGTCTGATCTCCATTTCCCCTCGGAGGCCTTACGCACTTCCCATTGTTTCGGACACTCCAGCTCCAAAGCAGAAACTTTCCCATGTAAGGAGATTATCAGAACTTGAGTTCCTCTACTCCCACTCCAAGAGAGTAAACTACACCAGCCATTCTTCACAGGGTGAAGTTCTTTCTATTCTTAGGAGACCAACACCCAATTTCAATGCGAATCATCAGAAACAGCCATGGGGAAAGGACCACTGACCTTTCCAAGTTCCTCTCTGGAGGCTTGTGGCATTGTATGAGGTTCTCTGTTTTGATTTGCTCACCTGCCATTTTAGGAAAAAAGTGTATTTATATCGGCACAATGGGAAGGGAACAAAATCCCTCCACCTTCCTGGCATCTGCCATAGTTACTGATCCAGGACAATTCTGGGTGGAACTGCCCGCTCATGTTTTCCAAAACATCAATACTTTGGGTGAACTGAGCTTCTAACACAACATCTTTGCAGATTGAGCCACTCCATATGGGACCTGCTGAAATGGAGGTGGAGCCAGCGTGGAGTTTAGAAGGTTGTGTGCTAGAAGAGCCAGTCTGATATAGTTGTTAAGGCACCAGGCTAGAAACCAGGAGACCACAATTTCTAGTCCTGCCTTAGGCACAAAGCCAGCTGGGTGACCTAGGAAGAAGAAGGCCAGAAAACCACTTCTGAACATCTTGCCGAGAAAGCTGCAGGGACTTGTCCAGGCAGTCACCAGGAGTCAAAGAAGCTCTTGTTTTTGCATTCAACTTCAATCTTTGGCATCTCAAGTTGGGCATTGCTTATCTGAAACTTTGCTTGGTTGCTGACCCTCAGGACAGAACAGCTTTCCCCATCTTGAAGGTCTTGAGATGTTTTGGCTGGGATTGATCAGGTAACTAGTTCAAACGTGTGGAGGAAAGCAGACTGAGGAGAGCTGATGCACACAGTCCTAATCTGGATGACCCAGTGCTCTAATTCACGGTTTTCTCTCCTCTCTCTGTGTAAGGTAGTTTCTATTGTGTTTGCACCACTGCACCAGAGGCAGAGAACAAGGCTTTTGAATGGTCTTGCAAAGGACCGATAGGACAGTTTCCCCCATTAATGACAGAGAATCTGCTTGTAAAAATGACTTGCTTGATTTCAGAGATCAATGATGGCAAATCCCATATGTTATTTCTTTCTTTTCCCCTAGGAACTGGTGTTCCTCTGTTCAATCTCGCACCGTCACGTATGTCGCAGTTTGCAAGACAGAGAAGTACATAATTAGGTCACAGCAACCATGTCCGAATGGGACTCCAGACTGCCAGAAGGTCATGTATGTAGCACAAACTTTCCTTCTTAAGGGGGTGTCAACACAGCATTTAACTCAGCCTTGCCTTCCCAGATGTGTTGAGATCAAAGTGTCTGATGTCTCCCCTGGCACGGCTGGAGACATTTGGCAACCTCAACACACTGGAGGGAACCGGTTTGAGAAAGGTGGATAGAAGATCTTGTCTGCCCTATAAATGCATTACTTATGCCATCTAATGCAGCTTGAAGGTTTCCAGGGGTGAGGAAATGCCTGGTTTAGCTTAGGGGAATTTGCCTTCTTTGGGAATCACACCTCGCCAGAGCACCCCGATCAACATGAATGCAATGCACACAACCCAGAAAGCCAGATTTATAAGTTCATTACTGAGACCTTTGGTTATGTAATTTATTCCAGTTTGATTCATTAGCATGTAGCCAGAAGCAGACACTCGAGCTGTGCTCAGAGATTGATACACGGTTGTAGCAGCCAGTTCTCCCAAAATGAGAGTCGCTGGCAAAATGTCCAGAGAAGAATTTTAGAGGAGCTTTGCAGAATGTCCCAGGAATCCAGAGATGATTTCTTAGTATTGTCCCTCATTTATAGTCACTAACCCATCACCCAAAATGAGGAATGGTTCCCCCCTAAAGGCTTCCTGGAATTGGTTAAAATCAGTGGTCTTGTTGATGGGCATTTCTAAGCCCCTTTTTAGGGCATATTTAAACCTTGAAGGGGACAACTTTTCAGAGAAGGGAGAGGACACCACCCAAAAGAGACTGTCTCTCTGATGGCCCTCCAGGCAGAAGAAGGCCTTCTGCAAAGCCAGGACTATGGTCAAAGAAATCTGCATCTTACAGCAGCAGAGCAGGCAGACAAGAGCCACACATTCCTACAGCTCAGCCTATGGCGTCAAGCTCAAGAGAAGTTTCCAGAGTTTATTTCTAAAGTGCCGTGAAGTCCATGAAAAGCACCTCAAGCCACTGCAGTTCAGTACTTCACAAGTCATGGCAATCTATGGGAGACAAGGAGGTCAAGAACAGAACTGCACACAGTGACCTCCTTATGCAAAGGAGAGGAATATCATGCATTAGCTACATGGTACGATTGACCTGAAATACAAAATGTACTTCCTTTGTGTGAGGATGTCAAGGCACTGTCATGCACGTAAAGTCAATACAGCATGGATGCGTGAAATCATTTCACGGGAAGGAATTATGCAGCATAAAATGCAGAATATTTGAAAACATTTTTCTTAAAAAATAGTCTAGCTCTGATTATTATTTTTCTTAGGTCCTTCCTATGAAGCTCCTTTTTTCACTTACCCCTGATTTGTAGGGTCTTAATTAAATGTGTGAGAACTTGTCAAATGTCAGAGGTGCTCTGTTTGGACAATGCTTCCAGGGCCAGAAGAGAAGCCAGATCTTGGAGTTACCTCTGCTTTTCCAGAACAGGCCAGACCAACCAATGTTGCTAAAGCTATTTTCTGCTGTAATTTAACTTGGGGCAGCAGGCAGTTCCTGGTGTCAAATGATATTTTGTTTTATTTATTTGTTTATGTGTCAAATTTATATCATTGCCCAACTCCCCCACAAGGATATTTGCTGTGCAGGGGTATCTGGATAGTTGACATTGTATGACTTTTCGTACTTTATGCTATCAAAGAAATCAAGAGGTTTTGGCAGCTCTGAAATATCAGTGATAACTTATGTGCATAAGGCCAAGTGGCCTCTGTGGGACTCACATCAACATGGCCATGAACAGGATTACACTAAAGAAGTCTCAAATTATTTGGTACATTTTCACATTCTAAATGCAATCCTGGGTGGTTGCAATCATTTCTTTCATACTTTCATGGAAGTATTAGAGAAACAGAGAAGACAGGGAGTACAAGCAAATGAAGCCTACCATAACTGGGCTGCAGAAATCCAGATGAAGACTAGATGGCAGCAAAGGGGTAGAGGAAGTGATAACTCCTTGCTGCCATCTGATGGTCAGCTGGAGTCAGTAGGCTTTACCTAACGAAAACTTCTGATTCATTCCTAATTGCTATGTTGCCAAGGTTTTTTTTTACCAGGGTATGAGATTATGCTTACTTCTAATCTATCACTCTTTCTTCTTCTTCTAGGTACAGAACAGCTTTGAAGCCAGTCTATATGATAAAACAAAAAGTTGCAAGCTTTTTACACTGGAAATGTTGCCCAGGCTATGTCGGCAAGAACTGTGAACAATATGGTAAAAACAAATCTTTAACTAGTCTTCTACAATGTTGTATCCTCTGCGTAATCATCAGCCAGATTGGCCAAAGTCAGGTCCAACATATCTGGAGGGTTGAGGAACCTAAAGGGGGACATGATTGTTGGGAAAGGTCCTGCAGATCTCTCTTGGGGCATGGGTAGCAGAAGAGCAGAGAAGAAGATTGCAAAGTCTTTTCCATACAGGTCCTTCCTTCACTCTCTCAGAATCTGAGCTTTTATCTCAGTCCCCAAGACTGTGTTGTCCCCTACAGTATGAAGATAATCCTGAGTCAATTGTGAGGATGACAAAAATACAAGAGAACTATTTTGAATGAGCAGAAAAACTTACCCTAATTGTAAGTCGGTGTTCTCTTAACACGATCACATCAGCACGTGTATTGCTATTCAGAAAGGGATTAATGTCTGGGATGATACACAAATGAAAAATGCTCTTTAAATATTTGCTTTTTTCTGTGATAAACTGGGGAAAAAGAGGAATAAGGGAAATCAATGTCTTACTGAATTCACTTCCAGACCCAGCTCTGTTTCCGGTGGATACCAGTCAGCCAGAGCCCTGGGAAGAGGCATTCTCGAACCACCGTATGTTTCAAATCATCACCTAGTTCCACAACTGGGATAATGTGTCTTTGAAGCTGTTGGTGATTAAGTTCATAGTCCTACTTCACATTCTCATACTATGCATAGAGAATATTTTTGCAGCTTATTCATTCATACCACCTGCTGTTTTTTCAGATATATTAGAGTATAACTTTTTCTCCTCCTTCTGCTTCTTCCTGCTTTCTTTAAACAGCTGGTGGTGCTTAAATCAACAATAGCAATGTCTACAGAGTCATTAATTATCAATTAAAACCATGCCTGAAAAACATGGCCCACATTTATCTCTTAATGGTTAATCTCTGGGCATTACCAAAATATGAGCAATGAAAGAGGAGGGCAGTAAGAAAAAGTAAACAAGGTAGAGATGAAGGCATGCCAGATGCCAGTATGTATGTATGTATGTATGTATGTATGTATGTGTGTGTGTGTGTATGTATGTGTGTGTGTGTGTGTGTATATATATATATATATATATATATATATATATATGTGTGTGTGTGTGTGTGTGTGTATATATATATATATATATATATATATATATATATATATATTTAATTCAGCCCAACATGTTTTCGAATGTATGCTTTTCTCAAGGGTACTGTACACACAAATGATACAAGCAAGGACTTTCAAATGACCTGCCACCTACATGCATTATATTGCTTGTTTGAAGTTGCATTTCTTAAACATGTTCCATGTTGATTGACAGCGGCTCTGCTCTGTTCCTTGCTCTTTTGAAATTCCATTCATTGCAAGGAAGACCCACATTCTTTCCTCCTGCTTCCTATTAACAACATATGTGCATGGTTTTTATATCTGGAGGTTCACCTAAAATAGATTAGAAGTGTCTTTCCCTTTTCTTGTTTCTTTGCAAATAATGTCATCTTTGTTGGATTCAGGAGAAACCCATCAAAGTCACGAAGCATTGCTAGAAGACCTGCAGAATGATGTTCATCAGATGGCAAACAGTTTAGGAAACCTACAGAAGGTGCTTCATCACAATGGCACCCATAGAAATGGTCCTGGGGGCATGAACCAGGACCAGTCAGGTAAGAAGGTTATTTCTCAACAATCTCAGGCAATCAATCAAGCATTTAGGTAAATGCTAATGTATTTTCGGTTTGTGATGTATTTCAGAAGTCCAGCAAATGCTCTTTCTCCACATAAACAGTTTCTTAAAGGAGCATTTTAATCCTGTTTGGGCAAGCTTCAATAAAAGTCTACAGGATCTTTCCATTGCTGTGCAAAACCTTTCACAGAATGTCGAAGCTAATCGGAAAAGCATAGAGAGATTCCAAGAAAGCTTTGTGCCCAGGAAAGATTTCCAAGAGCTAGGGACAAAGTTTGAATCCAAAGTTCAAGCAAATGTTCTGAGGGCAGACCAGATGAAGCGAGAAATGGATCGCCATTACCATCTACAACAGGCAGTCATCAACTACAATCTGACTATGATCAAAGCAGATACTGACCTGAAGCTCAAAAGGCACCAGAAGATGCAGCAATCCTTTTTATTAGCATTAAACAACAGTATGGCCGACATGAGACAAGAGCAAAATAAGCTTCATGATGAGCTTGAGGTCCTAAACAGAAATTTTGCACTGTTCCCAAGAAAATTAGGCAATCAGAATGAGGTATTTACCGACATACATATGCAGAGCCTCAATCAGACCTTGCAAAAGCATGCTCAAGAGCTAAAGAAACTTGATCAGGAGTCTGAAAAAGATTATGAAGAACTAACTCATTCCATCACAAGGTTAAAAGACAGCTCAAAACGTGACATAGAGGACTTCAGAGTACGATTAATAGAGGGGAGTCTCATGATAGATGAATACCGAGAAGATGTAGAAAGGAAGATTTTAGTTCTTAATAATAGTCTGGCAGGTATTCAAGAAAGCCACTGGAATCTACAGAAGTCCATGAAGGCATGCTGTTGTGAAAACCAGCCTTCAAGTACCGATATAGAAGACTTAACTAACACCACCCAGATGCACGGAGAACATATAAAGCATCTGGAGGCACGTTTAAAAGATCTTGCTGCCGCTTTCCCTCTGATACATCAATCTTTGGATTTCCAGCAAGAACAGAGTCGGAAGCTGGAAGGCGGCATGTCTCTCTTAAAGACCCATTCTGAAGCTTTGTTTGAGAATGTTGATGTGCTAAAAAAAGCCAGTGAGAAGATGCATGGGCACATCAAGTATCTCAACAGTTCTTTCAACTCTTTGCTGGGCGATGCAGTGAGGCACGAGACTGCACTTGAGGTCTTGCTTGGAGAGGAAATTATGGAACTCCTCTCTGAGGAAGAGCTAATTCCATCCACAGATCAACTTCCAGTGATGAGCATCAAATTAATTACAGACAATCTCAAGAAGCAAAGTATGGCATTAGAATCTCTTAAGGAGAGAATACACTCTTTGGAGACAGATCATGAGCATAACCCACATACTCATAAATCTTTGAAAGATCTTGATACTGAGAAACAAATGGAGCTCAACCCCCAACACAGTAGAGTAGAATATATGGAGCCAAACCATGAAGCTGCCATGGAGGATGCCTTAGACAATCCAGCATACCATGATATTATGACCCTAAAAAGGGAGATTGGACACCTTACCAAAGAGATGAAGAAATATGAACTGCAATGGGATCATATTCACTTCTGCTGTAATCAGACTAAGGCCAACCTAGAGGATCTACTCAGTGTTTCAATGCAGGAGGTGAGGGAAGATCTTGTATCAGCCAAACAAAACTTTGAAGAACATCTAGAGGTCTTTCAGAAGTTGTTTGGAAATAGTAAGGAGTTGGCTGCCTCAAATGTAAGCCTGGATGTAGCAAAGCTTCAGTTACTGATGAGCAGAAAGATGAGGAAGCAGCTTAAAGTGCAGGGACAACAAAACATGAGAGACAAGAAAAGGGCCCATGGCCACAGAGAAGGCACTTTGAATGGAAGAAGCAGGATAAATGCAGAGACCCTGGAGGCAGGTAAGTTTCTTCCAACATTTTTTTTAAATGTTCTCATCATGGTTTCCTAAAGTTCTTGTCCCATGCCCCCACTGTATTTGTGTGTGCATGTTGAGATCTCAGGACTAGATGTGATTTTATTCCTGCATGTAATAATTGCTCATATATTAAAAAATAAACAGCAATTGTGTCTCTCCCCCTCCTCCTGGGCAGTTGAAAATCAGACAAATATTGCTTGTATGCAAAGCATATGACTTGACAGTTGCCATTCCAACACATCTGGATGTTGGGTTCTTTTATTTAAAATTATTGAAGACTATTTTAAAAGAGGAGTGGTGGATAAGAAGAAGGCACAACCCTAAAAGGTCCAGGTTGATCCTCACAACCGATGAAGACTTCTGTCCTTTCCTCTGTCGGGTCCCTTCCCATTCTCTTCTCCCTGTCCCAGGCTGCGATGAGTAGTTAAGAGATGACGTAGGGGGCTGGGTGTACCGTCATTGATTCTGGATGGCAAAGATCCTTACTGGGAAAATTCAGAAACCTTGGAGTTCCCCTGCCAATTGCAGCAGATTGTATTGAAATCTGTGTTTTGTGTTTCCCAACCTTGGCAACACCAGACGTGTGGACCAATGGCTGGGATAGCCATTGTTGGGAATGTTGGGAGTGGAATTTCACACTGGATTTTGTCAAGGTTAGGAAACACCGAGTAAATGGCCTGACAAGGTGGATTATAGTTTCCTATGTACCTCTGATCTGTCTGGGCCATTTCTTTTACTTTCAGCCCTTGGAGGCAACGGGAGTAGTATTTGGAAGACACCAAGTTGAGGAATGATCAAAAGTATATTGATTTTTTTCCTCTTCATAAACTCACAGAGATCCATGTACAATACCCTTTGACTGCAAACTCACTTAGGTAGAAATGGCCTTCTGTCAGGATTACCTTTCTGAAAAGAAACTCAGTCGTGGATGATGAGGTGAAGAAAAAGCAGCCAGAGGATTCCAAAGAAATGTCCTCATTTCATATCAGAAGCACCACATGGCTTCTGACCAGTACTGGACTAGCAAAGGTCCCTAAATCAGCCTGTCCCTTGTTTCAATCAGCCAGACACCCCATCTATCAGTCAGTTTAGAGCGTTTCATCTGCTGAAATACTAAGTAGACCTCACTGTATTTGCTAAAGGGGTGTGTCACGTTGTCCTAGAGCTACACATTCTCTTCCCTTGAACATGTGGGAGAACTCCCTTTTCAGGTGCATTGGGTCTGCACCTCTCTCACCTAGCCTAAGATGGCTGGGGATTGTAGCCATCCAGAGAGCACATGCTGGGGAAATTATTCAATTTAAAAAAGGAGATTTTTGTCAAGGACCTGGATCTAATTACCACTCATGCACATTTTCAGCTGCAGTGTCTGGAGAGGAAATATAGAATGATCAA
Organism: Python bivittatus; assembly: GCF_059951505.1. Taxonomy (NCBI): domain Eukaryota; kingdom Metazoa; phylum Chordata; class Lepidosauria; order Squamata; family Pythonidae; genus Python; species Python bivittatus. Next base: position 8,877,266 of record NW_028277033.1, read on the forward strand.
ATACTATATAATCAGATACAAAGAGCATTATGTTTTGAACATAATCTACAAATGCAGTTTGCTATGCTGGGATGAAAAAAGCCATATACAAGGGCATGTTTTACCAGAGTGAAAAATGTATTCTATACCCTTGGTTACCTTTCAGTATCTCTCTATATTAAATATAATAGTCAAATTGCTTACTGAAAATGCTGGAGCCTATCAACAAGATGGCAATAGCTAAAACTGACCTTCAAGAAGCTGCTAATTAAAGCCTGAGTCCTAAGTGTTTTCCTTTTTTCCTGAAATTATTTTGCTTTGTAGCAGCGACATCTCCTGGCCATTTTCTCTTCCCGAACTGAACTGCTTCCTTGATTGCATTTCAGGACCCTTTGTTGCAATGCAGAGCAAATGCACCTCCTTCACTGACACAGAGAGCAATGTTGGGTAGGACGTTTCCAGGAGTCCTTATGCTTTGCACTGGTGGCTGAGTTGCATGCCAGATCCCAGAAGTAGGCTGTGCTTTCTCTCTTTCCAAAAGGCTCTTGTCTTTCTCCTTCATAGAATGAGGAAAGGAAATATTATCCTTTTTCATCTTTGGGACAAGAAAAAAGAATACTCTTTGGACATGGTCGATCTTCTTGTGGATAATTCCATCCATACACACACACACACATTCAGTTGTGAGTTGTGTTTACCCATATTCTGAGCACCTGCATACTGTAATTGTTGGAGAAACCACATATTGTCTAAAGTGGAAAGGACCACCAGTCTTCACTCATATCCATTTCTAACCACTCTGACAGCTGGGGAAAGCTGCAGCCCCCCCAGAGTCCTTATTTCTCATCTCTAAATTTGGTGGCAGTTATGGCACACCCAAAATGGCTGATGAATTATTGTACTAATCAGTTGGAAAGTGTCCCAAGAGCAGAAGCTACTTGAAGTTGTGGGGCCTGCTGATGGCATGGTGAGAAATTACACTCTTTGTGAGAATTGAGCTCCTGATATCACCATTAAGTTAAGATATAGAATATATTTGAGGACATTGCAAGGATGGAAGAGGGAGGTGGAGATGGCCTTAGATGACTGGGAATCAAAATCTGGATCTGAGAAAAAATTGGAGGTAAGATTTATCTTGAGTTTTGGCCTCAGCTATAAGTCTCAGTATTCATTTCCAAGCTGGGCTTGGAAGAATGTCGCTAGGATTTCTACGGTTACTTTGAAAATGTTACAATTATATGGAATTCTATTTGCAACCATAACTTTTCCCTTTGTCTTACCTCCAGGCACAGCGGTGGCTTTTTATGTGCAGTATGCCGAAGATAAAGAGCAACAGTCAGTCTTTAATAGCACATACCTTAACTATGGAGGAGGCTACTCTCATGAACATGGCTACTTCAAGACATCCCACAGTGGTGTTTATATGGTGGCTGTCAGTGCTGAGTTTCCCCCAGGACCCGCCCTAGGACAACTAGTTGTCAGCAATGGGCATAGAATGACTCTAATACACAACAAGAAAAGGAAGTCCAGTGGTGGCTATACCACTCTGTTTGCACTTGTGGAACTGGAGAAGGAAGACCTGATGTGGTTTGAACTGGTGCAAGGTGCTGCAGTGAGACAGAACCCAGTTGGACTGAGCATGGCGGGATTTCTGCTATTTAAAACTTGAGAAGGATCACCTTTGCGATATAAGGGGCCTTCCCGTAAGCGTAGTCAACTTAATATTTTAACGACACAACCTGTTTTGTTTTGTCTGCATGTGGACATTAGGTCAGTAATGCTTTCTAGAAGGACTTCAGTAGCTGCTTAGCCACAGTTCAAGCAGGGTGAGATGCAGACGTCAACGTATTTCTTCAACTGGCCAAAAGGCAATGAAGCAGATGCTCGTGGCTTGTGACACCTTTCGTTGTCCTCAAAATTTCCTGCTCAACTCCCTCACCCACATTTGCAGAGATAGGCTATAACCAGGGAGATGGAGCAACGCTTTTAGAACCCATTCATGGAAAAACACAACTTTGGGCTTCATGTCGTGCAAACAAACTACCTTGTCTAATGGGTATGTCATGTTTCTTCCTGCACCATCCACAGTCATGCTGTACGTAGGATTAGAAACCCAAGAGGTGTAGCAAGGCAATTTCTCCATTTTCCTAAATGATCTGCAGGTAATTACCAGCTGATCAACCAAAACAGCAATTCCTAAAAAGCATTGTTTAAAGATGACCATAAAAGTACAGTATATCGTCAGAAATATATCACTTCATTTACATTCTTGAGCCACAATCTTCTTTACATTCTGAGTTAAACAACCTGGAGTGATTATTCCCAAAGTTAAGTGCTGAAAACTGTGGGATCAAACTCACCTGATTAATGGAAATCATTTTTAAAAAGCATTCCTTTACAGGGCATGATTCCAATTTATGTCTCACAATGCTTAAAAAGCAAGTATGAATAAAATCAAGAGTTTCACAAATGCAAATTTAGAAATCAGTAATAAGCCCTTTGACAACACTGATTTGCCTTTATCTAAGATTGGAAGGTAAGCAAAAAGGGACCTAGCTGGTGTTTGGATTGGACATCTCCAGACAACACCAAGGCTATAGTTAGGATGCGATTTTTTTTTTAAAGGCAATTTCTGTGGTTGCCAAGAAAACTACATAGATGTATTTATATAAGCTTGATCCAAAGGGGACTTCATGTTTAGTTTGATGAAATTTATCTAATTTTTTTAAAAAATGAGTGAGGATTGTATTGATTGAGTTGCTCTACTCCAGGCACTTATGCTAACAGAGATGGGGGTGATTAGTTTTTGCATGGGAATACTTCCTCCATGTATGCATCACACTGAGTAGCAAATACACTAGCTAGACCACCACTGACAATCACAGCTAATGATCAAACAAGTGGCATCGTTTTGCCAGGAAGCTGTATCAGCAACACCACAGATGTGGAATATGTTTCGGTCACCAGGGACAGATAGAAGTTTACATTTTAGTTTAGTATCCCGTTGTAATGTTACTGCATCATTTCTTGATGATATAGATGTACCGTACTCCCTGATTTGGGGCTGTAATAAATGTGATTACTACGCCAACTAAGAATAATCTTCATTATTCCTACAGAAGATTACTCCATGTAATAGTTTCACTGCAAAGTCACTGCGTGATGCAGGGCTAAAGGCCTCCAAGTTGGATTCTGAATTTAAATACAGGGACAGTAATTGCCAACAAATGTAAGTAGCTGGGAGTGAATCTGGTACGTAATTTCAGCACATTCTGTATAAATATACGACTGGGATCTAACTCGTCTCTTACCAATTTCCCTGTGCTGCAATATCCATGTAGCAATTTAAAAACAAAGAAATTCAATGAAGTTTCATTGCGTAAAGCTGAGTAAATGAAAACCCCAAATTAGCCATGCCCACTTAATAGTACCGTGTTTAAGTCCCATTGAAAGCAAGGACTGTGTCTACCTGCTCAAAAATTTCTTTATGAATTGTACTCAGCCAAGTACGCCATGTTTAATTTTTGTAGAAGGGTGGTGTATTTCGGTCCTATGGATTTGGTGTCTAACCTGTAAATATTCTTGGCACAAGACAGGACTGCAAAATAGCAAGAGTCATTTCCACTGACAGAAAATTTAGCATTTATGGTTAATTATGTAGGATTCACAACTTCAAGTTACCATGATAGTATTACATTGCGACATCCCAGTACATCTTTGTTACATTCTTACCCACTTTGATGGTGTTAAGTTGTGGCATCAGGAGTGTGACTTTTAAACAAGAATGCAACATGCTGACATCACATTTCAAGCGAAGCATCAGTGAGGCTAGAATTCTCTATAAACCAAGCCTCTGCCAAAGTATTTAATATTCCCTGGAAACTCATTCTCCAAAATGTGGATTCTTGTGTTGACTACCCACAAGGCTCTCAGAAATTCCAAGGTTTTATAAGCATCACAAAAGGGATTGGAAAAAACATAAAGGGCCTTTCTGTAAAAGGGGGATGAAGAGCAAGATCAGAGGGGAAGAAGACAAAATGGTCAACGGGGTCAGAGGAATGGGCTTCAAATGAAGCGGCCAGGATAAAATCCTGCTTGTAGTCCTCAACAGGTGCAGGGCAACCCTTTGCACCATGGCATTTTTGCATTATATAGTAGAGAGATTAAATGGTGAGACTGGACTGACAAATCAATAAATGGAAAGCTTCACGTTTCCCCGTGACAGCAAATCCCCAAACCAAGTATGCAACTTTTCCAGTAAGACAATTTATGATTACAGAAGAGGTTTATTATAAAAACCTGCATCTTCAATCAGATGTATTTTTGTCTCTCAGTGTAGGACCCCTTATCCTATTATCACAAATTTCTTTTTATTTGCAATCATTCACTGTTGCTAGTGTGTGCATGGATTATGTGGCACACATCATGAAGAGATCCCAACAAGTTACAAGGGAGATGGCGCTTACACAGCACTCAGGGGCTCAACGACTCCTTTGGTGCCCATCAGTCTCCCTGGATCCGACTCTTGATTTTTTAAAAAAGATTCCTTCAGTTAAAGAAAGAAAAGCCAAAGCACCAGCCTCAGGCATAATCTGCCCTTCCAGGACGTCTCTGGCCTTCACGTTCTTAAATTCCAAAACAGTGTTTGGGAGCAGCCAAGTTTTGTTTGGAACTGGGCCTAAATGCCTAAGGAAAAAAGGCCACGGTACGATGAGATCAAGGAAAGGTAAGAATGGGTGGTGGGAAGCCACTTGACCAATCCGGCTTTTGGTCAATGGACTGTGGGCACGTCAACTGTGGCAGCCATGCTGAGACAGTGCCCGTCGCACGCTACCGAAATTACAAACATGAGAACTGTACTTAAAAGGTTGGGGAAGCCTGATGTGTCATGCGTAAGTCTGGCCTGAGATTAAATGGGTTTTCCTTACCAGAAAGACAGACACCAACTTTTCTTTCTTTCTTTTGCAAGGAAGACATGACTGGGTCTCGGCTTCAATGCATCTTCACCACTTCTCAAACTAGTTGAGGCAAGTGTGCGTTTTCCTGAGCGGATGAGTTTTCTTGTACTTGGCTGCATGTTTTTCCGTGCTAATTTTAAAAGCAAAAGAGACTGCCACAGTTGTGCAGCCACCCGTATGAAACTGCTAATGAACAAATATATTACTAACGTTTACTAAAATAAGGTTGTTTACTCAGAAATGATACAGTGACATAAACTTGTGTACAGAACAAAGCAATTCATGGTAAACATAAGGCACCTTTTTAAACGGATGTGGTACAAAACATTTCGCCTGATACACTTAAAAACATTCTACGACGTCTGGCACATATAACAAAAGGAGTATAATCAAACCGCTTCTTTCACCCTCTCTTCTTTATTTACATAATCTATAAGGTCAGCTACATTACTCTCTCTGTATACAATATAATACATTTTTATATAAGGCATGAATAAGCCAGAGCACATAAGAGTACATGAAGTGGGCTTCTATACTGCATTCAAGGACAATACAGGAGAAGGCAAACTATTGGATGAGATGATTGAGTCTGGACAAAAACATTGTTCATTCCACATTTATGATACCAGTAACATGTCTTTAACTGAAGGGCCCACCCATCTGAAAATCTGAGGCGATACATGGACGTTGTCTATTGCGTAGGAGCTTTCTTGCTGAACGCAGCAATGCTCCCTCCATCTCACTGAGATGCCTGCACAGCTGTTCCTGACGGTCTGCCTGCCTGGTAAACCTGCCCTTGCTGCCACAGTGGACTGGGGGAAGACTCACAAGCACTGAAAATTCAGCAAAAATGTGGCAAGGGTAACTGCGTATTTAACTGCTGTCACCAGAATATGGATCAAATCAGTATCATTTCACTGAAGACCATTTAAGTCCTCTCATGCACCACTATGCAGAATTTGGCACATAGCGTTACAGTGATTTTACTCCTAACATTTCCCATTTAGTATCAGTTGACACTATTACAAATTGATTTCTGCGTGCGCTTTCTCTCTGTAACCAAAATAATCCCAGTGCTTGTGAAAGCCGGATAGGATTTTCTACCCTCCATGCATTACATGGCGTAAACAGAACCATTTGGATCCACTGACAAATGACCTGAGTCTGAAAGAAGAAACTTAACAAAGTGAGAAGCATGAGCAAATAGATATGAGAAATTAAGCGTATTACTGAGAGAAGCAAAAGGTATTTGATGGATTCATGAAGCAGAGGATTCCTCTTGAAATATGAAGGCTGATAACAACATCCCTTCAGGGCAGGTAGGCATTTATGGGCACTGAAGCTCACTGGACTGTTTTTTAATGGCACCGATAAGATTCAATCTTTTTGCAGAAGGGTTTCATCACTGAAATTATGGCAACTTTTGGCAGTGTTATGCTAATACAGATACAAATTTCCCTTTCAACACTTCTGATTCATTTATTATTATGTAATTAATGTCTTGTCCAGTGGAATGAAAATGAATAGAAGACTTCAAGGAGCAGAAGTGTCACTGATCTGATTACAACAGGGGCCTTCAGGAACATTTTAGAGTAAGAAAAGAAAATTTTGCATGGGAATACGTGAATGCTTTCTAATTGCAAAATGCATATAAAGAAGTTCAACCTGTCTGCTTCTAACACCGTTCATCCCCCAACAATAAATAGAACATGAAAACTTTTCCCCACAATCAGGAAATTGTTCTGCTGCTGATTTCACTGTCATGTTAATCTCAAGGCTTCAATTCACAAACACTTTTTAAGGTGGAAGGTTTTCTTAAAAGCACAGTTCAAAGGCACATACTTGTTAGTTGGGCATCATTCTGCACAGTACATAATGGAAGACATTACAAAGCATGCATTTCTCAAGAATTTGTACATACTCCCTAATGGCAACTGGACAGAAAAGGACAATATGCCACTATGAAAACTCTCCAGCTTGGGGAGGGGTGTAAAAATAAGGCCATTATTTAATGAAGCTGTTACTTTAAAATTCAAAACAAAACAAACCCATATCAAATTCTGACCACCTCTGCACAATTCCCTTTTGCCATAATGAATGCCACATTTCTTTATTTGCCTGCAATTTAGTCAGCTGAAATGACTCTGAATGTGTTCCCCCACAAACTTTCCCCACCAACGTCTCATGATGGCAGACGAGCACCCAGGGAACTTTTACGCAGTGCAATTTGGTCATCTGTATCAGACCGATCACACAGAAAGAAGAGTTTCCCCCCACAAGAGATGGAGATGTCGGGTGTCCTCTACACACAAATGTAGAATTCTGTGTTATCCATCCGTCTGTCTTAGAACCACCAACTAAGTGGCAGTTCAGCACGTGGCACCTGATCATTGCGTTGCGCAGGTCAATAAAGTGACCTGTAGAGCTGTTGCAAACGTGCACTTCAAAAAGGCAACGCAGGTTGCACAGATGTATCAATAACCCTAAGGAGCTAGAGGAGAATAGAGGCAACACGACCTGTTGAATTACACCCTAAATGACTAACAGCCTGGGGAGCACTGAGTAGAAGCTATGTTTTTTTCAGTTAAAGAGTCAGAGCTGTGAGGCAGATTCTAGGCAAAACAGGAATGAAGGGCCACATACTCTGAGACTTACTGCCATGCCATGCAATTGATGGCAACAGTTCAGCAACACCACCTAGCTGAAATAGCTGAAGGAGTAAGGCCCTCAGTAGTTGAGTAAATGACATCAGTTTCTGGAGCAGAATCTCCCACATTGTGAATATTCAAACTAACCTAATTATCTCAGGACTTCTGATGATGAATGAAACTGACCTAATCATCTCAGGACTTCTGATCGTTCATCCTCAGAGGTCCTGAGATAATTAGGTTAGTTTGAGTATTACAATGTGGGAGATTCACCTACCACTAAATTGCAGAGAGAGAGAAAAAATGTGATGCTTCTCATAAAGAAGTGTGTTGTTTTGCTTACACAATGTGGGAGATTTTGAAACGAGGGGTGTTCACTATGTTACACAGCTGTAGCCCAATCTGGGGCCGCCCAGAGGCATAAGAATTCTGGGAAATGTAATCCCTATTCTACTGGAGGTCACCAGACTGGAAAAGCTGCTTATAGTGAGGTCTGCTAAGACAATGTAAAGAGTATTTAATAATCCATAGCTGTAACAACAAATTAGGAAGCATACTGGAGTCAAAGACCAATGGTTCTGACCCAGTATGACATTTGCTAGATTGTCTTTTATTCTAAAGCTTCATCAACACAAATATTAATGGTTAGCACTTACCAGACTACTAAAAGCTACCCACCCTACATGGCACTTAGGAGCAGAAATATGCCAGTCTAATAAACTGACATACTCCTCACCAAAATTTCCAAGATCCATGATATTTTTGTAAACAGATCTTTGCTTAAATGGAATTTTAATGTAAAGGAACTTGGTCTAGACCAGTGGTTTCCTATCTGTATTCTCAAGAACCCTGAGAACTCCTCAGAAGATCACTACAAGCAGCTCACTGTCCCTCACCACCACAGACACTGTCCCAAAATTAAGAGAAAAATCAGAAAGTTGGGTGCGTGTTCTAGGGAACGAAGTCAGCTTGTGAGCCATAATGGTGAGGTCCCTCAGTGGCAGATGGGAGTTCCTTAGTGCAGGGTTCCTCAACCTTGGCGACTTGAAGTCCACGCATCTTCAAGTCGCCAAAGTTGAGGAACCCTGCCTTAGTGGACATATCCATACTGAAGACAGAGAGGGATCCCTGAAAGCACAGAGTACAAAAACAACTGGTCTAGATTAATAATTCAGTTTATCCCAAATAATCTTCAACTACTTGTGCAAAACAAAAGATGAGGTAAGTTTCAGAACATCAGACTACCTTTCTAGCAATGGACAGAAAAACATGACTTTCGCTAAGGACCTGTGGCAAAATATTGTCCATTACTTGCTGCCTTCACAATAAATTAATCCATAGCTTATGTACCCATGAACTGTTCAGATGACTATGCACTAATACTTAAAGGCATTACTGAATGAGCAATGACTTAATGTTAAATAAAATTTGTACACCAAGATATAAATTAAAAAAATACTGCAATGTATTGCCTGACCAAAAATCCCCTACATTTTATTGTTTCTTGAATTCACGCTCAAATTGCATTAAACTTTCTACTGAATGCTTCTCAAAGGAAAATTTAAACCCTTTTATAATATCCATGCATCTATTCCAACAGACTATTCAACAGGTCTACATGTCACATTCAGGAGGTGTGTTTCTAACTGAATGTAATTCCTTTTAAAATTATTTTCAGATCTGTGTATGGCACATTTACACATATACACAGAACAGGAAATAAAAGTACATTACGCACTACATAAATAGCTTCCCCTTTTAAAAAAATACCTAGGGCATGGTTTACAGTACACGATTACAGGCACTTAAATTATCAAAGAGATTTTGCAGTTCCATGTTGCGGACTCAGTCTCCAGAAATCGCACTGGGAATTGATTTATATCTTCACATCCAACTTGAAAGAGACTTGCTGCACAGATTTAGAGTAGCTCTTTGATTTTGGGTCATCCTTGATGCAGCACAAAAGGAAGGGAGAGGTAACTTTTCTTGGAATCCCAAATAGATGTCATACTCTTGGCCGAGGCATTACAAAAGAAATGGTAGCTTTGCACGAAATTTAATGGCTTCTGAAGTACTCCAAATGACAGGAGAAAAGTCCTGGCACGAAACTGTAAAAGACTTAAGGAATTCTCCGATTACTTAGTATCTCAGACACGCAGGCTATTCTGCCAAGTCCTGGTAAGGTATCATCAGGTAGGAGGCAAAAAGCTTAATTTTTCCACTGCTGTTGCATTCATTTAACTTAAGGCTTTCACAGAAAGCACTATAAATCTGAATATTCCATTCAGAACTTAAGAAATTGATGGGAATTTAAAACTGTGATGAAAATCTTAATGCAGCTCAAAACACAACAAAAAACACGAGGCTATCCGTGCATGTATCATATAGTGTGCACGGATACCATATTCTATGACAACTTAATATTAGCAGCCTGTAGAATTAGCGAGGAAGTGGGCTGAAATTCAGGCGCCCTCTCCCGATCCCACCAAACCTGCATTTGGTTGAGTGAACAGCTCTAGAGTCCAAAATTCACTCCTCCATGACACTTCTTTGTCAAATTTTAACATCTTGCGATTCCACCATCTTGCCAAGTGTCTTCTTAATCCTCAAGGCTGTAAGTCTAGAGGCTGGATTGTGGGCCCAGCATTCACACATTAATTTCAATATTGCTCTTAAACACTGGAAACAGAACAGAAAAGAAAATCTTATAGAAATGAATACAATGAAACTGTGCAAGATATGCTGGCCTGGTTACGCACAATTTAAAACTGGTTACGCAAAGAAAAATAACATCAGGCCAAGCACGAAAGGATTCTGAAGGGAATGAAGGACTGGCCAGGCACACCTTAAGGGCTCTCCCTGGACCGAACGAAACGAGAAAAACGAATGCCAGAAAACTAGTACAGAAGACTACGTACCACAAACTGAAGGATGAAACTATCCTTTACTTTGGTTGCATCTGCTGTGTGGTTTTATGTTAATTTTACTAAATGTTGTTCTTATGGGAAATTCATTATTTTACATTTTATTTGATTTACCTGTCTGAACCTCTCCCAGAGGCAGTTTATTAAGAGGGCTAAGCTTACAATGAATCACGGCTTCATATGTAACACTACACAACCCAGAAAAGTGATTTTAGAAAGAGCTCTGCTGCTCGTGGGTTTCTCTAGATTGAGTGACGGAATGCTGTCCAAATTGTAAAACCAAAAACAAATTGTTAAAAACCACAATAAAAAAATTGCAATTACACAGGTTTCTAACGCTTTAAACTGTAAATATCAAGAGGACTATTGCATTGATGGTGTCTGCAGTTCTGGTGTATGTCTGAACTCTGAGCAAGCTCCTGAAATGCAGGTTTCCTGGCTTGTAGAGCTTTGGATGGGGTATAGTTCATTAAAAAGCAAAATAACAACTTGATAGGTGGATAAAAATGCCAAATCCAGTCTAAACATCTGGCTGACTGTGTGACCAACAAAAATAAAAAAAAAAAAAAGAGGCAATAACAACACAGTGAGGAACAGTACATCAAAACAAATTAAAGAATGTATCTTTTTAAAAGAGGCTCTAGGAATTGGGGGCACATATGTATACAGAGAAGCCCACATGTACAGACAGATTTTGAGAAATAAAAACATTTTGAACATCTACACTTAGTATTTTGAGCCAAAACAGTGTTTGCAAGTATGGATAATGTATTAGCAAAAATATTAACAAACTTTAACTAAATTAGTTAAAATATTAAAAAAGTTTGTTAAAAATATTAACTTTAGCTAAATGTGTCTTTTGAATATTGTTACATTCAAAGCTCTTTGATGCTGCATTAACTTTTCAGCAGAACAATTTCTCACAATGCACAACGCAATTTAGTTCTCTGACAGTGTGGATAGGATTGTTTTGTTTCTAAACTTGAAAGAAAACATTTCGTGCACACTCTAAACTTATAGCCACGATGGATGAAAAGATCTCAATCAGGAAGCCAGCAAGAATCCTTCTTGTAAGTGAAAGAAATAATCAGTCACCCAGATTTCATTTTCTGTATTGTGCTTACCTCATCGCTATTCCATCTGTTGGACACCACCGGGCGCAGATGCTTAACACAAACGACCTCTCTCATATCTTCATAGGAAGGGTCAGTTGGTACCATATCGTAATAGGGTAGCTGGTATTCTTCAACAATGCCTGCAAGAAGGTGACAGAAATGTATGCCTACTATAAATATTGGAATGAGTTACACTCTATAGTAGAAAAAAAACCTTGTCTCTTGTTCAAGTCACAGCTGAGCTCACATGGCTCAAATTTTCCCATTTCAGAGAATACTGTGGCAAAAGAGGCGGCAATTTTTGGCTTTCTGTATTTCTGGAGCAAATCCAAGCAGTCCCAATGAACATCAAGGGACTGTGCGAATTATAATTCAAAGCATTTGGACAGCACTAGGCTGCCCACTGTGTTCCATTATATTTACATCCCATTTTTCATGCAAAATATACATACAATTGCCTCACAGCTACGGTCAAAACAGAGAAGCAATATACAAAAGGGCATCAAGAACGAGAAATTCCATATTATTCTGGGTTGTTCAGATGCCACTTTTAGTACTGTGTGCAGTTCTGGAACCACACATGAAGGATTTAGACAAAGCGGAACACTTTTGGAAGGCGCCACGCGCACAGGATCGTATACAGAGACCAGATTGTGCTTTACCTCCTGTGATGCAACGCCGAGCCATTTCCCAAATTATCAAGCCAAAGCTGTAGATATCAGCCATGATGTATGGCTGGAAATGATTTTTATTCAAACTTTCATCCAGGACTTCGGGCGCCATGTAACGTTTTGTTCCCACTCTCGTATTTAAAGGAACATCAACTTCATTTGTATCACTAAATGAAGGCAAAAGATATACTGTTGAAACAACGTAAAAATGGGACAGAGGATGAAGCGATTACGATATTATGATATGGAAAATTACGGTTATTCGCTTTTCATGTGAATTCCCTTTTCGTGTGAATCAAACACTAAGATTAAACTAATTTACAACTAAAGAACACTTTAAACCGCCTGCTTCTAATACTGAAATTATACTACTACTATGTTTACATACTGAGCATTAATACAAATGATATTACCCTGAATATTCAGCTTTGAAAGAATATCTTTATTGTAATGGAAATATTTGAAACTGCCAAGGAAAACCAGAATCAACATTAAAATATGTCTTATTATTTGAAATCAGGGATTTTCTAAAAAGTATGCAGCATTTTTAGATCTTCAGTCTAGGTGTGTTTTGACATTAATGTTCTGTCTCAATTATTCTTTTCATGTTCATTTTATAAAAAAACCCATTGAACTCTTTCATTATTTTTATACGCTAGGATTCTATTCTTCTATCCATGTGAAGGAACTATACTATTTAGAACTATGGAAAAACACCCATGCTATGAATTAGGACTCAGTCTCTACTGCAGCGGATTCCTGCACTGGTCAAGGAATTGGGCCAGATGATCTCCAAGCTTCTTTCCAACCTATAATACTGGACTTTCTATGCTAAAATAGGACTTGATTGTCTACCTGTTAAATTTGACAGCAAGGCCCAAATCTGCGATGCAGCATGTCCCATTTCTCTTGATCAAAATATTTTTGCTCTTCAGGTCTCTGTGGGCAATAGCAGGCTTGCCCTGGGTCCCGTAGATTTCTGTGTGCAGATGACAGAGACCACACGCAGCAGAGTAAGCCAGCTTCAACAAAGCTCTGTTGTCCAGAGTGGTATACTTCAGGAAATCATACAATGACCCATTTTCATGATAATCAGTAATCAGGTAGAGCTGAGTCCAGGAACCTGTGCCTTTAATGTCTGCTGCTATAAACCCTGTAGAATTTGGAACAGAATGGGAGTTAAGTGCTTCCATAAATCATTAAATGGAAAACAAGTTAGAGATCAATAATGAATACATTAAAAAAGCATTTTGGAGACAACATTCAGGCTTCTTCGCTCTACTTAGGCAGCTATCACCCAAATCCAGTTATTGTGCTTTTAGGAGAATAAAAGCCACATGTTCGTACAATGTTGCCTGTAGTGATGATTGCTGATTCATTTTAAGACAGGTCATTTTATTTGGAGCTTCTAGTTTATGTTTTTGTTAACTGTGGTTCCAGGTTTGCTAATATAACAATCAGGTGAAAAAGCAAAGTAAAAAGTAATTTATTTTCTTTTGGACATATCAATATTTTATCTTCAAACAGTATATAAAGGTGATGCAACTGAACAAAAAGACTATGAAAAATTGACACTGCAATCATTTATTCCCCCCTAAATGAACAGATATGCCATTTCCTTCTGTGGAAAATGTAAACATGCCTTTGGCTCTAATTCCTGGTATCAGGGCAGAAACAATCTCAAGTACGCATTCCTTATAACTGTCTACCAGTCTCTGACACTGACTGAGAGGATTTTTTTCCCACTCCCATGCAGAATTTTTTCAGCTGTGCAATATTTGAAGGGGTTTCTTGTTTTAAATCACCCCACAGCATCTTGATGGGATTTAAACCTGGCCATTCCAGAACCCTCCATTTCTTTTCTTTTCTTTTCTTTTCTTTTCTTTTCTTTTCTTTTCTTCTTTCTTTCTTTCTTTCTTTCTTTCTTTCTTTCTTTCTTTCTTTCTTTCTTTCTTCCTTTCTTTCCTTCCTCCCTCCCTCCCTCCCTCCCTCCCTCCCTCCCTCCCTCCCTCCCTCCCTCCCTCCCTCCCTCCCTCCCTCCTTTCTTTCTTTCTTTCTTTCTTTCTTTCTTTCCTTCCTTTCTTTCTTTCTTTCTTTCTTTCTTTCTTTCTTTCTTTCTTTCTTTCTTTCTTTCTTGCCATTCCTTGGTGGTTTTACTGAAATTTTTAGGGTTCTTGTCATGTTGCCATGTCCACTTTCAGTTGAGCTTCAATCTTCTGACAGATGTTCTCCCATTATCCTCAAGCAACCTCTGGTATGATAAAGAATTCATAGTGGATTCTATCATGGTGAGCTGCCCAGGCCCTGATGCAGCAAAGCAGTCCCACACCATAACATTTCCACTACTATGTTCTACAGTTGGTAACAGGTTCTTCTGGTGAAATGCTGTCTTTTGTTTTTGCCAAACATGTCCTCTGGTACTGTAGCCAATCAACTCTATCTTTGCCTTCTCTGTCCAGAAAACTGTTCCAGAAGTCCTAGTCTTTGCCTATGTGTTCATGAACAACTTTAGTCTTGTCCTGATGTCCTTTCTGGATCACAAAAGCTTCCTCCTGGCACACCTCCCATATAGATCAAATTTGTGCACCTTCTTTCTAATGGTACTTTCATGCACTCTGACATGAATTTGCTGGGGTGGCCTGGCCTGGGCAGCTGGGAGCTGTTTGAAATCTTCTCCACTTGTAGATGATCTTCAGGACAGTAGAATGATTGATGTCCAGTTATTTGGTGATCTTTTTAAGTCCCTTCCCACACTATTAGCTCTAGTGATACCATACGCTTTTGATCTAGGCATGGTGATATCACACATTTCAACAACAAAGAGCAAGTCAAACTAAATACTGGAGGTTTAAATGACAGATGTTTCTCCCGGAATCTCTCTAATAATGTCCTAATTGTTTGTAGCTGATCTGGTGCATCTGATTTTAATTTTAGGTATTTGAAGTAGTGAGAAATGTAGGAGTGTACTTACTTTTTCCACATGCAAAGTTTGCATTTATGTTTATTTAAATTACAGAATGGAATGTAATATGTAAACAGTGCATTATCTTTGTTATATTATATCCCCTTTATCTATCAATATGGTTGAAATCATGATAAAATATTTGTATGTTGAAATATGTTGAAAAACTAAAAAAATGTCAATGGGGTACTTACTCTAACAGGACTGTATATAAATTACATATGCTACTAGTTGCAAATCCTGTAGAATAATTTTGCTTACTCTGCACTCTAGGAAAGAAAACTGGGAATATAGTAGATTATACGGTGATATTATGGCTTTTCATCGCACCTAACTTTCAGTTTACTGGAGAATATATTTCAAGTCTGAAAAACTACAGTGCAAATGAAACTCAGTTAAAAAAAACCAAAAACACCCTGGAGAAAACTTTTATCATCTTCTCAAATTCTGCTAGAAATGTTGCATTATATATGATATCCTTTCAATGACAACACAATCCAATTCCAGCATGAACTTCTTTACTTACCTAGTATATTTTCATGGCGCATAAGAACTGTCTGGTAAATCTCTGTTTCCCGAAACCAGCTAGCTTCTTCAGTGGTGAAAAACACTTTCACAGCCACCTTTTCACCTCTCCATTTACCCATCCAAACTTCACCGTATCTCCCTTTTCCAACTTGCCGTACCATCTGAATCTGTTTGGCAATTGTCCGTTGTACCTTCAGAAAGAAAAACAACACTAAATGATTCTCAGGATGCAAATGAGGTGTTTGAAAGCCTTTATTTTAAAAAGATGTGAACTGAAGATAATGACCTATTTGAGAATTCTTCTTTCGTAGATTGGGCACTTAAATTATTCGTTTCAAATACAGCTATAATTTCTTTTAAATTAAAACATACAATAGCTCAAAACAATAGGACTAAATCATAGCCATAGGAAACCAAAATACTTGGACTGAAATAATTTTGATTGTTATCCTTCAAGAATGCCTGAGCCCTAGACAAA
This sequence comes from Python bivittatus, assembly GCF_059951505.1. Lineage (NCBI taxonomy): Eukaryota > Metazoa > Chordata > Lepidosauria > Squamata > Pythonidae > Python > Python bivittatus. The sequence goes on from NW_028277033.1 coordinate 8,893,529, forward strand.
TCTTCTGTAAACCAAAGAACTGTTAAACCACTGGCTTACCAATAGAGGAAGTCCTGACCCACTGCCAGAGCTTATTGATTGGTCAATAAGATCCTTTAATGATTCCCCAGCTGGAATGAAGGCCTCATCCTGCTCCAGATCACGATTATAACATTGTCTCTTTGCTACCCATTTACAGTAATGCCTAGAGGAAAAGAGAATTAATAAATTACACATTTTGATATCACACATTATTCAAGAAATAATTTAAATTTTTCAACAGTAATTCCAAAATTATATATCTGGAAAATATTTTCAGAAAATGAATTGTTTAGAAAATTTCTATGGGGTTCTTTGATTCCGAGAATATCTTTACAGAAAATGCAATTACCAATGAATGAGGGAGGATTCGGTTTTCCGAATCTGGAACTATATCATAATGCTTACTTATTGTCAAGTATTAAATACTGGAAACCAACAATTGGTGTTAATTTTCTGATTTGGGCAACTTTGGAATACATATATACATACAGTACTTTTGGTTGGATGGACAGCATTAGGACCTGAATACACTAAAACGCCAGTATCTCTGGAAACAATTACATCAGTTAGAAAGCTGTGGAATATAATGCCTAATAAAAAAAAGATTTGACCCTTTTTCCCATGCTAAATTGACTTTATGAGGAAACCCAATTTTAAAAATTGGGGAAAAGATGGTGATATGGAAAAATTGGATAGAGGCAGGGATATTGACTTTGGACCAATGGACAGATGATGAAGATGAATTGTTAACTTACGCTGTATTAAGAGATAAGGATCATCTATCAGATGTAACCCAACAGCAATATTTAGACCTACAACATTTGCTAATAACATTGTTTGGACCAGCAGCATTTTCAGCTTCTGAGACACCTGAGATACTAGAACAACTTGTTAAATCCTTTAAAACTAAAAAACCTACTATTAGTTTGTATAGATATTTGTTATCAATAAATAAGTTTGATATGCAGGTGATAAGAAATGAGTGGAATAAAGAATTAGAGTTTCCTATATTGCCTAGGCTATGGGAGAGTGTCTTAACTTCTATAGCAAAGAGTGTCAATGGACCTCAAATTACGACTTATACAACAAAAAATAATATTTAGAATTTATTGGACTCCATTATGTTTGTATAGAAAAGGACTGTCAAAAATAGCATTTTGTTGTCGATTAATAAGGATGCTTTTTTTAAAACACATGTTTTTACAATTTCCTACTAAGTTTTGGGAGACAGTATTAGACTATATAAATATGATTGTGCGACAAAAGCTAAAATTTTCAGAGGATAATACTCTTTTGAACTGTATACCTAGTACATGGAACTTGACAACTGGACAACGCAAATGGATTCTCCATGACCTTACTATGGTTAAAGACTGATATTGCAAAACTGGAGAGATAAATGTATGGCCCCATTCACTCAACGGATTGAAGACCTGATTACACTTGCCACTTATGAATGGATTGCCTACAGACGTAGACTATGTATGGACAACTATAATGAAATATGGGACTCATTTATATAAAATACAGTAGGTTAAAAAAAAAATAGGGTTATAAAGCATATTATATATATATATATATATATATATATATATATATATATATATATTTTGTCTGCGCTCAGTCATTGCTGACCCTGCAGTGACTGCTTGGACGAGTCCTTGCAGTTTTCAAGGCAATTGTTTTTGGAAGTGGTTTGCCAGAGCCTCCTTCCTAGGGCAGAGCCCAGCTGGCGAGCGCAGGAGGCGGGGTTTCCGTTGCTTTGCGCCCTTTTCGGGTGCGCGCGGTTTTTCGCGCTTACCGGCAACTGCTCCCAACTCCTTTTTGCAAGGCGCCGCCAGCATTTTTCCTCCCACCGGAGTGAGAGTCCCCATTTATCTACTCACGTGAGTTTTCGACCTGTTGGGTTGACAGGAACTGGGGAGGAAACAGGAGCTCACCCTGTTTAACGCGAAGGCTGGACTCGAACCACTGAAGTGTCGACCATTTCTGGCCGGCAACTTTCAGCATCATTCAGCCGCTGCGCCACCGCATCCCCCTATATTATATTATATTTGTATAATAAATATATATATTTATAATATATATTATACAAATACATTTATAATATATATATAATAAATATTTATTATATGTTATATTATATAAATTATAATATATATATGTTATATATATATATGTTATATAATATATATATATATAAAAATAAATATATTATACAAATATGTAAGCACCTTGGGAGATATTATTCATGTATGTATTTGGTTTTTTATTGTATTTTTACTGTAGTTTCATACTATTTTTATTGTATTTTAATTAATATTTATTTGTTGTTTTTATTGTAAACTGCCCAGAGTCACTTATTCGTGAGATGGGCGGTGGCTAAATTTGAAATATAAATAAATAAATAAAAATGTATTAGAAATTAATATATATGTACTTGAATATTATTTATATTAGATAAGTACATATAGAATTGTAACTGTTAATTCTTATAACAATATTGTGAGAGTTCAAGGCTATTGGGAAGGAGGGGGTGCAGTCCAGGATGGGGGAGGAGGCAAGAGGCAACAGAGTCTGCAGGGGGAGCATGAGAAGAGGAAGAGATTCAAGACAGCCACTCCCTAGAATTTCCCAGGGTAGATCCACTAGTTGTAGTAATATAGATTTAGTCTGGCAAGATTCTGTCTATACGGTGTAAGCTAATAAAGGAACTTTACTCAACTGGGCTGTTTCACTGTTGTTCTTGAGCTGGGCCTGACAAATATATTAAATATTTTTTTCTTTTTTCTGTTATATTTTTTCACTTTTTAAATCACTTTTTATGCAGTTTTTTTCTTCTCCGCAAATGTATTTATTCACGTTATAATTATCTTAGTGTTTTTTTCTTTTTCTCTTATTTTAAAAGCAATAAAAAATAAACAGTAATTCCAAAATTATATGCAACAGAAAGATTTCCTCCATTTTTACATCAGTAATTAAATTTCCTAATTGTTTACTTTACATGACTGTTACCTACTTGAAACAGAAATGAATACCTGAACAGAATGATTGTGCATCACCTTGAATACTTGATTTACTGAAGTGATCTCAATGTTCAGTCACTAACTTCTATGGACAACAGCGTAGTATCATATAAAATGTCTTCATCTTACTATGAAGCTATTTTACTTAGACCAAGCTAAATATTTGAAGCTTAAATTAGATGAACTTAAATCATCCTAGTTTTTCTGAAAATGAGTATCTTCATATAACATCACAGCATGTAAAGGAAGACATTAAGTATAAACATTAAGTTTGCAGATATGGAAATACAGGTCCCAAGTCATTAAAAATGTTTTATATGCAGCATGACAATCAAGACCATGAAGCTTGACAATGTCTTCTACATTCCACTCCAGACTGCAACAGGGGACCTGAGTGTTACTCCCTATCACACCACTTTCTATACATTTAACAACCAAAAGTGATGTAAATCAAACTGTGTTCAACTCTCAACTGCCCTTAAAACTTCCAAAAAAACCCAGAAAATCTACACTATTGTGATCTGACACATTGAAGCTGTAAATATCCAACAACACGTTTTACCTGTAGCAGAAACAGCTGAAGAGGACAACCATAGCGATTATGCAGACTGCCATGGAAATAAGCACAGCTATCCAACGTATGCTGCCATCAAACAGATCATCTAAATAAAAAACACATTAACATAATCACAATTAAATGCAGAACACTCTCACAGAAATATCGGGCAAGACTTAGACAAATCCTTTTGGAATTTACCTTAAGTAATGCAATTTTGCAATAGCTGTATGTCCAAACTGCATGCGGAAGGCCAGCACGTACGGTTCTGTTATTCAACTGGTGTCTGACTCCCCAGATATCATAATTACCGAGGTAAAGATGGAAGACAGACCTCTGGCTTGGAAGGGTCTGAAACAGGGCAGTCTGCCTAGCACCCGATTTGATGCCCATGCAATCAATATTTTATTTCCCCAAAGTTTTATATTATATTTTACTCTGCTCAGAAGTAATTGATGCTCCCCACTGCTAAGTCTTCTATTGTTTGGGTTCAGTTACTGGAGTCGTAGACCAAGGTTGAAAAATTGGTAAGTGAAATCTTCATGTGAACGCTCACAGCCCTGTGGACCCCACCCACTCAATAGCCACAAGCACTGTACCTTTTGGACTAGGGGGTAGAGTGGGCTGCAGATCTTGATTGCAGAAATCTGTCCGACAACATTCAATCGTACGGCGCCGCTGTACAACTCGCGAATCCTACAGAATAAATTGTACACTGAAGCAGCCCAGAAGCTCATACATATATAAGTACATACATCAGTCAGTCATATGTGTTTTCACAACGTACAGATGTTCTAGAATCCACAGCAAAGTGAGAGGCTAATTCTGAACTGGAAATCAGGCACTTATGCATATTTTTGCTTTCAAAACAATCTTTAGAATAGAGAAATGAGAACTGCAGCAAAAGATGTGATGTGAAGTGCTCCTGGTCAGAGTTCCAAGTAGCCATAACCTTCTCCTAGGATGCCTCATTCTATTTTAGACTCTTTATTTTCCATTTATTTCTCCATATTTGGCAGTCTCTACTCACTTGACATACACAATCCTCTCTGGGACATTTTCAGAGCTGCCCATTTGCTCCTGTCTGCCTGTACTTGTACACAATAAAGTAGTTTCCACTGAGTTAAGCTAAACCCCTGATGACCTCATGCAAATATCACTACAGTCATCTTGGCCACAACATGGAAGTGGCTTGTCATCACCTTGTTTTGGATTTTTTTTCCAGCTTCTCAGACTCTACAGTTCTGGTATTCCCCCATGTATTCTGGTGGTCTCTCACACTAATACAGGTAGTCCTCACTTGCCGACCACAACTGAAACCAGCAACTGCTAAGTGATGCAGTCGATAAGCGAAACGTTACGTGACCATGGCAGACTTACGATGTCAGTTCCGCTGCGGTTGTTAAGCGAATCACTGCGGGGTCATCAAGTGCGACATCATGTGAATGCGACTTGCTACTTCCTGCCAACTTCCCTACTGTCTTTGCTTGTCAGAAGCTGGCTATGAAGGTCACAAATGATGATCACGTGACCATGGGACACTTGGGATGGCCACAAGTTCAAGGACCGGTCCTAAATGTACTTTTTTAGTGCCATTGTAACTTTGAACAGTTGCTGAATGAGGTAGTCAGTAAGTGAGGACTACTGCACTGTTACAGCTTTATATTTGACAAAATTGCAGCTTATAGCCCAAATTTTACCAAACTCAGTCAATGAAAGCTAGGTCATTAAAGATGAGCAAAGAAACTGGAGCAGAGGAGAGAAAAATGTGTTTCTCCCAAATTAAAACAAAATAATCTTATGACATCCCTCATTCTAAATTAAAGCTTAATTTGGAAAAATATTTTTGATAATGTTACAAACCTTTTAAGCTATTTGGAATAACCAATATGCTGCCCTTGGCCTATAGCAAAGAGGTTAGGTTTTAACAAAGTTGGTAAGCAGCTTTATGAAAAGCTAGCAACCATTGCTTCTCCTTCCTTATTCCTGAAAATCACTGAGAGAATCAGTAACTGGATACCTTGCACTGGAAGTCTGAACCTTCGTATTTCATACAACCTGAAGAAAGGGTTTTTTCTCCATTTTCATCTTCTTCAATGATGGCAAAACAATGTCCGTTAGTTCTGAAACAGATAAATTAATTTCAGTTTTCCAAATACTGCATTCAGCCAATCTGTTCAATAAACAGAAAGTTATTTTTTCCCTTCTAGCATTATGGGCACATGCTACCCTAGTGGGAAATGAAACTACCCCAGAATAGACAGAGTGGAGCTAAACAGAGTGGGAACTGGAAATAAATTCACTGCTCCATTTTCCCCCATGTCCTAGGGCCACAAAAGTAAATGGATTAACAGTCCATTAATTACACGTCATAAAATTACATGTCCATTAATTACATGTCATAAAATTGGCCCAATAGTTTTTCTTTTTTTTAAAAAAGAGCAGTTAATAGTTACAGAATATTAAAGCATACACACTGTTTTGTTACCACTGAGTTGGCCTAACAAAAGGCATTGTTCTAACATGAAATTTGGAATTCTATTTAATATATAAGCAACCACTCTGTATGCCTCCAGAATTATTCTGCTGTTTCCCATTTTAAAAGTGCCTTCACCAGATTATTCAGATACATTTAATAACAGCAGAGTTGATATAAATGTGATCACTAGAGGGCAATAAAAAACAGCAGTTCTAATACAACCAAATCAGATCTTTTACTTTTATGAATTATGCTGTGTAAAAGGTTCAAATGCATTAAAATTTTATATCTTGAAAGCTCTGAAATATTTCAAAATAAGAAAGCAAATATTTAATCATAAACATATAAGGAATTAAGAACAAGGGAGGATAAAAGATTTTGAAGTCTCTAATCTCACCATGCCTTCATTATGTCTGCAATACTTACTTGCATGTGTTATTAACTGCATTTTCTGGACAGTGCCCTGAACAGTAGCACTGTAAAAAAGGCATTATGTCCTCTGGTGCTAAGGTCACTCCATCTTCCTGTTTCTGCTGTTTAGGATCTGTCTTTATTCCTGCTCCGTGAATCATGCTGAATTGGTTCCAGCCTGTGTGATACCAAAAGGATGTTAGTTTTTGCTGCAAGTCCATGTGCAGTAGAAGTATAAACACTCAGACAACCCTACAGCCACCAGACCTTTTCAACTGGCTCTCTCTTTCCAGCCAAAGGACTGCTCATTTCCAAATCTCTATCGTAATGAACACACACTCTAACCTCAAACAGATTTACCTATAAGAAAGCAACACTGAATTACAATGGAGCTGAATTCCAAGCATACTTCCAAGGACAGTCAGAACAACAGACTGAAGACAAATATCAATCCACAAAAATTACCTCGGTACAGCCTATGGAGATGATCTCACGCAAAAATAAAGATGAACACTTTCATTTTATCAGCTATGTAACAGGTAGGCTCTGTGTAGTACCCAGTGTTAATGACAGATATTCCTCTATGATCATGGATGTCTAAGTAATATCCACAGCAATATGACTTTGATATTCTTTGTTTCAAAGAACTAGCAACCAGAGGCATAATGCATAATGAGAAGCGCCTACATTTCGTTTTGTAGCTAACTTTATCCATGATTGAGAATGATGTCATACTTATATCCCAAGTTCTATTCTTCTATCAAGCTATCTGTATAAATATTAAATATACATTTTGAAACAAAAAAAAAAAAGTCTAGTTTCATAGCAATCTAGGACTGCAATCAAGTTCAATCTAAGGACATTTTCTCCATTTGTTAAAAAAACAAGGACATGTTGAGTTTCCAAGTTAAAATAAAATAAAGATAAATGTCTTAAATTGTTTTCAGAGCTTGGAATAAAGCATATTTTAAGAAAACTGGAGTTCTTACCTGTAAGTTATCAGAAATACAACCACTATTTCTACAAACTGATAAACCTACAACACTAAAACATACGCTCCTCTCCGTTATATTAGTAGGAAGGTTGTCCTTTTGAGTCAACAGCATGGATTCAATGACTTGTCATTCTAGAAGGGACTATAATGTTCCAAGCCATACCTATTCAAAATTTGCTTGGAATTCTACTCCTAAACGATTAGGAAAAAAGACATTTCCCATTCAGCTGACTTGGAGTTTTCTTCTTTTAGCTTCAGCAAGGCAGCAGAGTTCACAACTGAAATGCACTTTCATCTTCCTGTCTCAATGTTTGTTGATAAGAAAATCAGCTGCAATCATTTAGTTCTTTAGGTGGATTTGGAATCAATAGGACTGAGATCAGCGTGCTTAACCATGAATCAGTTTTCTACATACAGGATGAGCTTTTATGCACATATACCTGGGAGCAGGACCCAGTGAATACAATAGGGCTTTACTGGATAAAGATGAACAGGGCTGTGCTATTAGGGTTCTTGAAAAACATCACTATCTGCAGCAACATGGATAGTTTATGAACACTGTTCTTTATTTCCCAATAACTACAGCAATTGAAAACTAGGGAAATCACTATATCTCATTGACTGAAAGCAAGTACAATAAATACAAAACCACCTAAATGTCCTGACACAAACCATATATATCACAAACATACACACACACGGAAATTACCAAGAATGAAATTAGAAATTAATATTTACAAATAAATTTGGTAAACATCAGTTAAAAAAATACACAACTGTATTGGAAGCCAGATGAAGTTAGTGCTTATTTAAGTATTGCAGCTCTAATGAGTTAATCTTGACTCCACCACAAGACAGTTGTACAAGACTTAAACACTGGCAAACGAGCAACGTTCTAGGCTGTGGTCTTGAAACTTAGAGCACAACACACTCTGGATGGAGCTACACTTCTTAGAGCACTGCTTACTAGCTTTATTTGGCTGTTGAGCAGTGACTTTTCCCGGATAGAGCTATCTCACCTATAGTGATCCACACTTTTGCTATCTCCAGACTGTAAGGTAAAAACTCAGTCAATAAAGAATGTTTGGAAGCTTCAACTAGGCCAGAATTCAGCTGTCAGAATTCGAACTCTTCTAAACTGACTCATCTTTCATAAAGCCTGAAGGACCTATATCAACTGCCCATGTATTTATTTTTTATTTCCCCATTAAACGTGCTGATACTTATCTTTAAAGCCCTACATGCTTCTCTGGGGTATCCTCTAACCTGTGAAGCACTTTTCCCACACAGATTCATATGGCACACACTCTCCTGGTATTAGGATGGTAATGAAAATTTAACTGATCAGGAGAGCCTGTGACAAGCCACACATAACTGGGCAAGATCAAAGCAGCAAGAACTACACGGAGTTCAGTAACAGGTCTTTAATGTCAGTCTTGAGGTAAATACAGAATCTTGGAAACTGCAGTAGGAATTTCCAACCCCCATTCATAGTGACTTCATTAAGGTGAAGTCTCTTTCAATGGCATGAAGGGTTTCTCCCCAGGTTTCTGGCTACCTGGACTGAACTGTTATTTATAAAATCAATTTATCAGTAGCCTTCCTTTCTACCTCTTGAATGCTTAGGTCTAGACTCCCTTCCATTCCTTTCCCAGCCTCTCCACAATCTCTCAAAAGTTAGATCTTATCACTGGGAGATGCCTATGTTAATATAATTCTGGTAATTTAAGATAGCATTAGGTAAGTATTCTGTTGCGAAGAGAGATCTCTTTGGAGAAGACCCTGATGCTGGGAAAGATTGAAGGCAAAAGGAGAAGAGGACGGCAGAGGATGAGATGGTTAGATAGCATCACTGAAGCAATGAGCATGAAACCGAGCAAACTCAGGGAGGCAGTGAAGGACAGGAAGGCCTGGCGCAATATGGTTCATGGGGTCACGAAGAGTCGGACATGACTTAACGACTAAACAACAACAAAAGTATTCTGTGCTTAATTCTAAATTTCATACTGTACACTGCCAGGAGTTCATTGGGAGCATGGTGGACCCAGGCTATAACCTTTTTATTTGCATAAGTATTTAAAAGCAAGGCAGCCAAGATAGTACTATTTTAAAAATTCTCCATAATGTTAAAAAATAAAAGGCTATACCAGTCAGGGCAATAATGTCTTTTTAAATCAAAAAAATCCTTTTCTCTGCTTCCTTATTCAGTTTATCATCTATGTTCACAAATTCTACTTCATTTCTCCAGTATTTATGCAACTGAAATTCCTAATCTTGTATCTGGGTAACGACATACCACAAATATTCTCAATGTGTGGACAGTCCCATCTAAAATTCAGAATAACTCAAATCCCTCCTCCACAACAAAGACTAGTAGAATCTTTTGATTAAAGAACAGGGAAATGAGCCTTATCTCAAATCATCCTTATCTACATTCAAAATAATTTTGTCTTGACCAAATTAAATTACATTTTAAGAGAACTGATTCATCAGTTAAATTATCTGAGTATCTTCCGAGGTGTGTTTTAAATGGATTTCCTAATACACTGAGACTGCAAATACATCTAAAGCTTGACTAATAAAGAAAGCCAATTAAGAAGCAGATGCCAATTAAAGTAATTTTCATCCCAAATCTCAGCATAAACAATATGAACATATACATAAAAATAAAATTTTAATAAAGGCCAGCAAGTAGTAGCTCTCATGCCAGATTCCTATATTATTTTGTAGCTTCTAGTTTTCAAAAACATTTAAAGTTTTGAAGTTTGTATTAGTTTATCACTCTATTTCAAATTGCAAACTAAATATAACAGTGTTGCTATTGTGCACGTTTTATGCATTGTGAACACTGTATGCATCAAAACCATTTCTTAAAACCTGAAGGTTTAAAAGTGTGACTTTACCTTGAAAAATGAGGAACGCGTAGAACCCCAGCAATCTGATGAAAAGTTTTGGACAGATCATTGTTCACATTTAAAGCCTTCCTGTACACTGTCAAGCTTGGCAAATTGTTCTGCTGTTGGACAAGTTTTTAAGCTGGACTCCTCAGCGAAATCTGACAGTTTTGGTAGTCAGTTGAATCAAGGATTTAATTATTCCAATTTGTTTTCTGAAAAACAAATGAAATTAAATTTTTGAATAGATAATAAATTCCATCAACTAAAAAAATATCTAGAAAGAAAAAAAAGTTTCACATGGATAATGTATAAGGAGGTCTTAAAACAAGTATATAAATAAGACAAGCTAAAATAGTACCTGTATTTTAAGACTACTTATTTATTGACTGAATTTATACCAGCTGCAATTGCTAAAAATGAGTTTACATGCTACTATCTGTACAGTCGATGCACCTCAAACTGGTAAGTATTCCATGAAGAATTTTCAATGGCTCATAATCATTTTATTCTAAGATGCTAAAAAACTGTATTACTCAAACAGAATGAAGAATATTTCATTAGAGAGAACAAGTCTCCTTGCAAGAGTGTCTGAAAGAAAGCAGTTTTATGCTATCTTATGCTAGTCTATGATTAAAATAAAAATGTATTTATTAAAAATGGCATTTTAAAAACTCCTTGTTTAGGTCCACAAAAAGAAAGCAGTTAAATTGCTCCACCACTTCGAATCACCCTACTGAATTAAAGCAGGCAAACACGATCATATTAAAAAGTTGCAGCTGACCCACAGAAGTTTCTTCAGTGATTTTAACAGAGACAAGCTTGATCTACAAGGAATAAACAGCAATTTGAATACCTAAACAATTACTGTAATGCAGACGATACAGATTCTGTGTTCGGATGAACAGAACACTGATTTTGCCTTTTTTGGGCCTCTTGTCTGAGTCTGATCCCTGACCCCTGTCAGCCTGGCACTATTCTTGAAATAAAAATGTGTATTTGTTCAGGGATGTGCTGTAATTACTCTTGGTAGCTGCTTCTGCCATAAATAATTCAGTCTCTTTATTGGTAGGACCCAAGAACTTCTGAGTTTAATGACTGCTTCATAGCTATTTAACATGGAAGCAAATTACTGTGAGAGTTCAGAGGTGTCTGCACTTCTAATTTGCACATGCAAGGGGCACACAGCCCTCAACCTATGGCCTACTTTTCACACAACTGTGACTTCTAGTAATCAAGAAACAAAATATCTTCCTGACATAAGTAATAAGTCAATTTATCTGAGGACTACTTGGACCAACTTAGCTAAGGATGCCAAAACCCAGCCTATTCAGTACTGCGTTATGCACAAAAACTCAGTGCCAAACTTCAAGCAAAAAGCTTTAACAACTCTACAGTTAAGGTTAAGCCTATTCAGATCTGAACCCTGTTCCGTAGTCATTCTAACAATGCTTTTCCAAGGGGATTCACTGCAGGTAGAAATAGTAAACACAGATGTTTATTATATTTAGATTCATATTTGTACGTATATCTATTTGTAAGCTTTTATTTGTGTCTGTGCATTTAATTTCCTTTTCACTTTATATTTTTTGGGTTTGCCTTGAAGTTTTGTTTGTTCAATAGAAAAACAAAACACAAACTAAAAAAATACTTTAAGTTCCACCCCACCACTGAATATATTTGAAAAACAACAGGAAAATATATGCAGTAGCAAAGTATTTTCACTCCAATAGTGAGAGGTACAAGCCATTTTTGTACAAAAACTGTTACATCTGAAAAGCATGCGCGTGTGTGCACACACACACACAGGTAGCCCCCAGTTTAAGAATGAGTTCTGTTCCCAAGGTCTGTCCTTAAGTCGAATTTGTAAGTCGGAACAGTTTTATTGTATAATACTGTGTAAGTACTGTTGTGAACTTAACTTGAATCATTGTGTATTTAATTTGAATTTTGTCACAATAGGCTCTGTTTTTAAGTCTGGGTAGTCTGTAACCCAGGCGTTCTTAACCCAGGGACTACCTGTATTCCAATTTATTAGTAACCAAGGTTTAGCATATACAAAAAGTATGTTGGAACATACTAATTTTTATGGGAATGTGGAAAAAATGTTGAAAATTATGAATAAAAATAAACAGGTGGTTCGGAAGCTCAACAAGCCCAAATATGGGAAACTAAGCTGATTAGATGCAAATAATTTCATTAAGTGTTGATATTTATTCATTTTAACAAACAAGACAATGCCATGCTATCAGTATTTTGGCTTTTTGCCCCTTCTTTTGAATACAGCCAACCATAAGCTGCAAATCATGCTTTTATGACCTAGGCATGATAGATGATAATGACCTAAGCATGATGGATGGTTATGGATGATAACTAGCTTTTTTCACTTTACACAAAATCTGTAGCACTGTTCACTTCCATAAACCCCTGGGATTTAGCTAACTAACCTTATCTTTCTAGATTGGCAGGCTGTGCTCACTTATATTCCTTGCATGTTGAATGCTAGGTTACTTGATTTATAACCCATCCTATCAACAAGGACAAACACATTCTCTAAAATAAACCCTTGCTTATCCCTGGCCATTAAAGGCTTGGCCTAATACAAAACTCTTACATCACCTTTGAAAGATGTCAGAAAATGGCTCTGACATAACTCAGGATGAAAGAAAATCAAAAGTTGTCAAAGCCCACAAGAATATTTCTCTATATACTGTTAGCAGTGCCTAGTTACATGAGATGATTTGCATTTTGAGATCCCAGCACAAGGAACAATTATTCAGAACTACAGCAAGGAGCTGTATATGATTTTTGTTTCTATCTTCTAAATTCTGTAATTTAAAAATCTTCTAACCTTTCCTTCGATGCTGAGCACACACAACTGCAACAAAAGGATGTGTTTAACCTGTATAAAACAGAACATTACATATAATGCCATTTGTGATTTTCAATGTAAAACCACTGCACCACTGATGTTGGACAGCCCCCGTATATATCAAAGTTTGAATTCTTTTTAGTTTGTTGTTTAAATCATACTGGAAAAATATGCCACTACATAACAATGTCTTATTTTTCCCCACTGGGTCTGAAGATGAACATGGTGCCTTGAACTCTGCTGAATGGCAAGGAAGTACAAAGCAGTAACCTTTAATTTGGATTATTTTTAATACATGCAAATAGGTTCCCAGTGAATTGGAACACAAAATAACCAAAAGCGTATGCTTCAATATACTTCTGATATAAGATTATCAAAGCAGATAGCATTCCATGGACTCCTTGTGAACTGTAAAACTTATTTATGTACCAAAGCTAGAGATTAGGTTCCCTTGGGTACAATGATCTTATGGATCTTCTTGGCCATTCATGAAACACTGTGGGAGAAGAGCAATATAGAAGCCACTTCTTCCTCCTCATTTTTCACATCAAAAGGCCTTCGGGAGGGAATCATTGGCAGTGTCAGCACCTAAGGGCCCAAAAATATAATCTGAGGTTTCTCCTCTGGCACATATCTAGGCAAGTGTGTCAAAAGTTATCCCAATCTTTTTTTTTTCCCCCAGCCCACTGGGATCCAACACAGATCCAGACAAATAGGGTATTCTTATCAGCTTCTTTTGCTGGAAGAATCTGAGGGGACTGGAAAAGACTGAGGCTGCTATGTAGACAGACATACTGTATGTCTAACTCTCCTGCTGTAGGGGAGCCTTGCTTCAAGGCTTAGGGAGCTGAAGAAGCTCAATGATGATCACTGTTTTAGGCCAACAACTGAAGTCTGGGTAGAGGATGGCCTAATCCATTCCTGGAAAAAGAATGTTCTACCTTGTATTTTGTTGACCATCCCCTCTGATATGTGGACACATGGTTCTCTGAAGGGACTGGAGACAATCTTTCACTTCTGGGAAAATGGCACTGATGGCGCTCAGCTACGGAAAGTGCCTGGGATGAATGGCAGGGAGGCTGCGAAGCTTAGTTCAAAGAGTGAATCCCAGTGATAGCAGCCCCTATTAATCAAGAGCTTCTAATTTGCAAAAATCTTGCAAATAATGGCTAGGGTGTTAATTAACAATTCTTCATTAACAGAAGAATAACTAAAGCGACACACTAACCACAGCTGGTAAGACCAAAGAACTAAATGGCTGTTCTCTACTTTACTTTGTGGATCCCAGAAGAACATTCTTTGGGCCTGCCTGCTAGAGTGGGTAAGAAGAACCCAACCGAGAATAAACTTCAGCTGCAGCAATAAAGTGAAACATTTAATAATCGTGTCAAACTTTGTATTCCACTATGGAATTATCTTATTCATGAGGAGAAACACACAGAATCCTTGGTTTTCCATATGTAAGAAAAACCCCTCCCCATCTGTCAGCTGGTGCAAAGTTTGTAACTGCAACGTATTTCTAAAAATGCCACAATGGCTTTTCTATTATCTCTTAGAAAACAGTTTGGCATCTTGGTTCTTATTAGCAGAAACCTCACTGCTACTTTTTGCTAATTAAAGGCTTCAGAATTTCAGTGATGAATTTTGCATACCAATGCAGAGAAAAGTACTGAGCCTCAACTCAAGGCCCAAAACAGGATGGCCAAGAAGAGACTAAATGTCTCCTCAAATGATTTTTTTGCATGAGCAAATCCAAACCAATGATTGAACAGCTATGAAATGTACATATTTCACTTGCCTTCTTACCAATAAGTGACTCTGAACATTATCATCTAATAGCCACTTGGAGATAACACTTCATTTGCACACTGCTATCTTGAGAATTAGATTTTATGGAATGTGGGAAATAGTGAGCAAGAAAAAGCTCACCAATGAAATACCTTTCTGTGTATTTCAAGACTCACATAGCAACAGATTTGATATAGACTTTGGGCCAACTGATAGAGGATGAAGATGAATTTTTAATGTATGCTGTGTTAAGAGATAAATATCATCTACCAGAAGTAACCCAATGGCAATATTTACAATTACATTTGTTAACAACATTGTTTGAACCAGCAGCTTTTTCAGCTTCTGAGACACCTGAGATATTAGAACAACTTCTTAAATCCTTCAAAACTAAAAAACCTACTATTAGTTTGTATAGATATTTGTTATCAATAAATAAGTTTGATATGCAGATGCAAAGGGATGAGTGGAATAAAGAATTAGAGGTTTTTATATTGCCTAGACAATGGGAGACTGTCTTAACTTCTATACCAAGAGTGTCAACAGACCTTAAATTACAACTTATACAACAAAAAATAATATTTAGAATTTATTGGACTCCACTACATATGTATAGAAAAGGACTGTCAAAAATAGCATTTTGTTGGAGATGTAATAAGGACAATGCTTCTTTAAAACATATGTTTTTACAATGTCCTATATTTATCAAGTTTTGGGAGAAAGTACTAGACCATATAAATATGATTGTGTGAGAAAAGCTAAAATTTTCAGAGGATAATACTCTTTTGAACTATATATCTAGTACATGGAACCTGACAACTGGACAACGCAATTGGATTCTCCGTGCCCTTACTATGGCCAAAAGACTGATATTGCAACATTGGAAAGATAAATGTATGGCCCTGTTCACTCAATGGATTGAAGACCTGATTGCACTTGCTACTTATGAGCGGATTGCCTATAGACAAAGACTTTGTATGGACAAATATAATGAAATATGGGACTCATTTATACAAAATACACTGGGTTAAAAAAAAACAAAACAGGATAGTCTTATAACTCTATTAGAAATATATATGTACTTGAGTAATATTTGTATTAGATAAGCATAGAGTTGTAACTATTATTATAATGATATATTAACTTTTTTTGTTGTACTTTTTCACTTTTATGTTAAAGCACTTTTATGCATTTTTCCCTTTTTGTAGTAAAAAATAAATAATAATAAAGACTCATATAGCAACAGATTTCTACTGATATGGAAATGATGGCTGAGATAGTATGATTATTCAGTCTAAGGATATGAATATTCTATTTCTTCTATAGTTAATAAAAGTTTGACAATTTATTTTATGGAGTGCTAACATCACATGTAACAGTATTTTATTTGATATAAATGAATAGATTTTAAATTAACGTCAAACAAAATCCAACAACTGCCAACAAATCCGTTTAAAATATATCCATATCACGTTACAATAAAAGCAGCAACAATAATTAATTATTTTATATTACCAAACAGTAAAAAGTTTAGCTATCTTCTAAAACAATTTACCTTATTTTCAGTGTAGCAATTGAATGGTTGGAGATGATTCTTACAAAGTATGAACAATTTATACAATGATTATTAGCAGACTTGTGTCCCACTTTTTATTTGAATCCTCAAATTCACTGATAAGATTCATAAAGGACATGGGGTCCCTCCCATTTTTCTGGCACAGCCACCACTGCATCCAAGGCTGATGGCTGATGCCAATCAGAACAAAAAGGGGAAGGCATTTTTTAAAAAACAAAACCATGCAATTCCATTTTCTTTCCTTGCAATATTAACATTTTTGTTATTAAGAGTGTTTTTATATTGTTTTTTAATTGATTTTATCTCTGCTGTAAACCACCTAGAGTCGTTTCAATGAGATGGGCGGTGACAAATTTGATATATAAATAAAATAAATATAAATAAACGTATTTGAGAATCCATTTGAGAAATACTGGAGCTTTAGCTCCTATAGAATGACCCAGTCTTGGAATTGCAAAAAAGAGCAAAATATCATGCCACTGAAATGGATGACTTCTGACCACAGATTTCTCTCTTGGAAAAGGCCTTCCATAGTATCCAGTGCTCCCCCAGTTCCCCCAACCCCTCTCCCCTTAAGACTTCTCCCTAAAGCCATATACTTAAAACAATCTGCTGCCGGTTGTTATTTGTGGACTGCTATCATATTCAGCAATAAGTTATTCAGAGGCCATGCTACTGAGAAGAAAAATCACTTGGCATCCTAGCTGATTTACAATCTGCTACACAGACGTTAATCATCTAACTTTTAATAAAATACATAATTCCCTTTTCAAGAAGCACCACTAAATATATGCTATCATTCTCAAACATGAAACACAATCTAATCAGCCTAAGTAGCAGGATATAACATTCACCACTTCAGGAACAGAGAACTCTTAAAAAAAACAACAACCCATCTGGATGATACTCCTGAACTGAAAGCACAAGCCATTATACAAAACATTATATAAAAGTTAAATATAAATGTAACTAATACGTATCAGCATTCTGCCTAATTCCTTGCACGTTAATGAGACAATTTTAATCAAACTGAACTGTAATGACACTGGGCCGTCTTCATTTCAAAAGAAATTTCACGGTGGGATTTATGGTTCTACAGCTAAGCCTTTTTGCTCTGTTTTAATTGCAGCTAAATAGTAAATACAAGCAATGCCAGGAACTCAGCGTACGAGAAGTAGAGAGTGGCTCCCCTCTCTGGTTCCCACACCCCATCCCAGCCTATGCAGCAAGGATCCTGGCTCTGGTTCTCTGCCAGCTGAATAAAGCAGCTTGGCGTGCGCACTCCCCCTCTCCGGGGCCCCTCCCCTTAAGCAGCCCTCGGCGCCCTGCCTCCTGTGCTTTCCAAGGCGTGCTAGACTGCGCAGCAGACTTTCTGGCTCCATGTCCATTGTTTGCATGGCTGCATGGCTCCTTATCCACGGGCTGGATTAGCATAAGAATACTGCCTTCTCCTTCAGTAAGCAGCCTCCCCACCTCGCGTCCTTTACGGGCAAACATCGAACGGCTTTACAGATAAAACACTGAAAGCGCTTGGTTTGCTATTCAGCGCCCCTGGTTTCATAAAATATTAATTCACAAGAAAGAAGCTCAGAAATCCGGCGTTAGCATTTTTGGTGTTGGTATTATATGACAGCGATGTTGCAGACAAGCAGACACAGGACTTCCCAGACGTATAACAGAAGCCGGTATTCTGAATTAGCTTCAGCTAGGTAGGGGAGGGAAAGTGGGGGAGAAGAGAAATCAACAGACCACCGTGCCAACACAACTTTAAGGGTGACGAATATTAGATAATGCAAGGTATGAGCTCATCTGGCCTGCTTTTAGAAAAAACTAGCTCCTATGCTCTTATTCCAATGTTTCAGATAGGAGAGACACGAGTTACACAAATGTATTTCAAAAGTCTTTTCAGCTATGTCAACAGTCAGGTTCTTGGAAAACAAACGCACTGTGTGAATTATGAAATCAGAATGACAAAGGTTTGTTTAATCAAGATACTTGGCAGGACTGTGCAAGCTCTCAAAAGAGGTGCTTTGTAACACAAAGGAGAAATTATTTTTGAATTGTTAAAAGCAGCCATGTTAGTGACAAGGCTCCTTCCAGACACTGCTCCTAGCTGTCACTTAAAGCTGTTCATGTATATGCATGCAGAGGCAGCCAGAATCAGTACCAGAAACAGCCACATGAGCCTTGCAAACTGCCCAGCAACTTTAATGACTCAAAAACAAGAGTTTTGTAAGGTTATTTTGAAGATTCTGTGTAGTTCTAATATTTACTAAGTCTTAGGATATAATTTAAGAGGGGACGCGGTGGCGCAGCGGCTTAATGACGCTGAAAGTTGCCGGCCAGAAATGGTCGACGCTTCAGCGGTTCGAGTCCAGCCTTCGCATTAACAGGGTGAGCTCCTGTTTCCTCCCCAGTTCCTGTCAACCCAACAGTACGAAAACTCACGTGAGTAGATAAATGGGTACTCTCACTCCGGTGGGAGGAAAAATGCTGGCGGCGCCTTGCAAAAAGGAGTCGGGAGCAGTTGCTGGTAAGCGTGAAAAACAGTGCGCGCCAAAAAAGGGCGCAAAGCAACGGAAACCCCGCCTCCTGTGCTCTCCAGCTGGGCTCTGCCCTAGGAAGGAGGCACTGGCAAACCACTTCCGAAACACCTTGCCTTGAAAACTGCAAAGGACTTGTCCAAAGCAGTCACTGCAGAGTCGGTAACGACTGAGCGCAGATTAAAAAAAAAAAAAAAAGGATATAACTTATATAATAAAAAACCCAGCTCTTTTATTAAGGATGAATTAAATTAACAGAACAAATTAAATTAACATAACGAGGTTCCATTTCTCTCCTATAGCTTGTTTCAAGAGCCAACAGTTGAGCAAGGACCAAGAACTTAGGGGAAAAAACCTGGGCTTTAACACATTTCATTTTTATACCTTTCATCTTATTGGCACCAACTGCTCGATGTTCAAGTTTATAAATATGCCCTCATTTTACAGAGTAAGGTAAGAGTGAAGTAGAATAAATTGAAGTTAAACTCCTTCTAGCAACTCCTTCTTCTGCAACTAATACTATCTATGTCAAAAGTTGGAAGAACATAGCTGTCTTTAATACACCTGATGTACAAAGAAGGCAACATATATGACCCACAAATTACTGACCCATTACTTTGTTGAATCCTGTTGGTAGGGTCTAGGCTAGATATTTTATTGGAAATTCCTGGATTGGATGGACAGGGCCGGATAGAGCAGAACACATTTGCAGAAGAATGTATTAATTTCAGAGCAGGAAAATCTACAACTGATCAGCATCTGAACTTACAACATTCAGCAAGAAATATCTTTTATGGGTTGCTTGCATGGATTTGTAATCAGCTTTAGAGTCAATGTTGAAGGGCACTTTGGGATGGGGAATTATAAATCACAAATACAGAACATCATCTTATGGTATTTAAGATGTTGCTAGAAAGCAGCACCCTCTTACTTTGTTCTGACTTAATATTATTGTAGCTTCACAGATAAAATGAGAACAGAGTCGAAATTTTCAAATTCTTTTGAGAGATGTTTTTTGGAGGCTGGGGAGAAAGAGAGGGAACGTTGACAACATGATCTCAAGGTGGGAGGGGGACACTGCATGCAGCCCACAAATTGGCCACATCTGCCTTAGAAGGTAGATTCATTAATACCCCAAAAGATGAGTAGTTCTGTCTCTCTAGGGCTGAGGAAACAGATGTTATGGGATATGCAACTTTACAGTCCAGATTCTACAGGAACCTCCAGGTTATGTATCGTGTCATGTCATGTCGTGTCATGTCACATCATATATGTGTGTTTGTGTGTGTGTGTGTCTGTGTCTGTGTGTGTATGTGTATATATATATATATATATATATATATATATATATGTACACACACACACTGTATATGTGTGTGTACGTAACCATACATTATCCTATCATATCACACACCATATTATGAGAATGCCAGGGAGAAGCAGGATAAAATCATATGATCTGTTAATAATCAGTACCAGAAGTCTCTAGGGGGAACCTAGAGTAAAAAAAATCACAGTATTTCACTATGAATTAAGGGCCTTAGGCTTAAGGCTCCTTAACATTAAGAGAAGAAGAATTAAGCTGCGTTGTGCTGTAAATATATTTGGTGTGGCTGAAGTTTCTATGTCCATAACAATGGCTACTTACTTCTACTACTGCTCAATCATTGTTACATTGCTATTGAGACCAGTAAGGACTTACTGGGAAAGAAAAACATATAATGGCATATCCCACTTCAACTGAATATTATTTTAATAGCATCAACACTTAAATAACCCATCTTTCTCTAAAAGAGAGAAATCTGCTCATTTCTGCCTGTGGACAGGTAGCGAAAGTAAACAAGGTGCTGCAGTGAAGATCATTAGATTCATAGCACATATGTCAGTGGTACATTACCTTTTTCAGTTAATGCTTTTTCTAAATGCTACTGGAAGGAGCTGAAGAGTAAAGTAGTAGAAATATTCTTCCACTACTTTATTGTGTGTGTCCAGATCATAACCATGATATTTCAACTTTTAGATCTCTTTTCATCCTAACAGAAATAAATCAAGGATATGACTATGTATACTATCTCATCAAAAGGGAACACTTGGCTTTGATTCTAGCTTCTTCCAAGAAAACAAAATTTTAATTAATGGCAGGTATTTCTTTCTGGACATAATGACGAGTAGCCATTAATTAGCTTTCCTCTGCTTCTTCATGTAGTGTTTAAACAAGGGGTAGGCAATCTTCTGTGCCAGTCTGCACACTTGGAAATTTGAGAACATGTCATTAATCTTTGAAAAAATGAGTGGTAAGGTGGGAGGATTACCTAAATACACACTGGCTGACAAGGTTGGCATAGCCAGTTGCAAAACACCCATGTATGAGAAAACAAATATGTGAGATTGCTTCATGCCATTCAACCCCCATCATCTCAGCTTACCTTTGCCTTTTGGCCTGGGAAGATGGGACATATCCAGAAACAGCACTAAGTTCTAATCACACACAATTTTTATTTTCTAAGAATGCTTATGGGGCTTATGCAAAGACTAAGAGGAATAATTGTAAATAAAGATTAGATTAGATTAGAAATTGGTGCTTTGCATTTAGAAGTCCATTCTCTGTGATAGAAACTCAGTGGTGATCTTCTTGGGGTCTATCATAATCAGTTTAATCTGTGTTACAAGATCATATAAATTTTGTTCTTTTTGGGCAAATTTAGAGTTGTTTGGGTTTAGACACTTTTCCCCATGCTTCTTGGCACACCACAAACAATTTGAAAACTTCTACTTTCCAATTTTCATCAAACCAGAGTTTCCCTAAGTAAGTCTAGTTAGTTCGAACAACCTTTCAGGTGTCGCTGCCTAGGAACGTTGAGACTTGTAATCCCAATGCATCTGAAATACACTAAGATAGAAATGATGGACTTAGAGCATGATTATTTTAAAAACAACAGAGGCTCAAATCACAGTTTATGAGAATATCCTTTTTATTAACTAGAATTCAGAGGTAATGGAGAACTCGGGTAAGAGTGAAATTCTATAAGTTATTCCTAGGCTAGAAACGAAAGAGGAAAAAGGTAGGGGGATGGTATTTATTAATGCTAAACCACAGATTAACATTTCATCCAAATTAAGCTATGACCTTTGTCATGGTAAACTCAATGGGACTTTGACTAAATCTGGTTCCAACTCATGGAGACAATAACATTTGGACTTTGAAGTACCAACCTCTTTATTTTGTTTTTAAAAAGTGCTGAACTGAATTGTTCAAGTATTCCCAATATACAAAATCACCCCAAAAGTATTTAACAGAATGCATTAAAATTTAAGTAACTAAATTATTGAAACCTAATTTTTAAGTAACTATTTAATTACCCACTCTTTCTATGTGAACCTTGCCTTCTTTGGCACTGAGACCCCCAATATACTGTTCAAAGGATGGTGTGGCCACCTGCCCAACAAAAGTGGCATACTTCCGTTTTACTGGATTAGCCCAGTACTTAATTTCCTTATGGTGACCATAAATTCTAAATCATATATTCAGCATTCATCCTTTCCATTTTCTTGCAACTATTTCTTGCTATTTATTACCATTGGTTTTGTTAACTTCACTACTTTCTTCAGATAATTTTCCCTTTTGATATAACCAAGAAAAACATCACAGAAGAAAAATGCAAATTGACTTTTCATACCATGTAGAAAGTTGTCTACAGGACAACCACTTTTAAAAGAATTCCAACATTCATGCAACCTACTGACATATTAATGGCTATCTTTCTAAAATAATTTTTTCTTGTGTTCAGCTATACCACCTTCTCACAAAAGAAAGAACAATCACTACTATCACCACCATCACAGAATCATAGAATTATCATTTAAGGCTTTTTAAGATACCAGAGTAAAAGACATTTTTGACTTTAACAACTGCGAGGATTTTCTGAGAGAATGTGATTTGTTCAAGAACACTGTATCGCTGACAAGGGATGTGATATAGAAACTCCAACATGGAAAGTGTACAGATACTTATGATTCAAACACAGAGCATAATAGGCAGTGATGTTCAGTTATGTTTCAAGTGCCTGGAATACAGATCATGCACTCCTTCCTGGATGACAGATAAAACCTGTGAGGTCAAAGAAGGCTGAAACAGATTTTGCAACTTTGAATCTAGCCAAAAGAAGAGAGAATCTGAGTTTCTGGGATTAAGTGGCTTGGGGAGCCGCAGAGCTACAGTATGATGCTGCTTCTCAAGGCTGTTATTACCTTAAGACCAACACTGCCCATCTCTGTCCTTGCCAGCTCATTCCTCACCAGCCACAAGCTGAATATTTGTAATTAAATAGGCATTACACAAACACAATTAAGTCTCTTACAAGAAACTGACCCCTCTATGATAACACTTGCAAGTGCCTAGTTCTTGTGAAAATAAGGACCACAGTATAATACAGTACATTTGTAAATAACTGGATTCTGGCAGCAAAAAAATAGCTCAAATGTTAACAGCAATGCCCTTCTCTAGTAATTAGTAACTAGTCTAGTAATTAGTCAAGCATTAGTAACTTCCATTCATTTCATGTATCCTAAAAGACTCTAGACAAGCCATCCAAGATGAAGATTGGAAAAGCTGGATAACATCTTTCTTTTACAGTAATGCCATTTCAGCTCCTAAAACATCAGCAATAATACAACTGCCTATGCATGTAGTTTGAAGTGGTTGGCCCCCCCAAAATAAAAGTGCTACTGCTCAGAATCGTAAAAGGACATACTCCAAAGAATACCATAGGATGCTGACTAAATTGAATAGAGAAATAGTCAAACTACAGTCAAATGCCAACATTTGTAAAAAATTCTGCTAAAATTCAACTTGATGTTTGAGAGGATAATGTTAAAACTATGTAATACTCTACCTCAATATTCCTGCTTCAGAATAACCTTTGCCATTACAAATCATATACTTCTCTTCATTTGGGTTTGTTCTCAATTAGATTCTTATCACTGTGCTTGGTAGCTTCACAAACAAAATGTATGCAAAATGGAACCATCTGAGAACTAACTCAAATATTAAATAGTATCAATTCTTAACCATTGAAGCTTTTGCTAAATACATGCCATACAGAAGAGGCACTATTTTTCCATCCATCCATCCATCCATCCATCCATCCATCCATCCATCCATCCATCCTACTGTAGAATATTTGGATAGCCTAAATACAAAAGGGGGATTTTCTGAACTATGAAATTTTTACTGAAAAAGAGACAATTATTATATAGTACAGTGGAATGCAGCAGTAAGGATAGCTCTTTAATAGACAACTCTCACACTGACAAATAGCAAGCCACATTAGCTTAACATATATATCAGATTGCTAAAGGATTAATAAATGTAGGAAGCTCCTTCCACCTGGACAAAGGTTGAAATGGTGCATCATGACTAAACGAAACAAATCAGGAAAAGCGGGAAGGTTCAGAACTTCTTTTAAAAAGGATCTAAGTGAGTATTTCACATACATGTTTTTGGCAGATTTTAAACATAACTTCAACATGATCGATTCATTACACAGGTTGCATCAAAGTAACTGCATTCCAAGTGGGGTGAGGGGAATGTGATTGGCTCGAAATCTCTTACAAACACCTCAGCTAAATTTAGAGAACTAACAATTAGCCAAATCCTAGTGGTGGCTTCAAATCAGCAATTCCACCAGGAAAACTTACCAGCAAACTGAAGCCATTACAAATCAAGAACTAGGGACTGAATTCTGTCCACTGAACAGAGCCACCCCCAATTCCCATTGCCAAATTCTAGCAGATCATGTTCCCTGTCTCAGCCCCATAATTTCTTCATTTGGTTTTATCTATGGATTACACAAAGAACATTTTAGGAGAATTTACTGGATCTCACCAATTTTGAGACTCACATTCCCTCTCCCCCTTACATTTCAGGCCTTTTGAAAGATAGGAATTCGTAGTAATACCTTCCACCAGTATTTATATTTAAGTCAGGCAAACTATTCAACAGAAGAGAATGTGAAAGGAGATGTTCACTTATCACTTTCCCCATCCTAGGAGACTCCTGACAAAATACTACAAATGAAAGCTTAAAGCCATGACAGAAATGCTGTGAGGTCTGAAGCAACTGCTCCAATGAACTGAACAGATGACAAACTGAGCCTTTACAAAGAAAGACCTTTTATCTGCCAAATGGATTGCCATTCTGCCAAATGGATAGAAACAGGTATGTTTAAATGTTTATTATATAGCAGTTACTCTATCTATTTGTACCATAATGGACACTAACTTTTCATTAATTTTATATGCAGGTATTAACTAAATGTACATGCTGAAAACAGAGCTGTCCATTTTCTTAATTAAGTATATTAAAGGAGGACACCCATGCATATTTTCATGTTAATGGAGAAAGTATATAAATTCCGAGAAGTGCATTCAAGAGCTTTATAGCATGGGATATGCCACAGAGCAAGGAGAAGAGTTTTTATTTAGTTCAAAGGAAAGCTTATTGGCAGAGGAATCATAAAGCATTATTTTCTTTAAATAATGTTATCTAAAATTAATGTCAGAGATATTCCATTAAGCATGCATTCCTATTTTAATTCAAGGTAATACTGATTTCTCTGGAACATTTTGGGCAGGAACATTATCTATTTATGTATTTGAAGGCTGAAAGCAAAACGATACATTTCAGAAATAATTAAAGCTAATTTTCTTCAAGTTATGCGGTGTTATATACTTAATCACAATGTATGGTCTGTGCAGGAGTCCTACTTCCATGTATACTATCAATATAATTTCCCTTCACAAATTGTACGAATCAGCTACATCCATGCAGCCACCCACATTTGCACTACTACATCTGAGAATTAATCTCATCTCATGGGTGTTCGAGTACAGGTGAGAGGAAAAAGCTATAGCAGCTGAAAGCTTACAACTGGGACTTTTGGTGGGCTGAGAAGCATGTTTCGCCACAGCTCTATTTATCTAACATTTGTGAACACTTCTGGGAAAGTCACTACGACCTGCCTCCTCAAACATTTTAAATCGGCTGATTCTACTCCAATTTTGTGTGACCACAAAGAGAGTCCAGTAGACAAACTGGAGCAGCACAGAAATGCTTGCTTGGGGCAAGCTCTTTGGGCGAAGTTCCTCTTGGGAGCCAGCTCTTGCTCCTGAACAGTTTTTTTTTTTTTTTTATTAACAAGATCAATCCAAATCAATAGTAGCTAAGTCTAGGAGATGATTCTGAAGACAGAGGCATACAGGCTTTACTTGGGAGCAGGGAGTGTTGAAAATATGTTTCTATCAGGCAAAAATATTGACATAAACAACTTGCAACTTGTTCTCGATTCGAGTTGGTCCAGCGGAAGCCCAAACTGCCTGTATCCTTTGCTTTCAGATCTGGCCACACCTGAAAAAAGGCACTACAGCCTTTTATAAAATCACAGATTTCTTCTTTTTTAAAAATCCATAAGCCTAGAGATGCAGTTTTTAATTAGGTCAATTACTCAGGTGAGGAAACATTCCTTTTTCTGGTTCTGAACCCACTTCTGAGTTTTCTTACTGACAGAGGGAAGAAAGTAGGTTTGTTTTAATTCTAATTCCTCTTTTCTTTTGTAAGCCTCCGTGACATCTTTCCTTTGCAGCTTTTTGTTTTCCAAATAGAGAAAGTCTCTCTCTTTAGCCTTTTTCATAAGGAGGTTGCCCAGGCGTCTCATTACTACAGAGCCTCTTCACTCACGTGGCATATACTGGATGACAAGGTCTCTAAATAGATTGTGTCAGGATGCAACTTCCTGGCAAACTCCTCCTCCAAATATTACTGATGCTGTGCCATATTCTCAGATAAGGACCCTTCCAATGGGACGGTGACAAATGTGTCAAACCACAGAATCTCCATAACGGGCGAAATATATTTCTGAATAGCAGCTGCTGGAGATGACAGTAGCAGGATAGCAGGCCGTTACCCTGTGAACTCTGTGTTTCACATATTTTAAAAGTGCCTAGCTTGCTGCAGCTAGAAGCAGGCGTTGGTTTTATACAGCATGCCAATTCCTGTATGTTTTGCCTCATTTTATTGTAATAAGGCTCACCCATACTAGGTATCTAGTAGGAAGTAGTATACCTGCGGAGCGTGGGCAGGCTGAATGCCTTCTGTTTCCTTGAATTCTCAGATTCCAAAGAATAGGAGGCTACAGTTGGAACCAGGCGTCTATGACTGGAATTGGGGGGGGATCAAGCCATCAGTACACTTGAAATATAAATCTTAACGACTAGATGAATTAGATGAGAGTAAAAATACTTACCTGAATTAAGCAAAAAATGCAGTACTCACATTAAAAAAAAAAAAAGCTCTTCCCCTTACTAACATTTCTCCAGAGTTGGAAATGAGAGGTCCTTTCTCATCACTTGAAAAAATTCCACAAAGCTTCTGATTGAGGCACTTTTTTGGAACCTACTATAGTTTTTTGTGCTAAAAAGATCAGTGATTTCAGATTTGATTCAATTTTACTTCACTGAAATATATTCAAACAATTCATTTTGAGTGTGTGTGTGTGCGTGCGTGTGCGCGCACCCACACACAGATACACATTCCTGTTTGTTTGCTATCTTTATGGCATCATTTCCAACAATAAGCTGTATGTTTTCCAAGGCATGATCAGGAATACTCTAAAAAGCACCTTCTCAAGATGGTAGAAGAAGTCAGGAACAAGCTTTTCCTGATTTATCCATCTTTTCCAAGGGCAAGAGTTCTTTGCATGTGAAGATAAAATGTGCGTCTGTGTAAAAGAGATAGACTTATCTCTAATGCTGCATTTTTTATGCCAGATAATACATATCTCTCTGGGAAGAGCCTACTAAACAATCTCTCTTACTTCCTTTGTAACAATACATACAGCAATTACTTCATTCTGTACTTGATAACTGATGAATGCGATAATAATACGGGTATTTGCAGCATCTTAAAGAATACAATTGCAAGTTATTATCTTCTTCCTAAAACAAGTCAGTTATTTTTGCTCAAACAGAAAAACAAAACCAAAAATTTTCAGGTGCAAGCAAATCTAAAACCCAATAGAAGATATAACAACTGCACTTAAAACGCTTGGTAAGAAGAAAAATTGGTTTTCCCTTTCAAGGCCCCTTTTAAAAGAAAATCTCTTTTGGTCTGTCCTGAGTGGGGACAAGGCTAAAGAGGATTGGATTGGCAACTGCGTCTTCTAGTCAGCATGTCTCCAGGCTTCAAGGGTAGTGGTAGTCTCTGGAATGCAGAATGAGTAACTTGATCCTTTCCCTTCCCTTCTCCTTCACGGCAACATTTGGAAAGTAATTTAACCTCTTAAAATGGCATCTCAGCATTGGTTCATAGAGTTATTCTGCTGAAATCACGAAAGAATGGTAGTTTTAAGTTTGTTCTCCCACTCTCTCCTTCTCTCTAAATAAACCTTAGAAGTTAACTCTAGATATACAACCATAAATACATTTCTCTCTTTTATTGGGTGCTCCTGCTTCCAGGAAGCAGAATATCTTGATTTCACAATAAACTTAAACCCAGTGTTAAGGCTATTATTTATTTTAAACAGAATTTTCCTCTCAGTTAATATTCTCAGAATTGAGGTTTGACATCTATACAATCTCTCTTTCTTAATCAAAGACGACCAAATAAAACCATCGTACAATAGACAAAATATTTCATTCTGACAATGCACAAAAAAAGCAAACATCTCTAAGGTAGGAAGGATGAACTCTAAAGAATGAGGTAGAGAGAGAGATTCCTTGTAATTTTAAGCATGAATAGATATGAATGAAATGCTGAGGATATGTTACCTAAATTCAGGAAAATTGTTTCTTTGCACTGTTACTGAAAACATTAACAAAATAATTTTGGAACTAAAATGAATCCCCACTCAGAAATGCTACAGATCTGAGAGGAACATAGTTTGTGGTTACACTGTAGTCACAAGACAGGTTTAAAATGTTTTATCTTGATCCATCAAGCTACATTTTTAAAGGTTATGTTGAACATCGTATGTAAAGCAGAGCAGCGACTACAGTAAGAATCAGAATGTTAAAAATTCCATGGCATGTTAGAATTATTTGGTATCCCAATAAAACTATGGGTTTGACCATACTGTAGTATCAAATAATCCCTTTATCATCTCACGCTTAGTTTACCTTTAAGAGAATGCAACATACTTTAAGTGTTTCCATAATGCCTCCTTTTTATTAGGGAAAACTGTCTCTAAGCACTCATTCTGGCATCTTTGCAAATAAATTAAGAGAAAACAGACGCGTTGGCAGAGATGCACGGAAAACACTCAGACCATGTCAGGGATCTATTGTGCTATAAATACGCCATGCAGCCTAAGGAGGCTTCTCTATTGATACACGTGTCTTTTCCATAACAGCAGCAAGCAAGTATGGATTAAATACATCATTAAAAAGATGAGAATGCCTTTTGTTACTTCTGAAACAAAGACCTGTGCCAACAAATTTAACTACTGAAAATACCCTACTGTACAGAACAATCAATATTGGGGCAAAGTAATAAAAATCTATTAAGCAGCCCATGTGTTCTTTAATATAGCAAAGCACATTAAAAACCAGAATATAAGCCAGTTAAAAGTTCTTTAAGTTCTATTGAATTAAGTGAGAATTGAGTATAGAGCTGCAGCCTGAGATAAAGTCTCCTTTAACTTATCTGAATTTATTTCTAAGTTGACATGAATACTGAATAAATACATGTATGAATTTGCTGTTGCAATACTTAGATTTGCCTAAAATCTAAGTATATGACCAAAATATGTCTTTTCTGAAGGGATTTCAGGCAGAGGGGACCCATACATACTTATATGAAACACAAAGACTATGTTAAAATATTATTATTTTTATTGGTGAATAATAGCATACTGCTAGGTTTTTCAAAGATCTAAAACTAAACTTGGCAACACATGTCACAGTCATATGTGCATCTTTTGTTTTGCTTCAAAAATGTATGAACACCAAGAAGGTAGGGGGGTGATTACTTGAGCCTGAACAAAATGTACATTTTGAGAGATTTATGGTGGGGTGGGGGGTGGGGAAGAAGTGAACATTGAGCGGAATCTTCAGAAATACCCCATGCCACAGGACGCATTTATAAATATATGTTACCAAAATGTTAAAAAGAACTAATATAAGTACATATTGGTGTTTTGTTTTTGTTTTTTTAAAAAATATGTTTTAGTGCATATGGGCCATCCTCAGTTTGCACACAAACCAGGTAATGCTTAGCTTAACCCTGCTCAAGATCCTCCATGGACCAGGACTGTACCTACAATAGTAGATCTTGTTCAAATACCTGCATTCCCCAACGCCATGCCCTCCAGAACTACAACACATCAGGAGGGTACATACTATCTGAGTATTATGGGAATTGTAGTCCCATAATAGACAATCTGTGACATGATGCTGCAGAAGGCTGCGCTAATCTATACTATCTTCCTTTCTAGAAAGGTATATTTCAGCTGTCTTTGTACACTTATAGGGCCAAGATAGTTGACTCCATGCCCAACACTGCTCTGAAATAGCAGACAGTCCTCTACCCCACTTACAGGAAGATGTCTATGTTGCTTGGTAAGTAAAGTCAGTCTGAGAACTTACCTAGAACAAATAAGAGAACCACCATCACTAAAATTGGTGCTGAAGAGGATCTAGAGAAATTTAGTACAGGTGGCCCCCAGTTTAAGAATGAGTTCTGTTCCCAAAGTCTGTCCTTGTCGAATTTGTAGGTAAGTTGGAACAGTATTACTGTACAATATAATACTGTATAAGTAGTATTGTGTAATGAATTTGAACCATTGTGTATCTAACTCGAATCATTGTATATTTAACTTGAATTTTGCTACAATAGGCTCCATTCTAAACTATGGATCATCCTTAAACCGGGCTTTCTTAACCCAGGACTACCTGTAGAGCAATTTCAGCAACTGCTCTATTTAAACATGACTACTTTTGCTGGTTTATGCAAAGGGATTCATCACATTGTTATTTTATTTTTTTCTCACACTGTACTTCTTTGACTGCCCAGGAATGTCAGTCTTATGTCTATAGTAAACTGGATAGGGTTTACTTATAAAAAGGAGGTCCAAGATGGTAGGATTTATGTAAAATTAATGAAAATGCTTTCCTATTCCACCCAAGCTTTGTACAATATGTATGTATAGTATCCATGTCTCTTTTAATATCTGGAGATGATTTTTTGGAAACTCATATGCTCATGGAATGCATCTGTACTTTGGAACAAAAAATCAAGTTAATGTCGAATCTCATAAAGTACAATAAAGCATTCCAGTATTTCTTGGCCCATCTTTTTATCTGGACAATGTCAAATATGAAATTGCAAAAGATGCAAAGAAATGTAACAATCATTGTATTTTTTGCATCTCAAGCCTGAAATACCAGACTTTCTTTTTATTAAAAACGTAGTGAGAAACCACTGGCTTGGAATAATAGCACTAAGGAATGAGTGTTAGTTTCCTCTGCTATGCAACTGTAGCCTGAAAAAGGTTGATTTGATCAATCACAAGAATGATTTCAGTCAACTAAAATATGCTTCCAAGCAGCACATTAAACATATTTTTATATTCATTTTTATAAAAATTGCAAATGGCAGCATCTTACTCACCCTTCTCTTGATGTACTATGATATGCATGCATAAAAGTTATTATTTTTAGCCATATGTAAATGTAACTGAAAAATAAACTGCTTGACTCTGTTGTAATTTTCTTGGGAAATAATTAACATTCCTCTTCGATTGAAAATACACTGGTAGGTAGGTAGGCAGGTTACTAGCATCAGACTACCCAG
This sequence comes from Python bivittatus, assembly GCF_059951505.1. Classification (NCBI taxonomy): domain Eukaryota; kingdom Metazoa; phylum Chordata; class Lepidosauria; order Squamata; family Pythonidae; genus Python; species Python bivittatus. The sequence continues at coordinate 8,925,533 of NW_028277033.1, forward strand.
ACAGCAGAGGTATAATTATATTCCCTACATACACATACGACAGCCAGTCCAGACCAAGCATGTAATAGTCACAGATAAAACGGTGCTGCAAAGACTCTGCAGCTTTTGTGTTCCTGTGTTCTGCCAACAAAACAGACTAAACCACATTTATTCTATTGATGTGATTCATGCTAACTATGGCCCAACTCTGCAAACAATTTTAGGCAAGTAAGCTTGGGGTCATCTCCCCGCAACAGAGCTAGCCAAATCCCAAAGGGGACAGGAACATCCCAGTGGAGATATGAACCCCCACAATTATTTCCCACCAACAGAAACACACTCTCACATTCCAGTGACTCATATACATACAGACATTATAATTAGCCTTTAAGACAATTTCTACTAATATTAATAGATTTAAAACAGTCTCTTTTAGGTTAGGAGAAAGCTATTTTTCATTCTCATTTCATTCTCAGGAAGGTTAACTCTTCTTTCCAAGCAGTGATTCTTCCCCTAAAAATGATAATTACTTTTTTTAAGCCTTGCTAGTTATTTTCATTTTCCACTTGGGATACCATGGAAGATAGGAATCTTTTGGGGGGGGGGGTTGATCAGGATATGTGGCCTCCCCAAACTGCTGAGAGGCCAGAACCTGTAGGGACTTCATTAGGCCCACAGCCAGAGGCAATATGTGAAGAAATGTATGCACATGGTATAAGCAAGGATGGGTTGCATGGACAGAAAGTATGGAAAAAGATAGTTAATGTAAACTATATTTTCTTTCCTCTTCTCTGATCTCCTGCCTTTAATTTCTTTGCCTTTCTATTTCCTACTCCTCTCCTGTGCTCTGCATAACCTCAAATGAGGACAAAATCATGGGTATTTTTGTATGTACAGCCAACCATCTCATATTGTTCTTTCCTCCCATCTCTTTCTAATGAGCTGGAAGGGAAAGCAGAAAAAAGTTATTTTCCACTTTTTCATGATTTGGCTTTGTGAATAAGGCAACCACTGACTATCAAAATACCCCTTTCTAAATTATCCAAGAATGGCTAGATGGTTCCAGTGCTTGGCCAGTACCTCTTAAGGGCCAGAAGGCATTAGGGCTGGGATGGTGTTATTTTTGAAAGAAAACATGAAACTCTCCTCCTAAACTAACAAACCGTCAAAGCAAGCAGAGACAATTAGGGAAAAACAGATACAATAAGAGATAATAGCCAATGGTGCTAAACTCTGTAGGAAAAGAGGTGGTGAAAGAGGAAATTCCTGAGTACATAGTTCACCACAATACACTGCTAAGGTGATCATATGGTATCTCTATTTCTGGGAAGTGAACAATTGCAGAGACTGTAATTCCCATTAAAGGCCAGAAGGCATATGGAATATATTCAGGAGGTAGGAGGTAGGTTTTAGTTTGAGGAGAAGTTCCTTCTGCAACCAAAATCTTTACCCTTGGCAGGGGAATGGGGTAAGGCCAGAATAGCTTTGAAGCCAAGGCTTTCATTTATAAAAGAGGAAATGAACAGCACTGCAAATAACAGAGCTGCATAGTTACAGACAGAAATTGTTAGCTATATAGGTAAGAGTTAGATGGATGTTGTATCTTATATCTGTTTCATAACACAGACATCTATGGAAGGAGAACCAATAAGAAGATATTTATACATATGTGAAGACTAAAGGATGGTTGGAGAAAGAAGAGAAGCTGGAAAAAAAGATGCATGGCAACTGATCTAACTTAAACGATAAACTACCAGAATAAAGTGTAAAAAAAAATCTAACAAAATGGATTCCATGATGTGACGTGTTAAACTTTAAAATGGAATGATTCCACAGCTGCTAAGCAGATGTTTAATTCCACTGTTAGATTCTCTTTCTTTTAGTTTATTTTTACAGATCCATCTCAGACTTCAAAGTTGACATCTGTTCTCTGACCTTCCACAATTTAGTTTACACTTTATGTTCTTATTCATTACAGCAGAATATTTC